>NC_134846.1:20730240-23130240 GCF_965363235.1 Mytilus galloprovincialis
AGGATGTGAATTAGTAACATAATATTTTGGACAACTTAATATGGAATATTTTTTCAACAATATACTCATATATAGGAGCAGACCTATGCACATATCTGGTCAAGAGCAGACCTATCCACATGTCTGGTCTAGGGTAGACCTGTTCTCAGGACTGGTCAAAAGCAGAGCTGTCCACAGGTCTGGTCTGGAGCAGACCCGACAATAGGTCTGCAACAGTCCTAAAAAAGCAGAACGTAGATCTGGTCCGCCAACGACTAAGTTATAAAAAAGAAGATGTGGTATGATTTCCAATGAGACAACTATCCACAAAAGACCAAAATGACACAGACATTAACAACTATAGGTCACCGTACGGCCTTCAACAATGAGCAAAGCCCATACCGCATAGTGAGCTATAAAAGTCCCCGATAAGACAATGTAAAACAATTCAAACGAGAAAACTAACGGCCTTATTTATGTAAAAGAAAACAAAATGAACGAAAAACAAATATGTAACACATAAACAAACGACAACCACTGAATTGCAGGCTTGTATGCTTAAAAATTCTCAAGTTGAAATTAGAAAGCAGTCAACAAGTCTGCTCCAAGTTAACTTTTGTCAAGGTTAGGACCGCACCCACCTGCTACTTAAACCATTATTCTAACATAATTATACTAATCATAACCTTAACCCTAACCCTTAACTGTAAATTGTCTTTATATAGGACATATTTTTTTATTACAATGTGTTTTTTTAAGATTCTGTATATACATAAAAAATTACTGATATCGTATTGTTCTAATTCAGTATCATTATGATCTTTAATGAAAACTAATTGTATATTGATCAATATATGGCAAGCCGTTCTCGTCAAAACTATGTTTAAACCCTTTTTTTCGAAAAAAATACACACTGAGATTTCAAAACCAAAAATAACACACTGAGAAATCGAAATTACACACTGAGATTTTAAAAAGACACACTGAGATGAAATAAATTGAAAAACACACACTGAGAATTTCAAAAATACACACTGAGATTAATATGCAACTTTACTAATGAATATTCATGAGATGAATAATTCAACAGATTAATATCTTAATCTCAAGAACTCTTGTCATTATAATGAAATGCGATTTTTTCAACCAACATTCATAAATTGTTAAAGCTTGGGTGAGTGCTAGGGTTATGGCAAGGTTTAGAATTAGGGTTAGGTTAAAGATGAGAGTTAGGGTTAGAGTTAGGGTAAGAGTTAGGATTAGAGTAAGTGTTATAAATAGGGTAGGAGTAAGGGTTAGAGTTAAGGTTAGAGTTAGGGTTAGAGTTAGGGTAAGGTTAAAACTTAGAGGAAGAGTTAAAGTTAGCTTTATTGCAAGTGTTATTGTTAGGGTTAGAGGTAAGGTTAAAGTTGGGGTTGGAGTTACAGTTTAACTTTAAGGCTCAGTGTTAGTGTAAGAGCTAGATTTAGAGTAAATGTTTAAATTGTGTTGATAGCTATGGTTAGAATAAGGCTTAGCACAAGTGTTTACGCTAAGGTTGAGGTAAGGGTTAGAGCTAGGGTTAGGTTAAGAGTTTGGGTTAGTGATAGGGTTAGTAAGTGTTATAATTAGGTTGATAGCTATAGGCGGTTATAATATATTCAACACATCACTTCCGTCCTTGGTATTTCAATGTAGTTTACTGTTATAGTATTTAATATTAAATGCTTTAGGAAAGAACATGTTGTGTCTATTTTGTGTCTATTTTGTCTATTCTAAGTATATAAAATAAAATTGATTGTTTGATTTGTCAATGTCAGCACTGATGATCATAGCAGGAGAAAGCAGAGTGCACAATAAAAACCTTGGGCCAAACCGTTCTCAGTTTATTTTCGATTGACCAGTTTGACTGTCCTCTCTAGTAGTTAAGAGGTGACATTTTTTTGTAAAACCTTCTGTTTGATGCACACAAACACTTCTTCTATTAAGTGTGAACGTTTGTTCTAAAACTACGTTTTGTGTACTCTGAAATGGTTGAAGTTAAAATGTCATTACAGTTTACGCTATTTGAACATGTAGAATAAGGCAATGTAGTGTGATTCCCAAATAACAGCGCCATCAACCTAAAACTTAAATGAAATGGGTGTAAGCAAGTATAGAGTAGATTACCTTAGCCGTATTTGACACAACTTTTTGGAATTTTGGGTCCTCAATGCTCTTCAACTTTGTGTATGTTTGGCTTTTTAACTATTTTGATCTGCGCGTCACTGATGAGTCTTATGTAGACGAAACGCGCGTCGGGCGTATAAAATTATAATCCTGGTACTTTTGATAACTATAGATAACCATATCAACATAATCCAATCATTGTTCAAATCATTTACTTCACTCTAATTGTCAATTAATATAGTCATTTTACTTTCACGTGTATTTGACTTTTCTGTTGGTCATTGCATTCCCCAAGGCCAGTGTTTACTTTTAAGTTTCCGATGAAAGATTATACGTAAAGGTCGTGTGGCTACAAAGAAATCAACGATGTGGTATTTGCATTAACATAAATAAGTTGATGTCAAGTACGAACTACTCCAAAAAGACCAGGCTCTGACAATTAATCGATTGAAAAGTGATAAAATTATGAAATCAATTCTTTATTATTTGTCTTATTCATGTTATTTGTATCAATATATTTGGATTGGTTATCGACTATGTTCGTATATGATGAAGCTAATGATGTCGGTGATTTCTCCACCAGCAATGTCCGTGATGAATCTTTTGTTCAGGCTTGGTTGTTGTGGGTTCAGCAGTTGTTGTTGTTTCTACAATCATGACAATACGTAATTTATGATAGGCCTATTTACTAATGCCTGTTCAGCGTCGAGTGACAAATCATTAATATCTTTTCAAGAAAGGAATAACTAAATGATTAAGGTCAGAGGTAAGTGCTTCATTCAACATGAAGACCACACAAACATATATTGGAAGACTGATTATAATTATGTAGTGTGCAGAGTACGTAAACCTCCAACTTCAATAAGCATCTGTTTTACCCCTTTATTCCAATCGGACTAGACTACATCGGTTATAAACAAACAGCCGCCATGTTTTAGCAAGTGTTTTCCACTCCGTCATCCAAGTCGTTTCAATATTTCTTATTTCCCAAATCAGCCTTGTGTTGATGTGGTTCATAAGTGTTTCTCGTTTCTTACATAGATTGGATCGTTGGTTTTGCCGTTTAAATGCTTTTATACCAGTAATTTGTGAGGCCCTAATAAAACAAAGATGTCAAAAGAGACATCTTTTATATATAAAAGGTCAATGGACAAATATGGGAATGGTTACAATACCCTGAATGGCTTTTAGCAAAGAGCACAACCCTTATCAATTGGTAACTGAAACAAAAAATGAATAGTCTCTTAATACTAAATATTCACGAAAAATAATTTTTGCCCAATTTATTTTATTTATTACTTTTATATTTTGAAAATCAAAAGCCTCATACTTCACCCATAAGGGTACATTTAATAGTATTTTGCTTATGGTGGTATATTATCAAACATACGGAATTACCTGCTCTGAGATCACATTCTGCCTGTGTCGTATTACACGGTAAACAAAGTGGAGCTGCTGTCACTGATGGCACAGACGGAACTGTCAATTATAGAAACCAAAAACAGCATTTATTTATAAGGAAAACTGTATTGATAGCTCAATATCTTTAATATGACTTTATTTTTTAATATTCGTAGAACTTTCAGCTCCAATAGTTTTGAATTAATATACAAAAGGTTTCCAGTCAACTGTCACATATCAAGCTTCATTATCTGTAACACGGTATAATATGTACATTTTCTATATACTATGAATCATTTTTTTTGTCGGTATCAATTATCTTGGATTAAGGAACATTGTGTCTTCGTGGATATTTATGTCGGATTTTGACCGTATAAAAGAGGGACGAAAGATACCAAAGGGACAGTCAAACTCATAAATCTAAAACAAACTGACAACGCCATGGCTAAAAATGAAAAAGACAAACAGAAAAACAATAGTACACATGACACAACATAGAAAACTAAAGAATAAACAACACAAACCCTACCAAAAACTAGGGGTGATCTCAGGTGCTCCGGAAGGGTAAGCAGATCCTGCTCCACATGTGGCATCCGTCGTGTTGCTTATGTGATTACAAATCCGGTAAATAGTCTAATTCGGTAGGTCACATTCATGAAAGGGAAGGGGACTGTAGTTACGACGTGAGGAACATATCCGATATCATTTGTGAAACGGTTATTCCATAACGGTCAACCAACTCGTGATGACGTCCGTAAAATTTACGAAGGGATGATTTCAACTTCACCATTTGGAACTCTTGGTTTAATAGCAGTAACCCTCTATTAGGAAAATCATGATAGGAAATGCAAGCACGGGAATATCGTATCAATTGGGAGATATATACCCCGT
This sequence comes from Mytilus galloprovincialis, assembly GCF_965363235.1. Lineage (NCBI taxonomy): Eukaryota > Metazoa > Mollusca > Bivalvia > Mytilida > Mytilidae > Mytilus > Mytilus galloprovincialis. The sequence goes on from NC_134846.1 coordinate 20,734,660, forward strand.
ATGCAGGTGCTGCTGGAATGTTTCTACTTAGAAATGGAAAGTTCACAATTGGAAAGCTGAAATCATCTCTTTTGTCGTATTGGCAAATTATTATTTCGATACACACTTAAATTCGTGGCTTCCTTTTACACCCGACATAAACGACAATTAGTATCCAAGTATTATAATGAATCGACATTGATCACGCATTCAGTTTATTAAAACTTACAGACTCATAGTACTACTGACAGGCGAAAAATAAACATGATAAAGGAAAATCAAGCAATTTTGCAACATGTATACATCTCATCTTAGTTTGTTGTAACGTTAACTTGTTCAATGTTAATTATATAAATGTTTATCTATATTTAAACAGAAGTTAAAACAAACTATAGAATGTGTACGGTACCGTTTTAGTGTCTATAATTTTGGCCAAATGAAGACCCGACTGCTCTTGCATGTACATCTTTAAAATAGTAAGGAACCGTGTCCATGCAGGATATATTTAAAAAGGAAACAGAATTGTTTAATGCTGAATTAAAACACCGAATAATTATAGTACCTGTTGATCTTCGAAGAAATGATGCTTCCGTATTTCCATCATTCCTGTCACTACAGATATCACACGGTGGACGAGAACGGGATGTATCTAGTGAGACGCTGCTCTTTATAGCTCTAACAACTGGAAATGTACTAGTGTTTTCTTCTGGAAACATTGAATTATAAAATTAATAAGTTTGTTAAAGACCTCTTTTTTCTATCTCATATACTTTAAATCTAGGAAGTTCGAATATTTCATGTAAAATTCATATATCGCTTATATCAAGATATCAGTCGTTCGCCTCATTTCTATATAAGTGTTTCTAAAAGTATGTGTGGAAATAAATGGCGACATGGTTTTTTTTTCAAAATTTCTTTCCACGAGCAATTTAAAAAAAACAACGAAATGTACCAGACTGATATTTTAAACGATTTTCTACTTGAAATTTTCGTTTAAACAACATCTACACCGTAGTTGTCAATGATGGTATATGTATATCTTCGTCTTAGCATCTTTGTTTACTTTGGTTCAAGATCTTGTATACAGGAACATACACACTATTAGTCAGGTCTGTAGGCACAAGAGAGCATAACCTAATCAATATTATAAAAGACAGTGTGTACGTGGTTTTCCTTGATGTATTTATATTCGTATCTATCTGATGAGTTAAGTCTTTTTCAACTGATTTTATAGTTTGTTATAATGTTGAACTGCTACACCACTGTACCGGGTTAGGAGATCACGCTTACATGTTTAATCCCGCCACATGTTCTATGCATGTACATGTACCTATACTAAGTTAGGATCTTGTAATTCTTTGGTCTCTGTCAAAGGCAGTTCTATATCATTAAAGACAGTGTGTACGTGGTTTTCTTTGATGTACATGTATTTATATTCGTATCTATCTGATGTACTTTTTCAACTGATTTTATAGTTTGTTATAATGTTGAACTGCTACACCACTGTACCGGGTTAGGAGATCACGCTTACATGTTTAACCCCGCCACATGTACTATGCATGTACATGTACATATACTAAGTTAGGATCCTGTAATTCTTTGGTCTCTGTCAAAGGCCGTTCAATATTATTAAAGACAGTGTGTACGTGGTTTTCCTTGATGTATTTATATTCGTATCTATCTGATGAGTTAAGTTTTTTTCAGCTGATTTTATAGTTTGTTATAATGTTCATGTTTAATCCCGCCACATGTTCTATGCATGTACATGTACCTATACTAAGTTAGGATCCTGTAATTCTTTGCTCTCTGTCAAAGGCCGTTCAATATTATTAAAGACAGTGTGTACGTGGTTTTCCTTGATGTATTTATATTCGTATCTATCTGATGAGTTAAGCCTTTTTCAACTGATTATATAGTTTGTTTTAATGTTGAACTGTTACACCACTGGTTAGGAGATCACGCTTACATGTTTAACTCCGCCACATATTCTATGCACTTTCCTGCACTAAGCCAGGAGTCTTTAATGCAGTGGTTGTGGTTTGCTGCTGTGTTACATACTTGTGTTTTGTTCAATTTTTTGTACATTAATTGGGCCGTTAGTTTTTCTCTTTTGAATGGTTTTACATTTGTCAGTTGGGCCTTTTATATCTGACTATGCGGTATGGGCTTGCTCTTGTCAAAGGCCGTTCAGTTACCAAAAGTTGTTAATGTCTGTGTCGTTCTCTTGTGAAGAGGTGTGTCATTGGCAATCATAACATATTTTCTTTTATATATAAATATTAATCTAAATATAAGCCAAACAATGTTAGATCTGTAAATTGGCGGAAGAAATTATTTTGTTCTTCCCTGGCCGGGATTCGAATTTTGCTACTGAGATATCGTAGTACCAAATCGCATTGCACAATCCTCACTTGTTAGACCACTCGACCATCTAAGCTCAACATATATGTATACATATATATTTTTTGCCTTTCTTTAAAGGAATGTGCTTACGGGAATCCAATTCTTTTTAAAACTGGATCTACAGGGAGGACATACTTTAAAAGCGACTATGTGCATTGGGACATAGAAGATATTATTCAAGACCATGTGAAAATTATCACACGACATACTATTACAAACCTATGTACAGAGACACACATGGTACTGTATATGACCAAAAGTATAGAGAATTGCAAGACAATACCTCGGACAAGTCCTTTTTTCTACTATTTTTTTTATTGATGTTGTACTGTTAAAGTTGTTAAGGGGACAGGGGTTAGTGTCCCAGGTTAGGGGGAGGTTTTGAATCCCGCAAATAGTTATCAAAAGTACCAGGATTATAATTTTATACGCCAGACGCGTGTTTCGTCTACATAAGACTCATCAGTGACGCTCAGATCAAAATAGTTAAAAAGTCAAAATGTTGAACCCCATCACATTCTGTATATATGTGTCTGTCAGGAACCTGTAATTCAGTGGTAGTCGCTTTTTGATGTGTTATATATTTGTTTTCGTTTATTTTTTGTATATAAATTATGCCTTAAATTTCTCGTTTGATTGGTTTTACATTTTTCATTTCGATGCAATGTAAAGCTGACTATATGGCATGGGTTATTCTCATTGCTGAAGGCTGTACGGTGACCTATAGTTGTTAATTTCTGTGTCATTTCATCTATCGGAAAAAAATCGTCTCATTGACATTCATACCACATCTTCTTTTTTATATTTAAGACTTTTTACAGCGATTTTACTGTTTGGTGTATAATTATTGACACCCTTTACTTGGAGAGCAGGGATTATCTTTAAGGCTTGTTTTGTTTCCGAGAAAACCATATATGGATATATGATTCGAGGTTTAAAAAAACCGCATAAAAGACCCCGTAAAATATGTACTTTGTTGAACATTTAATTCGTGAATAACTTGTACACACGGAATCAATGAAAATAAATGTTCCTCGATTCAATTGAATTGTTTTATATTTTTTTTTATGTCAAGGTATTTTATAGCCGCACCCTATGTATGTGTTTTGTTTTATTACTGAAGGTCGTACTGGTGCCTATAATTGCTTGCATTTACTTAACTTGAATTTTGATGTATAGTTGTCTGTTTAGCAATCATGCAACATATCCTCAATTTTATGTTATACTCTTTCATGACCTATAAGCTTTTCGTTAAACTTTATGATTAATTATCCATAATAATACAAGGTGAATTTTTATATTGGTGTAGTGGAAGGGAGAGAGAGGTCCAGGTCATATCGTATACTTACAATACCTAACATATCTATATCTCAAGAAGCATTTTGTTTATAAGGTACTCGTTTGAAAATTATACAGAGCTGCTGTATTCTTCCAATGTACGCAATGTACGCAATGTACGCAAAACGCGTTACAGATTATGCTTCGCCGATTTTTAATATTGATTGTATTCTTAGTTGCCTTTTATGTTTTTGTTCAAACTTGTCTCTACCAATTCATAAGTTTTTTTTCACATCCACCAATTTGTCCTTTACACCTATTTTAAAAGCTATCATATGTTAATTTAGTTCGTTTTAGTGGAGATAATAAATGCCCTATTCGTATTAATGTTATCAGTTTTGTGAATTATAAGTTAACAATAAGCTGACCGTACCTCCTAATAAGTAATAATAATATGAATTTTCAGTAACTTTCGTTATCCTCATACACAGATAATAGTACTCAGTACTGCCGAAAGGTGATGAAAGGCTGTTATCACTTCTAGAAAAAAATGAAAAAAACATTTTTATTTTAGAAAATATTTTATTATACGATAATTTGTGTTTAAACGAATATTTATGTATAAAAACTGTCTTTTACTAGTTTTTTTTTGTGTTATAAATAGAGTAAAACAACATTTCTTTACCTTAGTTCCACAATAGTTTGTCTATTCATATCAAAAGAACAGCTTAGAAAACTATCTGAGAAAAAGGAAAATATGAAAAATATCGATTTTCAAGTAAAATTCAAAACCGAAAGTCACTTATGAAAATAAAAAAATAAAAACTCAAACTCAACAAACGAATGGAAAACAACTGTCATATTTTTACTTAGTACACGCATTTACATTTGTAGACAATGTTGGATTAAATTTTGTTTATGTCTATACTACGAAATCTAAAGATCTATATAAGCGTATATATATATACTTGATAAAGTATATTGAAAATTTTACCCTTTACATCGATTACTGTTTCAAACAATAAACAATTAGACAAATTAATAAGTTCCAGAACTATCCGATGCGATTTACTTTTAGTGATGTCATTATACGTAACATGTTACCTATTACCTTATTTGTACGTTCCGCATCTGTCAGGCTCACCACCAAACGGTGTATTTGGGATTTGCTATATACACGGGTCATAATTACAGGGTTGGCACTACTAAATTCATCATTGTTTCCTATTTTAGTATTTTAATCAGCATGACTTTATAAAATTACAATACGAATACTAAAAATTCAGACTTAAAATAAGGCGAAGGTATAGTTTCCAATTTGTTAGCCGGCATGACGTAAAAACAGGGAATCAAAGAATTAAACCTTATTTATTATGTTTATAACTAATATAGGACAATGCTAATCATTAAAAATTGCTCGATTCCAGGCCCTTTTGTTTTCCAGGTCGACGGGTTCAAACAGAAAGATTTTGAAAGCAGAGAAAACTGTGCATCTTATAATCAGCATGACTTAAATGTATCAGATGACAATACAAATACTAAAAATCCAGGCTAAAATGAGGCTTTTACATAATGAGATTAATTAATTGTGTTCTCCAATGAAAAGCTCAGTTTCTAAACTAGTTGTTTAAACAGTTGCCGTATGCCCTTACTAAACAAATCAAAACTGAATTGATGATCAGATAATTTTTAATCTTATGTACAATGTCTAACAAAGGAAGTTGCACATTTAATAATTCTAATATTCATATAAAATCTGCAGGTTATAGAATTTTGCAAGATTGAATTCGATAACTGAACAGTGAGCGTTTTAAAGTTTTCTGGCTGTCAAATTCGTGTTCACCTATTTGACTAAAATTTTCATATTTTACTCATCTATCGCATTTATCTTTGTTATAAAAAGACTTAAATAGATAAAAAAAAAAAAACAAAAAAAACAGGGCATGACCTCGAAAATCTGAAGCTTTATTTCGTATTTTTTTTTAAGTCTAGACGCCATCTAATTAACTATTTAGTTGACCTCCGGAGACCTCCGATACGTGATATAAACATAATTATAGATTTGAATAGATACGAGCTCGTGCATTTGGATTTTTCAAGGTCTGTTTAATTTTCATATTATACCTTAAAATATATATTATCAATCTTTTTTACCTGTATAAGAATTATGTTTATTTTTAATCACATAAGTCAATCAAATGGTTACCTTTTTTTCACTTTCAACGTTTACATTCTTTCCCTTTGAATAACTAATAATGCATGTGGTATCCATCAAGAGATAGGGGATTGATTTGAAGTGCACTTGATACGGATTTCAGTCGAATATTTACTTGCGAGAGAATAGTTTATTATCCATGTTTCATATCCATCTTAATATCTTTTGTGACAAAATTGAACCATACTGGCCGCTAAAAGCAATCCAGTATTTCACTTTTGCACTTTTATGAATAATTAAAGAAAAAAAAATCTTATTTTAGATTTTTTACATATTTCATAGCAAGTGCTCCTTTAAAGGGGTCAACATTTTTAATAAAAAGCTTATTTGATCTTGACGAAAGTTGGCAGGACCTCAATATTAGTCTAAAAAGGCATGTTTCAAAACCAGAGGAAATAAACAAAGCAGGATATCATCTAAATAAAACAACGATGCGAGAGAGCGTGCAATAAAAAGCTTAATGCATATTTCGCGGAAAAAAGTGTAGAAAAAAATGGTTCTTAGCCCCTTTTCTTTATAAATCAAATGTTTGTATACGTATGTAAGTGTGTACTCATTGGATGACATTTCATTTATATTCAGCAACCAGTTTATACTTTATTGAATTAAGGATATGCTTAAATGGATTTATCATATGCTGAGGAAAAGAGGGGCGAAAGATACCAAAGGGACATTCAAACTCATAGATAGAAAATAAACTGTCAACGTCCTGACTAAAAATGAAAAAGACAAAGAGACTGATAATAGTACACAAGACAACATAAAAAACTAAAGACACCGCCAATAACTGGCGGCGATATCATGTGCACTTACTTGAAAGGTAAGAAAATAATGCTTCACATGTGGCAACCGTCGTGTTTTTCATGTCATTACAAACCCGGTAAATAGTGTAATTCGGTAGGTCACATTCATGAGTTTATCATATGTTGAACTGATTTTAATATATGCCTAAAAGATTCAAATATATGCTGTCATTTTAATGACATGGGTTTCGCACTTAAATTTCTGAATGAGCCTAATAATTCAGCATATGCTAAATTAAATTGAGAAGATCCTAAAATGATATAAGCATACCATAAAATCAATTTACCATATAGAATAATGTTTTAAGCAGATGCTAAATTCGATATTTATGACCATGATTCCGCGTCATACATACGAATTATCTCGGTTTTTTCTTAGACTTTGCAGCAAACTTTCTAATATTTCATATTGCAAAACCTTATGCATTCAAATAAGAAAATTGAATTTGTCAATGACTTCATACCATATTTAAGCATAGCAGATGCAATTTTTGTCAAATGTTAAACACATAAATATTGATAACGATTAAAGATGAATATCATGACCAATGAATCGGCGAGCCTGATAAAGACTTCCTGTAAAATAAATACTATATTACCCAAAGACATATACATTATCATCGCTACTAATACAAGTGAAAGCGTTGAAATTTGTCCCAGTGTCTTGGAAACTAAATCCCAATAAAGTGTTGGTTCCAAATGTTAATGTGTTCGATTCAGCATCATTAACCCACATACTGCTTTGTAGATCCACTGGAAGTCCTCCGGGACAATCAGCATCTAAAATGTAAATTGATTAATATTTACCAAGTTTTTCAGGAATTTAAATAATAAGTTTATCCAGGTAGCTGACGTAGTCAGGATTTTAATTATTCAGTATAATCTGGTACCAGACGTAGTCACGATATTAATTATTCAGTATAATCTGGTATCAGACATAATCAGGACTTTAAAATAATGCAATGCATTTAGTTTGATTTAAAAGAAGTTAATATTGATGCTTTGAAATTGAAGATTTGAAAGAGTCTACTGAGCTTTATCAAAATAATACTTATGGTGAAGTATATTAAAGATATAAGATTATAAATGAAATGTATACATTCAATTCAGGTTTCATTTCTTGTTATTAATGTATGAACATTTACATTTAGTATAATGTGTGTTAATTTCTTCAAGTTTTAGACGTAATTTTATATTTTAAATCCCTGCAGTGTACTAACGGAATATCCAGGTGATAACTAAGTATTGTTCATTATTGAGAAAGGACATGGACGCACCCTCACCTCTGTCAAGTTCAGTGGTACCCTCGTTGTAAAGAGTTTTCTCCGATATGAAATATAGATATAAACAGTATCAATACTGATCCTAAATCTAATAAAACATAAAGAGAGATAAAGATGGGGTATGATTTCCAATGAGACAACTATCCACAACAGACCAAATTGCAACTATAGGTTCCCGTACGGCTTTCGACAATGACTTAAGCCTATACCGCATAGTCAGCTATAAAAGGCCCCGAAATGACAATGTTAAACAGTTCAAACGAGAAAACTAACGACTTAAAAAATGCTAACAACAAATATGTAACACATAAAAAAAACGACTACCACTGAATGATAGGCTCCTGACTTTGGACAGACAAATACATAGAGAATGTGACGGGGTTATTTATGTTATCTGATAAAATTTCAAAGGACATTAACATGATTAACAAAATTTGGCCAAGGAAGTAGAGCTTTCCATCCATAAATTATGATTCTGAATGAAAACGCTTTCAAATATTACTAAGAGATTAGGATGATCAGTTATTTACAATACTGTCTATCACATAAGTATGGACATGACTAAACGATAATTAGTAGATTATATTTCAGTCTTTTAGACGATTGAGATAAAGATTTCCCTTTCTTTTTTAATTCTATTTACTAGTGATGTCAATATTTAAAGTACTAACATATGTATAGTTTTTTTTATAATTTAAACATTTTTCAAAGTCTCAAAACTGTAGGAAAAACAACATTTGCATTATGTGTTAGTATTTTACACACAATTGACCATATGAATATTAACAAGTATTAAACACAAATTCTTACCTGCATACATTGTAAAAAAGAAGAATGCCAAATAAATCATAATTTGCCTGCGATTGTTATCTGTTCTATTCGACATCTCTATCTCTCTTTCTCAATTTTCTCAATTGATTATTTATCTGATTATTTCAACTGATTCTAATGGTGAATTTGTTTCTCTTTTGTGCAGATGTGACCATTAGATCTTACTAGTAAACAAATGTTTATCAGTTTCGTTTAACTAAAAGTACATGTTAAAAATCGATACTCAACATTAGAAACATAATAAAAACTCTTTTAATTAAATGTTTGAAGGTCAACCACAATTGAAATAACTATTTCTATATATGATAAACATGAGATACAGCGCATGTGGAGCAGGATCTGCTTACCCTTCCGGAGCACCTGAGATCACCCCTAGTTTTTTGGTGGGGTTCGTGTTGTTTATTCTTTAGTTTTCTCTGTTGTGTCGTGTGTGCTGTTGTTTGTTTGTCTTTTTCATTTTTAGCCATGGCGTTGTCAGTTTGTTTTAGATTTTGATGAGTTTGACTGTCCCTTTGGTATCTTTCGTCCCTCTTTTATTTGTAAAAAAAGATGCTAGTTTAAGTGACTATCTATCAAAACACATGCCAGAAATGAATTACTTAATTTGTGCAATTCAAATCCCACTTCTAGAAAAAGGTAATGCTTGTAGATAAAATTCTAGTATATGTCATGCTAATCAGTCACTAATTATTTTTCAGAACGATGCGTTTCATAGGCAGCGACTTGTCTTTTGACACTTTTGCAGCAATGTATCTTCCATAAAGTTGGAACCTCAGTCTCCTAGTTTGAACATGTTGAAGATAAGCAAATATTTCACTGAAGGTTACCACAAGATCAAAATAAGGCTTAATTTGTGTATTTAAAAACACCAGTAGCATTTTGTTATTAGATCCGATTTTTTTTTATCAAAGAAAACACGAACAGTTCAAATACGAAACATATCTACGAACACATGTGTAACAAAACCCTAGACATACAGAAATGTAAAGAAAAGATTTTGACGGGAGCGTTGTATGACAAACCCTATACTCCAATGTTGTTGCGAACCCATATAACAGGACGTTGCTGTCCATTACTTTTGGTAACTTCACTCGCGTTTTCCTTAGTTCTTGGGTTGTTCCTTGTAAAATATATAATTTTTGAAGATTATCCATGATGACTGATGTGTGTATTTATATATTTAAACTATAAGAATCGCCACATTTGGACTATGACCGGAGATAAAGTCGTTACTTTGGATTCATTTATTTGCGTGGGTTCCAAATGTCGTAGGATTGAGAAAAACTTGCATATTTGTGGAAAGGTTTAAATTCATGGTTATTTGCAAAGTCTATATACATTCTTTATGAATATTTGTATGTATTTAAACCTTTTAATTCGTGGTTCCCCTGTACCCACAAAATCCACGGAAATTAGTACCTGACGAATATTAATGAATCCACAGTTTGAACTTTCATACCCGTAGATATCGATATTTTTATATGCTTTAGTACCCTAGCTTTGGACAATTCATGGTGTTAAAACATCAAAATCTACGGATATGAACGTAGCGAAACACGTTATATAGATTTATTGATGCCAAAGCACTGTTCTGGATATATCATAACCAGCAGCGTTCATAGTCAAATATTTGAAATTAAAGGATTGGTACGAACATTTGTTCATGTATATATAGCAAAACATATTATTAAATATTAAATGAATAGTTTGTAAAAATAATTTATAGGTACCAAGTAAATACATTGTAGGTTTTCAATAACAGTAGTACAAGTGTCATTAATCTTGGAACCATATGAAATTTGATAGTTTGATTGACAATGTTTTCAGAGAAAACGCTTTAGACATGTCGGTTAATTACCTTTACTATCTGCAAATGGATTAGAAATAGTCGCCTTGTTGTGGTTATCAGAATTAAATGTTATAATTATATTTTAATTGAAAACATCTGGTTCTTCAATCTTTTTGACGGTTGATTTCTATTTAGTCTAAGTAGTTCTTAAATCTCGATCTAAAGTAAAATAGCAACCTACAGAAAAACGGAAAGTAATTTATCAAATTGCTAAAAAAAAAAGCTAAACCACATCAAACTAATTGAACAGCTGTCATAATCCTGGCTTGGAAAAGATATATTCTCATGTAGAAAAAAGGTAGTCTTAACCCCCTGTGCTTACGTTCAGAGAGGTTTCAACAAAACGAAAGATATTAAAACGTTATATTTGTTCCCTATGAAAACCGTGGAATACGTGTCACCTAGACTTACAACTGATACAGTAAATAAAATCATCATAGATACCAGGATTCAATTTTGTGTTTACGCCAGACGCGTGTTTCGTTTACAAAAGACACATTAGTGAAGCTCGAATCCAAAATACCGGTATTTAAAAAGGCCGATCAAATTACGCGTTTGAAAAGCATTGGGACATAAATTCCATAATGGAATATGTACCTGACATAACTTTAAGTGAATGTGAAATTGGTAACGGAAAATAAATGTTCCATTCGAAATCAATTGAAGATTAAAGAACAAAAGATAACAATTATGATCAAAGCCAACCTTTGATCATTTGTTTTATCGTACATGTATATTAAAAAAAACTTACATTTTTAATTCATCGGCAATATCGATATTAATTGAGAAAAAAATTCTTATACAGTATCTAGATCTATAATGGTATTGTTGTTAAAAAATGACATTGTCTCGGGAAAGTAAAGATAACCTCTTTTGTATCGTTTATATTGATATATTGTTTTTGTCTTTCAGTTCTGGTCAAGAAGTCGTTAAAATTATGATTCACCGTTTAATAGATAAAGTTAATAATAATCTGTTTATGGTTTCTATTATTCGAAGGGCTAAATTTATTACACGGATACAAAACTTACGTGAATATATAATTTCGTTAATTTGGCAATATGTGAGCATAATTACATGTAGAAAATACATACTCCGTTGAACACACATTGAACATCTTATTTCATGTCTGATCTTTAACAACAAAATCCCTGAAAAGTGCTCAATCATGATTACATATGAACCCACAGTATTTTGAATTATTAAGATACATTTGAATATAATGAGTTTGTGGAGAGTGAAGGGAATTAACCGACATGTGGAAAGCTTTTTCTGTAAAAACATTGTCCATCATACTATTACTATTTAAGATGGTTCCGAGATTTATGGCACTCGTACATACTGTTATTGAACATCTACATGTATAATGAATTTACTATTCATTTGATATTTAATAATATATTTTTATATCTACATGTACATATATTATACTTCTGTACCGACATCATTTATAACAATCTTTTCCAAAAATGTCCGTTTATAAATTTTGAAAATATAAAGAAACTCCCTAAGACAAAGTTGGCCATAGATGGATTCGACTATTGTATTGAGTAATTTTGGTCATGGAGCTTTTTAATTGTTTCGGTTGGTATCAATCCTTGGTTTTAAAATATATTTGGCTATTAACGCTGCTGATGATAATAAATCCTGAAAAGTGCTTTGGAATCATTAAATGTATATAACGTGTTGTTTTCATGTTTGATATACGTTCATATCCGTAGATGATGATTTTTTTAACACCCTGAAGTAGCTGAAACTATGGTACTAAAGGGTATTAAAATATCGATATCTACAGATATGAACGTATATACTGTGGATTCATTCATATTCGTTTGATACTTATTTTTTGGATTTTGTAGGTACAGGTGAACCACGAATTCAAATGTTCAACAAATAACAAATGTTCAAAATTTTAAGGTATGTATGTAAACTTTGCCCAAACCACGAAATTAAATAATCCAAGAATATGCAAGTTTTCCTCAATCCACGAAAATTGGTACTCACAAAGATAAATGAATCCTTAGTAACGACTTTATCTCCGATCATAGTCCAAATATGGCGATTCTTATAGATTAAATATTTAAATACACACATCACGGATGATCTACAAAATTCTCTTTTTTACAAAAATAACAAAATACTACTAGTGTGTCGAAAAAAACAAACTGAGCCTAATCTTAATCTTATGGTAACCTTCAGTGATATTTACTTATCTTCAAACTATGAGACTAATGTACTAACTGTGTGGAAAATACAGTGCTGAAAGGTGTCAAAAGACAAGTCGCTGCTTATAAAACATGACGTTCTAATAAATTATCACTGACTGGTAAGCATAAAAGTTAACTATACTATGTTATATGTGTCCGGTATATGTTTTGATAGATTGTCACTTTAACTAGCATCTTGTTTTTACAAATAAGATATGATTTGTTACTCATATTTATTGTATTTTGAAATAATTATTTGCAGTTGTGGTTTACTTACTCAAATTTAGTCAAGAGTGTTGTATCATGTTTCTAATTTTGAGTATCGATTTTTGACAAGTGCTTTTAGTGAAACAAAACTGTTACAAAAAAAGATGTACGTGTATTGCATTCATGTACTTGTATGTATGCGTAGGAAGATATTATGGTCACATCTGCACAAAAGAGAAACAATTAAAAGAGCAAAAGATTAATAATCAATTGAGAGAATTTAGAAATAGAGATAGATATGTCGAACAGGACAGACAACAATAGCAGGCAAACTATGATTTTTTTTTTTGCATTCTTCTTTTTTACAATGTCAACAGGTAAGAATTTGCGTTTAATATTTGGTAATAATAATATGGTCAATTTGTATGTAAAACACTAACACATAATGAACACTTTACAAATTGACATCATAAGTAAATAGAGTTCAAACAAAAATGGACATCTTTATCTGTTTCGTCTAAAAGATTAAAATTTATCTGTTAATAGACCTTTTAGTCAACTACTACTTATGTAGTAGTCAGTGTTGTAAGCAACTGATCCTCCTAATCACTTCTTAGTTTTTGAAAGCATTTTAGTTCAGAATTATATCTTATGTAACGTATTTGTCGTTTGTTAATTTTTATACTTATATTAATATTCTAAAATCACTTTAGCATGTGCTTAATTTAATTTAGCATTTAATAAAATCTATTTTGCATATGCTGACATATTTGGCTTGTTTAGAAATGTAAGTGCAAAATCCAGGTCATTAAATTATTTCAGCAAATACTAAAATCTTTTAAGCTTATTCTACATTTTTAAGCTTATGCTAAAATCATTGAAGCATATGCTAAACTCATGAATGTGACCTACCGAATAAAACTATTTACCGTTCATGTAATGACATGGGAAATACAACAAGTGACACATGTGGAGCAGCATCTTCTTACCCTTCAAGAGCACCTGTGATCACCGCCAGTTTAGGACGAGGTTTGTGTTGCTAAGATTTTAGTTTTTTATGTTGTGTTTTGTGTACTATTGTTTTTCCTTTTCATTTTTAGACATGGCGTTGCCAGTTTATGTTCTATCTATTGAATGTCCCTCTGGTATCTTTCGCCCCTCTTTTCCCCAGCATATCGTAAATTATAAAGTATCAAATAAATTGCTGAATTCAAACAAAATGTCAGCCAATGAGTACACCCGTTACATACGCAAACAACTATTTGATTAAGAGAGAGAAGGGGCTAGGGACCTTTTTTACTATTTGTTTTCCCAAGAAATATGCGTTTTACTTTTTTCGCACGCTGTCTCGCTCCGTTGTTTTGCTAGGAGAATATCCTGCTTTTTTTTTATTTCTACTGGTTTTGAAACCTGCCACTTGTTTGACCAATATTGAGTTCATTCCCCCTTCTGTTAAGATAGAATACCCTCCTTAAATAAACACGTTGACTCTTTAAAGGGTCACAAGCTTTGAAATATATAAAAAATCTAAAAAAAATGATTTTGTTATTGTTTTATCATTTATAAAAGTGAAATAGTGAAATAATAAGTTGCTTTTAGGTGCCAGTATAGTTTAAATATGCCAAAAAAGATAACAAACATTGATGATGAATCATTCATTTGCAAGTAAATAATTTGATTGAATTGAATTTGCACTTCAATTTAACTCCTTATCCATAGATGGAGAACAAACGCATTGTGCGGGTTAAGTTATTTAAAGAAAATGAATGTCAACATTGAAAGTAAAACAAAGGTAATCATTTGATTGACTGATGCGATTTAAAAAACATCATTCTCATACTTAATGCTTTTCATTTTCATACTTTATTTGGCCTTTCAAACTTTTATTGATTCGAGCGTCACTGGTGAGACTTAAGTAGACGAACACGCATCTGGCGTAAATATAAAATTTCAATCCTGGTATCTATGATGAGTTTATTTACAACCACTTGGTCGATGCAAGTGTTCGTGGAGTTTTAATTCCCCGAGGGTGTCACTAGCCCAGAAGTGATCACTTTTGTGTTTACTTGAGTTATCATTGATATATTCATCATGTTCATAATTATAAATTAACTGTTGATTTTTTTGAAATCCTAAAATTAACGGCTTTTCAACCTCAGGAATATATTGCTATATTTAGAAAAACTTATAGAAATTTCTGGTCCTCAATTCTCTTCAACTTCTTACTTTATTTGGCCTTTTAAATATTTTTCGAGCGTCACTGATGAGTCTTTTGAAGACGAAACGTGCGTTTGGCGTAAAAATAAAATAAAAGTTCTGGTATCTATGATGAGTTAATTTATATACAGGTAAAAACGATTGTTAACATATATTTTTAACTCTGGAGTTAGATTTGAGGTTAGGGTTGAGCTTATAGTATATGTAAGGGTTAGGGGAAGGTTTATGGTAAGGTTGAGAGTTAGGGTTAGAGTTAGGGGTAGGGCTAATGTTTTGAATGTGTAGATATAAAAGGCGAGTAATGGCTGTAAACTCAAATTCGTGTTCAATGTTTCGTATGTTTTACTTGGAGTAAATGATATACATAGAGACGTCAGCAAATGACGACGTTGCGGGCCTATTGTTACGTTAGATGGCTCTTAAACGTTAACAAAAACAAAGAGTATAAAATAAACTAAACTTAAACTATAACCAACTCACAATATTTAGAGTAAGGGTTTGAGTTAGGATTAGAGCTAGGGTAAGGATTATAGTTAGGGTTAGAGTAAAGGTTCGAGCTAGTGTTTTGGTTAGGCTTAGAGTAAGGGTTTGAGCTAGTGTTTTGGTTAGGTTTAGAGTAAGGGTTGGAGCTATGGTAACGGTACGAATTGGAGTTTAGGTCAGAGTAAGGGTTAGAGCTATGGTTAGGGTACGAATTGAAGTTAAGGTTAGAGTAAGGGTTAGAACTAGGGTCATGTTAAAGGTTGAAGTAAGGGTTAGAGCTAGGGTTAAAGTTATGGTTAGAGTAAGGGTTAGAATATGGGTAAGAGCTAAAGTAAGAATTATTAGAGTAAAGGGTTATGGTAAGGGTTAAAGTAAGGTTTAGAGCTAGGATAAGGTTAAGGTTTAGAGTTTTGGTTACGATTAAAATTAGAGCAAGGGTTAGAGTTACGGTAAGTCTTAGGTTAGGGTGAGAGGGAGAGGTTGGGCTTTCTCTTATTTCGTTAAATGTCCGCTCAGTGAAGAACAAATCGACTTCAATCTGCGATTTTATGCAATCTAACAACGCCGACCTACTTGCACTTACGGAAACGTGGCTAGGAAGCGCAATAGACAAATCGGTCATATCAGAAATTACTCCTGATGGATACCAAATCTTTCATATACCACGGGAGAATAAGCTAGGCGGTGGCGTTGCTCTGATCCATAGGAGCAATATCGATGTAAAACGTTCTAAACCTGTACAAACTTACTCACATTTTGAAATGCTAGAATGCAATGTTGTCGTACTGAAGAATTGTTTTCGTCTTTGTGTAATATATCGTCCTCCTCCATCTAGAACAAATAAACTCAAAAACTCTACGTTCTTCGAGGAGTGGAGTGAGTTCCTCGACCGTCTAGTAGTCACACCGGAAGAGTTGGTTATCACAGGAGATCTTAATTTTCATCTCGATAATAAAAACAATTGTGATACCCGAAAATTTCAAGAGACACTTAGAGACCATGGTCTTGTACAACATGTACGAGGTCCAACACATAACCATGGTCATACACTTGACGTGGTAATTACAAGGGAAAACAGTTTAATACTTAAGACAGTACCATCCGTCCAAGATCCTTCCTTGTGCGATCGGAAAGGAAATCCATCCGGTGATCACTTAGCATTGTTTTCAGCGTTGGAAATATCGAAACCTCCAAGAGAACGCAAAGAAGTGACTTATCGAAAACTGCGTAATATCAGTACAGATGATATAATTCACGATTTGGTCAATTCGGAAATTTTTCAGAATCAAGAAAGACCTCTCGAAGACTTGGTGAACTTATATTCTACTGAGCTTAGTTCCATACTTGATAAACATGCACCATTAATATCTAAAAACTTAATACTACGACCTAATACCGAGTGGTATACAGACGACCTCCGTGTCGCTAAAAGAAACCGCCGCAAAGCAGAACGACGTATGCGGAAAACGAAACTGACTATTCGTCGTCAAATGTTCCGAGAGTCTTGCATTACAACAAACCAACTTCTTATAAAATGCAAGAAAGACTATTTCTCCAGTAAAGTTTCCGAAATTGGACACGATCAAAAACAACTGCGTCGCTTGACTAATGATTTGATGGGAAATAAAAGAGAAATATTTCTACCCGAGCATGAGGATGACAAGTTACTTGCCGACAAGTTTTGTGAATTCTTTGTTGGGAAGATAAGTATAATTCGTGACAGCCTGTCAACAACAAACACCTCCTCAAGTGACAGTAATCCTATGAGAGCTGACATTAAATTTGAAGGTAATCAACTAACATCACTGTCATCAGCATCCAATGAAGAAATACGGAAAATAATTCTAGCGTCTCCAACAAAGTCATATGAACTCGATCCATTTCCAACCCAACTTCTAAAACAATGCTTGGACTACTTGTTACCAGCTATTACAAATATAGTCAACAGATCGATATCGGAAATGTGTGTTCCAACGCCTTTTAAACAAGCGGTAGTGAGACCACTATTGAAAAAACCGAGTTTAGACAAAGAAGTGTTAAAAAACTATCGGCCGGTCTCAAATTTACCATTCATATCCAAGATAAATGAGAAAGTCGTTGCCACTCGTTTTGAGAATCACATCACGTCTTATTCTCTCTATGATCATGTTCAGTCAGCGTATCGTGCCTACCATTCTACGGAAACCGCTCTCTTGCGCGTCCATAATGATATTGTGTGCGCACTTGATAATAACTGTTGTGTCATCTTGCTTATGCTTGACTTATCTGCTGCATTTGACACTATCGACCATACAATACTTCTCAATCGTTTAGAGTTTTCATTTGGGATAACTGATGAGGCACTGTTGTGGTTGAAATCATATTTGACAGATAGAACTCAGCGTGTTTCTATCGGATCGGTACAATCGGATGATATCAGACTCGGCTTTGGTGTACCACAAGGCTCTGTGTTGGGACCAAAACTTTTCTGTATGTTTGCCAAACCAGTCGGAGAAACTTGCAGGCGACATGGGATGTCTTACCATTCATACGCTGACGACACGCAAGTGTATCAAGTCATTAAACCTCTTGGAGACTGGTCGGACCTCTCCAATCGTCTTGAGAACTGTTTGTCGGATATCAGTGCATGGATGAGTATCAACATGCTTAAATTAAACCAAGACAAAACCGAATTAATTGTGTTTGCACCAAAACAACAACTAAAGCAACTATCCAGTTTCCAACTAACATTCGATGGAACTATATTGACTGATGCTTCTTGTGTGAAAAATCTTGGATTTTATTTTGACAAAACACTCAGCATGGAACAACAAGCTAGTGCAACGACAAAAGCATGTTTTCATCAGATACGAAATATTGGTCGCATTAGATCCCTGATTACAGATGAGGCATGTAAGACTCTCGTGTGCTCACTCGTTACATCACGACTAGATTGTGGTAATGCGCTGTTATACGGAACAAATAGCTGTGTAATAACAAAACTACAGCGTGTGCAAAATACAGCAGCACGGCTAATAACGCGCAAGAGAAAATACGATTCAATAACACCTGTTCTCATTTCATTGCACTGGTTACCGGTTCATTTTCGTTGTCAGTACAAACTCCTGCTGCTGAATTAAAGCAATTCATGGCAAGGCACCATCATACCTACAGGAATTAGTTGAACATTACAAACCTGGTAGAGCCTTGCGATCGGAGAAAAGCATGCTGTTACGACTACCAAACGATGTTAGGACAAAACGCTATGGTGAACGACGGTTCGATATTGCCGCACCAACTCTTTAGAACAGCTTACCTTCATCCTTACGAAATGAACAATCTCTTGACGTTTTTAAAAAGGATCTTAAGACATATTTTTTCCGAAGTGCTTTCATTGATTTTTTGTAAATTTTTAAATTTATGAACAATTTGTTTTACCAGTTGATTGTATTGTGAACTTTTACTTAATATTTTTTAATACTTGAGTCACTGTGGTTTAATGATAATCATTATTTTAAATTTATACAGAGGAAATTTTAAATTTTTATTTTTTGAAACTTTTTTACTTTTCTTTCATTTCGATTAATTTTAAATTTTTGATATTTTTTGTGTGAGTTGTACATTCTTTTATATTATTCTATTTTTAAAACCGACAATCAATGTTTTCATTTTACACGCCACTGCTCAGAAATTGTATTTATGTGATTGTATATTTTGCTTTTACGTTATGTATCTTATTTTTTGTTTATTCATGTTAAGCGCTTAGGGTAATTTTTCAAATTATATAATGCGCTATATAAATATTGTATAATAATAATAATAAATAATTGGGCTATAGCTAGAGTTAGCGTTGCTGTTTTAGTCAAGGTTAGTGCTAAGGTTAGGGTAAAAGTTAGAGTTAGGATAAGAGCTAGGGTGAAAGTAAGATTTGGAGTAAGGGTTAGAGGTAGGGTTGTTGTCAGGGGTAAAGTTAGGGTTAGAGCTAAGGTTAGAATTAGGGTAAAAGTTATGGTTATAATAAGGTTAGAACAAAGGCTAGAGCTAAGGTTAAAATTCAAGTGAGATGTAGGGTTGACGTTATGGTTAGAGTAAGGGTTAAAGGTATCTTAGAGTTAACTGACGAGTTAAGATAAAAGCTAGGATTAGGGTTATATATTAGGTTTAAGAAAGGTTATGGTAAGGGTTATAATTTTGGTTATAGCTAGGGTAAGAGTAAGGGTTAAATTTGGAATTAGAGATAAGGTAAAACATAAGGGTAAGAGATACGATAAGAGCTAAGGTAATGGTTAGTGGTCGAATTAATGTAAAAACTAGTTACAGTTACGGTTATAATAAGGTGTTTGAGCTACATGTAAGTTTGGAATTCAGGTTATAGTAAGGGTTATAGCTACGGTTATGGTAAGAGTAAGAGTTAGGGTTATAGCTAGGGTTAGAGTTAAGGTTAGAGTTCGGGTACAATTTAGGTCGAGTAAGGCTCAGAGTTATGGTTAGATATAGGTTAGAGTCAGGGTTATAGCTAGGGTTATAGAAAAGGTTAGAGTTATGGTTAGATATAGGGTTAGGGTAAGGGTTAGAGTTAGAGTTAGAGTTAGGCTTTGGGTAAGGAATAGCATTAAGGTAAGAGCTATGGTTAAAAATCAACTGCAGGACAAGATACGTCAAGGTTTTATTATAAAAGAAATACCTGCACAAGAAAGCTTAACACTGTAGGTTAATGATATAAGGCCAATGTGGTACTTGGATATTAGACTCTAGCGAGTCCATTGAAAGGTTAACTTAGTCCACCAGAGATTAGACGTTTGTATGCTGGTTGTAAAAGTACTTAAAAAGATGTCTTTCCTAGGACCTTTTGTCAGGTGTTCGAATTTCTAATTTTAACATGCGTAATATTAATATCGGTATTTTGTTCCTCAAAGCCAGGTAAGGTAGCCAAAGATCAAGAAATATCTACTAGCCAACATTCCTTCCAATTACCATGAAATAAACTCATACTCATTAATTGACTGCTTATGTTTTATATGTAAACAACAACAATATCCAACCTTTAGGGGAAAACAATATGATTTATCATTCATCATTATACATACAACTAGTAAACATATTTATTTAGGGGTCAGCTGAAGGACGCCTCCGGGTTCCTCGCTGCATTTAAGACCCATAGGTGGCCTTCAGCTGTTGTCAGCTTTATGCTAGGGTTGTTGTCTCTTTGACACTTTCCCATTTTCAATTCCCAATGTTATCATGTTCATAATATAGGCTTTTAGAAGAATCCTTGTGTGTTTTTGAATTGATATCAAATTGTGTTGTGTTTTCAAACCAAACTGCTTAGAGTCGTTGTTTAACATATTCAGGTGGTCAATATACATAGGTTCTTTGAGTTAATAAGTATCCGCAATGAATTAATTTGCTGTTGAAAGGCCTCCACTAGGATCTTTCAATAAATATCGAAAATATAATGTACTCAACAAATTACTACCATCCTTAGTATTTCAGTGTGGTTCACTGTTATTGTATTAAACATTAAATGATCCGTGACTGAACATGTTGTATCTTTTTTGTTTACTTAGTGTATTTATTAAGCCTTGCATTTGAAGTATAGTAAATAAAATGTATTGATTGATTGGTCATTTTCAGCACTGATGATCATAGCAGAAGAAATCAGAGTGCACAACAAAAACCTAGAACTAAAACATACATCCTAGATAAATACACACTAGAGTCGAATTCGAAGTCGAATGTTTGGCTCGCTAGTGAAACATTGTTTAAACGATTAAGACCACTCGGTCACCTATATCTTTACACAAAACAAAGACTACTGGTTCAGCATCAGATAAAGCAATAAACCAATGAATCCAGGCTGCCAATATGACACAACATAAACGAAATACCATTATGTACAGTTGCAAACCTATTTCTCAATTTGGCATTAAGATGGCTTAGGACAAACAAGGATATCTGTATTATTTGAAAGAACGTGCAACGACCAAAACATGAGGGATCTAACCAAGCATAATATTTAGAGTGCAATGTTTCTGATAAAGTCTTAGTTAATGCATCAATTACGACCGGCTTCACAATTGTAAATTAAACTTTCACTTTCATGTTACATATCTGGTTCTTTTTGATTTATTACGAACATTATGGGTACATATTCACATTTGTAGAATTACGGTGCGGGGAATGAACTCCTTATCGTAAGTTTTATGGACCCTATCACGAGTCGGTTTACTGTTATGAAATATACGTATCACAGATGATAACGGATTTGTTGCGAGTGTTGTAACCTGTAATTCTGTCCACTTTTCAAGAATGTGACCAGCCAAATTAGATTAGTAACAGTGTTTGTACATTAGCCAAACGACCGGTGCCACATGTGACGCACATTCTACTTACACCTCCGGAGCACCTGAGATGACCCCAAAGTTTTGATGAGGATCGTGTTGCCTTATCTGTGGTTTTCTAAATTGTGTCTTATTTCATGTTAGCCAAAGCGTTATCAGTTTATTTTTGATTGACTAGTTTGAGTGTCCCGCAAGTATGTTTCGCTCCTTTTTAATTGTTAAGATGTGAAATTTTGTGTAATACTTTCTGTTGTGATGCACACAAACACTGCCTGTGTTAAGAGTGAACATTTGATCTAACACTACGTTTTATGTACACTGCAATGGTACAAGTTAAAAATGGTAGTACTGTTAACGCTAATTGAACAAACGAATTATGTAGAAATTAGGCAATGAAGTGTCAACACAATCCAATTATTGTTCAAATCATTAACTTCACCTTAATTGTTAATTGATATACTAGGCATTTTACTTATACGTTTATCTGACGTTTCTGTTGGTCCTTGCATTCTGCAAGGCATGCGGTACTTTAAGTTTCCGATGGAAGATAACACATAAAGGCCGTTTTGTAACACACAAATTAACGATGTGGTATTTGCATTAATACAAATAAGTTTGTTTCAAGTACGAACTATTTAAAAAAGACCAGGCTCTGACAATAACTCGATTGAAAAGTAATAAAACTATGAAATCAAATTTTTATTATTTGACTTATTTGTATCCACATATTTGGATTAGTTATCGACTATCTAAGGATGTCCGTGATGTCTCTTCCTGCAATGACCGTGATGACCACGAGTTGTTGTCTTTGGTGCAGGCGTTGTAATTTCAGCAGGTGTTGTTGCTTCTAAAATACGATATATAGTTGAAATGACACAAAATAAATAAATATAATATAACCATATCATAACATCCTCCATTCTACTTTACCAAGAGCATAATAAATGAAGAACACCATAATTTGTGATGGACATATTTTCTTATTTCTGTTATTAATAGTTATCAAAAGTACCAGGATTATAATTTTATACGCCAGACGCGCGTTTCGTCTACATAAGACTCATCAGTGACGCTCAGATCAAAATAGTTAAAAAGCCAGATAAATACAAAGTTGAAGAGCATTGAGGATCCAAAATTCCAAAAAGTTGTGCCAAATACGGCTAAGGTAATCTACTCCTGGGGTAAGAACATCCTTAGTTTTTCGAAAAATTTAAAGTTTGTTTAGCTTCGAGTGACAAATAATTTATGTCTTTTCAGGGAAGGAATAATTAAATGAGTAATGTCATTGTTAAGTGCTTCATTCAACATACAGACCAAACAAACAAATATTGGAAGACTGCTTAATATTGTAGAGTGCAGAGTACGTAAAACTTCAATTTCAATAAACGTCTGTTTTTATCCTTTTATTCAAATCAAACTAGACTAAATTAGTTACAACAAACAGACGCAAAGCTTGCGCAAATGTTTCCTACTCCGTCATCCAAGTCATTTTAGTTCTTCTTATTACTAAATCAGCATTGTGTTGATGTGGTTCCTCGTTTTGTACATATATTAGATCGTTGTTTTTTTCTGTTTAAATGATTTTATACTAGTAAATTTGAGAATGGAAATGGGGAATGTGCCAAAGAGACAACAACCCGACCATAGAAAAAAAACCAACAGCAGAAGGTCACCAACAGGTCTTCAATGTAGCGAGAAATTCCCGCACCCGGAGGCGTCCTTCAACTGGCCCCTAGTAATTTTTGGGGCCCTTAAAAATAAAACAATTACAGAAGAGACAATTATTAAACATAAAAGGTCAATGAACAAATATGGGAATGATTACAATACCCCGCACTGCCTTCAGCAATGAGCAAAACCCTCATCATTTGATAAGTCAAACAAAAAAAAGAATAGTCTCTCGATACTAAATGTTCACGAAAAATTATTTTTGCCGAATTTATTTGTTTTATTACTTTTATAGTTTGAATATCCAAAGCCTCATACTTCACCCATAAAAGTACATTTAATAGTATTTTGCTTATGGTGATATGTTATCAAACATTCGGTATTACCTGCTCTGAGATCACACTCTGCCTGTGTCGTATTACACGGTAAACAAATTGGATCTGCTGTCACTGATGGCACAGACGGAACTGTAATTATAGAAATCAAATCATCATTTATTTACAAGGAAAACATTGTGAATAGCTCAATATTTTAAATATCACTTTATTTTTGAATGTTCGTAGAACTTTCAGCTCCAATAGCTTTGAATCAATATACTAAAAACTTCAACTCACTGTCACGTATTAAACTTTGATATGTACATTTTCAATATACTAATGACTCATTTATTTGTGTCGGTATCAATTATTTTGGATTAAAAAACATGTTGTCTTAGTAGATATTTATGTCGGATTTTGTCCGTATAACCTGTCAGACAATTCGTATTTAGATAAACATTTAAATTCGTGGCTTACTTTTACATACGACATGAACGACAATTGGTATCCAAAGAATTATAATAAATCGAAATTACGCAGAAAACATTTTAAAATTAACCGACTCATATAGTAGACAGGCGAAAGATGAAGGAAAATCAAGAAATGTTGCAAAATATGTATACCCGTTTCGGCCTGATTTGTTGTAAATGTAACTTGTTTAATTATGAATCTGTATCTATGTTAAAACAGAAGTTAAATCAAATTAAAGATTATGTAAGGTAACTTTTTAGTCTATTCTAACATTTTTGCCAACCGAGGCACAACTGCTCGTGCATGTACATCTTTAGAATAGTAAGGAACCTTGCCCATGCAGCATATATTTAAAAAGGAAACAGAATCGTATAATGTTGAACTAAAAAATCGAATAATTATAGTACCTGTCGATCTTCGCAGAAAAAATGCTTCCGTATTTCCGTCATTATTGTCACTACAAATATCACATGTTGGAAGCAAACGGGATTCAGAATGTGTGACGCTACTCTTTGTAGCTCTTACCACTGGAGTTGTACCAGTACTTTCTTCTGGAAACATTGAATTATAAAATGTCTAAGTTTGGTAAAGACATCGTTTTTTTATCTCTTATTCTTAATATCTAGAAAGTATGTATATTTCTTGTAAAATACATATATCGCTAATATTAAGATATCAGTCGTTCGTCTTATTTCTATATAAGTTTTTTTAAAAGTATTTATGGAGATAAACGGCTACATGACTTTGTTTCAAATTGATAAATTTCTTTTCAGGATCAATTTTGACGAAAACTATGAAAATATACAAGACTGATATCTTAAACGATTTTCTACAAGTCATGAAACTTTCGTTTTAACAAATTCTACATTGTAATTGTAACTGATGGCATACTAGTATATATATAGTCGCCTTTACATCTTTGAATACTTTGGTTCAAGACCTGGTATACAGGAACATACACATTACTAGTAGGTATGTAAGTACAAGATGAAAGAACCTAAACAGTGTTATCGAAGACAGCGTATGTAGTTTTGTCAGATGTATTTCTATTTGTATCTATCTGATGAGTTACCCCTTTGTTCAACTGATTTCATAGTTTGATTTAATGTTAAACTGTTACACAACTTTACTTGGTTAGGATCAGGGTTTGGATCACGCTTACATGTTTAACCCTGCCCTATATTCTATGCACGGAACTATATCAAGTCAGGAGCCTGTTATTCAGTGGTGGTGGTTTGCTGATGTGTTACATATTTGTGTTTTGTTCATTTTTTGTACGTTTATTGGGCCGTTAGTCTTCTCGTTTGAATAGTTTTCCATTCATCAGTTCGGGCCTTTGTATCTGAATATTCGGTATGGCTTTGTTCTTTGTCGAAGGCCCTTCAGTTACCTAAAGTTGTTAATGTCTGTGTCATTTGGTCTTTTGTGACGAGTTGTGTCATTGGCAATCATATCATAATTTCTTTTATATATATATTCGTCTAAATATCTACGATGCCTTTTGTGTTCTTGTTAAAAATTTGTATTTACTTGGTAATTAATGAGCTTCTTGTCCTGGGCATATTCATATATATAAAACACTTGTCTCCACCAATTCATAAGTGTTTTTTTTTCAAATCAACCAATTTATTTTTTCAGGTCAATTAAAAAGCTATCATATATTATGTTAGTAAGTTTTAGTCGAGATAATAAATGCCCTATTGGTATTTATGTTATCAGTTTTGTAAATTATAAGTTAACAAATAAATTGATCCTACCTCCTAATAAGTAATAATAATATGAATTTTCTGTTACTTTCGTTATCCTCATACACAGATAATAGTAATGAGGGTCACTAAATGGTGTCGAAACGCTATTATCACTTCTAGAGAAAATAAAACAAACATTTTATGCGATAATTTCTTTTTAAACGATTATTTTTGTACAAACATTGTCTTGTACTATTTATTTTGTTATAAATAGAGTAAGGCAACATTAATATACCTCAGTGCCACAAATGTTTATCTATGCATATCAAGAGAGAAGCTTTGAAAACTACATGAGAATAAAAAATCATAAATATCGATATTAAAGTAAAATTGAAAATTGTAGTGTAGTTCAGTTTTAACAGTATATTTAATTTAAACAAATTGAATTGGATTGGGCAACAGACACAGCCTATGTAATCCTTCTCCACCGAAAGTCTCTTATCACAAGAAAAAAAAACCTAAAACACAACAAACGAATGAAAAACAACTGTCATATTTTCTACTATGTACATGCATTTACATAATTATGTAGACAATGACAATCTTGTTTATATAATTAACTAAATCTTTTACTTGCATGAAAATTCATTTTATCGACAACAATGTGTAAGGAAAAACAAAAACAAAAAGATAATCAAAAACATAAAAATGTCATAAATTTGAGTATAGCATTCATCCTCATGTTATAATCGTAATCACTATAAAACAAATACCTATGTCAACAAAGAAAAACAAAATGGCATACAGACACTCTATAGACTAGGCGCATAAGCAAAACTGAATGAGTAGTTTACACAAAATGACCATAGTACACTATTACAGTGGCGGAATGTACAAAAAGAGAAAACTAAAGACTAAGCAACACGAACCCAACCAAAAATTGGGAGTGATATCAGATGCTCCGGAAGGGTAAGCAGATCCTGCTCCACATATGGCACCGTCGTGTTGCTAATTTAATAACAACACGTAACCTATATAATTCAAATGATCAGTACGTAGAAGCTATTCTAGTTGCCAAAATTTGCTTAGATTGCCGATGATAATAGTTTTTTTTAAAGAACAGACAGAAATCTGTCAGATAGAATTTTGAAAATCAAATTTGAAGTATGAAAAGAAAGGTATTAAAAGATGTTGTACGAAAACAAAGGGAGAGATATGTCTATGACCTTGGTTTCTTGGTACAAGTATTAACTAAATAAAAGTCTTTTGGTAACTCTGTACGAGCTTGCTAACACATATAATTTTGAAAATTTTATTTTTAAAATACATCCCAACTCTGGTGTGCTAAACAGGAAAGATCTGAGTCAGATCACTCCTACCATTTTACCATACCTTGAGTAACTTTGTTCTGCATGATTGTCTTTGTTCTGTATTTTTTTTGTGGGAATGTTGAACACGCAATATAAATGCAGAATAAAGACGAACACACTAATTGCCTGTGTCTATGCGGGAAATTGACCCAAATACCTTAAGCATTTCAGTCCACCTTTCATAACATTACACCAGGATGACTGGATACTGTACATACTCATCCTTTATTTAACATTGTACCGGAGCTCATGACATGTATATACAATACAGTCATGTAAAAAGTACATTATGATTATTGTATGGCATTCTGAATAAGCTGTTAAAAAACGTACATGTTTTTCATATAGTCTAGAAGTGCTTCGATTTAAAATAGTTATCCCTCTTGGAATTGGTGTGTCAATATTAAAATGACGATGTGGATTGATTGCCAATGATACACAATGACAAAAAAAATTGACAACTATGGGTCACGGCCATCAAACAATGAGGAAAGAATGCACTCATTGGATGACATTTTCTTTAAAATCAGCAATACAGTTTATACTTTATAAAATTTAAATTATGCGTAAATGAATGAAGCATATACTGAAGAAAAGAGGGACGAACGATACCAGAGGGACATTCAAACTCACAGATAGAAAATAAGCTGACAACGCCATGGCTAAAAATGAAAAAGGCAAACATACAAATAATAACAAAAGACTAAGCAACACAAACCCTGTAAAAAACCTGGGGTGGTCTCAGGTACTCTGGCAGATTAAGCGGATCCTACTCAACATGTGACACCTGCCGTGTTGCTCATTTTACAAACCCGGTAAATAATCTAATTCGGTAGGTCACATTCATGAATTTAGCATATGATTAACAGAGTTTAATTTATGCTGAAATAATTTCATGACCTGGATTATGCACTATCATTTCGGAATAAGCCTTATAATTAGGCGTATGCTGAGTAGATTTTATCATATGCTAGATTAATAAAAGCACATAAAAGCACAATGAATTCATACCATACTTAAGCATGATAGATGTAATGCGTGTCCAATGTTTAAAACATTAATTTTGATAACGATTGAAGATGAATGGCATTACTAATGAATCAGCGAGCTTGATAAAAACTCCATGTAAAATAAATAATACATTACCCAAAGACATATACATTATCTGTGTTACTAATACAAGTAAATGCATCAAATATTGTTCCCATGTCTGTGAAAATAAATCCAGAGAAAGTTGTGGTTCCAAATGTTAATGTGTTTGATCCATCAATCCACATGCTGTTTTGTAGATCTGCTGGAAGTCCTCCCGGACAATTAGCATCTGAAATTTAAACTAATTGCGTAGTCTTGTGATAATTTATTTAGGAATTCCAATATTCAGTGTACCCAGGTACCAGACGTAGTCACGATTTTTATTATTCAGTATAATGTAGTTTGGTTTAATAGTCGAGTTAGAAAAGAGGGATGAAAGATACCAGAGGGACAGTCAAACACATAAATCGAAAATAAACTGAAAACGCCATGGCTTTAAATGAAAAAGACAAACAGATAAACAATAGTACACATGACACAACATATAAAACTAAAGAATAAGCAACACGAACCCAACAAAAAACTGGGGGTGATTTGATGCTTTGAAATAGAAGATTCGAATGAAAGAAAATTGCAGCTTTTTGTCGTCTGCTGCTAATGCTATTCAATAACTGTATACAAAGAATTTTGTTATATGATATCTTAATATCCTTTCAATATAGAACAAGATAATTTCAAATATTTTCGGCCCTGACCAACTTTGGCATTTTGAATCTTATGCATAGAATTATTCACAGAATTGTTTTCTCACAAACACTTCAAATACTTGTTTTCCTATTCTTTCAATTAGTTAACCATTTTGCAAAGCTATACCCCAATATCCTGTCCCAAGTGTTTTGCAGAAATGTACAAGTATGGTTTTAGTCAATGTAAGGCTTTAAATTATTACGACATGTAAATTAACTATAGATTGAAAATTATGCAACATGTCAGAAAATATGTCTTACAAAAACGACAAAATCCGTTTGTGAATCTAATAGTGGATAGAATTACGCAAATGATCGCCATTACCTCTGTCTGATATGAACTCCTGTGGTCACTTACAACACAGTCATTTTCCCCAAAGATGTCAGCTTTAAATTTATTGTTTTTAGTTGTATAAATATCATGCATAAAAAACACGGAGATCATTGTTTCTAGGTACTGTCGCCAAGTGCATGTTTTATCATTAATTGGCCACATTGGTTGAAACATACTCTACTTTATAGGTGATAACTGAGTATTGTTCATAATTTTAAATGGGAATGGACGCACCGTTACTTCTATCAAATTCAGTGGCGCCTTCGTTGTGGAGAGGTATCTTCGATATTAAATAGAGATATGATAACATTTACGGTATCAGTGTTCATGAACTAAACGCGCATTCTCATAATAATGTCCGCCGTCTCCTCAGTGATGGTCAGGGCCAAAAATATTTGAAATTCATAAATCTGATAAAACATTGATAGACTGATTTAATAAAGGACATTAACATGATTAAGATATATCAACATCTAGTCAAGGAAGTGAAGCTCTGCAACATCAGATATAATTCTGGATGAAAATGCTTACAAAAATTGAAACCGCAACTTCTACTCAAACAATCACCTGTGCATGCCAGTACAAAATAGATATAAAGATCGAGTTATATTTATTGAAAGCTCGAAAATTTCGGAGAGATTAGTTGGACCAGTGGTTCAAAACACTGACTATAAAATAAATATGGAAATGCCTAAATGGTCTATTAATATAATTTTAATCTTTACGACGATTCAAATGAAGATTTCTTTTTGTTTAAACTCTATTTGCTAGTGATGTCAATATGCAAAGTAGCATCATATTTATAGTTTTTGTCATTTACACACTTTACCAAGACTCAAAACTGAAGGAAAACTATACATGTGTTGGTATTTTACATACAAGTTGACCATATCTATTTTATTATTACTAAATATCAAATAAAAAATCTTACCTGCAGACATTGTAAAAAAGACGAATACCAAATAAATCATATTTTGCCAGCGATTGTTATCTTTTCTATACGACATCTCTACTTCTCTCTCTCAATTCTTTCAATTGACTATTAATCTGCTTACTATATCAACTGATTTTAATGTTAATTGTTTCTCTTTTGTGCAGATGTGACGATTAGAACTTCCTACGCATACATACAACTATGCAATACACGTTAACACATTTTTATCTATTTTGTTTCAATAAAATTACTCGTCAAAAATCGATACACATCATTAGAAATATAAAACAACACTTTTGACTGAATTTTTGTAAGTCAACCACAATTACAAATACTAGTAACTATTTCAAAATATAAAAAAGCCATAAGATACAACACATATCTAATTTGTAAAAACAAGATGCTAGTTTAATTGACTATCGATAAAAAAAAACACAAAAAAGGGAGAAGGTTTGGTACCATTAAAACGTTTAATCCCGCTGCAAATGTTTGCACCTGTCCTAAGTCAGGAATCTGATGTACAGTAGTTGTCGTTTGTTTGTGTAATTTACACGTGTTTCTCGTTTCTCGTTTTTCATATAGATTAGACCGTTGGTTTTTTTCCGTTTGAAAGGTTTTACACTAGTAATTTTGGAGCCCGTTATAGCTTTTTGTTTGTTGTTAGCCAAAGTTCCGTGTTGAAGGCCGTACATTGACCTATAATGGTTTACTGTTATAAATTGTTATTTGGGTGGAGAGTTGTATCATTGGCACTTACACCACATCTTCCTATATTTATATATAACAGAAACATAATGCATAATTTTTGCAATTGAAACACCACTTCTTAAATACCCGTAATGCTTGTAGATCAAATTCTAGTATTATCAATTTCAATGCTTACCAGTTATTGATTATTTATCAGAACAAAGAGTTTTATAAGAAGCGACTTTTGCCACTTTTGCGGCAATATATCTTCCACACATTTATACATAGTACTTTAGTCTCCTTGTTTGATGATATGTAAATATTTCACTGAAGGTAACCATAAGATTAAAACTATGCTCAGTTTGTGTCATAAGAGACACCAATTGTAACATGAACAATTCAAATACGAAACGGATCTACGAACACTTGTTTAACAATGCCCTAGACATACAGAAATGTAAAGAAAATATTTCGACGTATTCCGATGTTGTTGCTGACCCATATAACCGGACGTTGCTATCCATTTCTTTTGGTAACTTCAGACGCGTTTTCCTGAGTTCCATGGTTGCTTTTTGTGAAAAATCGAAGTTTGCAGATTATCCATGATGTATGTTTTTAAATATTTAGTCTATGAGAATTGACAGATTTAAAATATGACAGGAGATAAAGTCATTATTGTGGATTCATTTATTTTCGTTAGCTCCAATTTTTGTAGATTGAGGAAACTTTCATATTTGTGGATAGCTAAATTTTGGGATTTGTGGCAAAGTCTACATACATTCCTTTAAAAATTTATCATTCGTTAACCATTTAAATTCGTGGTTCCCCTGTACCAACGAAATCCCCGAAAATTAGTATCTAACGAACAGGAATGAATCCACAGTATATACGTTTATATCCGTATATATCGATATTTCAATACCCTTCAGTACCCTACCTTTTGATATTTCATGGTGCTTAAATATCAAAATCTACTGATATGAACGTAGACAACTTATAGTATAAAACATAAAAACAACACGTGATATACGTTTTATGATTTCAAAGCGCTTTTCTGGATTAACTAGCATCAGCAACGTTTATAGCAAAATATTTGAAAGCTAAGATTTTTACTAACGGAAACAATTAAAGAGCTACATGACCAAAGAAAACTAATACAACAGCCGAATCCATTTAATGCCAACTTTGCCTTATTGAGTTTTACCTTAGTTTTTTTTATAATTTCAAAAATAAACGGACAATTTTAGAAACGATTGTTATAAATCATGTCGGTACTAAAGTATAAGATGTGCACATGTGTATAGCAAAACATATTTAATAAATATCAAATGAATAGCTTGTAAAAATGATTTATAGGCGCTTATTTTGGTACCAAGTAAATTTATTGTAGTTGTTCAATAACAGTAGTGCGAGTGGTATAAATTTTGGAACCATCTAAAATATAAACAGTGTGCTGAACAGTGTTTTTACAGAAAATACCATTTGCAAATGAATTCAAAATAATCCTCATTAAATTCAAATGTATCTTAATGATTCAAACTACTTTGAGTTCATATGTAATCATGGGTAAGCAATTTTCAGGGATTTTGTTGTTAAAAAAATCAGACATGAACATGGTGAATTAAGATATTAACGTGTGTTCAACGGAGTATATATTTTCTACATGTAGTTATGCAAACTTTGACAAATTAACGAAAATATATATTTGGGTAATTTTGTATCCGTGTAATTAATTTAAACCTTTGAATAAGAGAATCCATAAACAGATTATTTTTAACTTTATCTATAAAATGTGAATTATAATTTCAACGACTACTTGTCCAAAATTGGAAGACAAAAATAAAATCAATATAACCGAATTAATATCATTGGTTATGAGATGCTCCTCCCAAATGTTCTTTTAACTTCGTCCTTTTCAATCTTTACGTTACCGAGTACTCATTCCTGTGCATAAAAAATATTAATGTATATACTACTGATAATTATAGAGGTATAACACTAAGTAGTTGTTTCTGCAAACTTTGTACTACTATTATTAATGAAAGGCTCACATTGTAAATGGCATTTTAACTGATGCTCAGTTTGGGTTCCGACCCGGTCGTGGCACAGCTGATGCTGTTTTTGCCTTGCAATCAATTATTTGAAATTGAAGAAAAACATTTGTTGTTGCTTTATAGATTATAAAGGAATATTTTTTTTTTATATTATAAAATTGCAAAATGTGGTATTAGTGGTAAGCTTTTTTCAGTTATTAAATCTTAATATGATAATTATATGAGCTGCTTAAAATTTAAAGGTGAATTTTCTGTCATGTTTTCTGTAGAAAAAGGAGTATTACAAGGGAAACCATTATCAACCATACTATTTTCAATAAAAGTAGTTTATTAATAGCTTTTGTCTGCCAGTAGACATAACAATACTTTCATTGATGTATGCAGATGACACTGTTATATTTTCTAAGACTATTAATTGGTTACAAAATATGTTGAATTCACTACATAATTATTGTAAAAAGTGGAAACTTATTGTAAACGCAAGCAAAACTAAGGTGGTATAATGGCGAAATTATTGAAGTTTCTGATCTTTATTTGTATCTGGGTGTTATGTTGCATTACAATGCAAAGTTTAATCAAACTCAGTTGAATATTGCTGCCAAATGATAAAAATGTTGATCACTGCTGTATGAAAAATAAGATATATGTGGTTTACTCTGTTGGGAAGATATCCTTTGTTGATATCTAGTAAAGTAAGAATATTAAAATATAGGATTCGTCCATTACGGACGAGAAAATGTATGCTTAGTGCTATATATAATGATATGTATGATGAGTGTGAATCAGGAATTAAGTCATCATGTAAGTAAATGTATGTTACTTAGCTTAGGTTTTGGGCATATTTGGTATGCACAGCATGTTTTATGCGAAGTTTTGTTTTATTTTAATCAAACAAAGGCTAATTGACCATTTTCTTCAGGAAAGAAATATGTTTTCCGATTCATCATCAAAATGTACTATTTATAAACATCTTGTGGTGAATTTTCAATTGCAGTTTTTTTACCAAAAAATTCAGTCCACAATGTGTGAGATTTTTAACAAAGTATAGACTGTGTTCATACAAATTGAATATTGAATATGGTAGATTTACTAAAAAAGCAAGAAATGAAAGATTTTGTATTTTATGTAACCAAGGTGATATCGAGGATGAGTTATATTTTATTTTAAAATGTCCTGAATATGACAATATAAGAAAATTGTGTATCAAAAGGTATTATTACACAAATGCCTTTGTTTTAAAATTTGTTCAATTATTGTCAACAAAGAATGTATCGGAATTGTTTAATTTAGGAAAATATTTGAAATACACCACTGATATAAAATTTTCATTACAATCCTCTGAATGATTTATAATATGAAGTCTTGCCTCCGATTGTATTTAAAATGTTCTGTTATGATATACATGTATATATTTATGATTTACATGTACCTATAAGCTGCATTGCTTCTGGTTTGAAATAAACTATTAAACCAACGAGACAATGTATTTGTTTTTATCAACATAACATTGATAGATACATGAGATACTGTATATGATTTTTTCTCACTTAATCAATAATGCCGATGAATTCGCTTGTATTTAATTTTGAGAACAAACAAATCTTAGTTTTTGAACATACGATAAAACAAATGATCACATGATGTTTGTTATCTTTTGTTCTTTAGTCGTTAATTGATTTTGAATGGATCATTAATCAATCTTCTGTTAACAATTTCACAGCTGTTTTCGGTCCATTTGATGTGGTTGAGCTTTTGATTTAGCAATTTAATAAATTACTTTCCGTTTTGCCTTTTCCTTTGAAATTTTCTGTATCTTGCTATTTTACTTGATATCGAGATACAAGAACTACTTCAACTAAATAGAAATTTACCGTAAAAACGATTGAAGAGGCAGATGTTTTTGATAGAAATATAATTATAATAATTTTTTTAAACACAAAGAGGCGACATGAGGAAAGTGATCTTGATTTTGTTATACAATTGTATGATTCTATAATGTTAATAATATAATTTTTTAATGTTAATAATAGAATTCTTTAATGTTAATAATAAACATTAGTGTTCTGATCCAGTGTACATTTCTCAAAATATTGATTATAAATAAGAAAAGAGATATTTATGTACACAGTGACTCAATATTACTACCAGATTGACATGACACGGCGGCATCACAAATTGAATTGGATTATTTTGTTAGAACAAAATAAAAATAAAGAAGCTACAAACAATTTTTTTTTGGCGAACAGGAGGGTCATATTATTGCGTCACTGATGATCTTATAAAATATGGATATAATAACAACTTTAGTATACCAATAATTATTCACCAGATGCGCATTTCGATAATTAATGTCTCTTCCATGATGCTCGATGTCAAAATATTTAAAAATTCCAAATTTAATGAAATATAAGATGACCTAATCTAACCAAAAATGACTTAACAACGTCTTACTTCTTAAGGTGGTACCCAA
Source organism: Mytilus galloprovincialis (assembly GCF_965363235.1). Classification (NCBI taxonomy): domain Eukaryota; kingdom Metazoa; phylum Mollusca; class Bivalvia; order Mytilida; family Mytilidae; genus Mytilus; species Mytilus galloprovincialis. Next base: position 20,770,506 of record NC_134846.1, read on the forward strand.
CACTTTAACTAAAATTAATTTGGCTAGTTTAATTTTTTTTTTAAATTTTGACAAAGTATTTACTTTGACCCTTTGACAAATAAATAAAAATTTAGAAAAAATTGAACCAACCGTTTTAACAGAAAAATTACACTGGTTATATAGCTGTTTGACAAACACTAATTTTTATCATTGAGAAGCTTAATATTCCCTTAATAACACAACGTAATTAAAACGTTTAGCTGATTTTACAGAGTTATCTCCCTGTAGTGTTAGGTACCACCTTAAGTATAATGTGCCTATAGCTATGATTGGTAGAATTGAGGATGAAAAAGGAGAAAGCAGTCTGTATACGATATGTTTCTATAAAGTCAACATATTTTAATTATTAATTGTTGTTTATTGTTTGTCGTTTGTGTATATGTGCAGATTTACCAAGGAACAAAATGTGTTTAGATTCATATAAACGATTCATTATCATTGATTATAAATTACTCCTCTTCATTGTAATTTCTTAGACATCAGACAATACAGTGAATAGTTATCAAAGGTACCGGGATTATAATTTAGTACGCCAGACGCGCGTTTCGTCTACATAAGACTCATCAGTGACGCTCATATCAAAATTTATAAAGCCAAACAAGTACAAAGTTGAAGAGCACTGAGGATCCAAAATTCCAAAAAAATGTTCCGTATACGGCTAAGGTAAACGATTCATTATCATTGATTATAAATTACTCCTCTTCATTGTAATTTCTTAGACATCAGATTTTACAGTAAAGTTATTACATAATGTACTCTTACGTATCCTGTCAAATCCAACTGTGATGATGTAAATATCTTTATAAGAATTACCATAATATATAATGAAACATCAATATTATCGATTTTAGTATTAGTTAAAAGTTTTACGAAACATTTTAAACATGTTAAAGTTTAGAAACTATGAATAATACAATTATATAACAATAATCTAGATATACGAAAGGGGCATAATGAAACTATTACACCACTGCGTCGATGCCACTCATGGTGGACGTTTCGACCCCGAGGGGATTACCAGCCCAGTAGTCAGCACTTCGGTGTTGACAAGAATATCTATTAAATGGTCATTTTTATAAATTCCTGTTAGTAAAACTTTGAATTTTTCGAAAAAATTAAGGATTTTCTTATTCCAGGAATAGATTACCTTAGCCTTATTTGGCACAACTTTTTGGAAGTTTGGGTCCTCAATGCTCTTCGACTTTGGATTTGTTTGGCTTTATAACTATTTAGATCTGAGCGTCACTGATGAGTCTTATGTAGACGAAACGCGCGTCTGGCGTATTAAATCATAATCCCGGTTCCTTTGATAACTTTTTAAGTAGACAACAAACTGACAACGAGATAATCAGTAAATGTTGGATTAAATATAAGTTTTTTCAGTAGTTAGGTCAGCAAGGAAGGGGTATCCTATAACCCCTTTTTGTATATGTTACAGCCTGGCATGTGCAATAAGGGCAGAAAAAGAAAATGAAAAAGACAAAAGAAAAAGAAAAAGTGTATAATTTGGAGTTTAGTATGGCGTTCATTATCACTGAACTAGTATATATATTTGTTTAGGGGCCAGCTGAAGGACGCCTCCAGGTGCGGGAAATTCTCGCTGCATTGAAGACATATTGGTGACCTTCTGCTGTTGTCTGTTCTATGGTTGGGTTATTGTCTCTTTGACACATTCCACATTTCCATTCTCAATTTTATTCAAGGCATTATACTGCCTGGGGAAGAAAATGGGGAGCTACTGAATATTTTTGCAGACGACTCACAGTTATTCAATTAAAATTAAATGTCTGTTAGAAAATCTTTTAACGTATTAGACAAACATGAAAAGGCCTCCGGCTCTAAAATTAATAACGAAAGACTAAGGGAAGAAATGTTGGCGCAAATAAACGCAGACGGACTACTTTTTATAAGATATTAATCTGGACAACTGATAACATAAAAACACTAGGTATTCATTATGGTTATAACATTGATAACGACAAAATATAGAAATCATTATTAGAAAAAATTGTTAAGATTCATATCAACGAAGAAGTTGGAATTTATTATAAAATTTTAAAATGTTATTATATGTAAATCGATTTAAATTTTTATCACGTTATCTTACTGTTGATTTTTATTTGTAAATAATCAATTCGCTTTAGTCTAGAATTTTAGTTTATTGAATGGAAATGTGGAATGTGACCTTTTGTCTTATTTTAACAATATGCTTTAAATTGTAAAAATATTCGAATTAGCTCTCGCCGCGATATATCCTGTTTCTACTAATGTGGCATAAAGCAACCAACAATCAATCAATCAATCATATAAACGATTCATTATCATTGATTATAAATTACTCCTCTTCATTGTAATTTCTTACAAATCAGATTATACAGTAAAGCTATTACATTTGTACTCTTACGTATCCTGTCAAATCCAACTGTGATGATGTAAATATTTTTATAGGCATTACCATAATATATAATGAAACATCAATATTATCGATTTTAGTATTAGTTAAACATTTTATGAAACATTTTCAAGTTTAGATACTATGAATAATCAACCAACATTTATATAACGATAATCTAGATACACGAAAGGGGCATAATGAAACTATTACACCACTGCGTCGATGCCACTCATGGTGGACGTTTAGATCGACCCCGAGGGGATCACCAGCCCAGTAGTCAGCACTTCGGTGTTGACAAGAATATCTATTAAATAGTCATTTTTATAAATTCCTGTTAGTAAAACTTTGAATTTTTCGAAAAAATTAAGGATTTTCTTATTCCAGGAATAGACTACCTTAGCCGTATTTGGCACAACTTTTTGGATGTTCGGGTCCTCAATGCTCTTCAACTTTGTACTTGTTTGGATTTATAACTATTTAGATCTGAGCGTCACTGATGAGTCTTATGTAGATAAAACGCGCGTCTGGCGTATTAAATCATAATCCCGGTTCCTTTGATAACTTTTTAAGTAGACAACAAATGACAACGAGATAATCAGTAAATGTTGGACACGTTGGATTAAAAATAAGTTTTTGTCAGTAGTTAGGTCAGCAAGGAAGGGGTATCATATAACCCTTTGTTGTATATGTTACAGTCTGGCATGTGCAATAAGGGCAGAAAAAAAAAATGAAAAAGACAAAAGAAAAAGAAAAAGTGTATAATTTGGAGTTTAGTATGGCGGTCATTATCACTGAACTAGTATATATATTTGTTTAGGGGCCAGCTGAATGACGCCTCCAGGTGCGGGAAATTCTCGCTGCATTGAATACATATTGGTGACCTTCTGCTGTTGTCTGTTCTATGGTTGGGTTGTTGTCTCTTTGACACATTCCACATTTCCATTCTCAATTTTATTCAAGGCATTATACTGCCTGGGGAAGAAAATGGGGAGCTACTGAATATTTTTGCAGACGACTCACAGTTATTCAATTAAAATTAAATGTCTGTTAGAAAATCTTTTGACATATTAGACAAACATGAAAAGGCCTCCGGCTCTAAAATTAATAACGAAAGACTAAGGGAAGAAATGTTGGCGCAAATAAACGCAGACGGACTACTTTTTATAAGATATTAATCTGGACAACTGATAACATAAAAACACTGGGTATTCATTATGGTTATAACATTGATAACGACAAAATATAGAAATCATTATTAGAAAAAATTGTTAAGATTCATATCAACGAAGAAGTTGGAATTTATTATAAAATTTTAAAATGTTATTATATGTAAATCGATTTTAATTTTTATCCCGTTATCTTACTGTTGATTTTTATTTGTAAATAATCAATTTGCTTTAGTCTAGAATTTTAGTTTATTGAATGTAAATGTGGAATGTGACCCTTTGTCTTATTTTAACAATATGCTTTAAATTGTAAAAATATTTGAATTAGCTCTCGCCGCGATATATCCTGTTTCTACTAATGTGGCATAAAGCAACCAACAATCAATCAATCAATCATATAAACGATTCATTATCATTGATTATAAATTACTCCTCTTCATTGTAATTTCTTAGACATCAGATTAAACAGTAAAGCTATTACATTTGTACTCTTACGTATCCTGTCAAATCCAACTGTGATGATGTAAATATTTTTATAAGCATTACCATAATATATAATGAAACATCAATATTATCGATTTTAGTATTAGTTAAACATTTTATGAAACATTTTCAAGTTTAGATACTATGAATAATACAACCAACATTTATATAACGATAATCTAGATACACGAAAGGGGCATAATGAATATATTACACCACTGCGTCGATGCCACTCATGGTGGACGTTTCGACCCCGAGGGGATCACCAGCCCAGTAGTCAGCACTTCGGTGTTGACAAGAATATCTATTAAATAGTCATTTTTATAAATTCCTGTTAATTAGTAGTAAAACTTTGAATTTTTCGAAAAAAATAAGGATTTTCTTATTCCAGGAATAGACTACCTTAGCCGTATTTGGCACAACTTTTTGGATGTTTGGGTCCTCAATGCTCTTCAACTTTGTACTTGTTTGGCTTTATAACTATTTAGATCTGAGCGTCACTGATGAGTCTTATGTAGACGAAACGCGCGTCTGGCGTATTAAATCATAATCCCGGTTCCTTTGATAACTTTTTAAGTAGACAACAAATGACAACGAGATAATCAGTAAATGTTGGACACGTTGGATTAAAAATAAGTTTTTGTCAGTAGTTAGGTCAGCAAGGAAGGGGTATCATATATATACGTTGTATATGTTACAGTCTGGCATGTGCAATAAGGGCAGAAAAAGAAAATGAAAAAGACAAAAGAAAAAGAAAAAGTGTATAATTTGGAGTTTAGTATGGCGTTCATTATCACTGAACTAGTATATATATTTGTTTAGGGGCCAGCTGAATGACGCCTCCAGGTGCGGGAAATTCTCGCTGCATTGAAGACATATTGGTGACCTTCTGCTGTTGTCTGTTCTATGGTTGGGTTGTTGTCTCTTTGACACATTCCACATTTCCATTCTCAATTTTATTCAAGGCATTATACTGCCTGGGAAAGAAAATGGGGAGCTACTGAATATTTTTGCAGACTACTCACAGTAATTCAATTAAAATTAAATGTCTGTTAGAAAATCTTTTGACATATTAGACGAACATGAAAAGCCCTCCGGCTCTAAAATTAATAACGAAAGACTAAGGGAAGAAATGTTGGCGCAAATAAACGCAGACGGACTACTTTTTATAAGATATCAATCTGGACAACTGATAACATAAAAACACTAGGTATTCATTATGGTTATAACATTGATAACGACAAAATATAAAAATCATTATTAGAAAAAATTGTTAAGATTCATATCAACGAAGAAGTTGGAATTTATTATAAAATTTTAAAATGTTATTATATGTAAATCGATTTTAATTTTTATCCCGTTATCTTACTGTTGATTTTTATTTGTAAATAATCAATTTGCTTTAGTCTAGAATTTTAGTTTATTGAATGGAAATGTGGAATGTGACCTTTTGTCTTATTTTAACAGTATGCTTTAAATTGTAAAAATATTCGAATTAGCTCTCGCCGCGATATATCCTGTTTCTACTAATGTGGCATAAAGCAACCAACAATCAATCAATCAATCATATAAACGATTCATTATCATTGATTATAAATTACTCCTCTTCATTGTAATTTCTTAGACATCAGATTATACAGTAAAGCTATTACATTTGTACTCTTACGTATCCTGTCAAATCCAACTGTAATGATGTAAATATTTTTATAAGCATTACCATAATATATAATGAAACATCAATATTATCGATTTTAGTATTAGTTAAACATTTTATGAAACATTTTCAAGTTTAGATACTATGAATAATACAACCAACATTTATATAACGATAATCTAGATATACGAAAGGGGCATAATGAAACTTTTACACCACTGCGTCGATGCATCTCATGGTGGTCGTTTCGACCCCGAGGGGATCACCAGCACAGTAGTTGGCACTTCGGTGTTGACAAGAATATCTATTAAATGGTCATTTTTATAAATTTCCTGTTAACAAAACTTTGAAATTTTCGAAAAAATTAAGGATTTTCTTATTCCATGAATAGATTACCTTAGCCGTATTTGGCACAATTTTTTGGAATTTTTGGTCCTCAATGCTCTTCAACTTTGGACTTGTTTGGCTTTATAACTAATTAGTTCTGAGCGGCACTGATGAGTCTTATGTAGACGAAACTCTCGTCTGGCGTATTAAATTATAATCCTTGTACTTTTTAACTTTTTTAAGTAGACAACAAACTGACAACGAGACAATCAGTATATGTTGGATAAAATATAAATAATTTCAGTAGTTAGATCAGTCAGGCAGGGGTATCCTATAGCCCTTTATATATATGTTACAGTAAATAAATGAAATTAGGAATTACATGTAATTACTAAAATTTAGGAATGACATGTAATCCTTAATGCACTTAGTAAGTACAAGTAATTCCTGAAACGGCCCAGTTATTACCAGTAATTACACTAGTAACCCGAATTTAACTTAATCGGACAAAAACGCATTAACGCTGTTTAAATGAGATTAATCGTCATTTGATAAAGATTGACAAAAATTAAAAATCATATTTATTTATTTCAATGCATATCAAATCATTTTAATGCCAGTCAAATAGATTCGCTTGCAGTCGTTCAATTTAATTCAAGTTGGCGGTAAGTTACGTCAAACAAATAGGCCACGCCCCCGTTAAACTATTTCAAACTGGTATTAATTCGTTTTAAACCGTGTTGAGACCCGAGCTTTTAACAGGTAAATCACTCAAGCAAAACAACATCGATGTATCTTTCGTTTATTTGTTTCAAACTTTATCGACTTATATATATAATTATAAAATTCTTATTAAAGTCATATTACTTCACAATTTAAACAAATAAATGATCAATACACGTAACATATAAGGAATTTAAATAAAAACGATGCACGGTTTAAAAAATTCAAAACTTGTGAATCTGTTAAAAATAAAATAGTTAAATGTTTAACATATTTTTAATTTGCCCAAATGCAGTAGATCTTTATCTCACATATTCGTTTCAAAACTTGCTGAGTGCTATGAAAACTTGTGACATGTCAGTAATGTATGGTCCATTGCAATGACTTACGAAACTTTAGGTATTTCTGTATATTTCTGTTTCTCTTTTTCTGTCTTACTATAGTGTACTCGTAAATTAAATATAAACATGGAAATTAAAGTAACTTACAAAAATTATTTATTTTTCACATAGTTTAAATCGATGTATCTTATATTTTCGGTCAACAACAAATATTCCCTAGCTTTATATTGATATATGAATTAGCTTGTAATAAAAACAATGTTGTGTTAAATAATAAAATTAATGAAGATACTGCTGACATTTGTTGAATTTAATAAACAGTTAAGTCTTGCACAACATTGTAAATGAAGGAACAGCTCAATAAACTTTTAAAACTGTGTCAAATTGTAATATCGGTCACTGACGCGAAACGGGCGTTAATTGTGGAAAAGCAGCACAATACGAAAATTGTGAATTGTGGTTCCGAATTTGTACATGGATTAGTGTGTTGTCATGCACCGTGACGTACACAAAGTCTTGCTATGAACATATATTCTGTTTCTATGAGATAAATTTTAGTCTGCGATAACGATGGGTTGGTTGATTTAAGTTTTACGACCTTGACTTGCTCTAAGTCGACATTATCTTACGTCTAATGCATTTAAAAAAAAAACCCATATATTTACGTTTAGGGCATTTAATATAAGTCTACCTACCAAATTAAAATCAACATAAACATTATTAAAATAAACAAGAATGGAAATGAAACAATTATGCATTGTTGCTCTGATATAATTTTTATTAACTATATTTGAGCGGTAATGTCTTAATAAAAACTAATTGTCGTATACATAAAATATTTCATCTAGGTGCTTTCGTTGAAGTTCGCGTTACATAGTAAAATGAATTTCATTGGTCGGAATATTTGCAAACTTTCAATCCAGGTGTTCTCATCGAGGTCCGCGTTCGTGTTTCAATTCAATACACAATATGAAGTCCAATATGGTAAAAAAAAGAATTTTAAACTCTACGATGTCCGAGTAAATAAATAGAATTTAGAAAATAAAACTCTTTTACGATTCTTCCAACACAATAAAGATACTATCCTTTTCGCCGATGAATAATTATTACTATAATATAAGAACTAGGATTTGTATACTATTCAATTTGGGAACAGTATACCTAACAATATATATATGTTCCTGATTTGATTTATTCCTCTAGAAAATAAATTTGATTTATTCACTTAAATCGATAATTGATCAACTTGAACTTTGAAAAAGTTACATTAATATATCTTTTCGCATCCTTTAATTTAAGGACTAGTCCGCATATTTCGTCTGTTCTAGCTTCAAACCAAGCCATCACAAATACATCAAAGATTACTAAAATTAAAGCATTTATTTAAAAACAATCCCCATCTAACTTCAAAGTATGAGGTAAATCGATTAGTTTACGCTAGCCAAGCAACCAACAGACAAAATAAATCTTGTCTCCCCGATCGAGACACGGAATAAAAAATATGGAAATAATAGCATGTTAGCTATAGATTGGTTACAAACACATTTATGCAAACATGAAGCAGCTGTTTCTTTACTGAACTGGTCAGTGGTAATACAAAACCAGGGTTTCAAAAAGATGAAGAAAAAGAAAAAGACATTTAAAATTTATAAAAAAGAAATCAGAAATAGTGTTTAACTGAAATTGAACAAAAAAGAAATTACAAAAAATATAGTCTATAATATGTGAATATTTATTTAAGAAAGCTAACAATAAAATGAAAGAAAAATATGTGATGCTTAAGAACATTGACCTGGGCCGTAACAGCCTTATGTTGGAAATTTTAAAACAAAGTTGAAACAAAGGCTTGTCTTCATATCAAATTGTTTTCACGGCGAATGTCTTGCAAGAAGCTAACCCCCATTACTCCGGTGTCGCCCCTGCATGTTTTTGCGTATCCATGCATGTTTCTGATTTACTTGTCTTTTGTTCATTTACTGTCCTACTGTGTGGCTATAGTCTAAGTGTAAATTGTCATTTGAAATACTTGAAACTTGCTTATACTGGTTGGTTACACGTGAAACTTATGATAATGGTTCATGCATAAATCACCGGAATTTGGTACACGTTAAATGCACGTTATTTTTAAAAATAACATTATTAAAATAATATCTTTTTTCTAAAATTAATAAAAATCATGAAAAATACCTTCATATTTTTGCAAAGTTCACGTGAAAATAACATGAAAAATTTCACGTTTGATTCATTTGAATTACTGAGTTTTTTACTCCATCATTTAAGGCAATGGTGGTGTCGTTGCTTCATCCATGCAGAAATATAGTACTTTAAAAATATGATTCAGTAAACAGTTTTATAATTGCTCGGTTTTTGATGGTTGTTTTACGTTTAGTGGCAAATAGTTCATGCATGTTCGGGACAATACAATACAAGCTCAGTAAGTCGGACAAACAGTGCAAATTGTATGCAAAATTTCACAAAGTTCAACAGTGTCATTTGTGGAAAATTATTTACGAAACAAATCTTGAGATCATACATGCATTTTTTAAGTAAAACAAACTGCAAATGCGAAATATAAAAGGTTCAGCTTGAAATTCCACATGTAGGAGATGTAAGCCGGAGTCTGCGTGCCTTTTATATTTTATCAAAACGTCTAATCCAGCAACCTGTCATGAACAAAAAATAAAGGAAACCAAGACGAAATGCGCACCTTTAATATGAGTACATGTTTGGTAACACCAGGTACATAATTTAAACCTGAAGCAAAAAGACAGCACTCAGTCCTTAATAATAAGCCGTATAAACCCTATATGTATACACCAAGTGCGCGATTAACGGTAGAACGGACACGGGTGAAACAGTATGATCATACGTGCTCTATAAGGATATTGGTGACAAAACAAATTTTTGAATATGCAGTTCATATAATGGAATGGTAATTTTGAGATATAAAATGAAGTAGCAATGTAAGCAAGCTAACATTTCCGTCATTTTGTATTTGGTAGAAAGTTGATTAATTGGCAATTTTACCGCACCTCCTTATTTCATTATGGCTGGAATTTTCTCCAGAAGAACAAAAGTTTTAGGACTTAAACAAATATGTACTAGGAGACTGAAATGTTACTGTGATAATTATACTTATCAAAACTTTCCTATTTAGGGAACCGTCGTTTAGTAAACTGACTACAAATTAGAAATAAAAAGATACTCGTCCAATTAGCATTAGTCACAATTTGCTTGGTGTATTTGGTTTTGATGTAGTTAAATGTCCAACTGTAGCTATCTTATAAATTGCATATCCCATATCTCTATTAATCGTTCTAACAGCAAACTGGTGTACAAATAATATGTTACATATATATTTTTTTATTTTATTTGTACTTGTACTTTTTATAAATAAAGTCTCATGTTACCCCACTTCCATAATTATCAAGCGGTAACGTATATATTTCTTTTTGCCTAAATGTTCGTAAATTTTGTCGATTTCTTTGAAAAAATTATAGGCAATGATTTAAATTTTAACAACTAAAGTTTCAAGTAACGGGTGTAAATTGTAGGATTGATTGTTGGTTGCTTAACGTCCAGTGGCAAATATTTCATGCATGTTCAGGACGAGAACAAGTTAACACTAACTTGAATACAATACAAGGTAGGTTTTGTAATAGAGCCGATCCGGAAAAATGTTTGAGAAAAATTTGGACTGACACTGGACAATGAGGGTATATTATGAGCAATTTGCCCCTCATGGCCTAACAAGGCGACTATGTTAATTCTCTTTTAGTCGTTTTGTCTCCGAACTTATACATGTTCATCTTTTCCAACTCAAATCACACACAAAAAAAAACTACACTACCAGCGAGTACCCATGCAAGCGGAAATTAACACGAATAGAAAATCAAAATGATTTCAAGATCTAGCTATTTCAGTCTCTTTCTGCTATTTGAATAATAATAAGTCAGTCGTTTGCTTGTAAATTTCGAGAATTTTTTTTATAACGAAACCAGTCTTACTTAGTGACTAAAGCCAGTCCCAACTATTAGCTTGCGTTTATAGACGCAAGTGGATACTTGGGACTGGCTTTAATCAGACTTTGTTTTTTCCGAATCAAGTTTCTATGTATTTCTCAGCTTACGGTAACCTTCTCAGGCCTGATTCCGATGTTACTGTATGTCCTGTGTAAACTTGGTCTAGCTAGCACTTTATTTTTAAAATGTTTCCGAAACTATAACGGTTTTATGAGACTGTTTACATTTGGAACACATAGAATGTTATTCGGCAAAATAACGAAGTTAAACCACTTTTTTTTTACATTGCATTTCCATACTAACAAACTATTTTCTGTTTGAGTTTTAAAGTCTGCTTGTATTGTACTTTTTCGACTTATGATATCCGTATTCTCATCCAAATAAATTTCCTTTTTCCATTTTGTCCGAGCGGTGATTTTGACGACCATTTTAACACGAATTAATAGTTGTACGAATTCCCGTTTTTTTACACATCATCCTAAATTTCTATAGATACATGTAAGATTTTTATTTTCAAAACAAAATTTCATGAGGATACAGCGTGCATCATGAAAAGTATTTATTGCAAAATAAACTAAGAATGAAATAAAGTGATAAAACTCAGTCTATTTTTCATAAGAAACATACAGATAAATCGTGCAGATGCTTAAATATTAAAAAAAGGAGAATATAAATTAAAAGTATATAGTAATTCATTTTTAAAGGTTAAAAATGAGCAGAAGAATTGCTGGAACACGATAAAGCAACCTATGTCAAAACGTTTACCGTTACGTATTGCATACAAACTTTCGACACTCTGCATCTAGAAAAAGTTACCATAAAAATGTCAAATAGTTTCCAAAAATATTTTTTTTTTATTATTTAATCACTTTGTGATTGCAGAACCGGCTGCATTGACTTGTTTGTGTGAACGTTATTCGATAGAGATAGGAACGATAACTCGTGGCGTAACGTCATAAGTCGTGTCAACTTACTGTCAAGACAAACGCTTTTATAGAAAATAAAGGAATATGGAGTAAACGTACACGGGACAGTAATCGCACACAAAGTCAACGCTTAACAAAAATACAAATTATCAATGGTCAGCGTTTTTATTCCTGTTCATCTTTTATAGTCGCTAAAGGGTCTTCAACAATGAAAGATTCACTTGTGTACCAGAACAACAAAAAGACACTAGCAAGAAAAGATCTGAGAGTACTTAAGTTACTGACAGCTAGTTCACACTCTTACGCTTGAAGTTTTCCTGTCCATCATCCCGCAATCGTTATTTTTGAAGACCATAAGTGAATGAATAATTTGATTTTCTGTCTCAGGACCTGCGCATATATGAAACACTTACCACTGAACATTGAACCAAGTAAAATCCAGAGTTTTGCATTTACAAGGACGCGTACGGATGAGGATTAAATATAATCTTTATGATATATTCACTTGCACCTTACCCTTAGGCTGTCTTCGTGTACTGTAATTTATGGTTTAAAGGAATACGAATACTTTATTTCTCATAAAACAATTACTAGTTATCAAGAACATACATAAACATAACTATAAGGTAAAATTATTACATGCATGTGTAAACGATACAATTAAATTAACATGGAGAGCTGACTTTCACATTTATATTTTTTACATAGTTTTTCTTATATTACAATATTTGAAGAGTTAAAATGTTGATCAACTTTAAAGATATATTAGGGTTTGACTAACAGTAGTTCCGTAAACATTTCCTTCTTTCTATAGTTTAAATGTTCTACAATTCATAATGAAATGGTACTCGTCATCAATGTTGTTTGTGTCACAGAGACGACATATTCTGTCTTCTCTGTGTAAATCCTACCACCTTCTAGACTCACTGAGCGGCAAGTGGCGACTACCACATATTTAAAATGATTTTTTACACCTATTTAATAACTGTTAAAACAATGTCGTAATATGGTCAGCAAAAAAAATCTTAATTCGTGTAAAATTATCAGGGAAAATTTCGCTCAAATGTCCTGTCTGAAAACTCAGGTAAGGTTAATATCCCGGCGCTCAAATGTCCTATGAAGTCGGCGCTCAAATGACCCTATGTGCTTTTTTCTTTTTCGCTCAAATGTCCTATGCCCAGCTGATCAAAGTTATGGTGATACCAACTACAGAAGATCAGTGAGTACTCTTAAAAAGTGATTAGCCTAAAATGTACCTTTTTGTTATAGGAGCATTAGCTTTTTTTTTGTTCAATCATTAATGAAAATGATATAGTGAAAATATATTTTAAGCAGTCAATCTGGTACTGGTGCACTTGCAAGTGAATAATTGGACCTCAATGAATACGTATGCATGTGACCTTCAATTTAACCCCTAGCTGGAGATATGTTACCGATGTATATACTTTTGCTGTTAGTCGCAGGATCAACAAAAATGGAAAAAAAATATCAAAATTTTCCTCCAGATACTATCTTTTGACTAGTACTGTAAGAAGCTTCTGTCCAAAGTTGGTTAAAATCCAGGATGGTTTATGAAATCTAATAAATGTTTAAAAAAAACCAACTGCAGAGTGTATGTAAAATTAACTGAGAAAAAAACGAAGTCCATTTATAATTAAGGAATAAACGAAAAAGGATTGTTTTACAAACTCTACTTCTGGGTAATATCTTATGATCATAAACAAGCTTCTGTCCAAGTTTGGTAGAAATCCAAGATATTTTGAGAAAGTTATTAAAATTCTAAAATCTTTAACCACAATGTGAATGTAATGTTAACTGACATAAAAACTAAGTCCATTTATAAGTAAAATACGGAAAATTATTTTTATTTTTACAAAAATTACTTCTTGAAAATTATCTTATGATCATAAACAAGCTTCTGTTTAAGTTTGGTAGAAATCCAGGATAATATAAGAAAGTTATCAAAATGTAAAGAACTTTAACCACATAGTGAATATGTGTGGACGCTACTGACGGCAGAATGGTTTGCTATGTCTCGCTCTTGCGACAATAGTCGCAGTTTCGACAAAAAGAAACAGAATGACAACATTGTAAGTAAAACAAAAGGGATGGACCAATTATATATAAAAAAGAAGATGCGGTATGATTGCCAATGAGACTACTATCAACAAAAGACCAAAAAGACACAGACAGTAACAACTATAGGTCACCGTACGGCCTTCAACAATGAGCAAAGCCCATACCGCATAGTCAGCTATAATAGGCCCTGATTAGACAATGTAAAACAATTCAAACGAGAAAACTAACGGCCATATTTATGTAAAAAAATGAACGAAAAACAAATATGTAACACATAAACAAACGACAACCACTGGCTCCTGATTATTCAGTTGACTTATACGATCCACAAAAAGATGATTCTTATACAAGTAAAAACGATGATGAAATTTTGCTGCAGGTTTATAAGCTTAAGTTTGGAGGTCTTGAAAAACTCGTAAAAAAGAGAAACACAGAAATATGAAATGTGACTCTTAACACCATCAAAGTGTATAAATTTGTTTGTGAAGAATGTCAGCTTCATCGCAACAGTCTGACAAAAGAAGTCTTAAATAAACCCATTTTGTAAAAGGAATTTAACTTGTGGCATTGGGCAAGTATGCCAAATGGAGATTTTGATTTAAAGAAATTATGAGATTTTTTAAAAGCACTATTAAGATTGTTCAACCAAATTTGGCATTATCGAATGTCTATCAGCAAAAAGAGGTGACGAAGTTGCCTATTAACTTCTCACAATTTAATGCATTTCTCAATAGTGGATTGATATCATTGTCTTGCATGCGGAAAATGATTTTTAGAGAGTTCCAAAAACTGTTAAAACAACCATTTTTCAGTTTTAGTTACAAACACTAAATAGTATACACTTTTGATGTGCCTTATATTCCGTAATCCTTAATTAAGTAAGCCCTAAAATACCCTTTTATTTTTTTATTTGGTATCTTGATTTATATCTTTAATTTTATAACAAAAATATCATGTTAGTAAATAGCTGTAAAACTGACCAAAAAAATCAGTGAATACCAGTAATCACTGAAACAACTAGTAAATGTTTGTAAATACTAAATTGGCTAGTAATTACAGGTATTTACTGAACTGTTTAGTAATTACGTATAATTCCTAATTTCACCTATTTACTGTAATATATATATTACAGTCAGAGCTCCTGGCATGTGCAATAAGGGCAGAAAAGACATTCAAGGCATTATAATGACTGGGGAAGAAAGTGGGGAACTACTAGCAATCAAATTGAATATATTTGCAGACGACTCACAGTTATTCAATAAAGATTAAATGTCTGTTAGAAAATCTTTTGAAATATTACACAAATATTTAAAGGCCTCCGGTTCTAAAATTAATTACGAAAAGACTAAGGGAATAAATATTGGCGCAAAAAAAATGCAGACGGCCTACTTTTAAAAAGATATTAAGCTGGATAACAGATAACATAAAAACACTGTAGTAGGTATTCACCATTATTATAAAATTGATAACGAAAACATATGGAAATCAATATTAGAAAAGGTACAATTTTGTGTACACGTCTGGAAAAGTAGAAAAGTGACATACTCTTGAAAATGCTTTATTGTTAAAAATTTAATTATTTTAGTGTGTGGTTATGAGTAAGAAATAAGAGGTACACCTGAAAAGTAAAACATAGATTTCAATAAGATAATATGGAGTTTAAGATGGCATGGTAAAGTGAATCATATAGACCGTAAGGTTTGTTGTTTAGACGTTAAAAGGAGGCACGGAGATGGGAAATTTGGATAGTTGGACAGAAAGTTAATATATCATATCGTTATATTCTATTACTTTATTTCAAAAGCGCTTTACAATTGTTGTCAAAATTGACAAGGATCACACAGGGGATATCTATTGAAATGGAAGTAAAGAAACAGTTATTTTTTTGGGAAACTCAAATACTTCATTTCAGGGCAAATCTTTAATTTATTCTTCTTTTTTTTCAAAAGTTCAAATAAAAACTATTGGCAATATATGGGACGATAATACCAACGATTTTAAATCGTGCATGAAATATATCAACAACTTATAGATGACGGTAATTGTATTTCGGAATTTATACAATACATATCCGTGCAAATCTGTCCTCCTGGTTAGAGGAACTGTAATACTATCATAATAATATTTAAAGGGGCACTAACTGTCAACGGACGATGTATGATAAGTGATAAGGCCCCTTTGTACGCCAAAAAATTGAATAACAATATCTGGGGCAAAAATTACCATTAAAACTTATCGAAGTCTTGTATTGTGTTGAAATAAACTTGTTTTTAAATCGTTTATAAATGATACTATGAATAAACTATAAAAGGATGTCTATACGGAAAATCGGACTTTTCCTACTCTACTTTGACTGATTTAAATATGAGCTCAAGTGAGAACATGTAAGATATTTTACATGTCGTATGTATGATATATTATTGTATAGCAATATAATATTTCCCACAGAAAGTAACCAAAAGTTAGCGTGCAATAAATTCTAATATTGCACTAGTGCAATAAATATTCAAAATTCATGACGTCATCAACGACAAAATCTTAGTTTAAACCAATTTTTACTTTTAAATATTATATTGCTATACAATAAAAGGGTTATTGCATGAATATTGGGGAATATTGTCCCTCGTAGAACATATATTGCACTCGCAAGCTCGTGCAATATAAAATTCTACTCGGGACAATATTCCCCAATATTCATGCAATAACCCTATAGTATTGGCATTATATACAAATTTCATAGATGTTCTCAACTGCGCTCATAGCAAAATCTTTAAAATTTTGTAAATGACGAATAACAGGTTTAAAATAAGTATGATAAGTGTAAGGAAAATTAAAAAAAAAATATTAGGTACTGATTGTTAAAATATGGTGTAGAAAATTGATACTGTATTTGTTGTCAAATAACACATTGGGCAAATAACCTAAATGGAAGAAGCATAATTCATTAATATGATAATATTATAATTATTTGTGATTTAGATATTGATATCTAAATCACAATAACTCTTAATTATACATGACTTATTAGTGACTCTCTCTTTAAAAAAATTCAAATATAAAATAATAGTTATTTTTTTTATTTCAAAGCGTCAAATGATTGCCTCATTATAATTTTTAGTTTTGATAGAATATGATTCGATACAAATTACCAAAAAATAATACTTTACCAAACATATATTCAACAGTCAAACTAAAACCACAGTTTCCTACTAAAACAGTCAGTGGAACTGAGTGCTGGAGTCTTACTATTTTTTTTATCTTTCATATTTTCTGTAGCCTTCAATGTTTGAATTAAAGGAGTATTTTTAATTCAAAAAATGTTGACATTGATCATAACTGAAAAGGAATTTCTTTTATTGGTGCTGGGTTTTTTTAACATTATTGAACTAAAAGCAGTAGCGCGGAACCGTTTGTAAACCATATATATGTGTTTATGACGTCATGCCCTTAACTAGAACTAAATATGATTAAGAGTTAATGGATACACACCTACAAACATTAAAAAGATTCATAAACCAGGTTTTCAACATCAAGCATTGCATTGTTGTAAGCACATGTTGGTGTTTTCTGTACTTTTGTTTTGAAAGAACATTAGTAATAAGCCTCATGCTGACTTATCATATGCATGTTTGTCTGAATGATAATGTTGTTATCTTTGAATAATGGATCCCCTGGTAAGTAAAGGCATTAACATTTTAAATCATAAATTCAGACGACCATACAATCTTTAACTAAACTAACGCTACACATTTTGTATTCACCAATTGTTTTGACAGTTTTTAAGAAATGTGTATTGTTTTACCGCGCTGAAGTACGTCCATTATTCATAGTTCATTATTCATTATTCAATAATGAATAATGAAATAGTTCACTATTCACTATTCAATATTGAAAAATGAATAATGAATAATGAAATGGTTTATGTTTCATTATTCAAATTGAAGCGGTGAATAGTGAAAACAATATAAAAAAATTTGACTGTGACACTATAGCTATATTTTGATTCGAAATGACCATAAGACGGTTTACGGAGGACCTAAATGCCACAATATGCATAAAAATGAGGAAATATAAAAAAGAAGATGTGGTATGATTGCCAATGAGACAAATATCCAGAAAGACCACAATGACATTAACAACTATAGCTAACCGTACAGCCTTCAACAATAAGCAAAGCTCATACCTCATAGTTAGCTATTAAAGGTTCCGCAACGAATATTAGAAGACCTAAATGCCACAATACGCGTGAAAAAAAAGAAATAGCCAATTTTGAATAATAAAATGGATATTTTCAATAATGGAATGGAGTGCGGCGACCCTTTAGCCTCTAATTATAGATAAATCTTATCCCTCATTCGAAAGCTGATTACAAGAGGAACAAAATGTATATAGTCAATATGTTCCGCAACGAATATTAGAAGACCTAAATGCCAAAATACGCGTGAAAATTAAGAAATAGCCAATTTTGAATAATGAAATGGATATTTTGAATAATGGAATGGACTGCGGCGACCCTTCAGCCCCTAATCATAGATAAACCTTATACCTCATTCGAAAGCTGATTACAAGAGGAACAAAATGTATATAGTCAATATGTTCCGCAACGAATATTAGAAGACCTAAATGCCAAAATACGCGTGAAAAAAAGAAATAGCCAATTTTGAATAATGAAATGGATATTTTGAATAATGGAATGGAGTTCGGCGACCCTTTATCCCCTAATTGTAGATAAACCTTATACCTCATTCGAAAGCTAATTACAAGAGGAACAAAATTATATAGTCAATATGTTCCGCAACGAACATTAGAAGACCTGATTGCCAAAAAACGCGTGAAAATTAAGAAAAAGTAAATTTTGAATAATGAAATGGATATTTTGAATAATGGAATGGACTGCGGCGACCCTTTAGCCCCTATGATAGATAAACCTTATACCTCATTCGAAAGTTGATTACAAGAGAAACAAAATGTACATAGTCAATATGTTCCGCAACGAATATTAGAAGACCTAAATGCCAAAATACGCGTGAAAATTAAGAAATAGCCAATTTTGAATAATGAAATGGATATTTTAAATGATGGAATGGAGTGCGGCGACCCTTTAGCCTCTAATTATAGATAAATCGTATACCTCATTCGAAAGCTGATTACAAGAGGAACAAAATGTATATAGTCAATATGTTCCACAACGAATATAAGAAGACCCAAATGCCAAAATACGCGTGAAAATTAAGAAATAGCCAATTTTGAATAATGAAATGGATATTTTGAATAATGGAATGGATATTTTGAATAATGGAATGGACTACGGCGACCCTTTAGCCCTTAATTATAGATAAATCTTCAACCTCATTCGAAAGCTGATTACAAGAGGAACAAAATGTATATAGTCAATATGTTCCGCAACGAATATTAGAAGACCTAATTGCCAAAATACGCTTGAAAGTTAAGAAAAAGTCAATTTTGAATAATGAAATGGATATTTTGAATAATGGGATGGACTGAGGCGACACTTTAGCCCCTATTATAGATAAACCTTATACCTCATTCGAAAGCTGATTACAAGACGAACAAAATTTATATAGTCAATATGTTCCGCATAGAATATTAGAAGACCTAATTGCCAAAATACGCGTGAAAATTAGGAAATGTCAATTTGAATAATAAAATGGATATTTTGAATAATGGAATGGACATCAGCGACCCTTTAGCCCCTAATTATAGATAAATGTTATACCTCATTCGAAAGCTGATTACAAGAGGAACAAAATGTATATAGTCAATATGTTCCGCAACGAATATTAGAAGACCTAAATGCCAAAATACGCGTGAAAATTAAGAAATAGCCAATTTTGAATAATGAAATGGATATTTTGAATAATGGAATGGACTGCGGCGACCCTTTAGCCCCTAATTATAGATAAATCTTCTACCTCATTCGAAAGGTGATTACAAGAGGAACAAAATGTATATAGTCAATATGTTCCGCAACGAATATTAGAAGACCTAAATGCCAAAATACGCGTGAAAATTAAGAAATAGCCAATTTTGAATCATGAAATGGATATTTTGAATAATGGAATGGACTGCGGCGACCCATTAGCCCCTATTATAGATAAACCTTATATCTCATTCGGAAGCTGAATACAAGAGGAACAAAATGTATATAGTCTATATGTTCAGCAACGAATATTAGAAGACCTAAATGCCAAAATACGCGTGAAAATTAAGAAATAGCCAATTTTGAATAATGAAATGGATATTTTGAATAATGGAATGGAGTGCGGCGACCCTTTAGCCCCTAATTGTAAGTAAACCTTATACCTCATTCGAAAGCTGATTACAAGAGGAACAAAATGTATATAGTCAATATGTTCCGCAAGAAATATTAGAAGACCTAAATGCAAAAACACGCGTGAAAATTAAGAAATAGTTAATTTTGAATAATGAAATGGATATTTTGAATAATGGAATGGAGTGCGGCGACTCTTTAGCCCTAATTATAGATAAACCTTATACCTCAATCGAAACTGATTACAAAAAGAACATCATGCTGATAGTCAATATGTTCTGCAACGAATATTAGAAGACCTAAATGCCAAAATACGCGTGAAAATTAAGGAATAACCAATTTTGAATAATGAAATGGATATTTTGAATAATGGAATGGAGTGCGGCGACACTTTAGCCCCTAATTATAGATAAACTTTATACCTCATTCGAAAGCTGATTACAAGAGGAACAAAATGTATTTAGTCAATATGTTCCGCAATGATTATTAGAAGACCTAAATGCCAAAATACGCGTGAAAATTAAGAAATAGCCAATTTTGAATAATGAAATGGATATTTTGAAAAATGAAATGGACTGCGGCGATCCTTTAGCCCCTAATTATAGATAAATCTTATACCTCATTCGCAAGCTGATTACAAGAGGAACAAAATGTATATAGTCAGTTTGTTCTGCAACGAATATTAGAAGACCTAATTGCCAAAATACGCGTGAAAATTAAGAAATAGCCAATTTTGAATAATGAAAATGATATTTTGAATAATGGAATGGAGTTCGACGACCCTTTATCCCCTCATTGTAGATAAACCTTATACCTCATTCGAAAGCTGATTACATTAGGAACAAAATGTATTTAGTCAATATGTTCCGCAACGAATATTAGAAGACCTAAATGCCAAAATACGCGTGAAAATTAAAAAATAGCCAATTTTGAATAATGCAATGGATATTTTGAAGAATGGAATGGACTGCGGCGACCCTTTAGCCCTTAATTATAGATAAATCTTATACCTCATTCGAAACCTGATTACAAGAGGAACAAAATGTATATAGTCAATATGTTCTGCAACGAATATTAGAAGACCTAATTGCCAAAATACGCATGAAAATTAAGAAAAAGTCAATTTTGAATAATGGAATGAAGTGTGGCGACCCTTCAGCCCCTAATCATAGACAAAACTTATACCTCATTCGAAAGCTGATTACAAGAGGAACAAAATGTATATAGTCAATATGTTCCGCAACGAATATTAGAAGACCTAAATGCCAAAATACGCGTGCAAATTAAGAATTAGCCAATTTTGAATAATGAAATGGATATTTTGAATAATGGAATGGAGTGCGGCGACCCTTTAGCCCTTAATTATAGATAAACCTTCTACCTCATTCGAAAGCTGATCATAAGAGGAACGTCATGCTTATAATCAATATGTTCCGCAACGAATATTAGAAGACCTAAATGCCAAAATACGCGTGAAAATTAAGAAATAGCCAATTTTGAATAATGAATCGATATTTTGAAAAATGGAATTGACTGCGGCGACCCTTTAGCCCCTAATTATAGATAAATATTATACCTCATTCGAAACCTGATTACAAGAGGAACAAAATGTATATAGTCAATATGTTCTGCAACGAATATTAGAAGACCTAATTGCCAAAATACGCGTGAAAATTAAGAAATAGCCAATTTTGAATAATGAAATGGATATTTTGAATAATGGAATGGAGTGCGGCGACCCTTTAGTCCCTAATTATAGATAAACCTTATACCTCATTCGAAAGCTGATTACAAGAGGAACAACATGATTATTATCAATATGTTCTGCAACGAATATTAGAAGACCTAAATGCCAAAATACGCTTGAAAATTAAGAAATAGCCAATTTTGAATAATGAAATGAATATTTTGAATAATGGAATGGACTGCGGCGACCCTTTAGCCCCTAATTACAGATAAATCTTATACCTCATTCGAAAGCTGATTACAAGACGAACAAAATGTATATAGTCAATATGTTCCGCAACGAATATTAGAAGACCTGATTGCCAAAATACGCGTGAAAATATAGAAAAAGTTAATTTTGAATAATGAAATGGATATTTTGAATAATGGAATGGACTGCGGCGACCCTTTAGCCCCTATTATAGATAAACCTTATATCTCATTCGAAAGCTGATTACAAGAGGAACAAAATGTATATAGTCAATATGTTCCGCAACGAATATTAGAAGACCTAATTGCCAAAATACGCGTGAAAATTAAGAAAAAGTCAATTTTGAATAATGAAATGGATATTTTGAAATGGAATCGACTGCGGCGACCCTTTAGCCCTATTATAGATAAACCTTATACCTCATTCGAAAGCTGATTACAAGACGAACAAAATGTATATAGTCAATATGTTCCACAACGAAAATTAGAAGAGCTAAATGCAAAAATACGCGTGAAAATTAAGAAATAGCCAATTTTGAATAATGAAATGGATATTTTTAATATTGGAATGGACTGGCAGGACCCTTCAGCCCCTAATTACAGATATATATTATACCTCAATCAAAAGCTTATTAAGAGAGGAACAAAAGCTATATAGTCAATTTGTTCCACAACGCATATTAGAGGAGTAACGAAGGACTTAAAGATCGAATTACGCATGAACATTAAGAAATAGCCAATTTTGAATAATGAAATGGATATTTTGAATAATGGAATGGACTGGCAGGACCCTTCAGCCCCTAATTACAGATATATATTATACCTCAATCGAAAGCTTATTCAGAAAGGAACAAAAGGTATATAGTCAATATGTTCCGCAACGCATATTAGAAGAGTAACGACGGACTTAAATATCGAAATACACCTGAACATTGAGAAATAGCCAATTTTGAATAATGAAATGGGTATTTTGAATAATGGAATGGACTGGCAGGACCCTTCAACCCCTAATTACAGATATATATTATACCTCAATCGAAAGCTTATTAAAAGAGGAACAAAAGGTATATAGTCAATTTGTTCCGCAACGCATATTAGAGGAGTAACGAAGGACTTAAAGATCGAATTACGCGTGAACATTGAGAAATAGCCAATTTTGAATAATGAAATGGATATTTTGAAGAATGGAATGGACTGCTGCAACCCGTCACCTCTTATTCAGGAATTTTTTTTACACCAAGTTAAAGCTTATTATTAGAAGAATAAACTGAGAATAAACATTATGTGCCGCAATGACCATTACAGGGATTACAGAGGACCTAAATGCCAAATTACGCTTGAAAATTAAGAAATAGCAAATTTTGAATAATGATTAGGTATTTTGAATAATGGAATGGAATGCTGCGACCATTTATCCCCTAATTATAGATATACTTTATACCTCATTCGAAAGCTTATTACGAGAGGAACAAAAGGTTTATAGTCAATATGTTTGGAAACGCATGTTAGAGGAGTACCGACGGACTTAAATGTCGAAATAATAGATGAATAAATTGAGAAAAAAAAAACAATATGTACCGCAATGACCATTTGAGGGGTTACGGGGGACTTAAATGCCAAAATTCGTGTGAAAAATAAGAAACAGTCAATTTTGAATAATGAAATGAATATTTTGAATAATGGAATGAAATACTTTATTACAGATCTACCTTATACCTCATTCGGAAGCTTATAAAGAGAGGAACAAATGGTATATAGTCAATTTATTTTGCGGAGTAACGAAGGACTTAAATATCGAAATATGCGTAAACATTTTGAGGGGAATTTCTGCTGGGACCGGACCGAAAAATTCGAAAATCTAGCACACTCGTTGACGAGGTTAAGAGGGAAAAAAGTGGGGGTTGGGGTCGTGAGAAAATGTATCTTTGTGGAAGAAAGAAAACACACCAAGAAAAATTCACAGATAATAAACACAATGGATTGTTAGATACAAAAATGTCTGATTAGAGAAAGAATATGGCGCAAGAGGTAGAAATTTTGGAAAATACTGCTGAGGAAACTCTCAAATGGCGAGAAGTTAGTCAGTACTCACCCTGGATTGTCAAAGACATTAAAGATGTTGACACGAAGTTGACACGAAATGTGGGTTCGCAAAAATCATAACCGTTAAAAATATCCGCACTTGGGGATGTGAAAGACTAAACAAACAGCTGACCACCGTCGGGGCAAAGAGAGAGACCGATGGAGCAGTGCAAATCGTGAGCTATGGGATGAAAAAAAACAGGCGCACCGGCTATGATTACCACGGCTTTTATATTTTTGATAAGGACGGTATGATTGGAAGTGTTAGGATATGTTGTTTAAGCCTGAAAATCGGGTCTAAAACCATTGAATTGAGTTTTTGAGGCAGGTGACGACTTTCCCAAACTCGGCATCATAGATCTGTTCATCATTAGCTAAATCAGAGCTGATACATTGCTCAACCAAGGACTTTTTGGACTGGGGCAATCGCAAGGTATCGTGGTTTTTCTTTTTTTTTTTTGGTTACATGCCTAGAAATTAGTGTGAGATCCATTACGGTGGTAGCATTCAAGCAAGCTAGAAACCCCAGAGGAAGGGTGGCTAAAAGACCTGTACCGGTCAAAGCTGAACCCAGGGTACTGCTGGTTAACACCAAACTAACCACAGAACAAGCACCCAGTGCTACAGATACAGCTTTGTCCAGACGTTTATAGGCATTCAAGGTAGTTTGATACCTTCAAATTTCTGCATCGAGTTGATTCGACACACATTGTCGGTACTAAGAATCTAAATCGTTCATTTATTTTATAGGAGCATACCGAAGAGAGGAATGTTTTTGAAGGGACTGTAAGCATCTAAATATAAGATCAGAACGGCCCCGTCCATACCCATAGGTAATCTGGGCGTTTGGGGATTTAAGGTAGAGACAGTTGCCACTGGGATTCACTGTGTAAACGCAAGAAGATGAAAACGGATAGTGAGATGTTCACCTCTGAGATCGATGAGCCTACCGTCTTGATCGTTGAGATATGTTTGCATGCGATTGCTGGTTCGCAAGATCACTAGCAAGTATACAACCAAAAGGTGCTTGGGGGTTTGAATGATTTTCATACCAGGACCGTCTGCGGGGGAAAAAAGGTGTAGATTGAAGACTGTTGTGTACCATTTACATAACTTCATGGTTGATATCAACATTCACCAGAATGCTGTTGATTCTGATGATATTTACAATGTGCTCCCCTTCTGTATAACCGTTTGTGATCATACCGAAAGTGTAAATCTGCCACTTGGATCCCAAGACGGTGTTGATGTTATTGACAACTTTGAAGTCTACTTGATAGAGTTTGGCGAGGGTCAGCGTTGCTTTAGGGTCGCCCGGTTGGCATCGATGATGATCTTCGTTTTGTGTTTGTTGAGCCGTAGCTGTCGCTGGATTTCATTGTTGATGTCTTCGATGTCATAGGAACCTGTGCTCAGTGCGATGGAAAACCAGTTGGCACCATCATCGGGAGAGTAGCGGACGGAATGGTTACCTGTAAACATATGAATGTTAGGGGTGAAATTATTGGTTTTCAGATTTACCAATGCCATCTCGTAGGTCTTTGATTCCTTGAGTTGCAGTGGAGGTTGAACCGGGTAAGAATTTGGCTATCGTTTCCAGAAACGATGAAGGAAAACCCATGCTTGGGGTTGGTGATTTTAGCAAATGCTGAAACCATGTGCTATCTATTTATTTTTGGTACACCATTGTCACATATTTTTGCTTCCACTCTTCGATACCGTCATACTTCTCAGTTGTTGATCACAACGATCGCATAGACTTCGGCAGGGCGGCTGGCAAAGAGGAGTTACTTGTAGGTGAATTTTATCCATTTTTTTACTTTTTGTACACGACGTTCATCTTCTGACTATCGGATTCAAATGGACTGGTGACTCACAGCAATGACAAACAGTAGATACAGATCGTTGAAATCGGAGGGGTTAATGTTGCAGTTGCTGATAAAACAGTCCATGTTGAAGTAGTTAGAACTCTGCGACATTCTTGTACTCTCTGGCGATCTTGGTTTGTGTGAAACTGGCATTGAAGTCTACCGCCAGGTAGCGTTCTGCGTTGAGGGTGACGTAGATAGTTCGCAACCGGCAGTGGTCGAACACGGCTTCATTTTAAGTCCGGTCGTACTTTTACCGGTCTGAAAGGCTACGATGATATATCTCGGTTTCTCCCGACCGCTCTTGGCAGACAAACGCCAGTGGAACTGTAAGGTTTCGGTAGCACTTGTAGAATCACACTGTCGTATTCGGAAACCACAATCGATCTTACTCTTGCTTTGAATGGTCTTTTACAACCTTTCTTGATTTGCAACATTTATTATAGGATACTATGATGAAGCGCCATATATTCTTCGATGCTGATATATCTACTCTTTTTCATAGCATGGATAATCGACACAATTTCGTTGCGCACACCATTATTTCCTGCTCGGTATGCTGCAGCACACAGTTCCAAGCGATCGAGAAGCTGCTTGAAGTTGGAAAAAAACACGGTTTGCAGCTCACTACCAAACTTATACTTCTGGTAGATGTGGGACACGATTCCCTTCCACTTGTAATACTTATTCGCCTTCGGGGTTCTTGAAAAGATGGAATTGCCTTTATACATATCACCGGAACTTTTCAGGATCTCTGCATAGTCGTCAAGGGTCGTGTTCGAACGATTCTGGTTTCTTTTTCACCATAACTTCCCAGAGGCCAAGGGTTCCTTTATACTTTACACTATCCATGAACAAATTATCGCCGTCATAAGTAACTGGTCAGCTTCTGATGAAGATACCATCGTTTTCAGATCGCAATCAAAAGGTGTGGTCGGCGGAAGTAGTCATACTGAGCTGCAAATGCTGCTGTGCTCGAGCTCCAAGGACGGTTTCTGTAGGTGGTGCAATTAGTAGTGGGTCGGCAAACTTGGGCGGTGGAGGAGGGAGTACTGGCACTGTTGCAGGAAGGTCTGCGATCTTTTTGGTGATCTGTGAAGCTGCTTCTCGTTAAGCCTCAAGCACAGGCTTAAACACCTCGTAAAGGTCCCGGCTAAGTTCAATCTTGTAGAGGCGATGCTGCATATTACTGGCTTGAATCTTCCGTTTGGTGTCTTGCAACTCCCTGACAAGTGCCACACGCTGCTTAGGGTCGATAATCTTGATAAATGTCATTTATCTAATAGGATCGAATGCTGTTGAACGCCCCTAAGCGTTGGTGTGAACGCCCCTAATCAATGAGTTGCGCATGAAGGTATTACACAGCTGACACGGATCCCTTTTCTTTGAAAGATTCAAGTGTCATGGGTATGTGCACTGGTGGCCTCAAAGCGTCTTGGCAGGGCATTGGGGTTGAGAAAATCGCTACACCTTACCATAATGGTGGAGTTCAATGCATTAAAATCACCTCCACCGCTTTAGATCGGTCGAAGGATCACGCAACTGCATTTTCAACATGGAACCCACTCAAAATTGCATTTGCAGGGCCATTCGAACTTGCAGGGCGGGGGTTCCTCTGTGTCCAGATATTATCTATTTATATTATCTTATACCTATACGAATATTAGAAGACATAATTGCCAAAATACGCTTGAAAGTTAAGAAAAAGTCAATTTTGAATAATGAAATGGATATTTTGAATAATGGGATGGACTGAGGCGACACTTTAGCCCCTATTATAGATAAACCTTATACCTCATTCGAAAGCTGATTACAAGACGAACAAAATTTATATAGTCAATATGTTCCGCATAGAATATTAGAAGACCTAATTGCCAAAATACGCGTGAAAATTAGGAAAAGGTCAATTTGAATAATAAAATGGATATTTTGAATAATGGAATGGACATCAGCGACCCTTTAGCCCCTAATTATAGATAAATGTTATACCTCATTCGAAAGCTGATTACAAGAGGAACAAAATGTATATAGTCAATATGTTCCGCAACGAATATTAGAAGACCTAAATGCCAAAATACGCGTGAAAATTAAGAAATAGCCAATTTTGAATAATGAAATGGATATTTTGAATAATGGAATGGACTGCGGCGACCCTTTAGCCCCTAATTATAGATAAATCTTCTACCTCATTCGAAAGGTGATTACAAGAGGAACAAAATGTATATAGTCAATATGTTCCGCAACGAATATTAGAAGACCTAAATGCCAAAATACGCGTGAAAATTAAGAAATAGCCAATTTTGAATCATGAAATGGATATTTTGAATAATGGAATGGACTGCGGCGACCCATTAGCCCCTATTATAGATAAACCTTATATCTCATTCGGAAGCTGAATACAAGAGGAACAAAATGTATATAGTCTATATGTTCAGCAACGAATATTAGAAGACCTAAATGCCAAAATACGCGTGAAAATTAAGAAATAGCCAATTCTGAATAATGAAATTGATATTTTGAATAATGGAATGGAGTGCGGCGACCCTTTAGCCCCTAATTGTAAGTAAACCTTATACCTCATTCGAAAGCTGATTACAAGAGGAACAAAATGTATATAGTCAATATGTTCCGCAAGAAATATTAGAAGACCTAAATGCAAGAACACGCGTGAAAATTAAGAAATAGTTAATTTTGAATAATGAAATGGATATTTTGAATAATGGAATGGAGTGCGGCGACTCTTTAGCCCTAATTATAGATAAACCTTATACCTCAATCGAAACTGATTACAAGAAGAACATCATGCTGATAGTCAATATGTTCTGCAACGAATATTAGAAGACCTAAATGCCAAAATACGCGTGAAAATTAAGGAATAACCAATTTTGAATAATGAAATGGATAATTTGAATAATGGAATGGAGTGCGGCGACACTTTAGCCCCTAATTATAGATAAACTTTATACCTCATTCGAAAGCTGATTACAAGAGGAACAAAATGTATTTAGTCAATATGTTCCGCAATGATTATTAGAAGACCTAAATGCCAAAATACGCGTGAAAATTAAGAAATAGCCAATTTTGAATAATGAAATGGATATTTTGAAAAATGAAATGGACTGCGGCGATCCTTTAGCCCCTAATTATAGATAAATCTTATACCTCATTCGCAAGCTGATTACAAGAGGAACAAAATGTATATAGTCAGTTTGTTCTGCAACGAATATTAGAAGACCTAAATGCCAAAATACGCGTGAAAATCAAAAAATAGCCAATTTTGAATAATGCAATGGATATTTTGAAGAATGGAATGGAGTTCGACGACCCTTTATCCCCTCATTGTAGATAAACCTTATACCTCATTCGAAAGCTGATTACATTAGGAACAAAATGTATTTAGTCAATATGTTCCGCAACGAATATTAGAAGACCTAAATGCCAAAATACGCGTGAAAATTAAAAAATAGCCAATTTTGAATAATGCAATGGATATTTTGAAGAATGGAATGGACTGCGGCGACCCTTTAGCCCCTAATTATAGAGAAATCTTATACCTCATTCAAAACCTGATTACAAGAGGAACAAAATGTATATAGTCAATATGTTCTGCAACGAATATTAGAAGACCTAATTGCCAAAATACGCATGAAAATTAAGAAAAAGTCAATTTTGAATAATGGAATGAAGTGTGGCGACCCTTCAGCCCCTAATCATAGACAAAACTTATACCTCATTCGAAAGCTGATTACAAGAGGAACAAAATGTATATAGTCAATATGTTCCGCAACGAATATTAGAAGACCTAAATGCCAAAATACGCGTGAAAATTAAGAATTAGCCAATTTTGAATAATGAAATGGATATTTTGAATAATGGAATGGAGTGCGGCGACCCTTTAGCCCTTAATTATAGATAAACCTTCTACCTCATTCGAAAGCTGATCACAAGAGGAACGTCATGCTTATAATCAATATGTTCCGCAACAAATATTAGAAGACCTAAATGCCAAAATACGCGTGAAAATTAAGAAATAGCCAATTTTGAATAATGAATCGATATTTTGAAAAATGGAATTGACTGCGGCGACCCTTTAGCTCCTAATTATAGATAAATATTATACCTCATTCGAAACCTGATTACAAGAGGAACAAAATGTATATAGTCAATATGTTCTGCAACGAATATTAGAAGACCTAATTGCCAAAATACGCGTGAAAATTAAGAAATAGCCAATTTTGAATAATGAAATGGATATTTTGAATAATGGAATGGAGTGCGGCGACCCTTTAGTCCCTAATTATAGATAAACCTTATACCTCATTCGAAAGCTGATTACAAGAGGAACAACATGATTATTATCAATATGTTCTGCAACGAATATTAGAAGACCTAAATGCCAAAATACGCTTGAAAATTAAGAAATAGCCAATTTTGAATAATGAAATGAATATTTTGAATAATGGAATGGACTGCGGCGACCCTTTAGCCCCTAATTACAGATAAATCTTATACCTCATTCGAAAGCTGATTACAAGACGAACAAAATGTATATAGTCAATATGTTCCGCAACGAATATTAGAAGACCTGATTGCCAAAATACGCGTGAAAATATAGAAAAAGTTAATTTTGAATAATGAAATGGATATTTTGAATAATGGAATGGACTGCGGCGACCCTTTAGCCCCTATTATAGATAAACCTTATATCTCATTCGAAAGCTGATTACAAGAGGAACAAAATGTATATAGTCAATATGTTCCGCAACGAATATTAGAAGACCTAATTGCCAAAATACGCGTGAAAATTAAGAAAAAGTCAATTTTGAATAATGAAATGGATATTTTGAAATGGAATCGACTGCGGCGACCCTTTAGCCCTATTATAGATAAACCTTATACCTCATTCGAAAGCTGATTACAAGACGAACAAAATGTATATAGTCAATATGTTCCACAACGAAAATTAGAAGAGCTAAATGCAAAAATACGCGTGAAAATTAAGAAATAGCCAATTTTGAATAATGAAATGGATATTTTTAATATTGGAATGGACTGGCAGGACCCTTCAGCCCCTAATTACAGATATATATTATACCTCAATCAAAAGCTTATTAAGAGAGGAACAAAAGCTATATAGTCAATTTGTTCCACAACGCATATTAGAGGAGTAACGAAGGACTTAAAGATCGAATTACGCATGAACATTAAGAAATAGCCAATTTTGAATAATGAAATGGATATTTTGAATAATGGAATGGACTGGCAGGACCCTTCAGCCCCTAATTACAGATATATATTATACCTCAATCGAAAGCTTATTCAGAAAGGAACAAAAGGTATATAGTCAATATGTTCCGCAACGCATATTAGAAGAGTAACGACGGACTTAAATATCGAAATACACCTGAACATTGAGAAATAGCCAATTTTGAATAATGAAATGGGTATTTTGAATAATGGAATGGACTGGCAGGACCCTTCAACCCCTAATTACAGATATATATTATACCTCAATCGAAAGCTTATTAAAAGAGGAACAAAAGGTATATAGTCAATTTGTTCCGCAACGCATATTAGAGGAGTAACGAAGGACTTAAAGATCGAATTACGCGTGAACATTGAGAAATAGCCAATTTTGAATAATGAAATGGATATTTTGAAGAATGGAATGGACTGCTGCAACCCGTCACCTCTTATTCAGGAATTTTTTTTACACCAAGTTAAAGCTTATCATTAGAAGAATAAACTGAGAATAAACATTATGTGCCGCAATGACCATTACAGGGATTACAGAGGACCTAAATGCCAAATTACGCTTGAAAATTAAGAAATAGCAAATTTTGAATAATGATTAGGTATTTTGAATAATGGAATGGAATGCTGCGACCATTTATCCCCTAATTATAGATATACTTTATACCTCATTCGAAAGCTTATTACGAGAGGAACAAAAGGTTTATAATCAATATGTTTGGAAACGCATGTTAGAGGAGTACCGACGGACTTAAATGTCGAAATAATAGATGAATAAATTGAGAAAAAAAAACAATATGTACCGCAATGACCATTTGAGGGGTTACGGGGGACTTAAATGCCAAAATTCGTGTGAAAAATAAGAAACAGTCAATTTTGAATAATGAAATGAATATTTTGAATAATGGAATGAAATACTTTATTACAGATCTACCTTATACCTCATTCGGAAGCTTATAAAGAGAGGAACAAATGGTATATAGTCAATTTATTTTGCGGAGTAACGAAGGACTTAAATATCGAAATATGCGTAAACATTTTGAGGGGAATTTCTGCTGGGACCGGACCGAAAAATTCGAAAATCTAGCACACTCGTTGACGAGGTTAAGAGGGAAAAAAGTGGGGGTTGGGGTCGTGAGAAAATGTATCTTTGTGGAAGAAAGAAAACACACCAAGAAAAATTCACAGATAATAAACACAATGGATTGTTAGATTACAAAAATGTCTGATTAGAGAAAGAATATGGCGCAAGAGGTAGAAATTTTGGAAAATACTGCCGAGGAAACTCTCAAATGGCGAGAAGTTAGTCAGTACTCACCCTGGATTGTCAAAGACATTAAAGATGTTGACACGAAGTTGACACGAAATGTGGGTTCGCAAAAATCATAACCGTTAAAAATATCCGCACTTGGGGATGTGAAAGACTAAACAAACAGCTGACCACCGTCGGGGCAAAGAGAGAGACCGATGGAGCAGTGCAAATCGTGAGCTATGGGATGAAAAAAAACAGGCGCACCGGCTATGATTACCACGGCTTTTATATTTTTGATAAGGACGGTATGATTGGAAGTGTTAGGATATGTTGTTTAAGCCTGAAAATCGGGTCTAAAACCATTGAATTGAGTTTTTGAGGCAGGTGACGACTTTCCCAAACTCGGCATCATAGATCTGTTCATCATTAGCTAAATCAGAGCTGATACATTGCTCAACCAAGGACTTTTTGGACTGGGGCAATCGCAAGGTATCGTGGTTTTTCTTTTTTTTTTTTTGGTTACATGCCTAGAAATTAGTGTGAGATCCATTACGGTGGTAGCATTCAAGCAAGCTAGAAACCCCAGAGGAAGGGTGGCTAAAAGACCTGTACCGGTCAAAGCTGAACCCAGGGTACTGCTGGTTAACACCAAACTAACCACAGAACAAGCACCCAGTGCTACAGATACAGCTTTGTCCAGACGTTTATAGGCATTCAAGGTAGTTTGATACCTTCAAATTTCTGCATCGAGTTGATTCGACACACATTGTCGGTACTAAGAATCTAAATCGTTCATTTATTTTATAGGAGCATACCGAAGAGAGGAATGTTTTTGAAGGGACTGTAAGCATCTAAATATAAGATCAGAACGGCCCCGTCGTGGAATTGCTGACCACGCTCCAAGTAGAGTCCATACCCATAGGTAATCTGGGCGTTTGGGGATTTAAGGTAGAGACCGTTGCCACTGGGATTCACTGTGTAAACGCAAGAAGATGAAAACGGATAGTGAGATGTTCACCTCTGAGATCGATGAGCCTACCGTCTTGATCGTTGAGATATGTTTGCATGCGATTGCTGGTTCGCAAGATCACTAGCAAGTATACAACCAAAAGGTGCTTGGGGGTTTGAATGATTTTCATACCAGGACCGTCTGCGGGGGAAAAAAGGTGTAGATTGAAGACTGTTGTGTACCATTTACATAACTTCATGGTTGATATCACCATTCACCAGAATGCTGTTGATTCTGATGATATTTACAATGTGCTCCCCTTCTGTATAACCGTTTGTGATCATACCGAAAGTGTAAATCTGCCACTTGGATCCCAAGACGGTGTTGATGTTATTGACAACTTTGAAGTCTACTTGATAGAGTTTGGCGAGGGTCAGCGTTGCTTTAGGGTCGCCCGGTTGGCATCGATGATGATCTTCGTTTTGTGTTTGTTGAGCCGTAGCTGTCGCTGGATTTCATTGTTGATGTCTTCGATGTCATAGGAACCTGTGCTCAGTGCGATGGAAAACCAGTTGGCACCATCATCGGGAGAGTAGCGGACGGAATGGTTACCTGTAAACATATGAATGTTAGGGGTGAAATTATTGGTTTTCAGATTTACCAATGCCATCTCGTAGGTCTTTGATTCCTTGAGTTGCAGTGGAGGTTGAACCGGGTAAGAATTTGGCTATCGTTTCCAGAAACGATGAAGAAAAACCCATGCTTGGGGTTGGTGATTTTAGCAAATGCTGAAACCATGTGCTATCTATTTATTTTTGGTACACCATTGTCACATATTTTTGCTTCCACTCTTCGATACCGTCATACTTCTCAGTTGTTGATCACAACGATCGCATAGACTTCGGCAGGGCGGCTGGCAAAGAGGAGTTACTTGTAGGTGAATTTTATCCATTTTTTTACTTTTTGTACACGACGTTCATCTTCTGACTATCGGATTCAAATGGACTGGTGACTCACAGCAATGACAAACAGTAGATACAGATCGTTGAAATCGGAGGGGTTAATGTTGCAGTTGCTGATAAAACAGTCCATGTTGAAGTAGTTAGAACTCTGCGACATTCTTGTACTCTCTGGCGATCTTGGTTTGTGTGAAACTGGCATTGAAGTCTACCGCCAGGTAGCGTTCTGCGTTGAGGGTGACGTAGATAGTTCGCAACCGGCAGTGGTCGAACACGGCTTCATTTTAAGTCCGGTCGTACTTTTACCGGTCTGAAAGGCTACGATGATATATCTCGGTTTCTCCCGACCGCTCTTGGCAGACAAACGCCAGTGGAACTGTAAGGTTTCGGTAGCACTTGTAGAATCACACTGTCGTATTCGGAAACCACAATCGATCTTACTCTTGCTTTGAATGGTCTTTTACAACCTTTCTTGATTTGCAACATTTATTATAGGATACTATGATGAAGCGCCATATATTCTTCGATGCTGATATATCTACTCTTTTTCATAGCATGGATAATCGACACAATTTCGTTGCGCACACCATTATTTCCTGCTCGGTATGCTGCAGCACACAGTTCCAAGCGATCGAGAAGCTGCTTGAAGTTGGAAAAAAACACGGTTTGCAGCTCACTACCAAACTTATACTTCTGGTAGATGTGGGACACGATTCCCTTCCACTTGTAATTCTTATTCGCCTTCGGGGTTCTTGAAAAGATGGAATTGCCTTTATACATATCACCGGAACTTTTCAGGATCTCTGCATAGTCGTCAAGGGTCGTGTTCGAACGATTCTGGTTTCTTTTTCACCATAACTTCCCAGAGGCCAAGGGTTCCTTTGTACTTTACACTATCCATGAACAAATTATCGCCGTCATAAGTAACTGGTCAGCTTCTGATGAAGATACCATCGTTTTCAGATCGCAATCAAAAGGTGTGGTCGGCGGAAGTAGTCATACTGAGCTGCAAATGCTGCTGTGCTCGAGCTCCAAGGACGGTTTCTGTAGGTGGTGCAATTAGTAGTGGGTCGGCAAACTTGGGCGGTGGAGGAGGGAGTACTGGCACTGTTGCAGGAAGGTCTGCGATCTTTTTGGTGATCTGTGAAGCTGCTTCTCGTTAAGCCTCAAGCACAGGCTTAAACACCTCGTAAAGGTCCCGGCTAAGTTCAATCTTGTAGAGGCGATGCTGCATATTACTGGCTTGAATCTTCCGTTTGGTGTCTTGCAACTCCCTGACAAGTGCCACACGCTGCTTAGGGTCGATAATCTTGATAAATGTCATTTATCTAATAGGATCGAATGCTGTTGAACGCCCCTAAGCGTTGGTGTGAACGCCCCTAATCAATGAGTTGCGCATGAAGGTATTACACAGCTGACACGGATCCCTTTTCTTTGAAAGATTCAAGTGTCATGGGTATGTGCACTGGTGGCCTCAAAGCGTCTTGGCAGGGCATTGGGGTTGAGAAAATCGCTACACCTTACCATAATGGTGGAGTTCAATGCATTAAAATCACCTCCACCGCTTTAGATCGGTCGAAGGATCACGCAACTGCATTTTCAACATGGAACCCACTCAAAATTGCATTTGCAGGGCCATTCGAACTTGCAGGGCGGGGGTTCCTCTGTGTCCAGATATTATCTATTTATATTATCTTATACCTCAAAGAACTCATTTAATTTGCATATTTTCCATTTGCCTTGGTGCTTGTTAAATCGATGGTTACAAATCCATAGGGCTTGGACCAGCAATGCTTACACAGAGCGTCAAACTGTACTGTTCCTTGGTGAGATCGTTGCAGTGATCGCGTCGGATGTGGTCGATATTCTTAGCATTCTGCTGAAAGAGGCAGGGGAAGTTGGCATTCTCCCGGATCGACTGACGGGGCAGTGTGAAGTAGTTCTGGCACAGGTAGAAACAATCGACGTTGTCTTCACACGTGTTCTGTTTTCTCAGCATCAAGTCGTCGAACACCATGAGGTTCACCATGAGGTTCTTACGGCTGGGATCAAGTTCTCGGGGGTTTGGTACATCGCTCCCTTGATCGAAAAAAGTCTCGATACCACTCGGGTGTCGTGGTGGTGATAAGGTGTTGACCACATCGATCAACGAGTAGGGTGACTTGCCCTTGCACTGTAGGAGGTCTCGATATCTTCTTTAGGGAAGCTTTTTTCCAGCGCTTGCTCCAACAGCTGGTAGATAGGTTGGTGAAGCGATTATCCGTAGACGTACAATCGATTATAGTCGGAGCCATCCATCGCGCTGGAATAGGTTGTTCAGCAACGTCGTCTTACCACAGTCCGATTTCCCAATGATCAATCGCCTTATCGATCGCTAAAGTAGGAGGTAGTGATTACTGCTCGTGCGGGCGTTGGCACTGTAGGAAATGTCTTCAACGTTCATTTATTAAAATAACATAGAGATGATTTTCTGCGTGAAAGTCATAGAAAGACGGACACAGTTAACACAAGTGAGGTAATGACCAGCAACAGGCGACGGAGAAAGGTTGGCAACTGCAAGGTGTGCGATGCCAAGAAGTCTCAGTTCGTTGCTACAACCGGTACAGGGTTCATGAACAAACTAATCAACCGATTACACATGGAAATGCATGTACCCGGACATAACTTCACCGGGCGAGGGACTAGACTTAGAAAGCGACTACTTCCCAATGGCACCCGAAGGCTTGGTCAAAACCCATTATTCAAGTTGACCAAATATCACCACGATCTTTGTTATGCCCAGCACAAGGATGAAACCGCACGCAACACCATCTGTGACGAAGCTATGCTAGTCTCGCTTAACACCATTCCCAACTGTACCACACACGAACGCTTGGACTGCAGTATCGTCGGACCAATCATCGGTACCAAAGTTCGATTCGGTCTGGGTGTTAAAAAACTGTTCGCTGGACCGATGAGCTAGCTGAGGAGTTGCACTAACCAGTTCGACGTTAGTTTCATAAACGCTGTGTAGCGGTGGGTGGTGTGGATGAGACCTGGGCGGCCGACCTCGTTGATATGAGTGACTTCTCTAGGGACATCAAGGGAAATAAATTTATCCTGAGCATTATCGATGTCTTCTCGAAATATGACTGGCTGATACCACTCAAGATCAGGAAGGGGGTGATGGTGCGGGATGCCTTCCAAGCGGTGTGCCCAAGAAGCTATGTACAGACAAAGGCACTGAGTTTTACAACACATCTGTAAATCAGCTGCTTCAAAAGCATGGTATCGATTTCTACTCCACCGGGAACGAAGATAAGTCGAGTATTGTCAAACGTTGAAACCGCACCATGAAAGAGAAAATGTTTAAATACTTTTCAGCCAACTCCACACGCACCTGTATCGATGTCCTGGACGATCTTGATCGCCAGTGCAATACCACCAAGCACCGCTATCAAGATGGCCCCTGTTGCCGCAAGTCATAAGGAGCATGAAAACAAGTTGTATTGGAACCTTTACGGCAGCATACCTCCCATTAAACCACCGCGATTTTCCGAATCACCAAGAAGAAAGGTACATTCGAGAAGGGATACACCCCCACTGGACCGAGGAAGTATTCACCATTTCCCTAGTTTTGTCAGAGGTCCTCCGGGCAATCTTTTCTACGATCTTTTCATCTATCTCCTCAAGGGTTTCAACCAAGTCCGTGGCCGCGGTGAAAATCTAGTTTCCAGAGTGAAAGTATCTCTCGTTCTCATCATCCGCCTTACCTGTTGGATTAATATTTTCAAAGGTACAGTGCATGATTACATTGGTTTGCCCCTTACAATGCCCATATTCTATAAGTTCCCCACGTGACACACGAGAGACCTCAAGGGAGGTCTGCACATCCATGCCATGATGGGGTCATATTCCAGGTAGTAAATACATCTTTAAAGGCTTTCTTCGGCGAATGTACCTCAATGTTATCCCCAATGGTTTTTCTATCTTCCCAAATCTTTTCCTGCACCTTCTTTAGCAGTCGATCTATCGACAGCCTGCTAACCCCTTTCAACTCAAGTTGTTTTGTCTGGGTGATAATCTCCTTCCTCGTGTGGGGTTTGAGACGACGATGAAATTTAAGATTTGTCTTCGTTTCTATCACCTCTCAACCAACTGATCTTTCCTCAACCGGGAATACCCTCGAAGGTGGTTCATTTTGGCTATACCTCTCAGGGTTTTGACGTTTTCAACTACTAACTCCATGTTCACTATTGGATTCATGTCTTTATCCCAACAATAAAAAAGTCAATTAAGGTCACCCCAAAATCACCATCCCCAGTTCACTGGTTTTCAGACCCAGTTTTGGGGCCTACAAAACATATCCTAACACTCTCGATCCTACATCCTTTTGAAAAATAAGAAAGTCGTGAAACGTACCCGGTGTGTCTGGATTTTTTAATCCCATAGCTCAAAAATTGCACAGCTCCATCGGTCTCTCTCTTTGCCAAGACGGTAGAAAGCTGCTTGTTTAATCTCTCACATTCCCATATGCGAATAGTTTCCCCTTTCGAGCACAAGGTTATAATTTTGCAGACTTTTACTTCGTGTCAACATCTTTAATGTCTTTGACAATCCATGTTTAGTCCGGCCCTACTCCTTGCCATTTGATAATTTCCTCATTATTGCAGCGCTGTTCTCGATTGGCCTTAACAGCGTCCACTTTTTTCAGAATTTATACCTCTTGCGCAGTATTCTATCTCTGATCAGACATATTTG
The DNA here is from genome assembly GCF_965363235.1 of Mytilus galloprovincialis. NCBI lineage: Eukaryota > Metazoa > Mollusca > Bivalvia > Mytilida > Mytilidae > Mytilus > Mytilus galloprovincialis. The sequence goes on from NC_134846.1 coordinate 20,809,973, forward strand.
TAATCGTAAAATCTATTGTGTTTATTCTATTTGTGAATTTTTATTGTCGAGCCTGCAACTTTTGTTGCAGAAAGCTCGACATAGGGATAGTGATCCGGCGGCGGCGGCGGTGTTAGATTACTTTTTAAAAGCTTTATATTTTAGAAGGTAGAAGACCTGGATGCTTCAAACTTTATATATAGATGCCTCATGTTACGAACTTTCCGTAAGCCACATGTCCATTGTCATTGACCTCATTTTCATGGTTCAGTGACTACTTGAAAAAAGTTAAGATTTTTTGTAATGTTAAATTCTCTCTTATTATTAGTAATAAGATAACTATATTTGGTATGTGCATACCTTGCAAGGTCCTCATGTCCGTCAGACAGTTTTCAATTGACCTCGACCTTATTTCATGGATCAGTGAACAAGGTTAAGTTTTGGTGTTCAAGTCTATATCTCAGATACTATAAGCAATAGGTCTAGTATATTTCGTGTATGGAATGACTGTAAGGTGTACATGTCCAACTGGCAGGTGTCATCTGACCTTGACCTCATTTTCATGGATCAGTGGTTATAGTTAAGTTTTTTGTGTTTTGGTCTGTTTTTCTTATACTACATGCAATAGGTCTACTATATTTGATGTATGGAATGATTGTAAGGTGTGCATATCTAGCTGACAGGTGTCATCTGACCTTGACCTCATTTTCATGGTTCAGTGGTCAAAGTTAAGTTTTTGAATTTTGGTCTATTTTTCTCATACTATATGCAATATGTTTACTATATTAGGTGTATGGAATGATTATTAGGTGTACATGTCTAGCTGACAGGTGTCATCTGACCTTGACCTCATTTTCATGGTTCAGTGGTCAAAGTTAGTTTTTGAGTTTTGGTCTATTTTTCTAATACTATATGCAATAGGCCTAGGTCTACTATATTTAGTGTATGGAATGGTTGTTAGGTGTACATGTCTAACTGACAGGTGTCATCTGACCCTGACCTCATTTTCATGGTTCAGTGGTCAAAGTTAAGTTTTTGAGTTTTGGTCTATTTTTTAATACTATATGCATTAGGTCAACTATATTTGGTGTATGGAAATTATTTACATACTTATCTCTAATAAAATTATGTCAGTCGCGCAGGTTTAATTTAACCTTGACCTCATATTCACGGTTCATTGTTAGTGCTATGTGTTTGTGTTTTGGTCGGTTTTTCTTAATTTATAAGCAATAGGTCAACTATATTTGTTGTATTGAAGAATTGTTAGATGTACATGTCTGCCTGGCATGGTTCATCTGACCTTGACCTTATTTTCATGGTTAATTGATCAATGTTTCATTTTCTTGGTTTATGTTCAGTTTATGTGACAGTTGTAATAAAGCTTTATATTTAAGACTATCAAAATAATATCAATGATTAGTAAAGAAGGCGAGACATTTCAGCGTGTGCACTCTTGTTTTTTTTTGTGTGTGTGTTTCTTTCTTCCACAAAGAATGTCTTGATTAGGGACTGAATGTTTGCAGCAGTCCACTCCATTATTCAAAATAAGCTATTTCTTAATGTTCAAGCGTATTTTAATATTTAGGTCCTTCGTTACTCCTCTAATGTGTTGCGGAACATATTGACTATATACATTTTGTTCCTCTCGTAATAAGCTTTCTAATGAGGTGTGAGGTTTATCTATAATTAAGGGCTAAAGGGTCACAGCATTCCATTCCATTATTCAAAATATCTATTTCATTATTCAAAATTGGCTATTTCTTAATTTTCACACGTATTTTGGCATTTGATCCTCCGTAAACCCTCTAATGGTCATTGCGGCACATATCGTTTATACTCAGTTTATTCCTCTATCAATAAGCTTTAATTAAGTGTATAAATTTTGCTTTGATTAGGGACTGAAGGGTTGCAGAAGTCCATTCCATTATTCAAAATAAGTTATTTCTAAATGTTCACGCGTATTTCGAGATTTAAGTCCTTTGTAACTCTTGTAAAATCCGTTGCGGAACATATTGACTATATACCTTTTGTTCCTCTCTTGATAAGCTTTCGATTGAGGTATAATATATATCTGTAATTAGGGGCTGAAGGGTCATAGCAGTCCATTACATTATTCAAAATATCCATTTCATTATTCAAAATTGGCTATTTCTTAATTTTCACGCGTATTTTGGCATTTAGGTCTTCTAATATTCATTGCGGAACATATTGACTATATACATTTTGTTTCTCTTGTAATCAACTTTCGAATGAGGTATAAGATTTATCTATGATTATGGGCTAAAGGGTCGCCGCAGACCATTCCATTATTCAAAATATCCATTTCATTATTCAAAATTGGCTGTTTCTTAATTTTCACGCGTATTTCGGCATTTAGGTCTTCTAATATTCGTTGCGGAGCATATTGACTATATACATTTTGTTCGTTTTGTAGTCAGCTTTCGAATGACGTATAAGGTTTATCTATAATAGGGGCTAAAGGGTCGCCACAGTCCATTCCATTATTCAAAGTATCCATTTCATTATTCAAATTGACCTTTTCCTAATTTTCACGAGTATTTTGGCAATTAGGTCTTCTAATATTCGTTGCGAAACATATTGACTATAAGCATGATGTTCCTCTTGTAATCAGCTTTTGATTGAGGTATAAGGTTTATCTATAATTAGGGGCTAAAGGGTCGCCGCACTCCATTCCATTATTCAAAATATCCATTTCATTAATCAAAATTGGCTATTGCTTTATTTTCACGCGTATTTTGGCATTTAGGTCTTTTAATATTAGTTGCGGAACATATTGACTATATACATTTTGTTTCTCTTGTTATCAACTTTCGAATAAGGTGTAAGCTTTATCTATAATAGGGGCTAAAGGGTCACCGCAGTCCATTCCATTATTCAAAATATCCATTTCATTATTCAAAATTGACTTTTTCTTAATTTTCACGCGTATTTTGGCAATTAGGTCTTCTAATATTCGTTGCGGAACATATTGACTATATACATTTTGTTCCTCTTGTAATCAGCTTTCGAATGAGGTATAAGATTTATCTATAATTAGGGGCTAAAGGGTCGCCGCAGTCCATTCCATTATTCAAAATATCCATTTCATTATTCAAAATTGGATATTTCTTAATTTTGACGCGTATTTTGGCATTTACGTCTTCTAATATTCGTTGCGGAACATATTGATTATAAGCATGTTGTTCCTCTTGTAATCAGCTTTCGAATGAGGTATAAGGTTTATCTATAATAGGGCTAAAGGGTCGCCGCACTCCATTCCATTATTCAAATTATCCATTTCATTATTCAAAATTGGCTATTTCTTCATTTTCACGTGTATTTTGGCATTTAAGTCTTCTAATATTCGTTGCGCAACATATTGGCTATATACATTTTGTTCCTCTTGTAATCAGCTTTCGAATGAGGTATAAGGTTTATCTATGATTAGGGGCTGAAAGGTCGCCGCTGTCCATTCCATTATTCAAAATATCCATTTCATTATTCAAAATTGGCTATTTCTTAATTTTCACGCGTATTTTGGCATTTAGGTCTTCTAATATTCGTTGCGGAACATATTGACTATAAGCATGATGTTCCTCTTGTAATCAGCTTTCGATTGAGGTATAAGGTTTATCTATAATTAGGGGCTAAAGGGTCGCCGCACTCCATTCCATTATTCAAAATATCCATTTCATTATTCAAAATTAATTATTTCTTAATTTTCACGCGTATTTTGGCATTTAAGTCTTCTAATATTCATTGCAGAACATATTGACTATATACATTTTGTTCCTCATGTAATCAGCTTTCGAATGAGGTATAAGGTTTACTTTCAATTAGGGGCTAAAGGGTCGCCGCACTCCATTCCATTATTCAAAATATCCATTTCATTATTCAAAATTAACTATTTCTTAATTTTCACGCGTATTTTTGCATTTAGGTCTTCTAATATTCGTTGAGGAACATATTGACTATATACATTTTGTTCCTCTTGTAATCAGCTTTCGAATGAGGTATAAGATTTATCTATAATTAGGGGCTAAAGGGTCGCCGAACTCCATTCCATTATTCAAAATATCCATTTCATTTATCAAAATTGGCTATTTCTTAATTTTCACGCGTATTTTGGCATTTAGGTCTTCTAATATTCGTTGCGGAACATATTGACTACATACATTTTGTTTCTCTTCTAATCAACTTTCGAATGAGGTATAAGGTTTATCTATGATTAGGGGCTAAAGGGTCGCCGCAGTCCATTCCATTATTCAAAATATCCATTTCGTTATTCAAAATTGACTTTTTCTTAATTTTCACGTGTATTTTGGCAATCAGGTCTTCTAATATTCATTGCGCAACATATTGACTATATACATTTTATTCCTCTTGTAATCAGCTTTCGAATGAGGTATAAAATTTATCTATAATTAAGGGCTAAAGGGTCGCCGCAGTCCATTCCATTATTCAAAATATCAATTTCATTATTCAAAATTGGCTATTTCTTAATTTTCACGCGTATTTCGGCATTTAGGTCTTCTAATATTCGTTGCAGAACATATTGACTATATACATTTTGTTCGTCTTGTAATCAGCTTTCGAATGAGGTATAAGGTTTATCTATAATAGGGGCTAAAGGGTCGCCGCAGTCCATTCCATTATTCAAAGTATCCATTTCATTATTCAAATTGACCTTTTCCTAATTTTCACGCGTATTTTGGCAATTAGGTCTTCTAATATTCGTTGCGGAACATATTGACTATATACATTTTGTTCGTCTTGTAATCAGCTTTCGAATGAGGTATAAGGTTTATCTATAATAGGGGCTAAAGTGTCGCTGCAGTCCATTCCATTATTCAAAATATCCATTTCATTATTCAAAATTGACTTTTTCTTAATTTTCACGCGTATTTTGGCAATTAGGTCTTCAAATATTCGTTGCAGAACATATTGACTATATACATTTTGTTCCTCTTGTAATCAGCTTTCGAATGAGGTATACGGTTTATCTATAATAGGGCTAAAGTGTCGCTGCAGTCCATTCCATTATTTAAAATATCTATTTCATTATTCAAAATTGGCTATTTCTTAATTTTCACGCGTATTTTGGCATTTAGGTCTTCTAATATTCGTTGCGGAACATATTGACTATATACATTTTGTTCGTCTTGTGATGAGCTTTCGAATGAGGTATAAGGTTTATCTATAATAGGGGCTAAAGTGTCGCTGCAGTCCATTCCATTATTCAAAATATCCATTTCATTATTCAAAATTGACTTTTTCTTAATTTTCACGCGTATTTTGGCAATTAGGTCTTCAAATATTCGTTGCAGAACATATTGACTATATACATTTTGTTCCTCTTGTAATCAGCTTTCGAATGAGGTATACGATTTATCTATAATTAGGGGCTAAAGGGTCGCCGGAGTCCATTCCATTTTTCAAAATATCCATTTTATTATTCCAAATTGGCTATTTCTAAATTTTCACGCGTATTTTGGCATTTAGGTCTTCTAATATTCGTTGAGGAACATATTGACTATATACATTTTGTTCCTCTTGTAATCAGCTTTCGAATGAGGTATAAGATTTATCTATAATTAGAGGCTAAAGGGTCGCCGCAGTCCATTCCATTATTCAAAATATCCATTTCATTATAATAATTCAAAATTGGCTATTTCTTAATTTTCACGCGTATTTTGGCAATTAGGTCTTCTAATATTCATTGCGGAACATATTGACTATAAACATTTTGTTCCTCTTGTAATCAGCTTTCGAATGAGGTATAAGATTTATCTATAATTAGGGGCTAAAGGGTCGCTGCAGTCCATTCCATTATTCAAAATATCCATTTCATTATTCAAAATTGGCTATTTCTTTTTTTTCACGCGTATTTTGGCATTTAGGTCTTCTTTATTCGTTGCGGAACCTGTAATAGCTGACTATGAGGTATGGGCTTTGCTCATTGTTGAAGGCTGTACGGTTAGCTATAGTTGTTAATGTCATTGTGGTCTTTCTGGATATTTGTCTCATTGGCAATCATACCACATCTTCTTTTTTATATTTCCTCATTTTTATGCATATTGTGGCATTTAGGTCCTCCGTAAACCGTCTTATGGTCATTTCGAATCAAAATATAGCTATAGTGTCACAGTCAATTTTTTTTATATTTTTTTCACTATTCACCGCTTTAATTTGAATAATGAAACATAAACCATTTCATTATTCATTATTCATTTTTCAATATTGAATAGTGAATAGTGAACTATTTCATTATTCATTATTGAATAATGAATAATGAACTATGAATAATGGACGTACTTCAGCGTCAGATCCAGGGATATTCAGAATCAATTAATTTACCGGGCTGTATACGATGATTGCAATCAAATAACGTACCCGTCGTCTTTTAGGATTAGTTTTGGTCATCCAAACTTCTTTACATGCATCGATGCCATCTGCATGTGGAATATTAGTGCAGAGGGAGGTGATATTTGTAAAAGAAAGATGAATAATACCAGAGGAATATACAATCTTAAAAGTCGAAAATGAACTGACAAAGCCTTAGCTAAACAGTAAAAAGGCCAACAAACAGCAAACATTAGTACACAAAAAAATACAACATAGAAAACTAAATTAATCACTATAAGTAACACAAACCACACAAACACTAGGGTTTTATTTTTTTCTGGGGTGGGTGGGATGGTTTTGGGTGTTGAATGCATGTGCTCCAGAACGGCAACCAGATCCTGCTCCAAATGTGGCACCCGTCATATGTTTACAGCAGAACACTTTCAAGTTAAATTTATCTTTGTTTTACCTTTTGACATACTTGTACCTACGCTTTTACTTCACTTATTTTAACGGGTTGTTTTTTTTTTGGGGGGAGGGGGGGGGGGGGGGTAAATACATGTGCTCCAGAACGGCAACCAGATCCTGCTCCAAATGTGGCAACCGTCATATGTTTACAGCAGAACACTTTCAAGTTAAATTTATCTTTGTTTTACCGTTTGACATACTTGTACCTACGTTTTTACTTCACTTATTTTAACGGTTTTTACTAATAAGTAAGTAAGTAAATTGTTTATTATAGTGACATGTGTATATCTGTATCACACAGTTAACATACTTTCAAAAACTCTATAATTTCCCGCAATTTCGCGGTTGTGTTCTAGTCTAGGAAGATTAAAAAAGTATTGTAAAGCCGGTATGTTTGAAGTTCCCTTCTAAGTTCTATATAGTATGAAATTCACATTCAGTTAGGAACTGGATGATTGAAACAACGCAGGATGTATATAGTTTATCAAAAGTTTTATTCTACACTCTTTCATACAGTATATTTTTGATATGATGCCACCGAAAGCACGTCCATCTCCATGCGCTAAATTTTCAGCATTCGAATGAAATCTTTTTCTCTCATTAAATATATAACTCCCAAATACTTTACTGGTCCATAAAAGTGAGTACTTTTTAAACAACTTGAAACTTGAAAGAGGATGGTTTTCTTCGTCCTGAACAAAAAACGTACCATATTGGATTTGTCTGTATTAATCTTCATTTTTAACACCATGCGTGAAGCTTTGCCTTGTATAAAAAAATTGCATATCATTATTGTTATACGCAAGAAGCACGATGTCGTCTGCATACAGTATCAGCGTTTTTCTTCACACGAACGACATTCTCCAGAAGTACTCCTATTATCAGACACTTCAGCCCGCACCAGCAGGTTCCGCAGACTATTAGGTTGCCTAAAAGCTATCATTGGAGGCTCGGAAAAAATCTTGGAATTCTTTTCAACTGATTTCCAATGTTCACGAATGACACCAAAGCTGTTTTTGAGAGATGGGTGGTAAGTTAGAACACATGGAGTCCTTTTATTTTTATTTTTAACTTTGTATTCCAATAGTTTACTCCTAGGAATTGACTCCGCTTTCTGAAAGCTTTTTTTTTTATATTTCTGTGTTAGTAGCCCCTTTTCTTCAAGCGAGTTTCAAGTTGACGTAGTTGTCTTTTAGTTGTTTCTGTATTAGAACATATTCGCTTGACTCTAAGTGCCTAACTGCATGGGATGCTCCTGGTTAGATGAGCAGGATGGTAACTTTTAGGGGACAAATATTGATGAGTGTCAGTAGGTTTAGAATATAAATCTGTAGATATGATGCCCCTTATGAGCAAACTTGAAGTATCGAGGAAGGTGATTTTGGATTTAGACTTCTCATGAGTAAATTCGATACTTGGATGTATGTTGTTGGCATGAGTAATAAAAGTATCTAAATCCTCGTCGGTTTTATTCCATTTCATATCCACATCATCTATAAATCTAAACCAGGAAAGCGATTTTTCGATGGAAGTTTCAAGGAGTTGTTTCTCTAATTTGCCTATAAATATGTTAGCATATGACGGAGCCATTTTGGTGCCCATGGCAGTTCCATTTACTTGCAAATAATGATCTCCATCAAAAGTGAAGCCGCTTTTCTTCAGTACCAGCGTGAGCATTTTGACCAAGCATTCAGTAGGTGGATATTTCACTGGTCTGGAATTCCAAGCTTCTTTACATGCATCGATGCCATCTGCATGTGGAATATTAGCGCAGAGGGAGGTGACATCCATGGAAACAAGAGTCGTGTCGGAGGGGAGGGGATTTAAGGTCTGCATTTTTCTGAGATAATCGGTTGTATCTTTGATGTGAGATGGTAAGTCCTCAACATGTTGACGAAGATGGAAGTCAACAAATTCCGATATTTTTTTCCGTCGGATGACCGTTCACTGAAACTATAGGTCTTCATGGGTTAATGGCCTTATGAATTTTAGGTAAAAGATAAAATCTGCCCGGTTTTGGATTTTCTGGTTTCAAATATTCAAGAGTTTTGTCATCGATGAAACCATTGTCATGCATTTCTACCAAACTATCAGTAATTTCTCTGCTAAAAGATGTTGATGGATCTTGCATCGCCAAGTTGTCGTTCAGCTAACAATTTTCTAGTTCCAAGGTGCCGGGCATTGTCCTATTTTGTTTCTCCTCGCATTTCAGTGTCATTTCTTGTACGATCTAGGTCTATTACGTTTTTCTTTAGAATGCGCCCGCTTTCTGAAATAGTTTACGATCATAATGACTTTCCTGATGGTATTCAGTGGCGTCGCTAGGTCATTTTAATTTGTACGCCCGAACCTCGGCAAAGGGTGTGATCACGCACAGTGGGTCCAGGTCAAAGCACCTGCTGGTATTTGGGTCGAGGGGGACAAATCCCCTGGAAGCTAACGAGTTATCGAGAAAAAGATGCCATTCCTGTAAATAAACTTCTCAATAGCAACATACTTTGGAATCTAAATGTTTTAGTTTTGATGTTTAATTTATTCATTGTGTCAATTCGGAATCTAATTTAGAGTAAACGTCTAAACTGTGTGCAAATTTCGTTTATGAACACGAAATAATTGATTTTCAGAGATGTCCAGGTGCAATATTACAATTCGTAACAGGTTCTCCCGAACCCTGGTTCTCGCCTGCGATGTCTTCCCGCAAAAGGTGAATTTATTCATCATTCTATTTAATTCTATATGATTTTAAAATAATCAAATATTTGCTTTAGATATTTTTTCCTGGATCCGGCTCTAATATTAAAGTATTACCAAGTTTTATGACAATCTATGAATTTATAATCTAAAACAATCCTGGACCCAATCTAATTAAAATATTGATCTCTGATTACGTTCTACTACATGTTATTCTGAAAGTTTAACTAATTGTTTAAAACTGCAAAATAAACGAAAAAATTAACTTTCAAAATTGTGCTTCTGAAATTATTCATTAAAAAGCTGCTGCCAAAAATTCATAAAATTCGATGAAATGTATTTGACGTGCAACAAACCCCAGACATAACTAGTAGTGTGATGAACTTGGTTCACCTGTTTTATTTTACTAGTGTTCTTCTTATTTCTTTTATCAAGCTGAAACATTGTTATACGAACTCGTTATGTTTGGAAGTTGAACAGTTGTCTACTTTTGGTTTTGTTTTGTTTACATTGCTATGGATATTTATAATATTTAGAATCAGTAACGGACCGGTCGTGGTTAGCATACCCGGAAATATTCCGATCGGTAGTCGTAAACATAAGGGCCGGCATTCAAACGTTTTAGCATTAAGGGTTAGGTTATTATAAACACTCATATGAATAAGACATATGGTATCGTCCAAATTAAATGGTATGGTCCAAAACCTTAGTATATAAGCTGATGTGCTGTCAAAACAAAGGGTACTTGTTGGATAATCCAAACGTCTAGAAGAAGTAAGAACTTCAAGGTAATAATTTTCACTTTATAAAGATTAAATAGATTCTGAATAAGAATATATCTGCGTACCTGAATAAGGTTGCAGGGGGATATTATAAAAGGAACATACGCACCGGGTAATAGGTGCCTAGGCGACTGTGCGGTTAAAGTGCACAAGTAAAGCATAAACCAGAGAGAGTACTGGTTAATCAGTGCACAGGCAGACTAGGCCAGATAGTGCACAGGATAGTAGTGCACAGGATAGCAGTGCAAAGGTTGAATATAGCCAAGGTGTAATAGTGCATAGGTTTGCATTGGTTGTTGCTGGACACACAAGGTCTTTTAGAGACAGGAAAACGTTCCACACATTGTTATTGTGTGACAGAGACCATAATATAAGTTTAAAAGATAGAAAGCTAAAAAAACGGTGCATCTTCCATTATCCAGGGGTAAACTCTGGTACGATACCCAGAAGTCACTACACCGAGTACGTGACAGTAGTTGTTAACTGCAAAAGGAAATTTCCTTTTTCCATAAAATACGGGACGATTACATGTTATCATAATGCTAGAGGATACTTGTTTTGATCATAAACAGTTTCTGTCCATATTCTGTTAAATTTCTCGAAGGTTTGACGAAGTTCTTGATATTTAAAAAAAAAAAAAATAACCACATCATCTTTTTTGAATTTTAGGTCCTAAATGCTCTTCAACTTTGTACTTGTTTGGTTTATTTCAGCGTCACTGATGAGTCTGTCGTATTAAGTTACAATCCTGGTACCTTTGAATACTGAACCTAAATATTGAATCCACGAACAAAATTTGGAGCAGGATCAGCTTACCCTTCCGGAGCGTTACGTGTTTATGCTCAGTGTTAACTTAAGTGGTCGATAGAATTGGTCGCTAGCTTGATTGGTCGCTAGAATTGGTCGCTAGCTTGAGTCTGGTGAGATCACTCCTAGTTTTTGGTGGGGTTCGTGTTGCTTATTCTTTAGTTTTCTATGTTGTGCCACGTATACTATTGTTTGTCTTTTTTCATTTTTAGCCATGGCGTTGTCAGTTTATTTTCGATTTATGAGTTTGACTGTCCCTCTGGTATCTTTCGTCCCTCTTTTAGGATCGCTATGTCTCGTTTTCACGACATAAAGTGTCACAGGTTCGACAAAAATGCAAGCCACATATCGAATCTTAGTAGATAATGAATTGTTTTCAACATAAAGAAAATGAGTAAAATTCACAGTCTGACAGAAAATGGAAAATTTGATACCATTTTGTTAAAAAGTAACTTTCGTCCTTTGTATTTGCAATTACATGCCATCTAGGAAAAAATTACAAGGCTATAAATGACTTTTAACCAGTTCTTTGTATTCTATTTAATATTTATATAAAAATATGTTTTTTTATCAAAATTCAAGTGTACGCCCGGGCGTTTTGACGTAAACGTAGCTACGCGCCTGGTAGTTCCTTCAATATTGTACTCGCGTTTGTCTCAAACAATCGCTTGTGCACTCTGTATGATTACAAGGTTATGAATACGTTTCGATATCTTTCAGTTTATGTTTATTTCGAAGTACATGTACTTTTTGTTCAGTGTTTTCGAAACTTACTGCATGTAACTCATATGAGGGCCTGTAGAGATTATTCAGTTGATGAAACAACTATTTAATTCAAAAAATTATTAACAATTATTAAGTATAAAAAGTCGTAATGATCACTAATAAACTGTTATATTATTTATAAAACTCTTATTAACTAATTGATAATAATAATTAAATTATTATTTATTTAGAAAAATCGTTATTTGCAAATTATCGAAATCACGTGACATAGTGTTAATATTTACAGAAAAATAATATATTTACCATTTCTAGATGAAATGAATTCTGATACGGATGTGCGTTTGAAAGCGCATATTTTCAAAGCTTTAATTGTTCGATGTATATATTTGCTACATAGCGTAATAATTTTATGGCGCGTCGTTATTGTGCGAGACAGTGATTTCTTTTGGATATCTTCCGTATTTGTCGGAATAATAGTCTTGGAAGGATTAGTGATAATAGTTAAAAGAAAAGGAGTTGAATTTAAATGGTAAGAAATAAAATGCATCACCTATCACACACCCCTGAAAATGTTCTTGATTATTGTGACTATTTATCAATAACTTTCAAATGTATGAAAGGAAAAGTGTACATGTGGTTTGCGTCTTGGAAACAGTAACACAAACGACAACGATGAACAAAAACAAAAACGAAATTCTTAGGGAGAATTGAAGAGTTGACCGAAGCACATTTTGTATAATACTAAAATAATTATAATTCTTATTACTTTATTCCTATATATTTACAAGTGACTTCGAGTTCTTCGTTTGTTTTTCAATGCGTTGTTGTGATGTTGTCATTGTCGTGATGTAGTACATGTGTTTTATTTAGAAATAATTACATTCCATGTACAATGTATATGTCAGAGGAAACCTTACTTTTGATTGGCTGAAAGTAATTACTAGCCAGTAGGTACACACATTGTACATGTATTCCAAATCGAATATCTGATTTAATTTTTCAATAATATCATACATTCATACGAAAGCCTATTGGGGCCATCCTAATTTTTTTTTTTTTTAATTATTTAGTTTTAACTTGGAATTATCACATCTCACAGCAATATTACCCCTTGTTTTGTCTCAGTTGGTTCAGGAAAAGACATTAATAAAAGATTACAAAAATTTACCAAAAAATGTTGACTTTAAAGGGCAATAACTCCTTAAAAGGGTTACTTTGCCATTTTGGTCATGTTGACTTACTTGTAAATCTTACTTTGCTGAACATTATTGCTGTTTACAGTTTATCTATATCTATACAATGTATAATTATTCAAGATAATAACCAAAAACTGTAAAATTTCCTTAATTTTACTTATTCAGGGGCAGTAACCCAATAGCGGCTTCTTTGATATTTCTGTTAATTTTAGGACAGATAGGTTAACCTGATAAAGTTTTTAACCTGTTGTCAAATAAGTTCTAAATGCTTTAGTTTCAGAGATATAAGCCAAAAACTGCATTTTAACCCGATGTTTTATTCTTAGTCGTCCATGTTTTTTTTTTCTATTTTAGCCATCCATCTTGGTTGGTTGGCCGGGTCATTGGACACATCTTTTACACGAGATACCATTATAATGATTGTGGCTTTGTTTGGTTAAATTTAGCCTATAGTCGTTTCAGATGAGAAGATTGTTGTTAAAGTTAACGACGACGGACGACGATGACGGCCGCCAAGTGATGAAAAAAGCTCACTCGGCCCTGTGGGACCTGTGCGCTAAAAAAATGAATAAATATAATGGCCCTCATATACTTCCGTAAAGATCATGATTACAGCTAAATGTATGATTATTGCCGTCATTTTTTATATGCTGCATAATTGTGCATGCATGTGCCCTATTTCCGAAATAATATAATGGATTACAACATTTTTGTTTTGTATAACATAACTTAAAGTAGCGCCACTAGACACCCATGGGCCACATAAGGATAATTCAAAAACTAATGGCGGGAATTAATGACTACATTACTACATGTATTAGTAACGAACATAAATAGTTTTGTAAAAGTAAAGAGTTGTCGGATAAGTTAGTCGTCGAGATACAGACCCTCCATATAAGGTCGAATTTCCCATAAAGAAAAGAGCTGGACAGTGGAACATGTACCTATCAAACATAAATATTTATTTTCGGTAAAAATCCAAATTCATGCTAGAAACAGACTGCCCCTTTATGTAGATGGGATATGATAACAAAGAAATCAATATGCATGTCCCAGGTTAGGGGGAGGGTTGGGATCCCGCTTACATGTTAAACACCGCCAGATTATTTATGTATGTGCCAGTCCCAAGTCAGGAGCCTTTAATTCAGTGGTTGTTGTTTGTTATGTGTTACATATTTGTTTTTCGTTAATTTTTTACATAAATAAGGCCGTTAGTTTTCTCTTTTGAATTGTTTTACATTGTTTTATCGGGGCCTTTTATAGCTGACTATGCGGTATGGGCTTTGCTCATTGTTGAAGGCCGTACGGTGACCTATATTTGTTAATGTCTCAGACTGTTTCATTTTGGTCATTTGTGGATAGTTGTCTCATTGGCAATCATACCAAATCTTCTTTTTTATATGATAATTGGACACATCCTCTTTTGTAACAAAAGTTAGAAAGAACATTTCATATACTAGCAAATGACTTTTTATACTTAATGTACAATGCGATTCATTATGTTCTATTTTGTTTAATTTGTTCTATTTATCTATTTGCATATTGAAGGTTTTCGTCCTGCATTTTAACCTATTCGTTAGTCAATGTACCGTCCATATGGCAGCTAGAACTCTTCCGTAATACTAATCCAAGTACAACTAATACAACATCTATAGACACATCAAATGTAAGTAATCTATTTTACATTTTGTTCGTATTTTTCAATTAGACAGGTGTTTTCTAAATATTATTCAGTATATTCATACCTGTAGCTCAGGATGAAATTCGAATATATTGGCCCAGGCCATGTCTAAATTCCCAACAATCTATGGCTTCCATGAATTATTTCTTAATTTGTCAATCAGAAAAACATATACCGCACAGTCGGCATAAATATACCCCGAAATGGCAAATGTAAAATAATCCAACGAGAATAGTTCGTCTCAAAACTAACGGCCTAATTTATGAACAAAGCATTGACGAAACAATAATTTTATCCTTTTAGAATTTATTTCTGAATTTCTACTCTATATTTATTATCACAGGCAAAGTGGTGTGTTTATTAAGGTGGTACCCAACACTTTCACTAAAATTAATTTGGCTCGTTTGATTTTCACAAAATTTTGTAAAAGTATTTACTTTAACCCTTTAACAAAAATATAAAAATTTCAAAAATTTTGAACCAACCGTTTTGTCAGAAAAATTACATTGGTTATATAGCAGTTTGACAAACACCAATTTTGATCATTGAGAAGCTTAATATTCCCTTTACAACACAACGTAATTAAAACGTTAAGGTGGTATGGGTGTCTTCCGCCATCTTGGATTGTAAAAACAATGAAACTAAGGTCCAGATTTTCTATCAAGTTAGCAAAATTTGATGCAGGAATGTAGACATTTAATGTGAATTTTCATTTAAAAGAACCAATTTATAAGAATATAACTAATAAATATTAATATTTTAACAAATGTAGATTATTTTTGGTTGTTTTTAAATGTTTTTGAATTGGCATTTTGAGGGGAGGTAACTCTAAAACAGTGCATGTTTTTGAGGGAATCAACATGGAATTTTCCTATTTTGTATTTTAGCCGGAAAAAACGTACGGTGACCCTATCTTTTCTCTTGATATTCTCAAAGCACTGTCTGAAAGCTATCTTTTCCTAATTTATTTTACAATTCTATAATTTTGTTAAGTTTCTAATCACAAAGTGGTGTTTTTTCCTGTATAATCCATACAAAATGTGTCATTTTGTCACAACCTGTAGCTTGAGAAAATGCGAGGTGACCTATCATTTTTATTATATTTTTGAACATATATCAATAGATACTTCATTTTGGCAATGTATGAACAAACTCTATCATTTTTATTTTAGACTCCCATACCACCTTAAGCTGACTTTACAGAGTTATCTCCCTGTAGTGTTAGGTACCACCTTAATGTAAAAACAAGGGGATGTGGGTATGGCTATTAATGCGACAAATATTCAACTGAGTTCGAATAACGGGATATAAAGATAATACGTGTACACATAAAGAACGTAGTACGGTGATGTCATGTGTGTAATGGAGCGACCAACCCTTCCATTACCTGGGACAGTGGTGTAACGCAAGTCACTGCAAAGTATAAGAACAAACTGTAAAATTAGTTAAAATTGCGTAATTTAAGAGATCGGCACAAAGAACAATACACAGCTAACATAATAACAATAGTGACACATCACCGATCTAAGATTTGATTTATTCTATTTGATGGTGTTTAAACGACACTTTTAAGCACCGCATTTAGGCTATTTCGTGGCGGCTAGATTTTTCTGGTGGAGGAAGCCAGAGTGCCCGGAGAAAACCACCGAACTTCTATAGGAAAACTGACAATGTTAGACAATTAAAATTGGTGTCGAGTGCACCCGCACGAGCGGGGTTCGAATTCAATATCTCAGTGTTGACTGGCTTAGTGATTACATTAGTAACGACTTAGACCACTCGGCCACCGAGGCCCCTTACACCACCGATCTAAGAGTACTAAGCTATTCCACATTTATATAAACCACGTTCTTGAAGACCAAAATAAAAAAAAAACTGTAGACATCCTACGGATTTACAATAAAGACACCATATAAAAGTCTGTAATGCCATTTTGCACTATGTGTCCTTTTTTACATTTCAGTCTGTCATACCCATATATCTTAACGATGAAACTTGGATTTTTGGTTTGGAACAAACATTTCTACTTTGTATAATATTCGGAAGATGGTTACTACCAAAGGGTTCCTTGTCACGTGACAAATTGTCTAGTCTATTGCTACTTTTGATAGGAAAGGCATGCGACGTAACGGACTTTTTTACCCTCATAAATGAGACAAAAGTCCGCGCAGATACAAATCTGGTCTATGCAATTTTGTCAACTTGGAGTGTAAGCGTAGTCCAGTTTACATTTGTGCTTACAGAAACTGAAAATGCAAGCAACAATAATTCTTCAAGACGAATAACTCAACTTCAAAAAGTATTTCTTGGAACAGATGTCTGGTGTTGCACAATTTCTGTCTTCATGGAAGAGTTACCGTTCCTGATAATGCGAGCATATACCATTGCGACGCATAATATAACTTCGTACAGTACATTATTTTTTATAACCAAAAATGTTTTACTGCTTTTAATGCTGTTTTATAGAATTTCAAGTGTATTTTGTGAAGAGTTCGAAATTCATTGGCCGGTCGTTCCGATTACTAATGAAAGTTGGTCACATGACACGCGCCAAACTTCACGAGAAGGAAATGGTTTGGACCTTGGTAATTCAGATGAACAGTTGAGCTCAGGTTCAATAGGAATAAACACGAGGTCTAATAGTCTACATACAATCAATTCAAATGTTTCTAGTACAGTATCAGCAGAACTACGATCATGTGCGGAAGAAACAAAACAAGAAACGCAGTCTATTGAAATTTTGCAAATTTAGGTTAGGGAAAATCTAGACAGAAAAATAAAAAAAAGATTCCAATCTGTATTTAGTAATTTGATTTGGGTTACACATGTAGGTCGTGTAACATATATTTCATTTCCTACTAACCCTATATGGAACCCTACACGGTTTCTACGTGGTTGCATTTAGCCAATCATATGCCTAGGAGGTAAGAGTATATACAGTTGTATACGTCTAAACAAGTAACTACTCTACGACATTTCCATCCATTGAATTTAACCACCAGTGAAAGTGATACAGAGTTGTAAAACATGTTATAATTACTCTAAAAATCTGCAGAATTTCTGAAGCAAATGCTTGTTCCTCCCTCGCCGGATTTTGAACTTATGCTATTGGGATATTGTACATCACCTGTACTGTACCCAACGCTCTAAACTAACCGGCCAAGTGGAATGAACAAAAAAATCAGCTTTCTGTGGCTTAGTGTTACTTTTTCTCGTCTAAAATCTAGAGTTGTAATACAATACATGATATATTAGGCAAGAAGATGGAATTGATTGTAGATTAGCTAATCTTTTTTGTCGTAAAGGTTGATGATAGATGGTAAGATACAGTCACAGAAAATGATATTTCTGTTTAAGGATATTTAGTGAAAACTCTAAATGCAACAGTGGTGATTAACTTCACAGCCAATAAGCGTCTCACAAGCTCGACTCTGCCTACGCCTTTTACGCTGTATAGATATAATTGATTTCTTCCTAAAAAATAAATTTAAAAAAAATAAACGTTAACGATCGAATTGAAAAAAATGCACAAATTAAAGAGAATTTCCAGGAATAGGATACATAATCTATGAGTTTGAATGTCCATCTGTTTTTTTTTCGCCATTCTCTTATACAAATTGTTGTGAAAATTAAAAAATAAAACACCAAAAAACAGATAAATAATTGACTGTATTTACAAAAAATAAATTATACGAGATGATTTAATACGTGTGTGGTAGATTGATTACTTAATTATCCGATCTCCAAACAAGAGGATAATTGTTTGGAAATGATATAGTCACACAAAAGCACACATTTACGAGAGAGATATGAAAAAGGATGACTGCACATCTTATTTGAAATCAATAATGTAATAAATAATTTAAAATTAATATATAACCCTTTATTTTATCAAATAAATGAAATTTTATTACTCAAATAATTTTGATCAATGTTTATCCAGGTTAATCCCAGTGAAGCTGAATATCTTTAAGTTAGTAATCACATTCTGAATATTTATCTACTATGATATATATATTTAAATTGGACTTCAAAAACTTAATAAATAGTTTAATTGAAAACAAACTGATTGGTTGGTAATATGTTGCTTCCTTATCAATGGCAAATATTTCATGCGAATTTAGGACAAAATATGTTACTATAGAAAGTTTATACAAGGTCTATTGTCCACAATAATGGGCGGGAAACTTTGAACTCTTTCAACATGAGCGTATGTGAAATGTGCAGAGTGATGTTGCCCGTCAACAGCCCACCTACTATACGGACCTTTTATAGATGTTAAAATGGTTCCTTAAAATGCAGAGAGTGAGATACTCGACTACACGGAGAACAGTGCTTTTTAACATGCAGAAAATTCGGTTCTCTTGCGCCCTTAATGGGGATTAAGATTACAGTTATCATTTCGACCGAACGAGTTATAACAAAATAAATTATCATCTAGTTGAAAGGTGTGTATCTTGAATGAGCTAACGTCCCTTTTATACACGAAATATTTGTCACTGGACATTATGCAAACATAAACCAATCAATCAATCTACTATGCTTATCATCATTCGTGACCGGTCTTTGTTAATTAAATTTAAACAGTAAACTTTAACAACCATCCAACATCCGGTAAAATCATTTCCATACGATAATAGTTTGACAGTATTTCCTTTTGTTAGTTCTTTATACTTCTATAAAGTGATTATATCCTATCAATTATTAATTAGTGTATATTTGTAGTAATCAGAATCATTAACAGTTTTTGTAAAGTTCCATTACTGAAAGTAAATATTTATTTTACATGCACAATCCGCTTCATTTTAAAGTTTTAAGTTGGTGATACAGACACACCCGTTTGGTATTGTTCTTCGTTAATTGTATCTTCTCTGAGTATTGATTCTATGTTCATAGTTTTAAATATTGTCAAATGATAATTCTTCTATATAATAACATATAATAATCTATGACGTAGAATCTGCAAAGTGAAGTTAGCTGGAGGTCTGTGGTTCTTCTCACAAAGAATCTTATGATCCAAATAAATCGTTAATTATTTAGTAATAGTCATGACTGGTGCAGTACAGCATCTTCATTTTAATTAAGACTAGTTTAAATTCAATAACTAAAACTGTTGTATTCTTCTTTATGGTACATGAAATTGACAATTCCAAAGTATTATCATGATAATTATAAATGACATGTAAAATACATATTACATAAGCTATAGAATTATAATACATGCTTTATAGGATTTTTAAGTATAGATGAAGTAAGAGTGAAAAAAAGAACGAACTTGTCATGACAGTAATGTTTAAGATGGTTGCTATTTAACATTGTTTTAACTGTATTTTAAATTTACCCCTTCAAAAAAAGTAAAATCACAAAAATACTGAACTCAGAGGAAAATCAATTCGGAAAGTCCATAATCACACGGCAAAATCAAATAATATAACGCATCAAAAACGAATGGACAAGAACTGTCATATTCCTGACTTGGTACAGGCATTTTTAAATGTAGAAAATGGTGGATTGAACCTGGTTCTAGCTGGCTAAACCTCTCACTTGTATGACAGTCGCATCAAATTCCATTATATTGTCACCGATGCGTGAACAAAACACACAGACACAATAGGTAAAAAGGTAAAAAAAAATAGGGGTACAGCAGTCAACATTGTGTTATCATCTAAAACAACAAATGTAACGAAGAAGCACAAAAATGCATACATCAAATTTAACATCCTCATTTTGTTTAACAGAAGTTGTGGAATGATTGCCAATGAGACATTTCTCCACCTGGAAATAAATAAACAACTATATGGTAACCTTCAGCAAGAGTAAAACTCATACTGCTTAGTTCTTAAAGGCCATACTAAGACAGATGAAAAATTGATACGAGAATACATTTGTACTATTAATTAAGGCCATATTTTCTTGAAACACAGTTTGCATTTTATTACTATATTGAATTATTATATTTATTGTATACATACGCGTTACTTACATAAATTATATGATTTTGATGTGCAGATTAAGTCAGAGTTAAAAAAGAAAGAAAGAAAAGGCAAAACATATCTTCTTTTTGAATTGCTCTTGATGTCAGATCTTTGATAGCCTGTTGATGTCAATAGTGTCTGTATTTGGGTTGTTGTCTCGATAGCGTATAAACCAAATCATCCTGTATTCACATTTTCAACATAAATGAAATTTCTATCTTTGTTTTGAATTCTAAAATATGAGTGGTTCTATCAAAATTCTTCCAATATTATTTCCTACGTAATACATTGTATTTGATCTGAATGATGAACGATTCAAACTCTTTAGATATGTCGATGTACCTTAACAATATATTTTTTGTTTTGTTTTGAGTTTATCTACGGAAGTGTATTAGCGCCACACATTTTTTTTATTATTATTTTTCTTCCTATGTTTGTGTTGTAACGCAAACATTCAGCATTGAAGTATAAAATTTTATATACTTTCTAGACAGACAAAGTATTGCCAAAGGCAGCAAAGCACACATGTAATATCTTCAATTGATTTGTCTTTTAAAGTCAAAAGTTCAAACGATATTATACGTTTATTCACAATGTATTTAAGTTTTGTTTCTAAAGCTATAATATTAATATTATAAATAGTTTTTTTTATCTCTGGTATTGACTTCATTGCAAAGTCAAGAAATTGTATTTAATTTTGCTTGCTGTGGTATTTGTATTAGTTACAATGCCTTTGTGTCTGAAGTGATATTTGTATTGGATACCTTTAGTTCAATCAAATATTTTTGAATTAAAATAAATTCCCTAAATCATCATTTATATATTTAGTATCTCTTATGAAAAGCTCGCGGAAGCTGATTCTTTGAAATAAAAGTATTGTTGTTTTATTGGATATGAAAGTGTGTTTATTTTTCCGTAGATATCAAACAATATCTTTAATAAACCATATGGTCGATTACATTTTAAGTAAATGTTATCAAGTATTGAATATGATAATTGTTAATAACATAATTATTTCTTTAAAAGGTTATCTGAGGAAATTGATTCCAATCGATAGACTGTTAAAGAAATTTAGTCGCTACATGTATATAGAATGCATCCATAAATACACAGATGCATTTCATTTGTAGTAGTTTAACTATCACCAACAGACGGCTTTTAAAAATGAATAACTTGGCTTAAATTGATAAAAATTTAAAATAAATAAGTTTGCTGGTAGCAACTTTAAATGAATTTTATAAAAATTAAAAAAAAGGTGTCGTGTCTGTTTTTCTTCTACTGAGGAGTATGATAAAAATAAAACAATATGTTGACTCTTGGGTTATTATGATGACCTACGGCTGATAAGGCCGGGTCTGATAAGAAAAATACCATGTTTTAATCTTTATACATAGAGAATAATACATGGCAAAATCCGTATCATATGTCGTATCATCCCGAGACATCAATATCAGCCCGAGGGCCTTTAGGCCCGAGGGCTGATATTGGTCGAGGGTGATACGGCATGTGATACGGATTTTGCCATGTATTATACGCTTTATCATATATTTCAACAGAAGAGTATTATAGTATATGAACTGTTTTCTGATCCATAGCACTGGGTTACCTTCAGTTCTGCTTTTGTCTTGTTTCAAAGCTTTAAAATAACTGCTCAATTATTTATACGAAGCACCTAGGTTTACCTTACAATCTGTTGTTTTGAAAATATTTTGTTTATTATTGTATATATTTAAGTGTTTTGTATTTTTTATAGTTGCATTGAGTGTGCCAAAAAATATGTTGTAAAAACTTGATGTTCGTGAGGTCACATACAATATGAAAACTTGATGTACGTGTCGTTACATACCAAACAATGACGTCATTCCAAAAAATTACCTATTTTTAGAAAAAAAATTCTTAAGCAAAAAAAACCCTAAAAAACTGACTTTAGTTAAAAAAAAAAAAAAAAAAAAAAAAAGTATGCGATACGGGTTTTACCATGCGATACGGGGTATGCGATACGGGTTTAGCCATGCGATACGGGGTATGCGATACAGGGTAGGTGATACAGACTGGAAAAAAGAATCTTTATTAGATATACAAAATAGCTGTATTTTGTACTAAATATATGATAAATGTATATATCATTATATTTTATTGGGCCTGTGGTAGCTTGCTTTTATATATTGGTTTTGCTAATTGTTGAAGGCTGAACGGTGATGTTTATTTAACTGCACGTGTTTCATGATTGAGATGTCTCATTCCTATGGCAATCAGTACTCTGTCTGTGTTGTCTTCTTTCTATTGCGAATTGGTCACATTTCATCACTAGACGGCATTTGTTTTTTAGAGAACAAGGTAAGAAAAATAACATAGCTAGACTGGGCATGACTGATTATTTTTTGATTGCCTTACGTCCAGTGGCAAATGTTTCATACATTTTCAGGACGAATACCTTTATCAAACAATACATTTGGCACATTCTGTCAGATATAGGCGTCTGTTTTGAAGAGCGGACCATCTGCTGATCTTTTTGAGAGAATTCGTTTTAAAATGATCAAAATTCCTACATGTAACCAAAGAAAAAAACCAAGGAATATGTACTAGCTGGTCAAATTTCACTTTTGTGTATGGGTTTCTTTTTGTTTGGAGCAAGGAAACACAGATTTATTCAAAGTATGACATACATAAAAAACGGAACTATCAAGTGGTATCTCTTGCGCATGTTATTTGTTACTGGACTCTAAAAGAATATCTCTATGACCCCCGGACAGATGCATGCATACAATTTAGCAACATAAAAAGAGGCTATTGATTACTAGTATATAACATTGACTGATCATTTCAATGACGAGCTTTAACTACTACTTCAACTAATAACATGGTATTAGAACCATTTCTCAAAAGATTTCTAATGAATTTATTGGTTAATAAAGGACAATTATAGAAACTTATAGACCATGAAGTAGTAAAGAAACCAGAACAACAAGACTTACAAACAAAGAAAGTTCTGAGACAGATCAAGGTAATGGTAAATTGGGGTCAAACGAGTTTAATACACCTTTTAAAATAAGTATTCAATTAGAACCTGGTCCAATTGCAATTAAACGATTGTATAGTTTAACTTTCAATAGTTTAAAAATCAATGAAAAACTTTCAATTTTCTAAACGCGAACTTTGATGTATAAAATGTGTTCAGTGAAAATGATCTAGAAACACAGGCATAGAAGGTTTTAATTTCCCTTTATCCAATTTGAACCGTTTTGGTGAACGTGTGTGAGCACATACATTTGTAATTGTTTGTCGGAACCTGTCCTTCGAAATTTTTCTTTTAAATGGATGATCTTTTAATCCCAAATAGACTACAATTATATTTGGGAAAACATACAAGATCCTGGATTGTTCTTAACATGTTTTACGTTTGTTGATGTGGTTCATAAGTGTTTCTCGTTTTTTTTTTTTTTTTTATATATAATACATGTATTAGACCGTTGGTTTTCCCATTTGAATGGTTTTACACTAGTCATTTTGGGGTCATTTTGGGGGCTCTTTATAGCTGCTGTTCGGTGTGAGTTAAGGCTCCGTGTTGAAGACCGTACTTTGACCAATAATGGTTTACTTTTTTGGACGGAGAGTTATCTCATTGACACTCATACCACATATTATTATATCTATTTACAACACACAATGCAAATGAGGTCAGAATTAATCAGGAGCTCTTTGCAAGATAACAGATGATAGTGTTGTACCAACCGTTTCGCCATTATTTTCCGAAAAGGGGGAACAATGTTTATCGTGTAATTATGCAAAATACTATTTACCGCTTATTTAGAACACATGTCATTGAGTAATAACATATTTGTGCACGTTTTTTGTGAAACAACCTGTTCTTGCTACTATATCAACTGCGATGTGACAATTTTCACCTTTTACTTTAATTTTACTAATATCTTCACGGGTGTCATTTGGTTTATCGGGAAAAACTTAATGATCGTGAAAGAATATCTAACACATGGTCAATTTTTTTTGCGAGACGATTGTGAAAGCTCACTGACAGGTAACGACGGATCGTGTATGTAATTAAATGTAAATTCTACTTCAGAATCTGTGAAAAAAATCGCTGAATTTTCAAAACCCAGAACAAATCCGAACAAAAAAAAAGTGTACTTTTTACCTACAAAAAATACAGAATGCAAGGAATGATATTGACAATTTTTTTCCTAAAGCTTACATGTATCTATACAGACCACAATAGCTGATTTTTGTTATTCAAGTAAAATACGAATAAAACGAAATACAGTAGACTAATAACAAGGATGTTTTAGTGCGGGTTATTAAGGGGTTATGATTTTCAATGAGTGACGTAGAAGTAAGCTTTTAAAATTATTCAATTTTCTATGTAACATGTATTTTTACAAAATCTTCACAAATATAAACTTGTACTTTAAATCATAAGTGTTATGTAAGGAAACAACTATATGCAATATGTACACTTTAACGACATCTCCTTCATACTACATCCGTAGCCACCATGGAATTATATTCAAAAGGAACACCCTTATCATCGACTGAACTCATCTATCTATATATATATATTAGTTTCACAAGAGAACTATCAAAACTAATCAGAGGTAAGACTTATGATTTTTTGATTTTTTTGATTTGATTTATTATTTCATTTAATTTATTTACTGATTGATTTATTTATTTATCTCAAAACATGTGACTATTTTGTGTATTTTTTTCTAAAACTTTTCAACTTTAATATATAATAACACAACTTGTCCAATTACATTCATTGAGGTTTTTGTTTTGATACGATCGTGGTGTATTAATATTCATAACAAAATTCGAAAAACTATTTCCCCCTTCATATCTTACACTAATCTAAAAAGAATATATTAAATACCACAACCCTCCCCACAAAGACGCATGGTCGTTGTCTACCATCGAGAACATAAACACGATCATAAGGCTAAAACACTTTCCTTGTCTTGCTGTTTATTGTTGTTTTTTTTTAAATAAGTACCAGAGCCTAGATGGCCGAATACACCTTATCGCTATTTAGTCCATTCCGGGAAAAACAGTCATTTATACAACTTCCTGTTTGGGTCACCGGTCGAAAAATGGAGGTCATCAGTAGTGAGCTGAGGGAGAAAAAACTTTAGAAAGTGATCATCAAGAAACTTTGATATAGTATGATCCACTTTTTTCGAAATTAAAATTGAAGTAAAAAAATATTTTGTTTGAAGTATTTACGGTAGTTTAAACAGGTCTCATTAAAAAGTATCATGCATGGTGAATTGTTTAAACAGGGTCCCAGATAGCTTCAACTGGATGACAAAGTTGTGTAATTTTAGAACTTATCCAGAATAAAATAAATAACGATTAGGTGTATAGCCAAAGTAGTTCTTCTACTGTACTGTATCACTAGTCTAGCTGTCAATCCCGAGGCTTCCAATCCCACACGTGGCATATGCAGTGGTCGGGGTTTTCTCCTGATATAAGGATTGCACAGTCTTTATAGCTAACTTTGCGGTATTGCTTTTACTCACTGTGAAAGGCGGTAAGGTGACCTATAGTTTTTATTTTTTGCTTCATGTTGCCTGACGGAGAGATGTCTCATTGGCAATCATACCGTTTTTTTTTATACACAAGCACAATGATGTTACATATGAAAACTACATTTCACAATAATTCGACCTTTAATAATGAACATAAACATATCGTATAGAAAAAATATCCTGGACAAAATGTAAATTAATTGAAATATAAACAACGGCTTTGTTTAATCTTATAAAAGATTTCTTTATACAATGTCCTTCCTCAAATATAAATGATGTTTTTAGATATATCCTTCCTCAAATATAAATCGTTTTTTCCCAATGATACATATTAACCTGACGAATCGTGATGAAAAATATTAAGAAGTTTGCGTTAAAACTACACCACAGGCGCAATACTATTTATTTTCGAGTTACTATGTTTAATTTGGGTGGGGGGTTTTGAATGTTGTTGGGTTACAGATCCGTTTTTCAACATTTTTTTTTTAATTTGAAGTATATTAACGCCGCTAACGATATAAGTATTGACTTGTACAGAAAAGCCATCGACAATACCAGACGTATATTGTTTACAAACCGTTCAGAATTTAAAATAACCACTTTGTACTTTAGCCTCTTATCATTTTTTAAAATTTATTTTAGCCGGCTATTGATTAGTCTTTTGTAGACGAAACGCATGTTTGGCGTTCCGAATTATAAGCCTGTTCTCTTAAATAATGACACACATTTCTTTTTTCTCTATGAATATGATAGATCCGTCGAATCCGAGTAAAAATAAATCTATGGCAACATTAAATACGAGGTCGAAAATCATTGAAAACATTTAAATCACATTAGATCAACACCTTCTTTTTTTCTTCTATACTTTTACTTAGAATTAAACGGTTCTTTTATCATTCTAATTGGGTGCAAAATTGTTGACCGAAGCAGTTGTACATGTATGAAGCGCGCAAGATCAACGCTTTTACACTCATAAAGAATCATTTCATTTTTCGCTCACATGGCTCGCAGGGCCAATTGAGCTTATCTCATCACTTGGCGTCCGGCGTCCGGCGTCTGTCGTCGTCGTCCGTCGTCGTTAACCTTGACAAAAATCTTCTCCTGAAACTACTAGGCCAAATTAGACAAAACTTGGCCACACTCATCATTGGGGTAACTGGTTTAAAAAATATGTCCGGTGACTTGGCCAACAAACCAAGATGGCCGCCGTAGCTAAAAATAGAACAGGGGTAAAATGTAGATTTTGGCTTATATTTCTGAAACAAATCCTTTAGAGCAAATCTGACAGGGGTAAAATTGTTTTTCAGGTCAAGATCTATCTGTTCTCAAATTTTCAGATGAATCGGACAACCCGTTGTTGGGTTTCTGCCCCTGAAATGGTATTTTTAAGGACATTTTGCCGTTTTTTTGGTTATTATCTTTAGTGTTATTATAGATAAAGATAAACTGTAAACAACAATATTATTTAGCAAATGAAGATCTACAAATAAGTCAACATGACCAAAATGGTCAGTTTACCCCTTAAGGAGTTATTACCCTTTATAGTCAATTTTTAACCGTTTTTCTTAAATTTTTGTTATCTTTTACAAAAATCTTCTCCTCTGAAACTACTAAGACAAATTTAACCAAACTTGTCCACAATCATCATTAGGGTATTTTATTTAAAAATGTGTCCGATGACCCCGCCCACGAACCAAGATGGCTGCCATGGCTAAAAATAGTACAAATGGTAAAATGCAGTTTTGGGCTCATATCTGACACTGAAGCAGTTAGAGCAAATCTGACTACATAAAATTGTTCTTTAGGTCAAGATCTATCTGCCCTGAGTTTTTCAGACCATTTAGGCAACCTGTTGTTGGGTTGCTGCCCCTGAATTAGTAATTTTAAGAAAATTTTGCAGCTTTGGGTTATTATCTTTATTATTATTTTATTATAGATAGAGATAAACTGTAAACAGCAATAATGTACAGCAAAATAAGATCTGAAAATAAGTCAACATGAACAAAATGGTCAATGACCCCTTAAGAGCATATGATCCCTTTATGTTCAATTTTTAACAATTTTCATAAATTTTGTTTATTTTTTCCGCCATATTTTGCCACTGTAACTGCTGGGACAAATTCAATATAGATAAAGATAATTGTAAGCAACAAGAATGTTCAGTCAAGTAAGATCTACAAACACATCACCATGATCACCAAAATACAATTTTGTCAAAAAAACATATATGTGTCCTTTTTTTAGTTTGATATACACATAGACCAAGGCTCTTTAGAGCCTCTAGTTATATAGTTATAATTATATTAGATGTTTGTTTCATAATAATACCTAAAGTATTCTGATTGGCTACACTGCAATCTCGAGTTATTCCTTAGTCAACTGCATTACACAATAACATTTATCATTTATCATTCATGATGACACGAGGTCCCACAATAAAATGCACAGGTATTAAAATATAAAACTTGATAAAAATCGTGTTTTCATGATCCTAGGTAAAAAATGTAATTATATGTATTGAATGCTTCTTTTTGTAACTTCATAGGGTTGTAAATGCGTTGACCGTGCGCATGTTTTATACATTGTATGAAGCGCGGTCAATGCTTTTACACCCTATAAAATAACTAAAAGACGCATATGCATTCTGTACTTAAAGTTACATCATATTTGCTTCGCTATGGTCATGAAAACACGATAAATATCAAGTTTATTGTGGAAACGTTTGTCATCTTGAATGTTACATTTCATTTTGGAAATTTACACGACTCGAGATTGCTGTTACATGTAGCCAATCAAAATGACGTATCATAATGAAATAGTCATCTAATTTAATCAATTCAGTTATAAGTTAAACGATAAGATTTGTTTGTGAAACTGATACCAGGTGTTTAAATAAAATCTACCTTTTTGTACTAAAGTAATATTCAACCAAAATGATTATATCGCTAAAGTAAATATATTAAAGTTTACCTTTTTAAGTAGAATAATCGTTTAAAGCAAGTATTCCTGAAAATATCTTGTTCCTGTTTTTTATTACAAAAATAAAAGATAAAATTGACAAAAATAAGTTAAACGTAATTTTATCTTTAACAAAATTTCCTTATTTCTACGTCCTTTTGTGTAACTTTGTATAATGTTATCTACCTTAAATAATAAATTTAAAATTCAAACCTTTAAAAGTTTAAAGTGACCTGTATACTATATAAGGATAAAGTCAACAACAATACACCAATTCATGTATGCAATGAATCTGTTTAAATTACTTCCGGGTTTCCACATTTTTCATAAGGATGTGATGGATTCTTCAACTCCTGGATGGATATATCTTGTTTTAACATGGGGTAAGAATTATCTAAAGGATATTTATGTCAAGGGTGAAATAGATTATAGAAAATCTCTTTGACTCCTGGATGGATATATCTAGTTTTAACATGGGGTAAGGATTATCTAACAGATATTTATGTCAAGGGTGAGATAGATTATAGAAAATATCTCGTACATTCACTTTGGGTATCTTAGGGACGACATCAAAAGTTCAATGAAGGATAAAAAACTTAATTCAAATAGTTTTTTCACTGATCCCCCCTTCTTAACTTAATTTGGGAAAAATTGATTGACCAATAGGGATAAATGTAAATAACAAAACTTGCAGCAATGTTGACCCCCACCCCAAACTATTTGATTTAAGTTTTTTTATCCTACATCGATCTTTTGATGTCGTCCATTAGCCGTTGCATTTGTAGATCAAAAACTTACATGTACTTGGAGTCATTACTTTTAAAGGGTAACATGTAATAGTGGAAACTTGTACGATTGGAATTCATGTACACAAATATCTGAAGTTTATGATGATTAGTTTGCATTGGGTGCCTGGTCATTATTACCGTTCACTTTTAAAATTAGTTTAAGGTGGTACCCAACACTTTAACTAAAATTAATTTGGCTCGTTTAATTTTCTTAAAATTTTGACAAAGTATTTACTTTAACCCTTTTACAAAAATATAAAAATTTCAAAAAATTTGAACCAACCGTTTTATCAGAAAAATTATACTGGTTATATAGCAGTTTGACAAACACTTATTTTGATCATTGAGAAGCTTGATATTCCCTTAACAACACAACGTAATTAAAACGTTAAGCTGATTTTACAGAGTTATCTCCCTGTAGTGTTAGGTACCACCTTAAATGAATGAATACTGAAATACTGATGTTATATTGTTATTTTACCAAATATATTGAATTGGCAATAACGCGCCTTTTGTTCTCAAGGGAGTAAAGCATATAGAATATTTGTTTCATTATAGAATGGTTCATACTAATAAAATTTGAACATTATATTAATCTATATGTACAGTATGTTAGTAGGAACGAATATAAATTGGTGCCCTCCCCGGATTTATTCGGTAGTGTTATGCACGTCATAGTACGGAAACATTATTATATAATAATCTTTATTTGTCATATAAGTAACATTATACTTGTGACATAAACAAAAGTAACAACAACAATAAAATAACTGAGTTAAACACACACATATCTATATATATACAAGTAAAACTAACTAAGAGTCCCCTGTCCTCAGCTCTAAAGACTGTTTTATAAAGGAACCTGTTTTTTTCACTTGGTTTATTATAATATTTAATGTGTTTTCTGTATATAAATGACTGTACGGATCATTCGTATCTTCATATACATTGTAGTCTCTTTCAAATAAGGAAATGTATCTTATTTTTATTGTATCAGATTTATATGTATAAACATATGGAAAGTACCCTTGGGACTCTGAGAGGGTGCATCAAAATAGAAACATTTATTGAATATTGTATATTCAACCCTATTAACATAGTACATGTATGTCCCGAGAACACAGTTATTTCGTATAGTGCATTTCTTTTAGACAATAAATTCAAATTAAAAAAATCGAACCTGCTCTATCTCAAAAAGAGTTTTTACAACTGGACCAAATCACTACTTACAATAAAGATTCAGCACCTTAATTTCTGTACATGTGATTTCAACCTCATACTTAATATTTCATGCATAAAATACACTGGGAAAGTGTATGAAAAATAAATCCAAGACTTAGTTGTACACTATTCACAGACGGGAGACAACGAAAACCAAAGGACGATAATTGTGTCCCTTGGACCATATGGTTGTTCGCCCTCACGCCCCTCCCCTTTCCCCTCATAAATGTAATATAAACGGAAATGATATACTAAATAATTACGGTAAAAAGTCAAAACAATTATTTTTTATTCCGGATTACTTGGTGTAGATCATCATTTTTCTAATGATAACTTTTCTAATGATGAGCGTGAATGATTCCGCAGTTAATATTTTATTCGTTATTACTATATTTAGCTCTTTCGGAATATTTTTCAATTTGTTTCATGACGGTAGGATACGTGGATACTTCGGAATCAACTTAATCTATTATAAACTTTTTCTGTCAACGGGACAAGACGAGACAAGACGAGACAGGGGTTTTCTTTACTATAAAACAAACATGCTGACCCTGTTTAATTTCTCCTAAATTCGCCATGTTTGGTGAAGAAGCAGTAAACACTAATTGAAATGTCTTTAGAGTAAATATATAAAATTAACACATAATAAGATGATTAATCCAATGAGTTTAGCTTCAGCTGGCCCAAAAATAAAAAAAAAATGTACTAGTTCAGTGAAAATGGACGAATAATCTTAACTCAAAAACATATACATTCAATTTAAAAAAAAAACCAAACATATAATACTAATAGCCACCAGAGGCTCCCGACTTGGAACAGAAGCAAAAATGCGTAAAATATGTTTTTACTTTGCAATTCTGTGAAGCCAGTCATATTTGATATGACTTTTAAAAGAATCTTTTTTTTTGTTTTTTTGTTTTTGTTTTGTTTTTTTTTTTTGGGGGGGGGGGAGGGGGGATGTTATTATTGCTGATCTGTACACAATTACTCAAATTGTCTTAATTAGTACTGTATATCTATCGCAATATGTGATGTAAAAAATACCATGATAATATTAGATATATAAGAGTAAACTGGAATATATATATCCATGTATATATTTTTACTTAATTTTCTCTGGAAGTACTGATGCAGAAGTTATATCCGAAGTTTAGAACTTGCAATTTTTCAAAAAAAAAAAAAACGTTGTTGAATTTCGAATTATTCTATAAGTAAAGTGAAGATTAAGGTGGTATCTTACACCTTGACTAAAATTAATTTGGCTCTTTTAATTTTCATAAAATTTTGACAAAATATTTACTTTGACCTTTTGACAAAAATGTAAAAATTAAAAAAAAAACTTGAACCAATCATTTTCTCAGAAAAAATTGGTTGGATATATAGCAGTTTGAAAAACACTTATTTTGATCATTAAGAAGCTTAATATTTCCTTAACAATACAACGTAATTAAAACGTTTAGCTGATATTACAGAGTTATCTCCCCGTAGTGTTAAGTACCACCTTAATTTAACCCATTTCCATACATAGATAACTCAATGTAGCCCTCTTCCTTTCTATAAATTGGGGATCTGCTACTGTTTTAGCAAAGCAATACAATTGAGAAAGAGAAAGGTTATATATTGACTTTTACTTTTATTATGTGTCAAACATCTGTATTCAACTCGACCAGTGAGCAGAAAATATAGCTCAAGACCATCAATTGGGTCTTAAACACAGCGATAAATCCTAAAACCGGAGCCATATCGTACAAAAAGAAATTTGTATATTCATGTACAATATATTGAAAATTGAACCCAAAAAAATCGAGTGTCTTTGTCCAATACGGATCAACATAGCAACTGTCTTTATATGAAAGTCCAGGTTGATAATGAATGGTCAACCTCTTTAAATTCAGATTTATTTCCTTTTGAAGACATTCTAACCTTAAAAATTAGAAAACAATCGATTTTTATAAGGTGACATTTAAATTAAAGTCATGTGATATTCAAATTGAGCAAACATAACATTTTAAGATGTTTTATATGCACTTGAAATAATGTGATTTTCTATAAATCCGTGTAAAGGGACAGTAAAGATTTTTTTATCTAATCAAATTCTTCAGAAATGTACTGCTATTGAACTTTTCTCTTACTATAATTTACCGCGACAGCTTATTCGCATGCAGTGACTCTTCACCATAAGATTTCTCACTAGAACTTCGACAACCGCTTAGCAAAAGAAAATTTAACCCGCGATGAAAGAAAAAAATTAATGTTAGTAACATGTGAGTTACAAAGTATTTATTTACCATTGGTTCTTGAAGATACAAATTAATACACCAAATCATAGTTTTAACAACTGTTATAACACAACATAGTTCTATCTTCTCGCTTATTTTTCACTTCCTTCATGGTTTGGCCTGCTTATTTACTAAAAGATTGCGATCGGTAATCTTTATCATCAAAACCAATCAGTTGAACACGTCGGGATAAAATTATCCTCAATAAGTCGGTTTATCATATACTTGTATAAAATATTACTTAAATTTTACAGTTCAATAACATTTGAAAATATCATAAGGCTATGAAAGGATTACTAGGTTTATTGATCAGATTCCTTGGAATTTCAATAGCGGGCTGATAAAGGTGCCTTTATTGACTGCTTCCGGTATTTTATCACATTCCTTTCCGTTAATTTCCGTGACGTTTATCACATGCAACTTCGTGCATTTCCGGAAATTTGTATGAAAACGACAACAGAACGCGGAAAACGGCAAGTGATAAGACTTTTCCAAAAATGGTTGAGGAGCAAAAATGAATTAAGTTAAACTTGTTTTGAAAGACATAAATGAGTTGACAATATTATTGAAGAACACAATAATTATTGCGAAAAGATCAATGAATGCTTGTAATAGTATGCAATAAAAACAATTAAAGTTATTAATAAGATTTTTTTTTTGGTTGTCTGTAAATATTATCTGAAAATGCAAAGATAAACAAAATTAAATTTTAATAGTTCTTGTCTGTATTTCTTCTGCTGAAGTATATGATAAAAAGATAATTACATGTCATTTTTCATATCAGACCCTTTATCGGCCCTCGTTCATGATATTAGCCCTCGAGCATGCGGCTCTTGGGCTAATATCATAACCTTGGGCCGATAAAGGGTCTGATATGAAAAATGCCATGTAATAATCTATACTTATCATATACTTAGACTAAATAACATATAAATTTTACTGTATGATAATAGCATTAAATTTACGTAAATTCCGTATTTTTCGAATTGGTGCTTAGCGGGCTGATATGAAAAGTTTATCACATGCTTCGATTGTTATCACATGCCTTTTCGTAACGTTATCGCATGGCATTCCGGTAATACTCGGCATATTCCGGAAAATACACCTCAATGCTACGTTTTCAGTGAAAAACATTACAAAAACAATTATTTGGATACTGAAAAGTATATTGTGTAAAATAATAATAAAAAATAAAAAATAAAAAAACAAACAAATTATTAAATAAATGCATTTTTAAAAGTTTCAAACATAATTTAGAAAGTTACTTTGAAAAAGTTGACTTTTTCAAACAGTATTCATTAAGTATATTGTTGAATTGTCTTTTTTTTGTCGATTCGTCCATATTAAAATGCTTTTCTTCTCTGTTGAGGCATATGATAGAAAGATTCATATCGAATGTACTAAATTTGGAGTCCGACGTCCGTGAACTTTTCACTCTTTGACTTTCTTTTGAGAACCACGTAAAAGGATATGAATCTGTTATTTTTCTCCATTGTTGAAGCATATGATAAAAAGATCATAACATGTCATTTTTCATATCGCATGTATTATCAGCCCTCGGTCAATATCAGCCCTCGAGCCATGCGGCTCTTGGGCTGATATTGAACCTTGGGCTGATAATACACTTGTATGCGATATGAAAAATGCCATGTTATAATCTGATAATACTAGACATAACAAGTGGAAAGACCACGTTATAAACTACATGCGTCCGAAGCGCTTTTCTAAATATATCTTCAGCAAGAATGATCAAAGCCGAAGATGGTTTACTTTTACAAATTGTGACTTTGATGGAGAGTTGTCTCATTGGTACTCATGCAGTTGAAGAACTAATTAAGGTGGCACCTAACATTACAGGGAAATAACTCTGTAAAATAAGCTAAACGTTTTAATTACGTTGTATATGTTGTTAAGAGAATATTAAGCTTCTCAATGATCAAAACTAGACTTTGTCAAACTGCTATGTAACCAGTGTAATTTTTCTGATAAAATGGTTGGTTCAAATTATTTAATTTTTTTATATTTTTGTCAAAGGGTCAAAGTAAATACTTTGTCAAAATTTTATGAAAATTAAACGAACTAAAATAATTTTTGTGAAGGTGTTTGGTACAACCTTAAAAATATAATGACAGAAACTGACAAAAGACAAAGTAGCGTCATAACGGTATTCATATTCATTGAAAGCTATTTTAAAAGGTACAATTTCAAATGATTTACATACAATGTATGGTATTAAATAATATCTTCCTGCAACTTCGCATGTTATTATAATGGAGCCCTAATTTGATTTTTAAGGGGAAGGGGGCTAGGATGAAATTTGAAAAAAAAGCAGGACAGTAGTTTTAAATAAAAAAGAGCAGAATGAGACACTTTGCAAAAAAAGACAAGTCATCGGACAATTTATGCAGAACAACATTTTTTTACCCTAGCCACCCCATAAGAATCAAATTATAGCACCCTACTTCTATATGTTGTATGTTTGCAAGGAAAACAACTCTTACAGAACAGAAAGGTTTCAATATATTAATTTCAACCAAGCCATGACAAAGAAATCAATATGATTTGCCTTATACAAGACTCTAATCTCCAATTGTTGTCCTCAATTTTGTCATTTGTGTAGTTGTTTACTGTGCAGTTCCGATGAAGCAAACCATTTAAGAGGCTGTCCAAGTAAATATCAGGCAAATCCTATTATATGGGTGGCACAACATAATTTTTTTCCCACTGAATTTTTGGTTCCAATGCAATGTTTATATCATACAAAGGATGTATAATTATGTCAAAGATATTTTTGAATCAACAGTGGATGGCTCAGAATATGATTTTAAATTTCACTAACAATGCAACCAATTTAAGTACAAAATGAAGAGTTATCTCCCCTTTTCAGTGAATTTTCAGTGCTTTCTATGTATTTTTTTCTCTTTATTTGTTGCAGTTAATAAAAAACAAAATTTAACTTTGAGAAAGAATAAATTTGTGATATGAAATAGATGAAAAAAATTTGAAAACAAAATATGTCATGCCATCCACTGCCTAGTTTTTCCATGGACACCCTCTTAAAGGGATTCCTACAGCTTGTTCTCAGTCTTGTACTTTTGCACGTGTTGTATTCCATATATGTAAGAAAATGTGGTATCAGTGCTAATGAGACAACTCTCCATCCAAGTAACAATATGTAAAAGTAAACCTTTATAGGTCAAAGTATTAGTCCAGATTTTGGAAGAGGTGGACGCTCACATGTTTAAATTGTTCAACCCTATCAAATTTAACCTAGTACATATATGATATAACAATGGAGCCTGCTGTCAAATGACTTTTGCCATCCGTTTTAATTGTTTTAAGTTTTGTGTGAGTTATCATGACTCTGGTTTTACTGAGGTCACTTGTCTTCTCTTGTTAAATTCTTTGATATTTAGTTTTGTTCATAAAGTTTGAGAATGTGTTGCCAATAAATTTGAAAAGATTTTTTGTCAGTTTTAATATTTCTTTGGATTTATTTCACACATATGTCATATTCGGTAAGCTAACTTACTACCCGGCCACGTCCGTCTGATGAGTTTTTGAACTGATTTTTATAGTTCGTTCTTATGTTGTACTGTTATACCACTGTCCCAGGTTAGGGGGAGGGTAGGGATCCCGCTAACATGTTTAACCCCGCCACATTATTTATGTATGTGCCTGTCTCAAGTCAGGAGCCTGTAATTCGTTTTTTTATGTGTTATATATTTATTTTTCGTTCATTTATGAATAAGGCCTTTAGTTTTCTCGTTTGAATTGTTTTACATTGTCATATCGGGACCTTCTATAGATGACTAAACGGTATGAGGTTTGCTCATTGTTGAAGGCCGTACGGTGACCTATAGTTGTTAATGTCTGTGTCATTTTGGTCTCTTGTGGACAGTTTTCTCATTGGCAATCATATTATTTTTTATATGAACCTAGTCGACATTAAAATATGTATAGACTTCAACAACTTCCTTATACAATATTGATTAAGCATTTACATGTGGTACTAGACTTGCTACAATTCCCTTTCTATTATTTCTCTCTTACTAATTTATATGTATACTGATAAGTGCCAGCCTACTGATTGCCCTTGGAGAAAGGCCTTCCTCCTGCAGATGTCAGTATAATTGTAATCTCCTAGTTATAGCAGTAAAATTGTGAAAGGGGCAACATTGAAAAAATAATAATAATTAGGAAGGGACATGTAGCAAGACTAATGTGGTACATGTGGAGCACCTGAGATCCCCCCGGTTTTTGGATGGGTTCGTGTTGCTAAGTCTTTATTTTTCTATGTTGTGTCTGCTGTACTGTTATGTCTGCTTTTTAGCTGTGGCATTATTGTCAGTTTTTTTTTTCAATCTATGAGTTTGACTGTCCTCCTCACGGGCACTTGTTTCTAGCCAGAAAAAGACCCACGATAAACGTATATTTAATATACGTGGATCTTCCCATGGATAGAATGAAGTGCCTGTGGTCATTCTGTTATCTTTCGTCCCTCTTTTACAGTGACCTTTATTTATTTACATCCGTGTTATTTTGTGGATAGTTGTTTCGTTGGCATTCATATCATACATTGTATCTCTATATTGTACCTTATAACGTACTGAACTTAACAATACACATTATGAAAGACATTGACAAATATTAAAAATGTTTATTTGTATTCAAGTTATTTATCCATGAATTGAGCAACAAAAAATGCAACATTTAAAATAAATCTGTTTTAATGTCATATAAAAGTCTTTGGTGTGTTTTTTCATCTGATTTATTCATTTAAACAACTTTTCGGTTTGAAGGGGTCAACTTAATTTAATGGTGTGAACAGGATTCTGAGACAGGATTAAAGACGACATATATAATTATGGTAATGTTGCATCTAATGACTAATTGCTTTCAACTTCTACAAATAAATCAACTGTAAAAATGTACTTGAAAGTAAAAAATCACTATGTGGCAAAGACTATGTTATAAATCCAAGCTTAATAAATTTTAAAAGGTGTAAATGTGACACCTAACGAACACTTAAATAGAGTGTGTCGACCACTAAGTTATGTAATGCATCGAAGGCGTATACGTCCGTTTTAAAGTAGTTTTAAGTATAACTTCTTTATATTTATACACACTCTAAGCGGAATGAGGAAGTTAGTCAACGATGTGTGTATTTCCTAATATTTCAAGGTGTCATTGTTGAAGTTTAAATAGTTGTATATCTAAATAGTTGTATATCTAAAATATCTACATTAAGAGTGGGACAATGATTCAACAAAACCTTAGCTGTTTATCTATACAATTTTCTTTTTAAAATTATTGTCAGTTGTAACAGAACAGGGAAATTATTTGTAATGTTTTAATCTATTTTTTATATTTAGTTAAATAAATGATTGTATAATTTGGAAATGTTAACTGTATAATTATATTTAAGGTCCGACGGCATCAATTATAATTGGTCGCCAATTAAGTTTACTGGCGACGCTTTAGAGGAGCCAGTAAACGGGTATTTGCGACCATCATCTCACCAATGAGAAGCTTTAAATACAATATTGGTATCTTCATTATAATGAAACAGACAGAAAACAATGTCAATTCATGGAAAAGCCATTTAAAATCTGCCATGTGTCGTCTGCGCTTGTGCGTACATTTTCAATTGTGAATTGATGCCATGAAAATTGGTGACATTATCAAATCAAAATGAACATTTCACACAATGTGGCTTTAGCATTAAATTCTTTCATGACTAGTGCTGTCATCCTAGAAATATAAAAAATAATAATAATCCTAAACACTTGTTTAACCGTTGGATCTATCTTGTTATTTTTACCAAATGGTTTGATTGTGTACTATGAGGCCAGTTATATTATAAAAGGTCAACTGCATCACTGGCCTTTGTTGTCTTTGTTACATCAAAATATATAGCATGAACAGAGACATATATACACAAAATAAATACAACGATTTTCAAAGTAGCTTTTAAGAAAAGAAATTATTTCATCTGAGATAGGTTTCCCCATTGTTTTTCTTTGTGAGCTATAATTGATGGCTCTTCGTCTCCGATCTGTAGATTAATTATCGTCAAGTTTCTCATTGAGGGTCGCGTTATTTTAATAACGTGATTTCACGGAGTTGCCATGTTTCTGGCAGGAGCCTATGTCAATGGTCATTGTAAGTTTCAATTAAAAGAGGTTCATTAATTAAAAGTAGTATACATGTATGTTGGAGAATAAGATGTTAGTACACAGGAAATTAAAAAGAATTTATAATAAGTATATGGCAATTATATTGCAAAAATTAATAATAATGAATAATTATTGATAACAATCACCGCTATAGGAAAGATCTTTGTATTTGTTCTGATTATCATATGTTTTTCTTCCGCCAAATTTTGTTCTTGCGATTAATTTTTGTTTCACAATATTTGCTTAGATATTTCTCATATTGTATCATACAGTTTATGCGCTTTTCAGTTTCAAAATCATTTTTTTTAAGCTCGTACACATAAATTTGATAATATATACATGTATAAATGTATATATGAGAATAAACATCTAGTGAAAATTTATCTGACCTCTTATGATTCGTACTCATTACCTCTCTTCCTATGTATTTTTTTAATTTTTAATTATAAATAACAGTTTAAGCTCATTTTAAAAGAATTTCGATTTGTGTAACAAATTAAAAAAAAAAAATTAACATAATTAAGGAATGACTGTAATATTTTTTCTGTCTATAAAGAAATAACATAAAAAAGTTGGTGCACCCTGAATAACGCGCGTATTGGGTTATTTAACAGTTTGCACCACATTTTTAAAATTATTTCGAATTGACAGAAAAAAACATTACAGTCATTTCTTATAATTTAATTCTAAATTCTATTTTAAACCGTAGAAAACCATGAAAAAACGTTGATGACGTCACGGTCACATGACTAAATTATGTCTATGGGCTAATAACAAAATAACGTCAGCCAATCAGAAGACGCGTTGCATCCAAAATTAAATTATTGTTGAATAACATCAAAAAAACTGTAGAGTAACACAAAATATTAATTTTAGAAAAGATGGAAAATATAATAGCTTCCTCCTATAAAGTTTTTAATTACGTTGAACTTCACATTATTTTTAGATAAAACCAACTGTTTCGATACTGAGTTGATTAAGTACGTGTTTTGATTGTTCTAAAA
This sequence comes from Mytilus galloprovincialis, assembly GCF_965363235.1. Lineage (NCBI taxonomy): Eukaryota > Metazoa > Mollusca > Bivalvia > Mytilida > Mytilidae > Mytilus > Mytilus galloprovincialis. Next base: position 20,850,595 of record NC_134846.1, read on the forward strand.
ACAAGTAGTTTACACTTTTTATCAGTAGCTTGAATCTCTTTGTTAAGTAAAAACAATAGGCAGGAGAAACCAAAACAATAATAAAATGATGCAACAGTAATCTATGATAGCCATCTTCTACGAGATATAATATTAAGCATTTTTTTCGTCAGTACTAGTTTTTATGTGGAAGGCCTAGGACGATGCAGTAAAATCGCTCTTCATAAAAAGGAAATAAAAACACAAATACTCTAAAGGCCAACGGACAAGGACGTGCACTAAATTACACCAGATCACCTTATATCCTCCATCAATGTATATCTATAAATGACATAGTATGTTTACTTTTCAAACTACATAATATGCTATTTTATTCGTTGTTATAATGGCTTCGAACTATTTGTCAGTTATAACTGCGAGTACTCTCAGATCTGAACATAGTGTCTTTTTGTTGTTGGGATGTACAAGTACATGGATGGCCACGTCCACTTGTATTTGTATTTTTATCCATCTGATGAGTAAAGCCTTTTTCAACTGATTTTATAGTTCGTTCTTAATATGTTGTACTGTTACATGTACATCACTGTCCTAAGTCAGGAGCCTGTAATTTAGTGGTTGTCGTTTGTTACACATTTGTTTTTCGTTCATTTTTTGTACATAAATTAGGCCGTTAGTTTGCTCGTTTGAATTGTTTTACATTGTCATATCGGTGCCTTTTATAGTTGACTATGCGGTATTAGCTTGTGTCATTGTTAAAGGCCGTATGGTGACCAATAGTTTTTAATTTCTGTGTCATTTTGGTCTCTTGTGGAGAGTTGTCTCATTGGCAATCATACCACATCTTTTGTTATATATATAATTATATGTTAGAATACATCAGACCAGATCAGAGATATTGAGCAAACTCTGCGTCAAAATATATAATATATAAATAATAAATAACATAATTATGTATATTCATTTGGTACCGTTAGTCGCTTTGAAACATATCGTACACATTCAGAAAACAGTCTTATATACATCAGTGTATGTGTTTTACAAAGTTACTCAACGAAGGCCGATGATTATTCAAGTGCATGTTAGGCTCAACTACAGTTTTAAAATCTCGAGACATATATATCAAAATATTAGGTCAACGAAAAACATACTCTCAAATCATATAACTGTGTGCCTTGGTCGTAAATATTTGTTTTGTAGGAAGCTTAAGGTATCTTAATACGGAAGCTTCGAAATGCTTTCTCCTTTCTGATCCATCGCTTTTATCTTTTTATTAGTAGTTTAATATTTTAATTGAATTTCATTTTTAGTGATGATGAGTGTGGATAAACATGTGTGGACTTCTTCTTCTGAAATATCCGATTGTGCGTAGCTATTTATAATAATCCAAAAACTATGATAGTTCACTGAATAATATTTTTTTTTCTTCTTTAGTTTGTGTTTATGGAGTTGCAGCTACACAGGGAGCAACGATTGCGACGACAACGAGCGTGACATCGACTTCAATACTCGCCACTACTACTACTTCGCCGAACACAACTTTAAACGAAACCGCCACAACAACCAATCAAAATCTAACATCTGTATATGCTACAGAAAACTCTACTTCAATCGATAATACCACCGTGTCAAATCCAAACGTAACAGATGCTACGATCACAAGCACTGATACAAATACAGTAACCATGGATACTACAACATCAACGATGCCCCATAACACAACAGCAAATGCCACGATAGAGGTAACCATGCCTGTGAACTCAACCATAAAGGATGACAATTTGACAATCGCCATTAATGCCACAACTACTTATATGTACGACAATGTGACAACATTCATCAATGCCACAACGTCTCAAATCGAAACCAGTTCTTCAAATGGTATGTATATGATGAAGTTTGTACATAGCTACATATGCATGTCGGTTGTGATAAAAACGAACATTTTAAAATATGTAAAATTAGGGTTCTGACATTAATGTCACGCTTCATTTACTATTGAAATGAGGGAGTGGGAGGGATTTTATGTCTTACGGACACACATTCTGTTTAAATTGATTTTAATTATATATAAATATATATACGTCACAAATGTGAAGGTCACATGAAGGCGGATTCAATTAGGTCGAATTATTCACTTGTAAGTGAATAATTCATCGTCAATGTTTCTTAGCTTATTTTGACAAAATTTCTAAAACGGAATTATTATTTCACTTTCATTAATGATTGAACAAACAAAAACATATTTTATTTTGTCTCTATATATATATATATCTAATAGCTAGTGCCCCTTTTAACTTTACATTAGTAAATTTTGGGGAAATCTTTCAAACTATCGCTACTGCAAGAATTCGCGACTGATCCTCATATAAAGTAGTGTGACTGACTGATAAAATGAGGAATCAACACATTCCATCTATTCATGACTTTCCTTGTAATGAAATATTTTAAAACAGAGAGACGTTTATTTCCTGATTATTTCTGATAAACATACAAAAATGTGTAGACCATCCATGAACATACAATCTAGACTTTTGCTGATAATTTTTTGGACCAGTAGTGAGACAAGTGAAAAAAAGATCTTTGGTTCTCTTATTTCATGATTTCCCTTGGTAGCCACTCTGGTTTAAATTATCTTGGGATCTGATAGACAACGTCCCGTGTGTGTAATGTTTAAATTTATCCCTTGGCTGTGTGCTTTCACAGACCTGGACTGCCATGTGTATTTATACGTCCTATGCCCGTGTATTTATAAATTATTTGGCTGTGTTTCTATACATCCAATAAATAAATGACGGGTACAAAATTAAGCAAGCGAACTTTATCTCAAATGTATATTTGTACATGCACCATGTAATCTTGTATGCTTCCAGTGTTTGTATTTTCTTTGAAAATATCTTTCCTGTTTTTTTTTCTTTTTTAACGGGACCAGATTATACTGTGGACAGTGATTTAAATGATGGTCAGTTGGTTGAGATCTACATGTACCTTAGATGGATCAGAAAATTTCAAATGGTGACCTAACCTACATTAATAACGACCAATTTTGACCAACTTTATCAGTTTTTCTGTTATCTTGAAAACCATCAATAATAGTAATTATTTAAAAACAGAAACGGTAACCAACACAAAAATATTTAATCAAGAAAGAGTAAACAAATAATAAATTGACTGTAACTGTAATTTACTGTTTATTTCCTATACATTTTTGTAAATGACCATGCCTTTTTGTGTTTCCTATTGTTTGCATGTTTGTTTTGAATCTACTGACACGTACCAATGGAAATGGCGTTGCTAAGTTAAAAAAAAACTTGCGTTTAGTCCATTTATCCCTTTGAACAATTTAATAAAATTTCAAACTCATAAACCAATACCTACCAACAGTTGGGATTTGACAAAAAAAAAAAAAAAAAAGCTCGTTCCATTTCAGCATTTAGGCAAACTAGAATGCTATTTAATAGGATTTATGCGAAATATAAAGCAAGTGACCATTACATGTTGCATAATACGCTTAACATCATTCACTTATTATTATATCAGATTTCGAAATAAAAAAATAATATTTTTTTCATTTTGTATCCAAAAGTAAAGCTTCAAACACAGAACTCAGGCGCGGATCCAGCCATTTTAAAAGGGGGGGTTGGTGGTTCCCAACCAAGAGTAAGTGGGGGGGGGTTCAAACTATATGCTCCCATTCAAATGCATTGATCGGCCAAAAAAAAAGGGGTTCCAACCCCCGGAAATCCCCTGGATCCGCCACTGGAACTTCGGCAAAATTTGTCTGTGAATTTAACAGCATCATTCCACGTGAAATCATTTTTTTTTTTATACATTTTACGTTATATAGCTGAAATTGTCAGGTTGATAAATAGCTCGTAGAATAGTTGTCTATTTCTGGTTATCATTATATTAAGTGGTAATAGTAAGTATTACAAATTCATATCAATAATTATTATCCAAAATTACAAATAATAACTGTCAACTTAGACTTGCTACAATTCCCTTTCTATTATTTCACTCTTACTAACTTATATGTTTACTGATAAGTGCCAGCCTACTGATTGCCCTTGGAGAAAGGCCTTCCTCCTGCAGATGTCAGTATAATCGTAATCTCCTAGTTATAGCAGTAGAATTATTAAAGGGGCAAAATTGAAAAAAAAAGAAAAAAAAACATAATTAGGAAGGGACATGTAGCAAGTCTACTGTCAACTAATTATTTCAAATTTTACGTTAATTCCACAATTTTGAATATTTGTATGCATATCACATGAAGCATTCAAAATGCTGTAAGTCTATGGTAATTTTTGAATAGGAGCATTAACAGATATTCAATGACTGCCTAAGAGGGGGCCGCTCCAGTCATGCTTCAGAGATTCCTTAAATAATAACCATTGTTTTCCCACAAAGCATCCCCTTACCTTGTAGATCTGCCTCTGACCTGTAAAATATGGAAATCATTTTGGTATCTTATCAAGGTATTAAAGTTTACACACACACACACTTGTTTGATTTGTTAAATTGTTACTGGAAATTGACTGTCCCTCTGGTATCTTTCGTCCCTCTTTTTGTGAGACTGAACATTAAAGTATTTAAGATGATTTTAATTACCGTTTTCATTATTTGCTTTTTCTTACGCAGGCACAGAAATGTTAAAAGAGGACGCATTTACGTCAGAAATAGGTAATTGTATAATATTAGTAAAATTGTGTCATGCATATGTTGTTTTTTTTAATTTAAAAGCATCCTATAGATATCACTTTGTGTACATTACAAAACCCTCTAAACTATAGAGTTCTTGTATGAGTCTGTGTAGAGTATTACGTTTACTGTTTAAGGTCAAGTAACAGTAAATGAACGCCGTCTAGCGGTTTCCGCGAAATATTGCGACGTTTTGTACGAATTACGTCCCTTTGACTAGATTTTGCAATGTTAAAATGCACCGGACGACTTTTCGATGGGACGTCAACGGTAAATTTGACGGAAAATATGTTACTTCTAGGAGAATGAACTTGTTTTTCTAAAATTTAAAATTAATATGAAAACAGTCATGAAGACGATCTTCAAAATGAAAATAAGGTGTTTGACTGGCTTCAGGGACGTAGGGTGGTAGAGTTTGTATATCTGCCGACCAAAACAAGTGTGAAAACTGTTGCTCACTACTATTTCTACATAATTGTGATGAGAAAATACAGTGTGGTCTCGGATTGATTGATTGATTGTTGGTTGCTTAACGTCCAGTTGCAAATATTTCATGCATATTCAGTACGAGTGTGGTCTCGGAAGTATTCTATATGTAATATGTCAAAACTGTCCTTACAAAAACCCTATATTCACTGGGAAAAGACATCGTCTAGCAGAAAATAAGCAGAAGGGGATGCAAGTTTGGGACATTAATACTAAAGTTAAAACTTAGTATTGTACGGTAAGACTATGTATCCCATATTTTGAAAATTACCACACCAGTAGGAACAAGTAAAAATATTTTCAAATTACAGAAAAGGAAATGAACCACATAAACTAATACTGGTCATAAATTCGCCGCTGCTGTCAGTCAGTCATAGATGGCACTAAACTATAATACACTTAAATTAATTAACATGTTCACGGTTGGAACAACAGTTTAATATTCATGAACAGTTTTTAGACTATAACAAATTAAAAATAAACAAAAATGATGTTTCACGATCATTTATCCATCGCTACATTTTGTATTCTAACGTTGGTTTTTTTTTTTTTTTGTAATGGTGTTTTCCTTCACGTCCGCAATTTCGATGTTAAAAATAGAACACAAATCTTTAAATAGATACATGTATAAATAGTATATGGTTTGAAGATTTATACATGGCTTAGTATCCTAATAGTATTGATTCGCATGGTTGTCTCCTCAAAGGAAATATATTGGTAAAAATTAACCGAATAAAAAAAGATGTACCCTAGCTGAAAGTAGCATCTCAAATATAAAATAGAACTGTTCTTAATTCTATTTCACTCATAAAACTTGAAGGTCGAGAACGAGATTATATCGATCATCTCTATATCATACAACTACTATTTATATACATTGTACCTACAGAAAATATGCACAGTGTCAGAGACTTTCAGTACCTAAAGTAAAATGTAAATGCCGTAAGTAGTCAGTACTTCAATAAGACAGCAACCAGACAACAACACAAGGCCAAAAGAAAATTAAAAAGGAAAAGACATCTTATGATATGCATTTGTAAGGGGGGAATGGGATGGCAGTGGTCGTGATCCCGAAATTCCAGACTTTAAAAGATGAAATCCCGAGGTCCCGAATTTATAGAAATTTAAATCACGCCATCCCCCCCAAAAAAAAGAAAAAGAGTGTTATGGGGTGCTAAAATATAAAGAATAAAGAATATTGGTAATACTAATAAAAATTAATGATAATTATCCAGACTCTTATAATAAAAAGAATCTATTAATACGAAACACATAATCATCGTGCATAATCAACACGAAGAACGTTGGAAATTATTAGCATGATAACTTGACGTTATGTAATAAAAATTACGACGTCACGAATTTTGATGGTTTTTTTTTTTGCCAAAAGGTTGGGTTTGCGTCGCTTCTACAGGGAAAACGAAGTCGGTGACCATATTTTTTTTTAATATCATCTAATTCGTAAGACAAAAAGGAAGAAAATATCAATTTTAAAAAAAATTCTATGGAGCGGTTCACGTGATTTATACCGGAAACCGAAAATTGTAGAAGAAAACTATAGATTTCCCCTATATATTCAATGTAATTTAGTACCCTCTCGGACCATTTTAAAAATGGATTTTTCTTGAAAACGAAGTCGGTGACATATACTTTTTTTTACATTTTCTGATGTATATTTTCAATATCTAATTGAGTTCTAAATTTTTAAAAAATCTATGGACTAGTTCATTTACTGATCCTTGACCTTAATCTATTTTGTTTTGTAATATCACTTTGACGTGGCTCGGTACTTATACATTCCGCCATTGTATTATTGCTATGATATTTTGTTGTATTTTGTCTTTCGGTGTTGCTGATTTGCTGTGCCTATACGCATTTTTGTTTTTCTTTGTTGAATTACAATGTACATGTATTTGTTTTTTTTTTAAATTATGTTTATAATGATTAAGATTTTAACACAATATTGACTGCTGTACCCGTAATTTTTACATTTTGTTTATCAACAAATAAAATTCACTATTATCTTTCGCGTGATTCTTGCCTATTAAATTGAATAAAAATTTAAAAAAAATCTAGATTCGAGATGATATCATAGCACAATAATGTGCGTAGTTTAAATTGCACGCAATAAGGTATAATTATTCATGAAAATTAAGATTTCTCAAATATCTTTCTGATATATAAGAATGTTGCGTCAATGATACAGCGACAAAAACAAAATAAAGTAAAAAGATAGAGAGTGATTATACGTTGTAATTGTAACTGACGAATTTGTGTCCAGGATATGATAGGACAATTACTATAATTTTTTCATAAAAAATCAAATTTGTTTTACTATTTCTTAAGAACATGTTAAGTATAAATTATGTTAGGTTTCTCAATTGAATGTTTCATATTTTTCATGTCAGGGCTTTTGTTAACCGACTAGTACGTACCACATCTTCTTATTTTTATATTAAACAAATTAAAGAAATACATATTCATATTTATCTTTATTTTAGTAGCAAGCATAGCCGGTGCTGTGTGTGGTGTAGTTGTTGTTTGTTTGGTTATCATAGTTATTATTCTGTGCAAGAAAAAGTAAGTATATACATATCCTTCACTTTTCAAACATTGCATAATCAATGGATGTAAGTAAAAATAGAAGTGCTGGTGCATGTACGTTTATTTGTAGCTGTAGAAAATTATGTTTAAATTTTTACAATTACCTTATCTAAAAATATTGAAAAAAGATATTGAAGGAGGGAATTTGTCTGCTAATAACAACCGTTTCTATTTAAAACATGATCAACGCAGACCGAATAACGTTGATGTTAACAACTACAGTGGAGATCAGTTCTAACCTCTCATAAATTCTGTCAGAATTTGTCAGGAGAACTGTTCTAGAACAGTATGTAGAACTGTCAGCCTGACACCTTTTAGTCAGTTCTAGGTTAGAACTGTTCTAGCTAGAACTGATTTGGTCAGTTCTACCTAGAACTGATTTGGACAGTTCTAGCTAGAACTGATCCTGACAGTTCTATCCTAGAACAGTTTTAGACAGTTCTAGCTAGAACTGACCAAATCTTTGGTCAGTTCTACTTCTAGAACAGTTCTACGGTTAGAATTGATTTCAAATTCTACGGCTAGAATTGATTTATAAATTCTACGGCCAGAATTAAATTATAAATTCTACGGCTAAAATTGATTTATAAATCCTACAGCTAAAATTGATTTATAAATTCTACGGCTAGAATTGATTTATAAATCCTACAGCTAAAATTGATTTATAATTTCTACGGCTAGAATTGATTTGGTTTAAATTTAAGAACTCTTTGTCTAAATATAAAGGCTTCGGCAAAATAGCGATTAATATTATAAAGAGTTTTGCTATTTTGCCGGTTTTAACCCCGCCATATTCTGCATGTATGTGACTGTTCCAAGTCAGGAGCCTGTTATTCAGTGATTTTCTTTTGTTGATGTGTTACATAAATTATTTGTTTTTCTTTCATTTTTTGAACATAAATTAAGCCGTTAATATTGGGGAAGGGGGGGGGGGGCATTATTATTTCATTTATTTTACATTTGTCATTCGGGGAGTCAGGATGACTCGTTTTACATAACAAAATTATCTGACCTTAATGCAATACGTTATTCCGGCCCAAACCACCAGGGACGGGTCAAGCAGTTTAAAAAAAGGGGGGGGTCCAACTAAAATTTATTGTCCTCATTCAAATGCATTGATCGTCCATAAAAAGGGTGCTGTACAGTAATTCAGTTATAATTTTAGGTCAAGAGGGACTGTAATATATACAAGTTACAGCAATATTGGAAAACAATGACCTCAAAATTTTGTACGCATGAATTTATAGTGCCAGCATGTCCTCTTTTTATTCAAAGTATTGAATCGTAAACAAATATCAGTAGTTTTCATACTTCAGAGTGAGTCGTGTAATAAAATCTTTTGACCGCATCAATCTAAACTGACCTTATTTGCTCTTTCGTTCTGCAAATCTATATAGCTGTACAGAAATTCAGTTATAATTTTAGGTCAAGAGGGACTGTAATATATACAAGTTATAGCAATATTGGAAAACAATGACCTAAAAATTTTGTACGCATGAATTTATAGTGCCAGCATGTCCTCTTTTTATTCAAAGTATTGAATCGTAAACAAATATCAGTAGTTTTCATATTTCAGACTGAGTCGTGTAATAAAATCTTTTGACCGCATCAATCTAAACTGACCTTATTTGCTCTTTCGTTCTGCAAATCTATATAGCTGTACAGAAATTCAGTTATAATTTTAGGTCAAGAGGGACTGTAATATATACAAGTTATAGCAATATTGGAAAACAATGACCTCAAAATTTTGTTCGCATGAATTTATAGTGCCAGCATGTCCTCTTTTTATTCAAAGTATTGAATCCTAAACAAATATCAGTAGTTTTCATACTTCAGACTGAGTTGTGTAATAAAATCTTTTGACCGCATCAATCTAAACTGACCTTATTTGCTCTTTCTTTTTGCAAATCTATATAGCTGTACAGTAATTCAGTTATAATTTTAGGTCAAGAGGGACTGTAATATATACAAGTCAGACAAGTTATAGCAATATTGGATAACAATGACCTAAAAATTTTGTTCGCATGAATTTATAGTGCCAGCATGTCCTCTTTTTATTCAAAGTATTGAATCGTAAACAAATATCAGTAGTTTTCATACTTCAGAGTGAGTCGTGTAATAAAATCTTTTGACCGCATCAATCTAAACTGACCTTATTTGCTCTTTCTTTTTGCAAATCTATATAGCTGTACAGTAATTCAGTTATAATTTTAGGTCAAGAGGGACTGTAATATACAAGTTACAGCAATATTGGAAAACAATGACCTCAAAATTTTGTTCGTATGAATTTATAGTGCCAGTATATCCTCTTTTTATTCAAAGTATTGAATCGTAAACAAATATCAGTAGTTTGCATACTTCAGACTGAGTTGTACATAATAAAATCTTTTGACCGCATCAACCAAAACTGACCATATTTGCTTTTTTTTATGTGAGTCTATATAGTTGCACAGTACTTCAGTTATATTTTTTTTACTGTAGTATATATAAATAACTGAAATATTGGAAATTGAACAAACTTCAGTAGTTTTCATACCTCAGACTGACTCATGTAACAATAATATGTGTCTGCATCAATCAAAACTGACCATATTTGACAGCATCAACCAAATCTGACCATATATGATGACTGCATCAGCCAAAACTGATCATTTTGCTTTTTTTAATTTAAAAATGTGCGAAGCAGGTTTTTTAATAGTGTGCACCACATTTTTTATGTTATTTCGAATAGACAGAAAAAAATGATAAGTCATTAATTTCTTATAATTTAATTCTAAATTCCATTTTAAACCTTGCCAAACCATGAAAAAACGTTGATGACATTACGGTCACATGACTAACTTATGTCTATGGGCGCTGATAACACAATAACGACAGAAGACCCGTTACATCCAAACTTAAATGATTAAATAATGAACCGTCACAAAAAGTGACTTTTTAAGTCAGTAGTTCATGATGGTTTTTTTTAAACAAAACTATTTAACGGCATCATCCAACACTCACATCACTGATTCATATACTTTATTTTAAAATGAAAAGTACATGTATGAGAAGTTCTCTTCTTGGAAAGGTATACTGACTTTACTGTTAATATAATTTGAAGAAGGAAAATGATTAGTTCTGTTTGTAGCCTTACGTCCAGTGGCAAATATTTCATTCATGTTCAGATCGAGTATATTTTTCTGACGTTCCAGACTCCCAGATATTATTCATTATCGTTATGGGTAAGTTTGGCAACGAGATAAATCAAATCTGAGACCTCAGTGCAAATGTACATAGTTTTCTTGCGTTTAACAACACTGTGTTCATTACTATGATATCCCATAATTCATCCACTGTACAATTTTCGTTTGAATATTTGTCAAAACAGAACCTTAAATCATGAATGTAAATCCAAGGCAAACAAGGTAAATTCAGATTAAATTTACTTGAAATAAATGCAGAGTTATATTTACGAAGAGACTGTTAAAAACGGGGAACGAAGAAACGTAAACAATGATGTTTCATTTGCAATCTCATAAAAATATTTCTCCGAAGAGTTGGATAACCTCCTATCCACTTCGATATTTGTACATGTAACTTTTGATCAGTAAAAAATATAGAAACATCTGCTATTATATATAGTAAAGTAATTGGAACTGATTTTTTCTTCTAAATTCTAAATTGCCCTTTCTGCAGTGACGTCATTTAGAACTGTTCTACAGTTCTGACTGATTTAGTCAGTTCTGCTGACAGTTCTACGGTTAGAACTGATTTGGTCAGTTCTACCTAGAACAGTTTTAGACAGTTCTACCCTAGAACTGATCCTGACAGTTCTACCTAGAACTGATTTAGTCAGTTCTACCTAGAACTGATCCTGACAGTTCTACCTAGAACAGTTCTAGGGTAGAACTGTTCTAGCTAGAACTGTTCTAGGACAGGTTAGAACAGTTCTATGACAGAATATTCTGACAGTTCTAATGAGAGGTTAGAAGTGATCTCCACTGTATACGTCACCGTAAAGACCTCCACATAACCCATACCGTTTGGTAAACTACGAAAGGCCCCGGCTTGACAAAATGTAAAACAACGCACACGAAAAACTGTCGATTTGATAAATGACAAAAACAATAAACGAACAAATACACGACAGACAGCAAAGTACTACCTGTCGCGACACGACTTCGAAATACTGTTCCGATTAGTTACGGTTTAAGATGTATCAATGTCACCAATGTTTATCTCGTTGAATTCATTTACGTATACTATGTTGCATTCCTAAGTATCATCAATTTGAATGTAATAATAAATCATTTATTAAAATTGTAAAAGTGAAATATGTTTTTAAATTTGTTTAAACCCCGAAATAAACAGTTAAAACATGCGAACACATTCTTATTTTCAATTAAGTTGATTGATTTGACAATAATCACTAACCTCAACCAATTAACAGTCTTTACCTTTCCGGAGCACCCGAGAGATCACCCCCAGTTTTTAGTTGGGTACGTGTTGCTCAGTCTTTAGTAGTTTCTATGTTGTTTCTTGTTTACTATTATTTGTCTGTTTGTCTTTTTTTCATTTTTAGCTATGTAATGCTGTCAGTTTATTTTCGATTTATGATTATGACTGTTCCTCTGGTATCTTTCGCCTCTCTTCAATTTGGAATAGGAATAAAAAGATATGTTCTTAATTTCTTTCTTGCGCTTTATACCAAAAGGTATAATAATGTTCTAACGTTTGAATTTAACGTTTGATATAAATTTATTTCCTTATTTTTGTAGGTCCGACAAATCACTCGGTAAACGATACGAGGTAAAAAGTAGAGCATTTACAGAAAGTATGGCTTTTGCTGAAAATCGTGAATCCAAGATGTCTAACAACGATCTTCAAAGAATATCAGATGGAAATCAAAATTATCATATGATTGACGAGGAGACGTTCGTGTCCAACAGGAAGGACAATGGTAGTAGTGAAGACTTAATAAACAGGAAGCAGAACGGAGACGACATAACTTCCGAAAAAGAAGAAAATGGGAGTAGAGCTAGCGATTCCGGAATTGAAGTAAACCTAGACGAAAAAGTTGTAACTTTTAAGCCGAAAGCCTCAGCGAAAATTGAGGGCGATGATAAAAAACGTGACGGAGACGTGGAGCACGTGTATACAAAATCCGTAAAACGTAGTGAAAAAACGGAAAATGATAACTCTTTTGTTGTTGATAATGAAATCAAGGACAAATCAAAACAGAACTCCGAAAACAGAGAGGTTAACGAAACAAATGAGAATGATAAGAAGAATGGAGATGAAGATATAGAAGACGATGACGAAGTCTACGCTAACGCTTATTCTGCACCTTTGTCCGATTCAATAAAAGTAGTAAACAATTTCGGTACTGAAAACAAGCAGGTTGAGGAATCAAAAGAAAGAGAAAAAACAAATGGCGATGAAGATATAGAAGACGATGATGAAGTTTACGTTAACGCTTATTCTGTATCTTCGTCAGATTCAATAAAAGAAGTGAACAATTTTGGTACCGACAACAAACACAAAATAGAACAGAACTCTGAAAATCTGAAGGTTGAAGAATCTAAAGAAAGTGAAAAGACAAATGGCGACGAAGGTATAGAAGACGACGATGAAGTATATGCGAACGCTTATTCTATATCTTCATCAAATTCAATAAAAGCAGTAAGCAGCGAGTTATGTATTGAAGCACTCCGATCTGCAGTTGAGAAAACGGACACTGAAGACGTATACGATTTTGCCGTACCCATTGACGACGACGAAAAGGACGTGGAAAAGACGAAAAATGAAACCGAGATTTCACATGTTAACCTAAATATAGTAGCAGAGGACCACTACGAAATATCAAAAGAAACTCCGAAAAAATCCGAAACATTTTCTGAAGACGCTATTTATTACAACGAGCAAGAAGATGATGATGATGTCATATATCATAATAATGAAATGGATAACAATAAAACGACTCAAGAAAACTCTGAAGATGATACTTACGACTGTGCTATAAGTACAATCTCACATGAGAAAACTTCTGATGACATATATGATTCAACGAAAGATAGTGATTACGATGTGACTCATCATGAGAGTGAAAAGAAAAGATTTTTTATCCGACCGTCAACCGATGACAATTATGACCACTGTGAATTACCTACTGAAAGGGAGGATTACGATTTAGTAGAACTACCGGACAACTGCTAATGTTTTATTTCATCGCTTTTAACAATAACTCTTCTTTGTTCTCTTTCTTTTCTACTTTTTTCTACAAATTGTGTATTTAACTTCTCACGTTTTTAGTATGACAATGTATTACACCACTAAGATGTGTCGAACATCATGCGCCAATGATTTATGACTTCAAATTCAAAACAATTGATTAATTGTGTGCACCGACAATTGTTTGGAATTCAATTCGGGGGTCATTCAATCCCCTAAAAAAATGTATTAATCTATTAGGGTCGAACAGGCATCTTCATACTAGTATGTTCATTTGTCTGACTTGTCAAAACTACATCCTTAAGCCATCGTATATGTTCTGAGCTGATACAAACTTGTCAGTGTATCGTATGCATTGTTCCAGTAAAAGTGTATCAATGTCTGCCTACAACTTTTCACAGTTTTACAAAACCTTCTAATGCAGCGCTGACTTGGTCACTGTTATCCTTATATATATATATATATTTTTCAAACAGAGAATAATAAAAAGCCTTTCAGTAAATGCAAACAATCTTTATAATATCCTATGGAATAAGAAACTACGGATAATGAAACGCACAAGTTGTAATTTATTTCATTAGTTAATGATATAACATAAGATTTAAGAATTATACCGTATAGCGGGTAATTTTCGCGGGTGTAAAATTTCGCGATTTTCATTGAATAAGGTATACGAAATATTTTGGCGATTAGTATTTTGGCGGATTCAAAACTTTTCTCAATACCTTTGCATGTGCACTTTTAAATTGGCGGAATTTATTTTGGCGATTTTGTTCTATCCGCGAAAATAAGCGATAATTTTCACTCCGCGAAAATAACCCGCTATACGGTATGTCAATTAATGTGATTTGGTAACGCCACTGATATATGTCTATGAATATTACTAAAACAACCGGGTTTTATTATATATTCTTACCCAATGATATATTCTTTTTAAAATATTATTTATTTCATTCTATTTTACACCTTTTAAACTCCGGTTGTTCCCCTTTGTCAACTGTTGATTATTCTATATATACAGCTACTTTTGCATTGGTACTATTTCTGTACACAAAATCTATAGTACTGGAAATTTTCTTTTAATATTTAGTACTATTTCTTAATTTAAATTTTTTGTAATATTAAGGAAACTGTAAATCAAGTACTTTTTGGTACAGAAATAGTACCTATGCAAAAGTAGATGTGTAGGTCCGAGAACACAGTTATTTGTTAGTGCATTTCTTTAAGACAATGAATGAAAATTAAAAAATGAAAAAAAAGTCCTGCGCTTTATCAACAATATTTTTACAATATGGTGTACTACGTACTTTGGGCACAGATTATATCAAAAAATAGAAAACTTCATCAACTCTAAATCAAAATGTCATGTTGAATTCTTCTGACAGTTTCCGATATGCTAATTTCTAACCTTTTAAAACTGGACAAATTCACTACTTTACCTAATCATTCACAACCCAAATTTTCTTTCGGTGTTAAATTGTATCCTCTATTTGCTATTTGACGAACAAAACATGAAGAAATACATTTGGAAAGGGTATATAAACAATTGCAAGTAACACACTTTCCATACAAGGACTATATTTGTATGTCTTATAAGCAACAAAAATAAAGGACGATAACTGTGTTTTCGGACAAACAGTACAAAAGACACTGGTCTGCCGCCTAAGTTTAGCTGAATATGTTTTTAAAGTGATACCCAAAATTAGGGATTTAAATCAAAACTTTTTATGAAAAATAATTTATTTTTTAAAGTTTTTAGCATATTAAATTATAGATTAATTGTATTTCCAAAAATTGAAACATTGCGCAAGATAAATGCGGTCTTTACATTAGTTCTTCTTTGTCAATCATATTTGATATTTCAAAATCATGTTTCAATTACGCGTAAACATAGAGTTTATCTATTTACATAAAATTATGTGGTAGTCAAAATACATTAAGGATAAAATTTGTTGCAGTGAAACTGTATATGGAATGTGAATATTTAATTGCAAACAGATTTCTAAACTTAAATCCAGTAGCCAAACATACATAGCTATTTTGCAGATCTGTTTTGAATGGCGAAATGTTCTCCAAAATTCAAACAGGCTGTCGTTATCCGTAAAATTAATGTAATTGATCAATGTGTCATTCCCGTCATATAAAGCTCTACATATGTTCCAGTTCTTATACATCTTTTGCTTAGAATTTACCGTTTTTGAGGATATTCAATCCTGAAAAACACTTCGATTAATGGAATTTAAGACGTGTTGTTTTCATTTTTGTTTAAATACCCGGTTTGCAACACGAGGAACATACATATAATATTCTCAAATTTTGCATTAACGGTTTTTTGTTGTATGGTGTAACATAATGTATTTTGATAACATTTATTAGATTGTAAATATCAATAAAGTAAAGTTTGTCGCCTTGAGATTGTACTCGCTCCGCAGACTATGTTTGTGTTATTTTTTTTGGTTCCTAACGCTTCAGCAATTTGCTAAAGCGTGACGGAAAGATTAAGTTGCAGAGAAAGCCATCCATCTGGGTCAATGATTGCAATTGTTTCTCCATAGGCGGTAATGGTAAAGTTTTCTTCTGTTGCTCAGTTCATATCGTTAACTTACGATCATTATTATGTATGATGGCTGGTTTCGAAGACGAGACCTTTTCACATATTATGTTGTTAAATTTTCGGAGTACGACGTGAGATTACTTTTTCCGTAAATTAGCAATCCCCTAGAATCCTTTCGTGATGCAGCTCCTCGTGGTAAATCATTTTTTTTACACATTACTATGTTCCCTTATTCTCTAAATCAACACAAAAGGTTAAGCTCAGTTACTTGTTTATAATAGAAACGTGTGAAATATCACCCCACAGAGATTTTTTGTTTACATCGAACTTTTTAGTTCCTCATGTTGAGGCGCATTAGGGATATTGACCAATCTGGAAACCCAACGAGAACCATTGTACCCAAACTGTCAATCATTCTAAATATAGATCAGAGTGCTACATATCTCAGCACGAACGGCGTCCAAGCTCACAATCTTAGAAAAAGAGAGGCGGAATGTACCAATGGGATATGCAAACTCATAATACGATACAAAAGTGCCAACGTCACGGCATAAACCGATAAAAGACGAAAGGACAAGCAGTATATAACATGTATCATAGATAAAAAAAACTCATCATAGATACCAGGACTAAATTTTGTATATATGTAACACTCCCAAACGTGTCCTTTCCCCCAAACGTGTCCGATTCTCCCAAACGTGTCTTTTCTCCCTAAACGTGTCCGAAATGTACAATATTTCCCAAACGTGTCCGATTTCATAACCCCTAAACGTGTCCGATAATTGTTATTCGCCAAAACGTGTCCAATATTTAACGCCAAAACGTTACACGTCTTTTAGCGCTTTTACATGTATCTCTTAAATAAAATCGCTGATAACGTTTACGGCAATTCTATGATGGGAGACACACGTGATGAAGATGTCATTTATCAGATTAAGTTAGTTCGATGTAGGTTTTTAATGATTATAATAATTGCAAAATTAATCTGTTATTATTAAGTAACTTTGACTGCAGTTTTTTATTGTCCAGTTGCAAGTATTTCATATTCGTTTAGAGCGAACATACACATAGTTCTGTAGTTGAATTAATCGTTAACTTTGTTAATTATTTTGTACTTATAAACTCCGATGATGCCTTTTATATTTATCCGAATATTGCATGGCGGGGTTTTAACAGTATTTTTTTTACTTTTGTCAATAGTTTGTGTGTATTTCAAAAGCCCATCAAATTATAAACTTGTTATCCGGGTTTTTAATAAATTTTAGGTTTCCACCATCACTAAAGACACACGATAAGAAACATAACGTCCAGTACCAAATATTTCATGCATAAGTTTTATAGATTCTTTTTTTTATGAATATTACTGTTATGTGATCAACGCCGGTTTTAAATGCAAATTTATTTTGTAGTGTATAAATAAACTTTAGAATGTTGATTACGTATTGTCCAGTTGCAAGTACTTTATGCATATGTAGAGCGCACAATAGTTTCGCAAGTTTTAATGTTTTTACAGTTGTACTGTACACATTAACTTTAAACTAAACTTTAAACTGATGATCGCGTTTTGTCCAGTTGCAAGTATGTCATGCATATTTAGAGAGAACATACAAGTTTTAATGTTTTTGCAGTTCTATTTAGAGAGAACATAGGCTACCTGTTTTTTTTTTTTTTTACATTTTAACATACATGTTTTAATGTTTTTACTGTTCTTTTGTTAAGATAAAGTCTAGACTGCTGGTTGCATATTGTCCAGTTGCAAGTATTTCATGCAAATTAGAGAAAACATACAAGTTTTAATGTTTTTTTCAGTTCTACTAAATAAATTAACTTTAGGCTGTTGATTGCGAATTGTCCAGTTGTCAGTATTTCATGCATAATTAGAGAGAACATTAAAGTTTTAACGCGCAGAGAAAAGGACACTTTGACCCGTTAACTGTACTGTTTAACTCAACATGTTTGCTTACAATTTACAAACGAAATAGCCGAAATGACGCAAAAAAATATTAGTATACGTTAATGAAATAGCAATAACCAAATAACGCTTGATATGGACACGTTTTGGGGATTGGACACGTTTGGGGGTTAGTTGAGAAATGGACACGTTTGGGCGTTTATACAAATGATACGCTTTGGCGCAGTTTTCAACTAGACATGTTTGGGGGAATCGGACACGTTTGGGGGGAAGGACACGTTTCTGAGTGTTACATGTACGCCAAAAGCGCGTTTCGTCTACAAAAGACTCATCAGTGACGCTCGAATCAAAAACGTTAAAAAGGCCAAATAAACTACGAAGTTGAAGAGCATTGAAACCGACTAGGGTTGATCCCAGTTGTCTGCCAGAATAAACAGTTGTTTGGGAAGGGTAAAAATAGTCTGCCTTACATGTGAAACCCGTCATGGAGTACATTTAATTACGTATTCGTAGATGTCACATTTGAGGGAAACGAGACGGTAAAGTGGTTGGTGGATCACTGTTTATAAATTACTTATACTACCAGGCCGTCAACCCAGGCATCCCAATTATAAAAATAAGGAAATTTAGTATAATTACCAACTAAACAACTATCTACAAGAAACCAAATAACACAATAATTTAACCTGCATTTCACTTATCAATGAACATGAAGTTAATAAAAGTAATTAAATCAGTTTTCTGACCAATAAAAAATGTCAATTTGTACACAAATCTGGAACAAATGATGGTCTTGATGTACATATTTCTTCGTCTGCTTATTACCTTCTAAGACTCAATCATAAACTCATCAGAATTATAAGCCTCTGCTTGTAATCTATATACGAAGCTTCAAGAATACACACATTTTGAATATCAAGAAAATTTTTGTCGCAACAACAATTTGGCACATTTTCGTTTGAATTTCTCAATATTGATAACTGGACATTTAAAAATCAATCTAATAAATACTTCCGTTCTAAAAATATGGAGCATTTTCTTGACGTCGGAAAAGAGAGAAAGACAATTATAATTCATAATAATCGACAGGTGAACTGCTTTTCATGAATACTGTAACGCAGATTGAAAAATATATATAACGATCTGCTTTTTGGTAGCTTATGAAGCAGTTTACCCTTATCTTACACTAGAAAAGGTCCGGCAATATGCGAAAGATGAATGTTAACAAATCATGAAAGCCTCCTTAAAAAGGGGGAAAACTGTCAAGTGAGTACTAGTGAGTTCAAGTGCTCAAAGTGATTCACAACCACTGAAAATTAGTTGCTAGGGTAAAATAAGCTGAAATTATATCAAATCAAAATCAGTGAACATGGTGAACAACAAAACAATGACCCCCTTTTTTCAGGCTAAACTATACTTGTATTCATCGGCATAGCTTATGGTAATTCGTGTGGTCCTAAGAGTTCAGATGTGTTTACATCTCCGTTGGAGTAGGACCATTTGGGTTTCATGGAGAAAACGTCATGAAAGTAGTGGTTTTTCACAAACCCAATTTTCTTGTTGTTAATGCGGGGTTCACACATTGCCGATTATTGCTCCCATTTGAGATCAGACAGCGATACGAAACAAAATGTGAAAAAGTCGGATTAGTATCCTCAATTATCTAGAATGTCCTATCATTATCTGAACGCAGTCGTTTTAGTTCGTAACAGATTCCTACGGGTCGGGAAGGGTTTGAATAGTTCGGCAAAGCACCCCGACAGTTAGGTGCGTCCCGTAACATTCGGGGAAACTCAGCCGATTTTGTCTTATCGTATTACAATCGTGCCTATGTCGTGACAGATTCTGCTGTTTCGGATCGAATTCCTAACAATATTCTGTGTATTCTGGACGATGTCCTGTGGAACGGGAATGATATGGAGAAATTTTTCATTGCTGTTTTCCTGCCGATTGAGTCCAGATTGCATCCAGAGCTTGCCGATTGCGAACCGTTTTTGCCGAAACCGTTCCGAAACAGTCCCGTTATTAATTCGAAATTCGTCAATGATACCCACGTCAGAGTGCCGACAATTACAGAATACAATACGACTGAGACCAGACAAAGCCGTTTGCAATGCGATAGAGCGGACCGTGATAGGATTACGTTCCGACAGTATCTGATCATTCAGAGTATGCCGACAGTTTTCGAACGGATAACTTCCGTCAGCGTCCACGGCCGACACTCGGCTAACCGAGAGATTGGTCGGTTACTCTATATTGAGTATGCGGCTATATGGGCGATTGGTCTGTTAATCGGGTTGGTTATACGTCTGTTCAGAGTAAAACGCTTAATTTAATGTTAAACTCTATTAAATATACAGATTTTTGGCATGTTTTAAGAACTAAATCAAAAAAAGAAAAGTGTCTGACAAAATGATATCTATCATAGAACATTTTGCACTTGTAAAAACATTTCTTAGTCTGCGCAGTTTTCAGTAAAACTAAAAGGCGTCGTGCAAGTATGTAGTATTTATGCTTATACGCCCAGCAATTTTTTTAATAAAAGGCGAAACAAACAATTTTAGATATCATTTAAAGCACAAAAAATAGTACTGTGGTTCTAAAAATAAATTTACGTTAGTAAATATTTCATAACTGTAAAATAACGTGAATAATACCACGTTTTAGTGAAAATTATGGGAATAAAGTCTGTTAATGGGTTGGACAATTGAAATTGTGTCAGTTAAGAGTTATTTAGCCCAACAATAATTTTGCCACCTTTATATTTTCCCCTTGAAAAAATTAAGAATGATATGTTCCTGAATAAACAAAAATGACAATATGGTGCTACAGTATCCTAGAAAGAGCATTTTTATTTTGACTTTCTTTGCATTTTATTGAAGGGTGTGTCACTTCAATATAGCGTGATATGGATTGGCCTCTGGAATATACATGAATGTTTTATTGACGTTTTCAATCAGCCTTAATTTTTGTGTCTGTTCGAAGTAGCACGTTCTCAATTCCGACTGAAAGTGTCTAAAGTTCTAATACAACACAGGGTACATATAACGTGTTCTCGTTCACATATGAACATGATATTTGTCACTGGAAGTTAAACCCTAATTCGTCAGCATCATTCAATTGGTTCTTTTCTTCTATTACTTAATCATATGTTGTTTACAAATCACTCTAAAGAAGTAAACGGAAAAGAGGGAATGCAGCTACATTTGGTTATTTTAAGTTTCAATTCATTTTATTCCGTTTAGTTCCTTTCTACATAAGTGCAGAGGAGAACTACAGTTGTCTATGTTGGCCGGTGAAGTCCATTTCGCGTTTTCGCGATTTCGCCTTTCATATTCTATAGGGCGAAAACGCGTAATCGCGAAAAGGCGAAATCGCGAAGGCGAAAACGCGAAAACGCGAAGTCGAAAACGAGATATCGGTTTCGCGTTTTCGACTTTGCAATTTCGCGTTTTCGCCATATAGAATATGTAAATGGCATTAATCTGCCACCATAGTTGTCCGCATGTAAACTTCTAGAATTTGTCACCAATTTAAGTACATCGCAATCCGTTACTGTTTCAACAGCCATCGGTGTTTCATGTGTGTATTCTTAAACAAGTATTATTTTTCTCTCGTTTTTAGCAATGTATCACTCTCTACTGTCATTATATATTATTCTATATTCAGCGTTTCCATCCAGATTCTCGTGTATACCATGAGGGTCCGGATTGGGGGTATTGTTTATTTCTGTATTCTTTAAATTGTTATGTCATTTTTTTTCTACATTTTATTTATCTTACTCATTATTCTTTCTTTATTATACGCCCGTCAAAATTTTGACGGGACGTATTATGGTATACAAATGTCCGGTGTCCGTCCGTCCGTCCGTCCGTCTGTCTGTCCGGCGTAAACATGTCGCACCGTAACTTGAGAACGACTTATCCAAATTTCATGAAACTTAACATAGTTGTTTCTCATGATGGTCAAATGATCTGTATACTTTTTGGTGAAAATAAGAATAAAACTTTTTGAGTTACGGCAGTTTGTTACAAAAACAGGGGTGTGTTTTTTTCACATGTCGCACCGTATCTCAAAAACGATTCTTGATTATGGCTTAAAACTTTAAACACTTCTTAGTTATATTAATCTTAATATCTGTATACTTTTTGGTGATGATTCAAAAAATTTTTTTTAAGTTATTGAGTATTTTGTAAAAAAGGGGGAGTTTTTTTTACATGTCGCACCATATCTCAAAAACGATTTATGATTATTGCTTAAAACTTTAAACATGTCTTTGTTATATTAATCTTAAGATCTGTATACTTTTTGGTGATGATTCAAAATCTCATTTTTGAGTTATTGAGTATTTTGTAAAAAAAGGGGGAGGTTTTTTTTACATGTTGTGCCGTATCTCAAAAACGATTCTTGATTATGGCTTAAAACTTTAAACACTTCTTAGTTATATTAATCTTAATATCTGTATACTTTTTGGTGATGATTCAAAAAATTTTTTTTGAGTTATTGAGTATTTTGTAAAAAAGGGGGAGTTTTTTTTTACATGTCGCACCATATCTCAAAAACGATTTATGATTATTGCTTAAAACTTTAAACATGTCTTTGTTATATTAATCTTAAGATCTGTATACTTTTTGGTGATGATTCAAAATCTCATTTTTGAGTTATTGAGTATTTTGTAAAAAAAGGGGGAGGTTTTTTTTACATGTTGTGCCGTATCTCAAAAACAATTTATGATAATTGCATAAAACTTTACACACTTCTTTGTTATATTAATCTAAAGATCTGTATACTTTTTGGTGATGATTCAAAACTTTATTTTGGAGTTATTGAGTATTTTGTTAAACAGGGGAGGGTTTTTTTACATGTCGCGCCGTATCTCAAAAATAATTTATGATAATGGCTTAAAACTTTACACACTGCTTTGTTATATTAATCTAAAGATCTGTATCCTTTTTGGTTTTGATTCTAAATTTTATCTTAGTGATATTTAGTTGGTTTTTTTTACAAAAAAACAGGGTTGGGGGTTTCACATGTCCCGCCGTGTCTCAAAAACAATATAT
Organism: Mytilus galloprovincialis; assembly: GCF_965363235.1. Taxonomy (NCBI): domain Eukaryota; kingdom Metazoa; phylum Mollusca; class Bivalvia; order Mytilida; family Mytilidae; genus Mytilus; species Mytilus galloprovincialis. Next base: position 20,874,098 of record NC_134846.1, read on the forward strand.
GGTTATTGCTTAAAACTTTCTTAGAAACTATTTATGATTATTGCATCAAACTTCCACACAAGACGTCGGGCGTATCATGCGCTCATGGCGCAGCTGTTTATTTTTCATATTTTGTCATCCCAATATATTTAACTTACTGATGTTAAGTTACATTACGAAGTTTATCTCTGATTTATATACATGTAGATGTATATTAACTTACTGATGTTAAGTTACATTACGAAGTTTATCTCTGATTTATATACATGTAGATGACAAATTTGTGTCATTCATGACAATTAAACAAAATCAACATGATATATGCGATCATTCTTGGATGAAATTAATATTACTTTAATATTACACTTTTTGAAACAATTTTTATCAATTTTCAATTTCATGTGTTGTTTCCGTATATGTTATGTTTCATTGCTCATGTGTTGTTTTCGTATACTTTAGCCGCTTGTCTTGAGCCTACTCATTTGATCCGATAACACCCCATATAGCAATAAAATTATACTTTTATTGCCATTCATAACTCTTAACAGACGAATTAACAGACCGGGTTTTATACATCCGACCCATTAACAGACCAGGTTTTAAATAAAGGTTGATTTATGTCACCAAAATACAGATTTTCGTGTAGATTTTTCACACAATGATATCAATATGGTTAACAAACATAATGCCTTTCTTTTATCGATGTTCAAAATATTGAATGCAAGTAAATTTAACCAATGTGTCATTTTGTGTACATTTTATGTGTGTAAAATGTGTATAAATTTATTGATGAGTAACCCGCCTTTTCATTTTATAGAGATACAAAAAAAAAAAATAATTACACCACTGGATTCAGTACATTGAATTGTTTTGTCAGACATGAGTCAAAACGTTATATACTGAAACATACTGAACTTGCAATGCTTTTCTCGATACCACCTGATTAACAGACTTTAGCCAACCCGATTAACAGACCAACCGCCGATATAGCCGCATACTCAATATAGATTAACCGACCAATCTCTCGGTTAGCCGAGTGTCGGCCGTGGCGTCGGTTCACTGTCTGGTAACTGTCTGACTCTTTCGGATTACATTTGGTAGAATCGGGACGCATTCGTGACAGACTCGGTCGAATTTTACCTGGCGAAAGATACAAATCGGATTAGAAGCGGATTTAAAACGGAATTACCGGGATAAATTCGCTTGGAAATTGTTGAATATCGACGCTTCCTGAACAATATCTGATTGGTGTCGTGATTAAATTATTTCTTTTACAAATTTAATTAAAGTTTGAATTTCCATCCACGATTCACAGGATCTTGATCAGACTTTTAATAAGTTTTAATCGGGAATGGTCCTGTCAAGGACGGCAGTAAAAATCGTGAATGTGTGACCCCAGCTTAATCTGGAATATACGAATTCGGATGATTTTGCCCCGATTCAAATTGTCAAATTTCAGGTTAAGCATGCACACTGTTAACATTTAGAACACTTCCTGTCTAGACTGTATCAATTATTTCTAAAAACGAATTATTTCATATACCTACGTTTCCTTACTGATGGTCCAGATGGAGGGTCCTTTATTTCTTTCTTATCTAATTATTTATACCATTAATGGTCCGTGTATATCTGAGTCCATTCGTTTTTCGTTTTGAAATATCAGAAACAAAAAACAAAAAACGAAAGCGTTTTCGTTTTTCGTTTTTGATTTCTTAAAAACCAAAATGAAAAACGAAAGTGTTTTCATTTTGTGTTTTTGATTTCTTAAAAACCAAAATGAAAAACAAGAGTGTTTTCTTTTTTCGTTTTTGATTTCACAAAACAAAAAACGAAAAACAAAAGTATTTTCATTTTTCATTTTTGATTTTTCAAAAACTAAAATCGAAAAATGAAAGTGTTTTCATTTTTCATTTTTGATTTCACAAAAACAAAAAACGAAAAACGAAAGTGTGTTCAATTTATCTTTCCCCACACTGTTTTTAATTGTCATTCAAAAAATGACAATGTTGTCATTTGTCATTCATTTAAAGGTGCTTTAGACAATGAAATGATAACAATGTTGTCGATTTTTGTTACATACCAAAAGGGTGAACATAAAGTTTTGTATATAATTTTAATTATTTCTCGATATACAATGTAAAATGTATTCTTTCATGAAAGTAGTGGTTTTTCACAAACCCAATTTTCTTGTTGTTAATGCGGGGTTCACACATTGCCGATTATTGCTCCCATTTGAGATCAGACAGCGATACGAAACAAAATGTGAAAAAGTCGGATTAGTATCCTCAATTATCTAGAATGTCCTATCATTATCTGAACGCAGTCGTTTTAGTTCGTAACAGATTCCTACGGGTCGGGAAGGGTTTGAATAGTTCGGCAAAGCACCCCGACAGTTAGGTGCGTCCCGTAACATTCGGGGAAACTCAGCCGATTTAGTCTTATCGTATTACAATCGTGCCTATGTCGTGACAGATTCTGCTGTTTCGGATCGAATTCCTAACAATATTCTGTGTATTCTGGACGATGTCCTGTGGAACGGGAATGATATGGAGAAATTTTTCATTGCTGTTTTCCTGCCGATTGGGTCCAGATTGCATCCAGAGCTTGCCGATTGCGAACCGTTTTTGCCGAAACCGTTCCGAAACAGTCCCGTTATTAATTCGAAATTCGTCAATGATACCCACGTCAGAGTGCCGACAATTACAGAATACAATACGACTGAGACCAGACAAAGCCGTTTGCAATGCGATAGAGCGGACCGTGATAGGATTACGTTCCGACAGTACCTGATCATTCAGAGTATGCCGACAGTTTTCGAACGGATAACTTCCGTCAGCGTCCACGGCCGACACTCGGCTAACCGAGAGATTGGTCGGTTACTCTATATTGAGTATGCGGCTATATGGGCGATTGGTCTGTTAATCGGGTTGGTTATACGTCTGTTAAGAGTAAAACGCTTAATTTAATGTTAAACTCTATTAAATATACAGATTTTTGGCATGTTTTAAGAACTAAATCAAAAAAAGAAAAGTGTCTGACAAAATGATATCTATCATAGAACATTTTGCACTTGTAAAAACATTTCTTAGTCTGCGCAGTTTTCAGTAAAACTAAAAGGCGTCGTGCAAGTATGTAGTATTTATGCTTATACGCCCAGCAATTTTTTTAATAAAAGGCGAAACAAACAATTTTAGATATCATTTAAAGCACAAAAAATAGTACTGTGGTTCTAAAAAATAAATTTACGTTAGTAAATATTTCATAATTGTAAAATAACGTGAATAATACCACGTTTTAGTGAAAATTATGGGAATAAAGTCTGTTAATGGGTTGGACAATTGAAATTGTGTCAGTTAAGAGTTATTTAGCCCAACAATAATTTTGCCACCTTTATATTTTCCCCTTGAAAAAATTAAGAATGATATGTTCCTGAATAAAAAAAAATGACAATATGGTGCTACAGTATCCTAGAAAGAGCATTTTTATTTTGACTTTCTTTGCATTTTATTGAAGGGTGTGTCACTTCAATATAGCGTGATATGGATTGGCCTCTGGAATATACATGAATGTTTTATTGACGTTTTCAATCAGCCTTAATTTTTGTGTCTGTTCGAAGTAGCACGTTCTCAATTCCGACTGAAAGTGTCTAAAGTTCTAATACAACACAGGGTACATATAACGTGTTCTCGTTCACATATGAACATGATATTTGTCACTGGAAGTTAAACCCTAATTCGTCAGCATCATTCAATTGGTTCTTTTCTTCTATTACTTAATCATATGTTGTTTACAAATCACTCTAAAGAAGTAAACGGAAAAGAGGGAATGCAGCTACATTTGGTTATTTTAAGTTTCAATTCATTTTATTCCGTTTAGTTCCTTTCTACATAAGTGCAGAGGAGAACTACAGTTGTCTATGTTGGCCGGTGAAGTCCATTTCGCGTTTTCGCGATTTCGCCTTTCATATTCTATAGGGCGAAAACGCGTAATCGCGAAAAGGCGAAATCGCGAAGGCGAAAACGCGAAAACGCGAAGTCGAAAACGAGATATCGGTTTCGCGTTTTCGACTTTGCAATTTCGCGTTTTCGCCATATAGAATATGTAAATGGCATTAATCTGCCACCATAGTTGTCCGCATGTAAACTTCTAGAATTTGTCACCAATTTAAGTACATCGCAATCCGTTACTGTTTCAACAGCCATCGGTGTTTCATATGTGTATTCTTAAACAAGTATTATTTTTCTCTCGTTTTTAGCAATGTATCACTCTCTACTGTCATTATATATTATTCTATATTCAGCGTTTCCATCCAGATTCTCGTGTATACCATGCATGAGGGTCCGGATTGGGGGTATTGTTTATTTCTGTATTCTTTAAATTGTTATGTCATTTTTTTTCTACATTTTATTTATCTTACTCATTATTCTTTCTTTATTATACGCCCGTCAAAATTTTGACGGGACGTATTATGGTATACAAATGTCCGGTGTCCGTCCGTCCGTCCGTCCGTCTGTCTGTCCGGCGTAAACATGTCGCATCGTAACTTGAGAACGACTTATCCAAATTTCATGAAACTTAACATAGTTGTTTCTCATGATGGTCAAATGATCTGTATACTTTTTGGTGAAAATAAGAATAAAACTTTTTGAGTTACGGCAGTTTGTTACTAAAACAGGGGTGTGTTTTTTTCACATGTCGCACCGTATCTCAAAAACGATTCTTGATTATGGCTTAAAACTTTAAACACTTCTTAGTTATATTAATCTTAATATCTGTATACTTTTTGGTGATGATTCAAAAAATTTTTTTTAAGTTATTGAGTATTTTGTAAAAAAGGGGGAGTTTTTTTTACATGTCGCACCATATCTCAAAAACGATTTATGATTATTGCTTAAAACTTTAAACATGTCTTTGTTATATTAATCTTAAGATCTGTATACTTTTTGGTGATGATTCAAAATCTCATTTTTGAGTTATTGAGTATTTTGTAAAAAAAGGGGGAGGTTTTTTTTACATGTTGTGCCGTATCTCAAAAACGATTCTTGATTATGGCTTAAAACTTTAAACACTTCTTAGTTATATTAATCTTAATATCTGTATACTTTTTGGTGATGATTCAAAAATTTTTTTTTGAGTTATTGAGTATTTTGTAAAAAAAGGGGGAGTTTTTTTTTTACATGTTGTGCCGTATCTCAAAAACAATTTATGATAATTGCATAAAACTTTACACACTTCTTTGTTATATTAATCTAAAGATCTGTATACTTTTTGGTGATGATTCAAAACTTTATTTTGGAGTTATTGAGTATTTTGTTAAACAGGGGAGGGTTTTTTTACATGTCGCGCCGTATCTCAAAAATAATTTATGATAATGGCTTAAAACTTTACACACTGCTTTGTTATATTAATCTAAAGATCTGTATCCTTTTTGGTTTTGATTCTAAATTTTATCTTAGTGATATTTAGTTGTTTTTTTTACAAAAAAACAGGGTTGGGGTTTCACATGTCCCGCCGTGTCTCAAAAACAATATATGGTTATTGCTTAAAACTTTCTCAGAAACTATTTATGATTATTGCATCAAACTTCCACACAAGACGTCGGGCGTATCATGCGCTCATGGCGCAGCTGTTTATTTTTCATATTTTGTCATCCCAATATATTTAACTTACTGATGTTAAGTTACATTACGAAGTTTATCTCTGATTTATATACATGTAGATGTATATTAACTTACTGATGTTAAGTTACATTACGAAGTTTATCTCTGATTTATATACATGTAGATGACAAATTTGTGTCATTCATAACAATTAAACAAAATCAACATGATATATGCGATCATTCTTGGATGAAATTAATATTACTTTAATATTACACTTTTTGAAACAATTTTTATCAATTTTCAATTTCATGTGTTGTTTCCGTATATGTTATGTTTCATTGCTCATGTGTTGTTTTCGTATACTTTAGCCGCTTGTCTTGAGCCTACTCATTTGATCCGATAACACCCCATATAGCAATAAAATTATACTTTTATTGCCATTCATAACTCTTAACAGACGAATTAACAGACCGGGTTTTATACATCCGACCCATTAACAGACCAGGTTTTAAATAAAGGTTGATTTATGTCACCAAAATACAGATTTTCGTGTAGATTTTTCACACAATGATATCAATATGGTTAACAAACATAATGCCTTTCTTTTATCGATGTTCAAAATATTGAATGCAAGTAAATTTAACCAATGTGTCATTTTGTGTACATTTTATGTGTGTAAAATGTGTATAAATTTATTGATGAGTAACCCGCCTTTTCATTTTATAGAGATACAAAAAAAAAATAATTACACCACTGGATTCAGTACATTGAATTGTTTTGTCAGACATGAATAATTTTTATGATAAAAATATATTTAAAACGTTATACACTGAAACATACTGAACTTGCAATGCTTTTCTCGATACCACCTGATTAACAGACTTTAGCCAACCCGATTAACAGACCAACCGCCGATATAGCCGCATACTCAATATAGATTAACCGACCAATCTCTCGGTTAGCCGAGTGTCGGCCGTGGCGTCGGTTCACTGTCTGGTAACTGTCTGACTCTTTCGGATTACATTTGGTAGAATCGGGACGCATTCGTGACAGACTCGGTCGAATTTTACCTGGCGAAAGATACAAATCGGATTAGAAGCGGATTTAAAACGGAATTATCGGGATAAATTCGCTTGGAAATTGTTGAATATCGACGCTTCCTGAACAATATCTGATTGGTGTCGTGATTAAATTATTTCTTTTACAAATTTAATTAAAGTTTGAATTTCCATCCACGATTCACAGGATCTTGATCAGACTTTTAATAAGTTTTAATCGGGAATGGTCCTGTCAAGGACGGCAGTAAAAATCGTGAATGTGTGACCCCAGCTTAATCTGGAATATACGAATTCGGGTGATTTTGCCCCGATTCAAATTGTCAAATTTCAGGTTAAGCATGCACACTGTTAACATTTAGAACACTTCCTGTCTAGACTGTATCAATTATTTCTAAAAACGAATGATTTCATATACCTACGTTTCCTTACTGATGGTCCAGATGGAGGGTCCTTTATTTCTTTCTTATCTAATTATTTATACCATTAATGGTCCGTGTATATCTGAGTCCATTCGTTTTTCGTTTTGAAATATCAAAAACAAAAAACAAAAAACGAAAGCGTTTTCGTTTTTCGTTTTTGATTTCTTAAAAACCAAAATGAAAAACGAAAGTGTTTTCATTTTGTGTTTTTGATTTCTTAAAAACCAAAATGAAAAACAAGAGTGTTTTCTTTTTTCGTTTTTGATTTCACAAAACAAAAAACGAAAAACAAAAGTATTTTCATTTTTCATTTTTGATTTTTCAAAAACTAAAATCGAAAAATGAAAGTGTTTTCATTTTTCATTTTTGATTTCACAAAAACAAAAAACGAAAAACGAAAGTGTGTTCAATTTATCTTTCCCCACACTGTTTTTAATTGTCATTCAAAAAATGACAATGTTGTCATTTGTCATTCATTTAAAGGTGCTTTAGACAATGAAATGATAACAATGTTGTCGATTTTTGTTACATACCAAAAGGGTGAACATAAAGTTTTGTATATAATTTTAATTATTTCTCGATATACAATGTAAAATGTATTCTTTTCTTGATGTACAGTCATTGATAGTAAATGTTGCTAATGCAAACACTCCGGTATTCATTTAACATAATGTAGACAAAATAGACAGCATGACTTCTGAATTGAACTACGGTGATAAAGTAATCAAAGACTTTCAAATTACCTTGTTTATATCTTTGATAACGAATAAATTATTATATTTAAATATTAAACGAATCACAAATTCAAATTGTACAATATAATATTATATAAAGGTGGTACAAATAAATAGATTGATGACAACATCACACTAACAAGGGAGGTAACTACTTTTAAAACTGACACGAAAACTGGCCCGGTCGTTATAGTATACATACACAGTGGTTGTGAGATCAATACTACTTAATCGAAGATAATGTCGACGGATGCAAAAGTCTTTAACAATCTGAACATAATGGGTGGGTGAACTTTACTTTTAAGTTTAGAAAGGTCGATCCAAGATTATTAGAATTGATTACCAAGGTCCATCTGCCAGTATTTTACGAACATCGAGGACGATAATGTTTTAATACTTTTGTTCGCACAATGTGTAAAGGGGAGCTGGGAAGCTGGATAAAAAAAAATCAAGGTTGCTGTTTGGCTTATTTTTTTTAAAGATTGGTCCAAAGTTGGGGTCGAACACCCAACCCCAGCCTTACCGAAAATGTAATAAAAATTGTCCCCACTAGGTGCAAAGGGAAGCTGGGTAGCTGAGGTCTACAGTAGAAAAATCCAGGGTGTTGTTCTGCTTAGTTTTTTTTTCTAAAGTAGGTCTAAAGTTGAGGTCGGATACCCTACCCAACCCTTACCGGACAGTTAATAAAAAAAATCTGCGGCAATACTTTTATCTGCACTAGTTGAGAACGTAAGTTAGAGATCTAGGGCCTACTTGATCAAAATTACAAGTTAATTTATAACACGGATTAATCTTTTTTAGCTAATAAATAATGTTCTTGCCCACCATACTTCGAATACAAAATTTAAACCTTTTGTCCAATCATATTTAAGCGGAATCCACTAGTTCAGAGGTAGAATGTTTTGTAAAAACAGTTTTGTGTGGCAAAAAGTTAAAGGTTTTTTTTTAATGCAGAATAATTATAATTCAGTTTCATGAACTATTTGACAGGATGCCGAAAATAAGGAAAGCTATTTCACACAATAGTGCAATTTTGCCACCATTTAAAAAAAAATCATTATTATTTACGATTCTATAAACACTCAAAAGTGTTGACTATTTAAAACGTAAAGCGGGCAGTACGCTGTGTAATATATCGAAAGCGATTGATTTGATAATATAGTGGTTATATATTAATAAAAACATTTGAAGTACGTTTGAGTCTTATGCAACATTTGTGTTTATATAAATATTTGAAAACTGGCTGCTACCGACTGGCTGCTTGAGCCTGGTCTCACAAACTCCGCATTTTCATTACAGCTGATTACATTGAGTGTGTAGACAAAGGTTATATCTTTTGTTTGCTTGCTTGTTAGCTGAACCGTGAAGTCATTATTAGGTAAGGTATACTTCATTCCTGTAGAAGGATCCTAGTCCTACAGACAGATTGATTGGTTATCTGTCGAACTAGTCTACTCTGAAAGGAGGGTAGTTTATCTAATCTAATAATACAAGCAAGCTAACCAAGGATGCTACCTTTGCCTACACACTCAATGCAATCGGCTGTAACTTCTTTACATAAAAGGTTGCAACACCTTGCCAAATTATTGGGTTCCAATAAACGTTTGAAAAATGAAGTCAATGTGCTTTCCCATAGGGTTTTGTGCAGAACAATTACCGGAAATCTATTATGGAAGTTTGCAAAAACAATATCAAAATTGAAATCTAACTGAACATTGAAGTTACTCACATTAAAAAAGGTTGAGACATTGAAGGCCAAATTAGTTTTCATATTTCATATTCTTGCGTGTCTTATTTTAATCAGACGATCATTACAAAGAAATTTAATATTCAGACAAAAATTAATGTAGAGTTTCATTGGTGAAATTAACACTACGATACAAATAAAGGATTCTCAAATGATCATGACTTTTGCTTCAAGTAAAATGATCAATTAATCAACCAATCAATTGATCAATCAATAAAATTGAGAATGGAAATAAAAAATGTGTAAAAGAGACAACAGCCTAACCAAAGAGCACAGCCGAAGGCCACTAATGGGTCTTCAACACAACGAGAAAATCCCTCAACCAGAGGCGGGCTTCAGCTGGTCGCTAAATAAAAATATATACTAGTTATGTGAAAATGGACTTCACACTTAACTTAGATAAAAAAAAAACGCATAAAAAACTAACAAAGACCGGATTCTCCTGACTTGGGACAAGCGCAAAAATGCGGCAGGGTTAAACATGCTTTGTGAGATCTCAACCCTCCTACTATTCAACTATAGCCAGCTAATGTAAAATAAACAAACACACACAAATATGCACAGAAAAACTCAGTTTAAAAGATATCAGAGTCCGATGTCAGAAAAGTAAACAAAAGAAACTACGCAAAATAAATATGATTCATAAATTGACAAAGAACTACTAGCAGTAACTGACATGCCAGCCCCAGACCCCAATTAAACTTATCAAAATGATATATAGATATAAGAAGATGTGGTATGAGTGCCAATGAGACAACTCTCCATCCAAGTCACAGTTTGTAAAAGTAAACTATTATAGGTCAAAGTACCCTCTTCAACACGAATCCTTGGCTCACACCGAATAGCAAGTCAAAAAGATCCCCCAAAATGACTAGTGTAAAACCATTCAGACCGGAAAAACAACGGTCTAATCTATATAAAAAACGAGAAGCGAGAACCACATCAACAAACGACAACTACTGTTTTTGTGTGTGATTATTTGATTACTAGACCAAATATTTCATGATTTTTTATTAACTAGGACTGAATTTTTGATTAATGATTGATTATCAAGTTTAATAAAAACCTAGTGTGTGTATAGCAAACATATTAACTTTGGCTTGAAAGACGTTTATCTCTGATTCCTTTCACGGATTTGGCTATACTTTTTGGACCTTTTGGATTAAAGCTCTTCATCTTTTATATAAGCTTTGGATTTCAAATATTTTGGCCACGAGCATCACTGAAGAGACATGTATTGTCGAAATGCGCATCTGGTGCAACAAAATTGGTACCGTTAATTTTATTACTACCACTGGGTCGATGCCTCTGCTGGTGGACTATTAGTCCCCGAGGGTATCACCAGCCCTGTAGCCAGTACTTCGGTACTGGCATACTTCGGTACTGGCATGAAAATACGGATTTTTTGGGTTATTAGATTTGCTGTTACAAAATGATGGAAATTATTATAAATTAAGGACTGTATCTCCCTCATGCAAAGCTCTGATTCCTTTCACGGATTTGGCTATACTTTTTGGACCTTTTGGATTAAAGCTCTTCATCTTTTATATAAGCTTTGGATTTCAAATATTTTGGCCACGAGCATCACTGAAGAGACATGTATTGTCGAAATGCGCATCTGGTGCAACAAAATTGGTACCGTTAATTTTATTATTTGTTTTTGCCTCGGCCAAATTGATAAGAATAAAATCCTAAGATTGAACGCGCTCGTTCAATAATCTTATTAAAATTCATATCTATATTAATGTTCTCATACACATAAGTATAACGAAATCAGAGATATACCTTTTTATTAGCTTAGTTCGTCTAATTTACAAATGTAGTATTTTTATCTGAAGTAAATTTACTAACTTCTTTAATAAAGAATTTGAATAAGAATATGTCCATAGTACATAAATGACCCACTCGCACTATCATTTTCCATGTCTAGTGGACCGTGAAATTAAGGGTCAGAACTCTATATTTGGCATTAAAATTAAAAAGATCATATGATAGAGAATATGTGTACTGAGTTTTGCGAGAAATATGAATACCTACTCAAATCCAATCTATTAGTATTAGAAAAATCGAGTTATTACAGAAGAGTGTCCATCATGCACTTGCACTGTACTATTATTAATATAGTCAAATAGAATGATATACAAATGGATGAAAATCATATATACAAGATATAGTAACTGTAATATACAAATATTAATATAACATATACAAACAAACCAGAATGTACTGATGTGTATCACTACAATATACTACAGGATATATACAAGATATTACGTTGAAGTCGATTCCCTGTCATTTATTCACCATACACGCAAGAACTTGTCTCAGAAAGAAAATTTTATCTGTATATTAACCTCACTTTCAGGTATAGAGATGTGATATTTTTTTCTAAAACAAGTGCTTGTGACAATCCAAAAGAACTTGCAGCCATTCGATGTTCAGTACTTTACTGCCACATTCGGTATGTGTTTTTGTTAGATGTTTTTTTTCATCTGTTTTGTATCGATCTCATGCGTTAAGCCCTTTTCCGATGATTTGTATAGTTTGTTCTTATGCTGTGCTGTAACAAACTGTTTCAGGTTAAGGGGAGGATTGAGCGCTCACAAACATGTTAAACTTCGCCATATATTGCATGTGCCTGTTCCAACCCAGGAGCATGTAGTTCAATGGTTGTCGTTTGTTGATGTCTTCATATTTGTTTTTCGTAATTTATGTTGTTTTAAAATAGGCCGTTATTTTTCTCAATTAAACTGTTTCATATTTTTCATTTCATGGACTATTGTAGCCGACAATACCGTATGTTTTTTTCTCATTGTTGAAGGTTATATGGTTGCTTGTATATAACTGCTTACATCCACTACATTTGAACTTTGTGGGATAGTTGACTCATTTGCAATAATACCATATCTCCTTATTAAAAAGTTGAGGGGGGAGGGGGTTGTAATTCTTTGGAAAGTTTCAATGTTTTTCTCCCAGGTAACCCAGTTTGAATAGAATATTTTGACATTTTGCTGTGCTCTTGGATTTGAATTAAGAGCCAACCAGAGCTCACGGCCTGTTGGTGGGTAGTTGATGACTATGGTAAGCTCTGGATGTCTTTTTGAGTATTACATACATGTACGGTGATTTGGTGACGTCTTTATGTCATGCATTGTTCCTTTACTTTATATAGACAGCTTATCAGTCAATCTGATCTATCAAAGTAGCTCTCCTAGCCTTTTGTATAGTCAGACGAGAAACAAGATCTAAACTGACTTAGCTTGGTATATACATGTATATTTAATATACTCATATAAATATAAAAAAGAAGATGTGGTATGATTGTCAATGAGACAGCTCTCCACAAGAGACCAAAATAACACAGAAATTAACTACTATAAGTCACCGTACGGCCTTCAACAATGAGCAAAGCCCATACCACATAGTAAGCTATAAAAGGGCCCGAAATAACAATGCAAAACAATTCAAACAAGAAAACTAATGGCCTAATTTATGTACAAAAATTGAATGAAAAACAAAAATGTAACACATAAACAAACGACAACCACTGAATAACGGGCTCCTGACTTGGGACAGGCACATACATTTAGAATGTGGCGGGGTTAAACATTTTAGCGGGATCCAAAATTCAAGTCAAATTGATATTTTAAAACAACATAAAAATAAAAAAGTGTAAAAAAAAATTATTTTAATAATTGTTGAAAATATTATTGTGTTTGTGAGTGGAAAACTGCTTGAAATTGTAGAAATATTCGAAAGTAGCTCTCTCGTTTTGTTCTGCAGCTACGTTAAAGGAACACCAATCAAGTAATCGATCTTTATGACTATGGATTCAATATTCAATGGTATAAAATATCATGTTCTACTTGTCGTACACTCAATAATACTTAAGTTGGAATAGATCTACGAAGACTCAAGAACGGGCATGTGTGGTTTGGCAATTGTACATGCCCACGACACCGATGTCCAGATATTGTTCGGAAGATGTTTTGAGAAGTTACGATGCTACCGGACATGGAAAATTAAACTGTTACAGTATATTACAGAACACAAAACTGGCTATCTTTGCTGTAAACACAAGTTAAAGCTGACAAGGGTTACATTATAAAAACAAAAAAGACACACAGACAAATAGTAGACACAAGACACAACAAAGACAACTGAAGACTAAGGAACACGGAACCCACCAAAAACTTGTGTTTTTAACCCATGTGGATATCACATTAGAATTTCAGATGAACAACGATAGCAGATAATTTCTTTTGCTTCAGGGTTTTTCACTAGCGTTTCATACCAATTCAATATCGATAAATTATTTTTCTCAGACAAGGGCGATATCAACAATATCACATATTGTGTTTATTTTAGCATATATCATGTATATATAAAATCTAAAATCGGACATTTTGTAAAATGCCTTTTCTGTTTTAATCAATATCAAAAATGCCTGTAAGATTCAGACATTTCAGAAAATGCTTGAAATTATACTGTCCCAAGTCAGAAGCCTCTGGCCTTTGTTAGTTTTGTATGATTTTTAATTTTAGTTTCTTGTTTTTAATTTTGAGTTTAATATGACGTCCTTTATCACTGAATTAGTATATACATTTGTTTAGGGGCCAGCTGAAGGACGCCTCCGGGTGCGGGAATTTTTCGCTGCATTGAAGACCTGTTGGTGACCTTCTGCTGTTGTCTGTTCTATGGTCGGGTTGTTGTCTCTTTGACACATTCCCCATTTCCATTCTCAATTTTATACATCAAATGAAAGTCTTGAATATTAGAGCAGACAATTCTATAATAATTATTAATTTCAATCGAATGTTATGGCAGGCAGGATATTTTACTTATTTGTCCCGATATTACTTGGTAAGAACTTGTTTGGTTTAGATATGGTCTTTCTTTCAACACTTCTATAGAAACGCAAAATACCGGGGTAATGATATGATCAAGTTGTATACCTTATGACGGTTAACTAATATCAAAATTATTAGCATTGATTTTTAGGATGAGGATAATGACACAATCACAGTAAGACATAGGGAGAATACGTTAGAGTATACGTGATATAGATGTACCTTAACATATGATGTCTATGAAATTAAAATGCAGAGGAGCTATTCATAATGAATGGAATTATATCGTTTATAATAATTTATCAACGCCACATCTTAGAAAACTTCATATTTACACAAACTACAAAAATAAACATAATTGAATTATTGAAATATCTTGATTTGGTAGAGATATGGCTAAATAGCAGACAACAATAACAGGCAAATTATTACTTTGAAATTTGTCGTACGTTAGGTCCTTTTAACTTTGGTCTGCACTTCTAACGCTTTATAAGATTTGAATTTTCTTTAAATATTTCAGGACCGATCATCACTGAAGAGACATTCGTTGTCTGAATGTGCTATTGGTACTTCCTAACATGCTAACAGAAAAACCTGTCTTGTTGTAATTGTTTTTTTTTTTGTTTTTTTTATCTTTAAAGCTTATTAAGTGCGCATGCTCTATCATAAATTGATATTGCTGTTGACTGGTCAGCAATTGGCTTGAGAACCAGGTTATTTCGGCAATAAATGAAAATTAAACAAAATTGCACCTGCGTTTTCTCAATATTATTTTTACAGTATATTTGCTACTTTGGGAAATTGTATATCAAATTGATAGAAAACTTCATCAGCTTTAACTCTAAATATGGGCAGTTTTTGTTAAGGGGGTCTTGAAATCTTTTGACAGCTTCAGACATCCTAATTTTTACCCTTTTTCAGTTGGACCATTCATGACCCAAACTTTTTTTACTGTGTAAATTCATCCCCATACTTCCTCTTTGTTAGGCATACCTTATTTTAAGGTGTATGAACAAAATTGCAAGTAAAACAATGTTCACACTAGAGTCTATAATTGTAGACAACGAAAATTCAAAGGACGATAACTATGTTCCTATCTAATAGAAAAGAAACACTTATCCGATCTTGATGTTACCAAAGCCTACTTAATTAAAAGACTGTTGACCAAGTTTTATGGCAAAAAGATATATACGATAGACAAAAAGACTACTTTTATATTAAAATGTGGGTGTTAAACTTTGACGTTAAAATTGAAAACTGTTAATTATCAATATTTGGGTCTATAACCATTTAAATATTGCGAAAAAACACCTTTTAAATGCCTTGACATTTATTGTGTCAAATATTTAAACCAATATAATACTCATTTGATGTATTGTTGTAAATGATCCTTCATCTATATACAAAATATAATTCAAACAGAAAGAAAATTACGAATAGCATATCCTATCTATTATCAGTTTTAAATGTTCTTGTGCCAAATAACACTGGAAATAATTCAAGGTCAATTTAAGCCGTATCACATATATTGTATTTACATTTTAAAATGCATACCAAAGCTATCGTTGTAAACATTTGTTATTTTTTGGCTCATTTCTATTGCATATATTTCTAGTCTCAACAGGAATATATTTCAACCACTAACTATCTTACAGTAGAAGAGACAGATAGTATCCGAAATGCAGCATTTACAAAAGACTCTGTAAAATGCAAATTTAGTGAAATTTTTATAATGAACTTTTATGCACAAAGCTCCTCACATTTTACTTGCTTCATAAAGGCTGTTAGATGAGCACCAGTCATACTACACATCTTGCACATTTTTCTGTGATTATCTACTTTTATCTAGATTCAGAGTTTACAAATGAATAATACAACTTGAAAAAAGCCGTCCATATGTTGTACCATTACACCACTGTCCCAGGTTAGGGTAGGGTTGACACCTTCAAACAATAACCCCACCACATTCTGTATATGTCTGTCACAAGTCAGGAACCTGTAATTCAGTGGTTGTTTTTGTTGCTGTGTAACAAATTTGCTTTTGTTCAAAATTTGTACATACAATAGCGGGTAGGCCATCAGTTTTCTCATTTGAAATGTTTTACATTAGTCGTTTCGAGTCTGGCTGAATATGCGGTAAACTCTTTTGACCTATAGTTTTTAATTTCCGAGTCATTTGGTTTATTGTGGAGAGTTGTCTCATGAGCAATCATACCACATCTCTTTTGTATATGGAAACACAAATATTGACACACAAAAACCTGTAAGATAGAAAGTCAGAATGCCACTAATGCATAATAACCTTGCAGACTCTCAGCTCACACTTATCATATGTCGTCACAATCATGGTTTAAGCACAGTAACACAAGGCATGTCATCATTGAATTCACGTTGCAGAATTATCAATAATTGATAAAGGTATACTTTGTTAATGTAACAGTATGTTTTACTAGTACAATTCACTTTTCATGGACAGAATTAATAAAGTCTATAATTGTAGATTAAATAAAATCAGGATGTTAAAAAAAATCAGATTGACAAAAAGTCATAATTATAGTTCTCATACAATAAATGTTATATTGTTATCCTAAATGGCAAAATGTAATCTGATACACAAATTTCTTCTTCACACGATGTATGTACTTTTAACATAAAAAACTGCATGTACATGTAATAGAGAAATTATGTGGCAAACCAGTAAATAAGGACATTATATAGGATTCATAAGAACTTAAACAATTATATACAAAGATACATCATGGGAAGTAAAAGTTAGTGCTTCCTAGTGTTAGAATCCCCACTTTTTATTCGATCAATGCTTTTGATTATGGAATCAACATTTAGAAAAAAGGGTAAAAAAACTTTCATTTTTGTAGTTTCTGGAAATAACTTGTGTGTAAGTGTATAGATTTCTATGAAATTGTACCACAAGGTTCAATATCACAACGAGACAGCTGGGTTTAATTTGGGTGGAAATTCCCCAAAACGTTTAGGAAGAAGTGGCAAAAAAGGGCAAAATCAATAATGTTTCTAGTTCGAGCTGACAATAACTTGTGTTTAAGTCTATTGATCTCTCTAAATTTGTACTATAAGGTTTCATACAACAAAGGAAAGGCTGAGATCAAGTTTGGCGGTAATTACTCCAAGGGAGGGGATTTTTTTCCCAAATTTGTTTGGGTACTGATAGTTCATTTTCATCAGCTCTACATACTTTCCAGTTCGCATACATCTTTTGCTTTCAAATTGTTTGCATTGATCGTTTTTAAAAGATATTAAATCCAGCGAATACTTCGACTCGTGAAATGACGTGTTGTTTTCATTTTTGTTCCTATACGGCCCAATCTACAACACGAGGAACCTACATGTTATATTCTCAAATTGTGTATTAAAATTTATCTAATATATATTGTAACATAAGATATTTTGATAACATTTGTTATATTGTAAATATCGAACAAACTAAAGTTTTTCCTTGAAACTGTACTCGCTCTGCAGACTTTGTTTGTGTGTTTGTTTGTTGGTTGCTAACGCTGCAGCGATTTGATAAAGCGTGGCGGAAAGATAAAATTGCAGAAGAAGCCATCCATCTGGAAACCTAAAGAGAACCACTGTATTAATATGCAATTATCAATAATTCTAAATATAGATCAGAGTCTTAATCATCTCAGCATGGATGGCGTTCAAACTCATATTCTCTGAAAAAGGAAGAATATACCAATAGGGTATGCATACTCTCAATTTGATACCAAACTGACAACATTACGACATAAAACGAAAAAAGACAAACAGTACACAAAATAAATCATAGATACAATCGCCTAGGGGTGATTTCAGTTGTTCGAGCAGGGTTAACAGATTCTGCTCCACGTATGACACCCGTCTTGTAGTACATGTATGTTAACATTCGTAGATGTCACATTTGAGGGAAATGGGACGGTGTAGTGGTTGGTAAGTTAGTGATAACAGTTTCTTAATTAATTAGACTGACAGGACGACAACCGAGGCATCTCAATTATAAGGAGATTCAGTAAAATTAAATGAATTACCAATGATACAACTATCCACGAGAGAAAAAAACAAAACAACATGGATACGAGGAACTATATGGGTCTACGTTCTGCTTTCAACTATGAGCTCATCCGTTAAGTAAGTTATAAAAGAGACCCGGCCTGAATTAATGTATAACGCTCAAAATGGACAAATAACGCTTCATATAATGATATAATCATGAACGTAAGACAGACAGCGACAAAAGACATTTATTTGCTATCCATATTTCAATAATTAAACAATTTTACTCCAGCGAAAGGGTGTTTCAGTTATCTTTTATGATGTGATTTTGATTGCTAGTCAAGAATTACAAATTAGATTAATTTAATAAAAGTTTTTAAATTTGTTTTCTTACAAATAAAAAATGTGAAATATTACATAAATCTGCTACAATTGATTGTCTGCATATATTGTCCTCCGTGTATATTTCTTCGTCTGCTTATTGCATACTCCAAATGCTCAGTCATGGTCAAATTAGAGTTATTGGACTCTGATTTCGATCTAGAAACAACGTTTCAAGAAAAAGAAAAGAAATCAATATCAGGGAAAATTGTGGTAAATTACACAACAATGTGGCACATTTTTCCAATAATAATTACTGGACATTTACAAATCAATCAAATGAAACCAATGAAACTGAGGAAAAAAAGTAGAAAACAATTAAAATCAAAATCAAACATCCAATTCAGATGACCAACCTTAAAAACAAATTGCTCTCCCAACTAACATTAAAGACAACAATAATCTATCCGTTATTCTTTGGACAATACCTTTCCAGAAATACATACTTATATAAATATACAAACAGAAACAAAACAGCTATTACTGTTTTTGCATTTTCACGTTGCTAGGATACATTAGATAACAGATTCTTGCAGATGAAGGAAAATTAAAGGGAACAGTTTATGCTAGCGAAAGATTAAGAAAATACCCTCCAAAACAGAATACTTGGATAAAGGTTTTTACTGATTACATATATACAGAAATATGGGATTGTCGAAGAGATTTTGAATATAGACGCCGAACAATTAGACGAATCAAAAAAATGGAGTGAGCCATCGCAGTGGAATTATCGACTGAGAAGACCATAATAGAGACAGGTATGGACAACCCCGAAGGTCTGATGACTCTTCTGTTGTATTTAAATACAAGATATTTCGGACTGTGAGAATGCCATGAACATAAGCAGTTGAAATTGGGGATGTTAAGATGAAAAACACATAGTACATGATGCGAAGCTGACAACATTAGGGACAGAACAAACTGTAAAAAACACCAAAGCATATGCCCTTAAAGAAAGGCTAAACCATGACAATCCAGAGAAATGTCATGTATCTGCATATGAGAAGGTATAAAATCGTAAAAAAAGTATAGATAAAAACAAGAGTACCTTGAAATTATATGAGTTTTCTTTCCGTAGATGAAATTATATTGATAAAATTGTAATTTCAAAATACTTCATCAAACTTACAAACATGCGTACTTTGACTATTTGAACTCATGGACGTTTAAAATTTAATAATAACGAAGTGGACAAGACAGTCGTTTCACTTAAAGCACTATAAATACTTATTTAAGAAATCATTAAGTTAATTAAAAAACGACATTACCAACTTTTTATTCAGTTTGGCTGCAATACCGATAGCAGTCGTGCTTACATAGTTGTGATGTAAATTAACAGAATTTAATAAAAGAAAGTATAACGATAATAGGTTTTCTGTTAATTTTAGTTTGCACTCATCAAGGTAATTTATACATTGATATGTATATAAATGCGTTCAATTAAAGTGCTAAAAATTATTTCCTTTATCTGTGCACAAATAAAAGCAACAGTAGTATATCGTTTTTCATTCATTAATCAACGTAGGGAAAACAAATCTGCGTTACAAACTAAAACCAAAAGAAACATATCAACCATGTCAACGACAAAAGGAAAACTACGCAACAGCAGAAACACTTGAGTGCAACAAAACAAACACCAACATACATGGAAACGAACTATTTCAAAACAACTGCCATATTCCAGACTTAGAACATTACATTTTATCTAAAATTGATGTGTTTATTGCTAGCCAAACCTCCTGCTTATATGGCAATGTTAAAAAATGTCGCTTAAATGAAAACACTACGTGACAAATATACAGCACAACCAAAGAAAACTCAGCAAAGGGAAATGTACTGTACACATAAATAATGTAATAGACCTTATAACATGTTAATTGAAGAATAACAACGAACATCTTCCATTAACAGAACAGGATATCACAAAGAGTGACGTATTTTTATAAAATCTTGAAATTCATAAAATTATTTTCACAATGCTAGTCCATAAAAGAGCAACCAAAATGCCAGGAAATGTAATACATGTTCATCCCAGGTATTGGATAGTATGCCTTTATTGGTTGAATTCACATCAAATTTCCAGTCTGAAATTTTAAAAATAAACCCGTAAAAGACATAACTATAATATAGATAACAAAGAAATATAATAAAATATAGTTAGTCCGCATAAGTTATAACTGTTGAGCAGGTTTTTTTGTAATTAATTAATTTGTTTTGTTTCTCATCAGAAAATAAATAAAAACTCCTACACGTGTTGTCATACATCGAACTTATAGTACTTTATCAGTTTTAGTTAATATAAACATATAAGACGGATGTCACCTCTTTCAAGTATGATTCAAATGAATGAAAATGGTATGCACTTTAAATTTTTAACATGAGCGAAAGTTCCATAAAAGTGCCAGTGCTATTTAAAATGTGCTTACTGCATAGTTGGAAATTTCTGTATAAGAGTTGTATAATTTATAATTTTTAAAATGTTCTACTATAATAATTTCACAGCCTTCTCGCCTGATGATCAAGATATGAAGAGAAAGTAAAAAAATTTCGTCAGCGCTTTTTCTTCATTTACGGAGTTCAAAGTAAATTCAAATGAATAAAATTATTTTAGATCAAATTCGTAAATAGAATTTACTTTTGAAAATGTAAGATAAAAATCGTACACTCATTTTACAGACGACAAGTTGTTGAAAAAAAAAATCAACGACGGATCCGAAATGTGATCCAATCATTTGCAAATATATATGATCTTATATATAGGACTCTGATGTACAGTTGTTGTCGTCTGTTTATGTAGTTCATACGTGTTTTTATATAGATAAGACCTTTGGTTTTCCCGTTTGAATGGTTTTACATTACTATGTTGGTTTTTTTTGGAAAGGGGGGGGGGGGCGTTTTATAGCTTGCTTTTCGTTGTAACAAAGGCTCCGTGTTGAAGGCCGTACCTTGACCTATAATTGTTTACCCCTAGACATTGTTCATGTTGTTATTTGGATGGAGATTTGTCTTATTGGAACTCATACCACATCTTCCTATATCTATGGACTGTACACATTTTATATTTAATATCAAGTAAAATGTAACAAAATCTAAGGATTGAAAAAAAACAATTCTATAAAATATATCAAGTAATATGCTTTCCAGGTTGATTTTAAAAGTTCATATCAAAATTCTATTCTATCATTTTTAAGGCAAAACTTCAAAAGGGCATCGATAAACCAACATAAATATTATAGGTAGTCGTTATGAGTAATAATTCTGTGGCAGTTTAAAAAAAAGTTTCGTTTGTGATTAAAAAATACATGAAAACTCTTACACGTGTATTCATCGATGCATATGACCAGCCATGGGCACTTTTATACCAGTTTATATAAATGTATAAGACAGATGTTACCTGTTTCAGCATGATGTTTGTTTCATAAGATAGATATACAGTAAAACACGTATTATTTTAAATTGAAAGAAAACGTCTCAGTTTCATCCTTTTTTCTTTCAAATAAGTGAGAAGCTTCATTTAAGTGTAACTGCTATTTCAAATTTGCACACTTAGAAACTAATATGTCAGAAATTTCTACAACATGAGGAGGTTCTGAAATTTGTTTATTTTGAAATGTTTTACTGTAACAAAGTGACAGTACTCGAATATTGATTTTGATATGTTGAGAAAGACAGAAGACTTGTTAGCCTAATCATTAAAATATACTTTCACTTAAAAGATAAAAGTAAACTTCCTTCAATCCAATGATTCGGAGAATAGGGCATCTATATCAAATTAAATGACACTTTATAATTGTGTTTCGTCCTATGCGCTTTTCTGGATTCACCATCCCTATTCATCAGGTAAAGTTGTCAACCACAGGAGATCGTTCAAAATAATGAAATATAGTAAAAGTAAAATAACACTAACAAAACAAAACAACGAACTTCAAGGTAAATTTAAAACAGAATGTCCTTTATAAAACGGAAACATCTTAAACTAAAACGCATCTAACAAATGGAAAAGAACTGTCATATTCCTGATTTTGTACAGACATTACCTTATATAGAAAATGTTGGATTAAACCTGGTTTTATCCGCAGACAAAACTCTATAAAAGATTGGTGCTCGCCCTTTTTAGAAAGATTTAGATAAAACTATGATGTTACCACCTCGGAACAAATTATAATTAAACGGTCTACGATAGTCACATTATCATACTTTGTATGGTTAAAATAATTATTACTTGGTTGTAATTCTTTAATCGATTATCTTATTTTATTTATATACACCTGCATATCATCGATAACGAAATGCTACAAAGTTTTATGGACAATATTGAATGCAATTTCATCATTAACTGAGTAATAAAACTTGTAAAAACTAGTATCTCAATTGTTTTACTTTCCTGTAAAAGTAATGTTCTAGTAATGTACTCTTTACAAGCTTTCGTTTGATATACGACAAGCATATCTTTTGAAAACTTTCATTTTTTACACCTAATGGCCCCATGCACTTAAATTTGTTGGTATTGATGGTCCATATTTGGTCTTCAAAAAAAAAAACAAGAGGCGGACATGTCAAAAAAATGTTGGATGAAAAAAAAAAGAAAAAAAAAACAAAACATTAGAAAACAATAAGGTCTTTCCTCGCGTAGAGGAAAGACCTTAATAAGATAAGATTTGCAGATTTAAAATAAGCAATTACATGTCGTATTGATTATCACAAATAAGTTAAAGTATAAAAAGAAGATGTGGTATGATTGCCAATGAGACAACTGTCCACAAAAGACCAAGACACAGACATTAACAACTATAGCTCACCGTACGGCCTTCAACAATAAGCAAAGCCAATACCGCATAGTCAGCTATAAAAGACCCCGATAAGACAATGTAAACAATTCAAACGAGAAAACTAACGGCCTTATTTATGCATGTTATATAAAAAAATGAACGAAAAACATATATTTGTAACACATAAACAAACGACAACCACTGAATTACAGGCTCCTGACTTGGGACAGGCACATACATGAATAATGTGGCGAGGTTAAGCATGTTAGCGGGATCCAAACCCTCCCGTTACCTGGGACAGTAGTATAACAGTACAACATAAGAACGATCTATAAAAATCAGTTGAAAAAGGCTTAACTCATCAGATGGACAAAAATACAAGTGGACATGACCGGGTACTTATACATCCCGACACAAAAAGACGCAATGATCAGATCTGAGAGTATTCGCAAGTTATCTGACAGCTAGTTCAAAGCCACTTACAACTAATAAAAAAAATCATGCATCTAAGACTAAACTATCAATCCGTACACATCCAACATCCATTGGATTTAGTGTAAAGACGATATAAACAGCCAGAGAAAAACATGATCTTGTGCAATGCCAAGTTACAGGTATCGACAGATTGTAGATCTATGAATATGTATATACATATATGTAAAATAATAGTAATATTTAGTTAGCTTTTAATCTACTGATAACAAAATCAACATGTATACCAATAAAAACAATATTCAATGATCTTATTACAGTGTTGAATAGGTAACCTTTTAGAATAAGTTTATTTAAAGGAGTGACAAGTTTACATGGATCATTTCTAAATTTCCGGGCACGGTTAACAACATTTCCGTAAAAATGAGGATGTGCTATCCCGTTTGAAATAAGATTTCTACAGATACAACCAAACCTCTAAACCAAATCTTTATATCTATGGAAAAATTTAGTAAATGTTTCAAGTCATTTATGGTAACGATATGCTTGGTTTAATAATTTACCAGTAATACATAGGACTATTACTACTAAAAACGACAATTACACTCGTACTTTAGTGCACGACCGAGTTCTACATTTGTACAAAAAGACGAAGATGACAACAAAAAGTTGTTGTAATTGATAGTTCATACAGTATAAAGTATATATTATACACTGTTTTTTTTTATCAAGTACAAATAAAGGACAATGTACAGAAAGGAGTAAACAACAGGTTGTGAAAACGAAAACAAAACAACACTGCAAAAACATTTTCTTTTCTCAATAAGAAAATGGAAATTGTAACACGTGTTAAAATACATGTATCTTCCTGTTAGCGTACAAAACACATTTAATATTGTATATTCGATAGATTTGAATAGCCAACGTCACTTTTTCATATCAACTAATACATACTTGTACGGCAGATGTTACATGTTTGAGAAAGATGTTTGTTTTTTTTTAACATAAAATGTATATTGAAATATGTATTTTTTAAATGGTGGGGAAAATAAACGTTCATACATTTCTTTTTTCAATATTATTGAAGGCTCTCGAAAAGTGTTAGGAATAATGTGCACGCTGCGCCATCAAATGCCTGGATTGAAAATGATATTGTAGAGGAAGTTTAGAAATATAGTTTTTTTAAATGTTCTACTGTAATAAAGTGTCAGTACTCAAATATTGATCTAGTTAAAGTAAGAAATGAGAACAACTAACCTTGTTATTAAGATTTACTTTTAATTAGAATCACAAAACAAAATCTAATGTACATTGCATTCAATCTAAAGATATAAACAATAAGGCGATACTACAATTTCAAAATGACAATTGTGCATTCCTCCGAAGCGTTTTTGTGTCTTTAAGCTTACCTGAAACATTCTAACCTACACATTTAAATTCATGGGGTTTTAGAAATACGTCAATACTTTATGACAAATCGAGAACTGCCAAATTAACATAAGGTAAACCTTGTCTGACGATCAGTACCATCGCATTGATGATACTGTTTTTGACCATTAATTTACCAACAGAGGAAAATAACACCTTATACCTGGTATGCGTTCCAAGTGTATATTACATATGCATAAACCAAAAAGACAACCGAAAAACAGAAGTCGAAGAAAACGGATACATTCTCAAAGACAAAGGATGGAAACGTATTGAGTCCCGAAGACATCACACAAGTTCAATCATATTGGAGTAACGTTGCAGGTGTGGAATTTGTCGCAAAAATAATTTGGCTAGAGTTTTTAAGATGTAACATATTTCGTTACTTGTCAAAAGTAATAATGACGAAATATTCACAGACTTATAAGGGACGAACAACCCTGCCAGTTTGTTCTGAATGGATTGTCGCTGTCACCCTAAAATTAAACGTCCTACATTTACCTATTTTTGTAAAATAGTATCGTGGTTAATATTATCTTTATATATGGTTGTAATACATTCTATGTCCGATGTCATTTCCTTCGCTTAATATACTAGTCAAAAAAAGTAACGATACAGAATGTTGAACTGTAATTTATCATTAGTATATAATAAACACTGTTAAATTATCTAAGGAAACACATGCATTTGAATAGCAAATGCATATGATTAAAAGAATCTGACCATATTGGAAATACAGTGTTGTTGAACACAGGTGTCAAATTTATTTTGCAGAAATGATAACAAAAGTCGTTAATTTTGAAGAATTGTGTATTTAAAAATCAACAAAGATCTGCAACATGTGCAAAGGCATTGCACATTTCAAACAGACCATATTTATGTTTAAAGTTATAATTTCTAATATATTTTTTTTTAATTATTTGGTGTATATAAATAAAAGAAGATGTGGTATGATTGTCAATGAGACAGCTCTCCACAAATGACCAAAATGAAATTAACAACTATAGGTCACCTTACGGCCTTAAACAATCAAATAAGGGCCACGAAATGACAATGTAAAACAATTCAAAGGATGAACGAAAAACAAATATGTAACACAGATTACAGGCTCCTGACTTGGGACAGGCATATACATACATGTAAATAATGTTGCGGAGTTAAACGTGTTAGCGGGATCCCAACCCTCCTCTAACCTGGCACAGTGGTATAACAGTACAACACAAGAACGACCTATTAAAATATACGATTTTTGAAAGAGAAAACTTTGCAAAACAAAAATCACTCTTTTGCCTTAAATAATGTATTTGATAAGAAAATAAACACAATATATATGAGACCAATTTGGCCGTGTTCTACCATGGTACAGTGTATCTAAATTCATTATACATGTATATGGAAAACATGGAAAACACATGGTCTGTATCGTGTCTTTTGTTGACTAGTATATGATTCAATAACTGAATGAAAACGATGTTTATTCTTTTCAAAGAGAGTTTTGGGAGGTGGGGTTGCATCCACTATCGGAAGTTGAACAGGCCATCGTCATGGCAATATTACACTTAAAAAGATGAGAAACAACTCAAACATTTCCATATTTCTGACCAATGCAACTGTTAAGATAATATTTGAATAAATAAAAGGTTCAATACGGACTTGAATTTATCATTTTTGTTGGATTTGTTACATTTTTGTGACTTGATTTATGCATACTATATGGTCGTGTGCATGTATGAAGTAAATGTAAAAGAATTGTGTACATTTGTTTAAATAATATCATTTTGTAAGTTCATGTACAATAATGCGTATCTTAAATGTTCCTTTGGAATTTCAACCAAAGATGAAGAACTGGATCTTCCATCACTGTATTGGATACCTAAACCACATAAGTGTCCTTACAAACAACGGTATATTGCTGGGTCTTCCACGAAACCTTTTTCTAAATTATCAACATCTATTTTATCAGCAATCAAAGACGGGCTTCAAAGTTATTGTGAAACTGCCTATTCAAGAGGAGGCGTGAATCAGATGTGGATACTTAAAAATTCCAAAGATCTTTTAGAGTACATACAATCTAACTCTCTTTCATCTTGTAACAGTATTAAAACATTTGACTTTTCTACTCTTTGCACAAGTATTCAACATTCCAAACTAAAAGACAAATTGAAAGAGTTGGAATTGCTTTGCTTCATAAAAAAGAATGGCCAACGTAGATACAAGTATCTTGTCTTAGGGAAGGATAAATCCTACTTTGCAAAGGACCACTCTGATTCAAACAAAAAATTCTCTGAAACTGATATTATCAAGATGCTTGATTTCTTGATTTACGTTCGGATGACGTGTTTTTCAACACTGTCGGCATTCCCATGGGAACAAACTGTGCCCCTCTACTTGCCGACTTGTTTCTTTATTATTATGAGGCTGACGTCATGCAGGAACTTCTTAGGAAGAAAGATAAGAAGATAGCAATATCCTTTAACTCTACTTTCCGCTATATAGATGATGTTCTTTCACTAAATAATTCAAAAGTTGGTAACTATGTGGAACGCATCTATCCCATCGAGCTAGAGATAAAGAATACTACAGATACAGTTAAGTCGGCCTCATATCTTGACTTACATCTAGAAATTGACAATGAGGGTCGGTTGAAAACAAAACTTTACGACAAAAGAGATGATTTCAGCTTTCCAATTGTTTTCATATTTTGAAGATTTGATTTCGGGGTTCACTTATATAATGAATCTAATGTACTCAATTTTAATAACAAAAAGTCCTGTCTTTGCAATGTGACCTGCATTTGGCTATCATAAAATACTTAATCTTTGTTCTTGGAACCGACGCTGTGGCCATCTTACCAAAGAACCGACCGATACCATTGTCTCTGCAATCCGACTCGGTGGCTATGATATCATACAACCGACCTTCAGCAGTGTCATCCTCTTAAATTTCATGTTTTCCCTCAGTTTTAATTTGCAACCCGAATTTGTTTTCTCTCTATCGATTTATGACATTGGGACACCGGTATACTATTGTTGCCTTTATTTGGTACGACGCTATAGCATACCACAAAAAAAAAAAAAAAAAAAAAAAAAATTCGTTTTTCGTTATATTTCCTCACTTCTTCAATAATGAAAATAATCAAATGAATATATTAAATGAAAATTATGAAAATAGTAATTTATAAATGATATAATTTTTTATCATCATTACATCAATATAAAGACATACGATGCAGTTTTGATCCCATTGGGTTTTTTGAACGAATTTTTGTATACAAGCTTTATTTCGGCTAGACCTTTAATTATGCAACAACAAACACAATTTTATGTGCCATTTTTAAAAGATACATCAGGTAGAAATTTTTTCACATTTACTCAAACTTTCAGTTTCTTGGATGTTTCTATCCATTGGATATATTGTTATCATATAGTCTGTTTTTGTTTATATTGGCGTTTGTTTTGCCGCTGTTTAGTGTTTCTGTTTTTCCGTTTTTTTTATAATTATAACTGATGTGTTACCTTCAATTTTTTTAAGACCTGGATTTGTTTCTGTTTAATTGATTATTGACAATTAAACAGCAAAATACTACTGTTGCCTTTATTTATAGACATTCCGAGCTTTTTTCAAAAGATAAACACAAAACAAATTGTGTAAAAAACAATTGGAATCTTATTTACATAGGTATGCTCTAATTTGTGTATTTTATCTCTTTGGAACTAATTTTTAATGACTTTTCTGAATTATGTTCACCTGTAAAAAAGTATTGTAACACTTCCATTGAAAACAATGTAATAATTGTGTTATTGTTATATGGTAGATTAATTATTTATTACACTTTATGTTGATTTTAATAGCAAAATCAACATTTGATTGGTTGAAACCAAACTGGTTGGAACAAAACTTCGTATTCCCTTCTGAGTATCATATTCCCCTCTGAACGTTGGTATATCCTTGTGCGACGTTGAAAAAAACAAACAAACAATAGTACACATGACACAACGTAAAAAACTATGGAATAAACAACACGGACCCCACCATAAACTAGGGGTAATCCCAGGTGCTCCGGAAGGGTAAGCAGATCTTGTTCCACATGTGGCACCCGTCGTGTTGCTTATGAGATATCAAATCCGGTAAATAGTCTAATTCGGTAGGACACATTTATGAAATGGAAGGGGATTGTAGTTACGACGTAAGGAACATATTCAATATAATTTGTGAAACGGTTATTCCATAACGGTCAACCAACTCGTGATGGTATAGTAAACAATTTCGTTTATTATTACTAAATCAAACAGAAAATAAAGAAATTGCTTGCAAATATGAGAGAAAAACAGACCACAAAAAATATCCGACTTTTAAGAAAAATAAAACAAGACCGAACACGACTTTGTTCAAATTAAACTCATCATAGATACCAGGAGTAGGATATAAAATTAGCCAAAATTGATTCAAACTGTAAAGTTTCAATATAAGTGTTATGTGCGGTCAGGCTCTACCTCAGCATATACATTTATAGCGTCATTGTGTTTAATTATGACAAAAATATGGCAAGCCGTTGGGAAATTTATTATTTTTTTTTATCAAAATTAATAAACCATTTATTTATACATCGAATTTTTAATATTAGCAATTAATAAATTTTTCATATAAAAAAAAACATTTATTAATATAAAAAATCAATTTTTAATATTAAATATCTGTAGGATTTTTTTAATAATGAAAAATTATTTTTAGTGTTAAAATATACGCTAATTTCTTAATATCAAAAAATCATTTCTTAATATTAGAAAAACAAAATCAATGTTAACTTATTGTTTAATATAAGGCAAACCAATCATTATCTGCCAAACGCTCTAATGATGATAATACGACAAATCGGTCCGGAGAAATGATGCTGAATTTGCCAAAAATAATTTCAATAGTTTGATCCATGTGAATACTACGGAAGCGTATTATGGACAAAACAAATTAGCATTGACCAACATTTGTAGGTCCCCAGGAGCAAACATTAAGACTAAGTAACTGTTTCGTATGGCAAGCCGTTCAAGTGGTTTTGGAATTTGTTATACCACTGATGTTGAATTTTTACTCTTTTGGCAATAGCCACGTGGTTAAATATTTCACCATGCTTCTATCAGAGCTTATTGAAAATTGAAATGGGGAATGTGTTAAAGGGACAACAACCCGTCCAAAGAGTAGAAAACATTCGAAGGCCACCAATAGGTCTCAATACAGCGGGAAAATTACACACCCGGAAACGTGCTGGAGCTGCCGCCCCCCCCCCCCCAAAAAAAAAAAATAAAAAATAATATGAATTAGTTCAGTGATAATGGACGTCATACTGTACTCTAAAAAAATCATACATAATTACTGACAAAGGCCAGAAGCTCATGACTTGTGATAGGCAAAAAAATGCGACGGGGTTAATAGATATAGGAAGATGTGGTATGAGTGCCAATGAGACATCTCTCCATCCAAGTAAAAATTCAAAAAAGTAGATCATTATAGATCAAAGTACGGCCTTCATCACGGACCCTTGATCACATCGAACAGCGTGCTATATAGGCAAAAAAAAAGTACTAGTGTAAAACCATTCAAACGGGACATGTTTTGTGAGATCTCAATCCTCCCCCTATATCTCTACCCAATGTAGAAAAAACACAGCAATACGTACAGTAAAATTCAGTTTAAAAGAAATCCGAGTTTGTTTTCAGAATAGGTAACAAAAGAAACTAAACAAAATGACAATGGCAATGATACATAAATTAACAAAGGATTTCTAAAGCAGTTACTGACATGCTAGCTCCAGGGGCTTCACACTGCATTTAAGACACGCATATCAATATTAACATTCAAACAAAAATCAAAACGTTGTGTCACATTCATGTTTACTACCAACTAAATTCCAGATCGATTTATTTTACTTGGTCCGTCATAAGCGATTTGTAGGTATCTTTGTATTAGTCATATAAGAAACGGAGTTTCAACCCTTCCATTTTTTACATTCAAATTTGTTTATAACGTTTTCCCCAAATTCCTAACCTGGAGTCAGGACTATGCAAACTTCTACGAACTATTAGTCCCATGCACACAGTTACCTTGTTTCTCATATATAGAAAAAATTACGTGTCGAGTTTAAACCAGTAATACAGTGACAAGATATTTATTCCTAGCAATATAAAGAATATGTAGATATGTAATGAAGTATGATTGCCAATCAGACGACAACTATCCCCACAAAATTCCATTGGCGGGAGTGTAAGCAACTGTACGTCCACCAACTATGAGAAACAATATAGTTAGAGTAGATACTAGATCAATGATCTTTAGTTACAGCAGGTACTTGTTGAATGTCATATAGTCATAGATAGTACTTGATGGATGTCCTATAGTAATAACAGGTACTTGTTGAATGTCCTGTAGTCATATCAGGAAATTAATTAATATTATATTGATAGGTACTTTTGGAATGTCCTATTGTCATAGCAGAAACTTGTTGTATGTCGTATAATAGTAGCAGGTACTTGTTGAATGACGTATTGTTATACATGTAGAAGGTACATAATGCATGTACTTTACTAATGGCAGGCCTTGTTGAGTGTCCCATATAGCTATAGCATGTTATTGTTTAATATTCTACTGGTATTGCAGATACTTGTAAATTTCATGTAGTTATATAATGAAATTGTTGAATATTCAATTGGTATCGCAGATACAAATTAAATCTCATCTTGTCATATAAGGAACGTTTTGTATGTCTTGGTAGTCATATCAGGTATTTGTTTAATGTCCTATTGATATAGCAGGTACTTGTTGAATATCAAATTGGTATAAAAGGTACTTGTTGAATAGCTTTTTGGTATAGTAGGTACTCGTTGTATGTCTTGGTAGTCATTTTTGGTTCTTATCTAATGTCCTATAGTTATAGCCGGTAATTGTAGTATGTCCTTTATTTATATCAGGCACGTGTCGAATGAATATCATATTGGTACAGTAGCATGAAAAAATCCTTGTTGAATGTCTTACAGTTATAGTAGGTACTTGTTGCATATCCGATATATAGTTATAATAGGTATTTGTTGAATGTCCCAATGTTATAGCAGGTATTTGGTGAATATCCTATTGTTAAAGTAAGTCCTTATAAAATGTCTTATAGTTATAGTAGGTACTTGTTGCATGTCCAATAGTTATAACAGGTATTTGTTGGATGTCCCCTAGTTATGGCAGGTATTTGGTGAATATTCTATTGGTAAGGTAACATGAGAAAATCCTTGTAGCATGTCTTACAGTTATAGTAGATACTTGATTTTCTTTTAGTTATAGCAGATAATTGTGGTATGTCCTATTGGTAAAGTAAGTCCTTGTTGAAAGTCTGTCAGTTAAAGTAGGTACTTGTTGAATGTTCTATAGTTATAGCAGATCATGTTGAATGTCCCATAGCTATAACAAATTGTTGATGAATATCCTATAGGTAAAGTAGGTAATTGTTGAATATTTTATAGATATAGCAGGTAAATGTTGAATGTCATAGCAGATACTTGTTGTGTCTTCAGTCATATCAGGTATCTGATGAATGTCCTGCAGTCATATCAGGTAATTATAGCCAGTTATTGTTGTAAGTCCTATATTTCTATCAGGCACTTGTCGAATGTCCTATAGTTATAACAGGTTATTGTTGAATATATTTTGGTATAGAGTTGAGTATTGAGTCATAGCAGGTACTTGTTGTATGTCATGTAGTCATAACATAAAATTGTTTAGTATCCTTTTGGTATATTAGGTACTTGGTGAATGATCTATAGATATAGCAAGTACATGTTGAATTTCATATTGTTATTATAGCAACTTGTTGTATGTCCTCTTTTTATCGCAGCTACTTGTTGAATGTCCTATTGTCATAGCAGATACTTGTTGTAAGTCCTATAGTTATAGTAGGTACTTGTTGAATGTCCTATAGTCATATAAGGTACGTGATGAATGTCCTTTATATAAATCATGTCCTTGTTGAATGGCTTACAGCTATAGCAGGTTATTGTTGAATATTCTATTGGTAAAGTAGGTAATTAATGAATGTCATTAATTCAAAGCAGATAGTTTTTGAATATCCTTTAGACATATATGGTTCTCGATGAATGTCCCAAAGTCATAGCAGGTACTCAATTACTTGTTGAATGTCCTATAGCAGGTAATTGTAAATATCCTATTGGTATAGTAGGTTTTTATTGAATGTCATATTGAAAAAAAAAACATGGACTTGATGAATGTCTTTTATTTACAGTAAGTACTTGTTGAATATCCTTTAGTCTAAGCAGGAATTTTATTAATGTACTTTAGTCATAGCAGGTACATGTTGGATGTCATGTTGTCATACCAGGTACTTGATGAATGTCATATATAGTTATAGAATGCGCTTGTTGAATTTCCTATAGTCATAGCAGGTACATTTTTTATGTCCTATATTTATAGCAGGTACTTGTTGAATGCCCTATATCTATATCAGGTACATGTTCAATACCGGTATCCTTTTGGTATAGCAGGTACTTGTTGAATACCGGTATCCTATTGGTATAGCAGGTACTTCTTGAATATCTTATTGGTATAGCAGGTACTTCTTGAATATCATATTGGTATAGCAGTTACTTGTTGAATATCTTATTGGTATAGTAGGAACTTGTTATATATCTTGGTAGTATTATTTCGTTCTTGTTTTATGACCTATAGTTATAGCAGATATTTGCTGAATATCATATTGGTATAGCATGTACTTATTGAATATCTTATTGGTATAGTATGTACTCGTTGTATGTCTTGGTAGTCATATTTGGTTCTTGTTGAATGTCAAATAGTCATGACCGGTAATTGTTGTATGTCCTATATTTATATCAGGCATTTGTCGCAAGTCCTATATCTATACTAGGTAATTGTGTAATATCCTATTGGTAAAGTGAGTCCTTGTTGAATGTCTTTCAGTTATAGTAGGTACTTGTTGGACGACTAATAGTTATTACTGGTTCTCGTTGAATCTCCTATAGATATAAAAGGTATGTGTTGAATATCATATTGTTATAGCAAAAATTGTTTAACGTCGTATAGATATAACAAGTACTTGATGAATGTCATTAAATCAAAGCAGGTACTAGTTGGATGTCCTTTGGTCATATTTAGATGGTTCTTATATATATATATATATATATATATATATATATATATTCATATATATGGGTTCGAATCCAGGCGAGGGAAGAACAAAAAATTTGTGAAAGCAAATTTACAGATCTAACATTGTTGGGTTGATGTTTAAACGAGTTGTATATATTTATATATATATACTTTATATACTTTATAATGATAAACCACTGTTAATAGAAAGGTACAAAGAAGAACATAGACATTATACAATATAACAAAGGGAAATAAACAATACAATAGAAATAAATATATATGTTCGCATTTAAAAAATGAGCAGCGTAAATTAAATGGAAGACCTTAAAATATGACAGAGGAGGGAGAATATTAATTGAGAGAATCAACTTCATCGTTTATAAGTCTAATAACATTGGACAAATTTCTAAGCTTTGAGTGTTCTCGGTGAATGTCTGGAAGTCATAGCAGGTACTCAATTACTTGTTGAATGTCTTACAGTTATAAATGGTAATTGTTGAATATCCTATTGGTATATTATGTTCTTTCGGAATGTCCTATAGTTATAACCGGTAATTGTTGAATATCCTTTTGGTATAGTAGATTCTTGTTGAATATCAGATAGAAAAAAAACAGGTACTCTATTAATGTCCTTTAGTCATAGCAGTTACATTTCATATGTCTTGTAGTCATTTCAGGTACTCGATGAATGTCCGAAAATCATAGCAGGTACTCAATTACTTGTTGAATGTCCTATAGTTATAACAGGAAAGTGCTGAATATCCTATTGGTATATGGTAGGTTCTTGTTGAATGTCATATAGTCACAGCAGGTTCTCTATTAAAATCCTATAGTCATAGCAGGTACATTGCGATAGTCCTTAGTCATAATAAAACCCCAAATAGTTTTAACAAGTAAGTTCTTTCTTAAATCTAACCAAACACATTTTTATTAACACTGGATTGTGAGTTTACATCTGATGTTAAAATATGCAAGTTTTCAAGTCAAAAATGATTATTCGAATATAAGATCAGAGAAAAAGATAAAACAGCAACCATAAGAATAAAATATTTTTCAAAATATGATTTCCTGCATGAATTAATTTATTGTTTTGAATAGTCATGAAAATAACTTTTATTACTTTCAACTTTCAAATGTCAACATTTATTGTGGGCAGTTGTTATAGACATTAAACATTTGTCATATATTAGCAATATAACAGGTAAAGCTTTGATAATCTGGTCTTCTGTTATCGCATTTACCTGTGAAATCAAAATTTGTTTTGGTTCAAGATTTAGAAACAGAACAAAAAGCAACTCTTGTCGAGTTTTTTTTTTCTTCTTTCTAAGCGAGTACTCATACATTCAGTATTTTCGACAATGTGCATTTATTGTTTATATATTACAATTTATAACTGGCGCTTTAATGTTTCGTCTTTAAATCCAAGTCTCTGATTTTTAACATTTTTATATCTGCACGATGTAAACGCCGACCGCAAAAGGGTCCCTAAATTGAACTGTCACGACAGAAACAAAAAAAAAAAATCTCATTACTGTGTGTTCAATATGGGAGTGGAGTTACAAGCCTTATATACTTTATTTGTACGAGTAAAAATAAACAAAATTTTATTTTTGAACTGGTTATTTATACAATAATTGGCTGAAAGCAGGATACGAGCAGGTGTTCTGTTATATTTTGATAATCATATTTTCCACTGATCTAAATTAAGCTACATGATTACAGTAACGATAATATCTTGTGTTAAAATATGCAAGTTTTCCAG
Source organism: Mytilus galloprovincialis (assembly GCF_965363235.1). Taxonomy (NCBI): domain Eukaryota; kingdom Metazoa; phylum Mollusca; class Bivalvia; order Mytilida; family Mytilidae; genus Mytilus; species Mytilus galloprovincialis. Next base: position 20,910,430 of record NC_134846.1, read on the forward strand.
TCAAAAATGATTATTGGAATAAAAGATAAAAAAAAAAGATGATAAAACAGCAACCGGAAGAATATAAATCTTTCAAAATTTCTATTTTGTGCATGAATCATTTTATTGTTTACAGCACTCATAAAATCACTTTTATTACTTTTTTCCTGTTATGTCAACATTTATTGTGGGCAGTTGTTATAGAAATTAAAAATTTGTCATATATTAGCAATATAACAAGTAAAGCTTTGATCATCTGGACTCCTGTAATCGCATTTACCTGTTAAATCAAAATTGTTTTGGTTCAAGATTATGAAACAGAACGAAAAGCAACTCTTGTCGAAGTTTTCTTAGTTTTTTCTTTTTTTTTTCATTTTTATTTATTAATATTAGAAAAAATATTTATTACTACACAAAATGATTTATTAATATAATAAAAAATATTTATTAATATTAAGAAAAATATTTATTAATATTAAAAATTGATTTTTTAATATTGATAAACAGAAACTATTTTTTGATATTAAATACTATTTTTTTTAATACAAATCGAATTTATAATTTTAGAAATTGATTTTTTATCAAAAAATAAAACCTTTATATAAAATTATTATTTATTAATATTAAAGAAATATTTATTAATATTAAAAATGTATTTATTTAAATCAAAAAAAATATTTATTAATATAAAATTATTATTATTAAAAATGTATTTATTTAAATTTAAAAAAAAATATTTATTAATATAAAATTATTAATATATATCATTAGATGATTTTAAGGGTCATAACCTTTTTAGCTAACTGGATGAATCAAAATATGCTACATGTAACAGGTGTTAATGAAATTGACAACTTCGTGGAATGTGAAAGGCACTCGAAGGGGATTTTCGTTTAACAAAACAATCATTAGAGAACACGAATTACATAGTTATTCGTGGATTATCTGATTTTTTCAATATCGATAGTTATAATATAAATTTTAAAGTCCTCGCCGTCTAAATTGAAAACTACGTTCAAACCTATGATTGCGTTGGATAAAAACCGAAATTTTTATATGTGTGCATGTAAAACAGATTTCGTTGTAGAAGGGTCTAAATACAGCACAAACAACATTTTCCAAAAGACCAAAAAAAGTGAAAAAGTATATTTTAACAAAACGCATTTGACTAACAGGTCGAACAACTGATGTTCTTAAACCCTGCTGACTGGCATTGGCGATTGCCAAATAAATTGATCACAAGATGTAACAAAATGGATCTCAATATTAATTTCATACTAAACAGACAACAATAAACTTGCGGCAAAGATGTTATACCACAAAAACGGGGTGCAAAAAAATTGTACACCAGATCCAGATTTCGACAATAAATGTCTTTTCAGTGATATTACGGATCGAAACGGTACTTTGAAGGCCATATAATTTATCTCAATGTAGGATAGATTCTTGAATTTAAAGAGTCAATATAGGATGAACGGATCATATAAACCGGAGGGAAAATATGATACTAGCTAAAACGAAAAAATATAAACAAGTCTAAATTGAAAACTACGTTCAATCCTATGATTGTGTTGGACAAAAACCGCAATTTTTATACATGTGCATGTAAAACAAATTTCGTTGTAGAAGGGTCTAAATACAGCACAAACAACATTTTCCAAAATACCAAAAAAGTGCAAAAGTTTCTTTTAACTAAACGCATTTGACTAACAGGTCGACCAACTGATGTTCTTAACCCTGCTGACTGTCATTAACGATTGCCAAATAAATTGATTACAAGATGTAACAAAATAGATCTTAATATTTATATTTTAATAAACAGAAAACATATTTAGTCGTCTAAACGTCAGCGCAACAATGTTAGATCTATATATAAATACAAGCAACAATAATTAAGAGTCCCCTGTCCTCAGCTCTAAAGAATATTTTATAAAGAAACCTGTTATTTAACCTTATATTTTAAGGATTTAGTAGTACTACTAGCGTTTCAGGATAAGACAGATTTGGAAGCATAGTATTATCTATTGCGATGTCATTAAAAAGTTTTATAAGTAATATATTAATAATTTGGCAGTAGAGGAGAATATGATTTTCATCTTCTAATGTTTTACAAATTACACATGTTCTATGGTCTCGAGGTATTTTTAGATATCTAACCTTGTCTATGAATAAATTATGATCACGTATTCTGTTTTTTTTTGGTAAATAAACGTCTAGTATAAAAATTTTGATATCTTAGATAAAATACTTGGTCTTGTATGATTTTCAGTGATTTTATAAGATTTGTAAAGAAAAAAGTTTGTTTATTTTTGCTTAAACTGTTTATTTCATTTCCCAGTAATTCTGAACAAAAGCTGCTTGAAATATTTTTAATCCAAGAATATTTTGATATTAAAAAATCGATTTATTAATACTGAAAATATAAATTCAACAACGGCTTGCAATAATAAAAAACAACAGCTTAGATTAAATAAATATTGATAAAAGTAAAATTATAAATGTTAACTTTTAAATATTCAACAGTATATTTTACATGCGTGGTTAAGCGTTGGTTTATTGTAACAGATGATGGAGAAAAAACACGTGTTCCTAGATATATCCAGTGGCACACTATGATTAGCTTCAGTTTCTTAAAGATTGTTGAAGACTCTTCATTCTGAGACTTCAATACGTTAACTAATATATATCAGGACAAAATGTACACAAAAGTACTGACAATCATCGCATTAATTGCTACAAAGCATACTCAAGGTAAGGCGCTTTTTATTGGACTTGCGTTTTGTGCAAAATATAGATAAAATGTGAGGGTGGTAAAATCTCATGAATTACTATCACAATTACATGGAAAATGTTTTTGCGTGTCGTATTTTGTTTCATCTGTTCACTGGTTTGTCTGTGATAAACTCAATTGAAATAACATCCGCTCAAAACAGAAATAAATCAACGATTTGCAGTTGTAAATCCTCTGTGTGTTTTAATCAAAGATAATAGCGTGCTCTTCTGCATGTTCTGAATAGTAACCGATCTTCATTTATATCACAATCATGCATAGCTCTGGTCAGGCTTTGCTCTGGCTTTGTATATGCTTTTTGTCCTTTTTAGTTTTATAAGCATTTCAATTTTGTAATAAATTTTGGATTTTCAAATATTTTGGACCCGAACATCACTGACTGGAACATGTATTGGCGAAATACGCACATTGTGCAGTAAAAATTGGTACCGTTAATCAGAAAACAAAATAATTCTAACCATACTTATTCTATTCAACATGATTAATTCCATACTTGCAAGTTTTTTTCTAGTCATTGTTATATTTATCTCTTAGATATAAGAGGCATGGAAAATTCACCTTGTTACGCAGCTTGAATTGCAAGATAAATCTAATGGAAAAGGACCAATTTCCAATGATTTAATTTCATGCCATGCTTATATCCCCTTGCAATTATTATTCAAAAATGATTACAGCTTCAAGTGGTTTTTTTTTTGTTGTTGTGTTTTATACAATTTTATGGCGAGTTCCGAAATTTGAATCAAAATTTTCAGTTCAAATGACTGAATGAAATGGTTAGTGTATAATTTCGAGGCGTGAACGCAAAAAGTAAACAAGAAAGACAATAATAAGTGCTACCATCTCATATATCCCTGTGAACTTGAAATTAAGGATATCACCATAAGAAGCATTTCTGATTCGTGTCTTATATTTTTCTCGACTTTGACCCAGATGAACAACTTCATAAAATATAATGGCAAACATGATGATATCAACTTTCATTTACCATATTTCAATTTCTCAGTAGTTATATACCCTATTCTCTACTTATAACATTTGCATTTCTCAGTTAACACGTTACCCTAGTGTTCACCATACGCACTTCATTAACATAAGTGTGCTCTTTACACAGTAACTGTGCCCTTACAGTTACGAAGAACAACGTCTTAAATCAGCTCCTCAAAAATGTAAGTCTTGTAGTAACTATTACATATTGGTTAACCTCTATAATTTGACTGTGACTCGATTCACTACTGACATGATTGCACGGTCTTAGATCTTGAGATTCATATACAATTTTCGTATCTGTCATTTAACCGACTATGTTTTGATCTGTCTCAGCATCCATAATGGCTCTTTTCATGCGCTTGATTAAGTTGTCATTCTTGTGATTTTACTTTTAAGAAACAAGTACACATGTTAATATAAAAAGTAGCTGTTGTATGATTGCCAAAGAGACAACTTTCCACAAAAGACCAAAAAAGACACAGAATTTGACAACCATAGGTCACCATACGGCTTTTCACACTAAACAAATCCCATACCGCATACATGGCATAGTCAGCTATAAAAGGCCCCGAAATGTTTAGTATAGGTAGTATCATACATATGGATGTATGTCGGTTATTGATTTTCTTCAATAAATTACTTTACAAAAACATGTTTCAAGAATGTTGTATAATAAGATTTTCCGATTAATTCTTTTATTTGAATGTTCAAATGAAAATAAAAATATTGTTTTGGAAAATCGCTTTGATTGTCAATGAGAAATGTATTATATACTAAAAACTCAACAGGGATATAACAGCTTCAAGAGATAGATGTGCTTAATGTATGTATATTAGTAAAAAAAATTCCAGTACTGATCAAATGAAAATATCACTTTTTAAATCAGGAACACTGAATCCCAGACATTTATGTAATACAAGATCACACCTGCATCATCGGATTAAGGGTTTGAAGTGTTCTATTTTGTATCATAGATATAACATGACTATTGGAATTCTAGACATGCCGTCTAACAAATTGGACCTCGTTTATTTAGTAGTATAAATATATGCATAACAAAAATAACTTCTACATGTGCAGGTCAAGATGTCACTTGTGAGTTTCCATGTGAGTTCAGAGGTCAAACATTTGATATTTATGTTGAGCAGTTTTTGCGAGGAAATTGGACGTTTGAGAACGATGGTGTAACAAGTTCATTTACTTTTTTCTCTGGATCAGCCTCAACCACAGATGTTCTAACCTGTTATCAACGTGTTGAACGATTCATCATCTTCAGGTTTTGTTAATAATTAACTGATTTGCTTATTATTTTTTATCAGTGATTCCGTGCTCTATACAAAAATGCTTTTGAACCCAAACAATACTACCAACAAGCATTTAATATTATCACCGATATGACTCATTTTAAAATTGATTTGGGTAGGTTTGATCGTTACGATATTCCCTCAATGTATTTTGCAATCGTGTCGGAAGGGAAACGATCCAATTAAGATTCTGCACAATTTTAAGATAGACTATATCATATCAGAGCTTTCACAATATGGAAAGAATAAAACAAATTAATTGTTTTAGGTTATGAAAAATCTTACTTCGTGTAGAACAACAACATAACAAATATGATTAAGATGAAATCATCACAATTTTTTTATCGACATCTTATTTCTTTTCTATGTCAAGTTTGTTGAATTGATATTTTGTCTTCAACGAGAAAGTGATTTTTTACCACTACTGTGTGGCTTTGTTTTGTAAACATATGAAGCAGAATTCTCATAGAACAATTTTGATGAATGTTTACATTTTATATATTCTTTTGAACATGATATTATCGATACTTATTGAAATTGGAGGTATGCAGCATGCATATCTGGATCTTGTCTTCAATATTTCCCTACATGTAGAAAAACGACTTTAACCTAGCATTAATGACATATGTGATGATTTCACCTTTCCAATTGTCAAGTTTCTTTCCATTGATAAAAGTGGTAACAATGTATCAGCTTTGGACGTCCCAATGTCAAGACATAGCCAAGATTTCCAACTAACGGAATACTAAGAAATGTACACTTATAAACAAAAACTTGAATTTTTAAATAAACTTACTTTTTGGAATTATGAAAAAACGACAAAATTGATAAACATATATCAGTGTTATTTACTTCCTTTTTTAAGAGAGAACAGTGAGGACATGTTTGTATGTTTTATTTTTGACTACACTTCTGATACTACACCTATTTCATTCAGCTTTGGAACTGGAGGTAAGATAATGTTCAGGTATACTAATTCGCCGCTGCAAAAGGATGGGTAAGGGTCAATGGTGAAAATATATGTTGCCTAAAAACACAATGTACTGTTCGAGCTAGTTTCCTACTGCTTGAAAGTGAAACTTTGGTTGATATGCATTTAGTGTTTGTATACTAGTAAAAGTTTGATCAATCATTGCCATTAAGACTGGCATCTGCAAATGATATCAGTAGGCGGAGTTAGACCCGTAAACAATAATTTGCAATTTGATTGGATGTTTTCCAGGAGGCTAGTAATCTAAATATAAATGCTTGAGAATACATTTATACAAACTAACCTAGCAAGCCAAACATAGTGACTGTCTTATTCTACACGCTAAAGGACATTCGTTCTAATATATTTTATTAAAAATAATATCTTCCTTAGAAAATCTTTTAAACAACATGGATTAAAAACTGTTGATCGTTTGATCAATCTTTTAAAAAGTCGAGGGGGTAAAGAATCTACGAAATGATTACTACACAATATAACCACTCTACTTAAAAGATTTATATAAATGTTATATCGTCGTGTTTATCGCTTTACCTTACTGAGTATATTTGGATGAAAGTTGTCTCATTGGTACTCATATTACATTTTCTTATATTCAATAACCCCAATGATTGTACTGACTAACTTACATTCTATATTTATTTAAAAGCTTCAGTTTCTATGCCTGATATATGTAATCTTTGTGATCCTAATGGAGGATTCGATCCATTACTAGCTCAAGGTAAATATATTCTTCTGTTTTTGATTCTCCAAAGTCCAATAAGGATGCAGGCTGCTCTTATAAAACAGATTAAAAAAAATGTTATTAATCGGTTATACTGTATCATTAAAGGACCTAAAACGCAGAATAAATCATAAAAGGGCCCTTGTTTGTTATATATATGCCATTTAAAATTATGTTTGATAAATCATAGTAAAATACCAAGGATTTTATTAACTGTTTTTTGAAACTATATGTAAAAGCAAGAGGATTCCTAATATCGGACAAAATGTCATCCAATCAATCAATTTAAATCATTGAACTTCTTTCTGTGACCATGGTGACAGTTCCTATCTATTGTTATCCATTATAATATCACCTAATATTTAAAAAAAAATGATCGTTTTGCGTTGTAGTAATTTGCATAATGATTGTGATATAAAATATTTTGAAATAATTATGAAAAAAGACTTAAAAGTAACATTGGTTTCTATTTTCAGTCAGAAAATGATTCTAAGTTAAATTTATTTATGTGTTTTTCTTTTCTCCAACTTATGCAAATGATATCAGTATCTGGATCAATACGTAAGTATAGAAATATACAACAATTTAAAGGAAACATTTGTAAAACCATTTTTTTTACAATTTGCGGTTATGTCTTTAATAAATTTTATAAAAAGACGTTTCTACATACTATAACATGAAGTTTAGTTTATTACACTTTTTCTGATAAATAAAAAAGATATTTACTATAACACTAAACCGCTATGTCAGAATAAACTGTTTGAACATTTTTCTTTACCAATAATAAATCTTCCTGTGTTCCAAGATAATATGATCAATCTTTTCAAGACGTAATATTCTCACACATAGATGAGGGAAACAAAGATTCACGAGCAAATGTAGATGCTCATATTATCGCATAGGTTGTTGAAAAAGTTACCTCAACAAACAGCAAAATTCAGTCGGGCATTCTATGACGTCAGTTAGACCGACTTTCCTATGGTATCTTATCAGCAAAAGAATATGACGTAGGGGTATGATCGAAACAACCTCAAAAAATCTTGACGCTTCCCATCAATTGACATTCAATATATTTATATTTCAACACGGGAGTTTACTCAAAGCGTTTGAAGAACGTCTTATTATGATAAAAAATATATGAAATGTAATTAATGTAAGTCTTGAATGATCACTTGCAGATTCCACTGTAAAGTGTTGAACACTTTTAAATGCATATTTTCGTTACTTGAACTAGCGCAAGTCCTTCAACATTCCAAACAAAGCGTGCATTTAAACAACAGTGTATATTGAATAGAAATAATAATCAATGATTGCCAAACTCAGATATTTTCAATCATAGTTTTAAACAGTTTACTTTTACTAGCTGTATACTCGTTTTCTTTGTTAATCAATTGTTTTTAATTTGCTTTTTTGTATTTGTTGCTGTAGCTATGAACACAGCATCACTTCCATGTGGCAAGGTGTCATCGTGTGGAGACACTGATCAATGTAGCGCAGATGACACTTTACCAGAAGGGTGTCCTACAACAACCACAGCAACAACAACTGAGACAACAACTGAGACAACAACTAAACCTACAAAACCCTGTCATAGAAGGAGACATCATCACTGAACGCGTCTGCAATCTGTCAAACTTACTGAGTTAAATTAAATACACTATGAACTATTCATAGCACTAAACATTGTTTGTAGAAATCTTTCCTATCTTGCCATTTACGATTGATATTACATTTGACAACTCCATATACTGACCGATAATCTATTGCCTATCACTCATCAAACGGAAGTCCCTCTTTATATGCTGTCTATATTAAAAAAAAGACAATGTAATGTGGTTTCAAATGAGAACACTCTCCAAAAAAGATAAACTGACAGAGACATTAACAGTTATAGGTCATCGTAGGGCCTTCAACAATGAACAGTGTTGTATGAGCACTTAGGCTGTATTATTACTATTATTATTTATAGGTTAGGAATGTAGAGTGTAACATTTCGCGTTTCTTATGCATGTTTTAGTTTGAACTGTCAGCCCTTCCAGAGCAACTCGATTCACCACCGTTGATATAGGTTTAGCAAAACTTAGTCTAAAATAGGATCGAAAGAGAGAGACTAGAGGGACAGTCAAATTCATAGATCTAGAATAAATTGACAATGCCATGGCTAAAGCAGAAAAAGACAATCAGACAAATAAAAGTACACAAGACACATTATAGTACACTGAAGATGAAGCAACACGAACTCCACTAAAACCTGGGTGGAATCTCAGGTTCTTCTAAAGGGTAAGCAGATCCTGCTCCACAGGTGACATCTGCGTGTTGTTCATATTATTACAAACCAGCTACTAGTCTGATTCGGTAGATCACATTGGTGAAAAAGGAAGGGGTTGTAGGTACGACACAAGGAACATATCCGATATCACCTGGGAAACGGTTATTTCGTAACGGTTAACCAACTCGTGATGGCGTATGCAAAATTGACGAAGGGATGATTTCAACTTCACAAATTGAAATTCTTGGTTTGAGGATGTTTGCTTGTCATGTTTTGGAATTTTTGTCAGGTTTTTGAAATCCTCTGGTTTTATCCATTGGAATGTCTTAAAAAAATTGCCCATGGGCCCCAATTTTTCTTTTTATAAATCTTTTACATGTATAATTTTAACCCATTTGTAAAAGTCTTATAAATTCTTATTTTTTTTTAATAGTTTTTGAGAACTTTAACTGGTCAATGATAAAGCTATGAAAAATCAAGAGAGAACATTTTCGCGCCAAAATTACAATGGCTAATATCTCGAAAACAAGCACATTGACCCCTATGTCTTTTTGCTTTTTTGATTCCTCATTTAGTCCCTTATCAATATATACTAGTTTTATGGAAAGTTATTTATTTTGAAACTGAACAGCAAACATCCTTAATATATTCCTTTTGAGCAGCAAGGAAATCCTGATCAAAAATACAAGCCCGGGAAGATCAAATGAATTGGGTGATATATACTCCGTATGCAGACGCTACTGGAATGTTGCTACATAGAAATAAAAAGTTCACAATTTGGAAGCTGAAATCATCTCTTTTGCCGTAAGTTTTGTTTTCCTGATGTTAGTCATGATATGAGACAGACTTAGCTGTACCTGCTGTATCCCATATCTCTAGTTCGATGAGATAGATGCATTCAATTCAACATAATCTCCAAATTTTGAATTATTTAGTGAGAGAACACCATCTATATAGTGGAAAGAACAGTTAAATGGTTTTGCCAACTTCCTATCTTACTTCCTGAGAAATTCCTGTATGAAGTCAGTCTCATATTAATTAAGGAACAAGTCAGCAAGAAGTGGGACACAATTGATTCCCATTGGATTGCCGACAGTTTGTTGAAAAACATGTCCTGCAAACGTAACAAATATTTGGTTAATCAAGAAATCAAGCTTCTTGATAATGTTCGTTTCAGATAATGTTTTGTTTTAATCAGAGTGTTTCTTTACAATGAAAGATTTATCCCTCCTTAAGAAAAATATGTTTCTACGTTAGCCATTCTTTTTAATGAAACAAAGCAATACCAAATATGTCGATTTGTCTTTTAGCTTTGAATGGGGAATACTTGTGTAAAAAAGGGACGAAAGATACCAGAGGGACAGTCAAACTCATAGATTAAAAATAAACTGACAACGCCATGGCTAAAAATGAAAAAGACAACAGACACACAATAGTACACATAACATAACATAGAAAACTAAAGAATAAGCACGAACCCCACCAAAAACTAGGAGTGCTCCGGAAGGGTAAGCAGATCCTGCTCCACATGAGGCACCCGTCGTGTTGCTTATATGATAATAAATCCGGTTAATAGTATAATTCGGTAGGTTTTATTCATGAAAGGGAAGGGAATTGTAGTTACGACGTAAGGAACATATCCGATATCATTTGTGAAACGGTTTTTCCATAACGGTCAACCAACTCGTGATGGCATCCGTAAATAGTTATCAAAGGTACCAGGATTATGATTTAGTACGCCAGACGCGCGTTTCGTCTACATAAGACTCATCAGTGACGCTCAAATCAAAAATATTTATAAACCCAAACAAGTACAAAGTTGAAGAGCATTGAGGATCCAAAATTCCAAAGAGTTGTGCCAAATACGGCTAAGGTAATCTATGCCTGGGATAAGAAAATCCTTAGTTTTTCAAAAAGTTCAAAGTTTTGTATACAGGAAATTTCTAAAAATGACCACATTATTGATATTCAGGTCAACACCGAAGTGTTGACTACTGGCCTGGTGTAAATTTACGAAGGGATGATTTCAACTTCACCATTTGGAACTCTTGGTATAATAGCTTCATTGTGAGTAGCAACCCTCTATCAAGAACATCATGACAGGAAATGTAGGCACAGGAATATCGTATCAATTGAGATATATACCCCGTATGCAGGTGCTGCTGGAATGTTGCTACTTAGAAATGGGAGGTTCACAATTGGAAAGCTAAAATCATCTCTTATGTCGTAAAGTTTTGTTTTCAACCGACCCTCATTGTCAATTTCTAGATGTAAGTCAAGATATGAGGCCGCCTTAACCGTATCTGTAGTATCCTTTATCTCTAGTTCGATGGGATAGATGCGTTCCACATAGTCACCAAATTTTAAATTATTTAGTGAAAGAACATCATCTATATAGCGGAAAGTAGATTTAAAGGATATCGTTAACTTCTTATCTTTCTTCCTAAGAAGTTCCTGTATGAAGTCAGCCTAATAATAATAAAGAAACAAGTCGGCAAGAAGAGGGGCACAATTTGTTCCCATCGGAATGCCGACAGTTTGTTGAAAAACACGTCCTCCGAACGTAACAAATATGTTGTCAATCAAGAAATCAAGCATCTTGATAATGTTAGTTTCAGAGAATTTTTTGTTTGAATCAGAGTGTTAAGTGTAGAAAAGTTATATGTTTTAATACTAAAAAGATGCAAAGATGCAAAGATGAAATAGTCTTGATTTTGTGTACTATTAAAGATCTTTGGAATCCATCATGCAAATGTAATAATCCAATAAAGAGTATATGTTGCGAAGATAGAGCCGTTGATGTGTTGTGTCTTTCCAGACTACTGTTTGAGTTCATTTTAATTATAGTCTACGAATGCTTATGTCAGTCACGAATGCTTCAAGTTCTGTATTTCCCTTGCGAGACGTATGCATTTGTTCGTTTTGATGGATTGATATTGTAGTAGACATGTATTCCAATGTGTACTAGTAATTGTCCACAAACTGTGGTTGATTTTGACCTGTTTAAATAATAGATATACAAGTAAAACGCAGTTATTTGACGATTCCTATCGACTTTTACGTGTTTTAATAACACATATACAAGTAGAACAAAACCAGATAACTGTGTAATCAGAAGTGAAGGTCATAGTTAAACAGATATGGAATGAAATTCTTTATGAAATGTTTTGTTTTCTCAATACTATCTCTTCGCTTGACATTTTTTTTTGGAAGAATTTATAAGTCAAAGCATGTAAAGACAAATAACACATCAAGGATTATAAGCAGAACTACAGAAGGATATCAAAAGAACAACATAGGGCTATCAGCAGAACAATTCAAGGGTATCTTCAAAACAATACAGGGATATCAGTGGAACAAATGATGGTTGCCAGTAGAGAAATGGAAAAATATCAGTGCAACAATATCAGATTACCAGTAGAGTAATAGAGGGGTATCAGTAGAACAATAAATGAATATAAGATGAGATATGGAAGAGTTGCAGTAAAGCTATGGGATGATATCAACAGAACAATATAAGAGTATCAGTAGAACAATAAAGTTCATCAGAAGAGAAATGGAAAGATATCAGAAGAGTAATAGAGGAATATCAGTGGAGCAATATAGGGGTATCAGTAAGAAAAAAAAGTAGAACAATAATGGAATATCGGTAGGACAATAGAGTGATATCTGTACGGCAAAAGAGAAATATTAGTAGAGTGTCCCAAGTCAGGAGCCTGTAATTCAGTGGTTGTCGTTTGTTTATGTGTTAACTATTTGTTTTTCGTTCATTTTTTTTTACATAAATGAGGCCGTTAGTTTTCTCGTTTGAATTGTTTTACATTGTCTTATCTGGGCCTTTTATAGCTCACTATGCGGTATGGGCTTTGCTCATTGTTGAAGGCCGTACGGTGACCTATAGTTGTTAATGCTTGTGTCATTTTGGTCTTTTGTGGATAGTTGTCTCATTGGCAATCATACCACATCTTCTTTTTTTATAATGGAGTGATATCAGTAGAACGGTAGATGTATATTAGTAGAACAATATAGGTGTATCAGCAGATCAATACAGGGATATCAAAGGAAAAAAAGGATATCAGCTAAACAATAAAGGGATATCAGTCGAACATTGGAAGGATATCAGTAACTTAATCAATAGAGCAATAGATGGATACCAGTAGAACTATAGAGGGATACCAGTAGAACAACAGCGTGATACAAGTAGAGAAATGGAAATATATCAGTAGAACAATAGAGGATAGCAGTACAGCATAAGAGGGGTATCTAAAGAACAGCAAAGGGATATCGGGAGAGGACTAGGTGATTATATCATTCTTGACCTGATTGATTGCTTGGTTCTTTCTAAGCGCGTGAAATGAAAGTTCGCATGCATATTCAGGAACAGTACAAGGTGTCATTGTAAATAGCTAGCTATATATGTGACGACTACAAATATAAAACTATTGAAGGGTAAAAATTCAAACAAAGCACTGTACAGCCCTCAAGTCGTAAATAATGCTTAATTATTCGATTTAAAAAAAAAATGGATTTCTGTTTTTTTGTTATTTTACTTTTGATTTACTAGTATCATGAAAGGTACGGAAATACAACCCAACTAATACTCGACCTCAAATCAACCATAAACCCAGGTCATGTTCGCCGATTTTTTTTACGGGATAGCTATGAATTCCAAATGCAATAACCCGTAGTTAGTATCAACCAGTAAATAAATGTTTAATATCTATATTACCTGCTATCCTCATAACAAGAATGATTTTCATATAATTATATTTAGTGAAAGCGGGTTTACAATAGATAAATGGAATTAAGTTAAAAAGCGATCAAACGTAAGAAACACACAAGCAAGGTATATACAATTTCGCCAGTGTTTGTCAATTTTACCATGTTAGAAAGGATTTTAAAATAACGAAAGTAGTTTCATTACATTCATCAATATATTTGTAAATGTAAAAGACATCGTACACCGATCCACCTACAACATATTTATGTCAGAAAGATGACCTACTAATGAATCAACTCAACAGGTACAAAATGTAATCTAACTATTTATAGATATAATTGATTTGCACACATGTCGATTTTTTTAAAAAGAAAATGAATACGATCACAATTTGCAACGTTTACCGTAATTTCCTGAGAAACAGGTAATTATAATAAATAGAAAAATTACAATGAACTGATATCAAACATTGTTTTGCTTGAAATCCATTAAAATTCTAAATATTCTATAAGTTTCAATCCCAATATACTGAGTTTAGACCAACAGATGTATGAATTTATATCGAAGAAAGATAACTCAAATTGTATCCGAAGACCAATCTAGCCTCTATTCAATCACCTTTAAGAGACTTAGGTTCATGTTTTTTTAATTTTGGTAAATAGCAAAGAAAGTTGATTTTTTATTTGTGTACAAATGTAACTCATTTTCTGTAAGCTCTTAATCCCATCGAGAACCAGAAAACTTTTTTTTAATGTGAAATTTTTGAATATTAGCAGCTGATTAGTAATGATTTGATTAGTGTGTTTTCTGAGCATACTAACGAATCGAAATACTGAAAATATGAAAGTACATATTAAACATGTGTTTTGCATGTATTCAAGCCCATACAATGACTTCCTTGGTCTGTCTTCACCCAAGTCATCCATCCAACCATCCAGCTAAATGTTCTGACGGTCATGATAATACGGCTAGTTAACGCTTTCATCGCATGATCTACTTATGCTGAATGCCCTTCGATAAGGAAAAATGTCACCAGTTAGTGAAATATTCTTGTTATTCCATTTCATTTCAATTAAAAAGACTAGAAATAAACATCTTTATACAGATTTAATGAATTATACATGTTATATTAGTATGACTGTTTACCTGATTGTAATTGACTCGAGTATATCCTGACACTTTGCATATGGAGCTTAGCTAATGAAAAAAATGTTTATATTAATAAGTTAGTATGTAAGATATCCTTTTCAACCCGATTTTTGTGACAAAAATGTCGGTTATTGATTTGGGGATGTACGGCGGGCGGGCGGCAATCAAATGTTGTCCGTGCATTAACTCATGAACCGTGCAACCAAAGCTTTTAAAATTTTAATATGCTGTTACTGACAACTAAATGAAGGTCAAGTTCAATAATGGCGATTTTGACTTTTACCGTTCAGGAGTTATGGTTCTTGAAAGATTGAAAAATGGAGTTTCCAGTCGTGTCCGTGCATTTACGCATGAACTGTTCTACCTAATTATAAGCTTCCCAAATTTTAATATGTTGTTACTGATGACAAAATGGAGGTCAAGTTCAATAATGGCGATTTTGACTTTTAACGTTCAGGAGTTATGGTTCTTGAAAGATTGAAAAATGGAGTTTCCAGTCGTGTCCGTGCATTTACGCATGAACTGTTCTACCTAAGCTTCCCAAATTTTAATATGTTGTTACTGATGACAAAATAGAGGTCAAGATCAATAATGACAATTTTGACTTTTACCGTTCAGGAGTTATGGTTCTTAAAAGATTGAAGAATGATGTTTCCAGTCGTGTCCGTGCATTTACGCATGAACTGTTTTACCAAAGCTTCCCAAATTTTAATATGTTGTAAACTGATGACAAAATAGAGATCAAGTTCAATAATGACGATTTTGACTTTTACCGTTCAGGAGTTATGGTTCTTGAAGGATTCAAAAATGGTGTTTCTAGTCGTGTCCGTGCATTTTCTCATGAACCATTCAACAAAAGCTTTTGAAATTTTAAATGTTGTAACTGATGGCAAAATAGAGGTCAAGTTCAATAATGACGATTTCGACTTTTACCGTTCAGGAGTTATGGTTCTTGAAAGATTGTGAAATGGCGTTTCCATTCACGTTGTTGCATTTACTCATGAACCATTCAATCTAAGCTTTTCAAATTTTAAGATGTTGATACTGATGACAAAATGGAGGTCAAATTTGATATTGACGATTTTCACTTTCACCATTCATCAGTAATGGTTCTTGTGATTTTGCCAGGATACAAATAAATATTAATAAATCCGGTTTGCTGTCGTTGTGACAGCCTCTTGTTTTTCTTTATCCTGAATATATTTGCATTTCAAAACCAAACATACTTGTATAACTTAAATGCAAAATTAAACCTAATGGTTATTCAGGCGTTTTATGTACGCCACACATGTCTTTGTGAAATAAATCCACATTACTCCACAATTTGAGAGGCAAAGTACATAAATAAATAGAAGCATCAAACAAACATTGAAAGCATTTTACACTCTCCCTGTAGATTGTCTTTCGAAAGTCCTTAGGGAATATGAAACGACGTGTATTTAACTTTTTTTTAAACCATAGAATATCTATTATATATCTAATTAGAGTTTGACCCGGATTAAAAGAGAGGCGAAAGATACCAGAGGGACTGCCAAACTCGCAGGTCGAAAATGAACTGACAACCACATGACTCAAAAAGATAAAAAAAAAAAAAAAAAAAAACAGACACACAACAGCAAACATGGTACAAAGTCAAATTGTGGACTTTAATTCCGATGCCTCTTGTAGAGAAATGGTCACGATCTCTGCATGATAATTATACATGAAATATTTGCCACTGGACGTTAAACAAATAATTTCAATCTGTCGACAGTTTCGTATCTTGAATGTTGTTTCTGGTGAGGCATATGATTTGAATCTTGGCATCCAAAGCCTCACCTTGGTTTAAAGACTTTACGGTAAATAGGAAGTGGACAGTTACTTTTAATTGTACATATGAATCGCAAAATAGATGAAGGTGATCATACTCTTGATAGGTCACATACTGGCAAACATATCCGTCTATGAAAAATATTATCATTAAATGTTAATTTTAATGCGCATTATATTAATATATTTCAATGAAATTGCAGGTTGAAGTTTTTTTTCCCAGTATTCAGACAGGTTCTGATGGAAACAAAAATAATTGGCAGATTTAAATGTACGGCTTCCTCTATAACATGTATAATACTTGTGTACAGATTTAAGAACTTTAAGTTTAAGATTCACTATGTCTATAAATTTTATGTTTAGCTTTTGTCAAAATGTATGAATGATAATTATACATGTAATAACTACGGTCACTATATATTAAGGCTTGCTTATACTTATCAAGATAGAAGAGTGCTGCATAATATGTAGCAATGTCAAGTGTCTGTTGACAACTTCGTCCGCTAAAAGTAACAAGTACGTTGTCAAAATAAAATAATATTTGTTTCAAAGTTATGACCTCTTGCTTGAATCAGTTTTATGCGACGAAAACGTTCTCTGTTACTTTAAAGAGATATTTGCATATGCCTTGTTCATTTTATGATAGAAAGTTTTCAAGACGTTCATAATGATTAATGAGTGAGAAAAGAGTAAAACAGGCAACTACTTGAGCCGTCGTCACTCAGTCTAAAGATTGGCCGTCTCCTCCAAAGCACGCAATATTTTTGTGTTAGAGCAATGATTAGTTGGTCCGTGGTCAAAATCATGTGTCCTGTGATATAATACAATTAGAAGTCTAATTCTTAATCATGTTCTCGTCTTCAATATGCATATATGTATGGGCCTACTATTACATGTATTATTAACGTTGCCTTTATCACCTTTTTTCCAAATATTGGATCCGCATCTGGCAACCACATCTGATTCAATTATGATGTTCGTTGTTACTTACCTTACACATTTCCATTAATATAATGATTTGTTCAGTAAAATGAATTCGGTGACCTCCTTTTAATTGTTTATCAATAAATATGGAAAACAATGCTATAATATAATTTAGTTCAAGGGATATAAAACAAAATGCCTTGCCATGCATGTCTTTTATATTTTTACTCCTACTTTAAACTATAAAGTACTTATAATACTCTTTGTTTCTCTTTTGTAATGTTCTTAAAATTGGCGAAGCAGTTGCCTCATTGCGTCGATTAAAGCTAAACTGTCCACTGTTCGAGTGTAAGAGGTCCAGGGCTCGATCCTAACCCGTTTCAAATCAAAGATTGGCCGTCTTTTCCAAAGCACGCAATATTTTTGTGTTAGAGCAATGATTAGTTGGTCCGTGGTCAAAATCATGTGTCCTGTGATATAATACACTTAGAAATCTAATTCTTAATCATGTTCTCGTCTTCAATATGCATATATGTATGGGCCTACTATTACATGTATTATTAACGTTGCCTTTATCACCCTTTTTCCAAATATTGGATCCGCATCTGGCAACCACATCTGATTCAATTATGATGTTCGTTGTTACTTACCTTACACGTTTCCATTATTGATTTGTTCAGTAAAATGAATTCGGTGACCCCCTTTTAATTGTTTATCAATAAATATGGAAAACAATGCTATGATATAATTTAGTTCAAGGGATATAAAACAAATGCCTTGCCATGCATGTCTTTTATATTTTTACTCCTACTTTAAACTATAAAGTACTTATAATACTCTTTGTCTCTCTTTTGTAATGTTCTTAAAATTGGCGAAGCAGTTGCCTCATTGCGTCGATTAAAGCTACACTGTCCACTGTTCGAGTGTAAGAGTTCCAGGGCTCGATCCTAACCCGTTTCAAATCAAAGATTGGCCGTCTTCTCCAAAGCACGCACTATTTTTGTGTTAGAGCAATGACTAGTTGGTCCGTGGTCAAAATCATGTGTCCTGTGATATAATACAATTAGAAATCTAATTCTTAATCATGTTCTCGTCTTCAATATGCATATATGTATGTGCCTACTATTACATGTATTATTAACGTTGCCTTTATCAATTTTTTCCAAATATTGGATCCGCATCTGCCAACCACATCTGATTCAATTATGATGTTCGTTGTTACTTACCTTACACGTTTCCATTATTGATTTGTTCAGTAAAATGGATTCGGTGACCCCCTTTTAATTGTTTATCAATAAATATGGAAAACAATGCTATAATATAATTTAGTTCAAGGGATATAAAAAAAATGCCTTGACATGCATGTCTTTTATATTTTTACTCCGATAGCATTTCCATTAAACATTATATTACAGAACAATCTCTAATTGAACAGTACTGAAATCTAAAAAAATATATATAAAGTGATTTTTTATCGATACATTTTATGATAAACGAGAAATACCTAATATGTATAGAAATTAAATGGAAGCGATAGTATTATCTCAATTGTCTACTTTTATAAAGAAAAATATCATTCAACATATTTCCCCCGCAACAAATATAATACAAGATAGATAATATATAAAGAAAAAACTTAATAATAAGTACATGTACTTATACATTTTATGATAAACGAGAAATACCTAATATGTATAGAAATTAAATGGAAGCGATAGTATTATCTCAATTGTCTACTTTTATAAAGAAAAATATCATTCAACATATTTCCCCCGCAACAAATATAATACAAGATAGATAATATATAAAGAAAAAAACTTAATAATAAGTACATGTATAACAGGGAGTTCATAGGAACAGTATAATAAAAATGTCATAATCAAATCCATGAAAGATAACTCAAATAGTACGTACGATAGGTATGTGATACATGTACTTATACGCGATAATATGTCAGTGAAAATAAAGGCGGGAACCTGGAAAACCACGTGATAAATAAAAATGCTAGATTTCTATCATTTTTCGTCATGATAAAATAATTTTATATGAACGAAAGTTCCAGTGTGTTGTTTTAAATTTTTTTGGGAATACTTTGTTAAAACTAGAGCAATGTATGTTATCAAATTCAAAGGTTAGCAATAAACAGTCCCATCAGGTTCGACGTCGAATTACGTACATTTGTCATTTTATTGGAAATCTCTTTTACTACTTGAGGACTAAAAGACATCGAAGTGAACCTATAAATAATTTCCTGAACATTCCTGTTAGATCGTTGGAATAGTTTTGACAGCTCTACCTAGTGATATAGTTATTCAATAGATTTTATAATTATTAATACTAGTAATAAATTGGAATATGAATTGTCTTTCTTTGTCGTAATCTAGAAGGAGATGTTAGACGGAATGTCATTTCATTCAGTAATTTTTTTTTAAATAACATCTTCTACTAAGCGATACAAGGAAAGTGAATTGTTCATAGTTATTTTCTGAATCGGGTAAGGTGTAAATTATGTTAAGGTTTTGTTTAGATATTTACATGATAGTAATAAGATTATATTTGTTTGTCTTGTATTTCTAATATAACGTTCCATATATGTATCATATTGATCAGTAGTTCAGGTATTGATCGTTAAAATGTTAGTTGTTTTACAGAGAGCAAATATCAATTGTGCAATGGTATTCAAATCATGTGCAGCTACGGCAAAGCCATTTTTGTGATAGGAATTTTGAGAAGACTTTCTTTTTTTCAAATAATTTTCGATATTACGTTTAGAAAGGGTTCAGATAATGTCCGCCTATATATAACCCAGGTGCGCTTCGGGACATGTTCAAATGGTTTTACAAATAAAAATGTTCCTCTTTCTTTGTTAACTGTATTTAGACATTTGTTTGCGTCAAATAAAGTATGTTTTAGGCAAACACAATATGCAACAGTACCGTAGATGGGAAAAAATATCAGCATAGTCGAGTGATATGAAAAGTTGTCGTCATAGGTAAAATGCAATCTCGTTGAGATGATCAACGATAATATATAAGTATCGTGAACATGTAAAGGAAACATATCTGGTCTCGGTCAATATTTTAGTGATGTGTAAACTTTTTGGACTTTTTTGTTTGTTTGTTGGCGAAAAATAACATTATTTTATAGATTTGTTTCATAAAAAAGTTGATTAATTGCTTTTTGGTTGCTTAACGTCGCAAGAGAAATAATGTTATATCATGGTAGAAACATAGCGAGGAATTGCACTAAATATCATAAATCAGTAGCCTTGCACTGAGTAACAAAGTTTCAATCTGTGTGGATATCACATTGAAATTTAAGATGAAGGACAATGGCAGATATTTTTTCTTTTGCTTTAGTTTTTTTTTCTATCGATCATACATTTCAATATTAATTAAAAAGAAGTTCCCCGAAAGGGGTGATATCAACAATATAACACACTATAATATCTAGGTATATTTTTGAAATAGGTATTTTCTAAAATCGGACAAATGTCTTTTCTGTTTCTATCAATTTCTAAAATGCATGCCTGTAATATTTAGATATTTCAGAAAATGCTCGACATAATAACATACATGAAATGTTCATATAAGCTGATTTAAGAAAACTCTTGAGAGTAGAGCGGTTAATTCTATGATAGTTACTGATTTCAACGGCATGTAATGCATGTAATTGCAGGCAGGATATTTTACAAAATTAGCCTGATATTGTTTGGTAAGAGATTGTTTGGTTGGGATCTGGTCTTTCTACCAACTTCTCTATAGAAACGATCAAATATGGGGGTATCAATGTATAAAAGAAAATGAATACATGCAAAACAGAAACCAAAAAAAAAAAAAAAAAACTGTAACAAATTATTATATTTGTTAAACTAATGATATGATCAACTTCTGTACCTTATGAAAGTGTTACTACTATCAAAACCGATAGAATAGACTTTAATAATCTATCATCGTACTGAGGATAAAGACAATGAACTTTATCCTAGTAAGACTTAGACATAGACATAGACGTCAGATAAGTGTACTAGCTTTATTGTAACATCTGATGTCTAAGAAATTATAAAGAAGATGAGTAATTTATAATCAATGAAAATTGCTTTGTTTTAATAAATCTTAAATGTCACATCTTGGTTAATCTTTACATCTACGCAAACATCAAACCATAAATTAAATTAAATAATTGAAATATTTTGATTTGATAGAGATATGCCATACATGTATTGAATAGACAACATTCACAGGCAAATTACATTACTTAGAAGTTTGTTATGCTTTAGGTCTTTTAACTTTGGTCAGCGCTTCGAATTCTAAAGCTTTAGATTTGGGATTTTTAAATATTTCATTTGGAACATATCTGGTCTCTGTCAATATTATAGTGATGTGTTAACGTTTGATATTTTTTTGATTTCTTGGTGACAAATAACAGTATTTTATAGATTTGTTTCATAAACTAGTTGACTGACTGATTTTTTTTAATTGCTAATCGTCGTCAGAGAAATAGTGTTATATAATGGTAGTCACATAACGAAGAATTGCATTAAATGCTGCAAATCAGTGTGCTTGCAATGAGTAACACAATTTTAATCCGTGTGGATATCACATTGGATTTTAAAATGAACAACAATAGCATATAGTTTTCTTTTGCTATATGTTTTTTTTACTAGCAATACATTCAATTAAATATCAATAAATTATTTTTCTCAGAAAGGGGTCATATCATATAGAATAATATGGGGTCATATCATATAGAATAATAGAAGGAAATTATGCCCTCGGGACTGATATTGGTTTCTCGTGGTGATAGAGCATGCGATATGGATCTTGCCATGTATTATTCTGTTTATCATATATTTTAATAGAATCAGATTCATGAATCCCTTTCATTTTTATTTAAATCGTCCGAAATTATAAATAAAAAAAGAACATTATGATTTCCCTGTATTTTTCCAACTGACTTGTTTTTTATAGACTTCCTTATTTGCTTAATATACACATCCTAATGTCTCTTATAACCTTATTACATTCTCAATAAACGTTAAACACCATGTATAAAAATCCATCCACTAGCGATACTGGTCCTTAGGTTATTTTTTCAACTAAAATTAATATTTCTCAAATACATATCATAAGATGTAGAAATTTAAAAAGTTTTATTGCGTATTTGGCGATGATGTTATTAATTATCATTTTAATTTTCTCACGAGGTAAACATCAAGAAAAACATTTCTTGAAAAGTTTGCTTTTTATTCTAACCAAATTGAAATCGTAAAAATTTGCATTTGTGTTTAATCCATCAGGTAATGGAAACAAACTTCAAGAAAATTATGACCATATAAACAATAAAACTTCAGAAATTTCTACATCTTATTGTGTCTTTTTTATATATAAAATCGCTCATAGATTTACTTCGTAATAATTTTAGGAAAAATATCGATTTTAGTTGAAACGATAAGACATTTTTTTTAGTGGAACTCATTTTTTCCTTTGCCAAGAAATACAGCACCTGGACGTCATATGTGAAACTATGACGTCATGCCAGGTATTCGATACGGGTTTTGATATGCGATACGGGGTATGCGATACAGGTTTAGCTATGCGATACGGGGTATGCGATACAGGGTAGGTGATATAGGCTGAAAAAAGAACCTTTATAAATATACAAAATTACTGTATCTTGTACTAAACATATAATGATAAAACATTATAACACACTTTAATATTTAAGCATATATATAAAATAGATATTTTCTAAAATCGGACATTTTGTAAAATGCCTTTTTTGTTTTAATCAATTTCTAAAATGCCTTTCTGAGTCAGATATTTCAGAAAATGCTTGAAATAATAACATATATGAAATATTCATATAAGCTAAGTCAAGGAAAGTCTTGAACATCAAAGCGGGTAATTCTATGATAATTACTAATTTCAACGGTATGTAATTGAAGGCAGGATATTTTACAAAATTAGCCTGATATTGTTTGGTAAGAGATTGTTTGGTTTGGATCTAGTCTTTCTACCAACTTCTCTATAGGAACGATCAAACATGGGGGTATCAATGTATAAAAGAAAATGAATACATGCAAAACAGAAACCAAAAAAAAAAAAAACTGTAACAAATTATTATATTTGTCAAACTAATGATATGATCAACTTCTATACCTTATGAAAGTTTAACTACTATCAAAACCGATAGAATAGATTTCTAATAATATATTATCGTACTGAGGATAAAGACAATGAACTTTATCCTAGTAAGACTTAGACATAGACATAGACGTGAGCGTATACGTGTACTAACTTTATTGTAACATCTGATGTCTAAGAAATTGTAAAGAAGATGAGTAATTTATAATCAATGAAATTTCATCGTTTTACATGTTTTAATAACTTTTAAATGCCACATCTTTGTTAATCTTTACATCTACACAAACCACAAACATAAAATTATAAAATCTTCTTAGTGTCCACTTTTTGTGCTTATCGGTATTACTGTGATTAATTTTGTATATAAACATCAGCTTAATCGATCAATTGATCGGATAATTTCTATTCAGGTAAAGGATTTTGAATAAAATCTAAAGCCGTTTTCGTTGATGTTTTAAAAACATCTTTATTTTCCTTTTCATTGATAAAAAGCAAAATAGCATAACAACTCCATGGTAAATTTCTAAACGAAAGTCCTTCATCAAATCATCAAATCACATCAACCGAATGGAAAACAACTGTCGTATTCCTGACTTGGAACAAGCATTTCATAATGTACAAAATGAAATGGTGGATTAATCCAGTTTTTACAAATAGCGAAACCTCTCACCAGCCTAAAAATGCAATTTTTAAAGTCCATTCGCCAATTGCAGTTCACATACCAATTAAAACAGTTAAATATTTCACCTAAACATGCAACTGTACATGTTTGTTTAGCTGACAAACCGTCATTGAACTTTTTTTAACAACATCAAATATTCATTAAAAAAAACAATCAAAGATAAAGATAAAATAACAAAAGATAACAAAAAGTATAGGCTAAGCCAGACATGACTTTTTTATAGTATAATGAACAACCTTTTTTTGTGTTAAAATATTAACTCGACTTCATCGACAAGACTGATAAAGCAACAAAATCATGAAAATAAGAACATAATACAGTGTCTATTATTGAAATGTTGGTTTTTTTTTATAAAAATAATGATATTGTCTAGATAAAGTAAAGATTAAACAAGAAAGAAGATAAAAGAAACAGATGGCCTGCAACATCTTATTTCTGAAATGAACATTGGGAGGAGCAAATCTTTTTAAGTGATGTTTAAAACACCTTTATTTTCCTATGCTCTGAAATCATGAAATCATCAAGTCATCAAAATCAAAAGCTATAACACATCAAACGAAAAGAAAATAACTGTGATATTCCTGACTTGGAACAAGCATTTCATAATGTACAAAATGGTAGATTAAACCTGTTTTTATAATTAGCGAAACCTCACACAGACGGGCCTAAAAACAAATGCAATTTACAAAGTCCCTTCGCCAATTGTAGTTCACATTCCAATGAAAACAATTGAAAAAATGTCACCTCAACTTGCAACTGTACATGTTTGATTATCTGACAAACCTTTATTGATTTTTTTTAACAACATCAAATATCCATTAAATAAATATAGCATAGCAAAAGATAACAAATAGTACCCTAAGTCAAACAGGACTTATTTTTATAGTATAATGAACAACTGTAACTTTGATACCATAAAGCGATAAAATAAGAACATAATACAGTGTCTATTAATAAAATGTTTTTATACAAATAATGATATTGTCTAGATAGATAGATAGATAGATAGATAGATAGATAGATACATACTTTATTCTCTAAAAATTAGAGACAAGTTTACAGAGAAACATACAATATAAATACAGACACAATAGATAAAGTAGAGAATAAACAAGAAAAAAAGATAAAAGTAACAGACTGTAACATCTTATATTTGAAACGTACATTGGGAGGAGCAACTCTTTACCAATGAAATTGTATGTTTTTCTTGATTTTATTTCGGTCTGTTATTTCTTGTCACGTAGTCATTGAAAATATAATTCACATTTTATAAAAACATTAAATGATTTCTTTTTAATATTGTTTCTGAGGACTAAAGTACTAATGCTGGTACTAAGTTACGCGAATATCTTATTACGTTGATTAAAAAATTTATATCAATATTTGTTGTCAGAAAGTTACACTTTGGTTTATGGTTACAGAGAATGGGTGTTACTTTGGCTTCCTGCTTGTTACATCCCAATTGTTCGTTCCCTCTCATCTTAGAGTAGACAGACTTTGACGT
Source organism: Mytilus galloprovincialis (assembly GCF_965363235.1). Classification (NCBI taxonomy): domain Eukaryota; kingdom Metazoa; phylum Mollusca; class Bivalvia; order Mytilida; family Mytilidae; genus Mytilus; species Mytilus galloprovincialis. Next base: position 20,936,406 of record NC_134846.1, read on the forward strand.
ACGTGTTAAATTCTTTCCTTCTCAAATGCACAATAAATAACTGATGTAAACGACACAATTTCTAAGTTCCATAACACTCCGCGATAATAAGCTAACTTAAGATTTTTTTTAGATTTTTGCAAACCATGCTACAACATTAAACGAGCAAAATCGATCGCAGTACATAGTATCTACAACTATTCTGACAGATAATCTAATTATGCATTTAAAAATGAGAAAAAACTTATGTAACGTTTTCAAATTAACTAGTATATATATATATATATATATAAGCTGGCAAAAATTATGAAATTTGATAAAATAATCTTCCTATAATTCTTTTTCTTAGAATAAAAACATGTAGACAACTCATTTATAATGTGAACGACACTTTTTGTTCACACACTATGACTAAAGGAAATGCATAGTTTTGATTTTCTTGATAGAGGGTTGTTGCTCGCAAGAAAGCATTCCCTGGCGCTTCAACTCTTGCACCAGTGTACTATACTGCCCAAACATCAGGCGGAGTTTGATCCATGGCCTATCCCACCAACGTTAACGTCGGTTGTTTCGCTGGTTCTTACATATATATACTGTGTATGGTCTCGAATCAACGCGAACAGGACCATATTCAGTCTTGTTCGATTCCGGCAAGGCCAATAGTAATCGTTCTGGAGGAATAACCATCGTCTTCAAACAGCAGACTGTATGTTTTTTTCCAACCAATCATTCCCACCGAATTGTATTCTTTTTAATAAAACGGAAATATGTTGGACAGCGACCATACCACTGTCATACGACAGACAATGAATGCTGTGCGAGCATCGTACGAAATTCTGTATTCGTGAGACAATCGAGATTGTCTCACGACCGACGTGCAACAGTCGTACAATTATTTTTTTATTAAAATGGTTTATGTTGGTACCCACGACAATGTGTTTATCGCACGACGGTCCCACGACTGTGGTAAGACACTCTCACGACAGCCAAAAGACCGTAACACGACAAAAAATAGTAGAGCAAAAAAGGTGCATGTCCAATTTTCGTCCCACGACACACGACAGCGCCACGTAGCTCAAAATATCGTGCAACTGTCATACGACGATCACAGATGACCTGCGATTTGCCAAAATTTCATGTCGTGGAGCTGTATAGATGTGTCGAGGGTTCGTTGTAGGGCTTTGATGTCATTAAACATCCCTTCGTTAATTTTACGGACGCCATCACGAGTTGGTTGACCGTTATGGAATAACCGTCCCACAGATGATATCGAATATGTTCCTTACGTCGTAACTACAATTCCATTCCCTTTCATGAATGTGACCTCCTGAATTAGACTATTTACCGGGTTTTAAAATATGAGCAACACGACGGGTGCAACATGTGGAGCAGAACCTGTTTACCCTTCCGGAGCACCTGAGATCACCACCAGTTTTTGGTGGGGTTTGTGTTGCTTAGTCTTTAGTTTTCTTTGTTGTGTCATGTGTACTGTTATTTGTCTGTTTGTCTTTTTCATTTTAAGCCATGGCGTTGTCAGTTTATTTTCGATCTATGAGTTTAACTGTCCCTCTGGTATCTTCCGCCCCACTTTTGAAAACAATCTTCTGTCATTATCTTTGAACATTATTGAGGATGTTTATATAAGCCGTATCCTATAATTCCTAAAGCAATAGGTCGCTATGGGTACGATTTAGATTTAAACCAGTGATTCGAGCACCCATTAGACTTTGGTAAACTAATGATTTTATAATAGTATATTTGAATTGTACCGACTGTAATTTTAAATGAGAGGTTTAGCTAGCTATAAAATCAGGATTAATCTACCATTTTCTATATAACAAATGCATGTACCTGTACATGTTCCAAATCAGGCATATGACAGTAGTTATTCATTCGTTTTATGTTATTCAAATGAGAGGTATAGCTGGCTAAAAATCAGGATTAATCAAACATTTTCTATATAACAAATACAAGTACCAAATCAGGAATATGACAGTAGTTATTCATTTGTTTGATGTGTTTCCGCTTTTGATTTTGCCTTTTGATTACGAACTTTCCGATCTACAGTTCGGTTATTTCACTGTAACGCTTCAGTGTATAAACTTATTACTAAAACAACAGCTTAAATTCAATCCATATCGCTACACCGAGAATAAAAATGTTAACTTTTAAATATCATCTAACAGTTTATTTTACATGCATGGTTAAGTGTTGTTTTATTGTAACATATGATGTAGAGAAAAAATACACGTTTTATTGAATATAAAACCAGTAGGACACTTTGATGTGCATCAGTTTCTTTAAGATTTTTAAAGGGTCCTCATTGTAAAACTTGGACAAAATGTATACACAAGTACTGACAGTTATCGTATTAATCGTTGAAAAGCATACACAAGGTAAGGCGATTTCTATTGGATTTGTTTTTTTCTGAAAAATAATTTTTTTTTTTTAGGGTGGTAAAATCTCTTGAATTATAAGTACAATTGCACGGAAATTTCATTTGCATTTCGTATTTTGTTTCTTGTATTCACTGATATGCTTGTTTTATACAAAATTGAAATTGACATCTACTTAAGGTATATATTTCCAAAGAAAGATTGTTTTGATAGACAAAATTAAGATTTGCCTAATATGTACTTTTCAATAATAAAAAGGATTGGTCACCGTGCTATTTTTAAAGCTATGATTCGTTGAAAATTGAATAAATTTGCTTAGAATTATCATGAAAAAAAAAAACCACATTTTTGTGCATAAAAAGAAATCTATGAGATAGAAATTTAAAATAAATGGTGCGAAGATAGGTTTTATTATATGATTTAAGAAAATAGAAAAAAAAACGAACTTGTAAGTAAAAAGTTGAACAAGTAAACATATATATTTGATAGAGATATGCCATACATGTATTGAATAGACAACATTCACAGGCAAATTACATTACTTAGAAGTTTGTTATGCTTTAGGTCTTTTAACTTTGGTCAGCGCTTCGAATTCTAAAGCTTTAGATTTGGGATTTTTAAATATTTCATTTGGAACATATCTGGTCTCTGTCAATATTATAGTGATGTGTTAACGTTTGATATTTTTTTGATTTCTTGGTGACAAATAACAGTATTTTATAGATTTGTTTCATAAACTAGTTGACTGACTGATTTTTTTTAATTGCTAATCGTCGTCAGAGAAATAGTGTTATATAATGGTAGTCACATAACGAAGAATTGCATTAAATGCTGCAAATCAGTGTGCTTGCAATGAGTAACACAATTTTAATCCGTGTGGATATCACATTGGATTTTAAAATGAACAACAATAGCATATAGTTTTCTTTTGCTATATGTTTTTTTTACTAGCAATACATTCAATTAAATATCAATAAATTATTTTTCTCAGAAAGGGGTCATATCATATAGAATAATATGGGGTCATATCATATAGAATAATAGAAGGAAATTATGCCCTCGGGACTGATATTGGTTTCTCGTGGTGATAGAGCATGCGATATGGATCTTGCCATGTATTATTCTGTTTATCATATATTTTAATAGAATCAGATTCATGAATCCCTTTCATTTTTATTTAAATCGTCCGAAATTATAAATAAAAAAAGAACATTATGATTTCCCTGTATTTTTCCAACTGACTTGTTTTTTATAGACTTCCTTATTTGCTTAATATACACATCCTAATGTCTCTTATAACCTTATTACATTCTCAATAAACGTTAAACACCATGTATAAAAATCCATCCACTAGCGATACTGGTCCTTAGGTTATTTTTTCAACTAAAATTAATATTTCTCAAATACATATCATAAGATGTAGAAATTTAAAAAGTTTTATTGCGTATTTGGCGATGATGTTATTAATTATCATTTTAATTTTCTCACGAGGTAAACATCAAGAAAAACATTTCTTGAAAAGTTTGCTTTTTATTCTAACCAAATTGAAATCGTAAAAATTTGCATTTGTGTTTAATCCATCAGGTAATGGAAACAAACTTCAAGAAAATTATGACCATATAAACAATAAAACTTCAGAAATTTCTACATCTTATTGTGTCTTTTTTATATATAAAATCGCTCATAGATTTACTTCGTAATAATTTTAGGAAAAATATCGATTTTAGTTGAAACGATAAGACATTTTTTTTAGTGGAACTCATTTTTTCCTTTGCCAAGAAATACAGCACCTGGACGTCATATGTGAAACTATGACGTCATGCCAGGTATTCGATACGGGTTTTGATATGCGATACGGGGTATGCGATACAGGTTTAGCTATGCGATACGGGGTATGCGATACAGGGTAGGTGATATAGGCTGAAAAAAGAACCTTTATTAAATATACAAAATTACTGTATCTTGTACTAAACATATAATGATAAAACATTATAACACACTTTAATATTTAAGCATATATATAAAATAGATATTTTCTAAAATCGGACATTTTGTAAAATGCCTTTTTTGTTTTAATCAATTTCTAAAATGCCTTTCTGAGTCAGATATTTCAGAAAATGCTTGAAATAATAACATATATGAAATATTCATATAAGCTAAGTCAAGGAAAGTCTTGAACATCAAAGCGGGTAATTCTATGATAATTACTAATTTCAACGGTATGTAATTGAAGGCAGGATATTTTACAAAATTAGCCTGATATTGTTTGGTAAGAGATTGTTTGGTTTGGATCTAGTCTTTCTACCAACTTCTCTATAGGAACGATCAAACATGGGGGTATCAATGTATAAAAGAAAATGAATACATGCAAAACAGAAACCAAAAAAAAAAAAAACTGTAACAAATTATTATATTTGTCAAACTAATGATATGATCAACTTCTATACCTTATGAAAGTTTAACTACTATCAAAACCGATAGAATAGATTTCTAATAATATATTATCGTACTGAGGATAAAGACAATGAACTTTATCCTAGTAAGACTTAGACATAGACATAGACGTGAGCGTATACGTGTACTAACTTTATTGTAACATCTGATGTCTAAGAAATTGTAAAGAAGATGAGTAATTTATAATCAATGAAATTTCATCGTTTTACATGTTTTAATAACTTTTAAATGCCACATCTTTGTTAATCTTTACATCTACACAAACCACAAACATAAAATTATAAAATCTTCTTAGTGTCCACTTTTTGTGCTTATCGGTATTACTGTGATTAATTTTGTATATAAACATCAGCTTAATCGATCAATTGATCGGATAATTTCTATTCAGGTAAAGGATTTTGAATAAAATCTAAAGCCGTTTTCGTTGATGTTTTAAAAACATCTTTATTTTCCTTTTCATTGATAAAAAGCAAAATAGCATAACAACTCCATGGTAAATTTCTAAACGAAAGTCCTTCATCAAATCATCAAATCACATCAACCGAATGGAAAACAACTGTCGTATTCCTGACTTGGAACAAGCATTTCATAATGTACAAAATGAAATGGTGGATTAATCCAGTTTTTACAAATAGCGAAACCTCTCACCAGCCTAAAAATGCAATTTTTAAAGTCCATTCGCCAATTGCAGTTCACATTCCAATTAAAACAGTTAAATATTTCACCTAAACATGCAACTGTACATGTTTGTTTAGCTGACAAACCGTCATTGAACTTTTTTTAACAACATCAAATATTCATTAAAAAAAACAATCAAAGATAAAGATAAAATAACAAAAGATAACAAAAAGTATAGGCTAAGCCAGACATGACTTTTTTATAGTATAATGAACAACCTTTTTTTGTGTTAAAATATTAACTCGACTTCATCGACAAGACTGATAAAGCAACAAAATCATGAAAATAAGAACATAATACAGTGTCTATTATTGAAATGTTGGTTTTTTTTTATAAAAATAATGATATTGTCTAGATAAAGTAAAGATTAAACAAGAAAGAAGATAAAAGAAACAGATGGCCTGCAACATCTTATTTCTGAAATGAACATTGGGAGGAGCAAATCTTTTTAAGTGATGTTTAAAACACCTTTATTTTCCTATGCTCTGAAATCATGAAATCATCAAGTCATCAAAATCAAAAGCTATAACACATCAAACGAAAAGAAAATAACTGTGATATTCCTGACTTGGAACAAGCATTTCATAATGTACAAAATGGTAGATTAAACCTGTTTTTATAATTAGCGAAACCTCACACAGACGGGCCTAAAAACAAATGCAATTTACAAAGTCCCTTCGCCAATTGTAGTTCACATTCCAATGAAAACAATTGAAAAAATGTCACCTCAACTTGCAACTGTACATGTTTGATTATCTGACAAACCTTTATTGATTTTTTTTAACAACATCAAATATCCATTAAATAAATATAGCATAGCAAAAGATAACAAATAGTACCCTAAGTCAAACAGGACTTATTTTTATAGTATAATGAACAACTGTAACTTTGATACCATAAAGCGATAAAATAAGAACATAATACAGTGTCTATTAATAAAATGTTTTTATACAAATAATGATATTGTCTAGATAGATAGATAGATAGATAGATAGATAGATAGATACATACTTTATTCTCTAAAAATTAGAGACAAGTTTACAGAGAAACATACAATATAAATACAGACACAATAGATAAAGTAGAGAATAAACAAGAAAAAAAGATAAAAGTAACAGACTGTAACATCTTATATTTGAAACGTACATTGGGAGGAGCAACTCTTTACCAATGAAATTGTATGTTTTTCTTGATTTTATTTCGGTCTGTTATTTCTTGTCACGTAGTCATTGAAAATATAATTCACATTTTATAAAAACATTAAATGATTTCTTTTTAATATTGTTTCTGAGGACTAAAGTACTAATGCTGGTACTAAGTTACGCGAATATCTTATTACGTTGATTAAAAAATTTATATCAATATTTGTTGTCAGAAAGTTACACTTTGGTTTATGGTTACAGAGAATGGGTGTTACTTTGGCTTCCTGCTTGTTACATCCCAATTGTTCGTTCCCTCTCATCTTAGAGTAGACAGACTTTGACGTACGTGTTAAATTCTTTCCTTCTCAAATGCACAATAAATAACTGATGTAAACGACACAATTTCTAAGTTCCATAACACTCCGCGATAATAAGCTAACTTAAGATTTTTTTTAGATTTTTGCAAACCATGCTACAACATTAAACGAGCAAAATCGATCGCAGTACATAGTATCTACAACTATTCTGACAGATAATCTAATTATGCATTTAAAAATGAGAAAAAACTTATGTAACGTTTTCAAATTAACTAGTATATATATATATATATATATATAAGCTGGCAAAAATTATGAAATTTGATAAAATAATCTTCCTATAATTCTTTTTCTTAGAATAAAAACATGTAGACAACTCATTTATAATGTGAACGACACTTTTTGTTCACACACTATGACTAAAGGAAATGCATAGTTTTGATTTTCTTGATAGAGGGTTGTTGCTCGCAAGAAAGCATTCCCTGGCGCTTCAACTCTTGCACCAGTGTACTATACTGCCCAAACATCAGGCGGAGTTTGATCCATGGCCTATCCCACCAACGTTAACGTCGGTTGTTTCGCTGGTTCTTACATATATATACTGTGTATGGTCTCGAATCAACGCGAACAGGACCATATTCAGTCTTGTTCGATTCCGGCAAGGCCAATAGTAATCGTTCTGGAGGAATAACCATCGTCTTCAAACAGCAGACTGTATGTTTTTTTCCAACCAATCATTCCCACCGAATTGTATTCTTTTTAATAAAACGGAAATATGTTGGACAGCGACCATACCACTGTCATACGACAGACAATGAATGCTGTGCGAGCATCGTACGAAATTCTGTATTCGTGAGACAATCGAGATTGTCTCACGACCGACGTGCAACAGTCGTACAATTATTTTTTTATTAAAATGGTTTATGTTGGTACCCACGACAATGTGTTTATCGCACGACGGTCCCACGACTGTGGTAAGACACTCTCACGACAGCCAAAAGACCGTAACACGACAAAAAATAGTAGAGCAAAAAAGGTGCATGTCCAATTTTCGTCCCACGACACACGACAGCGCCACGTAGCTCAAAATATCGTGCAACTGTCATACGACGATCACAGATGACCTGCGATTTGCCAAAATTTCATGTCGTGGAGCTGTATAGATGTGTCGAGGGTTCGTTGTAGGGCTTTGATGTCATTAAACATCCCTTCGTTAATTTTACGGACGCCATCACGAGTTGGTTGACCGTTATGGAATAACCGTCCCACAGATGATATCGAATATGTTCCTTACGTCGTAACTACAATTCCATTCCCTTTCATGAATGTGACCTCCTGAATTAGACTATTTACCGGGTTTTAAAATATGAGCAACACGACGGGTGCAACATGTGGAGCAGAACCTGTTTACCCTTCCGGAGCACCTGAGATCACCACCAGTTTTTGGTGGGGTTTGTGTTGCTTAGTCTTTAGTTTTCTTTGTTGTGTCATGTGTACTGTTATTTGTCTGTTTGTCTTTTTCATTTTAAGCCATGGCGTTGTCAGTTTATTTTCGATCTATGAGTTTAACTGTCCCTCTGGTATCTTCCGCCCCACTTTTGAAAACAATCTTCTGTCATTATCTTTGAACATTATTGAGGATGTTTATATAAGCCGTATCCTATAATTCCTAAAGCAATAGGTCGCTATGGGTACGATTTAGATTTAAACCAGTGATTCGAGCACCCATTAGACTTTGGTAAACTAATGATTTTATAATAGTATATTTGAATTGTACCGACTGTAATTTTAAATGAGAGGTTTAGCTAGCTATAAAATCAGGATTAATCTACCATTTTCTATATAACAAATGCATGTACCTGTACATGTTCCAAATCAGGCATATGACAGTAGTTATTCATTCGTTTTATGTTATTCAAATGAGAGGTATAGCTGGCTAAAAATCAGGATTAATCAAACATTTTCTATATAACAAATACAAGTACCAAATCAGGAATATGACAGTAGTTATTCATTTGTTTGATGTGTTTCCGCTTTTGATTTTGCCTTTTGATTACGAACTTTCCGATCTACAGTTCGGTTATTTCACTGTAACGCTTCAGTGTATAAACTTATTACTAAAACAACAGCTTAAATTCAATCCATATCGCTACACCGAGAATAAAAATGTTAACTTTTAAATATCATCTAACAGTTTATTTTACATGCATGGTTAAGTGTTGTTTTATTGTAACATATGATGTAGAGAAAAAATACACGTTTTATTGAATATAAAACCAGTAGGACACTTTGATGTGCATCAGTTTCTTTAAGATTTTTAAAGGGTCCTCATTGTAAAACTTGGACAAAATGTATACACAAGTACTGACAGTTATCGTATTAATCGTTGAAAAGCATACACAAGGTAAGGCGATTTCTATTGGATTTGTTTTTTTCTGAAAAATAATTTTTTTTTTTTAGGGTGGTAAAATCTCTTGAATTATAAGTACAATTGCACGGAAATTTCATTTGCATTTCGTATTTTGTTTCTTGTATTCACTGATATGCTTGTTTTATACAAAATTGAAATTGACATCTACTTAAGGTATATATTTCCAAAGAAAGATTGTTTTGATAGACAAAATTAAGATTTGCCTAATATGTACTTTTCAATAATAAAAAGGATTGGTCACCGTGCTATTTTTAAAGCTATGATTCGTTGAAAATTGAATAAATTTGCTTAGAATTATCATGAAAAAAAAAACCACATTTTTGTGCATAAAAAGAAATCTATGAGATAGAAATTTAAAATAAATGGTGCGAAGATAGGTTTTATTATATGATTTAAGAAAATAGAAAAAAAAACGAACTTGTAAGTAAAAAGTTGAACAAGTAAACATTTCAAATTTCCCGATTAGTTCAGTATATATTTTTTTAATGAAAGAGTTATTTCCCCTTGAATGGCTTGCTTGAAAAAAATGATACAAAGATGTTTGGTATTTGTAAAAATATTTTGAATTATACAATAGATCAGCAAGTTTTCTTCATACTGATAAACAGTCTAACCAATAAAATTACACATCTGTCTACAAATTTGCAGATTTTGCATGGCAAATAATTAGTCAGACAGATTGTGAACTGCGATGTACAATCCAAGATGACGGTACACCATCCATCTATTTTAAAGTTGATAAATCAAGAAATTGATTTACAGTTGTAACTCCTCTGTGCTTCTTGATCAAAGACAAATTATTTCATTTTCTTCATGTTCTGAATTGCAACACATTATTATTGATATCCCCTTCATTGAAGGCTCTTTTTTCCTGCGCTGGTTTTGAATATACCTTGAGAAATGTCTTGTCAAAGACGCATTTTCTAAATGTTTAGCATCAAAGGCACTGAACCCTACTATTTACGTAATACTAGAACACACTCGAAAAATAGGATTGTGGGTATGCTTTCAAAATCCTTCTGTTCGGATCCGTTCTGTCATTTTTAATACAATAAGCTTACTATAAGCTATTTTTATTAAAACTAACTAACAAAACTAAATAGTGCTAAATAATTATTTATTTCTTTAATTGTATGTGATTGTATTTTGTAATTTACCTCTTGTTTCACATGTCAATGTGACGGAGTGCTTTTGAAATAAAACATATTGTATTGTATTATATTGCTATTAAAGTGAGAGAAAATATAGATATAAAATAGTTGCTTGAATTCTTGATTTTTGTTTTTTTCGTCATGCCGTTTAACAAATTGAACCTCGTTCATTTAGTAGTATAGATATACAGTCTACAAAGATAACTTCTACATATGTAGGTCAGAATGTCCCTTGTGAGTTTCCATGTGAGTTAAGGGGTCGAACATTGGGTATTATTGATGGGACGGACACGATGGTAGGAGTTTGGAATTTTACGAATGATGGTGTAACAAGTTCTTATAACGTGACCTCTGGTGCAAGCTCAACGGATGTTCTAACCTGTTATCAACGTATTGAACGATTCCTTATCTTCAGGTTTTAGTAATAAATAAATTATTTATTCACCATTTTTAAGTGATTCCGTTCTGTATAATCCTTTGTTCGTTTGATCGTTACGATATACCCCTATGTTTATTGAAGAAAAAAATCGGAAAGGAAACGCATCAATTCAGATGTTGTTCAGTTCTAAGATGCACTTTATCATCAACCAGAGCTTACACAATACATTCCAATATGGGAAACATTAAATGCATTCATTGGTTTAGGTAATGACAAATTTAAATAAGATGAAATCATCACTTTTGTAATCGACATCAAATTCATTTTCTTTCTTGAATTGATATTTTGTCTACGAGGGGACCTTAATTGTTCACCACTACTGATGTGCTTTGTGTTGTAAAATATGAGGCAGAATTCATATAGAACCATTTTGATGAATGTTTACATTTCATTTATCCTATTGAACATGATATTATCGATACTAATGAAAGTTGGAGGTATACATCATGCATATCTTGATCTTGTACTGAATATTGAATTACATGTAGAAAGACGACTTTAACCTGGCATAAATGACTCATGTGATAATTTCAATTTTCCAATTGTCAATTTACCATTTCTCTCCAGTAACATACCCACTTCTCTATCATATGTAGCTCGCCGGGATTCGAACCCATGCTACTGAGATATCGTGACACTAAATTGCCTGCACTGTAACCGGCACGCTAGACTACACGACCAACTGGGCTTCATAACAATGAAGCTTTCGTTGGCCGGGTGTTACCTTTCCGAGTCAGTTTTAATCTAGCGTCGTACTACAGTACATGATATATAAGGCATGAAGATGCTATTTTTACAGATCAGCTGAATTATCTATAGTAAAGGATCCTACAAATTAATGTAAGATAGTCACTATATATATATACAATGCCAATACACTACTCACAAGATTCAACCATCGGATTACTAAGTCAAAATAACACCTTAATTCCTAATTCAATTTTGATACAAACAAACATTTTCAATCTGTAAATAAAATAGACGTTTCACAAACGACGAAATCGATACACATATATGTCTTATTTGCTTCATTTTTCAGAGTGAACAACGAAGACCAGTTTGTGTGTTATATCTTTGATTACACTTCTGGTATGATACCTATATCATTTACCTTTGGCATTGGAGGTAAGATAACGTTAACATAGACTGAATCGCTTTAGTAGGATGGAAAGGGGTCAATGGTGAATATATTGGTTGTTAAATAAACACAAATTTCCAAATTTATAATTGAGTTTAAGTACACGTTTTTAGAAGCAAAATAAATTTAGACTGTTAGAGCTAGTTTCATAATGCTTGAAGAGTGAATCTTTGGTTGTCTTACTTTCATTTGTTTTGTATCAATGTTTTATCAAACATTGTCATTAAGACTTATATATATAGACGATATATATAGACGGAGTTACACCTATATACATTATGCTTCAATTTGATTGGATTTTATCTTGGAAGTTAGGAATCTGAATATAAATGCTTGAGCAGATATTAATATAACGTTAGCAAGCTAAACATTGTTTCATTCTACAAGCTAATGGACATTCGTTCTAATAGTTGTTTTTGTTTATTAAAAATAATATCGACCTTATATTATCTTTTTAATAACAGGAATTAAATACTATTGATCGTTTAATCAATCAATTAAATCTGTGAAGTTGTAAAGAAGTTACAAAATGAAAGTACACATTTCAACTACTCCACTGAAAAGAATTACATACATGTTATATTGTCGAGTCGGTTATATGTTGATCGTTAAATTAATCCCTTAAAACTGTTAGGAAGTTGTAAGGAAGTTTCAAAATGAAAGCTACACAATATAACTACATCAATGTCATATCGTCAAGTCTGTCATATGTTAAGCTTTGTCTTAATTAGTACCTTTGATAGCTATTTAGTATAACCACAATGACTAACTTACATTTTGTTTTATTCAAAAGATAAACTACCTACATCTGATGTATGTACTGTTTGTGACCCACAAGGGGGATTCATACCATTTCTAGCTAAAGGTAAATATAGTCTCATGTTTTGCTTTCTCAAAAATACGATGTTGGCTGCCATTTTTTTCCAAATAACATTCTTTTTAAAACTTCGTATTTATAAATCGATAATACAAAAATAGCGAACCTAAAACGCAGATCAAATTACGAAAGGTCTGGACCCGTGTACGGTTCTTAAATATAAGCCATTTACAATTTAGCGTGATTTTACAAACATTTGATTTTAAAACCATGTCTCTCAAAAAAAAATATGAAAAAATACCAGGAATTTTATTAAATTATATGTTATATATATATATATATATATATAAAAAAAAGATACGGATAGCGAGAAAAGTATTAAATAGCACTATAGAATCATTCCAGAGGATTTCGAATATCTGACAAAAATGCAACTACCGATCCATTAACGTCTTTTTTTTTCTATGACAGTTTGTAACTACTGTTGACTGATCCATATAATATCACCTATGATAATTGAAAAATAAACAAATTGACTTGTTTATAGTATCGTTCATTATAATATCAAATATATTAAAATAATTAAGAAAAAAGATATAAAAGTTACATTGGTTTCTATTTTCAGTCGATAAATGATTCTAAGTTAAATTTGTATATGTTTTTCTTTCATCCAATTTATGCAAATGATATCAGAATCTGGACAAACACGTAAGTACAGAACTATTTAAAAACAAATATTTGTTTAACATTTTTTGCAAGTTGTGGTTATATCTTTAAGAAGTTTTATAAAAAGACGTTCATAAGTACTGTCACCTGAAGTTTAGTTTATTACAGTTTTTATGCAAATTGAGAAAGATTTTCTATAACACTGAAACGCTATGTCAGAGTGATCTGTTGGAAAACTTTCCTTTAATGAATCTATTTATGTTCAAAGGTAATATTATCAATTTTTTAAAGATGTTATATTCTCACACATAGATGACGGAACCAAAGATTCGCGTTCAAATGCGCATATTATCGCATTTTGATAAAAGTTACTTCAACACACAACAAAATGAAAGTTTGAATCGGTTTTTCTATAACGTCAATTAGACCGACTGACCACGGGTATCCCATAAACAAAAGAATACGACGTTGGAGTATAAAAGAACAACGCATACAAATCGTGACGATACCTATCAATTGACATACAACATTATCATATGTCAACACAGTAGTTTACTCAAAGCGTTTGAAGAACGCCTTATTATGACATAAACTATAGTCTTGAATAATGAATCTTAACAAGTGAATTTGAGTCATAAACTTGATCATCTTTTCTTTATTTCAATATGCGTAAGTCTTTCACCATTCCAAATACAACGTGCATTTAAACAGTAGTGTTTATTGAACAGAAACTGAGTATCACTGATTGCAAACTTTAAAATCTTAAATCAAAGTTTTAAACGGTACATTTTTAGTGGCTGTATTGTCGGTTTTTTTTTTTTTTGCTTATCGTTTTTTTTATTACGTATTGCTGTAGCTACGGGCCCAGCTGAACTCCCGTGTGGTACGGTGTCATATTGTTCAGATGACTATCAATGTGGCGCAAATGACACTCTACCAGAAGGGTGTCCACCAACTACCATAGCAACAACAACTGAGCCATCAACAGAGCCAACAACTGAGTCAACCACTGAGGCAATAACTCAACCTAAAAAACGATGTCATAAAAGAAGACATCATCACTGAACAATTTCGCCATCTGTTGGACATATTGAGTTAGATAAAAAAGAATCTATTCATAGAACTGAACATTCATTGTATGTTTTTTTAATTCCTTGCCATTCATGATTACTATTACATCTGCAAACTCTGTTGCGTATCAACCATCAACCGATGAGTCCATCTTTATCTGTTGTTTATATAGCCAAAAAGACGGAGTTGTGATTTTCAATTAGACGACTCTTTACAAAAGACGACATGACACAGAAATTAACAGCTATAGGTCACCGTATGGCCTTTAACAATGATCATAGTTTAATGAGCATTTAGGCTTGATTATCAGTTTTATTGATCGATTAATAACGTTACATTACGAGTTTTTTATGCATTTTTTACTTTACATTTTTCATCTTTCCTGAACTCCGTTTTGATGGGTTTAGCAGACTTTAGTCTAAATGTTTTACCTTAAAAACAGTGTAACTAAAAAAAAAAAATTGAAAACAAATCTTTGACTAAAAAGAACCGCACTCATTCCCACAACAAATACATCGAGGTGAACTAATCCAAATGTTTGACTTGACATACTATTTGTCCGTATTGATGGATTGATGTTGTAGTAGACAGTCGGTATTCCAATGGGTACTAATTGTCTACTACTACTGGCCGATTTGTTTTGGTACTCATATTAAGTACAACTCATACAAGACCGTTTTAGGAGAGATAAAAAACCTAGAAGTACTTTAAGATATATTTGATGATTTTATCTTCCTATATATTATATTGAGATGAATGTATACTACTTAACGTAAATAGTTTCTTTACACGACTTGATACTAGATTCTATGACAACTGTGGTGTTCACAATTTTCTACAAACAAATTTATGAGGAAAAAACAAACTGAAATCGACACTTCACAGATTTAACGTTCACAATCGAGAAATGGTTTACTTATACCGGTTTGTCTGTGTCTCGTTTCACGTACAACCTACAGCTGATGCATGTTAAACAGAAAATTTTCAAATTTTGATGATCTGGTTTCGCTTATTTTGGTGTTTTTACCAGAATTTGTAATTTTCTCAATATATTTATGAGATTTGATAACAAATTAAACACGTTGGCATATTATTTAGTTATTGGGCAGTTCCTATCGACTTTTGCGTTTTTTAACACATATACGAGTGTACGTAGCTATTTGGCTATTCAAACGTGATGGTTATAAGTAAACAGACATGGAATGAAATTCTTTTTCAAATTAAATTTTTTTTTAATACCGTCTCTTAGCTTGACGTTTTTTATCGAGGAATTTATATGTGAAAGCATGTAAAGGCCAATATCACATCGATGTCAGTTGATATTCGCATATAAGGACTACAAATCGTATCAAGCAGGACACCAAAATCAATAAATCAAAATCAATTATTCGACCGCATAGTATTACCGAGTGTCTCTATAAAAATAAGTTTTTAATACGAACGACTTCAAATTAATATAATATGAAAACTTGTTTAAGATGAAGAAAAGTATAGGTCAATATACGGCATGGAACACGGAGTTTTGGCTCACACCGAACAACAAGCTATAACGGACCCCTAAATTACAATTGTAAAACCATTCAAACGGGAAAACCAATGGTAAAATCTATATAAAAAAGAGAAACGAGAAACATGTATAAAGTACATAAACAAACGACAACTACTGTACATTAGATTTCTGACTTAGGACAGGTGCAAACATTTGCAGCGGGAGTAAACATTTTAATGGTCCAAAACCTTCTTCCTTTTACTAAGACAATAGTATAACATCACAACATAGAAAAACGACAAAAATATCAACTGGAAGGCTTAACTCAATCAAAAAACGAAAATTAACACACTATGAAAGAATAATTTGAGATGCGATACCTGAGTGCATATACATAGTTAATAAATTTATAAGGGATACATATTTAAGGTCAAAGGTAAAAAAACAAGTTTGAACAAAGCTATGGTAAGATGTCACT
This sequence comes from Mytilus galloprovincialis, assembly GCF_965363235.1. Taxonomy (NCBI): domain Eukaryota; kingdom Metazoa; phylum Mollusca; class Bivalvia; order Mytilida; family Mytilidae; genus Mytilus; species Mytilus galloprovincialis. The sequence goes on from NC_134846.1 coordinate 20,953,052, forward strand.
GTTAAGTATACTAAATCTTCCTATTAGGAATACCATTCCACAAAAAGGATTTGTTTAGTTTGAGTTCAGACAACCTGTGTAACTAGAAAAATTGTAAAGCTCGTATAAATGAGTTACATAAGGTAAAATAAACGTTTGGGTTCAGACAATTAAATGATAAAATGTTTTTGGCGTGCATTTCGTCTGTTGATACAAAAAAGTAATACCCACAGAACAATAGAAGGAAATCAGTAGAGCAATACTGGGATATCAGTAGAACAATACAGGAAAGTCAGCAAAGCATTACATCGATATAAGTAGACCAATAGATGAATAACAGAAGAACGATGGAGGGATATCAGAAGAACAATTCATGGATATCATAAGAACAATAGGGGATATCAATAGATTAATGAAGAGATATCAGTAAAAGAACAGAAGGACATCGGTAGAGAAATTGAGAGTTATCAGTAGAACAATAAATGGATATAAGTTAACAATAGAGGGATATCAAATGAGAAATATAAGCATTTCAGTAGAGCTATAGAAGGATATCAATAGGACAATAAAAGGATATCATTGGAACAATAGAATTCAGTAGAGTAATAGCGGGATTTTAATAGAGCTATGAAGGAATATCAGTAGAACAGTATAGGATTTTAATAGGGCAATAAAGGAATATCAATAGAATGGTTGATGTATGTCAGTAGAACAACAAAGCGATATAAGCAGGTCATAAAGATACATGTATATCAGAAGAAAAATAGAGGTATTTCAGCAGCGAAATCGAAGGATATAAGCAGAACAATTCAGGGACATCATTAGAACAATAAAAGGATATCATTAGAACAATAAAAGGATATCAATAGAACAATAAAAGAATATCAGTAGAACAATAAAAGGATATCAGTAGAACAATAAAAGGATATCGATAGAACAATGAAAGGATATCACTAGAACAATAAAAGGATATCAGTAGAACAATAAGTTTCAGTAGAGCAATAGAGGAATATCAGTACGGTATCAGTAGAGCAATAGTCTATTATAACTAGAATATCAGTAAAACAATTAAGGGATATAAGTAAGGCAATCGCATACTATTAGTAGAACAATACAACACATAGTTTTCTTTAAAATTTACAATTTGATGGAGAGTGTCTCATTGACACTCACACCACATCTTATTATATCTAAATCAACATGATCAACAGATCTATATAGAGATATCAGAGGAAATATCGAGGGATATTAGTTGATTAATGGAGGGATATCTGTAGATTAATTGAGGGATATCAGTAAATTGATGGAGGGATAGCAGTAGATTAATGGAGGAATATCAGTAGGGTTGAGGATGGATATCAGTAGAACGTCTCTGAACAAAATTCATATCATGGTAAAGTGACTTTAAATACGTTGACTCCACCTTAAGAACCAAGAACGTCATATTTGTCATAATAATTTTTTTTGTGTACCGAGTCATAAAAATCCAGTGATGTGTTGAGCTTTTCATTTTACCATTTTATAAAAGATTTCCGTTTTTTGATATATTACTTTTTTCTATCATGAAAGATACGGAAATAAATCCGAAAAATCTATAATCTTGTTGTCTGCATATTGATATTGTAACATATCAGCTACTTGACAAAAAAACGCTTTTTGGAGCCGATCGATGTGATAGATAGAGGGAAAGCTTTATATCATGTATATCAATATGCAGACAACCTGCTAACCGTTTCATTTGCAGATGCAAATGAAATACTCATGCATTTTTTGTGTAAGTTCTTTTGCAATTTTATTTACAAATGTTACATATTTTCGAAACGTCCACTAATATTCGACCTCAGATAAACCTTTAACATAGTTCATCTTCGCAAAAAAGTTTACGGCATAGATATGAATTACAAAAAACTTATCTAGTTTTTTTTTTATAACCTTCCATAGTTAGTATAAACCAGTAGATAAATGTTTGATATCTATCCTGATATCAAGTATATGATAGGTTTCCTTATATTGTTTTATATGGATGCGGGTTTATAAGGATATATGGCATTTAGATGAAATGGAATATACGTTTAAAACACAAAAATGCAAGGAATATATAATCTATAATAAAGCCAGTGACCGTAATTTTTACCATTAACAACAAAAATATTTTTCATCAAATTCGTAAATAAATTTGTAAATGTAAAATAAAATCGTACACTGATCTACCTACAATGTACAATATATTTATGTGAGGTAGATGACCTTAAAGTAAGTAAAAAAAACTGTCTGATTATTCGTTGTAACAGGTACAAATTATGAATAAAATTGATTTGCCCTCAATGCGAGAATAATAGCAAAAAACGTATAAAGAATCACAATTCGCAATGTTACCCGTTATATCATGATAAAAACTCAGATAACTATAAGAAAAAAAAATCAACCGATATCAAAATTTGTTAAAATTGTAAAAAAAAAAAACTGTCTGTCTTCGTTCTGTTTAAATTGGCGCCATCTTGTTACCACGTACATGTATACTGAGTGCAGACAATCAAATGTTCGAATTTAGAACAAAGACAGATAACTCTAATTATATCCTTAGACCAATCCAACTCCATTCATCTAACTTAAAGTTATTTTGGTTAGTGTCTTGATTTCTTGTAGATAACAAAGATAGTTGATTTTTAATTTTTGTTACTCATTATCTGTATTCTGTTAATCCCTTCCAGAATCTCAACTAAGACTCATAGAAACAACTTACTATTTACTACTTAATTATGTGAGTTGTTTTTTAACATCATGGATCATCAGTGGGTTGTTTCAGATAAAACATAAAAATGCTTAGAAACTCTACTTTCATGCAAATAGTTTTGTTTGATAAATGTAAATATTCTTAACAATATGAGCAGCTTTAAATGTCAACAAGTAATGTTTTTTTTTAAATTGAAATACAAAGCAAATTGAAGCAAAACAGCTGATTGGTTTTTATTTTTAAATTACAAGTATTATCGTTCATATAAATATACAAAGTTTATTTCCGTTGCTTTATGGATCTTATATAATTGATTTAATTTATGTTCAAGATTTATGAAAGTCAACAATTTTAAGGTGATCTCCAACTTATTTTATTGTTTATCAGATAGTTTCCTCAAACAATCAGGTCAAATCTAAATAGTTCATCAAAGATTAAAAACCAGAAACAGAATTTTAATCTAATGGCCATTATTTTTACTATGTTGATATTTAGAAATGAAATTATTATATAAAATATTTTTATGCAAGTTTGTCCATATTGTCTATGAATATTAATTTAATAATTCTTTATTAAAAGAAAGTAAATGAAAAACAGATTCTGTCTTTAAATGTTTATTTTTGAAGGGAAATTTCAGCAGTTTTTAAACGTAATGAGAAAGATTTGGAAAAGCTATAAATTTTTTGTGGTATTTGTAAAAATGTTGTATGGATTTCCAAAAAGACTGCATTGTGAAAATAATACTTCATTAAGCACCTTGCTTATAATTGTGCGCGTCTCATACGCTTTTGGTCTTTAAAATGGTAATATGCCATATAAATTACCATGCTGAAGAGCATTGAGAAACCATAATTCGGTGAAGCTATATGTTTCTAGGAAGACTTTATGCTCCATTGTTGTAGAACTAGCCGTAATATGTGCATCATTTATGTGTTTAATATTGGTTTTTCGTTCATTTATTGTGACATAGATTAGGCCGTTAGTTTTCTCATTAGAATTGTTTTACATTGTCATGTTGGGAGCGTTTTATAGCTGACTCTGCGGTATGGGCTTTGCTCATTGTTGAAGGCCGTACGGTGACCTATAATGGTTAATGTCTGTGTCAGTCAGTGTCATTTGGTCTCTTGTGGAGGGTTTTTTTCATTGGCGCTCATACTACATCTTCCTTTTTATAGTCATTGTCATTTTTGTCTCATTGGCAAACATACCACATATTTTTTAGCTCACCTGGTGCTATTCTCATCCTTTGGCGCCGTCGTCGTCGTCGTTAAATTTTTACATTTTGAACTTCTTCTACAGAACCACTGAATGAAATGGAACCAAACATCGCACGAATAGTCCTTATGATGTGGTGACCAAGTGTTGTTACTTTGTAGCCGATCCATCACTCAAGATGGTCAACAACTGGGTAATTAATTAAAACATAGGACCCTTTGGAAAATACATACAAATGTCTTCTTTTAAAGAACCACTGAATGGAATGAAATCAAGCATAGCATGAATGTTTCTCATGAAGTGCTGATCGTGACCAAGTGTTGTTACTTTGTAGCCGATCCATTATCAAAGATGACTGCCAGCGGGGAACTTAGTTTAACATAGGACCCTATGGGAAATACATACAAATGTCTTCTTTTAGAGAACCACAGAATGGAATGCAATATTTAACCAAATTTGGCAACAATCAATATTTAAGTATTTGTTATGATTTTTATCTTTTCTTATATGATTTCAAAAACCCAAGTAGAGTCATGTGAGCGACATAGGCTCTTGAGAGCCTCTAGTTTATAATCATTGTCATTTTGCTTAGTTTATTTTGTTACCTATTCTTACATTGGACTCGAAATAGTTTTAAACTGAGTTCTACTGTGGGCATTGCTGTATGTTTGTTTCTCCTACATTGGCTAGACGTATAGGGAAAGGGTTGATACATCAAAAATAAATTGAGAATGGAAATGTGGATTATGTTAAAGAGACAACAACCCAACCGAAAAGCAGATAACGTATGTTTAACCCCGCCGCATTTGTGCGCTTGTTGCAAGGCAGGGGTCTCTGGTTTTTGTTAGTCTTGTATGTTTTTAATCGTAATTCATTTTTACGTTTTAGAGTTTGAACTGGTACACATTTTGTTTAGGGGCCATCTGAAGCCCGCCTCCGGGTGAGGGACTTTCTCGCTTTGTTAAAGACCCATTGTTGGCCTCTGACTGCTTTCTGCTCTTTTGTCATATTACTGTCTTTTATACACATTCCATATATCCAATCTCAATTTTTAAGAATGTTAGGTTCTAATGAAAATTAAATTCTTTAATTTCAGTAATTTTTTTTTTAGAGAAAACATTTATTGCTTCAGTAGTACCATGTACTGCCAGTTGTGATAGATAATGCAAATTGTTAAAATCATTTTACCTTACATTTCATTTCATGGAAATGTAGATATGGGTAATCTGTTTTTACATCTTAAACTTAACATTCACATAGAAGTTATACACATATCAATAAACTGAACTCAGTGGAAAGAACCTTTAGAGTACACTTTGACAGAGAGCTCAACCTAGTGAAACACTTTTGTTATGCAGGTCACATGAAACTTGAAATACCGCTGTCTGTTACAAAACTGCATTGAGATCCTGAAAAAAATATGAAAGTTACTTCTATTAGATATAGAATTCAATGGAAGTGAAGAAACTGTTTACTGAAATTAATGCAGGTTATGTCTACGGGCCACAGATGACCCCGCTTGTGATAAAAAAAAAACATGGGTAAATTGCCACATATAGATGCAGGATTCAAGTAGTTTTGACCGTTTTGTGACCATAAAAATTGTGAATAAGTTTCATAACATTTGCTAGAGGCAAACTAAAGTTAGAGAACAGAAACAACAGATTTAGCATTGTTCCTATCTTACGGCTCCATGTTGACATTTGTATCATTGGTTCTCGTACCACATCTTCTTACATCTAATAACTCATGAACAGTAAAAGTAACGCCACCCAATATCGAACTTGGTAGATATGTGTTTTGGGGTAATAAGCATTGTGTATAAGGTTTTTAACATTTGATTGAGGCAAACTTATTTAGGAGAACGGAAACAAAAATTCAGCATGTTCTATCTTCATAAATGGGCATGATTACGCATGAACGGTAAAAGTGACGCTTCCAAATTTCAATTTTGATTTTTTGTGTTGTGGTAATAAGCTATGTCTAAGGTTAGGGGGAGGCTGGGATCCTGCTGACATATTTAACTCCGCCTTATTCTGTATGTATGTATCTGTCCAAGCCAAGAGCCTGTAATTCAGTGGTCATGGTGGTTGTCGTTTGTTTAGGTGTTACATGTTTGTTTTTCTTTCATTTTTTATACATAAATAACTAGGCCGTTAGTTTTCCCGTTTGAATTGTTTACATTGTCATTTCCTGGCCTTTTATAGCTGACTATGCGGTAAAAACTCTGCTAATTGTTGAAGGCCGTATGGTGACCAATAATTGTAAACTTCTGTGTCGTTTGATCTCTTTTAGAAAGTTCTCATTGGCAATAATTCCACATCTTCTTTTTTATATTGTATATAAGTTTTATGTATTTGGTTGAGGCAAACTAAATTTAGGAGAACAGAACACATTTTTGGGACGTTCGGGCGGACAGACGAGGGTAACACTTAATGCTCCTCCACTACGTCGCCGTAACAGAAGTTCTGACTATTGTGTTGGTGATACACATTCACCTAGCACTGTTATTAACACACACTCCATTGTTACTATCAAAATATTCAATCTTTATTTTATTTCTTTATTTTGGGCATATGATTATATGCATGCCATTCACAAGGAGTGTAAAATTTGACAAATGTATTGCAAATACGCATTTTTGTAAAATTTTATAATTAAACTCATCATAGATATTACATGGATTCAAATTTTGTATTATAACTTAATGTTCAACTTATTAAAGCTAATAAACTTAAATTGATCCCGGAATTAATCATCACTTTCTCTGTATATATCTTTTTACATTCTGTTTTGAACAAAATAATTTGTTAAAAGAGGAACGAAAGATACCAGAGGGACAAGTCAAACTCATAAATCGAAAATAAACTGACAACACCTGGTTAAAAATGAAAGAAGATACACAGACAAGCAATAGTACACATGACACAACATAGACAACTAAAGAATAAGCAACATGAACCCCACCAAAAACTAGAGGTGATCTCAGGTGCTCCGAAAGGAAAAACAGATCCTGCTCCATATGTGGCACACGTCGTGTTGCTTATGTTATAACAAATCCCGTAAATAGTCTTATTCGGTAGGTCACATTCATGAAAAGGAAGAGGATTGTAGTTACGACGTAAGGAACATATCCGATATCATTTGTGAAATGGTTATTCCATAACGGTCAACCAGCTCGTGATTGCGACCGTAAAATTTACGAAGGGATGATTTCAACTTCACCATTGTGAACTCTTGGTTTAATAGCTCCCTTGTGATCAGCAACCCTCTCTGAAGAAAATCATGATAGGAAATACTTTAAATATATTTCTATCAAATTAGACATTATTGCAAAGCCAATTAAATAAATTCAGTCGAGGTTGAACATAAATGTTCAATCAAATATATATGCAAGTCGTCAAGTGGCTAGATGCACATATTGTTGACCTATTGAACGGCATGTCCTAATTGGGTGGTTTTCAAACTTCTATAATATTTACGGAAAATATTGATGAGTAAATGAAAAAATTCAAAACGGAACGACTGATTTAAATAAAAGGATGTTTGATATACTGTATATTTCGATTTATTATTAAAATCTATCCGATGTTTTATTTTTATCTATTTTCCTAATCAAATTAATTAAAATGAGAAGATAAATACCTTACAGGTTCATTTTCAGTCGATGCTTTAATGTTTAATGTTATACAACACCTTTAGCGTCTTTGACCTACTTTATCTTTTTATTCGGATACTTGCGGATATCTTCTCCAATTCGATCGGGAACATAGGAAAAGATCGCAGATGGAACCCAGAAGTTGGGTTTATATAACCAAACAACCCGGATGTTGTACCAGCTACCATGGTTTCAAACCAAGGAACCTAGATAGAACTAAGGTTCAGAACCAGAAAACCCAGATTGAACTGATGTTTACAACAAACGTGCCTGGATAGAACCTAATTGCATTCGGAATTCTCATGACTTTTTATACCTTCAATGTATTTATCAAATCATTTATTTATTTTATATAAGTATATATAATTATGAATACTGAGTATACTAACAAAATACTGAAAATGAATGAAAGTACATATTCAATTGTTTTACAAAACTTACTTTTTGAAAAAATCTTAAGCTTTTTAACCTCAAGAATAGATTATCGTAGCAGTATTTGGCAAAGTTTTTGGAATGTTTGACCCTCATTGACACAACAAAGGCGTATCACCATTCTGGATAGAAATGATCAGAATTTGTTCGTTAACGTTTTGGAAATGCGGATCCAGGCGTGACCGGATGCAAATAGTAAAGTATCTTTCCCCGAGTCATCCATCCAACCATCCAACCAATGTTCCGACAGTCATTGCGGTACGGCTCGTTAGAGTTTAGCGTTTACATCTACCAGTGCTGAAAAAGGAAAATGTCACTAGTTTGCATTGTGGATTTTTCTTTTTAGTCCTTTTCATTTCAATTTAAAAGACAAGAAATAAACATCTGAAATACATATGTCTGAAACAGGCATGAACTATATTATTCTTTTGGTGCATTATGTTAACCAAATTCATCTGTTTCATCTCAATAGAATCTATGTTAATGTATCCCGCCAAAAAAACACTGAAATATTTTAAATTATACGCAACAAAAATATTACTGATGGACACGTACGTTACTCTACGAAACAAAAGAATACAAAAGTGCAGACAGTATAAATTCTCGCCCTGTTTTGAACCAATCTGTATGTAATTACACATATATTAACCAAAGATTAAAATACTATATATTTATCACTGAATATCTGGCAAATAACAAACAATAACTTCATGATAATGGTTCGAATTCTACCTTTGTTTGTATGTGTTTACCTTTAATGAGTATGACTCTTTACCTGATTATAATCGACTATAGTATATCCTGGCACTTTGCCTATGAAGATACGCTTTTGAAAAATTGTTTAAGTTGTTATTTTTAAAGATTTTACGTTTATCTTTATCTTGCATATATTTGCATCTCGAAATCAAACACACGTGCATAGCTGTAATGCATAATTGAACTTAGTTATACAGGCCTTTTTATGTACGCCACACAATGAAATAAATCCACATTAATCTGTGCCAGTGGACAAGAATTTTTATCCAAGCACCAACGATATTTTGTCACATGAAGAACATATTCCCGAAATTTGGCAGTATTTTTGAAGGTTTTATTTTCGGAAAAAGGACTCCTAATTGCAAATCAGTTCGATAGAACAGGCCATCATGCAAGCAACAAGACCCATACTTGTAAAAGAGGGACGAAAGATACCAGAGGGACAGTCCAACTCATAAATCGAAAATAAACTGGCAAAACCTGGCTAAAGATGAAAGAAGACAAACAGACAAACAATAGAACACATGACACAACATAGAAAACCAAAGAATATTCAACACGAACCTCATCAAAAACTAGGGGTGATCTCAGGTGCTTGTAATTGATCCATTGCAGCTTTGACTTACCATTCAAATGCATCATATGTTTGGCTTGAGATTTTTAGTTGATACATTAAGCAAAATGGGTTTTTGTTCGTCGTATTCAGAGGTTCAGAAATTCGAAACATCTGCTTTTATCTCGAAACAAGAAAAAAAAAACCAATCATGAATCACATTGTCTCCAATACGTAAATGTCAACGTCGATCACAACCGTTGTACTGTCGACGGAAACAATACCTTTCATGGCATGGGAATAATCTCATGTATTACACCAGGCATTGAAAAAGCACCTATTCACATTCCTAAGTAAGATGTTACAACAGAAGAAATACTAGCATGTGGTCATATCAACATGTATCACTACAATGCAGATAAACACAAAGCAAATATTTTTATATTGGAATACACAACAAACATACTTTGATAGTAGATAAGGACACCAGATATAATGTGCTTAATACACTTATAAAAGTTTAAGCATGGTTGAATATGACAAATGGTAAGTTTCGGCTTTCAAACGAAAAAAAAACCATTAAAATCTTAAAACTCAGACTTTTCCCCGGTTTTAGCTGTTTTTTATGATGTTTTTTTCTGTTTTATAATGATAATATTTAAACAAATTTATTTCACATAAATGTCTTACCATCTTTTAATAATTCATTCATTAAGTTTCTGCATTCTAGAGAAAAAAGAATCAGCATTAGGAAATAAAACACTGAATTTTAAAGTTTTCCCATTTTCCACAGGTTTACTTTCAAAATCTTATTTTTTACCCCAAATCACTCTTTTCCGAAAAATTTATCTTTGTATATTTTTACTATGTGAGGTATATGTATATAAACTTTGGTTTTTACTATTAAAATCATTTGTTGCAATTAGTTTGAGGTTGACCCTTATTTAGAACAGATTGACTAGACTACTTCTAATCTCCCAAGCACGCAATATTTAGGTGTTAGAGCAAAAATAAGTTGGTTCGTGGTCAATCGCATGTGTTCGGTTAGGATGAAATGTCTTCCTGCGGTTTGATGAAATTTAGAGTATGGTTCATATTCATCTTCTCAACCTAAATATGCATTTATATTTATGGTCATCCCCCTATTAACGTTTTCTTTTTCGTCACTTTTCAAAATATTGGACCCGCATATGGCAACGAAATCTGATTATATTTTGTTTTCAATTTTACTAATCTTCCAAACTTTTACTTCAAGGGATGAACATAAAATGTCTGGATATGCATGTCTTTTGTATTTTGTTTCCGACATCATTTGTGGTAAACATTATAATACAGAACTATCCATAATAGAACGCACCTTAATTGGAAAAAAAAATGTATAGGGACTGTTCATCAATTCATTCTATGATGAACGAAAAACTTCTGTTTAGAAATTTATTCGAAAAGGTAGGTTTTATCTCAATTTTCAACTTTTCATGTGATAACCTTTCAACTTTTTAGTCGATATCTCAAAAGCGGTTAATCTTACAGAAATAGTAAACAGTGAAAAATGTTAAGGTGACTGAGGCACAACTTTTTTACATTTTGACCGAAAGGATTTGACATATTTTAAAGGGGCATAACCGCCGTTAACGGTTTCTGAAAAGGTAAAATTAGCTTTAACTCTTGAACGAAAAGTCCTAGACCATGGGGTCTTTTACAATGACATTGTGGACCAATGACCTTCACAAAGGTTACAAGGTCAAAAGTCAAGGTCATGTCCAAATAATCGAATTTGTTGTTTTTGTCATTTTTTAACGGTTTTATGTGTGTTTGAGAGCTTTTCAATGCATTCTACGCCTATTGGAACATTTACTTTACATTTCGAAAAGGAAAGACCTCTCAACTGTTCAAGAACAATTGACATTTTAATTAAGGCCTTTTTCTATAAGGAAAGACCTTACTGTATTTCTTCTGATTATTATTATTAGGTCTTTCCACTTTTCCGTGAAAAGACCTATTGGTTTTCTTCTGATTATTATTATTTTTTTTCTTCCGCCTAATTTTCTTTCCTTCGCTAACTTTTTGTTTCACAAGATGTCACTTAGATATTTTGTATATGATATCGAAGAGTTAATACGCTTTTGAAACTGACACCGCGTAACAAAAATCTTTTCCATGTAAGAGTTATCTCCCCGAACACTGTTTTTCTTGTTATCACTTATATGTCGCAACCGTATAAGAAACCCACAAATTTATTTTACCAAATTGCTCGTTATATCCTCAGGATGAAATGAATAATTTTAGTCGAAGCTATCCTGAGACTCCATATGAGAGTTATCCCCCCTTTTGTATATGATATAACTGATTTGCATTTCTAACTGGTAAACGATAAGTGCCTAGGGTCTTTTGATTTGAGGTCCTTGGTTCAAAAAAATGAAAATGAGGTCAAGGTCAAAGGTCAAGATCATGTTCAAAATTTTGACTTTGGCTTGTTATCGCTCATTTTCAGAAATCTTATAAGATATCGACAAAATATTTTCACACAATTGTTAGTCACGACATGTAGTTACACATAAATTTTAGTCAAAAGGGTATGTAAACATTTGATGTTAGTTTTCCCCCCTTTTATATCTAATATCAGTCGTATGGTAATATAACTTACTAACAATATAAAGTAAAGACCTAGAGTCTTTTGATTTGAGGTCCTTGGTTTATGACCTTGAAATTGAGCTCAAGGTCATATGTTAATTCAACATTCAAGATTTTGACCTTTGCTTTTATCTCATATGTATTCATGTTAAAGCTATAAGACTTTTTGCATTAGGTTGCAAGCAATATGACGTTGAAAAAGCTAACCGGAAGTGACCTTTTGCAAACCGGAAGTAGCTAATTTTTGTAATAAATTATTGTAAAAGTATGTAAAACCATATATTTTTGGAATCAGCGTCAAGTAATCTATAAGACAGTACCTGATGTAGCATATTTTGAACCGGAAGTAGAAAATTATCTCCCTTATTTATATCTTTTTGTATATAAACCTTATATTTTTGGAATCAGCGTACAATAAGTTGTCATTTGACGCTGAAATTGACATTAAAAACCAAATTTTAATATTTCCTCATAAAAAAATCATTACTGGTGGAAAGACCATCAATGGTTCTCTGAACAATTGGTTTTTAATTATTATTATTATTATTATTATTCTTTCCGCCAAACTTTAACGAAATTTCCCAAAAAAAGTACGCAACAAGTTGAAATGATATTAGGTATCTAGTATCGGTTGACCAAAAGCTATCTTGTGGTGAGGGCACGACCCCGTAACATTTCCTTTATAGGGGTTATCTCCCCTAACACCGAAAAACTTGTTATCATTCTAACTCCATAACCATAATAGGTAGAAAAAAAACAAAGGGTGGAATTTGTTCAGGAACAGACCCTGGTGCTTCGTTACATTTGGATTGAAAAGATTCAACGACTCATTGGTAGGGTTATGCCCCTTTGAAAATTAACAAATGTCGGTTGGCCACTAAAACTCAAAAACTGTAAGTTGTAGCCACCTAGGATCATCACCAATGATCATCAATTCACATGAACATGAAAATTGACCTAAGGTCAAAGGTCAAGGTCATGACCTAGATTTTGACCTTAGCTTGTTATCGGATTTACTAAATAACCGTAAAAGATGGCTGATAAAATGTAACAGAGAAAATATTTGTCTTGTCGAGATCTACATTTGATATGTTGGGTTGAAAATCATTGGACCAACTGTTATGGAACTAGGGCACCAAAGCTGTTTTTGGGGTCCGAAATGATGATTGTTTGCTTATAACTCAAAAGTGGTTACAGATAGAAAGAAACTTTGAATTGCAAAAATGATCAGCATAATAAGATCTACAAAGTTAGGTCAAGGTCAGAGGTCAAGTCCCTAGCAACGACATAAAACACCATAGCAACCATATATTATTGAACTTAGAAGGCTATGAATAATATAAATCTGACATTTTTATTACTGGAAATGACATTTTTGTCCCTAGCAACGACATACAAGTCCTTAGCAATCACTTATTTTTTTAACTTTTAAAACTATGAATAGTACATTTAGGAATGCTTTTTGCCCTAAGCAACCACTTATGAACATCAAAGTCCTTAGAAACCATATATTTTTTTAACTAAGAAGGCAATTAATAAAAGAAAAAAGGAAAGACCATTCAATTGTTCATGAACAATTGACTTTTTAATTATTAAGGTCTTTCCTTTTTCTATAAGGAAAGACCTTACTGTATTTCTTCTTCTGATTATTATTATTATTATTATTCTTTTTGTTCCGCCAAACTTTGACGAAGTCATCCTTGTTAACCGTAAGACGTGTCGCTTTCATGTTCACACTTTGTATCGGTGTCATAAATACCTATTCGGAACTCACCCTGTGAGTCAAAATATTTTGTCGGTTCGGAGTAATCCCTCCGAAACCAAAAAACCTTGTTATCGTTCCAACACCGTAACCGAAATGGGTAGAAAAAAACCGAAGGGTGAAATTTGTTCAAGACCAGACCCCGGTTCTTCGTTACATTTGGATCGAAAAGATTCAACGACTCATTGGTAGGGTTAAGCCCCTATGACAATTAACCGGTGTCGGTTGGCCACCAAAACTCAGAAACCGTAAGTCGTACACACCTAGGATCTTCACCAATCATCATCAATTCATGTATCTTTGAAAAATATCTCAAGGTCAAATTTGTATGCTGACCTTGACCTTTGACCTAACACCTTGTTATGGGATTATCTCAGAAACCATTATACTTACATAAGTTTTAAATAGTGGAAAATGTTTGGGTCATTATGGCGCAACTTTGTTACATTTGACCAAATAGATTTGACCTTTCTATAAGGGGCATAACCCCTGTTTTAGGTTTCTGAAAAGACAAAATCAGCTTTCACTATATAACCCAAGGTCCTAGACCCTTGGGGTCTTCAGTAATGGCATTGGGAACTAATGACCTTGAGAAAGGTCAAAAGGTCAAAGGTCAAGGTCATGTCCCAGATAACGAATTTAGTGTTTTTAACCTTATATAAAGGATTTTTAGTGTGTTTTCGAGCTTTTTAAGGTTGACCTTGACCTTTTCAATACATTCTACGTCTGTAGGAACATGTATTTTACATTACAAAAAGGAAAGACCTCTCAATTGTTCAAGAACAATTGACAGTTTAATTATTATTATTCTTTTTCCGCCAAACTTTGACGAAGTTAGCAGCCTTAACCGTAGGACGTGTTGCTTTCATGTTCACACTTTGTATCGGTGTCATGAATACCTATCCAGAACTCACCCTGTTAGTCGAAATATTTTGTCGGTTCGGAGTAATCCCTCCAAAACCCCAAAAGCTTGGTATCGTTCCAACACCGTAACCGTAATAGGTAGAAAAAAAAACAGAGGGTGAAATTTGTTCAGGACCAGACCCCGGTTCTTCGTTACACTTGGATCGAAAAGATTCAACGACTCGTTGGTAGGGTTATGCCCCTATGAAAATTAGCCGGTATCGGTTGGCCACCAAAACTCGGAAACCGTAAGTCGTAGACACCTAGGATCTTCACCATTCATCATCAATTCATGTGACTTTGAAAAATACCTCAAGGTCAAATGTGTATGTTGACCTTGACCTTTGACCTAACACCTTGTTATGGGATAATCTCAGAAACCATTATACTTACAGAAGTTTTGAATAGTGGAAAATGTTTGGGTTATTTAGGCGCAACTTTGTTACATTTTGACCAAAGACGTTTGACCTTTCTGTAAGGGGCATAACCCCTGATTTAGGTTTCTGAAAAGACAAAATCAGCTTTTACTATATAACCAACGGTCCTAGACCCATGGGGTCTTCAGCAATGACATTGGGGACTAATGACCTTGAGAAAGGTCAAAAGGTCAAAGGTCAAGGTCATGTCCTATATAGCAAATTATGTGTTTTTGACCTAATTTAAAGGATTTTAAGTGTGTTTTAAAGCTTTTCAGTACATTCTACGTCTATTGGAACATGTATTTTACATTACAAAAGGAAAGACCTCTCAATTGTTCAAGAACAATTGTCATTTTAATTATTATTATTATTATTATTATTATTCTTTTTGTTTTGCCAAACTTTGACAAAATTTCCCTCCGTAACCGTAAACCATGTTGATTTCATGTTCACACTTTGTATCGGTGTCATGAATACCTATCCGGAACTCACCCTGTGAGTCGAAATATTTTGTCGGTTCGGAGTAATCCCTCCGAAACCCAAAAACCTTGTTATTGTTCCAACACCGTAACCGTAATAGGTAGAAAAAAAACAAAGGGTGAAATTTGTTCAGGACCAGACCTCGGTTCTTCGTTACATTTGGATCGAAAAGATTCAACGACTCATTGGTAGGGTTATGCCCCTCTGAAAATTAACCAATGTCGGTTGGCCACCAAAACTCAGAAACCGTAAGTCGTAGACACCTAGGATCTTCACCAATCATCATCAATTCATGTATCTTTGAAAAATACCTCAAGGTCAAATTTGTATGTTGACCTTGACCTTTGACCTTACACCGTGTTATGGGATAATCTCAGAAACCATTATACTTATAGAAGTTTTGAATAGTGGAAAATGTTTGGGTCATTAAGGTGCAACTTTGTTACATTTTGACCGAAGAGATTTGACCTTTCTGTAAGGGGCATAACCCCTGATTTAGGTTTCTGAAAAGACAAAATCAGCTTTTACTATATAACCAAAGGTCCTAGACCCATGGGGTCTTCACCAATGACATTGGGGACCAAAGACCTTGACAAAGGTCACAAGGTCAAAGGTCAAAGTCATGTCCCAGGAAGGGAGTTATGTGTTTTTGATCTTATTTTAAGGATTTTTAGTGTGTTTTAAATGTTTTAAGGTTGACCTTGACCTTTGACCTTTCAACTTTTTAGTCGATATCTCAAAAACGGTTAATCTTACAGAAATAGTAAACAGTGAAAAATGTTAAGGTGACTGAGGCACAACTTTTTTTACATTTTGACCGAAAGGATTTGACATATTCTTAAGGGGCATAACCGCCGTTAACGGTTTCTGCAAAGGTAAAATTAGCTTTAACTCTTGAACAAAAAGTCCTAGACCCATGGGGTCTTTTACAATGACATTGTGGACCAATGACCTTCACAAAGGTCACAAGGTCAAAAGTCAAGGTCATGTCCAAATTATCGAGTTTGTTGTTTTTGTCATTTTTTAACGGTTTTATGTGTGTTTGAGAGCTTTTCAAAGCATTCTACGCCTATTGGAACATGTACTTCGCATTTCGAAAAGGAAAGACCTCTCAATTGTTCAAGAACAATTGACATTTTAATTAAGGTCTTTCCTTTTTCAAAAGGGAAAGACCTTACTGTATTTCTTCTGTTTATTAAGGTCTTTCCTTTTTCAAAAGGGAAAGACCTTACTGTATTTCTTCTGTTTATTATTATTATTATTATTATTATTATTATTATTAGGTCTTTCAACCTTTTCGGTTGAAAGACCTATTGGTTTTGTTCTGATTATTATTATTAGGTCTTTCCACCTTTCTGTGGAAAGACCTATTGTATTTCTTCTGATTATTATTATTTTTTTTTTTTTTTTTTTTTTCTTCCGCCTAATTTTGATATTGCGACAAATGTTTGTTTCGCAATATGTCTCTTAGATATTTCTCATATTGTATCGTACAGTTTATGCGCTTTTACAGTTCACCCTGCTAAGCCGAACACTTTTCTTTGTAAGAGTTATCTCCCTATTCACTGTTTATCATCAGAGTGCATCTCCTTCGTAACAAAAAAAGATAGCGACAAAATTCTTTTTACAAATTGTTCGTTACATCCTAAGGAAAATTTGGCTTATTTGGATCGAAGCGATTCGATGAAATTTTATAGGAGTTATCTACCTTTACAAAATTATTTTCTCAATATGTGTTATTAACTAATAAACCGTCAACCATATAACCCTGGAATGTATTTATTTGAGATCCCTAGGCCCTTTATTAGAAAATGGGGTCAAGGTCAAAGGTCAAGGTCAAGTTCTAAATTCGGAATTTTCCATGTTTTTGCATTTTCTCCAACCCTTGAAAAGGTATATATTAAAGAACAAGTGCAAAATGATTGCTATATAGTTATGAAGATATTTTACATTTGGTCTGATACAATTAAATAGCATCTAATAGGAGTTAGTGCCCCTGAAATGTCTTGATATGAGGTTATTTGATTATAACTTCAACTAAGTCCATTTTAATGGCATTTGACCTTGTGCAAAAGTTTGGATGACAAATGACCTTGAAAAATGACTACCGGAAGTGACCTTGAGAAAACCGGAAGTAACCTTCTTTGCAATTTTTTCGTATAAAAGTACTCAAAATCCATATATTTTGTCATATAGATACATAAACTGATTACTGAAGACTAAAAATGACTTCCAACAAACCGGAAGTGACCATGTATCTCCCATTCTAAAAACAAAAGTATATAGAAACTATATATTTTTGGAATCAGTGTTAAAGAAGCTGTCATATTAGACCGAAAGTGACATTCATTTCACCGGAAGTAGCATATTATCTCCATTATATCACTTAAAAATATGATTAAACCATTATTTATCGTATCAGTATGAACAACTATCTTCTTATCAAAATTTCTTTGATATGGAAAGACCTTCAATTGTTCTCTGAACAATTGGTTTTTAATTAAGGTCTTTCCTTTTACAAAAGGGAAAGACCTTACTGTATTTCTTCTGTTTATTATTATTAAGGTCTTTCCTTTTACTAAAGGGAAAGACCTTACTGTATTTCTTCTTCTGATTATTATTAAGGTCTTACCTTTTACTAAAGGGAAAGACCTTACTGTATTTCTTCTGATTATTAAGGTCTTTCCTTTTTCTATAAGGAAAGACCTTACTGTATTTCTTCTGTTTATTATTATTATTATTATTATTATTCTTCCGCCAAACTTTGACGAAGTTAGCAGCCTTAACCGTAAGACGTGTCGCTTTCATGTTCACACTTTGTATCGGTGTCATGAATATCTATCTGGAACTCACCCTGTTAGTCGAAATATTTTATCGGTTCGGAGTAATTCCTCCAAAACCCAAAAACCTTGTTATCGTTCCAACACCGTAACCGTAATAGGTAGGAAAAAAACGAAGGGTGAAATTTGTTCAGGACCAGACCCCAGTTCTTCGTTACATTTGGATCGAAAAGATTCAACGACTCATTGGTAGGGTTATGCCCCTATCAAAATTAACCGGTGTCGGTTGGCCACCAAAACTCAGAAACCGTAAGTCGTAGACACATAGGATCTTCACCAATCATCATCATTTCATGTATCTTTAAAAAATACCTCAAGGTCAAATTTGTATGTTGACCTTGACCTTTGACCTAACACCTTGTTATGGGATAATCTCAGAAACCATTATACTTACAGAAGTTTTAAATAGTGGAAAATGTTTGGGTCATTATGGCGCAACTTTGTTACATTTTGACCAAAGAGATTTGACCTTTCTATAAGGGGCATAACCCCTGTTTTAGGTTCTTGAAAAGACAAAATCAGCTTTTACTATATAACCAAAGGTCCTAGACCCTTGGGGTCTTCAGTAATGGCATTGGGGACCAATGACCTTGACAAAGGTCAAAAGGTCAAAGGTCAAGGTCATGTCCCAGATAGCGAATTTAGTGCTTTTAACCTTATTTAAAGGATTTTTAGTGTGTTTTCGAGCTTTTTAAGGTTGACCTTGACCTTTTCAATACATTCTACGTCTCTTGGAACATGTATTTTACATTAAAAAAGGAAAGACCTCTCAATTGTTCAAGAACAATTGACAGTTTAATTATTATTATTCTTCTTGTTCCGCCAAACTTTAACAAAATTTCCCTCCGTAACCGTAAGACGTGACGCTTTCATGTTCACACTTTGTATCGGTGTCATGAATACCTATCCGGAACTCACCCTGTGAGTCGAAATATTTTGTCGGTTCGGAGTAATCCCTCCGAAACCCAAAAACCTTGTTATCGTTCCAACACCGTAACCGTAATAGGTAGAAAAAAAATGAAGGGTGAAATTTGTTCAGGACCAGACCCCGGTTCTTCGTTACATTTGGATCGAAAAGATTCAACGACTCATTGGTAGGGTTATGCCCCTATGAAAATTAACCGGTGTCGGTTGACCACCAAAACTCAAAAACCGTAAGTCGTAGACACCTAGGATCTTCACCAATCATCATCAATTCTTGTATCTTTGAAAAATACCTCAAGGTCAAATTTGTATGTTGACCTTGACCTTTGACCTAACACCTTGTTATGGGATAATCTCAGAAACCGTTATACTTACAGAAGTTTTAAATAGTGGAAAATGTTTGGGTCATTATGGCGCAACTTTGTTACATTTTGACCAAAGAGATTTGACCTTTCTATAAGGGGCATAACCCCTATTTAAGGTTTCTGAAAAGACAAAATCAGCTTTTACTATATAACCAAAGGTCCTAGACCCTTGGGGTCTTCAGTAATGGCATTGGGGACTAATGACCTTGACAAAGGTCAAAAGGTCAAAGGTCAAGGTCATGTCCCAGATAGCGAATTTAGTGTTTTTAACCTTATATAAAGGATTTTTAGTGTGTTTTCGAGCTTTTAAAGGTTGACTTTGACCTTTTCAATACATTCTACGTCTGTTGGAACATGTATTTTACATTACAAAAGGAAAGACCTCTCAATTGTTCAAGAACAATTGACAGTTTAATTATTATTTTTTTTCTTCCGCCAACTTTTTTTTCCTTCGCTGTATTTTTGTCTCGCAAGATGTCGCTAAGACATATGGTATATGATATCGAACAGTTATTACGCTTTTGTAACTGACTCCGCGTAACCAAAATCTTTCCCATATAAGAGTTATCTCCCCAAACACTGTTTTTCTTGTTATCGCGTAATCTTCACAACCGTATAAGAAACCGACAAATTTATTTTTGCAACTTGCTCATTATATCCTCAGGATGTGCTGTTTTATTTTGACCGAAGCCGTATAGAGATTCCATATGAGAGTTATTTCCCCTTTTGTATTTGAAATTTTGAAATGTATTTTAAACTGGAAAACCATAAGTGATAGAGACCTAGGGTACTTTGATTAAAGATCCTTGGTCCAAAAAAATGAAAATTAGGTCAAGGTCAAAGGTCAAGGTCAAATTGTAAATTTTGATTTTGGCTTATTTTCACTTATTTTCATTAACCTTATAAGATATCAACAAATTATTTTTACTAAATTGTTAGTTGCGACATGTCGTAACTTATAAATTTTGGTTGCAAGGGTGCGTAGACAATAAATGGGAGTTTTCGCCCCTCTTATATTTAGAATTATGCGTAAAGTGATATTACTCATAAACCATACATATTAAGGAACTAGTGTCTTTTGATTCGAGATGTTTAGTCTATGACCTTGAAATTGAGGTCAAGGTCAAAGGTTAATTGGACGTTCTAGATTTTGACCTTTGCTTTAAATTCATATTTATTCATCATAAAGCCATAGGAACTGACATTTTCAACTGAATTTTAATATTTTCATATCAAAATAGATCTTTATTAGTTGAAAGACCTTCAATTGTTCTCTGAACAATTGGTTTTTAATTATTACTATTATTAAGGTCTTTCCTTTTACAAAAGGGAAAGACCTTACTGTATTTCTTCTGTTTATTAAGGTCTTTCCTTTTACAAAAGGGAAAGACCTTACTGTATTTCTTCTGTTTATTAAGGTCTTTCCTTTTACTAAAGGGAAAGACCTTACTGTATTTCTTCTGATTATTAAGGTCTTTCCTTTTTCTAAAGGGAAAGACCTTACTGTATTTCTTCTGTTTATTAAGGTCTTTCCTTTTTCTATAAGGAAAGACCTTACTGTATTTCTTCTGTTTATTATTATTATTCTTTTTCCGCCAAACTTTGACGAAGTTAGCAGCCTAAACCGTAAGACGTGTCGCTTTCATGTTCTCACTTTGTATCGGTGTCATGAATACCTATCCGGAACTCACCCTGTTAGTCGAAATATTTTGTCGGTTCGGAGTAATCCCTCCGAAACCAAAAAACCTTGTTATCGTTCCAACACCGTAACCGTAATAGATAGAAAAAAAACAAAGGGTGAAATTTGTTCAGGACCAGAACCCGGTTCTTCGTTACATTTGATTCGAAAAGATTCAACGACTCATTGGTAGGGTTATGCCCCTTTGAAAATTAACCGGTGTCGGTGGACCACCAAAACTCAGAAACCGTAAATCGTAGAGACCTAGGATCTTCACCATTCATCAACAATTCATGAGACTTTCAAAAATACCTCAAGGTCAAATGTGTATGTTGACCTTGACCTTTGACCTAACACCTTGTTATCAGAACAACTCAAAAACCATTATACTTACAGAAGTTTTAAATAGTGGAAAATGTTTGGGTCATTACGGCGCAACTTTGTTATATTTTGACCGAAGAGATTTGACCTTTTTTTAAGGGGCATAACACCTGTTTTAGGTTTCTGGAAAGACAAAATCATCTTTTACTATATAACCAAAGGTCCTAGACCCATGGGGTCTTCGGCAATGACATTGGGGACTAATGACCTTGACAAAGGTCAAAAGGTCAAAGGTCAAGGTCATGTCCCATATAGCGAATTTGGTGTTTTTAACCTTATTTAAAGGTTTTTCAGTGTGTTTTAAAGCTTTTTAATACATTCTACGTCTATTTGAACATGTATTTTACATTACAAAAGGAAAGACCTCTCAATTGTTCAAGAACAATTGACAGTTTAATTATTATTATTATTCTTCCGCCAAACTTTGACGCAGTTAGCCTCCGTAACCGTAAGAGGTGTCGCTTTCTTGTTCACACTTTGTATCGGTGTCATGAATATCTATACAGAACTCACCCTATTAGTCGAAATATTTTGTCGGTTCGGAGTAATCCCTCCGAAACCAAAAAACCTTGTTATCGTTCCAACACCGTAACCGTAATAGGTAGAAAAAAAACAAAGGGTGAAATTTGTTCCGGACCAGACCCCGGTTCTTCGTTACATTTGGATCGAAAAGATTCAACGACTCATTGGTAGGGTTATGCCCCTATGAAAATTAACCGGTGTCGGTGGACCACCAAAACTCAGAAACCGTAAGTGGTAGAGACCTAGGATCTTCACCAATCATCATCAATTCATGTATCTTTGAAAAAAACCTCAAGGTCAAATTTGTATGTTGACCTTGACCTTTGACCTAACACCTTGTTATGGGATAATCTCAGAAACCATTATACTTACAGAAGTTTTAAATAGTGGAAAATGTTTGAGTCATTATGGCGCAACTTTGTTACATTTTGACCAAAGAGATTTGACCTTTCTATAAGGGGCATAACCCCTGTTTTAGGTTTCTGGAAAGACAAAATCAGCTTTTACTATATAACCAAAGGTCCTAGACCCTTGGGGTCTTCAGTAATGGCATTGGGGACTGATGACCTTGACAAAGGTCAAAAGGTCAAAGGTCAAGGTCATGTCCCAGATAGCGAATTTAGTGTTTTTAACCTTATATAAAGCATTTTTAGTGTGTTTTTGAGCTTTTTAAGGTTGACCTTGACCTTTTCAATACATTCTACGTCTGTTGGAACGTGTATTTTACATTACAAAAGGAAAGACCTCTCAATTGTTCAAGAACAATTGACAGTTTAATTAAGGTCTTTCCTTTTACAAAAGGGAAAGACCTTACTGTATTTCTTCTGTTTATTATTATTATTATTATTCTTTTTCCGCCAAACTTTGACAAATTTAGCCGCGTTAACCGTAAGACGTGTCGCTTTCATGTTCACACTTTGTATCGGTGTCATGAATACCTATCTGGAACTCACCCTGTTAGTCGAAATATTTTGTCGGTTCGGAGTAATCCCTCCGAAACCAAAAAACCTTGTTATCGTTCCAACACCGTAACCGTAATAGGTAGAAAAAAAACAAAGGGTGAAATTTGTTCAGGACCAGACCTCGGTTCTTCGTTACATTTGGATCGAAAAGATTCAACGACTCATTGGTAGGGTTATGCCCCTCTGAAAATTAACCGGTGTCGGTTGACCACCAAAACTCAGAAACCGTAAGTCGTAGACACCTAGGATCTTCACCCTTCATCATCAATTCATGTATCTTTGAAAAATACCTCAAGGTCAAATTTGTATGTTGACCTTGACCTTTGACCTACCACCTTGTTATGGGATAATCTCAGAAACTATTATACTTACAGAAGTTTTGAATAGTGGAAAGTGTTTGGGTCATAAAGGCGCAACTTTGTTACATTTTGACCGAAGTGATTTGACATTTTTTTAAGGGGCATAACACCTGTTTTAGGTTTCTGGAAAGACAAAATCATCTTTTACTTTATAACCAAAGTTCCTAGACCCATGGGGTCTTCGGCAATGACATTTGGGACTAATGACCTTGACAAAGGTCAAAAGGTCAAAGGTCAAGGTCATGTCCCATATAGCGAATTTAGTGTTTTTAACCTTATTTAAAGGATTTTCAGTGTGTTTTAAAGCTTTTCAATACATTCTACGTCTATTAGAACATGTATTTTACATTACAAAAGGAAAGACCTCTCAATTGTTCAAGAACAATTGACAGTTTAATTATTATTATTAAGGTCTTTCCTTTTACAAAAGGGAAAGACCTTACTGTATTTCTTTTGTTTATTATTATTATTATTATTATTATTATTATTATTCTTCCGTCAAACTTTGACAAATTTAGCCGCGTTAACCGTAAGACGTGTCGCTTTCATATTCACACTTTGTATAGGTGTCATGAATACCTATCTGGAACTCACCCTGTGAGTCGAAATATTTTGTCGGTTCGGAGTAATCCCTCCGAAACCCAAAAACCTTGTTATCGTTCCAACACCATAACCGTAATGTGGAGAAAAAAAACAAAGGGTGAAATTTGTTCAGGACCAGACCCCGGTTCTTCGTTACATTTGGATTGAAAAGATTCAACGACTCATTGGTAGGGTTATGCCCCTCTGAAAATTAACCAGTGTCGGTTGACCACCAAAACTCAGAAACCGTAAGTCGTAGACACCTAGGATCTTCACCAATTATCATCAATTCATGTATCTTTGAAAAATACCTCAAGGTCAAATTTGTATGTTGACCTTGACCTTTGACCTAACACCTTGTTATGGGATAATCTCAGAAACCATTATACTTACAGAAGTTTTGAATAGTGGAAAATGTTTGGGTCATTAAGGCGCAACTTTGTTACGTTTTGACCAAAGAGATTTGACCTTTTTATAAGGGGCATAACCCCTGTTTTAGGTTTCTGAAAAGACAAAATCAGCTTTTACTATATAACCAAAGGTCCTAGACCTATGGGGTCTTCAGCAATGACATTGGGGACTAATGACCTTGACAAAGGTCAAAAGGTCAATGGTCAAGGTCATGTCCCATATAGCGAATTATGTGTTTTTGACCTTATTTAAAGGATTTTCAGTGTGTTTTAAAGCTTTTCAATACATTCTACGTCTATTTAAACATATATTTTACATTATAAAAGGAAAGACCTCTCAATTGTTCAAGAACAATTGACATTTTAATTATTATTATTATTCTTCCGCCAAACTTTGACAAATTTATCCGCGTTAACCGTAAGACGTGTCGCTTTCATGTTCACACTTTGTATCGGTGTCATGAATACCTATGAGGAACTCACCCTGTGAGTCGAAATATTTTGTCGGTTCGGAGTAATTCCTCCGAAACCAAAAAACCTTGTTATCGTTCAAACACCGTAACCGTAAGAGGTAGAAAAAAACCGAAGGGTGAAATTTGTTCAGGACCAGACCCTGGTTCTTCGTTACATTTGGATCGAAAGTATTCAACGACTCATTGGTAGGGTTATGCCCCTATGAAAATTAACCGGTGTCGGTTGACCACCAAAACTCAGAAACCGTAAGTCGTACCCACCTAGGATCTTCACCATTCATCATCAATTCATGTGACTTTGAAAAATACCTCAAGGTCAAATGTGTATGTTGACCTTGACCTTTGACCTTACACCTTGTTATGGGATAATCTCAGAAACCATTATACTTATAGAAGTTTTGAATAGTGGAAAATGTTTGGGTCATTAAGGCGCAACTTTGTTACATTTTGACCGAAGAGATTTGACCTTTCTGTAAGGGGCATAACCCCTGATTTAGGTTTCTGAAAAGACAAAATCAGCTTTTACTATATAACTAAAGGTCCTAGACCCATGGGGTCTTCAGCAATGACATTGTGGACTAATGACCTTGACAAAGGTCACAAGGTCAATGGTCAAGGTCATGTCCCAGATAGCGAATTATGTGTTTTTGACCTTATTTTAAGATTTTTAGTGTGTTTTAAATGTTTTTAAGGTTGACCTTGACCTTTGACCTTTCAACTTTTTAGTCGATATCTCAAAAACGGTTAATCTTAGAGAAAAAGTAAACAGTGAAAAATGTTTAGGTGACTGAGGCACAACTTTTTTACATTTTGACCGAAAGGATTTGACATACAATGTATTCTTAAGGGGCATAACCCCCGTTAACAGTTTCTTAAAAGGTAAAATAAGCTTTAACTCTTGAACGAAAAGTCCTACACCCATGGGGTCTTTTACAATGACATTGTGGACCAATGGCCTTCACAAAGGTTACAAGGTCAAAGGTCAAGGTCATGTCCAAAATGTGTTTGTTATTTTTGTCATTTGTTAACGGTTTTGTGTGTGTTTGAGAGCTTTTCAATGCATTCTACGTCTATTGGAACATGTACTTTACATTTCGAAAAGGAAAGACCTCTCAATTGTTCAAGAACAATTGACATTTTAATTATTATTATTATTCTTCCGCCAAACTTTGACAAATTTATCCGCGTTAACCGTAAGAAGTGTCGCTTTCATGTTCACACTTTGTATCGGTGTCATGAATACCTATCCGGAACTCACCCTGTGAGTCGAAATATTTTGTCGGTTCGGAGTAATCCCTCCGAAACCCAAAAACCTTGTTATCGTTCCAACACCGTAACCGTAATAGGTAGAAAAAAAACAAAGGGTGAAATTTGTTCAGGACCAGACCCCGGTTCTTCGTTACATTTGAATCGAAAAGATTCAACGACTCATTGGTAGGGGTATGCCCCTATGAAAATTAACCGGTGTCGGTTGGCCACCAAAACTCAGAAACCGTAAGTCGTAGACACCTAGGATCTTCACCAATCATCATCAATTCATGTATCTTTGAAAAATACCTCAAGGTCAAATTTGTATGTTGACCTTGACCTTTGACCTAACACCTTGTTATGGGATAATCTCAGAAACCATTATACTTACAGAAGTTTTGAATAGTGGAAAATGTTTGGGTCATTAAGGCGCAACTTTGTTACATTTTGACCGAAGAGATTTGACCTTTCTGTAAGGGTCATAACCCCTGATTTAGGTCTCTGACAAGACAAAATCAGCTTTTACTATATAACCAAAGGTCCTAGACCCATGGGGTCTTCAACAATGACATTGGGGACTAATGACCTTGAAAAGGTCACAAGGTCAAAGGTCAAGGTCATGTCCCAGATAGCGAATTATGTGTTTTTGACCTTATTTTAAGGATTTTTAGTGTGTTTTCAATGTTTTTAAGGTTGACCTTGACCTTTGACCTTTCAACTGTTTAGTCGATATCTCAAAAACGGTTACTCTTACAGAAATGGTAAACAGTGAAAAATGTTTGGGTGACTGAGGCACAACTTTTCTACATTTTGACCGAAAGGATTTGACATATTCTTAAGGGGCATAACCCCCGTTAACGGTTTCTGAAAAGGTAAAATTAGCTTTAACTCTTGAACGAAAAGTCCTAGACCCATGGGGTCTTTTATAATGACATTGTGGACCAATGACCTTCACAAAAGTTACAAGGTCAAAAGTCAAGGTCATGTCCAAATTATCGAATTTGTTGTTTTTGTCATTTTTTAACGGTTTTGTGTGTGTTTGCGAGCTTTTCAATGCATTCTACGACTATTGGAACATGTACTTTACATTTCGAAAAGGAAAGACCTCTCAATTGTTCAAGAACAATTGACATTTTAATTATTATTATTATTATTATTCTTTTTGTTCCGCCAAACTTTGACGAAGTTAGCCTCCGTAACGGTAAGACGTGTCGCTTTCATGTTCACACTTTGTATCGGTGTCATGAATACCTATCCGGAACTCACCCTGTGAGTCGAAATATTTTGTCGATTCGGAGTAATCCCTCCGAAACCCAAAAACCTTGTTATCGTTCCAACACCGTAACCGTAATAGGTAGAAAAAAAACAAAGGGTGAAATTTGTTCAGGACCAGACCCTGGTTCTTCGTTACATTTGGATCGAAAAGATTCAACGACTCATTGGTAGGGTTATGCCCCTATAAAAATTAACCGGTGTCGGTTGACCACCAAAACTCAGAAACCGTAAGTCGTAGACACCTAGGATCTTCACCATTCATCATCAATTCATGTATCTTTGAAAAATAACTCAAGGTCAAATGTGTATGTTGACCTTGACCTTTGACCTACCACCTTGTTATGGGATAATCTCAGGAACTATTATACTTACAAAAGTTTTAAATAGTGGAAAATGTTTGGGTCATTACGGCGCAACTTTGTTACATTTTGACCGAAGAGATTTGACATTTTTTTAAGGGGCATAACACCTGTTTTAGGTTTCTGGAAAGACAAAATCAGCTTTTACTTTATAACCAAAGGTCCTAGACCCATGGGGTCTTCGGCAATAACATTGGGGACTAATGACCTTGACAAAGGTCAAAAGGTCAAAGGTCAAGGTCATGTCCCATATAGCAAATTTAGTGTTTTTAACCTTATTTAAAGGATTTTCAGTGTGTTTTAAAGCTTTTCAATACATTCTACGTCTATTGGGACATGTATTTTACATTACAAAAGGAAAGACCTCTCAATTGTTCAAGAACAATTGACAGTTTAATTAAGGTCTTTCCTTTTCTATAAGGAAAGACCTTACTGTATTTCTTCTGATTATTATTCTTTTTGTTCCGCCAAACTTTGACGAAGTTAGCAGCCTTAACCGTAAGACGTGTCGCTTTCATGTTTACACTTTGTATTGTTGTCATGAATATCTATCTGGAACTCACCCTGTTAGTCAAAATATTTTGTCGGTTCGGAGTAATCCCTCCGAAACCAAAAAACCTTGTTATCGTTCCAACACCGTAACCGTAATAGGTAGAAAAAAAGCGAAGGGTGAAAAGATTCAACGACTCATTGGTAGGGTTATGCCCCTATGAAAATTAACCGGTGTCGGTGGAACACCAAAACTCAGAAACCGTAAGTCGTAGAGACCTGGGACCTTCACCAATCATCATCAATTCATGTATCTTTGAAAAAAACCTCAAGGTCAAATTTGTATGTTGACCTTGACCTTTGACCTAACACCTTGTTATGGGATAATCTCAGAAACCATTATACTTACAGAAGTTTTAAATAGTAGAAAATGTTTGGGTCATTATGGCGCAACTTTGTTATATTTTGACCAAAGAGATTTGACCTTTCTATAAGGGGCATAACCCCTGTTTTAGGTTTCTGAAAAGACAAAATCAGCTTTTACTATATAACCAAAGGTCCTAGACCCTTGGGGTCTTCAGTAATGGCATTGGGGACTAATGACCTTGACAAAGGTCAGAAGGTCAAAGGTCAAGGTCATGACCCAGATAGCGAATTTAGTGTTTTTAACCTTATATAAAGGATTTTTAGTGTGTTTTGGAGCTTTTTAAGGTTGACCTTGACCTTTTCAATACATTCTACGTCTGTTGGAACATGTATTTTACATTACAAAAGGAAAGACCTCTCAATTGTTCAAGAACAATTGACAGTTTAATTAAGGTCTTTCCTTTTACAAAAGGGAAAGACCTTACTGTATTTCTTCTGTTTATTATTATTATTAAGGTCTTTCCTTTTACAAAAGGGAAAGACCTTACTGTATTTCTTCTGTTTATTATTATTATTAAGGTCTTTCCTTTTACAAAAGGGAAAGACCTTACTGTATTTCTTCTGTTTATTATTATTATTATTATTATTATTATTATTATTATTATTATTATTCTTTTTCCGCCAAACTTTGACAAATTTAGCCGCGTTAACCGTAAGACGTGTCGCTTTCATGTTCACACTTTGTATCGGTGTCATGAATACCTATCCAGAACTCACCCTGTCAGTCGAAATATTTTGTCGGTTCGGAGTAATCCCTCCGAAACCCAAAAACCTTGTTATCGTTCCAACACCGTAACCGTAATAGGTAGAAAAAAAACAAAGGGTGAAATTTGTTCAGGACCAGACCCCGGTTCTTCGTTACATTTGGATCGAAAAGATTCAACGACTCATTGGTAGGGTTATGCCCCTATGAAAATTAACCGGTGTCGGTTGGCCACCAAAACTCAGAAACCGTAAGTCGTAGACACCTAGGATCTTCACCATTCATCATCAATTCATGTGACTTTGAAAAATACCTCAAGGTCAAATGTGTATGTTGACCTTGACCTTTGACCTAACACCTTGTTATGGGATAATCTCAGAAACCATTATACTTACAGAAGTTTTGAATAGTGGAAAATGTTTGGGTTATTTAGGCGCAACTTTGTTACATTTTGACCAAAGAGGTTTGACCTTTCTGTAAGGGGCATAACCCCTGATTTAGGTTTCTGAAAAGACAAAATCAGCTTTTACTATATAACCAAAGGTCCTAGACCCATGGGGTCTTCAGCAATGACATTGGGGACTAATGACCTTGACAAAGGTCAAAAGGTCAAAGGTCAAGGTCATGTCCTATATAGCGAATTATGTGTTTTTGACCTAATTTAAAGGATTTTCAGTGTGTTTTAAACATTTTCAGTGTGTTTTAAAGCTTTTTAAGGTTGACCTTGAACTTTGACCTTACCACTTTTTAGTCGATATCTCAAAAACGATTGTACTTACAGAAATAGTAAACAGTGAAAAATGTTTAGGTGACTGAGGCACATCTTTTTTACATTTTGACCGAAAGTATTTGACATATTCTTAAGGGGCATAACCCCCGTTAACGGTTTCTGAAAAGGTAAAATTAGCCTAAACTCTTGAACAAAAAGTCCTAGACCCATGGGGTCTTTTACAATGACATTGGGGACTAATAACCTTGACAAAGGTCACAAGGTCAAAGGTCAAGGTCATGTCCTATATAGCGAATTATGTATTTTTGACCTAATTTAAAGGATTTTCAGTGTATTTTAAAGCTTTTCAGTACATTCGACGTCTATTGGAACATGTATTTTACATTACAAAAGGAAAGACCTCTCAATTGTTCAAGAACAATTGACATTTTAATTATTATTATTATTATTATTATTATTATTATTATTATTCTTCCGCCAAACTTTGACGAAGTTAGCAGCCTAAACCGTAAGATGTGTCGCTTTCATGTTCACACTTTGTATCGGTGTCATGAATACCTATCTGGAACTCACCCTGTTAGTCGAAATATTTTGTCGGTTCGGAGTAATCCCTCCGAAACCAAAAAACCTTGTTATCGTTCCAACACCGTAACCATAATAGGTAGAAAAAAAACAAAGGGTGAAATTTGTTCAGGACCAGACCCCGGTTCTTCGTTACATTTGGATCGAAAAGATTCAACGACTCATTGGTAGGGTTATGCCCCTATGAAAATTAACCGGTGTCGGTGGACCACCAAAACTCAGAAACCGTAAGTCGTAGAGACCTAGGATCTTCACCATTCATCATCAATTCATGTATCTTCGAAAAATATCTCAAGGTCAAATTTGTATGTTGACCTTGACCTTTGACCTTACACCTTGTTATGGAATAATCTCAGCAACCATTATACTTACAGAAGTTTTAAATAGTGGAAAATGTTTGGGTCATTACCGTGCAACTTTGTTACATTTTGACCGAAGAGATTTGACCTTTTTTTAAGGGGCATAAAGCCTGTTTTAGGTTTCTGAAAACACAAAATCAGCTTTTATTATATAACCAAAGGTCCTAGACCCTTGGGGTCTTCAGTAATGGCATTGGGGATTAATGACCTTGCCAAAGGTCAAAAGGTCAAAGGTCAAGGTCATGTCCCAGAGTGCGAATTTAGTGTTTTTAACCTTATATAAAGGATTTTTAGTGTGTTTTCGAGCTTTTTATGGTTGACCTTGACCTTTTCAATACATTCTACGTCTGTTGGAACATGTATTTTACATTACAAAAGGAAAGACCTCTCAATTGTTCAAGAACAATTGACAGTTTAATTATTATTATTATTATTATTATTATTATTATTATTATTCTTCCGCCAAACTTTGATGAAGTTAGCAGCCTTAACCGTAAGACGTGTCGCTTTCATGTTCACACCTTGTATCGGTGTCATGAATACCTATCTGGAACTCACCCTGTTAGTCGAAATATTTTGTCGGTTCGGAGTAATCCCTCCGAAACCCAAAAACCTTGTTATCGTTCCAACACCATAACCGTAATAGGTAGAAAAAAAACAAAGGGTGAAATTTGTTCAGGACCAGACCTCGGTTCTTCGTTACATTTGGATCGAAAAGATTCAACGACTCATTGGTAGGGTTATGCCCCTATGAAAATTAACCGGTGTCGGTTGGCCACCAAAACTCAGAAACCGTAAGTCGTAGACACCTAGGATCTTCACCAATCTTCATCAATTTATGTATCTTTGAAAAATACCTCAAGGTCAAATTTGTATGTTGACCTTGACCTTTGACCTAACACCTTGTTATGGGATAATCTCAGAAACCATTATACTTACAGAAGTTTTAAATAGTGGAAAATGTTTGGGTCATTACGGCGCAACTTTGTTATATTTTGACCGAAGAGATTTGACCTTTTTTTAAGGGGCATAAATCCTGTTTTAGGTTTCTTAAAAGACAAAATCAGCTTTTACTATATAACCAAAGGTCCTAGACCCATGGGGTCTTCGGCAATGACATTGGGGACTAATGACCTTGACAAAGGTCAAAAGGTCAAAGGTCAAGGTCATGTCCCATATAGCGAATTTGGTGTTTTTAACCTTATTTAAAGGTTTTTCAGTGTGTTTTAAAGCTTTTCAATACATTCTTTGTCTATTTGAACATGTATTTTACATTACAAAAGGAAAGACCTCTCAATTGTTCAAGAACAATTGACAGTTTAATTAGGTCTTTCAACCTTTCAGGTGAAAGACCTATTGTTTTTGTTCTGATTATTATTATTATTAAGGTCTTTCCTTTTACTAAAGGGAAAGACCTTACTGTATTTCTTCTGATTATTATTATTATTATTATTATTATTATTATTATTATTATTATTAT
Source organism: Mytilus galloprovincialis (assembly GCF_965363235.1). Classification (NCBI taxonomy): domain Eukaryota; kingdom Metazoa; phylum Mollusca; class Bivalvia; order Mytilida; family Mytilidae; genus Mytilus; species Mytilus galloprovincialis. The sequence continues at coordinate 20,985,721 of NC_134846.1, forward strand.
TATTATTATTAAGGTCTTTCCTTTTTCTATAAGGAAAGACCTTACTGTATTTCTTCTGTTTATTATTAAGGTCTTTCCTTTTACAAAAGGGAAAGACCTTACTGTATTTCTTCTGTTTATTATTATTATTATTATTATTATTATTATTATTATTATTATTCTTTTTCCGTCAAACTTTGACAAATTTAGCCGCGTTAACCGTAAGACGTGTCGCTTTCACGTTCACACTTTGTATCGGTGTCATGAATACCTATCCGGAACTCACCCTGTTAGTCGAAATATTTTGTCGGTTCGGAGTAATCCCTCCGAAACCCAAAAACCTTGTTATCGTTCCAACACGGTAACCGTAATAGGTAGAAAAAAAACAAAGGGTGAAATTTGTTCAGGACCAGACCCCGGTTCTTCGTTACATTTGGATCGAAAAGATTCAACGACTCATTGGTAGGGTTATGCCCCTATGAAAATTAACCGGTGTCGGTTGACCACCAAAACTCAGAAACCGTAAGTCGTAGACACCTAGGATCTTCACCAATCATCATCAATTCATGTATCTTTGTAAAATACCTCAAGGCCATATTTGTATCTTGACCTTGACCTTTGACCTAACACCTTGTTATGGGATAATCTCAGGAACGATTATACTTACAGAAGTTTTAAATAGTGGAAAATGTTTGGGTCATTATGGCGCAACTTTGTTACATTTTGACTAAAAAGATTTGACCTTTTTTTAAGGGGCATAACCCCTGTTTTAGGTTTCTGAAAAGACAAAATCAGGTTTTACTATATAACCAAAGGTCCTAGACCCTTGGGGTTTTCAGTAATGGCATTGGGGACTCATGACCTTGACAAAGGTCAAAAGGTCAAAGGTCAAGGTCATGTCCCAGATAGCGAATTATTTGTTTTTGACCTTATTTACAGGATTTTCAGTGTGTTTTAAAGCTTTTTAAGGTTGACCTTGACCTTTTCAATACATTCTACGTCTATTGGAACATGTATTTTACATTACAAAAGGAAAGACCTCTCAATTGTTCAAGAACAATTGACATTTTAATTATTATTATTATTCTTCCGCCAAACTTTGACAAATTTATCCGCGTTAACCGTAAGACGTGTCGCTTTCATATTCACACTTTGTATCTGTGTCATGAATACCTATCCGGAACTCACCCTGTGAGTCGAAATATTTTGTCGGTTCGGAGTAATCCCTCCGAAACCCAAAAACCTTGTTATCGTTCCAACACCGTAACTGTAATAGGTAGAAAAAAAACGAAGGGTGAAATTTGTTCAGGACCAGACCCCGGTTCTTCGTTACATTTGGATCGAAAAGATTCAACGACTCATTGGTAGGGTTATGCCCCTCTGAAAATTAACCGGTGTCGGTTGGCCACCAAAACTCAGAAACCGTAAGTCGTAGACACCTAGGATCTTCACCATTCATCATCAATTCATGTATCTTTGAAAAATACCTCAAGGTCAAATTTGTATGTTGACCTTGACCTTTGACCTAACACCTTGTTATGGGATAATCTCAGAAACCATTATACTTACAGAAGTTTTAAATAGTGGAAAATGTTTGGGTCATTATGGCGCAACTTTGTTACATTTTGACCGAAGAGATTTGACCATTCTGTAAGGGGCATAACCCCTGATTTCGGTTTCTGAAAAGACAAAATCAGCTTTTACTATATAACCAAAGGTCCTAGACCCGTGGGGTCTTCACCAATGACATTGGGGACTAATGACCTTGACAAAGGTCACAAGGTCAAAGGTCAAGGTCATGTCCCAGATAGCGAATTATGTGTTTTTGACCTTATTTTAAGGATTTTTAGTGTGTTTTAAATGTTTTTAAGGTTGACCTTGACCTTTGACCTATCAACTTTTTAGTCGATATCTCAAAAACGGTTAATCTTACAGAAATAGTAAACAGTGAAAAATGTTAAGGTGACTGAGGCACAACTTTTTTACATTTTGACCAAAAGGATTTGTTATATTCTGAAGGGGCATAACCCCCGTTAACGGTTTCTGAAAAGGTAAAATTAGCTTTAACCCTTGAACGAAAAGTCCTAGACCCATGGGGTCTTTTACAATGACATTGTTGACCAATGACCTTCACAAAGGTTACAAGGTGAAAAGCCAAGATCATGTCCAAATTATCGAATTTGTTGTTTTTGTCATTTTTTAATGGTTTTGTGTGTGTTTCTGAGCTTTTCAATGCATTCTACGCCTATTGGAACATGTACTTTACATTTCGAAAAGGAAAGACCTCTCAATTGTTCAAGAACAATTGACATTTTAATTAAGGTCTTTCCTTTTTCTAAAGGGAAAGACCTTACTGTATTTCTTCTGTTTATTAAGGTCTTTCCTTTTACTAAAGGGAAAGACCTTACTGTATTTCTTCTGTTTATTAAGGTCTTTCCTTTTTCTAAAGGGAAAGACCTTACTGTATTTCTTCTGTTTATTATTATTATTATTCTTCCGCCAAACTTTGACAAATTTATCCGCGTTAACCGTAAGAAGTGTCGCTTTCATGTTCACACTTTGTATCGGTGTCATGAATACCTATCCGGAACTCACCCTGTGAGTCGAAATATTTTGTCGGTTCGGAGTAATCCCTCCGAAACCCAAAAACCTTGTTATCGTTCCAACACCGTAACCGTAATAGGTAGAAAAAAAACAAAGGGTGAAATTTGTTCAGGACCAGACCCCGGTTCTTCGTTACATTTGAATCGAAAAGATTCAACGACTCATTGGTAGGGGTATGCCCCTATGAAAATTAACCGGTGTCGGTTGGCCACCAAAACTCAGAAACCGTAAGTCGTAGACACCTAGGATCTTCACCAATCATCATCAATTCATGTATCTTTGAAAAATACCTCAAGGTCAAATTTGTATGTTGACCTTGACCTTTGACCTAACACCTTGTTATGGGATAATCTCAGAAACCATTATACTTACAGAAGTTTTGAATAGTGGAAAATGTTTGGGTCATTAAGGCGCAACTTTGTTACATTTTGACCGAAGAGATTTGACCTTTCTGTAAGGGTCATAACCCCTGATTTAGGTCTCTGACAAGACAAAATCAGCTTTTACTATATAACCAAAGGTCCTAGACCCATGGGGTCTTCAACAATGACATTGGGGACTAATGACCTTGAAAAGGTCACAAGGTCAAAGGTCAAGGTCATGTCCCAGATAGCGAATTATGTGTTTTTGACCTTATTTTAAGGATTTTTAGTGTGTTTTCAATGTTTTTAAGGTTGACCTTGACCTTTGACCTTTCAACTTTTTAGTCGATATCTCAAAAACGGTTACTCTTACAGAAATGGTAAACAGTGAAAAATGTTTGGGTGACTGAGGCACAACTTTTCTACATTTTGACCGAAAGGATTTGACATATTCTTAAGGGGCATAACCCCCGTTAACGGTTTCTGAAAAGGTAAAATTAGCTTTAACTCTTGAACGAAAAGTCCTAGACCCATGGGGTCTTTTATAATGACATTGTGGACCAATGACCTTCACAAAAGTTACAAGGTCAAAAGTCAAGGTCATGTCCAAATTATCGAATTTGTTGTTTTTGTCATTTTTTAACGGTTTTGTGTGTGTTTGCGAGCTTTTCAATGCATTCTACGACTATTGGAACATGTACTTTACATTTCGAAAAGGAAAGACCTCTCAATTGTTCAAGAACAATTGACATTTTAATTATTATTATTATTCTTCCGCCAAACTTTGACAAATTTATCCGCGTTAACCGTAAGACGTGTCGCTTTCATATTCATACCTTGTATCGGTGTCATGAATACCTATCCTGAACTCACCCTGTGAGTCGAAATATTTTGTCGGTTCGGAGTTATCCCTCCGAAACCCAAAAACCTTGTTATCGTTCCAACACCGTAACCGTAATAGGTAGAAAAAAAACGAAGGGTGAAATTTGTTCAGGACCTGACCCCGGTTCTTCGTTACATTTGGATCGAAAAGATTCAACGACTCATTGGTAGGGTTATGCCCCTATGGAAATTAACCGGTGTCGGTTGGACACCAAAACTCAGAAACCATAAGTCGTAGACACCTGGGATCTTCACCAATCATCATCAATTTATGTATTTTCGAAAAATACCTCAAGGTCAAATTTGTATGTTGACCTTGACCTTTGACCTAACACCTTGTTATGGGATAATCTCAGGAACCATTATACTTACAGAAGTTTTAAATAGTGGAAAATGTTTGGATCATTATGGCGCAACTTTGTTATATTTTGACCAAAGAGATTTGACCTTTCTATAAGGGGCATAACCCTTGTTTTAGGTTTCTGAAAACACAAAATCAGCTTTTACTTTATAACCAAAGGTCCTAGACCCATGGGGTCTTCAGCAATGACATTGGGGACTAATGACCTTGACAAAGGTCAAAAGGTCAAAGGTCAAGGTCATATCCCATATAGCGAATTTAGTGTGTTTAACCTTATTTAAAGGATTTTCAGTGTGTTTTAAAGCTTTTCAATACATTCTACGTCTATTTGAACATGTATTTTACATTAAAAAAGGAAAGACCTCTCAATTGTTCAAGAACAATTGACAGTTTAATTAAGGTCTTTCCTTTTACTAAAGGGAAAGACCTTACTGTATTTCTTCTGTTTATTATTATTATTATTCTTCCGCCAAACTTTGACAAATTTATCCGCGTTAACCGTAAGACGTGTCGCTTTCATATTCATACCTTGTATCGGTGTCATGAATACCTATCCTGAACTCACCCTGTGAGTCGAAATATTTTGTCGGTTCGGAGTTATCCCTCCGAAACCCAAAAACCTTGTTATCGTTCCAACACCGTAACCGTAATAGGTAGAAAAAAAACGAAGGGTGAAATTTGTTCAGGACCTGACCCCGGTTCTTCGTTACTTTTGGATCGAAAAGATTCAACGACTCATTGGTAGGGTTATGCCCCTATGGAAATTAACCGGTGTCGGTTGGATACCAAAACTCAGAAACCATAAGTCGTAGACACCTGGGATCTTCACCAATCATCATCAATTTATGTATTTTCGAAAAATACCTCAAGGTCAAATTTGTATGTTGACCTTGACCTTTGACCTAACACCTTGTTATGGGATAATCTCAGGAACCATTATACTTACAGAAGTTTTAAATAGTGGAAAATGTTTGGATCATTATGGCGCAACTTTGTTATATTTTGACCAAAGAGATTTGACCTTTCTATAAGGGGCATAACCCTTGTTTTAGGTTTCTGAAAACACAAAATCAGCTTTTACTTTATAACCAAAGGTCCTAGACCCATGGGGTCTTCAGCAATGACATTGGGGACTAATGACCTTGACAAAGGTCAAAAGGTCAAAGGTCAAGGTCATATCCCATATAGCGAATTTAGTGTGTTTAACCTTATTTAAAGGATTTTCAGTGTGTTTTAAAGCTTTTCAATACATTCTACCTCTATTTGAACATGTATTTTACATTAAAAAAGGAAAGACCTCTCAATTGTTCAAGAACAATTGACAGTTTAATTATTATTATTATTCTTCCGCCAAACTTTGACAAATTTATCCGCGTTAACCGTAAGACGTGTCGCTTTCATGTTCACACTTTGTATCTGTGTCATGAATACCTATCCGGAACTCACCCTGTGAGTCGAAATATTTTGTCGGTTCGGAGTAATCCCTCCGAAACCAAAAAACCTTGTTATCATTCAAACACCTTAACTGTAAGAGGTAGAAAAAAAGCGAAGGGTGAAATTTGTTCAGGACCAGACCCCGGTTCTTCGTTACATTTGGATCGAAAGGTTTCAACGACTCATTGGTAGGGTTATGCCCCTATGAAAATTAACCGGTGTCGGTTGACCACCAAAACTCAGAAACCCTAAGTTGTAGACACCTAGGATCTTCACCATTCATCATCAATTCATGTGACTTTGAAAAATACCTCAAGGTCAAATGTGTATGTTGACCTTGACCTTTGACCTTACACCTTGTTATGGGATAATCTCAGAAACCATTATACTTATAGAAGTTTTGAATAGTGGAAAATGTTTGGGTAATTAAGGCACAACTTTGTTACATTTTGACCGAAGAGATTTGACCTTTCTGTAAGGGGCATAACCCCTGATTTAGGTTTCTGAAAAGACAAAATCAGCTTTTACTATATAACCAAAGGTCCTAGACCCATGGGGTCTTCAGCAATGACATTGGGGACTAATGACCTTGACAAAGGTCACAAGGTCAAAGGTCAAGGTCATGTCCCAGATAGCAAATTATGTGTTTTTGACCTTATTTTGATGATTTTTAGTGTGTTTTAAATGTTTTTAAGGTTGACCTTGACCTTTGACCTTTCAACTTTTTATTCGATATCTCAAAAGCGGTTAATCTTACAGAAATAGTAAACAGTGAAAAATGTTTAGGTGACTGAGGCACAACTTTTTTACATTTTGACCAGAAGGATTTGACATATTCTTAAGGGGCATAACCCCGTTAACGGTTTCTGAAAAGGTAAAATTAGCTTTCACTCTTGAACGAAAAGTCCTAGACCCATGGGGTCTTTTACAATGACATTGTGGACCAATGACCTTCACAAAGGTTACAAGGTCAAAAGTCAACGTCATGTCCAAATTATCGAATTTGTTGTTTTTGTCATTTTTTAACGGTTTTGTGTGTGTTTGAGAGTTTTTCAATGCATTCTACGCCTATTGAAACATACACTTTACATTTCGAAAAGGAAAGACCTCTCAATTGTTCAAGAACAATTGACATTTTAATTATTATTATTATTATTCTTTTTGTTCCGCCAAACTTTGACGAAGTTAGCCTCCGTAACCGTAAGACGTGTCGCTTTCATGTTCACACTTTGTATCGGTGTCATGAATACCTATCCGGAACTCACCCTGTGAGTCGAAATATTTTGTCGGTTCGGAGTAATCCCTCCGAAACCCCAAAACCTTGTTATCGTTCCAACACCGTAACCGTAATAGGTAGAAAAAAAACAAAGGGTGAAATTTGTTCAGGACCAGACCCCGGTTCTTCGTTACATTCGGATCGAAAAGATTCAACGACTCATTGGTAGGGTTATGCCCCTATCAAAATTAACCGGTGTCGGTTGGCCACCAAAACTCAGAAACCGTAAGTCGTAGACACATAGGATCTTCACCAATCATCATCATTTCATGTATCTTTAAAAAATACCTCAAGGTCAAATTTGTATGTTGACCTTGACCTTTGACCTAACACCTTGTTATGGGATAATCTCAGAAACCATTATACTTACAGAAGTTTTAAATGGTGGAAAATGTTTGGGTCATTATGGCGCAACTTTGTTACATTTTGACCAAAGAGATTTGACCTTTCTATAAGGGGCATAACCCCTGTTTTAGGTTTTTGAAAAGACAAAATCAGCTTTTACTATATAACTAAAGGTCCTAGACCCTTGGGGTCTTCAGTAATGGCATTGGGGATTAATGACCTTGACAAAGGTCAAAAGGTCAAAGGTCAAGGTCATGTCCCAGATAGCGAATTTAGTGTTTTTAACCTTATTTATAGGATTTTTAGTGTGTTTTCGAGCTTTTTAAGGTTGACCTTGACCTTTTCAATACATTCTACGTCTCTTGGAACATGTATTTTACATTAAAAAAGGAAAGACCTCTCAATTGTTCAAGAACAATTGACAGTTTATTAAGGTCTTTCCTTTTACTAAAGGGAAAGACCTTACTGTATTTCTTCTGATTATTATTATTAAGGTCTTTCCTTTTACAAAAGGGAAAGACCTTACTGTATTTCTTCTGTTTATTAAGGTCTTTCCTTTTACAAAAGGGAAAGACCTTACTGTATTTCTTCTGTTTATTATTATTATTATTATTATTATTATTATTATTATTCTTTTTCCGCCAAACTTTGACAAATTTAGCCGCGTTAACCGTAAGACGTGTCGCTTTCACGTTCACACTTTGTATCGGTGTCATGAATACCTATCTGGAACTCACCCTGTTAGTCGAAATATTTTGTCGGTTCGGAGTAATCCCTCCGAAACCCAAAAACCTTGTTATCGTTCCAACACTGTAACCGTAATAGGTAGAAAAAAAACAAAGGGTGAAATTTGTTCAGGACCAGACCCCGGTTCTTCGTTACATTTGGATCGAAAAGATTCAACGACTCATTGGTAGGGTTATGCGCCTATGAAAATTAACCGGTGTCGGTGGACCACCAAAACTCAGAAACCGTAAGTCGTAGAGACCTAGGATCTTCACCATTCATCATCAATTCATGTATCTTTGAAAAATATCTCAAGGTCAAATTTGTATGTTGACCTTGACCTTTGACCTTACACCTTGTTATGGAATAATCTCAGCAACCATTATACTTACAGAAGTTTTAAATAGTGGAAAATGTTTGGGTCATTACCGTGCAACTTTGTTACATTTTGACCGAAGAGATTTGACCTTTTTTTAAGGGGCATAAAGCCTGTTTTAGGTTTCTGAAAACACAAAATCAGCTTTTATTATATAACCAAAGGTCCTAGACCCTTGGGGTCTTCAGTAATGGCATTGGGGATTAATGACCTTGCCAAAGGTCAAAAGGTCAAAGGTCAAGGTCATGTCCCAGAGTGCGAATTTAGTGTTTTTAACCTGATATAAAGGATTTTTAGTGTGTTTTGGAGCTTTTTAAGGTTAACCTTGACCTTTTCAATACATTCTACGTCTGTTGGAACATGTATTTTACATTACAAAAGGAAAGACCTCTCAATTGTTCAAGAACAATTGACAGTTTAATTAAGGTCTTTCCTTTTACTAAAGGGAAAGACCTTACTGTATTTCTTCTGATTATTATTATTATTATTAAGGTCTTTCCTTTTTCTAAAGGGAAAGACCTTACTGTATTTCTTCTGTTTATTATTATTATTATTCTTCCGCCAAACTTTGACAAATTTATCCGCGTTAACCGTAAGACGTGTCGCTTTCATGTTCACACTTTGTATCGGTGTCATGAATACCTATTCGGAACTCACCCTGTGAGTCGAAATATTTTGTCGGTTCGGAGTAATCCCTCCGAAACCAAAAAACCTTGTTATCGTTCCAACACCGTAACCGTAATAGGTAGAAAAAAAGCGAAGGGTGAAATTTGTTCAGGACCAGACCCCAGTTCTTCGTTACATTTGGATCGAAAGGATTCAACGACTCATTGGTAGGGTTATGCCCCTATGAAAATTAACCTGTGTCGGTTGATCACCAAAACTCAGAAACCGTAAGTCGTAGACACCTAGGATCTTCACCATTCATCATCAATTCATGTGACTTTGAAAAATACCTCAAGGTCAAATGTGTATGTTGACCTTGACCTTTGACCTTACACCTTGTTATGGGTTAATCTCAGAAACCATTATACTTATAGAAGTTTTGAATAGTGGAAAATGTTTGGGTCATTAAGGCGCAACTTTGTTACATTTTGACCGAAAAGATTTGACCTTTCTGTAAGGGGCATAACCGCTGATTTAGGTTTCTGAAAAGACAAAATCAGCTTTTATTATATAACCAAAGGTCCTAGACCCATGGGGTCTTCAGCAATGACATTGGGGACTAATGACCTTGACAAAGGTCACAAGGTCAAAGGTCAAGGTCATGTCCCAGATAGCGAATTTTGTGTTTTTGACCTATTTTAAGGATTTTTAGTGTGTTTTAAACGTTTTTAAGGTTGACCTTGACCTTTGACCTTTCAACTTTTTAGTCGATATCTCAAAAACGGTTAATCTTACAGAAATAGTAAACAGTGAAAAATGTTTAGGTGACTGAGGCACAACTTTTTTACATTTTGACCGAAAGGATTTGACATATTCTTAAGGGGCATAACCGCCGTTAACGGTTTCTGAAAAGGTAAAATTAGCCTTAACTCTTGAACGAAAAGTCCTAGACCCATGGGGTCTTTTACAATGACATTGTGGACCAATGACCTTCACAAAGGTTACAAGGTCAAAAGTCAAGGTCATGTCCAAATTATCGAATTTGTTGTTGTTGTCATTTTTTAACGGTTTTATGTGTGTTTGAGAGCTTTTCAATGCATTCTAAGCCTATTGGAACATGTACTTTACATTTAGAAAAGGAAAGACCTCTCAATTGTTCAAGAACAATTGACATTTTAATTATTATTCTTCTTGTTCCGCCAAACTTTGACAAAATTTCCCTCCGTAACCGTAAGACGTGTTGCTTTCATGTTCACACTTTGTATCGGTGTCATGAATACCTATCCGGAACTCACCCTGTGAGTCGAAATATTTTGTCGGTTCGGAGTAATCCCTCCGAAACCCAAAAACCTTGTTATCGTTCCAACACCGTAACCGTAATAGGTAGAAAAAAAACAAAGGGTGAAATTTGTTCAGGACCAGACCCCGGTTCTTCGTTACATTTGGATCGAAAAGATTCAACGACTCATTGGTAGGGTTATGCCCCTATGAAAATTAACCGGTGTCGGTTGGCCACCAAAACTCAGAAACCGTAAGTCGTAGACACCTAGGATCTTCACCAATCATCATCAATTCATGTATCTTTGAAAAATACCTCAAGGTCAAATTTGTATGTTGACCTTGACCTTTGACCTAACACCTTGTTATGGGATAATCTCGGAAACCATTATACTTACAGAAGTTTTGAATAGTGGAAAATGTTTGGGTCATTAAGGCGCAACTTTGTTACATTTTGACAAAAGAGATTTGACCTTTTTATAAGGGGCATAACCCCTGTTTTAGGTTTCTGAAAAGACAAAATCAGCTTTTACTATATAACCAAAGGTCCTAGACCCATGGGGTCTTCAGCAATGACATTGGGGACTAATGACCTTGACAAAGGTCAAAAGGTCAAAGGTCAAGGTCATGTCCCATATAGCGAATTATGTGTTTTTGACCTTATTTAAAGGATTTTCAGTGTGTTTTAAAGCTTTTCAATACATTCTACGTCTATTTGAACATATATTTTACATTATAAAAGGAAAGACCTCTCAATTGTTCAAGAACAATTGACATTTTAATTAAGGTCTTTCCTTTTACAAAAGGGAAAGACCTTACTGTATTTCTTCTGTTTATTATTATTATTATTATTATTATTCTTCCGCCAAACTTTGACGAAGTTAGCAGCCTAAACCGTAAGACGTGTCGCTTTCATGTTCACACTTTGTATCGGTGTCATAAATACCTATCTGGAACTCACCCTGTTAGTCGAAATATTTTGTCGGTTCGGAGTAATCCCTCCGAAACCAAAAAACCTTGTTATCGTTCCAACACCGTAACCGTAATAGGTAGAAAAAAACCGAAGGGTGAAATTTGTTCAGGACCAGACCCCGGTTCTTCGTTACATTTGGATCGAAAAGATTCAACAACTCATTGGTAGGGTTATGCCCCTATTAAAATTAACCGGTGTCGGTTGGCCACCAAAACTCAGAAACCGTAAGTCGTAGACACCTAGGATCTTCACCATTCATCATCAATTCATGTATCTTTGTAAAATACCTCAAGGCCATATTTGTATCTTGACCTTGACCTTTGACCTAACACCTTGTTATGGGATAATCTCAGGAACGATTATACTTACAGATGTTTTAAATAGTGGAAAATGTTTGGGTCATTATGGCGCAACTTTGTTACATTTTGACTAAAAAGATTTGACCTTTTTTTAAGGGGCATAACCCCTGTTTTAGGTTTCTGAAAAGACAAAATCAGGTTTTACTATATAACCAAAGGTCCTAGACCCTTGGGGTTTTCAGTAATGGCATCGGGGACTCATGACCTTGACAAAGGTCAAAAGGTCAAAGGTCAAGGTCATGTCCCAGATAGCGAATTTAGTGTTTTTAACCTTATATAAAGGATTTTTAGTGTTTTTTCGAGCTTTTTAAGGTTGACTTTGACCTTTTCAATACATTCTACGTCTGTTTGAACATGTATTTTACATTACAAAAGGAAAGACCTCTCAATTGTTCAAGAACAATTGACAGTTTAATTATTATTATTATTCTTTTTCCGCCAAACTTTGACAAATTTAGCCGCGTTAACCGTAAGACGTGTCGCTTTCATGTTCACACTTTGTATCGGTGTCATGAATACCTATCTGGAACTCACCCTGTTAGTCGAAATATTTTGTCGGTTCGGAGTAATCCCTCCGAAACCCAAAAACCTTGTTATCGTTCCAACACCGTAACCGTAATAGGTAGAAAAAAAACAAAGGGTAAAATTTGTTCAGGACCAGACCCCGGTTCTTCGTTACATTTGGATCGAAAAGATTCAACGACTCATTGGTAGGGTTATGCCCCTATGAAAATTAACCGGTGTCGGTTGACCACCAAAACTCAGAAACCGTAAGTCGTAGACACCTAGGATCTTCACCATTCATCATCAATTCATGTATCTTTGTAAAATACCTCAAGGTCAAATTTGTATGTTGACCTTGACCTTTGACCTTACACCTTGTTATGGGATAATCTCAGAAACCATTATACTTACAGTAGTTTTAAATAGTGGAAAATGTTTGGGTCATTATGGCGCAACTTTGTTACATTTTGACCAAAGAGATTTGACCTTTCTATAAGGGGCATAACCCATGTTTTAGGTTTCTGAAAAGACAAAATCAGCTTTTACTATATAACCAAAGGTCCTAGACCCTTGGGGTCTTCAGTAATGGCATTGGGGACTAATGACCTTGACAAAGGTCAAAAGGTCAAAGGTCAAGGTCATGTCCCAGATAGCGAAATTAGTGTTTTTAAACTTATATAAAGGATTTTCAGTGTGTTTTTGAGGTTTTTAAGGTTGACCTTGACCTTTTCAATACATTCTACGTCTGTTGGGTCATGTATTTTACATTACGAAAGGAAAGACCTCTCAATTGTTCAAGAACAATTGACAGTTTAATTATTATTATTATTCTTTTTGTTCCGCCAAACTTTGACGAAGTTAGCCTCCGTAACGGTAAGACGTGTCGCTTTCATGTTCACACTTTGTATCGGTGTCATGAATACCTATCCGGAACTCACCCTGTGAGTCGAAATATTTTGTCGATTCGGAGTAATCCCTCCGAAACCCAAAAACCTTGTTATCGTTCCAACACCGTAACCGTAATAGGTAGAAAAAAAACAAAGGGTGAAATTTGTTCAGGACCAGACCCTGGTTCTTCGTTACATTTGGATCGAAAAGATTCAACGACTCATTGGTAGGGTTATGCCCCTATGAAAATTAACCAGTGTCGGTTGACCACCAAAACTCAGAAACCGTAAGTCGTAGACACCTAGGATCTTCACCAATCATCATCAATTTATGTATCTTTGAAAAATACCTCAAGGTCAAATTTGTATGTTGACCTTGACCTTTGACCTAACACCTTGTTATGGGATAATCTCAGAAACCATTATACTTACAGAAGTTTTAAATAGTGGAAAATGTTTGGGTCATTACGGTACAACTTTGTTACATTTTGACCGAAGAGATTTGACCTTTTTTTAAGGGGCATAACACCTGTTTTAGGTTTCTGGAAAGACAAAATCATCTTTTACTATATAACCAAAGGTCCTAGACCCATGGGGTCTTCGGCAATGACATTGGGGACTTATGACCTTGACAAAGGTCAAAGGTCAAAGGTCAAGGTCATGTCCCATATAGCGAATTTGGTGTTTTTAACCTTATTTAAAGGTTTTTCAGTGTGTTTTAAAGCTTTTCAATACATTCTACGTCTATTTGAACATGTATTTTACATTACAAAAGGAAAGACCTCTCAATTGTTCAAGAACAATTGACAGTTTAATTATTATTATTCTTTTTCCGCCAAACTTTGACGAAGTTAGCCTCCGTAACCGTAAGACGTGTCGCTTTCATATTCACACTTTGTATTCGTGTCATGAATACCTATCCGGAACTCACCCTGTTAGTCGAAAAATTTTGTCGGTTCGGAGTTATCCCTCCGAAACAAAAAAACCTTGTTATCGTTCCAACACCGTAACCATAAAAGGTAGAGAAAAAACAAAGGGTGAAATTTGTTCAGGACCAGACCCCGGTTCTTCGTTACATTTGGATCGAAAAGATTCAACGACTCATTGGTAGGGTTATGCCCCTATGAAAATTAACCGGTGTCGGTTGACCACCAAAACTCAGAAACCGTAAGTCGTAGACACCTAGGATCTTCACCATTCATCATCAATTCATGTATCTTTGAAAAATACATCAAGGTCAAATTTGTATGTCGACCTTGACCTTTGACCTATCACCTTGTTATGGGATAATCTCAGAAACCATAATACTTACAGAAGTTTTGAATAGTGGAAAATGTTTGGGTCATTACGGCGCAACTTTGTTACATTTTGACCGAAGAGATTTGACCTTTTTTTAAGGGGCATTATACCTGTTTTAGGTTTTTGGAAAGACAAAATCAGCTTTTACTATATAACCAAAGGTCCTAGACCCATGGGTTCTTCGGCAATGACATTGGGGATTAATGACCTTGACAAAGGTCAAAAGGTCAAAGGTCAAGGTCATATCCCAGATAGCGAATTTAGTGTTTTTAACCTTATTTAAAGGATTTTCAGTGTGTTTTAAAGCTTTTCAATACATTCTATGTCTATTTGAACATTTATTTTACATTACAAAAGGAAAAACCTCTCAATTGTTCAAGAACAATTGACAGTTTAATTATTATTATTATTCTTTTTCCGCCAAACTTTGACAAATTTAGCCGCGTTAACCGTAAGACGTGTCGCTTTCATGTTGACACTTTGTATCGGTGTCATGAATACCTATATGGAACACACCCTGTGAGTCGAAATATTTTGTCGGTTCGGAGTTATCCCTCCGAAACCCAAAAACCTTGTTATCGTTCCAACACCGTAACCGTAATAGGTAGAAAAAAAACAAAGGGTGGAATTTGTTCAGGACCAGACCCCGGTTCTTCGTTACATTGTGATCGAAAAGATTCAACGACTCATTGGTAGGGTTATGCCCCTATGAAAATTAACCGGTGTCGGTTGACCACCAAAACTCAGAAACCGTAAGTCGTAGACACCTAGGATCTTCACCATTCATCATCAATTCATGTGACTTTAAAAAATACCTCAAGGTCAAATGTGTATGTTGACCTTGACCTTTGACCTAACACCTTGTTATGGGATAATCTCAGAAACCATTATATTTACAGAAGTTTTGAATAGTGGAAAATGTTTGGGTTATTTAGGCGTAACTTTGTTACATTTTGACCAAAGAGATTTGACCTTTCTGTAAGGGGCATAACCCTTGATTTAGGTTTCTGAAAAGACAAAATCAGCTTTTACTATATAACCAAAGATCCTAGACCAATGGGGTCTTCAGCAATGACAT
Organism: Mytilus galloprovincialis; assembly: GCF_965363235.1. NCBI lineage: Eukaryota > Metazoa > Mollusca > Bivalvia > Mytilida > Mytilidae > Mytilus > Mytilus galloprovincialis. Next base: position 21,001,050 of record NC_134846.1, read on the forward strand.
TGGGGACTAATGACCTTGACAAAGGTCAAAAGGTCAAAGGTCAAGGTCATGTCCTATATAGCGAATTATGTGTTTTTGACCTAATTTAAAGGCTTTTCAGTGTGTTTTAAAGCTTTTCAGTACATTCTACGTGTATTGGAACATGTATTTTACATTACAAAAGGAAAGACCTCTCAATTGTTCAAGAACAATTGACATTTTAATTAAGGTCTTTCCTTTTACAAAAGGGAAAGACCTTACTGTATTTCTTTTGTTTATTATTATTATTAAGGTCTTTCCTTTTACAAAAGGGAAAGACCTTACTGTATTTCTTCTGTTTATTATTATTATTATTATTATTAAGGTCTTTCCTTTTACTAAAGGGAAAGACCTTACTGTATTTCTTCTGTTTATTATTATTATTATTATTCTTTTTCCGCCAAACTTTGACAAATTTAGCCGCGTTAACCGTAAGACGTGTTGCTTTCATATTCACACTTTGTATCGGTGTCATGAATACCTATCCGGAACTCACCCTGTGAGTCGAAATATTTTGTCGGTTCGGAGTTATCCCTCCGAAACCCAAAAACCTTGTTATCGTTCCAACACCGTAACCGTAATGGGTAGAAAAAAACCGAAGTGTGAAATTTGTTCAGGACCAGACCCCGGTTCTTCGTTACATTTGGATCGAAAAGATTCAACGACTCATTGGTAGGGTTATGCCCCTATGAAAATTAACCGGTGTCGGTTGACCACCAAATCGTAGAAACCGTAAGTCGTAGACACCTAGGATCCTCACCAATCATCATCAATTCATGTATCTTTGAAAAATATCTCAAGGTCAAATTTGTATGCTGACCTTGACCTTTGACCTAACACCTTGTTATGGGATTATCTCAGAAACCATTATACTTACAGAAGTTTTAAATAGTGGAAAATGTTTGGGTCATTATGGCGCAACTTTGTTACATTTTGACCAAATAGATTTGACTTTTCTATAAGGGGCATAACCCCTGTTTTAGGTTTCTGAAAAGACAAAATCAGCTTTTACTATATAACCAAAGGTCCTAGACCCTTGGGGTCTTCAGTAATGGCATTGGGGACTAATGACCTTGACAAAGGTCAAAAGGTCAAAGGTCAAGGTCATGTCCCAGATAGCGAATTTAGTGTTTTTAACCTTATATAAAGGATTTTTAGTGTGTTTTCGAGCTTTTTAAGGTTGACCTTGACCTTTTCAATACATTCTACGTCTGTAGGAACATGTATTTTACATTACAAAAAGGAAAGACCTCTCAATTGTTCAAGAACAATTGACAGTTTAATTATTATTATTATTCTTTTTCCGCCAAACTTTGACAAATTTAGCCGCGTTAACCGTAAGACGTGTCGCTTTCATTTTCACACTTTGTATCGGTGTCATGAATACCTATCAGGAACTCACCCTGTTAGTCGAAATATTTTGTCGGTTCGGAGTAATCCCTCCGAAACCCAAAAACCTTGTTATCGTTCCAACACCGTAACCGTAATAGGTAGAAAAAAAACAAAGGGTAAAATTTGTTCAGGACCAGACCCCGGTTCTTCGTTACATTTGGATCGAAAAGATTCAACGACTCATTGGTAGGGTTATGCCCCTATGAAAATTAACCGGTGTCGGTTGACCACCAAAACTCAGAAACCGTAAGTCGTAGACACCTAGGATCTTCACCATTCATCATCAATTCATGTATCTTTGTAAAATACCTCAAGGTCAAATTTTTATGTTGACCTTGACCTTTGACCTTACACCTTGTTATGGGATAATCTCAGAAACCATTATACTTACAGTAGTTTTAAATAGTGGAAAATGTTTGGGTCATTATGGCGCAATTTGTTACATTTTGACCAAAGAGATTTGACCTTTCTATAAGGGGCATAACCCATGTTTTAGGTTTCTGAAAAGACAAAATCAGCTTTTACTATATAACCAAAGGTCCTAGACCCTTGGGGTCTTCAGTAATGGCATTGGGGACTAATGACCTTGACAAAGGTCAAAAGGTCAAAGGTCAAGGTCATGTCCCAGATAGCGAAATTAGTGTTTTTAACCTTATATAAAGGATTTTCAGTGTGTTTTTGAGGTTTTTAAGGTTGACCTTGACCTTTTCAATACATTCTACGTCTGTTGGGTCATGTATTTTACATTACGAAAGGAAAGACCTCTCAATTGTTCAAGAACAATTGACAGTTTAATTATTATTATTATTCTTCCGTTAAACTTTGACAAATTTAGCCGCATAACCGTAAGACGTGTCGCTTTCATATTCACACTTTGTATAGGTGTCATGAATACCTATCTGGAACTCACCCTGTGAGTCGAAATATTTTGTCGGTTCGGAGTAATCCCTCCGAAACCCAAAAAACCTTGTTATCGTTCCAACACCGTAACCGTAAAAGGTAGAGAAAAAACAAAGGGTGAAATTTGTTCAGGACCAGACCCCGGTTCTTCGTTACATTTGGATCGAAAAGATTCAACGACTCATTGGTAGGGTTATGCCCCTATGAAAATTAACCGGTGTCGGTTGACCACCAAAACTCAGAAACCGTAAGTCGTAGACACCTAGGATCTTCACCATTCATCATCAATTCATGTATCTTTGAAAAATACATCAAGGTCAAATTTGTATGTCGACCTTGACCTTTGACCTATCACCTTGTTATGGGATAATCTCAGAAACCATAATACTTACAGAAGTTTTGAATAGTGGAAAATGTTTGGGTCATTACGGCGCAACTTTGTTACATTTTGACCGAAGAGATTTGACCTTTTTTTAAGGGGCATTATACCTGTTTTAGGTTTTTGGAAAGACAAAATCAGCTTTTACTATATAACCAAAGGTCCTAGACCCATGGGTTCTTCGGCAATGACATTGGGGATTAATGACCTTGACAAAGGTCAAAAGGTCAAAGGTCAAGGTCATATCCCAGATAGCGAATTTAGTGTTTTTAACCTTATTTAAAGGATTTTCAGTGTGTTTTAAAGCTTTTCAATACATTCTATGTCTATTTGAACATTTATTTTACATTACAAAAGGAAAGACCTCTCAATTGTTCAAGAACAATTGACAGTTTAATTATTATTATTATTCTTTTTCCGCCAAACTTTGACAAATTTAGCCGCGTTAACCGTAAGACGTGTCGCTTTCATGTTCACACTTTGTATCGGTGTCATGAATACCTATCTGGAACTCACCCTGTTAGTCGAAATATTTTGTCGGTTCGGAGTTATCCCTCCGAAACCCAAAAACCTTGTTATCGTTCCAACACCGTAACCGTAATAGGTAGAAAAAAACCGAAGGGTGAAATTTGTTCAGGACCAGACCCCGGTTCTTCGTTACATTTGGATCGAAAAGATTCAACGACTCATTGGTAGGGTTATGCCCCTCTGAAAATTAACCGGTGTCGGTTGGCCACCAAAACTCAGAAACCGTAAGTCGTAGACACCTAGGATCTTCACCATTCATCATCAATTCATGTATCTTTGAAAAATACCTCAAGGTCAAATTTGTATGTTGACCTTGACCTTTGACCTAACACCTTGTTATGGGATAATCTCAGAAACCATTATACTTACAGAAGTTTTAAATAATGGAAAATGTTTGGGTCATTATGGCGCAACTTTGTTACATTTTGACCGAAGAGATTTGACCTTTCTGTAAGGGGCATAACCCCTGTTTTAGGTTTCTGAAAAGAGAAAATCAGCTTTTACTACATAACCAAAGGTCCTAGACCCATGGGGTCTTCAGCAATGACATTGGAGACTAATGACCTTGACAAAGGTCACAAGGTCAAAGGTCAAGGTCATGTCCCAGATAGCGAATTATGTGTTTTTTGACCTTATTTTAAGGATTTTTAGTGTGTTTTAAACATTTTCAGTGTGTTTTAAAGCTTTTTAAGGTTGACCTTGACCTTTGACCTTACAACTTTTTAGTCGATATCTCAAAAAATATTGTACTTACAGAAATAGTAAATAGTGAAAAACGTTGAGGTGGATTAGGCGCAACTTTTTTACATTTGACAATACATTCTACGTCTATTGGAACATGTATTTCACATTACAAAAGGAAAGACCTCTCAATTGTTCAAGAACAATTGACATTTTAATTATTATTATTATTAAGGTCTTTCCTTTTACTAAAGGGAAAGACCTTACTGTATTTCTTCTGATTATTAAGGTCTTTCCTTTTACTAAAGGGAAAGACCTTACTGTATTTCTTCTGATTATTATTCTTCTTGTTCCGCCAAACTTTGACAAAATTTCCCTCCGTAACCGTAAACCATGTCGCTTTCATGTTCACACTTTGTATTGGTGTCATGAATACCTATCTGGAACTCACCCTGTTAGTCGAAATATTTTGTCGGTTCGGAGTAATCCCTCCGAAACCCAAAAACCTTGTTATCGTTCCAACACCGTAACCGTAATAGGTAGAAAAAAAATGAAGGGTGAAATTTGTTCAGGACCAGACCCGGGTTCTTCGTTACATTTGGATCGAAAAGATTCAACGACTCATTGGTAGAGTTATGCCCCTATGAAAATTAACCGGTGTCGGTTGGCCACCAAAACTCAGAAACCGTAAGTCGTAGACACATAGGATCTTCACCAATCATCATCATTTCATGTATCTTTAAAAAATATCTCAAGGTCAAATTTGTATGTTGACCTTGACCTCTGACCTAACAGCTTGTTATGGGATAATCTCAGAAACCATTATACTTACAGAAGTTTTAAATGGTGGAAAATGTTTGGGTCATTATGGCGCAACTTTGTTACATTTTGATCAAAGAGATTTGACCTTTCTATAAGGGGCATAACCCCTGTTTTAGGTTTTTGAAAAGACAAAATCAGCTTTTACTATATAACCAAAGGTCCTAGACCCTTGGGGTCTTCAGTAATGGCATTGGGGACCAATGACCTTGACAAAGGTCAAAAGGTCAAAGGTCAAGGTCATGTCCCAGATAGCGAATTTAGTGTTTTTAACCTTATCTAAAGGATTTTTAGTGTGTTTTCGAGCTTTTTAAGGTTGACCTTGACCTTTTCAATACATTCTACGTCTGTTGGAACATGTATTTTACATTAAAAAAGGAAAGACCTCTCAATTGTTCAAGAACAATTGACAGTTTAATTATTAAGGTCTTTCCTTTTACAAAAGGGAAAGACCTTACTGTATTTCTTCTGTTTATTATTATTAAGGTCTTTCCTTTTACTAAAGGGAAAGACCTTACTGTATTTCTTCTGATTATTATTATTATTATTATTATTATTATTATTATTATTATTATTATTATTATTATTATTATTATTATTATTCTTTTTGTTCCGCCAAACTTTGACGAAGTTAGCCTCCGTAACCGTAAGACGTGTCGCTTTCATGTTCACACTTTGTATCGGTGTCATGAATACCTATCCGGAACTCACCCTGTGAGTCGAAATATTTTGTCGGTTCGGAGTAATCCCTCCGAAACCCAAAAACCTTGTTATCGTTCCAACACCGTAACCGTAATAGGTAGAAAAAAAACAAAGGGTGAAATTTGTTCAGGACCAGACCCTGGTTCTTCGTTACATTTGGATCGAAAAGATTCAACGACTCATTGGTAGGGTTATGCCCCTATGAAAATTAACCCGTGTCGGTTGACCACCAAAACTCAGAAACCGTAAGTCGTAGACACCTAGGATCTTCACCAATCATCATCAAATTATGTATCTTTGAAAAATACCTCAAGGTCAAATTTGTATGTTGACCTTGACCTTTGACCTAACACCTTGTTATGGGATAATCTCAGAAACCATTATACTTACAGAAGTTTTAAATAGTGGAAAATGTTTGGGTCATTACGGCACAACTTTGTTATATTTTGACCGAAGAGATTTGACCTTTTTTTAAGGGGCATAACACCTGTTTTAGGTTTCTGGAAAGACAAAATCATCTTTTACTATATAACCAAAGGTCCTAGACCCATGGGGTCTTCGGCAATGACATTGGGGACTAATGACCTTGACAAAGGTCAAAAGGTCAAAGGTCAAGGTCATGTTCCATATAGCGAATTTGGTGTTTTTAACCTTATTTAAAGGTTTTTCAGTGTGTTTTAAAGCTTTTCAATACATTCTACGTCTATTTGAACATGTATTTCACATTACAAAAGGAAAGACCTCTCAATTGTTCAAGAACAATTGACAGTTTAATTATTATTATTATTATTATTATTATTATTCTTTTTCCGCCAAACTTTGACAAATTTAGCCGCGTTAACCGTAAGACGTGTCGCTTTCACGTTCACACTTTGTATCGGTGTCATGAATACCTATCTGGAACTCACCCTGTTAGTCGAAATATTTTGTCGGTTCGGAGTAATCCCTCCGAAACCCAAAAACCTTGTTATCGTTCCAACACTGTAACCGTAATAGGTAGAAAAAAAACAAAGGGTGAAATTTGTTCAGGACCAGACCCCGGTTCTTCGTTACATTTGGATCGAAAAGATTCAACGACTCATTGGTAGGGTTATGCCCCTATGAAAATTAACCGGTGTCGGTTGACCACCAAAACTCAGAAACCGTAAGTCGTAGACACCTAGGATCTTCACCAATCATCATCAATTCATGTATCTTTGTAAAATATCTCAAGGCCATATTTGTATCTTGACCTTGACCTTTGACCTAACACCTTGTTATGGGATAATCTCAGGAACGATTATACTTACAGAAGTTTTAAATAGTGGAAAATGTTTGGGTCATTATGGCGCAACTTTGTTACATTTTGACTAAAAAGATTTGACCTTTTTTTAAGGGGCATAACCCCTGTTTTAGGTTTCTGAAAAGACAAAATCAGGTTTTACTATATAACCAAAGGTCCTAGACCCTTGGGGTTTTCAGTAATGGCATTGGGGACTCATGACCTTGACAAAGGTCAAAAGGTCAAAGGTCAAGGTCATGTCCCAGATAGCGAATTTAGTGTTTTTAACCTTATATAAAGGATTTTTAGTGTTTTTTCGAGCTTTTTAAGGTTGACTTTGACCTTTTCAATACATTTAACGTCTGTTTAAACATGTATTTTACATTACAAAAGGAAAGACCTCTCAATTGTTCAAGAACAATTGACAGTTTAATTAAGGTCTTTCCTTTTACAAAAGGGAAAGACCTTACTGTATTTCTTCTGATTATTATTATTATTATTATTATTATTATTCTTTTTGTTCCGCCAAGTTAGCCTCCGTAACCGTAAGACGTGTCGCTTTCATGTTCACACTTTGTATCGGTGTCATGAATACCTACTTGGAACTCACCCTGTGAGTCGAAATATTTTGTCTGTTCGGAGTAATCCCTCCGAAACCCAAAAACCTTGTTATCGTTCCAACACCGTAACCGTAATAGGTAGAAAAAAAACAAAGGGTGAAATTTGTTCAGGACCAAACCCTGGTTCTTCGTTACATTTGGATCGAAAAGATTCAACGACTCATTGGTAGGGTTATGCCCCTATGAAAATTAACCGGTGTCGGTTGACCACCAAAACTCAGAAACCGTAAGTCGTAGACACCTAGGATCTTCACCAATCATCATCAATTTATGTATCTTTGAAAAATACCTCAAGGTCAAATTTGTATGTTGACCTTGACCTTTGACCTAACACCTTGTTATGGAATAATCTCAGAAACCATTAAACTTACAGAAGATTTAAATAGTGGAAAATGTTTGGGTCATTACGGCACAACTTTGTTACATTTTGACCGAAGAGATTTGACCTTTTTTTAAGGGGCATAACACCTGTTTTAGGTTTCTGGAAAGACAAAATCATCTTTTACTATATAACCAAAGGTCCTAGACCCATGGGGTCTTCGGCAATGACATTGGGGACTAATGACCTTGACAAAGGTCAAAAGGTCAAAGGTCAAGGTCATGTCCCATATAGCGAATTTGGTGTTTTTAACCTTATTTAAAGGTTTTTCAGTGTGTTTTAAAGCTTTTCAATACATTCTACGTTTATTTGAACATGTATTTTACATTACAAAAGGAAAGACCTCTCAATTGTTCAAGAACAATTGACAGTTTAATTAAGGTCTTTCCTTTTACTAAAGGGAAAGACCTTACTGTATTTCTTCTGATTATTATTATTATTATTATTATTCTTCTTGTTCCGCCAAACTTTGACAAAATTTCCCTCCGTAACCGTAAGACGTGTTGCTTTCATGTTCACACTTTGTATCGGTGTCATGAATACCTATCCGGAACTCACCCTGTGAGTCGAAATATTTTGTCGGTTCGGAGTAATCCCTCCGAAACCCAAAAACCTTGTTATCGTTCCAACACCGTAACCGTAATAGGTAGAAAAAAAACAAAGGGTGAAATTTGTTCAGGACAAGACCCCGGTTCTTCGTTACATTTGGATCGAAAAGATTCAACGACTCATTGGTAGGGTTATGCCCCTATGAAAATTAACCGGTGTCGGTTGGCCACCAAAACTCAGAAACCGTAAGTCGTAGACACCTAGGATCTTCACCAATCATCATCAATTCATGTATCTTTGAAAAATACCTCAAGGTCAAATTTGTATGTTGACCTTGACCTTTGACCTAACACCTTGTTATGGGATAATCTCGGAAACCATTATACTTACAGAAGTTTTGAATAGTGGAAAATGTTTGGGTCATTAAGGCGCAACTTTGTTACATTTTGACAAAAGAGATTTGACCTTTTTATAAGGGGCATAACCCCTGTTTTAGGTTTCTGAAAAGACAAAATCAGCTTTTACTATATAACCAAAGGTCCTAGACCCATGGGGTCTTCAGCAATGACATTGGGGACTAATGACCTTGACAAAGGTCAAAAGGTCAAAGGTCAAGGTCATGTCCCATATAGCGAATTATGTGTTTTTGACCTTATTTAAAGGATTTTCAGTGTGTTTTAAAGCTTTTCAATACATTCTACGTCTATTTGAACATATATTTTACATTATAAAAGGAAAGACCTCTCAATTGTTCAAGAACAATTGACATTTTATTATTATTATTATTCTTTTTGTTCCGCCAAACTTTGACGAAGTTAGCCTCCGTAACCGTAAGACGTGTCGCTTTCATGTTCACACTTTGTATCGGTGTCATGAATACCTATCCGGAACTCACCCTGTGAGTCGAAATATTTTGTCGGTTCGGAGTAATCCCTCCGAAACCCAAAAACCTTGTTATTGTTCCAACACCGTAACCGTAATAGGTAGAAAAAAAACAAAGGGTGAAATTTGTTCAGGACCAGACCCCGGTTCTTCGTTACATTTGGATTGAAAAGATTCAACGACTCATTGGTAGGGTTATGCCCCTATTAAAATTAACCGGTGTCGGTTGGCCACCAAAACTCAGAAACCGTAAGTTGTAGACACCTAGGATCTTCACCATTCATCATCAATTCATGTGACTTTGAAAAATATCTCAAGGTCAAATGTGTATGTTGACCTTGACCTTTGACCTAACACCTTGTTATGGGATAATCTCAGAAACCATTATACTTACAGAAGTTTTGAATAGTGGAAAAGGTTTGGGTCATTACGGCACAACTTTGTTATATTTTGACCGAAGAGATTTGACCTTTCTATAAGGGGCATAACCCCTGATTTAGGTTTCTGAAAAGACAAAATCAGCTTTTACTATATAACCAAAGGTCCTAGACCCATGGGGTCTTCAGCAATGACATTGGGGACTAATGACCTTGACAAAGGTCAAAAGGTCAAAGGTCAAGGTCATGTCCCATATAGCGAATTTAGTGTTTTTGACCTTATTTAAAGGATTTTCAGTGTGTTTTAAAGCTTTTCAATACATTCTAGGTCTATTGGAACATGTATTTTACATTACAAAAGGAAAGACCTCTCAATTGTTCAAGAACAATTGACTTTTTAATTAAGGTCTTTCCTTTTACAAAAGGGAAAGACCTTACTGTATTTCTTTTGTTTATTAAGGTCTTTCCTTTTACAAAAGGGAAAGACCTTACTGTATTTCTTCTGTTTATTATTATTATTATTATTAGGTCTTTCAACCTTTCAGGTGAAAGACCTATTGTTTTTGTTCTGATTATTATTATTATTATTTTTTTTTTTCTTCCGCCAACTTTTTGTTCCTTCACTGTTTTTTTGTTTCGCAAGATGTCGCTAAGATATATGGTATATGATATCGAACAGTTAATACGCTTCTGAAACTGACACCACGTAACAAAAAACTTTACCTTATAAGAGTTATCTCCCCGAACACTGTTTTTCTTGTTATCTCTAAGGCTTCTCAACCGTATAAGAAACCGACAAATTTATTTTTCCAAATTGCTCGTTATATCCTCAGGATGTTCTGTTTTATTTTGACCGAAGCTATCCGGAGACTCCATATGAGCGTTATCCCCCCTTTTGTATATGATATAAGTGATATGCATTTCTAACTGGTAAACCATAAGTGATAGAGACCTAGGGTCTTTTGATTGAAGATCCGTGGTCCAAAAAATTGAAAATTAGGTCAAGGTCAAAGGTCAAGGTCAAATTCTAAATTTTGATTTTGGCTTATTTTCACTTATTTTCATTAACCTTATAAGATATCGACAAATTATTTTTACTAAATTGATAGTTGCGACATGTCGTAACTTATAAATTTTGGTTGCAAGGGTGCCTAGACAATAAACGGGAGTTTTCGCCCCTCTTATATTTAGAATTATGCGTAAAGTGATATTACTCATGAACCATACATATTAAAGAACTAGTGTCTTTTGATTCGAGATGTTTAGTCTATGACCTTGAAATTGAGGTCAAGGTCAAAGGTTAATTGGACGTTCTAGATTTTGACCTTTGCTTTAAATTCATATTTTTACATCATAAAGCCATAGGAACTGACATTTTCAACTGAATTTTAATATTTTCATATCAAAATAGATCTTTATTAGTTGAAAGACCTTCAATTGTTCTTTGAACAATTGGTTTTTAATTAAGGTCTTTCCTTTTACTAAAGGGAAAGACCTTACTGTATTTCTTCTGATTATTATTAAGGTCTTTCCTTTTACTAAAGGGAAAGACCTTACTGTATTTCTTCTGATTATTATTATTATTATTCTTTTTGTTCCGCCAAACTTTGACGAAGTTAGCCTCCGTAACCGTAAGACGTGTCGCTTTCATGTTCACACTTTGTATCGGTGTCATGAATACCTATCCGGAACTCACCCTGTGAGTCGAAATATTTTGTCGGTTCGGAGTAATCCCTCCGAAACCCAAAAACCTTGTTATCGTTCCAACACCGTAACCGTAATAGGTAGAAAAAAAACAAAGGGTGAAATTTGTTCAGGACCAGACCCCGGTTCTTCGTTACATTTGGATCGAAAAGATTCAACGACTCATTGGTAGGCTTATGCCCCTATGAAAATTAACCGGTGTCGGTTGACCACCAAAACTCAGAAACCGTAAGTCGTAGACACCTAGGATCTTCACCAATCATCATCAATTTATGTATCTTTGAAAAATACCTCAAGGTCAAATTTGTATGTTGACCTTGACCTTTGACCTAACACCTTGTTATGGGATAATCTCAGAAACCATTATACTTACAGAAGTTTTAAATAGTGGAAAATGTTTGGGTCATTACGGCACAACTTTGTTACAGTTTGACCGAAGAGATTTGACCTTTTTTTAAGGGGCATAACACCTGTTTTAGGTTTCTGGAAAGACAAAATCATCTTTTACTATATAACCAAATGTCCTTGACCCATGGGGTCTTCGGCAATGACATTGGGGACTAATGACCTTGACAAAGGTCAAAAGGTCAAAGGTCAAGGTCATGTCCCAGATAGCGAATTTAGTGTTTTTAACCTTATTTAAAGGATTTTTAGTGTGTTTTAAAGCTTTTCAATACATTCTACGTCTATTTGAACATGTATTTTACATTACAAAAGGAAAGACCTCTCAATTGTTCAAGAACAATTGACAGTTTAATTATTATTCTTCTTGTTCCGCCAAACTTTGACAAAATTTCCCTCCGTAACCGTAAGACGTGTCGCTTTCATGTTCACACTTTGTATTGGTGTCATGAATACCTATCCGGAACTCACCCTGTGAGTCGAAATATTTTGTCGGTTCGGAGTAATCCCTCCGAAACCCAAAAACCTTGTTATCGTTCCAACACCGTAACCGTAATAGGTAGAAAAAAAATGAAGGGTGAAATTTGTTCAGGACCAGACCCCGGTTCTTCATTACATTTGGATCGAAAAGATTCAACGACTCATTGGTAGGGTTATGCCCCTATGAAAATTAACTGGTGTCGGTTGGCCACCAAAACTCAGAAACCGTAAGTCGTAGACACATAGGATCTTCACCAATCATCATCATTTTATGTATCTTTAAAAAATACCTCAAGGTCAAATTTGTATGTTGACCTTGACCTTTGACCTAACACCTTGTTATGGGATAATCTCAGAAACCATTATACTTACAGAAGTTTTAAATGGTGGAAAATGTTTGGGTCATTATGGCGCAACTTTGTTACATTTTGACCAAAGAGATTTGACCTTTCTATAAGGGGCATAACCCCTGTTTTAGGTTTTTGAAAAGACAAAATCAGCTTTTACTATATAACCAAAGGTCCTAGACCCTTAAGGTCTTCAGTAATGGCATTGGGGACCAATGACCTTGACAAAGGTCAAAAGGTCGAAGGTCAAGGTCATGTCCCAGATAGCGAATTTAGTGTTTTTAACCTTATTTAAAGGATTTTTAGTGTGTTTTCGAGCTTTTTAAGGTTGACCTTGACCTTTTCAATACATTCTACGTCTGTTGGAACATGTATTTAACATTAAAAAAGGAAAGACCTCTCAATTGTTCAAGAACAATTGACAGTTTAATTAAGGTCTTTCCTTTTTCTATAAGGAAAGACCTTACTGTATTTCTTCTGTTTATTATTATTATTATTCTTCCGCCAAACTTTGACAAATTTATCCGCGTTAACCGTAAGACGTGTCGCTTTCATGTTCACACTTTGTATCGGTGTCATGAATACCTATTCGGAACTCACCCTGTGAGTCGAAATATTTTGTCGGTTCGGAGTAATCCCTCCGAAACCAAAAAACCTTGTTATCGTTCCAACACCGTAACCGTAATAGGTAGAAAAAAAGCGAAGGGTGATATTTGTTCAGGACCAGACCCCGGTTCTTCGTTACATTTGGATCGAAAGGATTCAACGACTCATTGGTAGGGTTATGCCCCTATGAAAATTAACCGGTGTCGGTTGATCACCAAAACTCAGAAACCGTAAGTCGTAGACACCTAGGATCTTCACCATTCATCATCAATTCATGTGACTTTGAAAAATACCTCAAGGTCAAATGTGTATGTTGACCTTGACCTTTGACCTTACACCTTGTTATGGGTTAATCTCAGAAACCATTATACTTATAGAAGTTTTGAATAGTGGAAAATGTTTGGGTCATTAAGGCGCAACTTTGTTACATTTTGACCGAAAAGATTTGACCTTTCTGTAAGGGGCATAACCCCTGATTTAGGTTTCTGAAAAGACAAAATCAGCTTTTATTATATAACCAAAGGTCCTAGACCCATGGGGTCTTCAGCAATGACATTGGGGACTAATGACCTTGACAAAGGTCACAAGGTCAAAGGTCAAGGTCATGTCCCAGATAGCGAATTTTGTGTTTTTGACCTATTTTAAGGATTTTTAGTGTGTTTTAAACGTTTTTAAGGTTGACCTTGACCTTTGACCTTTCAACTTTTTAGTCGATATCTCAAAAACGGTAAATCTTACAGAAATAGTAAACAGTGAAAAATGTTTAGGTGACTGAGGCACAACTTTTTTACATTTTGACCGAAAGGATTTGACATATTCTTAAAGGGCATAACCGCCGTTAACGGTTTCTGAAAAGGTAAAATTAGCCTTAACTCTTGAACGAAAAGTCCTAGACCCATGGGGTCTTTTACAATGACATTGTGGACCAATGACCTTCACAAAGGTTACAAGGTCAAAAGTCAAGGTCATGTCCAAATTATCGAATTTGTTGTTGTTGTCATTTTTTAACGGTTTTATGTGTGTTTGAGAGCTTTTCAATGCATTCTAAGCCTATTGGAACATGTACTTTACATTTCGAAAAGGAAAGACCTCTCAATTGTTCAAGAACAATTGACATTTTAATTATTATTATTATTCTTCCGCCAAACTTTGACAAATTTATCCGCGTTAACCGTAAGACGTGTCGCTTTCATATTCATACCTTGTATCGGTGTCATGAATACCTATCCTGAACTCACCCTGTGAGTCGAAATATTTTGTCGGTTCGGAGTTATCCCTCCGAAACCCAAAAACCTTGTTATCGTTCCAACACCGTAACCGTAATAGGTAGAAAAAAAACGAAGGGTGAAATTTGTTCAGGACCTGACCCCGGTTCTTCGTTACATTTGGATCGAAAAGATTCAACGACTCATTGGTAGGGTTATGCCCCTATGGAAATTAACCGGTGTCGGTTGGACACCAAAACTCAGAAACCATAAGTCGTAGACACCTGGGATCTTCACCAATCATCATCAATTTATGTATTTTCGAAAAATACCTCAAGGTCAAATTTGTATGTTGACCTTGACCTTTGACCTAACACCTTGTTATGGGATAATCTCAGGAACCATTATACTTACAGAAGTTTTAAATAGTGGAAAATGTTTGGATCATTATGGCGCAACTTTGTTATATTTTGACCAAAGAGATTTGACCTTTCTATAAGGGGCATAACCCTTGTTTTAGGTTTCTGAAAACACAAAATCAGCTTTTACTTTATAACCAAAGGTCCTAGACCCATGGGGTCTTCAGCAATGACATTGGGGACTAATGACCTTGACAAAGGTCAAAAGGTCAAAGGTCAAGGTCATATCCCATATAGCGAATTTAGTGTGTTTAACCTTATTTAAAGGATTTTCAGTGTGTTTTAAAGCTTTTCAATACATTCTACGTCTATTTGAACATGTATTTTACATTAAAAAAGGAAAGACCTCTCAATTGTTCAAGAACAATTGACAGTTTAATTATTATTATTATTAAGGTCTTTCCTTTTACAAAAGGGAAAGACCTTACTGTATTTCTTCTGTTTATTATTATTATTATTCTTTTTCCGCCAAACTTTGACGAAGTTAGCCTCCGTAACCGTAAGACGTGTCGCTTTCATATTCACACTTTGTATTCGTGTCATGAATACCTATCCGGAACTCACCCTGTTAGTCAAAAAATTTTGTCGGTTCGGAGTTATCCCTCCGAAACAAAAAAACCTTGTTATCGTTCCAACACCGTAACAGTAAAAGGTAGAGAAAAAACAAAGGGTGAAATTTGTTCAGGACCAGACCCCGGTTCTTCGTTACATTTGGATCGAAAAGATTCAACGACTCATTGGTAGGGTTATGCCCCTATGAAAATTAACCGGTGTCGGTTGACCACCAAAACTCAGAAACCGTAAGTCGTAGACACCTAGGATCTTCACCATTCATCATCAATTCATGTATCTTTGAAAAATACATCAAGGTCAAATTTGTATGTCGACCTTGACCTTTGACCTATCACCTTGTTATGGGATAATCTCAGAAACCATAATACTTACAGAAGTTTTGAATAGTGGAAAATGTTTGGGTCATTACGGCGCAACTTTGTTACATTTTGACCGAAGAGATTTGACCTTTTTTTAAGGGGCATTATACCTGTTTTAGGTTTTTGGAAAGACAAAATCAGCTTTTACTATATAACCAAAGGTCCTAGACCCATGGGTTCTTCGGCAATGACATTGGGGATTAATGACCTTGACAAAGGTCAAAAGGTCAAAGGTCAAGGTCATATCCCAGATAGCGAATTTAGTGTTTTTAACCTTATTTAAAGGATTTTCAGTGTGTTTTAAAGCTTTTCAATACATTCTATGTCTATTTGAACATTTATTTAACATTACAAAAGGAAAGACCTCTCAATTGTTCAAGAACAATTGACAGTTTAATTAAGGTCTTTCCTTTATCTATAAGGAAAGACCTTACTGTATTTCTTCTGATTATTATTCTTCTTGTTCCGCCAAACTTTGACAAAATTTCCCTCCGTAACCGTAAACCAAGTCGCTTTCATGTTCAAACTTTGTATTGGTTTCATGAATACCTATCCGGAACTCACCCTGTGAGTCGAAATATTTTGTCGGTTCGGAGTAATCCCTCCGAAACCAAAAAACCTTGTTATCGTTCCAACACCGTAACCGTAATAGGTAGAAAAAAAACGAAGGGTGAAATTTGTTCAGGACCAGACCCCGGTTCTTCGTTACATTTGGATTGAAAAGATTCAACGACTCATTGGTAGGGTTATGCCCCTATCAAAATTAACCGGTGTCGGTTGGCCACCAAAACTCAGAAACCGTAAGTCTTAGACACCTAGGATCTTCACCAATCATCATCAATTCATGTATCTTTAAAAAATACCTCAAGGTCAAATTTGTATGTTGACCTTGACCTTTGACCTAACACCTTGTTATGGGATAATCTCAGAAACCATTATAATTACAGAAGTTTTAAATAGTGGAAAATGTTTGGGTCATTATGGCGCAACTTTGTTACATTTTGACCAAAGAGATTTGACCTTTCTATAAGGGGCATAACCCCTGTTTTAGGTTTCTGAAAAGACAAAATCAGCTTTTACTATATAACCAAAGGTCCTAGACCCTTGGGGTCTTCAGTAATGGCATTGGGGACTAATGACCTTGACAAAGGTCAAAAGGTCAAAGGTCAAGGTCATGTCCAAAATAGCGAATTTAGTGTTTTTAACCTTATATAAAGGATTTTTAATGTGTTTTCGAGCTTTTTAAGGTTGACCTTGACCTCTTCAATACATTCTACGTCTGTTGGAACATGTATTTTACATTACAAAAGGAAAGACCTCTCAATTGTTCAAGAACAATTGACAGTTTATTATTAACGTCTTTCCTTTTACTAAAGGGAAAGACCTTACTGTATTTCTTCTGATTATTAAGGTCTTTCCTTTTTCTATAAGGAAAGACCTTACTGTATTTCTTCTGTTTATTATTAAGGTCTTTCCTTTTACAAAAGGGAAAGACCTTACTGTATTTCTTCTGTTTATTATTATTATTCTTCCGCCAAACTTTGACGAAGTTAGCAGCCTAAACCGTAAGACGTGTCGCTTTCATGTTCACACTTTGTATCGGTGTCATGAATACCTATCTGGAACTCACCCTGTTAGTCGAAATATTTTGTCGGTTCGGAGTAATCCCTCCGAAACCAAAAAACCTTGTTATCGTTCCAACACCGTAACCGTAATAGGTAGAAAAAAAACAAAGGGTGAAATTTGTTCAGGACCAGACCCCGGTTCTTCGTTACATTTGGATCGAAAGGATTCAACGACTCATTGGTAGGGTTATGCCCCTATGAAAATTAACCGGTGTCGGTTGGCCACCAAAACTCAGAAACCATAAGTCGTAGACACCTAGGATCTTTACCATTCATCATCAATTCATGTGAATTTGAAAAATACCTCAAGGTCAAATGTGTATGTTGACCTTGACCTTTGACCTAACACCTTGTTATGGGATAATCTCAGAAACCATTATACTTACAGAAGTTTTGAATAGTGGAAAATGTTTGGGTTATTTAGGCGCAACTTTGTTACATTTTGACCAAAGAGGTTTGACCTTTCTGTAAGGGGCATAACCCCTGATTTAGGTTTCTGAAAAGACAAAATCAGCTTTTACTATATAACCAAAGGTCCTAGACCCATGGGGTCTTCAGCAATGACATTGGGGACTAATGACCTTGACAAAGGTCAAAAGGTCAAAGGTCAAGGTCATGTCCTATATAGCGAATTATGTGTTTTTGACCTAATTTAAAGGATTTTCAGTGTGTTTTAAACATTTTCAGTGTGTTTTAAAGCTTTTTAAGGTTGACCTTGAACTTTGACCTTACCACTTTTTAGTCGATATCTCAAAAACGATTGTACTTACAGAAATAGTAAACAGTGAAAAATGTTTAGGTGACTGAGGCACATCTTTTTTACATTTTGACCGAAAGGATTTGACATATTCTTAAGGGGCATAACCCCCGTTAACGGTTTCTGAAAAGGTAAAATTAGCCTAAACTCTTGAACGAAAAGTCCTAGACCCATGGGGTCTTTTACAATGACATTGGGGACTAATGACCTTGACAAAGGTCACAAGGTCAAAGGTCAAGGTCATGTCCTATATAGCGAATTATGTATTTTTGACCTAATTTAAAGGATTTTCAGTGTATTTTAAAGCTTTTCAGTACATTCGACGTCTATTGGAACATGTATTTTACATTACAAAAGGAAAGACCTCTCAATTGTTCAAGAACAATTGACATTTTAATTAAGGTCTTTCCTTTTACTAAAGGGAAAGACCTTACTGTATTTCTTCTGATTATTATTAAGGTCTTTCCTTTATCTATAAGGAAAGACCTTACTGTATTTCTTCTGATTATTATTCTTCTTGTTCCGCCAAACTTTGACAAAATTTCCCTCCGTAACCGTAAACCATGTCGCTTTCATGTTCACACTTTGTATTGGTGTCATGAATACCTATCCGGAACTCACCCTGTGAGTCGAAATATTTTGTCGGTTCGGAGTAATCCCTCCGAAACCCAAAAACCTTGTTATCGTTCCAACACCGTAACCGTAATAGGTAGAAAAAAAATGAAGGGTGAAATTTGTTCAGGACCAGACCCCGGTTCTTCGTTAAATTTGGATCGAAAAGATTCAACGACTCATTGGTAGGGTTATGCCCCTATGAAAATTAACCGGTGTCGGTTGGCCACCAAAACTCAGAAACCGTAAGTCATAGACACATAGGATCTTCGCCAATCATCATCATTTCATGTATCTTTAAAAAATACCTCAAGGTCAAATTTGTATGTTGACCTTGACCTTTGACCTAACACCTTGTTATGGGATAATCTCAGAAACCATTATACTTACAGAAGTTTTAAATGGTGGAAAATGTTTGGGTCATTATGGCGCAACTTTGTTACATTTTGACCGAAGAGATTTGACCTTTCTATAAGGGGCATAACCCCTGTTTTAGGTTTTTGAAAAGACAAAATCAGCTTTTACTATATAACCAAAGGTCCTAGACCCTTGGAGTCTTCAGTAATGGCATTGGGGACCAATGACCTTGACAAAGGTCAAAAAGTCAAAGGTCAAGGTCATGTCCCAGATAGTGAATTTAGTGTTTTTAACCTTATTTAAAGGATTTTTAATGTGTTTTCGAGCTTTTTAAGGTTGACCTTGACCTTTTCAATACATTCTACGTCTGTTGAAACATGTATTTTACATTACGAAAAGGAAAGACCTCTCAATTGTTCAAGAACAATTGACAGTTTAATTATTATTATTATTATTATTATTAAGGTCTTTCCTTTTACTAAAGGGAAAGACCTTACTGTATTTCTTCTGATTATTATTATTATTATTATTATTCTTCTTGTTCCGCCAAACTTTGACAAAATTTCCCTCCGTAACCGTAAGACGTGTTGCTTTCATGTTCACACTTTGTATCGGTGTCATGAATACCTATCCGGAACTCACCCTGTGAGTCGAAATATTTTGTCGGTTCGGAGTAATCCCTCCGAAACCCAAAAACCTTGTTATCGTTCCAACACCGTAACCGTAATAGGTAGAAAAAAAACAAAGGGTGAAATTTGTTCAGGACCAGACCCCGGTTCTTCGTTACATTTGGATCGAAAAGATTCAACGACTCATTGGTAGGGTTATGCCCCTATGAAAATTAACCGGTGTCGGTTGGCCACCAAAACTCAGAAACCGTAAGTCGTAGACACCTAGGATCTTCACCAATCATCATCAATTCATGTATCTTTGAAAAATACCTCAAGGTCAAATTTGTATGTTGACCTTGACCTTTGACCTAACACCTTGTTATGGGATAATCTCGGAAACCATTATACTTACAGAAGTTTTGAATAGTGGAAAATGTTTGGGTCATTAAGGCGCAACTTTGTTACATTTTGACAAAAGAGATTTGACCTTTTTATAAGGGGCATAACCCCTGTTTTAGGTTTCTGAAAAGACAAAATCAGCTTTTACTATATAACCAAAGGTCCTAGACCCATGGGGTCTTCAGCAATGACATTGGGGACTAATGACCTTGACAAAGGTCAAAAGGTCAAAGGTCAAGGTCATGTCCCATATAGCGAATTATGTGTTTTTGACCTTATTTAAAGGATTTTCAGTGTGTTTTAAAGCTTTTCAATACATTCTACGTCTATTTGAACATATATTTTACATTATAAAAGGAAAGACCTCTCAATTGTTCAAGAACAATTGACATTTTAATTATTAAGGTCTTTCCTTTTTCTATAAGGAAAGACCTTACTGTATTTCTTCTGACTATTATTATTCTTTTTGTTCCGCCAAACTTTGACAAAATAAACCTCCGTAACCGTAAACCATGTCGCTTTCATGTTCACACTTTGTATCGGTGTCATGAATACCTATCCGGAACTCACCCTGTGAGTCGAAATATTTTGTCGGTTCGGAGTAATCCCTCCGAAACCCAAAAACTTTGTTATCGTTCCAACACCGTAACCGTAATAGGTAGAAAAAAACCGAAGTGTGAAATTTGTTCAGTACCAGACCCCGGTTCTTCGTTACATTTGGATCGAAAAGATTCAACGACTCATTGGTAGGGTTATGCCCCTATGAAAATTAACCGGTGTCTGTTGGCCACCAAAACTCAGAAACTATAAGTCGTAGACACCTAGGATCTTCACCAATCATCATCAATTAATGTATCTTTGAAAAATACCTCAAGGTCAAAATTGTATGTTGACCTTGACCTTTGACCTAACACCTTGTTATGGGATAATCTCAGAAACCATTATACTTACAGAAGTTTTGAATAGTGGAAAATGTTTGGGTCATTAATGCGCAACTTTGTTACATTTTGACCGAAGAGGTTTGACCTTTCTGTAAGGGGCATAACCCCTGATTTAGGTTTCTGAAAAGACAAAATCAGCTTTTACTATATAACCAAAGGTCCTAGACCCATGGGGTCTTCAGCAATGACATTGGGGACTAATGACCTTGACAAAGGTCAAAAGGTCAAAGGTCAAGGTCATGTCCTATATAGCGAATTATGTGTTTTTGACCTAATTTAAAGGATTTTCAGTGTGTTTTAAAGCTTTTCAGTACATTCTACGTCTATTGGAACATGTATTTTACATTACAAAAAGGAAAGACCTCTCAATTGTTCAAGAACAATTGTCATTTTAATTATTATTATTATTCTTCCGCCAAAATTTGACAAATTTATCCGCGTTAACCGTAAGACGTGTCGCTTTCAAATTCACACTTTGTATCGGTGTTATGAATACCTATCCGGAACTCACCCTGTGAGTCGAAATATTTTGTCGGTTCGGAATAATCCCTCCGAAACCAAAAAATCTTGTTATCGTTCAAACACCGTAACCGTAAGAGGTAGAAAAAAGCGAAGGGTGAAATTTGTTCAGGACCAGACCACGGTTCTTCGTCACATTTGGATCGAAAGGATTCAACGACTCATTGGTAGGGTTATGCCCCTATGAAAATTAACCGGTGTCGGTTGACCACCAAAACTCAGAAACCGTAAGTGGTAGACACCTAGGATCTTCACCATTCATCATCAATTCATGTGACTTTGAAAAATACCTCAAGGTCAAATGTGTATGTTGACCTTGACCTTTGACCTTACACCTTGTTATGGGATAATCTCAGAAACCATTATACTTTTAGAAGTTTTGAATAGTGGAAAATGTTTGGGTCATTAAGGCGCAACTTTGTTACATTTTGACCGAAGAGATTTGACCTTTCTGTAAGGGGCATAACCCCTGATTTAGGTTTCTGAAAAGACAAAATCAGCTTTTACTATATAACCAAAGGTCCTAGACCCATGGGGTCTTCACCAATGACATTGGGGACTAATGACCTTGACAAAGGTCACAGGGTCAAAGGTAAAAATCATGTCCTAGATAGCGAGTTATGTGTTTTTGACCTTATTTTAAGGATTTTTAGTGTGTTTTAAATGTTTTTATGGTTGACCTTGACCTTTGACCTTTCAACTTTTTAGTCGATATCTAAAAAACGGTTAATCTTACAGAAATAGTAAACAGTGAAAAATGTTAAGGTGACTGAGGCACAACTTTTTTACATTTTGACCGAAAGGATTTGACATATTCTTAAGGGGCATAACCGCCGTTAACGGTTTCTGAAAAGATAAAATTAGCTTTAACTCTTGAACGAAAAGTCCTAGATCCAAGGGGTCTTTACAATGACATTGTGGACCAATGACCTTCACAAAGGTCACAAGGTCAAAAGTCAAGGTCATGTCCAAATTATCGAATTTGTTGTTTTTGTCATTTTTTAACGGTTTTATGTGTGTTTGAGAGCTTTTCAATGCATTCTACGCCTATTGGAACATGTACTTTACATTTCGAAAAGGAAAGACCTCTCAATTGTTCAAGAACAATTGACATTTTAATTATATCTATATTTCATAAAATCATCAGTAATGTTTTTAATAATCGCTAGGAAATGTTCAAGCTGTATTGTAGTGCACACACTATTGCACTTAAGAAAGAAAGATGGAAGTATTAGATCAATAATACGCATAGGACTTATATATATATATATATATATATATATATATATATATCTATAATGGGAAGTCTAAACAGCTACCAACTTTAAAACACATACATGTTGTTATATCAAATGTAAATATGTTCATATATCAATGAACATGAAAGAAACCTGTCTGAAACGTTTACACTTCATCAATGTAAAATTATCTAATATTGTTTATTCAGGTATCATGTATGACATATTTACAACAGGACGTTAAGCAACCAACAGTCAATCAATCAAGAATGATTTTGTTAAAACTGCTATGCCATGAGTTGAATAACGTCTACATGTGTTCAAAGTATATTCTTCTGTAACGATCATTTGACCAGTATGATTCATCACTAAAACCATTAAAAATGTGGTCAACTAAAATTAAACGTGTGCACTTAGTCTTGTCGACAGTTCTTTTGAATGTTTCATGTTTGTATTGTAAATAATCTTTGTGTTAAGTCAGAATGTACATCCACCTCAACGCATATTTTAAAATCTGAACAAATAATGAATTCTGGTTTCCCTACGATAAATTTTCCTTTTCTCCGCTACTTTTCACAATATTTTGTCTTTTTATTTGTCTACGAAATAAGCCAATTCATTTGCAGCAATGAGTTAGTGTCATATCCATCTAGTTGGAATATTGAGACCCTGTGTACATTAATCACACATATTCATAATTAATATTTTCAATAACACTGAACAAGCTGAATTTTAACAATAATGTTCATTCTAATTTAAGAATTCAAATAATAGCTTATAACATTGGTTGTAATGAATTACATTGATTTCCCAGTTAAACAAAAACCAATAATTTCACATGTGTAATAAACGTGGCTATTTCACTCTCTGACGTCATACAACAATAGGCGTTGTCAACGTCAATAAGGTCGGATCAAAACAAATTGTGAACGCGTAGAAAAAAGACATAGTTCCTTACATGTTTTACATTAATTTCTTTACAAAAAGCCAGTTGTCAATGTAATAAAAAGAATAACTAATTAAAGAATTAAAATATAGAAAACCATTCAACTCGTGACAGAACAACACTGATAATTAACTCATGCGCTACGCAATGTGTTGTTCGGTCACTCGTTGAATAATTTTTCTCTATTTAATTCTTCGATTAGTTATTCTATAATTCTTTGTGTCAACTTTTTGTGCTTATCGGTATTACTGTGATTATTTTTGTATCAAAACATCAGCTGATTCGATCAACTTATCAGGCAATTTCTATTCAGGTGAAGGATTTTGAATAAAATCTAAAGCGGTTTTTGTTGATATTTAAAAAACACATTTATTTTCCTATTCATTGATAAAAAGTAAAATAGCATACATGTAACATTTACAAGGACTTGTAACAGATATTTCATAATGTACAATATGGTGGATTAAACCTGTTTTTGTAGATAGCAAACCTCTCACAGACAAGCCTAAAAAAAGGGTTTAAAAAATAATTGATAAATATCGTGAACATGCAACGGGAACATATCTGGTATCGGTCAATTTCATAGTGATAATATTTAAGCAAATATCTAAAATGGGTATTTTCTAAAATCGGACATTTTGTAAAATGCCTTTTCTGTTTTAATCAATTTCTAAAATGCATGTCTGTAATATTTAGATATTTCAGAAAATGCTCAAAATAATTAACATACATGAAATGTTCATATACACTGATTTAAGGAAACTCTTGACAGTAGAGCGGTTAATTCTATGAAAGTTACTGATTTCAACGGCATGTAATGCATGTAATTGCAGGCAGGATATTTAACACAATTAGCCTGATATTGCTTGGTAGGAAATTGTTTGGTTTGGATCTGGTCTTTCTACCAACTTCTCTATAGAAACGATTAAATATGGGGGTATCAATGTATAAAAGAAAATGAATACATGCAAAACAGAAACCACATAAAAAAAAACTGTAACAAATTATTATATTTGTCAAACTAATGATATAATCAACTTCTATACCTTATGAAAGTGTTACTACTATCAAAACCGATAGAATAGATTTTAATAATCTATCATCGTACTGAGTATAGAGACAATGAACTTTATCCTAGTAAGACTTAGACATAAAAATAGATGTCAGAGTATAAGTGTACTAGCTTTATTGTAACATCTGATGTCTAAGAAATTATAAAGAAGACGAGTAAGTTATAATCAATGACATTCCATCGTTTTAATAATGTTTAAATGTCACATCTTGGTTAATCTTTACATCTACACAAACCACAAACATGAATAAAAGTTAAATAATTGAAAAATTTTGACTTGATTGAGATATGTCGTACATGTATAGGAAAGACAACAATCACAGGCAAAATATTACTTTGAAGTTTGTTATGCTTAAGGTCTTATTTTTATTTTTGTCAGCGCTTCTAACGCTTTAGATTTGGGGTTTTAAATATTTTATTTGGGGCATACAAATTGGTACCGTCAATTTTTTTCTTTTTATTATATCTATATTTCATAAAATCATCAGTATTTTTCTCATAATCGCTAGGAAATGTTAAAGTTATGGTGTGCACACACTTTTTCATGTAATAAAGAAGAAATAGAAATGTTAGATCAATAATACGCATAGAACTTAAATATATTTATCCTACAATTGGGGGTTCTACTATACAGATACAGCTCTACAGATATCGCTATGCTGTATCTGTATACTATACAGATATCGCTTTAAAGCTCTGAGTATTGTATGAACCTGCGTGACCTCAAAATGTGTATTGCAGTCACATTCCAATGACGTATCGATTGCGAATTAACGATTACTTTTACACGTTCTGTTTGTGTTCAAACGTTTCTTTAGAGAAATAAGAATCACATCAATTTTCTGATAACATACACACATGAACAGCAGTCTTTTCTACGATGACAACTATCATTTCAAAACTTGAATGTGTATGATTGTATAACAAAAACAATCATGTCAATTTCAGCATGCATGTTTAGTGAATGTCGAGTCTGAAGTGTAGGGCAACTCGTACACTCCTGTTTCAAATTGGACAATGATTTGTTATTTGTTTTTATTGTTGAAACTAGTTGTTATGTTGAAATAGATAACTATTCGCCTTGGGCGATGTATTATTGTTGATCATTCGAGATTCTTTTTTGCGAACCCGTTTTCAGCTGAATGTGATTACTGTATCGTATAACTACACGGGCCTCAAGGGATTTCAAATCGAAATTAAACGCAAAACATGTGTTTTTTGTGTCTTTCAAAACACAAATAATATACAACATTAATTGCAGGATAAAGACAATACCTGTTTAGTGTCTTTAAATATCAGCTGTATTTGTACTCGGCTCAAAACAGGTGTAATAGCTCGCTTAAAGCTAGCATACACCTTGTTTCCTAGCCTCATAAAATACAGCTGATATTTAAATACACTAAAAAGTTATTGTCTATATAATGGGAAGTCTTAACAGCTACCAACTTTGAAACACATTCATGTTGTACATGTTGTAGTATCAAATGTAAACATGTTCATATATCAATGAACATGATAGAAACCTGTATGAAACGTTTTCACTTCATCAAAGTAAAATTATTTAATATTGTTTATTCAAGTATCATATATGACATATTTCCAACAGTACGTTAAGCGACCAACGGTCAATCAATAAAATATAATGATAATAAAAACTGCTATGCCATGAGTTGAAAAGCGTCTACATGTGTTAAAAGTATTTTCTTCTGTAAGATCATTGGACTAGCATGATTCATCACTAAAACCATTACAAATGTGGTCCTCTAAAATTAAACGTGAGCACATAGTCTTATCGACAGTATTTGTGAATGTTTCACGTTTGTTTTGTGAATCATATTTGTGAAAAGTCAGAATGCATCTTTACCTCAACGCATATTTCAAAATCTGAGAAAATAATGAATTTTGGTTTCCCTGTGGTAAATTGTCTTTTTTCCACCACTTTCGCCTAAACAATATTTTGTCTTTTTTTTGTATAGAAAATAAGCTAATTCAATTTGCAGCAATGTCTTAGTGAAATGCCCATCTTTTTTAATATAGATATCCTTTGTACATTAATCACACATCTCTAAATTATAATCAATATTTTGAATAACAATGAACAAGCTGAATTATAACGATAACTGGCATTAAAATATAAGAATTCTATTAAGCAAGATTGTATTATTTTCTGTGTCCATTTTTTGTTTGTTTATCGGTTTTATTATTTTTGTATCAAAACATTAGCTGATTCGAATTTATCGGATAATTTCTATTCAGGGAAATGATTTTGAACATAATATAAAGCGGTTTTAGTTGATGTTTAAAACACCTTTATTTTCCTATGCTCTGAAATCATGAAATCATCAAGTCATCAAAATCAAAAGCTATAACACATCAAACGAAAAGAAAATAACTGTGATATTCCTGACTTGGAACAGGCATTTCATAATGTACAAAATGGTAGATTAAACCTGTTTTTATAATTAGCAAAACCTCACACAGACGGGCCTAAAAACAAATGCAATTTACAAAGTCCCTTCGCCAATTGTAGTTCACATTCCAATGAAAACAATTGAAAAAATGTCACTTCAACTTGCAACTGTACATGTTTGATTATCTGACAAACCTTTATTGATTTTTTTTAACAACATCAAATATCCATTAAATAAATATAGCATAGCAAAAGATAACAAATAGTACCCTAAGTCAAACAGGACTTATTTTTATAGTATAATGAACAACTGTAACTTTGATACCATAAAGCGATAAAATAAGAACATAATACAGTGTCTATTAATAAAATGTTTTTATACAAATAATGATCTTGTCTAGATAGATAGATAGATAGATAGATAGATAGATAGATAGATAGATAGATAGATAGATAGATGGATACTTTATTCTCTAAAAACTAGAGACAAGTTTACAGAGAAACATACAATATAAATACAGACACAATAGATAAAGTAGAGAATAAACAAGAAAAAAAGATAAAAGTAACAGACTAACTGTAACATCTTATATTTGAAACGTACATTGGGAGGAGCAACTCTTTACCAATGAAATTGTATGTTTTTCTTTATTTTATTTCGGTCTGTCATTTCTTGTCACGTAGTCATTGGATATATAATTCACATTTTATAGTAAAATTGAGAACGGAAATGGGGAATGTGTCAAAGAGACAACAACCCGACCAAATAAAAAACAACAGCAGAGGGTCACCAACAGGTCTTCAATGTAGCGAGAAATTCCCGCACCCGGAGGCGTCCTTCAGCTGGCCCCTGAACAAATATATACTAGTCCAGTGATAATGAACGCCATACTAATTTCCAAATTGTACACAAGAAACTAAAATTAAAATAATACAAAACTAACAAAGGCCAGAGGCTCCTGACTTGGGACAGGCGCAAAAATGCGGCGGGGTTAAACATGTTTGTGAGATCTCAACGTACCCTCCCCCTATACCTCTAACCAATGTAGAAAAGTAAACGTATAACAATACACACATTAAAATTCAGTTCAAGAGAAGTCCGAGTCTGATGTCAGAAGATGTAACCAAAGAAAATAAACAAAATGACAATAATACATAAAGAACAACAGACTACTAGCAGTTAACTGACATGCCAGCTCCAGACTTCAATTAAACTGACTGAAAGATTATGATTTCATCATATGAACATCAGGCACAATCCTTCCCGTTAGGGGTTTAGTATCATACCATCATAACATATATGAGAAGAACATAATCCGTGTCATGCCAACAACTGTTTTTAGAATAAATGTGTTTAGTTCCGATGCAAAGACCTTATCAGTGACTCAATATTAACGCCAAAATATGCAATCTTTAATGACTTGACAACAGTATCGTAATTATATCCCTTCTTAATAAGTCTATTCAAAGGTTTTGTAAGTTTCTGAGGTGAATACTGACACCTTTGTGCTTTATAAAGAATATTTCCATAAAAAATTGGATGTGAAATACCTGAACGTATTAGAAGTCTGCATGTTGAACTATATTTACGAATGATGTCTTTATACCGATGATAAAATTTAGTAAATGTTTTGACTAGTTTGTGATATCGAAAACCCTGGTGTAATAATTTTTCAGTAATACATAAATTTCTCTCGTTAAAATCTAAAACATTGTTACATACACGAGCGAATCGTACAAGTTGAGATATATAAACACCGTAAGATGGTGACAAGGGAACGTCACCATCTAAAAACGGATAATTAACGATAGGAAATGAAAAATCATCCCTTTTATCATAAATTTTAGTATTCAGCTTTCCATTAGTGATATAGATATCAAGATCGAGAAAAGGGCAGTGGTCATTGTTAGTATTAGCTTTATCTAAAGATACATTTAATGAATATTTTTTTAATATGGTTTCTGAGGGTTAAAGTACTAACGCGGGTACTAAGTCATGTGAATATCTCATTACGTTGATTAATAATTTTATATCAATATTTGTTGTCAGAAAGTTTCAACAAAATCGGTGACCATCTGTGACCAACTTTGGTTGGTGGTTACGGAGAATGAGTGTTAAGGTAACACGATACCGAATGACGTTACGCCATGAGTTATCGTTCCTGACGTTATCGAATAACGTTCACACATATAAGCCAATGCAGCGGTGTAGCATTTTTAACGGTAACTTTCCCTAGATACAGAGTGCCGAGAGTTTTGGTGCAATACGTAGCGGTTATTTGACATAGATTGTTTTATCGTTTTCCGGCAATCATTCTGCTCATTGTTAATCTTTAAAAAGTATTACTTTACTTTTTAAATATTCTGTTTCTTTGATATTTAAGCATCTGCACGCTTTATCTATATATGTTCTTATGCATAACAGCCACAGTTTTATCACTTTATTTTTATTCTTGGTATAGATATAGGAAGATGTGGTGTGAGTGCCAATGAGACAACTCTCCATCCAAATAACAATTTATAAAAGTAAACCTTGGTTTATTTTTGCAATAAGTACTTATTCATGATTCACGCCGTATCCCCATGAAATTTTGTTTTGAAAGTAGAAATCTAATTCATAGAAGCTTAGGATGATGTGTGAAAAAAACGGGGAATTTTACAACTATTAATTCGTTTTAAAATGGTCATCAAAACACCGCTCGGACAAATTGAAATTTATTTGGATGAGAATACGGATATAATTATTGGGAAAAGCACAATACAAGCAGACGTTGAAAATCATACAGAAAATAGTTTGTTTGTATGGAATATTAAAAAAGTGGTTATTTAACCGAATAACTTGTCCTGTGTTCCATGTGTAAACAGTCTCTGAAATTCATTGGTCTGCACAGAGTAAATTCAATATAGTTTTGGAAATATTTTAAATTACAGTGCCAGCTTTGTAATCGTATAAACCACGTCTACTCAGGACGGACAGCAACATCGGAATGAAGCATTAGAAAGTTAACGAAGGCTGAGAAATACATGGGCACTTGATTCGGCAGACATAAAATAACAAAATTCAGGTTCCGTTACAGTCTGAATAAAGCCAGCCCCGAGTATCCACTTGCGTCTACAAACGCAAGTTGATAGTTGGGGCTGGCTGTAGTCAGAGCGATTCCGTGTTTCCTGATTCTGTTATAATTTTTTTCTCGAAATTTACATGCAAACGGCTGACTTTTTATTATTCAAACGGCAAGAAACTGTAAAAAAGCTAGATCTTGAAATCATTTAGATTTTATATTCGTGTTAATTTACGCTTGCATGGGTATTCGGTGTTTTTTTTTTTTAGTTTTGAGTTGGAAATAATGTACATGTACAAGTTGGGAGGCAAAACGACGGAAAGAAAATTAACAAAGTTACCTTTTAGGGCTCTGAGGGCCATATTGCTCGCACAATAGGCGTCGGAAAAGGCCCGGAAAGTTTCTTTCTTCAAATTAGTTTTTAGAACAAGTATACAAGTATATATATACATGTATAGCGTCAGTTTAAATTTTCCCGACCATCATCGCGGATGCCCTGCCTCTATTGCGAAACCTACCTATTGTATTTATTGTTAACTTGTTCTCGTCCTGAACATGCATGAACTATTTTCCACTGGACGTTAAACCAACCAATAATTAAAGCAATCAATCCTACAATTTACCCCCGTCACTTGGAACTTTAGTTGTTAAAATTTAAATCATTGCCTCTAATTTTTTCAAAAAATTCGACAAAGTTTAAACGCAGACCGCGAGGAAGACCAAAATTGAACAGTTACGCAAAACTAAATATCTACGTTACCGCTTGCTCATTTTGGAAGTGGGGTAACATGAAACTTTATTTGTAAAAATACAAGTACAAATAAAAACAAATTGGGTACATGTACATGTTATTTGTACAAAAGTTGGCTGATAGAATGATAAATGGAGATATGTGATATGCAATTTATAAGATAGCAACAGCTGGGCATTAATTAACTGACATCAACACCTTCGTGACTAATAGACATTTGCGGAAAGTAGGTCTATACCTAGGATTACACTTTAGACTTACGATTACAGGTGACAAAAACAATGGCTCATCTCAAAATACAAAAACAAACCAACAATACAGATACAAAATAGCAAATGCTGTTTTCTATTAAAAAAGATGTAAGCAACACGTTAAAATTTCTTGTGTTCGAAGCACTTTTTTGATTTTACCGTCAGGACCACACAAAACCGAATATTTGAAGACAAGGATTTATAAGGACGGAAGGTGTAAATAAACATATGATATATTATATAACCAGCAGGAGCAATAGGCTTTCCCTGCTAAACAGGGTACTTTTAATGCAATGCTTAGTATACGAAAACCAGCAAAAGTAATGTTCAGAGGATACTCTACAAATTTTTTTCATTTGAAATAGAAATGTTGGTGTCGTTTTTGTTATGCACGATTAAAACTTTGTATCCGAAACTGTTACCTGTAAGTGTAATTGTAATCCTATAATCGTAGATGTATGACAGTTTCCGCAAATGTCTAATGCTAATTGGAATAGTATCTTTACACTTCTTATTTGTAGTTTTAGTAAACGTTGGAAAATTTTGAGTATATGTAGTATAATTGTTACAGTAACATTTCAGTCTCTTGGTAAATATTAGTTTAAGTCTTAAAACTTTTGCTCTTCTCTGTTGCCTTGCCGACTTAAATGTATTGTGATTTTAACAATTTCTCCTCGCCTGCTACATTTGTGCATTTTTTGTCCCTAACAATCAATTGAATAGCTTTGCGTATAAACTTTGTGTTGAAATGAACAACGTCGCAGTGAGAGATAACGGACTGTTTCCGGGGTTTCCGATCAGGGCTTTTGAATAGGGACATATAATTGCACCCCCATTTTTATCTTGGGTTGGAATCCCCTTTTGAAAATGGCTGGATCGACTTCTCCGTCGTCAGTGCACTTTATAACACAACTCCATGAAAACAGTCTAGGAACAGGGGTTCAAGCTCATGTTTCGAGCATACCATCGATCCCCGCATGTTCATAGGGGATAATTATCGACACCGCGAAAAAAAAAAACGTTCATACTTTATGATTCCCAAGATCTCTATTATAATAATTGCGTAAAAGAAAAACAGCTAACTCGCTTGTTCTTGTTTGTTTGTTGCTGTGGAAAGCATAGATAGCAAAGTTTTAACTATTTGAGTACACCTATTCTTACATTTCAACTGAGTTTGGAGAACATTTTAAAAAATATTTCCAACATAAAGAATTTCGTTGATAACTGTTTTTTTTTCTTTTTTTTTTCTTTCTCGAATAATTGTGATTTTTTTTCCTCTATTGAAACCAAAAACGTTTACAAAAAGAGTTTGTCTTATTCAGGAAAAATAAAAGATTTAAAAATTATACCGAACGGCAAGTGAAATTTTAAAAAGAATAAAGAGCTCAAAAACACCCTTCCGCTGTATTTTCTCATTCTCTTTTGAACAAAATAAAAGAGAGAAAGTATGTCTTAGAATAAACATGCTTACATGCTTCATGGTTGATTGCCTATTTCCTAACACAATGTATTGCTGACTTTTTTCAGCAATTGTCCCAATCTAGCTACTGCAAAGACAATTGCGATATTTTGTTTGTCTCGTATCAAATTATTTTTAAAATAATGTTAGTTCATTCTATCATACTTCGTTCAATTACAGCATTATCAACCTGGATAACACCGTATACAATAATTAATGTTAACACATTGCTGCAAATATATTAGAAAAAAACGTGGGTCAACTACAGAAAAACATATACTATCGTAACATTGTTTTGGATCGACGGTTTAATTTTACACCTTGAGAAAGCCCAAGAATTGAATAGAAAATTCAAACCATTATGAAATATAAGGAGATGCGGTAAAATTTCCAATTAGTCAAGTTTCCACCAAAGACAAAATGACGGAAATGCTATCCTTCTTACATTGCTACTACATTTCAGATCTCCAAATTACCATTCCATTATATGAACTGCATATTCAAAAATATGCATTGTCACCAAATTATTTATAGAGCACGTATCTTCATATTGTTTTACATTTGTCCGTTCGACCGTTAATCCCGCACTTAGTATATATAGAGTTAATTCGGCCTAATTATTTAGAACTACAGTAGTTTTGCCTCAGCTTTAAAACTATGTACCTGGTGTTACTACTCATATTATAGGTGCGCATATCGTCTGGAGTTTCTTTTTTGTTTCATGACAGGCTGCTGGATTATGCATTTTGATAAAAATACAAAGGCACACAGAGTACAGACTCCGGCTTACATCTGATACAGGTTGAATTTCAAGCTTGACCTTTTAAATTTCGCAGTTGTTTTACTTGTATAAAAAATGCATATATGATCTCAAGATTTGTTATGTATATAATTTTTCACAAATGACGGAATGTTGAAATTTGTGAAATTTTGCATACAGTTTGCTAACCCGAATAATTCAGTCCCTCTCCGTAATCGATCTCTCCTACTTACTTAATGTAGTAAGCGGAATATAACGACTGAATTATTCGGATTAACAGTTTGCAAGGTTTGTCCGACTTGCTGAGCAAACAAGTAACACATTTACACAACGCAGAGTACACTATACTACATGTATTGTATGTACCAAGTCAAGAATATGACAGCTGTTTATCATTCTTTTGATGTTTTTCAGCTTTTGATTTCGTCATTTCATAAGGGATTTTTTCGTTTTGATTTTTTCTTGGAGTTTTGTTATTTTATTTTTTAGAATGTGTATTTTATCATGATCATTATTTTTCCTCATAATTTTCACAAAATCTTTTTTGACTGGTGCATCAAATGTGTCTTTTATAAACAACAATTTTCAAAATTGTATTGTATCGTCCCGAACATTCATGAACTATTTGCCACTGAACGTTAAACAACCATCAAACAAAAACAAATTAAAAATCAGTAATTCGGATGAATCTCACGTGAAATGTTTCATTTAATTTTCACGTAAACTTAACAAAAATCTGAAGGTATTTTTTATGGTTTTAATCAAATTTTAGAACAAAGATATTATTTAAATAATTTTATTTCAAATATTTACGTGAATTTAACGTGTACAAAATTCCGGTGATTTATGCAAGAACTATTATCATAAGATTCACATGGAACCTGTTCACGCAAGTTTCAAGTCATGATATGCTCGTTTGATGTGAAAATCGGACGATATTGATATTAATTCATATGAGTGAAATTCCATGTGCAGGACGATATAAAACTATATCTGATTCAGTAGAATTTTATATTGCATTACTAGGAACTTTACGACAGTCGACAGGGGAAATGAAAATAAAATATACTCATTCAGATCCCGACACATATTTTTTCTCCATTTCTCTGAGAAGGAATAACGTTATATTCCGTATACCATAACGTCACACGTTTTTGGTCAAATTTTAGGCCTATCGATCAACTTTGAAGCCATTTATTTCAAAAACAAGGATGGTGACATATGAGTTTTTATACGTGTATGGATTCACTATGCAATCCTGGATATTATGTTAGTTTTTTGTTTTTCTCCGTATATCAGAAAATAGCCATCCATTCAAAAATCTAAAAAGGTAAGCAGGAAAAAAGGCATTTCCCCTATATACCTAAGTAAATTTGTCGTCAAAATTGACGTTTTCCTATGAAAATTACAAAAAAACAAAAATGGTGACCCCCATTT
This sequence comes from Mytilus galloprovincialis, assembly GCF_965363235.1. Taxonomy (NCBI): domain Eukaryota; kingdom Metazoa; phylum Mollusca; class Bivalvia; order Mytilida; family Mytilidae; genus Mytilus; species Mytilus galloprovincialis. The sequence goes on from NC_134846.1 coordinate 21,035,839, forward strand.
TTTATTACATATTCCGATGTAACTCATTCAAAGTACACGTATGCCAAAAATTTTGGAAATCGGGAGATATGCCATTCGGTATCGTGTTACCTTAATAGGACTTCTTATATTCCTGCTTGTTACATCCCGATGGCTCGTTCCCTCTCATCTTAGAGTAGACAGGATTTGACGTACGTGTAAAATGTATTCCTTCTAAAATGCACAATAAATATCTGATGTAAACGACGCAGTTTCTAAATTCCATAACAACCCGCGATGGGAAGCTTAATTTTAGAACTTTTTAGATTTTGGAAAACCATGCTGCAACATTCAAAAAGCAAAATCGATCGGAGTACATGTAACGGATAATATATGTATGCATTCAAAAATGAGTAAAAACGTATGTCACATTTTTAAATTAACTAGTATATACATATAAGCTGGTCAAAATTATGAAATTTGATAAAATGATCTTCATTTAGTTCTTTTTTCTTGGAATGGAACATGTAGGCAACTTATTTAAAATATGAAGGATCCTTTTTTCACATACTATGACTGAAGTAAATGCAGAGTTTTTATTTTCTTGATAGAGGGTTACTGCTCACAAGGAAGCTTTTAAACCAAGAGTTTCAAATAGTGAAGTTTAAATCATCCCTTCATAAATTTTACGGACACCATCACGAGTTGGTTGACCGTAGTGGAATAACCGTTTCACAGATGATATCGGATATTTTTCTCAGTTGTAACTGCAGTTCCCTTCCCTTTCATGATTGTGATCTACCCAATAAGACTATTTACCGGGTTGTTAATAACATGGGCAACACGACGGATGCCACATGTGGAGCAAGATTTGCTTACCCTTTCGAAGCACCTGAGATCACCCCCAGTTTTTGATGGGGTTCGGTTAAACTAGTATAAAATCAGGATTAATCCACCATTTTTTATATAGCAAATACATGTACATGTACAAAATCAGGAATATGAGAGTAGTTATTCATTCGTTTGATGACATTTAAATGAGAGGGTTAGCTACATGTAGCTATAAAATAAGGATTTATCCACCATTTTCTATATATCAAATACAAGTACCAAATCAGGAATATAAAAGTAGTTATTCATTCGTTTGATGTGTTTGAGCTTTTGATTTTGCCTTATTATTACGAATTTTCAGATCTACATTTTCCTCGAAGTTCGGTTATTTGACTGTAACGCCTCAGTGTATAAAATTATAACTAAAACAACAGCTTTAATTCAATCCATATTAATACAAGGAAAATACAAATGTTAACTTCTAAATATTCTCAAACAGTTTATTTTACATGCATGATTAAGCGTTGTCTTATCGTAACATATGCTGGAGAGAAAAGCACACGTTTTATTAAATATAAACAATAAGACACTTTGATGTTCATCAGTTTCTTCAAGATTGTTAAAGAGTCTTCATTGTGAAACTTGGACAAAATGTATACAAAAGTACTGACAATCATTGTATTGATCGTTACAAAGCATTCCCAAGGTAAGGCGCTTTTTATTGAATTTGTGTTTTTTTTTTTCTGAAAAATATTAACAAAATATGAGGGTGGTAAAATCTCTTGAATTAAATTTCATTTGTATTTCGTAATTAGTTTCTTCTACATTTGTTCTATTCAATGATATGCATGTTATTAACAAAACTGGATTTGATATCTGCTTAAGGTAGTTCATAGGTATATGAGTCGTTGAAAATTGAATAAATTTGCTTAGAATGATAAAAAAACCCCATTTTAGTGCATAAAAAGAAAACTATGAGAAAGAATTTTGAAATAAATTGTGAGAAAATAAGTTTCATAATATGTTTTTAGAAAATAAAAATAAAAAAAGCGTCACCGAAGTTGTTTTCTTGCTACAAGTAAAAATTTCAAATTCCCTAATAATCCAGTGTACTTTTATTACTAAAAGAGCTATCTCCCCTTAAATGGCTTAGTAGAAGAAAAAAAAACGTTTCTTAAACATAAATGTTTGATATTTGTTAAACTATTTTGAATAATGCAATAAATCAGCAAGTTTTCTTCATACAAATAAACAGTATAACCAATAAAATTGCACATCTGTCTACAAATTTCCAGATTTAGACAAATAACTAGACTAATTGTGTACTGTGATAGTACAATATTAAGATGGCAGTATACCAGGAATCTACTTTAAACAATCCATTCCATCCAACAATTCACGTCTCAGTCATTACAGCTGAACGGGCGTGCTGGGCCAGCTCTCCTTTACCCGCTATCATCGATGAGGGTTTACAGTTAGATGATCAACGACTTACTATGGCTACTTAAGATGACAGAAACCAATCCAAGCCGTACATTAGACGTAGTAGTTGGCGTACCTGCGTTAACATGCACTCCAAAACCATTGTATCATGGGGAGTGTTATGCCGATTAACGTCCGAGGGCTGTATCCTAGGTGTTGGGTGATTGATTTTCATTTCACTGACTCACGGCTTTGGTCCTGATAACGCTTCCTGTCATCTTTAGAACTACGTCCACGACGTCGACTCATCTACCAGTACTCCATCATCGAGGTTAGCGGGCTGCCAAGCTGACCGAACTGGCCCTGAAAGCAGCCGTTGTGAAAAATAACATCAAAATAGTAAACAAACCAAACCAAAACAGCTCACAAAACCAAGATGGCGACCTCCAAAATGGCGACCACCACCTGTTCCTGACCGATGCCGCCAAAAATTATTTAAATGCTCACCAAACGCTTTCGGGAACCGAGCCGACCGTGCGGGGGCTGTATAGCCAGTCAAGGTCGTTAAACACTTCCATTTGTTGTTGTTGTCCACTTTAAAAGTCAAACCTAAGACTTAAGAAATGGTACTGCGCAGGATCTGGTTTGTGCTAACCCAGTTGTAATTAGCGTGGAACGCTGTCTTCCTGCGGATAGCGGATAGCGTTGCGGCGTACTACCACTACGATAGGCTAGCACAAAGAAGTCAAATTTTTTTATTTATTTTATTTTATTTTATTTTACTTCTCTTTTTTTTAGTACATACAAAACATCTCACTAATTATTTTTGCAAAACTCACATCAACAAATTAAGGGTTATTTCGGTTTATACACAATATTTGACATATAAATTCACATATATAATTTGGCATATCAAAATTATCTGCTCTTTACTTGGCAGCTACTGGTGCCGTTCACTGCTGTTTGCTTTGCCTAGCTTTCCACCTGTTCCTACTTCTGGTGGCTCAGTGCTCATTTATTGTTTATTTTTACGTTTTTTTTGTTTTTTTTTTATTTTTTATTAAAAAAAAAATCATTATTGTATTATCTTATTATATTTATTTTTATATCCTTTCTTTATTTTTTTATTTATTCATCAATTTATTTATTCATTTATTTATTAAAATTTTTGCTCTATATTATTTTTTATTAAATTTTATTTTATGATTCTAAATTATGTCAATACCATATGGTAAAAAATAAAATTATTTAATGCCCCAAAAGGCGAAAGCCAGGGCCGACCGTGCAAGGGCTGTATAGCCAGTCAAGGTCGTTAAAAACTTCCATTTGTTTGTGATCTACCTTAAAATTAATAAATCAACAATTAATAATTGTAAAGGATATGTGCTTTTCAGCAAAGACAAATTATTTCATTTTATGCATATTCTGAATGGCAACACATCATTATTGAAATCGCCTTCATGCAAGTTCTTTTCTCCTGCCCCGGTTTTGGTTATACTTTGAAAAATTAATAAGTGTAGAACTTCCAGGCATTTACGCAAAGAGTAAATAAGAAAGACAATATTGAAATTAGGGATACTATGAAAAGAAGGATTTCTTGCAATGGACGTCATTATGTTTATTGAGTGAGTTTTTATGGCATGTTTATATCTTTAGATACATGTACAATAGTTTTATCGATCATTATATCTATCAAGTCCTATTATGTTTATTGAGTGATAAGGTGAGTTTGCATGGCATGTTTGTATTTTTAAATATATATGTACAATCGTTTTATCGATCATTTAACCGATTAAGTCCTATTATATTTACTGATTGATTAGGTGAGTTTGCATGGTATATTTGTATCTTTAGATACATGTACAATCGTGTATGTGGGTTATTGTTTCCTTCATTAACATGTTGTTTTATGTATAGCGGTGAACAATCTGTTTTTTTTTTTTTTATTTTATGAATATGTGTAGAACAATTTTAACATCTTTACAAATATTTTGAACAATGAGTCTGACAAGTTTATGTGTTGTTTACTTTTACACTTTCCAAATGAATTCATATTTTTCATAAAACAAAAATGAGAAATTAATGGTCTACGTAAGACCACTCGACAAGGGTATAAGCTTTAAGAGGTAAATGAGAATAATGTATTCATCTCAGTCAAAGACACATTTTCGAAATGTTTAGCATCCAAAGCACTGAACCCAACCATTTACGTAGTATTATAACACACTCGCAAAATAGGATAGTGGGTATGCTTTCAAAATCCTTCTGTTCGGATCCGTTCTGTCTTTTTTACAATAAACTTACTATAAACTATTTTTATTAAAATTAACTAACAAAACTAAAAAGTGGTACTGAAGTGGAAGAAAACAGATATGTAACTTAGTATTATATAGTGCAACATGGATATAGAATAACTGCGTAAATTCTTGATTTGTGGTTTTTACGTCATGCCGTCGAACAAAGTGAACCTCGTTCGTATAGTAGTATATTTTTTAGTTTACAAAGATAACTTCTACATATACAGGTCAAAATGTCACCTGTGAGTTTCCATGTGAGTTTATGGGTCGATCATTGAATATTTTGGATAAGACGTTCATGGTGGTAGGACAATGGAAGTTTACGAATGATGGTGTAACAAGTTCTTATACCGTGACCTCTGGTTCAAGCTCAACAGATGTACTAACCTGTTATCAACGTGTTGAACGATTCCTCATCCTCAGGTTTTATTTAAAATTAAATGATTTATTCACGGTTTTTTAAAGTGATTCCGTTCTGTATACAAACATGTTTTTGACCCAAACAAAATTACAAAAAGCATTTAATATCATCACCGATACGAATTTAAACATACTGACACATTTTTTTTTTAAATTAAATTGGGTATGTTTGATTGTTATGACATCCCTCTATGTTTATTGAAAACAAAAATCGGAAAGAAAACGAACCAATTCAGATTTTGCTCAATACTTAAATGAACTATATCATTTAACAGAGCATACACAATATGGGAAACATAAAATACATTAATTACTTTAGGCAATGCAAAATATAGTTAAGATGAAATCATCACAATTTTTCTATCGACATCATATTCATTTTCTTTCTAGAATTGATATTTGTCTACGAGGGGAAATTAATTGGTTCCCACTATTGGACTGCTTTGGGTTGTAAACATATGAAGCAGAATTCATATTGAACCATTTTGATGAATGTTTTCATTTATATATCCTATTGAACATGATATTATCGATATTAATGAAAGTTCAAGGTATGCATCAGGCATATCTTGATCTTGTCCTCAATATTAAATAAATGTATAAAGAATATTTTAATCTGGCATTAATGACACATGATTTCAACTTTCCAATTGTCAAGTTATCATTTCTTCCCAGTAAAATACCATCTTCTCTATCATATGAAGCTAACATATATACACTTATACATTGAACGTATGTTCGCTCTACATGGACTTTATCTAAAGTGGTATAATTCTTATACAGAACCTAGCTATTCTAACAGAGTTCCATAGAGGAATGACTGAAACTGATACTACATGGCTTTAGTCATCATTACATTAGGTTAATTGATTCGAAATATCTTTTTCTCAACTCAAAAGTGACATATATTTCCGGTACTAGATACCAGTGTAGTCGTCAGATCTGTAATTTTACCGAATGTGTCTAATTTCCCATTGTGACATTTTGACTAAGTGTGAATTTGCATAGTGGTTGTTGAATACTCAACATGATGTGCTTATCAAGAGATGACACTTGCGTTTCGACATAAATTATCATTGATATGACTATGATTATAACATGTATAAACCAACTGTTGATAAAACTTTAAATTTTTCGAATTTGACAAAATCTCTCGGGATGGTGGGTCGACAATGCTCATAAACTGTTTACTTTGATTAGCTTTTTTTTTTTTTTTTTATTTTTTTGTCGTTTGTGTACAAAACATGCATTTTCATACAATATGGTAATCTTGATATCGAAAGCGAGTTTGATACTCCTATCGGTAAATCAGGTAATGTACCTTTTTGAGTTCATGCGATTCCCTCACTTTTGATTGATATCTGGATATGTCTCTTCCTAAAAGATTTACGATATTCGAACATCTGTTAACTGCTTGGACAGTCGTGTTTTGTGTGTTAAATTCTGGGTCAGTCGTTTTTTGTGTGTTAAATTCTGGGTCAGCCTCACAATGGGTTTAATAACAGATTAATGAATAATCCGAAATCGAGTTATTTTAAATAAAGAATCACCACAAAGACATATAATCATGATAAAAGTCCTTATCAACATGTAATGCCCCCATGTCAATACACAACTCACAAGATTCAACCACTTCGTTACTACGTGAAAATTACAACTTAATTTCTTTTTTAATTTTGATACAAACATACATTTTTGATCTGTAAATGGATGTTTCACAAACGACGAAATTGATACAGATAAACATGTCTTATTTACTTCATTTTTAAGAGTAAACAACGACGACAAGTTTGTATGTTATATCTTTGACTACACTCCTGGTATGACACTCATATCACTCACCTTTGGAATTGGAGGTAAGATAACGGTAACATACCTTATAGCGGGGTATACATTTTCGCTTATTTTCGCGGGTAGAAAAAAAATGGCCAAAATAAATTCCGCCAATATAAAAGTAGACATGCAAAGGTATTGATAAAAGTTTTGAATCCGCCAAAATAATAACCGCCACAATATTTTGTGTACCTTTTTTTAATGAAAATCGTGAAACTGACAACCGCGAAAAGAAACCGCTATACGGTATACTGATTCGATGCAGTAGGATGGGGAGGGGTCAATGGTGAAAAATGTGTTTAGAATAAACAGAAATTTCAAAATTTATAACTGAGATTAAGTACACGATTTTAGTAGTAAAATAATATAATATAAAAAAGAAGATGTGGTATGATTGTCAATGAGACAACTGTCCACAAAAGACCAAAATGACACAGACATTAACAACTATAGGTCAATTTACGGCCTTCAACAATGAGCAAAGCCCATACCGCATAGTCAGCTATAAAAGGCCCCGATATGATAAGGTAAAACAATTCAAACGAGAAAACTAAGACGGTTAGAGCCAGTTTCCTAATGCTTGAAGAGTTGAACTTTTGTTGGCTTGCTTTCAATGTTTGTTTCAATGTTTTATCAAACATTGTCATTAAGACATATGTACGTAGACAATATAAATGGACGGAGTTCAACCTATATACATTGTGCTTCAACTTGATTGGATTTTATTCATGAAGTTAGGAATCTTTATCCAAATGCCTGAGCAGACATTTTTACAAAGCTATCAAGCCAGACATAGTATCTCTCTACAAGCTAATGAACATTCGTTCTAATAGGTTTTTTGTATTGAAAATAATATTAACCTTATATCATCTTTTTAATAACAGGAATTAAATTCTGTTGATAGTTTAATCAATCAATTACGGCTGTGTAGTTGTAAAGAAGTTACAAAATGAAACTAAACAAAAACTACTTCACTGAAAAGATTAACAAAAATGTTATATCGTCGAGTCTGTCATATGTTTAGCTTTGTCTTAATTAGTATAACCACAATGATTATGAACAGACTAACACTAACTTACATTTTATCTTTTTCAAAAGATGAACTATCGACACCTGATGTATGTACCGTTTGTGATCCTCAGGGGGGATTCAAATCATTTCTAGCTTTAGGTAAATATATTCTCATGTTTTGCTTTCCCAAAAAAAGGATGTTGGCTGCTCTTTTTTTTTCAAATAACAATATTTTTATTAAATTGTTTTTGAAACTAAAAAAGCAACAGTTGTATACAGAAATTCACCAATCGATCGAGAGAAAAACAAATCTGGGTTACAAACTAAATCTGAGGGGAAAACATATAAGATGAGAACTACAACACAACAGAAACACAACACTAAAATGTAACGCACACAAAAAAATGTAATAAAATATTTAACAAAAAAATACGGATAAGCGAACAAAGTATTCAATAGCACTATATGACCCAAGCCAGAGGATTTCGTATTTCTGACAAAAAATCAAAAATCAATCAGCTGTTTATCACTTTTGTTGACTCATTCAATATAATATCACCCTATATAACCCTACAAAAAAAAAATAAAAGTAACATCGGTTTCTATTTAAAGCCGATAAATGATTCTTAGTTAAATATGTACTATATGGTTTGCTTTTATCCAATTTATGCAAATGATTTCAGAAAATGGAGCATCACGTAAGTATACATAAAAATATACAACAATTTAAAAATAATATATCATCTTTAAGAAGTTTTATAAAACGACTTTGATACGTACTGCCACCTATAGTTTAGTTTATTATAGTTTTTATGAAAAATGAGAAAGATGTTTTTATAACACCGAAACGCTATGTTAGAATGAACTGTTAGCAAACTTTCCTTTACTGAATCTTTTTTTTAATCAAAGGTAATATCATCAAATTTATTTTGTGACGTAATTTTCTCACACAAAGATGAAGAAACCAAACATTCAAGAGCATATGTGAATGCTCACATGATCGTATTGTGCTTTATCGTTACTTAAACACTCAGCAAAATTAACGTTTGAGTTAGTCATTCTTTGACGTCATTAAGACCGACTGTTCTCGAGTATCGAGAAAAGCTTGTTATGTTTTTTTTATATATATTGCAGTAACTACAGGTTTAACTCTTCCGTGTGGTACTGTGTCATATTGTTCAGATGAATATCAATGTGGCGCTAATGACACTCTACCAGAAGGGTGTCCACTAACTACCATAGCAACAACAACTGAGCCATCAACTGAGACAACGACTAAGTCAACAAATGCGACAACAACTGAGGCAACTACCAAGGCAACAACTAAACCTACGAAACGATGTCATAAAAGACGACATCATCACTGAACACATCCCTATAATCCGCCATCTGTCGGACATATTGAGTTTAATAAATACAGTTCATAGAACTGAACATTCATCGTAAAATTCTTTAATTTCTTGCCATTCAAGATTTTCTATTACATCTGAAAATTCTGTTGCATATCAATCGTCAACGGACGAGTCCTTATTGAACGCCACAGCTGTCTTATGTGGAACTCTGATATAACTTTATGTTGTTTTATTATTACTTAATGATATTATGTCTGAAATTAATATTGTTTTGTCATTACGTAATGATATTTTAATATAACTCAATATGGAATAGTCATAACTTAATGATATTTCGATATTTCACGATATGGTTTTGTATTGACTTGATATAGTTTTGTCAAAACTCAATATGGTTTTGTTATTATTCGATGTCGATTCACCATTATTGGATATGATTGTGTCATAAGTCAATGTGTTTTTAACATACATGTAACTTGATGTGTATGTGACTGAACGTAATGTAGTTGTTTCATTACATGATGTGGTTTTGTTACGTAATGATGATTTGTCTATTCTTTATATGGTTTTAACATTACGTAATGATGTTTCAAAATTTGACGATTTTACACTACTTGATGTGTTTGTTTCATTTTTGATGTGGTCTTGTCATTCTTTGATGTGGTCTTGTCATTCTTTGATGTGGTTCTGTCATTCTTTGATGTGGTTATCTCATTACTTGATGAGGTAAAACCACGTGACCAATTCGGAAAAAAATCTGTTCTATTTTTAGATAGATTTCCATGTTTTATGTGCCTTGTGACGTGTAATTAGTGTTCAAATTAAAGTTCGGGTTACTGTTTGATTTAAACTTTGAGTTAGTTTTCGAATTCAGGTCATGCTTAGAGTTAAAGATCTAGATAGCATTGAGTTTCGAGTTGGACTACGAGTTTGAGTCACATGTTACAACTTTGAATTTGAGTCATTTCTTGAGGTAGAGATTGAGTAAGATTCGAATTTAAGTCTCATTTAGATTAATTAAGATTTCGAGTTGAAATTCGAGCTATTTTATATGTCTTTTTGAGTTCGTAATTAAATTTTCTATCGCGGAACAACTATCATTAAAACCACATCATGTAATGAAACAACTACTATACGTTAAGTCACATACACATAAAGTAATGTTAAAACTCCATTGACTAATGACACAACCATACTAAATAATTGAGAACCACATCGAGAAATGACAAAACCAAATTGAGTAATGACAAAACTAAATCAAGTCATTACGAAACCATATAATGTAATATCGAAATATCATTTTAAGTAATGACTATTCCATATTAAGTTATATTAAAACATCATTACGTCAGGTCAAAACCATATTGATATATAAAAAAGAAGATGTGGTATGATTGCCAGTGAGACAACTGTCCACAAGAAACCAAAATGACACAGACATTAACAACTATAGGTCACCGTACGGCCTTCAACAATGAACAATTAAAGCCCATACCGCATAGTCAGCTAAGTAAGTAAGTAAAGACAAAATATAATTTAGTAATAATAAAACAACATCAAGTAATATCAGAGTATCACATAAGACAGCTGTGGCGTTCCATAAGTCCTTCTTTGTCTATTTTGTATATAACAAAGAAGAAGTAGTGTGATTGTCAATGAGACAACTCTTTACACGAAAACCACATGACACAGAAATTAACAGCTATAGGTCACCATTTGGCCTTCAACGGTGATCATCGTGTAATGAGCATGTTGGCTTGATTATCATTATTATTGATCGATTAATAACGACAAGAGTAACATTACGAGTTTCTCATGGATGTTTTTTTTATTAATTTTTAATCTCTCGTGAACAACTAGATTTAATTCCGTGTTGTTGAATTTTAGTCTGAATGCTCTGTGTGCTTTTATTTTTTGTGTGTTTGAGTTCGTCTTTCTACGGCTTCTAATGAGCGTATACTACATATGGTGTAGCATTCATCTGTTTTCCTCAAATATTACGAGTACGTGTTTAAAAGGTTATTTTATTCATTCGATGAATTGTTTCTATTTTTAAGTATATTGACGTTATGTTTATTTTTATATGTATAATGAAGGTCAATATAAAACAAAATTAACAAATTTAGATTTATGACGTTATGACGTCACACCTAACAACCATAACGTAAGCATCACAGCTGACGAAAATTTGCACGCTAATAACCTGAAGGATACACCAAGAATTGTATTCTAAATACAGACGCTAAGAATACGAGATACGTAACGCACCAAAGAAAGCTAAGAAGTTATTAGAAAAATTTTGATATTTACAATGACATGACTGTAAAATATTTTGGCAAAATACAATTAAAAAAACACGGAAGAACATTGTACGCCATCTTTTTCATTATTTACATATGTAATATAAAAATTAAGGACTTTCACTCAGTCAATATGTTATATATGGACCTGTTAGATAAAAATGAAACTGGGACTGTTCTCGGACAATATGATCTGAAGAGGTCAATATATAACGTTAGTATATATATATATATATTAGTCACAAATGCTTCAAATGCTGTATTTCCCTTGTAAGACTTATGGCAGTTGGGGATGCCGTATACATGGTATAGATATATTATTACTATTGATCAATACGCTAAAAACAGTGTATCTAAAAACACAGCTTGAAAACAAATCTTTGACTAAAAAAAAACTGCACTCATTCCCATAACAAATACACCCAGGTGAAATAATCCAAATGTTGGACTTTACATATTATTTGTCCTTATCGATGGACAGATATTGTAATAGACTGTAAACAGTCGGTATTCCAATAGGTACTAATTGTGTACTACTACTGGTCAATTTGTTTTGGTACTCGTATTAAGTTCAACTCATAAAAGACCGGTTAAGGAGAGAAAGACACGATAAGTACTTTAAGATATATTTGATGATATTCTCTTCCTATATATTATATTGAGATGAATGTATACTACTTCAAGTAAATGGTTGCTTCAAATGACTTGACACTAGAACAGTGGTGTTCTCAATTTTCTACAAACAAATTAATGAGGAAAAACAAACTGAAATCGACACTTCACAGGTTTAAATTTCTGCATCGAGAAATCGTTTTCTTATACCGGTGTGTCTGTGTCTCGTTTCACGTACAACCTACAGCTGATGCATGTTAAACAGAAAATGTTCAAATTTTGATGATCTGGTTTCGCTTATTTTGGTGTTTTTACCAGAATTTGTAATTTTCTCAATATATTTATGAGATTTGATAATAAATTAAACACGTTGGCATATTATTTAGTTATTTGGCAGTGCCTGTCCTCTTTTGCGTTTTTTTTAACATACATACGAGTATAACGTAGCTATTTTGCTAGCCAAACGTGACGGTTATAAGTAAACAGACATGGAATGAAATTCTTTTTCAAATGTTTATTTTCTTTCAATACCATCTCTTAGCTTCACGTTTTATTTTTTGAGGAATTTATATGTGAAAGCATGTAAAGGCCAATATTACATCGATGCCAGTTTTTACTCGCGTATAAAGACTAGAAGAGGAAACCAGCATGTCACCAAAATCAATAAATAACAATCGATAATTCGACTGCATACCGAGTGTCTCTATAAAAATAAGTTTTTAATACGAACGACTTCAAATTTATAATAGTAAAACTTGTTTAAGATACAGAAAAGCTTATTTTTTATTGAAGATCAATATAATACTATGCTGCAAAGAACACGTGGTAGAGGTACCTATACCCATTCCACAAATAGGGTTTGTTTAGTTTGAGTTCAGATAACCTGTGTATCTAGAAAAGTTGTAAAGCCTCGTATAAATAAGTTACATAAGGTAAAATAAACGTTTTGATTCAGACAATAAAATGATAAAATGCTAATTGCGTGCATTTCGTCTGTTGATACAAAAAAGTAATACCCAGAAAACAACAGAAGGATAACAGTAGAACAATACAGGGATATCAGTAGAACAATACAGGGATATCAGTAGAACAATTCAGGTATATCAGTAGAACAGAACAGAGATATCATTACAGGAAAGTCAGCAAACTATTACATCGATATAAGTAGACCAATAGATGAATAACAGTAGAACAATGGACAGATATCAGCAGAACAATTCAGGGATATCATAAGAACAATAGAGGATATCAATAGAGTAATGGAGAGATATCAGTAGAACAATAGAAGGATATCATTAGAGAAATGGAGGGTTATCAGTAGAACAATAAATGGATATCAGCTTCACAATAAAGGGATATCAGATGAGAAATATAGGCATTTCAGTAGAGCTATAGAAGGATATCAATAGTACAATTAAAGGTAATCAGTGACACAATAGAATTCAGTAGAGTAATAGCGGGGTTTAATAGAGCAATGGAGGAATATCAGTAGAGCAATAGGGGATATCAATAAGAAAATAGGGAAATAAAAGGCTATCAGTAGAACAGTATAGGATTTTAATACGGCAATATAGAGGAATGTCAGTAGAGTGATGGAAGTATGTCAGTAGAACAATACAGCGATATCAGCAGATAAATACCGATACATGCATGTCAGAAGAAAAATAGAGGTATTTCAGCAGAGTAATCGAGGTATATAAGCAGAACAATTCAGGGACGTCATTAGAACAATGAAAGGCTATCAGTAGAACTATGTATAAATTTCAATAGAGCAATAGAGGAATATCAGTAAGGTATCAGCAGAGCAATAGTCTATTATAACTAGAACAATCAAGGAATATTGTTATCTAACTTTTTTCTATCATGAAAGATACGGAAATAAAAATCGCTAAAAGGTGTACAGCATATATCTGTATTCCAAATACTAATCTAGTTTTGTTTTATTACCTCCCATGGTTAGTATAAACCAGGAAAGAAATGTTTGATATCTATATCAACTGCTATTCTGATATCAAGAATATGATAATTTCCATTATATTGTTTTATATGGATGCGGGTCTACAATGGAAAGATGGTTTTTGGTTGACATCGAACATACGTATGAAACACACAAAAAACAAGTTATATAAAATACATGTATATAATAGAGCCAGTGACGGTAATTTTTATCATTAACTAAAGAATTTTCAAAGCGACGCAAGTATTTTCCATAAAATTCGTCAATAAATTTGTAAAGGGTAAATAAAATCATACTCCGATCTACTTACACTCTACAACATTGTTATGTTAGGTAGATGACCTTAAAGTAATTCAACAACCTGCACGAGTGTGTGATTATTCGTTGTGACAGGTACAAAATGCAATTTAATCATAAATGAATATGTATTATAAAGAAGATGTGGTATGATTGCCAATGAGACAACTGTCCAGATGAGACCAAAATTACACAGAAATTAACAACTATAGGTCACCGTACGACCTTCAACAATGAGCAAAGCCCATACCGCATAGTCATCTATAAAAGGCACCGAAATGACAATGTAAAACAATTCAAACGAGAAAACTAACGGCCTTATTTATATAAAAAAATGAACGAAAAAAAAATAAGTAACACATAAACAAACGACAACCACTGAATTATTGATTTGACCAGATACGAGTATAATAATAAAACAATGTACACGATCACACTTAGAAACGTTTACCGTAATTTCATGATAAACACCCACGTCAGGTAAGTATAAGAAATAGAAATATTGAACTGATATCAAACATTGTTTCGCTTTAAATTTGTTAAATTATAAAAAAAAATGAATTTTGTCTGTCTTCGTTCTGATTAAATTGGCGCCATCTTGTATCGACGTATACTGAGTGCAGACAATCTAATGTAAGAATTTTGTAAAAATTATATCCTCAGACTAATTCAAATAACGTTAAGATATTTTCGTTATTGTCTATTGTCTTTTGAGTTATTGTAAATAACAAAGATAGTTGATTTTTGATTTTTGATACTCATTTTCTCTATGCTGTTAATATCTTCCAGAATCTCAACTAAGACGTACTGACACAATACCTCTTTCAGATAAAACATAAAGACACTTAGAAACTCTACTTTCGTGCAAATAGTACCGTTTAATTAATGTAAAGATTTTTAACAAAATAAGCAGCTGTATTTGTCAAAAAGTAACGATTTTAAATTGAAATGCAGCTTTTTGAAGCTAAACAACTGATTGGTTTTTATTGTTGAGAATTATTAAGTATTTAGTATGCTAACGAAATACTGAAAATAAATGAAAATACATATAAAAAATTTAACTGTTTACAAAACTAATTTTTTGAAAAGCTTAGGCTTTTCTACCTCAGGAATAGATAACCGTAGCTGTATTTGGCAAAGCTTTTTGGGATTTTTGACCCTCATTGACACAACAAAGCGTATCTCCATCCTGGATAGAAATGATCAGAATTCGTTCAATAACGTTGCGAACATGCTGAACCAGGCGTAGCCGGATGAAAATAGTAAAAAGTCTTCCGCTGAGTCATCTATCCAATCATCCAGCCAAATGTTCCGACGGTCATTGCGGTGCGGCTCGTTAGCGTTTAGCGTTTACATCTACCAGTGCTGATGAAAAGAAAATGTCACTAGTTTGCACTGTGGATTATTCTTTGTAATCCTTTTCATTTCAATTTAAAAGTCTAGGAATAAAAATCTTATATACATATGTCTGAAACAGTCCATGGCATGAATTGTATATTCGTTTAGTACATTTTGTTAACCAAATGTATCTGATTCATGTCAATCGAATTTATGTAAATGTATCCCGCTA
Source organism: Mytilus galloprovincialis (assembly GCF_965363235.1). Lineage (NCBI taxonomy): Eukaryota > Metazoa > Mollusca > Bivalvia > Mytilida > Mytilidae > Mytilus > Mytilus galloprovincialis. The sequence continues at coordinate 21,051,699 of NC_134846.1, forward strand.
AAACACTGAAATATTTTAAATTACAGAAAAGAAAAAAAAATAGTGACAGTATTCTACGAAACAAAAGAAAACCAAAGCACAGGTAGTATAAACTCTCGCCCTGTTTCGAACCAATCTGTATGTAATTACACATATATTAACCAAAGATTAAAATACTATATATTTATCACTGAATATCTGGCAAATAACAAACAATAACTTCATAATAATGGTTCGGATTCTACCTTTGTTTGAATGTGTTTATCTTTATGAGTATGACTCTTTACCTGATTATAATCGACTCTAGTATATCCGGACACTTTGCCTATGAAGCTACGCTTTTGAAAAATTGTTTAAGATGCTATTTTTAAAGATTTTACTTTTATCTTTATCTTGCATATATTTGCATCTCGAAATCAAACACACGTGCATAACTGACATGCATAGTTTAACTTAGTTATACAGGCCTTTTATGTACGCCACACAATGAAATAAATCCACATTACTCGAGAATTTAAGTGGTGATGAAGCATATAGTCAAGATACATGAAGCAGAAGGTACAAGCACATTATGGGAAAACATTTTAAATAACAGAGCTCAATGGAAAAGAAAATGTAGTAACATTCCGACAAACTGCGTCTACTATAATACACATTTTTTTAAAGAATCTACGCTGAAAAAATCAGACGAATACAGCAAGCTTTTCTTATTAAAAACAGCAGCAGTAATTATTAAAACCGAAATGAGATTTGTACCAGTGGAGAAGATTTTTTATCCAAGCAACAACGAGATTTTGTCACATGAAGAACATATTCCCGAAAGTTTGGCAGTATTTTTGAGGTTTTATTTTCGGAAAAGGACTCCTAATTGCAAATCAGTTCGATAGAACAGACTATCACGCAAGCAACAAGACCCATACTTGTATAAGAGAGACGAAAGATACCAGAGGGACAGTCAAACTCATAAATCGAAAATAAACTGGCAAAACCTGGCTACAAATGAAAGAAACAAACAGACAAACAATAGAACACATGACACAACATAGAAAACCAAAGAATATGCAACACGAACCCCACCAAAAACTAGGGGTGATCTCAGGTGCTTGTAATTGAACCATTGCAGCTTCTACTTGCAATTCAAATGCATCATATGTTTGGCTGGAGATTTTTTGTTGATACATTAAGCAAAATGGGTTTTGGTTCGTCGTATTCAGAAGTTCAGAAATTCGAAAAAACTGCTATTATCTCGAAACAAGAAAAAAAAAACAATCATGAATCACATTGTCTCCAATACCTAGATGTCAACGTCGATCACAACCGTTGTACTGTCGACGGAAACAATACCTTTCATGGCATTTGGAATAATCTCATGTATTACACCAGGCATTGCAAAAGCACCTATTCACATTCTTAGGTAAGATGTTACAACAGAAAAAAATACTAGCATGTGGTCATATCAACATGTATGACTACAATGCAGATAAACACAAAGCAAATATTTTTATATTGGAATACACAACAAACATACTTTGATAGTAGATAAGGACACCAGATATAATGTGCTTAATACACTTATACAAGTTTAAGCATGGTTGAATATGACAAATGGTAAGATTCGGCTTTCAAACGAACAAAAACACCATCAAAATCTTAAAACTCAGATTTTTTTCCCGGTTTTAGCTGTTTTTATGATGTTTTTTTCTGTTTTATAATGATAATATTTAAACAAATTGATTTCACATAAATGTCTTACCATCTTTTAATAATTCATTCATTAAGTTCCTGCATTCTAGAGAAAAAAGAATCAGCATTAGGAAATAAAACACTGAATTTTTGAGTTTTCCCAATTTTCCACAGGTTTACTTTCAAAATCTCATTTTACACCCCAAATCACTCTTTTCCGAAAAATATATCTTTGTATATTTTTACTATGTGAGGTATATGAAAATAAACTTTGGTTTTAACTATTAAAATCATTTGCTGCAATTAGTTTGAGGTTGACCCTTATTTAGAACAGATTGACTAGACTACTTCTAATCTCCCAAGCACGCAATATTTAGGTGTTAGAGCAAAAATAAGTTGGTCCGTGGTCAATCGCGTGCGTTCGGTTAGGATAAAATGTCTTCCTGCGGTTTGATGAAATTTAGAGTATAGTTCATAATCATCTTATCAACCTAAATATGCATTTATATTTATTGCCATCCCTCTATTAACGTTTCCTTTTTCGCCACTTTTCAAAATATTGGACCCGCGTATGGCAACGAAATCTGATTATATTTTGTTTTCAATTTTGCTAATTTTCCAAACTTTTACTTCAAGGGATGAACATAAAATGTCTGGATATGCATGTCTTTTGTATTTTGTCTCCGACATCATTCGCGGTAAACATTATAATACAGAACTATCCATAATAGAACGCACCTTAATTGGAAAAAAAATGTATAGGGACTGTTCATTATTTCATTGTATGATAAACGAAAAATACTTCTGTTTAGAAATTTATTCGAAAAGGTAGGTTTTATTTCAATTTTCAACTCGATTCTGAAAACTTTGGTTTCAATATTTCTGATATAGTCAGAAAAATATCATTCAAAATATTTGTTCACCGCAACAAATATGATAAAAGATCGATAATCTATAAAGAAAGACAGAAAATAAGGTGTAAAGGGGCGGTCATATGAAATTTATATTAAAAACAAATGTTCATAATAAAAAACCATGGTTAGCAATAACCAGTCCTATTAGTTACGTACGTCAAATTACGTACATTTGTCGTTTTATTGAAAATCTCTTTTACTACTTAAGGACTTAAAGACATCCAAGTGAAACTATAAATAATTTCCTGCTCATTCCTGACAGATCATTGAAATAGTTTTTGACAGCTCCATTAAGGGATAATTTATTCAATAGACTTTATAAGTATTTAAACTAGTAATGAATTAGAATATGAATTGTCTTTCTTTATCTTAATTTAGATGGAGCTTTAGAGATGTAAGCTGGGATGTTATATCATTCAGTAAATGTTAATTAACATTTTGCACTAAGCAATACAAGGAAAGTGATTTTTTCATAGTTATTTTCTGAATCGGGTAAGGTGTAAATTATGATCAGTTTTTGTTATGATATTTACTTGATAGTAAAGTTAATTTGTGTTTGTCCTGTATTTGTCGTATAACTTTCCATATATGTATCATATTGATCAGTAGATCATATATTGATCGTTAAAATGTTAGTTGTTTTATAAAGAGCAAATATCAGTTGTTCAATGGTGTTAAAATCATATTCAGCTACAGCAAAACTATTTTTTTGATAGGAATTATTGAGAAGACTTTCATTTTCTTTGCAAATAATGTTCGATATGTCGTTTAGAAAGGGGTCAGTTAATGTGCGGCTATATATAACACAGGTGCTCTTCAGAACGTGTTCAAATGGTTTTACAAAAAAATGTTCCTCTCTCTTTGTAAATTGTCTTTTTACATTTGTTTGCGCAAAAAAAAAGTATGTTTAAGGCAAACACAATATTCAATAGTTCCGTAGATGGAAAACATAAATAAATGTCAGCATAGTCGAGTGATATGAATAGTTATCGGTAGAAACGTACCGTTGTTAATTAAACTAATATGAAATTAACAATATCGTCATAGGTAAAATCAATCTCCTTGAGATGATCAACGATAATTTTAAGTATCATGAACATGTAAAGGAAACATATCTGGTATCGGTCAAAATTATAGTGATGTGTTAACGTTTGATTTTTGTTTCTTTTTTGTATTTTATAAATTTGTTTCATAAATTTGTTGATTGATTGATTTTTTTATTGCTTATCGTCGTCATAGAAATAGTGATATATAATGGTAGACACATAACGAAAAACTGCTTTAAATACCGAAAATCTGTGTGCTTGCAATGAGTAACAGACTTTTAATCCGTATGGATATCACATTGGATTTTAAAATGAATGAACAACAATAGCTGATAGGTTTATTTTGCTTTAGGTTTTTTACTACCGATTCATACAATTCATTATCAATCAATTATTTTTTCTCAGAAAAGGGTCATATCAACATTATAATACACATTAGTATTTAAGCATATATATAAAATAGTTTTTTTTTCTAAAATCGGACATCTTGTAAAATGCCTTTTTTGTGTTAATCAGTTTCTAAAATGCCTGTATGATTCAGATATTTTAGAAAATGCTTGAAATAATAACATACATGAAATGTTCATGTGAGCTAATTCAAGGAAACTCTTGAACATCAAAGCGGTTAATTCTATGATAATTACTAATTTCAACGGCATGTAATTGCAGGCAGGATAATTAACACATTTAGCCTGATATTGTTTGTAAGAACTTAAAAATCAATAGAATAGCTTTGTAATAATCTATTATCGTACTGAGGATAAAGACAATAAACCTTATCCTAGTAAGACAAATACATAGACATAGACGTCAGAGTATAAGTGTACTAGTTTTATTGTAACATCTGATGTCTAAGAAATTATAAAGAAGATGCGTAACTTATAATCGAGGAAATTGCTTCGTTTTTGTAATTTTTAAATGTCACATCTTGGTTAATTTTTACATCTACACAAACCACAAACATGAAACAAAATTAAATAATTGAAGAATCTTGATTTGATTTAGATATGCCGTACATGTATAGGAAAGACAATAATCACAGGCAAATTATTACTTTGAAGTTTATTATGCTTCATGTCTTTTTTTTTATTTTTGTCAGCGCTTCTAACGCTTTAGATTTGGGATTTTTAAATATTTCATTTGGCGCACACAAATTGGTACCGTCAATTTTTACTTTTAATTATATCTATATTTCATAAAATCATCATTAATGTTTTTAATAATCGCTAGGAAATGTTCAAGCTGTATTGTAGTGCACACACTATTGCAATTAAGAAAGAAAAATAGAAGTGTTAAATCAATAATACGCATAGGACCAGGGATGATTCCACTATATAGTTTAGGGCCGCTCAGCGGCCCTTAAATCTGCCAGCGACCCCAAAAAAATGTTTGTGAATAAAAATTCCCAATTTAGGAAAATAAAATAAAAATTGGTATTTCCGGAAATGTTTCAGTCACCGATTACGGTAAATATAATTTGTCATAGTTTGTCGTCAAAACGTAGTAAAATCCAAATAAGAATGCGGACTATGATCGCATTTTATTAACAACGATTTAATTATGTCAACTTGAGGTAAACAATTTTAGCAGCCGGATTCAATTGAATAAAATGTTATGGGAGTATTTGAATTCGCAAAAGTAGATAGCTCAGCAGGTTGATCAAAAACATACTTTTTGTCAAAATTGGTGTTAAAGCAGACCTCGGCAAAGAACAAATTCAAATTTTGATACAACATTGATGAATAAATTTTAATGGGCGCCGATCTTATAAAAGCAGATCGCCCAGCAGAGCCAGTTATGTAACTTGATTAAAACTTGTTTTGTAAAAGAAATTATTTTATATTTTGCTCTATTTCCTCAAAGGTCAAAAGTTTGAGCGTTTTTGAAAATAATGTTGATGATAGACCATTCATGAAATGAGTAATATATTATATATTTAATAAGATATTTTATAGTTTTTAAACTTTATAAGATATCTTATTAAATATATAAGATATCTCATATAATATATAAAATAGGTTTAAAAAATTAAATTATACAAGATATCTCATATATTAAATGAGATATCTTATAAAAATTTTATATATGTTATATAAGATATCTTATATATTATGAAATAATTTGAGATAATTTGAAATTCGAATAAATAGCTAAACTGCTTGCCATAGGTTTATGTTAGCTGGTATATATACCTTGTTTACCAAAGTTAAGATGATAGTGCATCATGTGCAATGGTATTCATGTATTACAACTTCCCTGGTCTGAATCCAATAACTGCTTCAATCAGTGTACAGGTGAAACTTAATATACATTTTCCGTTTTTACAGGCCAGGAAAATGATATTATTTCGTTTTAGATTGTATACATAAAAAATTCCCAATTGGGGTAAAAATTCCCAATTTGATGTTCAAGGGACCCATTTGAAAACACCTGGAATCATCCCTGAGGACTTATATATATATATATTTATATAATGGGAAGTCTAAACAGCTACCAACTTTAAAACACATACATGTTGTTATATCAAATGTGAATATGTTCATATATCAATGAACATGGAAGAAACTTGTGTGAAAGGTTTACACTTCATCAACGTAAAATTATCTAATATTGTTTATTCAGGTATCGTGTATGACATATTTACAACAGGACGTTAAGCAACCAACAGTCAATCAATCAAGTATAGTTTTGATAAAACAAAAACTTCTATGCCATGAGTTGAATAACGTCTACATGTGTTAAAAGTATATTCTTCTGTAACGATCATTGGACCAGCATGAATCATCACTGAAACCATTAAAAATGTGGTCAACTAAAATGAAACGTAAATTGCACTTAGTCTTGTCGACAGCTTTTTTAATTTTTCATGTCTGTATTGTAAATAATCTTTGTGTTAAGTCAGAATGTACATCCACCTCAACGCATTTTAAAATCTGAACAAATAATGAATTCTGGTTTCCCTACGATAAATTTTCCTTTTCTCCGCCACTTTCACAATATTTTGTCTTTTTATATATCTAAAAATTAAGCCAATTCAATTTGCAACAATGCGTTAGTGTCATATCCATCTAGTTGTAATATTGAAACCCTGTGTACATTAATTACACATATTCATAATTAATATTTTGAATAACACTGAACAAGCTGAATTTTAACAATAATGTTCATTCTAATTTAATAATTCAATTAAGCAAGATTGTATTATAAAAGCTTATAACATTCATTGGTTTTTAATGAACTACATTGATTTCTCAGTTAAACAGAAACCAATAATTTCACATGTGTAATAAACGTGGCTATTTCACTCTCTGACGTCATACAACAATAGGCGTTGTCAACGTCAATAACGGCGGATCAAAACAAATTGTGAACGCGTAGAAAAAAGACATAGTTCCTTACATGTTTGACATTAATTTCTTTAAAAAAGCCATTTGCCAATGTAATAAACAGAATAATTAATTAAAGAATTCAAATATCGAAAATTATTCTATATTGGAATTATTTTAGTAGGTTTCTCTATATGAATTAGATTTTGAATAAAAAAGCATATTCACCTGAGAAATTGTTATTCACCGCGCTTAACGTCACGCGCTTTTACATGCAACGTTATGGTAAAATGTTTCGTGTAAAAATTTGTTTTGGTATATGTTTGTCATTAAATACATTTTCTTTTCTCGGAATATGGAATAAAACAATTACTGTCTTTTGTTTCGGTAAATATGGGGTTTTATTGACTTTTGAAAAACTGATATTCACTTCGGCCGTCGGCCTCAGTGAATATCAGTTTTTCAAAAGTCAATAAAACCCCATATTTACCGAAACAAAAGACAGTAATTGTATAATATTCAACTCGTGACAGAACAACACTGATAAATAACTCATTCGCTACGCGCATTCGTGAATTAATGTGTTGTTCGGTCACTTGTTGAATAATTTGCTCTATTTAATTTTTCGATTAGTTATTCTATAATTCTTTTTTTCAACTTTTTGTGCTTATCGGTATTACTGTGATTATTTTTGTATCAAAACATCAGCTGATTCGATCAACTTATCAGACAATTTCTATTCAGGTGAAGGATTTTGAATAAATCTAAAGCAGTTTTTTTTTATGTTTAAAAAGCACCTTTAGCTTCCTATTCATTGAAAAAAGTAAAATAGCATACATGTAACAACTACAAGGACTTGGAATAGACATTTCATAATGTACAAAATGGTGGATTAAACCTCTTTTTGTAGATAGCGAAACCTCTCACAGACGAGCCTAAAAACAAAGGTTTAAAAAATAATTGATAAATATCGTGAACATGCAAAGGAAACATATCTGGTATCGGTCAATATGATAGTGATAATATTTAAGCAAATATCTAAAATAGGTATTTTCTAAAATCGAACATTTTGTAAAATGTCTTTTCTGTTTTAATCAGTTTCTAAAATGCCTTTCCTGTTTTAATCAATTTCTAAAATGCATGTCTGTAATATTTAGATATTTCAGAAAATGCTCGACATAATAACATACATGAAATGTTCATATAAGCTGATTTAAGAAAACTCTTGAGAGTAGAGCGGTTAATTCTATGATAGTTACTGATTTCAACGGCATGTAATGCATGTAATTGCAGGCAGGATATTTTACAAAATTAGCCTGATATTGTTTGGTAAGATATTGTTTGGTTCGGATCTGGTCTTTCTACCAACTTCTCTATAGAAACGATAAAATATGGGGGTATCAATGTATAAAAGAAAATGAATACATGCAATACAGAAACCAAAAAAAAATGTAACAAATTATTATATTTGTCAAACTAATGATATGATCAACTTCTATACCTTATGAAAGTTTTACTACTAACTAAACCGATAGAATAGATTTTAATAATCTATCATCGTACTGAGGATAAAGACAATGAACTCTATCCTAGTAAGACTCAGACATAGACATAGACATAGACGTGAGAGTATACGTGTACTAACTTTATTGTAACATCTGATGTCTAAGAAATTATAAAGAAGGTGAGTAATTTATAATCAATGAAATTTCATCGTTTTACATGTTATAATAATTTTTAAATGCCCCATCTTTGTTAATCTTTACATCTACACAAACCACAATCATAAAATTATAGAATCTTCTTTGTGACCACTTTTTGTGCTTATCGGTATTACTTTGATTGATTTTGTATATAAACATCAGCTTAATCGATCAATTGATCGGATAATTTCTATTCAGGTAAAGGATTTTGAATAAAATCTAAAGCGGTTTTCGTTGATGTTTTAAAAACACCTTTATTTTCCTATTCATTGATAAAAAGTAAAATAGCATAACAACTCCATCATCAAATCATCAAATCATATCAACCGAATGGAAAACAACTGTCGTATTCCTGACTTTGAACAAGCATTTCATAATGTACAAAATGGTGGATTAATCCTGTTTTTACAAATAGCGAAACCTCTCACAGACGATCCTAAAAAAATGTAATTTTCAAAGTCCATTCGCCAATTGCAGTTCACATTCCAATGAAAACAGTTGAAATCATGTCACCTAAACATGCAACTGTACAAGTTTGTTTACCTGAAAAACCTTCATTGAACTTTTTTAACAACATCAAATATCCATTAAAAAAACAATCAAAGATAAATATTGAATAACAAAAGATTAGAAAAAGTATACCCTAAGCCAGACATGACTTTTTTTTATAGTATAATGAACAACTTTATTTTTTTTTGGTGTTAAAATATTAACTCGACTTCATCGACAATACTGATAAAGCAACAAAATAAGAACATAATACAGTGTCTATTATTGAAATGTTTTTTTTATAAAACATGTAAAAAAATAATGATATTGTCTAATTAAAGTAAAGATTGAACAAGAAAGAAAATAAAAGTAACAGACTAACTGTAACATCTCATTTCTGAAACGTACATTGGGAGGAGCAACTCTTAACTATTGAAATTGTATGTTTTTCTTGATTTTATTTCTGTCTGTTATTTCTTGTCATGTAGTCATTGGATATATAATTGACATTTTATAGAAACATTTAATATTGTTTCTGAAGGCTAAAGTACTAAAGCTGGTACTAAGTTACGTGAATATCTTATTACGTTGATTAACAATTTTATATCAATATGTGTTGTCAGAAAATTTCAACGAAATCGATGACAATCCGTGCCCAACTTTGGTTTACGGTTACAGATAATGGGTGTTACTTTGGCTTCTTATATTCCTGCTTGTTACATCCCAATAGTTCGTTTCCTCTCATCTTATAGTAGACAGACTTTGACGTACGTGTAAAATTCTCTCCTTCTCAAATGCACAATAAATAACTGATGTAAACTACACAATTTATAAATTCCATAACACTCCGCGATAATAAGCTAACTTAAGAATTTTTTAGATTTTTGCAAACCATGCTTCAACATTCAAAGAGCAAACTCGATCGCAGTACATATTACCTACAACTATTCAGACAGATAAGCTAATTATGCATTCAAAAATGAGTAAAAACTTATGTAACGTTTTCAAATTAACTAGTATATATATAAGCTGGCAAAAACTCTGAAATTTGATAAATGATCTTCCTATAATTCTTTTTCTTAGAATAAAAACATGTAGACAACTCATTTAAAATATGAACGACACTTTTTTTTCACACACTATGACTAAAGTAAATGCATAGTTTTGATTTTCTTGAAAGAGGGTTGCTGCTCGCAAGGAAGCTTTTAAATAAAGAGTTTCAAATGGTGAAGTTTAAAATATTATAAATTAAGGAATGTATCTCCCTCGTGCAAAGCTCTGATTCCTTTCACGGATTTGACTATACTTTTTGGACCTTTTGGATTATAGCTCTTCATCTTTTATATAAGCTTTGGATTTCAAATATTTTGGCCACGAGCATCACTGAAGAGACATGTATTGTCAAAATGCGCATCTGGTGCAGGAAAATTGGTACCGTTAAGCCCCGGTCACAAGAGATCGTACGATTTTTTGTCGTGGAAGATCTATTAAATAGGTGTGGCACTGTCGTGCAAAATGTCAAAAAATTTATTTCGAGTGGTCACATAAGCTACGACATGTCCCAGATGATTCCACGATGGGTACACGACAGAAAAAAAATGAAATTGTACTGTCGTGGGTTTGTCGCAAGTCGGTCGTGCGACAATAGTACGATCATCGTGAGTTGTTTGGGGCTATGTTTGAGGTTTTCATGTTATGGGATGCGCGTGTTACTGTCGTGTGCCATCACGAGTTGGTTGACCGTTATGGAATATCCGTCCCACAAATGATATCGAATATGTTCCTTAAGTCGTAACTACCATTCCCTTCCCTTTCATGAATGTGACCTACTGAATTAAACTATTAACCGGGTTTTAAAACATAAACAACACGACGGATGCCACATGTGGAGCAGAATTTGTTTACCCTTCTGGAGCACCTGAGATCACCCCCAGTTTTTGGTTTGGTTCGTGTTGCTTAGTCTTTAGTTTTCTTTGTTGTGTCGTGTGTACTGTTATGTGTCTGTTTGTCTTTTTCATTTTAAGCCATGGCGTTGTCAGTTTATTTTCGATCTATGAGTTTGACTGTCCCTCTGGTATCTTTCGCCCCACTTTTGAAAACAATCTTCTGTGATTATCTTTGATAATTATTGAGGATGTCTATATATAAACCGTATCATATAATTCCTAAAGCACCTGGTCGCTATGGGTACAATTTAGGTTTAAACCAGTGATTCGGGCACCCATTAGATTTTGTTAGTTCAAATAACAATATAAAAAGTAATTGGATTGGTTAAACTAATGATTTTATAATAGTATATTTGAATTGTAGCTAGCTATAAAATCAGGATTAATCCACCATTTTCTATATAACAAATACATGTACATGTACATGTTCCAAATCAGTCATATGACAGTAGTATTTAATGCGTTTCCCTCAGTTTTAGTTTGTTACTCCGATTTTGTTTTTTGTCCATGGATTTATGAGTTTGAACAGCTGTATACTACTGTTGCCTTTATTCATTCGTTTTATGTCATTCAAATGAAAGGTATAGCTAGCTATAAAATCAGGATTAATCAAACATTTTCTATATAACAAATACAACTACCAAATAAGGAATATGACAGTAGTTATTCATTTGTTTGATGTGTTTTCTCTTTTGATTTTGTCTTTTGATTACGTACTTTCTTATCTACATTTTCCTCATGGTTCGGTTATATCACTGTAATGCTTCAGTGTATAAAATTATTACTAAAACAACAGCTAACATTCAATCGATATTGATACACCGAAAATACAAATGTTAACTTTAAAATATTATCTAACAGTTTATTTTACATGCATGGTTAAGTGTTGTCTTATTGTAACATATGATGGAGAGAGGAAAAACACGTTTTATTGAATATAACCAGAAGGACACTTTGATGTGCATCAGTTTCTTTAAGATTGTAAAAGGGTCCTAATTGTGAAACTTGGACAAAATGTACACACAAGTACTGACAATTATCGTATTAATCGTTGAAAAGCATACACAAGGTAAGGCGCTTTCTATTGGATTTGATTTTTTCTGAAAAATAAAAATATTTTTTTTGAGGGTGGTAAAATTTCTTGAACTATAATTACAATTGCATGGAAATTTCATTTGCATTTAGTATTTAGTTTCTTGTATTCACTGATATGCCTGTTTTAAACAAAATTGAAATTGACATCTGCTTAAGGTAGATCATAGGTATATATTTCCCAAGATAGAATGTTCTGATAGACAAAATGAAGATATGCCTATGTACTTTTCAATAATAAAAAGGATTGGTCACCGTGCTATTTTTAAAGCTATGAGTCGTTGAAAATTGAATAAATTTCCTTAGAATTATCATAAAAAAACGCATTTTTGGGCATAAAAAGAAATCTATGAGATAGAATTTTAAAATAAATTGTGAGAAGATAGATTTTATAATATGATTTAAGAAAATAGAAAGAAAAAATGGTGTCACCGAATTTGTTTTCTTGCTACAAGTAAAAATTGCAAATTTCCCGATCAATTCAGTATATATTTTTTAGTGAAAGAGTTATCTCCCCTTAAAGGGCTTGTTTGAAAAAAAAAATGATACAAAGATGTTTGGTATTTGTTAAAATATTTTGAATTATGTAATAGATCAGCAAGTTTTCTTCATTCTGATAAACAGTCTAAGCAATAAAATTACACATCTGTCTACATATTTGCAGATTTTGCATGGCAAATAACTAGTCAGACAGATTGTGTACTGCGATGGTACAATCCAAGATGACGGTACACCATGCATCTATCTTAAAATTGATATATCAACAAATTGATTTACAGTTGTAAATCCTCTGTGCTTCTTGATCAAAGACAAATTATTTCATTTTCTGCATGTTCTGAATGGCAACACATCATTATTGATATCCCCTTCATGCAAGGCTCTTTTCTCCTGCCCCGGTTTTGATTATACTTTGAGAAATGTCTTGTCAAAGACACAATTTCTAAATGTCTAGCATCAAAGGCACTGAACCCAACCATTTATGTAATACTAGAACACACTCGCAAAATAGGATTGTGGGTATGCTTTTCAAAATCCTTCTGTTCGCATCCGTTCTGTCTTTTTTAATACAATAAACTTACTATAACCTATTTTAACAAAACTAAATAGTGCTACTGAAGTTGGAGAAAACAGATATATAACTTGGTGTTATATAGGGTAACATGGATATAAAATAGTTGCTTGAATTCTTGATTTTTTATTTTTTTTTCGTTATGCCGTCTTACAATTGGACCTCGTTCATTCAGTAGTATAGATATACAGTTTACAAAGATAACTTCTACATAAATTATGCAGGTCAGGATGTCACTTGTGAGTTTCCATGTGAGTTAAGGGGTCGAACATTGGGTATTATTGATGGGACGGACAAGATGGTAGGAGTTTGGCAGTTTACGAATGATGGTGTAACAAGTTCTTATATCTTGACCTCTGGTGCAAGCTCAACGGATGTTCTAACCTGTTATCAACGTATTGAACGATTCCTTATCTTCAGGTTTTATTAATAAATAAATTATTTATTTACCATTTTTTAAGTGATTCCGTTCTGTATAATCGTTTGTTCGTTTGATCGTTACGACATACCCCTATGTTTATTGAGAAAAAAAATCGAAAAGGAAACGAATCAATTCAGATGTTGTTCAGTTCTAAGATGGACTATATTATCAACAGAGCTTACACAATACATTTGAATATGGGAAACATTAAATGCATTCATTGGTTTAGGTAATGACAAATATAATTAAGATGAAATCATCACTTTTTTTTATCGACATCAAATTCATTTTTTTTCTTGGATTGATATTTTGTCTACGAGGGGAACTTAATTGTTCACCACTACTGATGTGCTTTGTGTTGTAAAATATGAAACAGAATTCATACAGAACCATTTTGATGAATGTTTACATTTCATTTATCCTATTGAACATGATATTATCGATACTAATGAAAGTTGGAGGTATACATCATGCATATCTTGATCTTGTACTCAATATTGAATTACATGTAGAAAGACGATTTTAATCTGGCATAAATGACTCATGTGATAATGTCAACTTTCCAATTGTCAATTTACCATTTCTCTCCAGTAACATACCCACTTCTCTATCATATGTAGCTCGCCGGGATTCGAACCCATGCTACTGAGATATCGTGACACTAAATCGCCTGCACTGTAACTGGCACGCGAGACCACACGACCAACTGGGCTTCATAAAAATGAAGCTTTCGGTGGCCGGGTGTTACCTTTCCGAGTCAGTTTTAATCTAGCGTCGTACCACAGTACATGATATATAAGGCATGAAGATGCTATTTTTACAGATCAGCTGAATTATCTATAGTAAAGGATCCTACAAATTAATGTAAGATACCGTCACTATATATATATACAATGCCAATACAGTACTCACAAGATTCAACCATCGGATTACCAAGTCAAAATAACACCTTCATTCCTAATTTAATTTTGATACAAACAAATATTTTCAATCTGTATATAAAATGTACGTTTCACAAACGACGAAATCGATACACATATATGTCTTATTTGCTTCATGTTTAAGAGTGAACAACGAAGACCAGTTTGTATGTTATATCTTTGATTACACTTCTGGTATGATACCTATATCATTCACCTTTGGCATTGGAGGTAAGATAACGTTAACATAGACTGATTCGCTTCAGTAGGATGGGAAGGGGTCAATGGTGAATATATTGGTTGTTAAATAAACACAAATTTCCAAATTTATAATTGAGTTTAAGTACACGTTTTTAGAAGCAAAATAAATTTAGACTGTTAGAGCTAGTTTCATAATGCTTGAAGAGTGAATCTTTGGTTGGCTTACTTTCATTTGTTTTGTATCAATGTTTTATCAAACATTGTCATTAAGACTTATATATATAGACGATATAGATAGACGGAGTTACACCTATATACATTATGCTTCAATTTGATTGGATTTTATCTTGGAAGTTAGGAATCTGAATATAAATGCTTGAGCAGATATTATACAACTTTAGCAAGCTAAACATTGTTTCATTTTACAAGCTAATGGACATTCGTTCTAATAGTTGTTTTTGTTTATTAAAAATAATATCGACCTTATATTATCTTTTTAATAACAGGAATTAAATACTATTGATCGTTTAATCAATCAATTAAAACTGTGAAGTTGTAAAGAAGTTACGAAATGAAAGTACACAATTCAACTACTCCACTGAAAATAATTACATACATGTTATATCGTCGAGTCGGTTATATGTTGATGGTTAAATTAATCCCTTAAAAATGTTAGGAAGTTGTAAGGAAGTTTCAAAATGAAAGCTACACAATATAACTACATCAATGTCATATCGTCAAGTCTGTCATATGTTAAGCTTTGTCTTAATTAGTACCTTTGATAGCTATTTAGTATAACCACAATGACTAACTTACATTTTGTTTTATTCAAAAGATAAACTACCTACATCTGATGTATGCACTGTTTGTGATCCACAAGGGGGATTCATACCATTTCTAGCTAAAGGTAAATATATTCTCATGTTTTGCTTTCTCAAAAATACGATGTTGGCTGCCATTTTTTTCCAAATAACATTCTTTTTAAAACTTCGTATTTATAAATCGATAATACAAAAATAGCGAACCTAAAACGCAGATCAAATTACGAAAGGTCTGGACCCTTGTACGGTTCTTAAATATAAGCCATTTACAATTTAGCGTGATTTTACAAACATTTGATTTTAAAACCTTGTCTCTCAAAAAAAAAATATGAAAAAATACCAGGAATTTTATTAAATTATATGTTATATATATATATATAAAAAAAAGATACGGATAGCGAGAAAAGTATTAAATAGCACTATAGAATCATTCCAGAGGATTTCGAATATCTGACAAAAATGCAACTACCGATCCGTTAACGTCTTTTTTTTTCTTTCTATGACAGTTTGTAACTACTGTTGACTGATCCATATAATATCACCTATGATAATTGAAAAATAAACAAATTGACTTGTTTATAGTATCGTTCATTATAATATCAAATATATTAAAATAATTAAGGAAAAAGATATAAAAGTTACATTGGTTTCTATTTTCAGTCGATAAATGATTCTAAGTTAAATTTGTATATGTTTTTCTTTCATCCAATTTATGCAAATGATATCAGAATCTGGACAAACACGTAAGTACAGAACTATTTAAAAACAAATATTTGTTTAACATTTTTTGCAAGTTGTGGTTATATCTTTAAGAAGTTTTATAAAAAGACGTTCATAAGTACTGTCACCTGAAGTTTAGTTTATTACAGTTTTTATGCAAAATGAGAAAGATTTTCTATAACACTGAAACGCTATGTCAGAGTGATCTGTTGGAAAACTTTCCTTAAATGAATCTATTTATGTTCAAAGGTAATATTATCAATTTTTTTAAGATGTTATATTCTCACACATAGATGACGGAACCAAAGATTCGCGTTCAAATGCGCATATTATCGCATTTTGATAAAAGTTACTTCAACACACAACAAAATGAAAGTTTGAATCGGTTTTTCTATATCGTCAATTAGACCGACTGACCACGGGTATCTTATAAACAAAAGAATACGACGTTGGAGTATAAAAGAACAACGCATACAAACCGTGACGATACCTATCAATTGACATACAACATTATCATATGTCAACACGGTAGTTTACTCAAAGCGTTTGAAGAACGCTTTATTATGACATAAACTATAGTTTTGAATAATGAATCTTAGCAAGTGAATTTGAGTCATAAACTTGCGCATCTTTTCTTTATTTCAACTTGCGTAAGTCTTTCACCATTCCAAACACAGCGTGCATTTAA
The DNA here is from genome assembly GCF_965363235.1 of Mytilus galloprovincialis. Taxonomy (NCBI): domain Eukaryota; kingdom Metazoa; phylum Mollusca; class Bivalvia; order Mytilida; family Mytilidae; genus Mytilus; species Mytilus galloprovincialis. The sequence goes on from NC_134846.1 coordinate 21,068,717, forward strand.
ACAGTAGTGTTTATTGAACAGAAACTGAGTATCACTGATTGCAAAACTTTAAAATCTTAAATTATAGTTTTAAACGGTATATTTTTAGTGGCTGTATTGTCTGTTTTTTTTTTTTTTTTTGCTAATCGTTTTTTTATTACGTATTGCTGTAGCTACGGGCCCAGCTGAACTCCCGTGTGGTACGGTGTCATATTGTTCAGATGAATATCAATGTGGCGCAAATGACACCCTACCAGAAGGGTGTCCACCAACTACCATAGCAACAACAACTGAGCCATCAACAGAGCCAACAACTGAGCCATCAACAGAGCCAACAACTGAGCCATCAACAGAGCCAACAACTGAGTCAACCACTGAGGCAATAACTCAACCTAAAAAACGATGTCATAAAAGAAGACATCATCACTGAACAATTCCGCCATCTGTTGGACATATTGAGTTAAACAAAAAAAAATCTATTCATAGAACTGAACATTCATTGTATGTTTTTTAATTCCTTGCCATTCATGATTACTAATACATCTGCAAACTCTGTTGCGTATCAACCATCAACCGATGAGTCCATCTTTATCTGTTGTTTATATAGCCAAAAAGACGGAGTGTGATTTTCAATTAGACGACTCTTTACAAAAGACGACATGACACAGAAATTAACAGCTATAGGTCACCGTATGGCCTTTAACAATGAGCATAGTTTAATGAGCATTTAGGCTTGATTATCAGTTTTATTGATCGATTGATAACGTTACATTACGAGTTTCCTATGGATTTTTTACTTTACATTTTTCATCTTTCCTGAACTCCGTTTTGATGGGTTTAGCAGACTTTAGTCTAAATGTTTTACCTTAAAAACAGTGTAACTAAAAAAACAACTTGAAAACAAATCTTTGACTAAAAAGAACCGCACTCATTCCCACAACAAATACATCAAGGTGAACTAATCCAAATGTTTGACTTGACATACTATTTGTCCGTATCGATGGATTGATGTTGTAGTAGATAATCGGTATTCCAATGGGTACTAATTGTCTACTAATACTGGCCGATTTGTTTTGGTCCTCATATTAAGTACAACTCATACCTGTACAAGACCGTTTTAGGAGAGATAAAAAACCTATAAGTACTTAAAGATATATTTGATGATGTTATCTTCCTATATATTATATTGAGATGAATGTATACTACTTAACGTAAATAGTTTCTTTACACGACGTGATACTAGATTCTATGACAACTGTGGTGTTCACAATTTTCTACAAACAAATTTATGAGGAAAAAACAAACTGAAATCGACACTACACAGATTTATGAGAACTGAGAGAAATGGTTTACTTATACCGGTTTGTCTGTGTCTCGTTTCACCTACAACCTACATTTGATGCATTTTAAACAGAAAATGTTCACTGTTTGATGATCTGGTTTCGCTTATTTTTGAGTTTTTACCAGAATTTGTCTTTCTCAATATATTTATGAGATTTGATTATAAATCAAACACGTCGGCATATTAATTAGTTATTTGGCAGTTCCTGTCCACTTTTGCGGTTTTTTTAAACACATATACAAGTATAACGTAGCTATTTGGCCATTCAAACGTGAAGGTTATAAGTAAACAGACATGGAATGAAATTCTTTTTCAAATGTTTATTTTTTTTTAATACCGTCTCTTAGCTTGACGTTTTATTTTTTAAGGTATTTATTTGTGAAAGCTTAAGCATGTAAAGGCCAATATCACATCGATGCCAGTTGTTATTCGCGTATAAGGACTACAAAACGTATCAAGCAGGACACAAAAATCAATAAATAAAAATAAATAATTCGACCGCATAGTATTACCGAGTGTCTCTATAAAAATTAGTTTTTAATACGAACGACTTCAAAAATTAATATAATATGAAAACTTGTTTAAGATGAATTTTGAAAAGTTGTTTTTTTTTTTTTTTTTTTTTTTTTTTTTTTTATAGAAGATCAATATGATACTATTCTGCAAAGTACGCGATAATATTAATCAAAACGTTAAACATGGTTATAGGTACCTATAGGTATAGGAAGATGTTGTATGAGTGCCAATGAGAAAACTCTCTATCAAAATAACAATTTATTAAAGTAAACAATTATAGGTCAATATACGGCATGGAACACAGAGTTTTGGCTCACACCGAACAACAAGATATACAGGACCCCTAAATTACAATTGTAAAACCATTCAAACGGGAAAACCAATGGTATTATCTATATAAAAAAGAAAAACGAGAAACATGTATAAAGTACATAAACAAACGACAACTACTGTACATTAGATTTCTGACTTAGGACAGGTGCAAACATTTGCAGCGGGAGTAAACGTTTTAATGGTCCAAAACCTTCTTCCTTTTACTAAGACAATAGTATAACATCATAACATAGAAAAACACACGACAAAAATATCAACTGGAAGGCTTAACTCTATCAAAAAACGTAAATTAACACACTATGAAAGAATAATTTGAGATGCGATACCTGAATCCATATACATAGTTAATAAATTTATAAGGGATACATATTTAAGGTCAAAGGTAAAAAAACAAGTTTGAACAAAGTTATGGTAAGATGTCACTGTTAAGTATACTAAATCTTCCTATTAGGAATACTATTCCACAAAAAGGATTTATTCAGTTTGAGTTCAGACAACCTGTGTAACTAGAAAGGTTGTAAAGCTCGTATACATAAGTTACATAAGGTAAAATAAACGTTTGGGTTCAGACAATAAAATGATTAAATGTTTTTGGCGTGCATTTCGTCTGTTAATAAAAAAAAGTAATACCCACAGAAGAATAGAGTATATCAGTAGAGCAATACTGGGATATCAGTAGAACAATACAGGGATATCAGTAGAGCAATACAGGGATATCAGTAGAACAATACAGGGATATCAGTAGAGCAATACAGGGATATCAGTAGAACAATAAATGGATATCAGCTTAACAATAGAGGGATATCAAATGAGAAATAAAGGCATTTCAGTAGAGCATATATAAGATATCAATAGAACAATAAAAGGATATTATTAGAACAATAGAATTCAGTAGATTTATAGCGGAATTTTAATAGAGCAGCAGATGAATATCAGTACAGCAATAGGGGGTATCAATAAGGAAATAGGGAAATAAAAGGCTATCAGTAGAAAGTATAAGAGTTTTGTAGGGCAATAGAGGAATATCAGAAGATTGATGGAAGTATGTCAGTAGAACAATACAGCGATATCAGCAGATATAGATTCATGGATATATATAAAAGCGGTATTTAAGCAGAGCAATCGAGGGATATAAGCAGAACAATTTAAGGACAACATGAGAACAATACAAGGATATCAGAAGAACAATAAATTTAAGTAGAGCAATAGAGGAATATCAGTAAGGTATTAGTAGAGCAATAATCTATTATAACTAGAACAATCAAGGAATATCAGTAAAACAATTACGGAATATCAATAATGCAATATAGGAATATCAGTAGAATGAAGGCGGGATATCAGTTGAACAATACAACACATAGTTTTCTTTAAAATGAACAAATTGTGACTTTGATCGAGATTTGTCTCATTGAAACCCACATCACATCTTCTTGTATCTATATCAATATGATCAACATATCTACACAGAGATATCAGAAGAAAAATCGAGGGATATCAGTAGATTAATGGAGGGATATTAGTAGTTTAATGGAGGGATATTAGTAGATTAATGGAGGGATATCAGTAGATTAATGGAGGGATATTAGTAGATTAATGGAGGGATATCAGTAGGGTTAAGGATGGATATCAGTAGAACATCTCTTAATAAAATTCATATCATGGTTTTGTGACTTTAAATACGTTGACCCTACTTTAAGAACCCCGGACGTCATATATGTCATAATATATTTGTTTGTATACCGTGTCATGAACATGACAGTTGTTTTATTCCTTTGCTGCGTTTGAGCTTTTGATGTTGCCATGTTATAAATTATTTCCATTTTTTATTATCTAACTTTTTTCTATCATGAAAGATCTGAAAATTAAACCCGAAAAATCTATAATCTAGTTGTCTGCATATTAATATTGTAACATATCAGCTGCTCGACACAATATGAAGCCTTTTTGAAGCCGATCGTTGTGCTAGATAGAGATAAAGCTTTATTGTGTATATCAATATGCAGACAACATGATATTCATTTCATTTGCACATGCGAATGAAATACGCATGCATTTTTTGTGTAAGTTCTTTTGCAATTTTATTTACAAATGTTGCATATTTTCGAAACGTCCGCTTATATTCGACCTCAGATAATCCATAAACCCAGTTCATCTTCGCTAAAAAGGTGTACAGCATAGAAGTGAATTCCAAATACTAATCTGGTTTTGTTTTATACCCTCCCATAGTTAGAATAAACCAGTAAATAAATGTTTGATATCTATATCAACTGCTATTCTGATAACAAGAGTATGATAATTTCCATTATATTGTTTTATATGGATGCGGGTTTACAATGGAAAGATGGTATTCAGTTGACATCGAACATACTTTTGAACCACATAAAAACAAGTTATATAAAATACATGTATCTAATAGAGCCAGTGACGGTCCTTTGTACCATTAAAAAAAGAATTTTCAAAGCAACGCAAGTATTTTTCACAAAATTCGTCAATAAATTTGTAAATGTTAAAAATCATACACCAATCTACCTTCATTGTACACCATTTTTATGTCAGGTAGATGACCGTAAAGTAAATCAACAACCTGTGTGATTATTCGTTGTGATAAAATGTAATCTAATCATTAATGAATTCATATAAAAAAGAAGATGTGGTATGATTTCCAATGAGACAACTGTCCACAAGAGACGAAAATGACACATAAATTAATAACTATAGGTCACCGTACAGCCTTCAACAATAAGCAAAGCCCATACCGCATAGTCAGCTATAAAAGACGCCGAAATGACAATGTAAAACAATTCGAACGAGAAAACTAACGGCCTTATTTATATAAAAAAATGATCGACAAAACAAATATGTAACACATAAACGAACGCATCCACTGAATTTTGATTCGACCAGATTTCGAGTATAATAACAAAGCAATGTACACGATTACACTTTGCAACGTTTATCGTAATTTCAGGATAAACACCCACGACAGGTAACTATAAGAAATAGAAAAAATAAAATGAACTGATATCAAACATTGTTTCGCCTTAAATTTGTTTAAATTATAAAAAAAAAGAATTTTGTCTATCTTCGTTCTGAATAAAGTGGCGCCATCTTGTTTCCACGTATACTGAGTGCAGACCATCTAATGTAAGAATTTTGTATAAAGAAAGATTCTCAAATTGTATCCTCAGACCAATCCAGCTCCATTCATCTAACTTTAAGATATTTTGATTAATGTCTTTTGTGTTCTTGTAAATAACAAAGATAGTTAATTTTTAATTATTGTTAATCATTTTCTCTATTCTGTTAATTCCACACAAAACCTCAACAAAGACTCACAGAAACATCTTACTTTTTACTACTTATGTATGTGAGTTGTTTCTGATTAACATGATCATTGGTGAGTTGTTTCAGATAAAGCATAAAGATGCTTAGAAACTCTACTTTCATGCAAATAGTTATGTTTAATTAATAAGATTGAGAATGGAAATGGGGAATGTGTCATAGAGACAACATCCCGACCATAGAACAGACAACAGCATAAGGTCACCAATAGGTCTTCAATGCAGCGAGAAATTCCCGCACACAGAGGCGTCCTTCAGCTGTCCCCTAAACAAGTATATATACTAGTTCAGTGATAATGAACGCCATACTAAACTCCAAACTATACATATAACTAAAATTAAAAATAATACATGACAAACAAAGGTCAGATGTTCCAGGCGCAACAATGCGGCTGGGTTAAACATGTTTATGAGATCTCAACCGCCCCCCTATACCTCTAGCCAATGTAGAAAAGTCAACGCATAACAATACGCACATTAAAATTCAGATCAAGAGAAGTCCGAGTCTGATGTGAGAAGATGGAAAGATTTTTAACAATATGAGTAGCTGTATATGTCAAAAAGTAACGATTTTGAATGGAAATACAACTTTTTGAAGCAAAACAGCTGATTGGTATTTATTTTTAAATTATTATGTATACTCAGTATACTATCGAAATACTAAAAATAAATGAAAGTATATATAAAAAACATTAACTGTTTACAAAATTATTTTTTGAAAAGCTTAAGCTTTTCTACCTCAGGAATAGATGACCGTATCTGTATTTGGCAAAGCTTTTTGGATTTTTTTTACCCTCATTGACAACAAAGGTGTATCTCAGAAATGATCAAAATTCGTTCAATAACGTTTCGAAAATGCGGAATGTTAACCAAATTCATCTGTTTCATGCCAATCGAATCTATGTGAATGTATTCCGCTAAAACACCAAAATATTTTAAGTTATACAAACAAAAAAATATTACTTATGGACGTTACTCTACGAAACAAAAGCGCAGATAGTCCAAATTCTCGCCCTGTTTCTGACCAATCTGCATGTAGTTAACCAATTAATATCCAATATGTATCACTGAATATCAGGCAAATAACAAACAATAACTTGGTAATAATGGTTAGAATTCTACCTTTGTTTGAATATGTTTACCTTTATGAGTATTACTCTTTACCTGATTATAATCGACTTTAGTATATCCTGGCACTTTGCCTAAGGAGCTTCACTTTTGAAAAAAAAAATTTAAAGATTTTACTTTTCTTTATATATATGCATATATTTGCATCTCGAAATCAAACACACGTGTATAATTGAAATGCATAGTTGAACTTAATAGTTATACAGACGTTTTATGTACGCAACACAATAAAATAAATCCACATTGCCCGAGAATTTAAGAGGCCGTTTCAAATCGAAGATTGGCTGCAAATCTCCCAAGCACGCAATATCAATGTGTTAGAGCAAACATAAGTTGGTCCGTGATCAATCGCATGTGTCCGGTTAGGATGAAATGTCTTTCTGCGGTTTATTTAAATTGAGAGTACGGTTCATATTCATCTTCTCTGCCTAAATTTGCATTTATATATATTTCTATATTTATGGCCCTCACCTGTTAACGTTTCCTTTTCGCCACTTTTCAAAATATTGGATCCGCATCTGGCAACGACATCTGATTATGTTTTGTTTTCAATTTTACTCACCTTACACACTTTCATTTATTATTTGTTCTGTAAAACGAATTCGGTGACCCCCTTTTAATTGTTTAACAATAGATATGGAAATCAATTCTATATTATGATTTACTTCAAGGGATAAAAAAAATGCCTGGATATGCATGTCTTTTGTATTTTGACTCCGACATCATTCCCGGTAAACATTATAATACAGAACAATCCCTAGTAGAACGCACGTTAATTTAAAAAAAATATGTATAAGGACTGTTTATCATTTCATTTTATGATAAACGAAAAATACTTCTGTTTAGAAAGATATCGATTCTCAAAAAAAAAAGGGTTTCAATATTTCTTAAATAGTCAGAAAATATCATTCAACATATTTTTTCACTGCAACAAATATGATTAAAGATAGATAATCTATACAGAAAGACAGAAAATTATATATAATGTGTAGGTCATATGAAACTTAAATTAAAAACAAATGTTCATAATAAAAACCATGGTTAGAACTAAACCAGTCCCATTAGGTCTGTACGTCGAATTACGGACATTTGTCTTTTTTTTTGGAAATCTCTATTACTTCTTAAGTACCAGAAAACATTAAAGTGAACCTATTATTAGTTTCCTGAACATTTCCTGACAGATCGTTGGAATAGTTTCAGACAGCTCTATCTAATGCTATTGTTATTCAATAGATTTTTATTATTTATGCTAGTAATAAATTAGAATATGTATTGTCTCTCTTTATCTAAATCTAGAATTAGCTTTAGAGATGTTAGACGGAGTGTTAATTCATTCAATAAATGATGAATAACATCTTTCAACAAGCGATACGAATCCAGTGAATTGTTCAAAGTTATTTTCTGAATCAGGTAAGATGTAAATTATGTTAAGTTTTAGTTTACATATTTATTTGATATTAAAATATTAATTTTTGGTTGTCTTGTATTTCTCATAAAACTTTCAATGTCTGCTACATGTTGATCAGTAGTCTAGGTATGGATAATTCAAATGTTAGTTGTTTTACAGAGAGCAGTAACCATTTGTTCAGGGAGTGTTCAAATCATGTTCAGCTACAGCATAGACCTTTCTGTGACAGGAATTATCAAGAAAACTTTCAATTTCTTTTCAAATAAGGTACGATATTTCGTAAAGAAAGGGTGGTTTCAGATAGTATCCTACTTTATACATGTTATATAACCCAGGTGCTCAGCAGAAACTATTCAAATGATTTTAACAAAATAAATATTAATCTTTCTATGTAAATTGACTGTTAGAAATAATTTTGTGTGCCAAAAAAAAATGTATGGTTAAGTCAAATACAATATTCAATAGTACCGTAGATGAAAACAATAAATAAACATTAATGCCCATATTTTATTGACTTTTTTTCATTCCAAAACAGTTTTAAATGTGTTCTGCTTGTTTAGTGTTACCCTTTCCCGCCATGTTTAAATTCAAGAGTCAAAGAATCAACAGACACGGCTTTTTCCGCCTCATTTCTAAACTTATACATCGAATTTAACATAACTGGTTTTCTCAGTATCTGATATTATGATAAACGAGACTATTTTATTTTGAAATTATCAATTTCACTCCATCTATGTGGCAATATACTAACTTCACCTGCATATGGGATATATATCTTATTTATCTTATTTGGTATTCAAGAGCGTCAAGCTTCTACTTGGACTTCGTAAAATGTCACCAGTGTCTGAGTAGAAAGTTGATGAACCTGGGGTATACCAACGAATGTCTAGTTATTTTTTTAAGACAGTTCATTGGGAGGTGCCAAAACCTTGTTGATAAATATTCCATGTCAACTTCAGAGATAATACACGATAGTTTGAGGTATATGTTCTGGGTACTGTTTATTATCTTAATAACGCGTTATATTATTCTTTCATTTGTCTTTATGCATATTGTTTTTACTGTTTAGTCTGTTTTTTGTAAAATCCATTTGACGTGGCTCTGAACTTATACATCCCGTGAATGTGTTATTGTGCTATATCAATATTTTTGTATTTGTCTTTTATTTTTGACAATGTGCTTTGTCTATATACCTTTTTGTGTTTCTTTTGCACATGTGACTTGGTTATGCACTTATGCTTCTCGTCGTTGTTTTTATGCTATGGTATTTGTTTTGTATTATTGTCTTTCATTTTTTGACACTGTGCTTTGTCTATATATCTTTATGTGTTTCTCTGTTACATGTGGCTTGGTTTTTCACTCAAACATCTTGTCATTGTGTGATTGTGGTTCGGTAAATTTTTGTATTCTTGTCTTTTATTTTGATAATGTGCTATGTCTATATACCATTTTGTGTTTTTTGTTTGTTTGTGTTGATAGTGAGTATGACTATAACACAATGTTGACTACTGTTTCCTCATTCTTTGCCATTTTATCTAGTATGTCTGCTTGTTTTGTTCACACATTGTTATTAATATAATGGAACTTAATACAACAGTCATACAAGTGGGAGGTCTAGCTAGATTTAAACCAGGTTTAATTAACCATTTTCTACATAAAAAATGTCTGTACCAAGTCAGGAGCATGATTTGTTATCCATTTGAATGCTGTGTTTGAGCTTTTGGTTAAAGACTTTCATTCTTGAATTTTGCTCAGAGTTCGATATTTTTGTTATTTTACTTTTTAGATATTTTGGATATGATTTCGAACAGTTATTACGCTTAAAAACTTATCTTGTAAAGCCGAAGAATTTTTTTATTGTGAGAGTTACAGTATATCCTCTCTCGTTTTGTTAGTGTATCGCTATCATAACCAGAATATATAACACCGCAATTCTTTTTCCTCTTTGTGTTGTTACATTCTCAGGAATTTTTGGCCGATTGTGATCGAATCGAATCGACTCGATGAAATCTTATACATGTAGTAGTATCTACCTTTACCAAATAAATTTCTCGTTATCTTGTTGTAACTTACATGTATAAACCGTTAGTCGTATAAATTTAGAGTCATTTAATTAAGGTTCTCGGTCTTAACTTAGAAAATGAGGCCAATGTATATGTGAACTTTTGCTTTTTTATATTCTCATTGACACGTTTAAGTATATATTTATATATACCGTTCCGATCCCTAACATCACTGAAAAGACATATATTGTCGAAATCTAGATCTGGGGTACAAAAAAAAATTTGACACCTTGTGTATGTGGCATAACATCTTAGCCACAAGTTTATCGTTTTCTGTTTACTATTAAATTTATATTAAGATCCATTTTGTTACATCTCGTCATCAATTTTATTTGGCAATCGCCAATGGCAGTCAGCAGGGTTTCATAACATCAGTTGTTCGACCTGTTAGTCAAATGCGTTTTGATTAAATATAATTTTTCACTATTTTGGTCTTTTGGAAAATGTTGTTTGTGCTGTATTTAGACCCTTCTACAACGAAATTTTTTTTACATGCACACGTATAAAAATTGCGGTTTTTATCCAACGCAATCATAGGTTTGATTGTAGTTTTCAATTTAGACTCGTTTGTATATATATATATATATATATATAAGAACTAGCGCAAAATGTTTGCTTTATAGTACATGTATAACATTTGGTCTAAACCAATCCAATAATATCTAATAAAAGCTATTGTCCCTGAAATGTTTTATTTTATAGTAAATTGATCATTATTTTCAATTGGTACATGATTAAGCCATAAGGTCCTATGTTGGGTAACATATGACCTTGAAAAATGTCAACAGGAAGTCATCTTCAGAAAAGTGGGAGTAGACATTATCACTTTTTTCATGGAAAAGTACTCTGAAACAATTTTTTTTTTTCATTGCCATTCATAAACATGTCATTTGAGACCAGAAGTGACCGTCAATAAACCAGAAGTATCTCATTACCCCCATAGTTTTAGGCAAAAGTACATAGAAACTGTATGTTTTTGGAAGCAATGTAAAAACAGCTATCCTATAAGTCGGAAGTGAAGTTTTCTAAACAGGAAGTTGCGATCATTTCCCTTTTTCAGGCAACAGTATATATAAACCATATATTTTGGTAATCTTAGTTAATAAAGCTTTCCAATAAGACAGGAAGTGATATTTCCTGAACCAGAAGGAGCCAATTATCTTTCTTATTTCAAACAAAAATACATAGAAATCATATATTCTAGAAATCAGTATAAATAAACCTTTCATTGGACGCCAACAGTAACTATGAGTAAATGGAAGTAATTTTTTATTAATTACTTGGATAATTGATGTTGAAAGACCTTCAATTGTTCTCTGAAAAATTAGTTTCCTATTCAACTTTGATTTTATATTGCGTAGATCTACATTTAAATATTCCATTTTTGTCGTCTAAGTCGTTATCCTACTTTAATCGTGACGACTCAGAAATAGCAAAATGTGAATCATATGATTTGAATCAATGTATACTAATATGCCATTTAATCAAAAACGAAAATAGAACATAACATTTGAACGACAACAATTACAAGAAGGACAAAGGAGTACGTCGTCCTCTCTCCAAACTTTTACTCCTTGTCACCTTGGGGAGCTGGAAGTAGGATTTGGAGCATAATATATTTAATAAGATTTGGAGTTAATGACGCACAAAGTTTAAAACATATATTTATTTAAAAAGAACACAACCCAAATCACTGGCATTATACATTAAACTAGGTATTAGCATTATAACTCATGTGCCAGGAATCTGACACGTTATTAACCGCTGGCAGTACGATGTTCGGACGTCTAGCAGATTCTTTTCCTCCTAATGTGTTTGGCTCTAGGTGCATCAATATGTAACCTCAGAATTTCAATGCAAGTCACAGATTGACTTGTAATTGATAACAGTAAGAAAAGTGTCAACTGATGCGTGATTTGGTACTACGATTCGTTTAGTGTTAATTGTTATCAAGACTTTTCGTTAGGCAAAATTGTCATGAAACCCAACAAAACATTACAAATTTCTCTGGAGCTTAAAAAGCTATCCCAAATAAAGGTACTGTTCTCGGTTGAAATATGTGACATTGACAGAACATAACTTGACAATGATAAAAAGCAATTCACATGAATTTCTCATTCTTTACAGGTTAAAGCAGAATAAAAAAAGTACACCATGTATGTTCTTGTAGCCATGAATATTATATAATTGTTTAAAAGAACTTATATAAATTATATAAACAAATATGTTCTTTATTCATATAGTTTCACAGTAAATTTCGCTCAAATGCCAAGGTAAGGGTAATATTCCGCGGTACATATTATATGATCATGATAATGTCGGCGCTTAAATAATTGATTGTACATTGTGTTTTTTTACTTTCGCTAAAATTTCATATTCCTGTACTAGTTAAACGCTAAATAAACTCATAATAAAACACCATCGAACACATAATCACCACATTTATACTTTCTAAAAGAATATGTTATCAATTTGTTCAAAGTTGGTAAAAACACTACAGTACATATGGTACAGCAGGTATGGGTGTGTTTAAAAGAGGGACGAAAGATACCAGAGAGAGAGTCAAACCCATAGATAGAAAATAAACTGACTACGCCATGGCTAAAATTATAAAGACAAACAGACATATAATAGTACAGAAGAAACAACATAGAAAAAAAAGACTAAGCAACACGAACTCCAACAAAAACTTTGGGTGATCTCAGGTGCTCCGGCAGAAGGGTAAGCAGATCCTGCTCCACAGGGAAGAATTTCACTGAATACCATAAATCAATGGGCTTGCAATGAGTAACAAAAGAGGGGAGAAAGATACCAGAGAGACAGTCAAACTCATAGATCGAAAATAAACTGACAACGCCATAAATAAAAGGACACATCATAGAAAACTAAAAACTAAACAACACGGATCCCACTAAAACTGTTTTTTGATACGTGTGGGTATCATATTAGATTTTGAGAACAAAAACATTGTCAGATATTTTACTTTTGCTTTGGGTTTTTGTCATTAGCGTTTCATACCATTTCAATATCGATAAATTATATATCTCAGAAAGGGGCGATATAACCAATATAAAACATTCTAATCAGCATATACATAAAATAGGCATTTTCTAAAATTGGACATTTTGTAAAATGCTTCTTCTGTTTTAATCAGTTTCAAACATGTCTGTAAGATTCGGGCGTTTCAGAAAATGCTTTAAACAATAACATACATGAAATGAAAGTCCAGAACATTAGAGCAGATAATTCTATAATAATTATTGAATCAACAGAATGTTTTGAGAAGCAGGATATGTTACACATTTGTTTTGATATTGTTTGTTTTAGATCTGGTCTTTCTATCAACACTTTTATAGAAACAATAAAATATGGGGGTCTCCATGTATGAAAGAAAATCTTTACATCTAAAACAGAAAACAAGAAACCCATAACATTTTTTATTTTGTCAAACTAATGATATGATTTCGTTATAAGCATTAAGAACGTTTAACTAATATAAAAATCGATATCATTGATTTGTCATTAGTTATAATGTTAATGTTGACAAGGATAATGACATAATCACAGTGAGACGTAGACGGTTACGTAAAAGTATACGTGATTTTGCTGTACCTTAACATATGATGTCTAAGAAATAACAATACAGAGGAGTAATGTATAATCAATGGAGTTACATAGTTTATAATAATTTATAAATGTCACATCTTGTTAATTATTCACATTAATACAAACATCAAACAATGAACAAAATTAAATAATTGAAATACTTTGATTTGGTAGAGATATGTCTTATGATCCTTTAAAAAACTAATCGAAGATAAAGATACAATACCAAAAGATAACAAATAATGCCCTAAATCAGACTGGACTGTTTTTTCGTATAATGAACAACTTTTTTTTTCTTGCTCAAATTTAACTCGACTCCATCGACAATACCGATTTAGCAACCAAAATAATAACATAAACAGTGTCTCTTATTGAAATGTTCTTATAAAGTAAAGTAAAGATTGAACAAAAAGGTAAACAAAATTAAAGGAAAGACTATGACATCTGATTTCTGAAGTGTTTATTGGGAGGAGCAACTCTTAATCAATGAAATTGTAGGGTTTTCTTGATTTTATATATGTCTATCATTTCCTGAAACGTAGTCAATGGATATATTATTTACATGATATAGATACTGATTATCATTTTTTAATATTGTTACTAACTTTTTGACTTTTGTAGTGAAGGAAAGTAAAATTACAAACTACTGAACTCCGAGGAAAACTCAAAACGGAGAGTTCCTAATCAAATGGCAAAATCAAATGATAAAACTCATCAAACGAATGGACAACAACTGTTATATTCCTGATTTAATACAGGTATTTCTAAATATAGAAAATGGCAGATTGAACCTGGTTTTATAGCGTTAAACCTTTCGCTTTGATGACTGTCGCATCAAATTCCATTATATTTACAACAATGAGTGAACAAAACGGACATAATAGGTAAAATTGTCAAAAACAAAGTTTAGTGAATATCCAATTTCGTTGATTGAGTAAAATCTGTATAGAGACCTGTAGGCAATGTCTACTTCGCTTATCATTTCAATTCGTTTCTGATCTTTCAAAAGGAACCCCTCCACCCAACAATTGTAGGTCATGAATGCATACGAACCCACAATAATATGAATTACAAACTTTTTATAGGCGTTTTGTATTCCAACTGTGATACTTTTGGTAAAAATCGTATGTGATAATCAATAATTACTGTTGTCCTGGAATACAACAACTCATCTTTTATGGTAAACTTCTGTGAAATATTTACATATTTCAAAACCAGAACGCTAAGGTACTTTGCAGAACTGTGAGGCAGATATATATTCCTTCATGTATTAAGTGGCAGATGACAATTCGCTGCTGATAAAGCAATCTTCGTTCTTGTAAATAGTCACTGACTGTCAAGCATATAGGATAAGCATAGCTGAATTTTGACCACAAGAGTACCTTGTTATGTGTATTTTAAACGTGCTGAGTGCATTGCTCTGGGTTCGAAGTCATAAAACTCTGCTCAGTGTTTGGAGCACAAATATCATGCTCGAAACATGATATTCATGATTGGTTGATTTTGGAGTATGAGTACAAAAAACTGACTTGAAAGTTTATGACTTACGGGTATTTTAACGTGCTGAGTGCATTGCTCAAATTGTGTAATATGTTTCTGTAATATGTTGTGGCTGTTTGTCGCTTGAACTAGTATCTATTTTTTTTACATTTAAGATGTGAGCTGTATAACCTCTTTTCCATATTTCCACATAGTTATTAATTGAATTGCATCTGTGGTTGGCTAAATCAAGAATATTGTATTATGATTCTGATGTTGAAGACTGGTTTTTGCCAAGTACTTTTATCAATAAAAACACTGGCAAAAGTATATTTACGTGTTATGCATACTTTATTGTATGCGTAGGAAGTTTTAAATGTTAATGTATCAGTAGATCGTCACATCTGCCAGGTCTGCACAATATAATGATTTAGAAGAAATAATAAGAAATCATATCTTTAATTGAGAGATTGGAGATAATTGAGATAGACATGTGGTTAAGAACTGACAAAAATCGCATGCAAATAATGATTTATTTTGGATTTTTCTTATTGACTGTTTCCATGGTTTCTGCAAGTAAGTATTTTCTATCTTTGATAATGATATAATGGTCCATTCGTTTGCAAAAAAAAACGCAATTTTTGTTTGTATCTACTAATTTGTAATTGAGACAGTGAAAAATGTTTAAACTAAATATAATTCTTATATTTGCGTCATTATTACAAAGATTTTGAACAAAAAGGTAATTTTTATTTGAACTGTCTAAAAGAAAGAATAATAATTTAATGATCAGGCTTTTAGGACTTTTCATGTGATCGTTAATGTTGTAATATATGATCCTCCAAATCATTATGGAATGTTCAAGCTGTATTGTAGTACACATACTTTTACATGTATAACCAATGAGTAGAAATAGAGCTTTATGTCTATTTCGGTACTTACATGCACATATGGATATTATTACTCACCTATGTAAAGCTTTGATTTCTTGTCCAGAATTTGTTATACTTCCCGTCTTTTTTGTTTTTGGTCAGCTCCTTTAACATTTGATCAAATAGTTATCAAAGGTACCAGGATTATATATTTCAAAGGAGTAGGTCCGGTAAGGACCGATTTTGGCCTCAAATTTCAGGTTCATCTGACGAAAGATTTTGACCACTTTTTAAACAAATAAGTGTCTATTTCATTTGATTCGATTAGTTTGTGTGACAGATTTTAACTGATTTAGTCATTAAAAACGATCCGATCCAAGCTTAATATGAAAAATCTTCTAAATGTGACGAAACATGTCACTTTTCAGATTGTTTTTGTCAAAAATGAAAGTGGCCGCATCCGTGTTCATCCTCAACCTTTATATATGTTATGTATAATCATAAAATACAACTTACATTTCAATATTAAGGATGAACACGAATGCGGCCACTTTCGTTTTACACGAAAACCGTCCAAAATTCAACTAAAATGCTAGAATTGTGAAGATTTCAGTAATTTCGCATGACTTTATGGTGCTAGTACCCGATATATGTGCATTGTATTATCAAAAACAGCCCATATTTATGTAGCAGAAGCATTCTACTGTCCAATAAATAAATAACAGTTTACATTTTAACAATTTTGTAAAACTGCTATATTTTGGGGCCAAAAAGGGGTCTAAGTGGACCTACTCCTTTCAGATTTTTCAACATTTCGGCCTCGAGCAGTACTGGAGAGACATTTAATGTCGACATTTGCCTGGACATTGGTACTGTTAAAGTTATTACATCTTTTTTTTATAGAAGATACATGTACCTCTTTACAAGTGTAAATTAGCTAGAATGAAGTGATAGTGCGTCTTTTACAATACACAACTACAAACCAATTGTTCAGCATGTTCAGAGAATAATTGAAGGTCTTTCCACATCAATTTTCTAAATATTTTTATGAGAAGCTATTTTCGATTAACTCAAAATTACTATTGGCGTCAAAGCATAAGTTATTTACCTTTCAAAACCAGCTGCAGGAAGCTAAAGTACTTTACATAATTTTGTGGAAGATATGTATTTCTGTGTGTATTAAGTGGCAGATGACAAGTCGCTGCTGATAAAGCAATCTTCGTTCTTGGAAATAGTCACTGAATGGTAAAAATATAGGTAATATGTATGCATAGCAGAATTTCGACCACAAGAGTGTCAGTTCATTGGTATTTAAGACGTGCTGTGTGCATTACACTGAGGTTAAAGTCATTAAACTTTGTTCAGTTCTCGGAGCACAAAAAAAAAAAAAATGCTCGAAACATGAAATCCAACATTTTGATTGGTTAAATTTGTAGTATATGAGTACATAAAACTGACTTGAAAGGTTTATGACTTACAGGTATATAAGACGTGCTAAGCATGCTAAGTGCATTGCTTAAATTGTGTGATATGTTTCTGTAATATGTTGTGGCTGTTTGTTGCTTGAACTAGTATCTATTTGTTTACATTTAAGAAATTTTGTATCTCCAGTTTTTCATGTTTCCACATAGTAATTGATATAATTGCATCTGTGGTTGACTAAAACAGACAAAATCAAAAATATTGTATCATGTTTCTGATGTTCTGGTTTTTTAACAAGTACTTAAATAATTAAAAAAAATGGCAAAATATATTTACTCCTCATGTATACTTTATAGTTTGCGTAGGAAGTCTTAAATGTTAATAACTCGGTAGGACGTCACTTCTGCACAATATAATAATTTAGTGGAAATAAGGAGAAATCATATTTTTAATTTAAAGATTTGATATAATTACCAAACCTTCACATGCTATTTGTTAAAAAGTGTAACATCACAACATAGAAAAACATACTATAAAATATCCGACCCTGAACGAATTAATATAATCTATGATACAGTGTAGATACCAAATCAATAAAATAAGGGATGAATAAATAAAGTAACAGTATAATCCCGCTGTGAAATGTTTAACAATTTCATTAAAACAACAGTTAGCTTGAACAAAAGTCCGCGATTTACAATACTTTAATCCACAGGTAATAAAAATTGTTTTATTCTTTGGTAAACTTGAAAAAGGATATTTTTTTATAAAAATAATGTTCATGTACAAATTACGAAGATATGAAAATATATACTAGTTATACCAAACGCTTATCAAAGCTGGTATAAGGTCCACTAGTAAATGTAAATAGTTATCAAAGGTACCAGGATTATAATTTAAAACGCCAGACTCGCGTTTCGTCTACATAATACTCAGCAGTGACGCTCAGATCAAAATAGTTATGAAGCCAAACAAAAACAAAGTTAAAGAGCAGTGAGGACTCAAAATTCCAAATAAATGTGCCAAATACGACTAAGGTAATCTATTCCTGGGATAAGAATTGAGAATGGAAATTGGGAATGTGTCAAAGAGACAACAAGCCGACCATTGAGCTGACAACAGCCAAAGACCACCAATGGGTCTTCAATGCAGCGAGAAACTCCCGCACATGGAGGCGTCCTTCAGCTGGTCCCTAAACAAATATGTATACTAGTTCAGTGATAATGGACGTCATACAAAACTCCGAATTATACACAAGAAACTAAAATTAAGAATCATACAAGACTAACAAAGGCCAGGAGGCTTCTGACTTGGGACAGGCGCAAAAATGTTCAAAGATCTAACTACAACATTGGTAGGATAACCTTTACTAATAAGTTTTTTCGATGAGTTTACACAAATTACATAGTCATGTCCGCGATATTAGTACACTATTGCAGTAAAATTTAGGATGTGAAATAACCGTTTTTAATAAGTTGTCTACATGTACAGCAAAATTTACGAATCAAATCTTTGTATCTATGAAAAAAATTTAGGAAAAGTTTAACTTTGACGTTTGGTAACTATTTACATTTTAGTGGGGAAAATATAAAGATAGTATATTTATAACTTGGTCAGATAGACGCGCGTTTCGTCTTCATAAAAGTCATCAGTGGCGCTAGACTGTATGTCAAAGTATGTTAACATATTTTTTTTCACGGTATACAATGATCTATAATTTTACTGGTTGGTAATTAACGTCGCAATGTGCATTCTAACTGTTTAGTAATATTTTTTTGACACTTTTTTCTTTCAATAAACAATACAAGCACGAATTTTTAACTTACTTATTATATAATCTTGATCAATGTTACTTAACATGTTAATTTGTTTTTATTTTCTTAACATGTATTTTACATACATGTACTTTTCCATGGCGGTGGCGTATGTTGCTTACATATTTCTATTGATTTATTCTGTTAATTATTTTCAATAAATAACGCGCTTTTTTTTTTTCTCATTCTCAAATAAATTTTTAAAGTATATATTAGCGAAAGTTTTTGGAAATTGATAGCAGTTGCTTAGTTTGTATCAGAAACTTTTTGGATAGTTTTAATTGTAAGTAAAGATGTTTTTGTCGTAATAAATGCTATACAGTGAAACCTGACTAAACCGAATCCTGTATTAACCGAAAACCTGTCTAAACCAAACATGTTCGTAAGCACCGTCATATCAAATTATATAGGTTCGGTTTAAACAGGTTTCAATGTATAATGGAAATATTTTCATGCAATACTTTACATGTTTTGTTTAGTACATTGTTAGTCATTGTTGCAATTTAAATGTTAAAATGTATAGCTGTTCGGATTTTTTAAAACGATAGGATATTTCTCGACTACAATATCTTCAAAAAGATACCATAACTGTTAATTGACCCTTCGAATGTCAGCTTTCTAAGGTTCAATATTGCTTTTCTTTTCTTTTTCCAAATGAAAGTGCCTCAATGTGTTTTGGAAATTTAATGGTATAGTTTAATTTCAGTATAACGCATTGCGTATCATTCCCAGACAAACTTTTATTGGTGTCTTGTCTTTTCAATGCATTATTTTTGTTGTTTTTTGTTTTAACGACAATGTTTATTGTTGATTTCCCCGTGGTATCCTCTCCATAATTAAGGTATAACCCAAATCGTTTCTGATATATAATGAGACTTAATTTTTTTGCAAATATAGCTTCAAATCTAGATTGAATGATTTAATGTTTGTCCACAACTTCATAACAATGGATTGGTCGAGACATGTTTTAAAATAAACATTACTAAAATTTAAGAAGATGTGGTATGAGTGCCAATGGCACAACCTTCTATCCAGTTTTGAGATTATTTGATCAGCTGGATATATGTATATAAGTGTCGATGAATGTGGTGTTAAATTTAATATCATGTTTATTGTGAAATTTTCATTTCAATGCTATATTGAATACATTCTTAATTTCAAATTGTTGTTCAAATTTCTAGCCAGGGGAAATAGCTGTTGTACAAAAAAGTTCTTAAATTGATGAAATACAATAGATAGATACAAAACAATAGGTCTTAGTTGGTTGAGACTTGTCGAGTTTGGTTCAGACTAGGTCGAGTATAATTCAGAGTAGGTCGAGTATGGTTCATATATAATTAAAATGGTCGAGTAAAGGTCGAGTACAAGTTCAGACTGGTAAGTATGGGTCGGACTACAGTCGAGTATTTTTTAAGTAAATTTCAGACCAATTCACACTGGTCGAGTAAAGGTCGAGTACAAGTTCAGACTGGTAAGTATGGGTCGGGCTACAGTCTAGTATTTTCAAGTTAATTTCAGACCAATTCAGACTGGTCGAGTAAAAATCAATACGGTCAGATACAGATATAGGCCATTTCAAACCTTAACTTGTTTGTAGTGAATGGTTAGTGTAGAATTTTGAGGCGTTAACAAAAAAAGTAAATAAAAAAGACAATATTGAAATTAAGGATATTACGAAAAGAAGGATTTCTGACTCATATCTTGATCTTTTTCTCGATATTGACGCAGACTTCTACCAGAATATATTGTAAACGTGATAATTTCAACTTCCAATTACCATATTTTCATTTCTCCGAATTGTAGACCATATTCTCCACTTATTACATTTGCATATATCAGTTTATATGTCACATTCGTTCTCACTTTACGTGCATCATCATTTTTTCTATATATAAGTTTTGCAGTTACTGTCACGTATAGGCTAACCTCTACAATTTGATTGCTCTATTTACTACCGACATATATGAATCTTTAGATACATGTACAAGCGTTTTATCGATCATTTAACAAATTCAGTCATTTCATATTTCCTGAGTGATTAAGAGAGTTTGCATTTAATTCATGCATGTAGGTAGACTTTGGCTTCAGTGAATATCAGCGTTAAAGGATTGGAGTTATGCTATCAAAATCCTTCTGTTTGAATCCGTCCTTGCTTTTTTAACTTACTGTGGATGCATTTATTTTCGTGGGTACCAATTTTCGTAGATTAACAAAAACTAACATGTTCATGGATATTTAATTTCGTGGTTTTTCCAAAGAATGTACACAAACCTATGGAAAATTTGCTTTTTGTTGAACATATAATTTTGTGGTTCGCGTGTTCCCACGAAATCCACGAAAATTGGTATCCAACAAATAATAATGAATTCACAGTACTATAAACATATTGTTTTGATTAATTAACAAAACTTAATAGTGGTATTGAGGTGGAAAAAAACTTGATTCATAGTGTTCTATAGTGTAATATTGATATATATAATAACTAATGTTACTATTGAATTGTCGTTTTTACGTCATGTCGGATAACAAATTGGATGTTATTAATTTAATATTATAGAAATAAAGTTAACTAAGATAACTTCTACATTTGCAGGTCTAAATGTCACTTGCGAGATTCCATGTGAGTTGAGAGGTAAAACATTGGATATTTTTATTGGGACGGACACTAAGCGAGGATATTGGACTTTTGAGAATGATGGTGTAACAAGTTCTTATACAGTGTCCCATGGTAGGAGAGAACAGACGAATGTTTTAACCTGTTATGAACGTCTTGAACGATTCATCCTCTTCAGGTTTTATTAATAATTAATTGATATGTTTACCAATCATTTTAAGTGATTACATGCTCTATACAAAATATGATTTGGACCAAGGCAAAACTACAAAAGCATTTAATATCATTCACACAAACTGGCACTTTTTAAAATTAAGTTGGGTGTTAATTGAAGTTGTGTCGGAAGGGATATTTTTCAATTCAGATTTTGCTCAATTCTAAGATGAACTATAGCATATCATTTGACAGAACTATCTTAATTTGGGAAACATAACTCAAATTCATTGTTTTAGATAAAGAAAGATCTTACTTCGTGTAGATGAATTCATCACAATTGTTTTATCGACATCAATTTTTATTTCTTTGTTGGATTGATATTTTGTCTTCTAGGTTTAATTGATTGTTTACAACTACTGGATAGCTTTGTTTTGTTAACATATAAAGCAGAATTCATATAGAGCCATTTTGATGAATATTTACATTTCATATATCCTATTGAACATAATGTAATCGACACTTCTGTAAGTTGGAGGTATGCATCATGCATATCTTGATCTTGTCCTCAATACTGACATACATGTAGAAAGACGACTTTAACCTGGCATTTTAAAATGACACATGTGATACTTTCAACTTTCGAATTGTCAAGTTATCATTTCTTCCCAGTAACATACCCTCTACTCTATCATATATCTCTTATATGTATTAGCTTATACGTTACGCTCGTGTATGTTTGCACTAAATTGACTTCATTAAAATATGTATATTTCTTAGTTTTAGTTTAGTTTCAACTTATTTATTTATAGGGGATTGGGAAAACAAGTTGTCCAACTTATATTAATCCCTTTCTGCTTTGCGGGTGCGAGTGCTGCCTTGTAGCGGCATTAGCTTGCTCTTTTTTATAAGATCTACAAGGGTGTCATTTACGTGCAAGAGATATGACTCTCTCTTAACACGGGTCAGACATGTATCGTCCCCTCTTGATGGACTATAATCGTTTCCTCAAGACCATACGAGCAAATGGTGTGCCAGGAAAGCCGAAAATTCAGTCCCTTAAATTTTCATACAGGAACGTATTTCTTATACAGATAAAATTGAGAAAGGAAATGGGGAATGTGTCAAAGCGACAACAACCCGACCATAGTGCAAATAACATACTAGCAAAAATCTTTACCTGCTCTAATAAAGTTCCAAGGAAAAATGACTGGAATCGATACTAAATAGCTATAGTCATCATTACATTAGGTGAAACCGATCCGATATGTTTTTGTCGCAACTCACTCGCGGCATACTTTAACGGTATTAGATACCAGTATAGTTGTCCGATCTGTAATTTTATGTGTCTAGTTTTCAATTGTGACATTTTTACTAAGTATGAATTCTCATTAATTGCAGTTGTTGAATACTCAACAAGATCAACTTATCAGGGGTTGAAATCATAAAACTTTGCTCAGTGCTTGGAAGCACAAAAATCATGCTCGAAATATGGAATCCAGCATTTTGATTGGTTGAATATGAAGTATAAGTACAAAAAAAACTTGAAAGTTTTATGACGTCAAGGCCAGTGGGCAACTTTCTCGCCTTTACATTCATTATCATTTATATGGCTATGATTATAAATCAACTGTTGATAACACTTTGAATTTTTCGAATGTGACCAAATTGTTCCAAATGGTGGGTCGACAATGCTCTTAATAATGCTCTTAATAAGCCTTTTACTTTAACTAGCTTTTTTTGTGGATAAAACGCGCGTCTTCCTGCAAAATGTTAATCTTATAAAAGGCGAGTTTAATACTCCTGTCGGTTTACTAGTTGATATCCCATTTGGAGTTCATGTGATTCCCCCAGTGTGTTTGATATCTGGATTTGACTCTTCTCAAATGATTAACGATATTTGAACTTCGGTATACTGCTAGGGCATTCGTTTTTTTTTATTTCTTGGTAAGTCTCACAATGGGTATAAGAACAGGATAATTCATCATCCGAAATCGAGCTCGTTCATGTCTTATATTGTATTGCCGTTAAGGAAAGTAAATGATTCACAAACGATGAAATTGATATATATATATATATAGGTTATCTTTTACTTAATTTTTAAGAGTGGACAACCTCGAAGAGTTTGTATGTTATATTTTTGACTACAATTCTGGTATGACACCTATTTCATTCAGCTTTGGAACTGCAGGTAAGATTATGTTAACATATATACTGATTCGATGCAGTTGGGTTGGGAGGGATGAAAATATGGTTTGCCTAAATAAACAAACAATTACAAATTTATAATAGAGTTTAACATGTTAAACATGTTTAAGTATAAGTCTTTAGAAGAAAAATAATTGAATACTGTTTTTTATGTATAAAGAGTTAAACTATGGTTGGCTTTTCATTGTTTGTATTATTATTTTTTTATCAATCATTGTCATAAAGGCTGACATCTATAGACAATATACATATGCGTAGTTAAACCTGGATACGGTATACCTCAATTTGATTAGATGTTGTTATAGAAGTTATGAGTCTAAGTATAAATGCGTGAGCATACATTTCTACAAACAAAGCTAGCAAGCAAAACAAAGTATTTCTCTACAAGCTAATTGACATTCGTTCTAATGGTTTTTTATTAAAAATAATTTTAACTTTAGATCATCTTTTAAATAACAAGAATTAAATACTGCTGATAGTCTCATCAATCAATTAAAACAGTGAAGTTGTAAAGAAGAAACTACACAATAGAACTTCTCCACTGAAATAGTTATCAAAGGTACCAGGATTTATTATAATTTAATACGCCAGACGCGCCTTTCGTCTACATAAGACTCACCAGTGCCGCTCAAATCAAAAAAGTTGTATAGCCAATCAAGTACAAAGTTGAAAAGCATTGAGAAGATTTACATACATGTTATATAGTCGAGTCTGTTTAGCTTTATCTTAATTAGTATAATCAAAATGGTTATCCGCAGACTAACTTACATTTTTTTATTCAAAAGCTAAAACTTTTACGAACGCAACTGATGAGTGTGAACTTTGTCATCCTCAAGGAGGATTCAGAACATTAACAGCTATAGGTAAGAGGAATGTGAACTTTGTCATCCTCAAGGAGGATTCAAAACATTAATAGCTATATGTAAGATGAATGTGAACTTTGTCATCCTCAAGGAGGATTCAGAACATTACAAGCTATCGGTAAGATAAATGTGAACTTTGTCATCCTCAAGGAGGATTCAAAACATTACAAGCTATCGGTAAGATGAATGTGAACTTTGTCATCCTCAAGGAGGATTCAGAACATTACAAGTTATAGGTAAGATTAATGTGAACTTTGTCATCCTCAAGGAGGATTCAAAACATTACAAGCTATAGGTAAGATGAATGTTAACTTTGTCATCCTCAAGGAGGATTCAAAACATTACAAGCTATCGGTAAGATGAATGTGAACTTTGTCATCCTCAATGAGGATTCAGAACATTAACAGCTATATGTAAGATGAATGTGAACTTTGTCATCCTCAAGGAGGATTTAGAACTTTACAAGCTATAGGTAAGATGAATGTGAACTTTGTCATCCTCAAGGAGGATTCAGAACATTACAAGCTATCGGTAAGATGAATGTGAACTTTGTCATCCTCAAGGAGGATTCAGAACATTACAAGTTATAGGTAAGATAAATTTGAACTTTGTCATCGTCAAGGAGGATTCAGAACATTACAAGCTATCGGTAAAATAAATGTGAACTTTGTCATCGTCAAGGAGGATTCAGAACATTACAAGCTATAGGTAAGATAAATGTGAACTTTGTCATCCTCAAGGAGAATTCAGAAGATTAACAGCTATAGGTTAATATTCATTTTTATGTCTTTTATGTTTTTCTGGTTTTTGCATCCGTCTGTTCGTTCGTTCGTCCGTCCGTCCGTCCGTTCGTCCCGCTTCAGGTTAAGTTTTTGGTCTAGGTAGGTTGAAGTCTTTGGTCCAGATAGTTTTTGATCAAGTTGAAGTCCAATCAACTTGAAACTTAGTACACATGTTCCCTATAATATGATCTTTTTAATTATAATGCCAAATTAGAAATTTTACCCCATTTTCAAGCTTACGGTCCACTGAACATATTTTTCTGAAAATACAATAAGGTGTTGGTTGTACTTTTTTTAAACTAACA
The DNA here is from genome assembly GCF_965363235.1 of Mytilus galloprovincialis. NCBI lineage: Eukaryota > Metazoa > Mollusca > Bivalvia > Mytilida > Mytilidae > Mytilus > Mytilus galloprovincialis. Next base: position 21,094,945 of record NC_134846.1, read on the forward strand.
ATATATCTGAAAAGTCAAGCATTAATCAATCAGCTAACATCCTTGGACCTATTTCTGTGACAGTTTGTCACTATTGCTGACTCATTTGATAGAATATCACCCAATAATTGAAAGACAAACAATATACTTGTTTTATTATTGTTCATTATGATATCAAATACATCAAAATGATAAAGAAAACAGACTTTAATGTAACATGTAATTTTATTTTTAGTTGATAAGAGAATCAAAGTTAAATCTAATTTAAATACGTTTTTTAATCTATTTTATGCAAATTGCATCAGAAGTTGGATATACACGTAAGTATACATTGAAATATAGCATGTATCATGTGTATATAAAAATTGAAAAATATTTGTAACATTTTTTGCAAATTTTGGTTATATCGTTCAGAAGTTTTATTCAAAGAGGTTAATACGTACTTTCCCCTAAAGTTTAGTTTATTACAGTTTTTTATAAAAATGAGAAAGATATTTTTTAGAACACCGAAACGCTATGTCCAGAATGAACTGTTTGAAAACTTTGCTTCTTATGTTCCAAGGTAATATTATCAATGTTTAAATGAAGTAATATTCTCATATATAGATGACAGAACCAAAGATTCGCGAGCTCATATTATCGCATTGCGCTTAAACGTTACTTAAACACACAGCAGCATTGATGTTTGAGTTTGGCATTCTAAGACGTCATTTAGACCGACTATTCTAGGGTATCTTATTAACAAAAGAATGGGAGTATGATTGAAACAACCCGAACAAATCACTGGCTGTATAGTCGGTTTTTCTATTCTAGTTTTTTAGCTTATCTTTTTTCTTATCTATTGCTGTAGCTACGAACCCAGCTTCACTTCCGTGTGATACGGTGTCATATTGTTCAGGTGAATCTCATTGTGGCGCAAATGACACTATACCAGAAGGATGTACAGCAACTACCATAGCAACAACAACTGAGCCATCAACTGAGCCAACAACTAAACCTACAAAACGATGTCATAAAAGAAGACATCATCACTGAAAACATCAGCCATTTGTCAGACATATTGAATTAAATTGAATACACTTTGATCTAATAATAGAACTTATTATTTATCGTAATTTTCTTCCTTTCTTGTCATTTAAGATTCCTATTAAAACTGAAAACGTTGTTCATATCAATAATCAAACGATGAGTCCCTTTTTATCTGTTGTTTTATATAACAAAGAAGGTGTAGTATGATTGTAAATGAGACAACTCTTTACAAGAGCCAACATGACCATGATGACAGATAAATTACCAGCTATAGATAACCGTATAGTCTTCAACATTGATTATTGTTTGATGAGCATTTAGAATTGATTATCATTATTATTTATCGATTAATAAAGACAAGAGTAACATAACGAATTTCCATGCATTTTTTAGTTTAAATGTTCAACCTTTCAAGAACAACTTGATTTAACACCGTGATGATATGTTTAGCTGATTTCAGTCTAGATATTTCTGTGTTGTGTTGGTTTGTGTGTGTGTGTGTTTGAGTTCGTCTTATTTTATATGGCTTCTAATGAGCATATATTACATATGGTATAGCATTCGTCTGTTTACATTGGACTTTACGATCATGTGTTTCAAATCTTATTTTATGTATCCGACACCTTGTTTCTATTTTTAAACATATTGACGCTCTGTTTCTGATTAAATGTATATTGACGGTCAATATAAAAAGAACTTGCTAAAATATTGAAAACAACACGTTTAATCAATGCGTCCGAATCGCATTTCTGGATTTACCTTCATTAGGAACGCTCAAAGCTAAACATTTGTAATCCGAGGATGTATAAGTACCGAAACCGTTGAAAAGCTATATGACAAAAATACCTTAAATTGACAGCAAAATTCATCTAAAGTCAACTTTGCCTGAGGGAGTTGAAACCTAAGTGTCTTAATAACTTCAAAATTTATAAATGGACATTTTTTTAAAGTTTGTTAAATCATGTCAGTACCGAAGTACTGACTACTGAGCTAATGATACCCTCGGGGACTGATCATAGTCCCAAGTTAGATTTATGACGTCAAGACGTCACACATAGCAACCATTTAGGAAGCCCCGCAGCTGTCGAAAAGAAAATTTGCAAGTTTATAACCAGAAACAGATACCAAGAATTGTATTCTGAATGCAGACACTAAGACTACAAGAAAGCTAACGCCCAAAAATGTGAAGTTGTTCAAAGAATGAATATATTTGCAATACCATGACTCTAAAATTCTTGCAAAATTTGAAAATAAACCAACAGAATATTGAACGCTTTGTTCATAATACATATGTATATAATCACCCCGTATAACCCCGATACAAATGAATCCGGACGTTGACGCGTTCGAAGCGATAATCAGGACAACATTTGGTATGACAACAATTTCGAATGCCTCTCTAGAACTTATTTGAGTATATATAAATATGTCAATGTGCATGTTAGTTTATTTATTCATTTATACAGTTGTTGTAAGTTTTAGATATTGCATAGAACGTTTGATAAAACTGCTAGATTCAAAACGCACAGACATGGTGCAATTTCATACGTTTTATGAGGTAAACAATGCTGAATATTTTTTCGTGCATACACCTTTGCATATTTATACCTTAAGCAATAATAAATAACTATACGTTGAATTACTACGTGTCTTCAAATGTTCCCCAGAACTTAGAATAAACGCAATATCATACTAAATAAATTTTCTCTTACTGTATTGTTCGTTCAATCAATTGTGTCGCGTTCGTTGTGCGTTTTTAAATAATCACTGTACAGTTCGTTGACAAAAACCGTCACAAATCACTTTCTTGTCAAGGTATTCGAGATGGTGTCGACGACCCTTTTTTCTGTATTTCATTGTAAATGTTTATCTGTTAACTTAGTCAAAGTAGTTCAACTGAAAATATCTGTCATCCAAAGCCAAAATTGCAATATTTAACCAGCGTGACATCTGATAGGAATGCTTCTATTGAAAATTGGGACTTTCAACGTTATTCCAGATGAAATGAACAGTTAATAAATATATTCCAGTAGAAATAAAGTTTCAAAAAGTATAGTACAGTCAAAACTTTAATGACTTACTTTTCACAATTTGAGACTCTTCCAAATGCCGATGTTGGTCCGAATTCGCCTAGACGAAAGCAGACATAGGAACCCGTTGAACTTAATTTGCCGAATGCCATAGATGGCATTCCAACTGCTTTATTTTTAAAATTATATCTTTTTTATATATAAAGCTTTGTAGATGTGATGTGGTTTCACTGGCCACCACATCACATCTACAAAGCTTTATATATAAAAAGATAATTTAAAATGAAGTGGGTGTATAAAGCAATTATTATAGTCCAATGTACAACATTTAACAATGAGGAAAACCTATACCATAAAGTCGGCTAAAAAAAGGCCCCGATATAAAAAAAAAAATAAAAATTCAAACGATAAAACTAACGGTAATATTTTTATAACTGACAGATCTATATAACCAATGTAGTACAGGCTCCTGACGTTGGACCGACACAAAAAAATTGCGGTGGGATTAAACGCATAAGCCCCAAACCCTCTCCTTAACCTGGGACACTGGTGTAACAGCACAACATGATAAAAAAAAACCTGTACAGTTGCAATTGGCTCAACTCAAAATGTCGGTACAAGGCAGAAAATCCATATACAATATCGACAAAGGAGTAATTTTAGTAACTGATAGTTATTTCAAAGCGAATTACAACTAAGAGGTAAGTCATGTATCTAAAGTATTAATCAATAAAAAAGAAGATGTGGTATGATTGCCAATGAGACAACTATCCACAAAAGACCAAAATGACACAGACATTAACAACTATAGGTCACCGTACGGCCTTCAACAATGAGCAAAGCCCATACCGCATAGTCAGCTATAATAGGCCCCGATAAGACAATGTAAAACAATTCAAAAGAGAAAACTAATGTATTCAGTATATATCCAACGCTTTTAGGTAAAGACGTAATAAAACGCATGGACTTGTGCAATGCCAAATATAAACAGTATCGAGAGGATGTACGGTATTATGAGTTCTCATATGTGTACATATATTGTAATAATGTTAAGTGATTAACCGGTACAGCATAACTTTCTATATTGTAGCCAAATTTTTTTTATTCATAAAAGAATTTGGTAAAGGATGACTCGGAAATATACTATTAGATATTGTCACTTTGGTTTTTTTCCGACCGTGTTAGGAATCTCCAACTCCTCTGACTTTACCTGTACCTCCGTTTGAATTTAATGTAATTTAACTCCGTTAATTGTTTAATGACTCCTGTAATTGTATGTTTTCTTTGTTATTAACTCATTATAAAATCGTGCAACGGAGTTAACGGAGATGTATTTTATATATAAACAAGAACATTGATAATGTGAATTAGATGTTAACAAATAATAAAAGGCTGTAACATGATACAAATGGATTATTAAAGGATAGATTATTCAGTTGAGTTTGTGTTTTAATCTAATGTTAGTGTAACGAATACTTCACAACATTAAATGGTGCCGGAACCCGGGAATTAAGTGTATTCCGAAATTGGATCTTAATTCAGGAAATTAAACATGTCAAATGTGCGATTCCTCAAAGGTGTGCGAACAAGGTACAAGAACAGTATTCAGACAGAAATATTGAACGGGAAGCAAATCTTATCCTCGGAGGTAGATAAAATCGATGAACAACGTTTTGTGTTGGAGGCAACGAAATGTGCGGACAAGCTGAAGATGTATTCCGAAAAATTAGAAATTCAAAGTGGGAAACTTGCTAGTGCTTTGGAAGATGAAGGGGAAGTCATAGATGATATTGTTGGTGAAGATTGTGAGCTGTGTTCAAATGTGATGGATTGTTACTTGGATCTGATACAATTTAAAGAAAGGTTAGTTGACTTTATTAAAAAGGAAAGCATAGAAGTTAAAGAAAACGAATTCTCTAGCCAAATTGTAGAGTTACAAAGGGAAATGAAAGATATTATGCAAAGTCAAATGAAACAACAACATGAAATCTTTAAGAAACAGTCCATAAATGAAAAAGAAAATTCTACCTGTTCTATAAAATTACCAAAATTAGATCTTCCTTTTTTTAATGGTGAGAAAATAAAGTGGATGGAGTTTTGGGATTCATTTCAAAGTTCCGTACATTCAAATACAAAGTTGACAGATATTGAGAAATTCAATTATCTTTGGAGCAAGCTACAAGGAGAAGCTAAACGTGCAGTGTCAGGTTTAACTTTATCTAGTGATAATTATTCTTTGGCCATTAACATATTACAGGAAAGATTTGGAAACAAACAAGATGTGATTGATATTCATTATAATCAATTAATAAATCTTCCAACGCCATCAAACAAAATTTCTAGTTTGAGAGATTTTATAGATAAATTTAACAGACATATTCGAAGTCTGGAAGTTTTGAAACAGGACGTGAACCAAGACGTGTTTGTATCTATTATCAGATCAAAACTACCCGAAGATGTGTTGCTTCAATTAGAAATTCAAAAAGGAGCTAAGGCGAAGTGGAAAATATCAAGTCTTTGTGAAAAATTACAAGATTATGTTGTAGCAAGAGAAAAATCTGATAAAACAGAAACAGAAAAGGATCGTTCAAACTCACAACGGAGTTTTAATGGATCATTCAATTCCCACAAGCCATGGCAGAATAAAAATGGAAAACAAAACGGAAATTTTAGAAGTGGAACACAAAATAGAAATATAAATTCAACAGAAGCCTTAGTCGCTTCGACAGAACGAAATGTTAGTTATTTCGATAAGTGTAGATATTGCCAGGAGCAACATTGGAGTGATGAATGTAAAACATTTCAGAGTGTTGAAGATAGAAAGCGACAGTTAAAAGGCTGTTGTTTCAAATGCCTGAGATATGGTCACAAATCCATTGATTGCAAGAAAGGAAAATTATGTGTTCATTGTGGCGAAAAGAATTCGCATCACCGGAGCTTATGCCCAAAGAAATTCAAAATGAAAATGACAAGTGTACATTTATCAGAAGAAAACAGTCATAGTTCTATCGAAGAATTAAGAAGACAGGAAGAATTTTCTGTAAATATGGAAAGTAATGAAGACCCTGCAGAGAATATGTTAGTTTCATCAAGTGAAATGGTACTTATGCAAACAGCAAAAACAGATGTGGTCAATCCAAAGAGTAAGGAAAAGGTGGAGACAAGAATTTTGTTTGACTCAGGATCACAGAGAACTTATATTTCCCAAAGTCTTGCATCAAAGCTGAAATTGAAAGGAGACAAAGAAGAAGAATTGAAACTTGTTACGTTTGGAAGTGAGAAACCTAAAATTGTGAAAACATCATCGACGAATCTTTCGATCAAATTGAATAATGGGAAGAATTTCAACCTTGTAGCGAACATTGTGCCAGTGATAAGTGGATGTGTACATAGGAAAAGTCTAGATGCTTCAACAATGGAACATTTGTGAAAGAAGTTGAACTTGCAGATGAATTGCCATTTCAGAATGAATCATCGTCCATTGAACTTTTAATTGGAAATGACTATTATCTTGATTTGATTCTTTCAAACAAAGTAGAAATTCAACCAGGATTATATCTTCTAGCTTCAAAACTTGGATGGATTGTAACTGGTAGGACTCGTCAAACATATGAAGAGAAATCAGAGACTGGTTTGCTTATTCTTTCCAACACTAGTTCGTTCGAAATATCGGACATTGAAAACCCAGATCAGTCGATTGTTGCCCAAGCAGGTTTAAGTGATTTATGGAACCTTGAGTCGATAGGGATTATTGAAAATATGGAGACATCTAGTGACAAGAAAGCTATGGAATATTTCAAAGAAACTTTAAAATTCAAAAATGGAAGATACTATGTTAAATGGCCATGGAAGGAAAATACGCCAGAACTTCCGGACAATCGTGAACTAGCTCTTGGTAGATTGAAGTCATGTGTAGCTCGTATGAGAAAGAAACCTGACCTATTAACAAAGTATGACACTATCATACAAGATCAGATACAGAAAGGTATTGTTGAAGAAGTGAATGAATTTAGGACTGATGGAAGAAAACATTATATACCCCATCATGCAGTGATAACCCCTCAGAAATCAACAACAAAAGTGAGAATAGTGTACGATGCGTCGGCAAAAACCAACAAGGAAATGCCAAGTTTGAATGAATGTTTATACCGAGGTCCCGTTCTTCTGAACAATTTATGTGGAATATTCATGAGATTCAGACTACACCAGATTGCTATGGTCGCTGACATCGAGAAAGCGTTCCTACAAGTAGGATTACAAGAAGATGATAGAGATGTTACACGATTCATGTGGCTGAAAGACTGTGCTAATACGTATGTAGAGAGACAAAATATACAGGAATACAGATTCTGTAGAGTGCCATTCGGTGTAATTTCCAGTCCATTTCTATCGGCAGCAACAATAGAACATCATGTTGATATGTATAATACACCTATAGCAGAGAAAATCAAGAATAATATATATGTAGATAATCTCATTTCGGGATGTGAATCAGTTCCAGAAGCTTTGAAATTCTATTCTGACACAAAAGATATCTTTAAGGAAGCGGCAATGAATTTAAGGGAATGGATTTCAAACAGTAGTTCTATAAATGAGTTATTGCCAGCGAGTGATAAGACAGATGCTTTGCAAGTTAGTGTTCTCGGTCACATCTGGAATATCGAGGATGATAAAGTAGCAGTGAAACCTTCCAAATTTACAGTTTGTCCAGGAAAGACAACTAAACGTAGAACTTTAATGGAACTAGCAGAAATATTTGATCCCATTGGATTGTTTTCTCCTATCATCATTAGTGGTAAAATGTTTGTACAAGATCTATGGAAAAGAAATTTGCAATGGGACGATGAACTGTCTACAGAAGACCTTTCAAAATGGGTTAACATCAGTACTGAGCTGAAACGAGTCTCTGAGGTTTTCATTCCTAGATGTGTGTATTTGCATTCAGACTTAAATGATAAAACATGCAAACTTCTGTGTTTCTGTGATGCATCTGCCAGAGCTTATTCAGCAGCGGTTTATTTACATCAAACGTGTGGACAATCATCTAGAAGTGATCTCATCTTTTCGAAGTCTAGATTAGCACCAGTGAAGGAGATGAGTATTCCCCGACTAGAACTTATGGCCGTCTTGATTGGTGTTAGGAGTTTAATATTTGTGAAAAGTGAATTAAATATTTCCATTGAGGAAATGTACTTATGGAGTGATTCTCAGTGCGTTCTCAAGTGGATTTCTACTAAGAAAGAACTAAATGTGTTCGTGAAAAATAGAATAGCTGAAATCAAAGCGCACAAGGATGTCAAATTCATGTATGTCAATACAATGGAGAATCCAGCTGATGTAGCTACAAGAGGAACTACAGCTTCTAAACTTAAAAATGATAGTCTTTGGTGGCATGGTCCAAAATGGTTAAATTATGATACACAGAATTGGAAAAATGATTCTTTTGGAGATAATTCGTCTGTGGAAAAAATGTATCAATCTGAGATAAAACGTGAAAAGAGTAGATGTAGTACCTTACTTTGTAATCAGATCGAAGAAGAAAACAGACCACCTTTTGGCATAGACTGCAGAGAGTTTTCGTCTTACACAAAAGTAATACGTGTAACTGCCTGGATCCAAAGATTTGTTTCAAGGATAAAAAAAGACAAATGCAGTACTGGAAAAGTGTTAACATACAAAGAATTGAAAGTTGCCGAAATGAATTGGATAAAATATATTCAAAGGAAACATTACTTAGATGTTTTTGAAGCAATAAACGGGCACAAAAGAAATAATCTACAAAGACAGCTTGGGTTGTTCATTTCTCAAGATGGAATACTGTGTTGTAGAGGAAGACTGGAAAATGCAGATATTTCTGAATCTGCTAGACTACCTATTCTTCTTCCCCGTGGGGAGGACCTCACGCGGTTATTTATTGAAAAGATTCATAAGGAACAACTTCATTGTGGTGTGTCACAGACCTTGAGCAAAGTCAGGCACGGGTTTTGGATACCACAAGGCAGATCAACTGTGAGACAAGTTCTGAGACACTGTTTGATTTGTCGTAAGCATGAAGGAGGTCCTTATCGAATGCCTGATATGCCTCCGTTTCCAAAATCAAGGGTTTCACAGTCAACTCCTTTTTCTTCAACTGGCTTAGATTATTTAGGACCCTTGATTACAAAGTCAAACGGTGAAAACAGCAAAAGGTGGATTTGCCTTTTTACATGTTTAGTTACACGAGCAATACACTTAGAGGTTATCAATGATATGACTACAGAGGAATTCCTATATGCATTTCGAAGGTTTATCTCGGCAAGAGGTACCCCGAGTACAATAATAAGTGATAATGCAACTCAATTCAAATTAGGAAGTGAAACATTAAAGTCAGTATGGAATCATGTGATAAAAAGTGAAGATGTTCAAAATTTCACCATGAATAAAGGATTATGTTGGAAATTCATTACAGAATTAGCTCCCTGGATGGGAGGTTTTTATGAAAGGTTAGTCGGAGTTGTGAAACGTTCTCTTAGAAAATCTTTGAATAAAAGACTCATAACTGATGTACAAATGAGAACTATTATTAAGGAAATCGAAGCTGTTGTGAACTCTAGACCACTGATTTACGTAGGAGAAGACATCAATTCTAAAATAACGTTGACACCAAGTCATGTTTTAACGCTGAATCCAACCACTGGGATACCAGACGTTGATTTTGATCTTGACGATCCAGATTATTCACCTTTAGAAAGTTCAAAGGAGAAATTATTAAAAGCTTGGAAAAAAGGACAGAAACTCTTAGATTCATTCTGGAATTTATAGAGAAACGAATACTTACTCAGATTAAGAGAAAGAACGCAAACAAAGTTAAAGAGTTGCAGAGTCCAGTCATCATTTCTACCACAAATTGGAGATGTTGTGCTTATAAAAGACAATTTACCCAGATCAACATGGAGAATGGGAAGAATAGTGAAACTTATATCAAGTAATGATGGTGAAATTAGGAGTGCAAAAGTACAAGTGTCTACTGGACTAATATTAGGAAGACCATTAAATCTTCTTTATCCTCTAGAATTGGATTGTCATACTGAAAATAAGGAAGTCAAGAAATTTGACAAAGATCAAGTTTCAATTGCTATACCTAAACGATTAAGTGCAGAAATTGCAAAAAAGAAAATTAAATCGATATTACAGCAATAAGTACTTCATTCTGAGATGGATTTCTTGGATTTCGTATTATGTGTTTGATTCGTAATTTTCATTTAGAATGAACGTGTTATGTTTATAATTATTACATAGTATGATAACAAATTGGAATAATATTATTATAACTGATTAAATTGTGTTTGAAAAGTTTTTCAAGTTTACATGTGTATTACTATTGTTTAAACGGAGTCATTTAAATTTACCTCTATTGAACTGTGTAGTTCAACGGAGCCTTTAAGTATTCAACGGAGCATTTAAATGTTTAACGGAGTCGTTCCCGCTCTTGCACGTGCAACTCGTGCACTGTTGTTATTTAAATAGTATATATTGAGTTTTCCCAATGAAGTTTTATCAGTTTAAAATAAAAAGAAAGATGGCATACAACTGTGAATTCTGTCCAAAGATATATAAATATAGGAAAAATATGTTGAGACACATTAAAGAAAAACATTCTAAAACATATGAATATTGGAACTGTCCAGAAGAAGGCTGCAGCACACAGTTTATACGTAGAGAATATCTGTTTCGTCATCTCATAAATACGCACAAGATGGAGGAAAGTACAGCAAGAGTTAAGGCTATCAACTCTTCCAGAGGCGATACTCATCGGGAAAGCTACTATTCTGACGTGAGTGATGATGACACCATTTTGGACTTACTGGATGATTTTAGTAAAGTGGATGATACTGGTAATCATTTTGATGTTGATGATTTTTTATCCACAGTAGACGAAAACAATAATATAGAAGACAAATGTGATGATGATTCTATAAATTCAGAGATGGTAGACATCCAAGATGATTCTATAAATTCAGAGATGGTAGACAACCAGAGCAAAAGTGATGATATTATTATAATAAGTGATGTTGAAGAAAATACAGAAAACAGAATAGAACATTTTATTGGGTCGACAAAAGAACAAACTGTAATTTTAACTTTTAAAAGAACCATTAATACTGTAAATGGATGTGAATATGTTATGAATAGGGACTTTATATGGGATTGTTATGAAGAGACAATTTGAGCACTTTCTTTGGTCGGGAGTGTTAGGAATCTCCAACTCCTCTGACTTTACCTGTACCTCCGTTTGAATTTAATGTAATTTAACTCCGTTAATTGTTTAATGACTCTTGTAATTGTATGTTTTCTTTGTTATTAACTCATTATAAAATCGTGCAACGGAGTTAACGGAGATGTATTTTATATATAAACAAGAACATTGATAATGTGAATTAGATGTTAACAAATAATAAAAGGCTGTAACATGATACAAATGGATTATTAAAGGATAGATTATTCAGTTGAGTTTGTGTTTTAATCTAATGTTAGTGTAACGAATACTTCACAACAGACCGGCAGTAAAACCTGACCGAAGTTGGCCACCGGTTTAGTTGTGTGGGATGTAAAGGTACGCAGTCACGTTAAGTCCGAATGGGAATATCCGATCCAATGTCTTGTGTAAAGAGAGTACTACGCTAACTACACTGTACGAACCCCTGCAAAAACTTTATGAGAGGTCCATAAATGACCTGTTGAAAGGAAACATTTGCGTCCGTATTCAGTATACCTCATTTTTATCCAGTGGCAGTCCAAACTTCCCTAACGTAATTCCGGAGGGCCTCCTTCCAGGACCATGTAGTATGTGTTGCTACTTTGTTCTTATCCTGAACATGCATGACATATTTACAAGTGAACGTTAAGCAACTAACAATCAGCCATTACGTACGCGTGTCATAAACAAATAAAAGGGTCCAGAAATTGTTCAGTACCAATTGCGAAACGTTTTATTTTTATTGATAATTATTAAGACATGAAAGAAGAAACACAGTAAATGTCTAAGGTTAGGTTGATGATTGATGCTTTGTTCATCTGCATAATTTACCCATGACGCCAAGGGTAACTGGGGAATATAAATATGGTCCCTTTGGTCTTCTCCGAAATAAGTAAACATTTGAATGAAATGCATATGAGTGGGTATAGACTTTAAGTTGTTATAATAACCAGAATGACAAATCATTTAGATTTTGACACCACAGTAGAAAGACTGTAATATTCATGGAAATTAAGAATAATCTTTAGACCTTAAAAATTAAACAAACAAAAAAACATAATTGAAAAAGCAAACAAGTTATAATTAAGAATTATCTCTTCATCTTTATAGCTTCACATAAAAGTAACTGTATTACTATTGATGGCAGTTACATGTTCATTGTATACACATATTCTTTAGCCTTAATGTAACTCTATTGTTATCTATGACCCCTAGGACCCGCCTCTGAGATTCAGGTCAAAAGGCTTAACCTATAATCCATTGATTGCTTTTGATTGCTGTCTATATAAAAAAAATGTGGTATTGAAACAACTCTTCGCAAGAGACCAAACGAAACAAAAATGAACAACTATAGGTCACCGTACGGCCTTCAACAATTAACAAAGCCCATACCGCATAGTCAGCTATAAAACACACCGAAATGACAAATGTTAAACAATTCATACGAGAAAACTACCGGCCCAATTTATGCACAAAACAGTGAACAAAAAAATATATATAACCACTGAATTAATTACACGCTCCTGGCTTTGGACAGGCACATACAGAATATGGCGAGATTAAACATGTTAGCGGGCACCCAACCCACCACCTAACCGTACATTAAATGTCGTATGGTAAAAGCTTTCAAAAATGCTATCAAATTAGAAATCGGACGTGTGTATCTGTATGCTTAGCCATATTTGCATCTGTCGAGTTATTGTATTTTCCTACCTTTGATAACTATTTCTTCCAATTTACACTTTCGTATACATAAGGATTTTTTTACATGTACAAATTTCCTCCAAGAGTGTTTCGACAATATAACGGATATTATGGGTTGCTGTCTGCATGTTATGGTGGGAAATTATTATTTTCATACATGCATATTGGTTATAATCACACCAAAGCATAATTTAATACATGCAAAATTCATTGACAGACGCAATTAATATTGTGTCAACGAAGCGTACAGTATAAAAAGGTGTAACGACAACGAAGCGTACACAGCATGAAAATAAAGACACTTTAAAACGTGTATTTTTTTGTTTCTAGATACAACATAAACAAAAACAAACGATCTTTATAAGTTTGTTAATTTATACTATGAAATTTTCAAAAATGTATGTTTTAAAAACTATGAGGTACGAGAAACATTAAGTTTTGAATATTTAAAAATACCAAGCACGTTTTATCATTGATATCGTCGTGCGTTTTTTGATATTTGTATATTAAAATGTCACACATTTGAAAAACCTTTTAGTAACTAATTAGTATTATGGCAAAGAATATATTAGAGCAAAATATCCGAAGAAAAGATATTGGATTTTCTTTAAAAGCATTAATTCCTTACTGTCTGAACTCAGTGTTACACGGTGTGTTCGATTCGAACGCGTCAACGTCCGGTTTCATCTGTATTGGGGTGATACAGGGTGATAATAGTATGTAATAAATTAATTAAGGACTATCACTCAGTCAATACCTTATTTATGGTCCTGTTGAATGATATTAACACATGGAATTCGTCCTCGGTCAATATAATCTAAACAGGTCCATATATAAAGTATTGATCTCATTAAATGTCCATAATTGATAAATATTAGTCAAAAATGCTTCAAATACTGAATTTGCCTTGCAAGACTTATGACAGTTGGGGATAACGGATAGACATGTAATTATTATTGTTGTATTTGGTATGATTGTTCAATACGTTAAAGTCAGTGTAACTAATAAAAATATTTTTTAAATGTTTGACCAAAACGGAATCCTACTCAGTTCCACAACGAATATATCAAGGTGATACAATCCAAATGTTGGACTTGACAAAATATTTTTCCGTATCGATGCTTTATATTGTAGTAGACAGTCGGTGTTCCAATTGATACTAATTGTCTACCACTACTGGCCGATTTAATTTGTTACTATAATGTAGCTCAAATCATACAGAACCGTCTACGAAAAACATGTTAAGTTAACGCATCTTGCCAATTTTTACGTGTTATAAGAAAACATACAGTATAAAGCTGTTATTGGCTATTTCTGTCGACTTTTCTGTGTTGTTATAACACATATACAAGTAGAACACTGTTTATGGGCTATTCCTGTCGAACTTTACGTGTTTTTATAACACATATACGAAAATGTACGAGATGAACTCTGCTGTTTAAATATTCCTGTCGATTTTAAGTGTTATTGAAAAACATATACAAGTAGAACACTGTTATTTGGCTATTCCTGTCAATTTCTACATGTTGTTATATTCCTTTCGATTTTACGTGTTATCAAAACACATATACATGTATAACACTGCTTTTTGGTTATTCCTGTCAACTTTCACGTGTTATGATAACAAGTTTAACATTGTTATTTGACTATTTCTGTCGACTTTGAACGTGTTCTTAAAACACACTGGTTGGTTGAACACATTTATAAGTACCCGACCACGTCCACTTGTATTTTTGTCCATCTGATGAAATAAGCATTTTTCAACTGATTTTTATAGTTCGTTCTTATGTTGTACTGTTATACCACTGTCCCATGTTAGGGGAGGGTTGGGACCCCGCTAACATGTTTAACCCCGCCACATTATTTATATATGTGCCTGTCCCAAGTCAGGAGCCTGTAATTCAGTGGTTGTCGTTTGTTTATGTGTTACATATTTGTTTTTCGTTAATTTTTTTTATATAAATAAGGCCGTTAGTTTTCTCGTTTGAATTGTTTTACATTGTCTTATGGTGGCCTTTTATAGCTGATTATGCGGTATGGGCTTTGCTCATTGTTGAAGGCCGTACGGTGACCTATACATGTAGTTGTTAATGTTTGTGTCTTTTTGGTTTCTTGCGGACAGTTGTCTCATTGGCAATCATACCACATCTTCTTTTTTATATTACAAGTAGAACATTGGTATTTGGCTATTCCTGTCGACTTTTACGTGTTGTAATAACAGATTTACAAGTAGAACATTGTGATTTAGCTATTCCTGTCGACTTTTACGGGTTGGTTGAACACATTTACAAGTTAAACTTTGTTATGTGGCTATTCCTGTCGACTTTTACGTGTTGTAATAACACATGTACAAGTTGAAACACTGTTATTTGGCTATTCCTGTCGACTTTTACGTGTTGTAATAACACATGTACAAGTAGAAAACTATTTGGCTATTCCTTGTCGACTTGTACGTATTGTTAAAACACATTTACAAGTAAAACATTGTTATATGGCTATTCCTGTCGACTTTTACGTGTTGTAATAACACATTTTCAAGTAGAAAACTATTTGGCTATTCCTTGTCGACTTGTACGTATTGTTAGAACACATTTACAAGTTTAACATTGATATTTGGCTATTCCTGTCGACTTTTACTTTTTGTAATACCACATATACAAGTAGAACATTGTCATTTGGCTATTCCTGTCGACTTTTACGTGTTGTAATAACATATATACAAGTAGTTCACAGAACGAACAAAACCAGATGAGATAGATACGCCAAACGTGCAGGTTATAGTTAAACAAACATGGATTGAAATTCACTTCAAAGGTTTTGTTTTTTCAATACCATCTCTTGGCTTCACGTTTTATTTTTTGAGAAATGTATTATATGTGAAAGCATGGAAAGACCAATAACACATCGATGCCGTTGTTATTCGTGTATAAAGACTAAAAGAGGACACCAAAAGACGCCAAAAGCTATAATTTGACTGCATGTCATTTTTTTTATAGTTTTTCATACGGCTGACTTCAAATTTACATAATATAAAAGCATGTTTAAGATGAATAAAAGTTCTTTGTTTTTTTGAAGATCAATATAATACTATGCTCCAAAGTACGCGATAAAATTAATGAATATGTTAAATAGGTAACCATATCAATTTTACAAATAGGGATTGTTTTGTTTACATAGCAAAATCTAGTTTCAGTTCTGAAAACCTGTGCAACTGGAAAATTTGTAAATCCTCGTATAAACTAGGTAAATAAGGTAAAATAAACGTTTTGTTTCAGACAATTAACATGCTAAAAACCTTTTGGCGGGCATTTCGTCTGTTGCTAAACAATATCGATATTGAAAATAATAATAGTCAAATAAATGTTCCCCTATAGTATTACTAATAGTATATGTTATCTTACCTCCTATTAGGTTAGAAGGGAGGCGGGGCTTATCTCAATACACGGTTAGTAGTTGAGTTACAAATTTGTCACTATTTGATCATTTATATGAATTGAAAGATCTGTTTTATATTGTAATATCAAGGTTGTTGATATTAAAAAGTGTTACTGTTACCATAGTTTTTTTTTGTGTGCAGACCAATGAAAGTAGGTTCTTAACATTAAACACTTAAACACTTTGATATAGAAATAAGAAGATGTGGTATGATTGCAAATGAGACAACTCTAGTCTAAATTCCACAAATAAAGGTTATCGGCAAGATTAATACGTTACATATTGTGCTAGTGACCTAATACGATATATACGGGTTCAGTCGCTATCACCCCATACTAAATAAACTGACCCCGCATATATCGTATGAGATCACTAACACACTATGTAACTAATAGTATTTATTGGTATGCACAATAATGGCATATCATCAGAACAATATACACATATATGTAGAATAAAAGATGTATATCCACAGAACAATTAAACGGATATCAGTAGACCAATAAAGGCAACAGTAGTATACAGCTGTTCAAAACTCGTAAATCTATGGACAAAAAACAAAATTGGGGTAACAAACTAAAACTGAGGGAAACGCATTAAATATAAGAGGAGAACAACGACAGAACATTAAAATGTAACATACACAGAAACGGACTAAGCATTATACAAAATCCGATGAGAATAACAAATATAACATCAAAACCAAATACATGGTTGTGTCAGCAAAGCAAAACATGAATATAAGTACACCAATAAATGAATATCAGTAGAACAATAGAGGGATATTAACAGAGCAATACATACATGGATATAAGTAGAGCAATAGATGGATATCAATAGAGGAATATATAAATATCAGCAGAGCAATTCATTGATATAAGAGGTAATAAAAGTCAAATAAGGAACGAAGTTGAAGTGTTATGATGACCGAAACTTCCGAAATGTTTTGCCAAATAAAACTTAGGTTATTTATTCCATGCTAGAAAAGCCCTTATCTTGTAATTCGAAAAATTCAAGGTTTTATATGCACTTAATTTATTAAGGATATTTAATTTCAAGAAGGAGTGCTGACTTAAGCATTGTGTCCAGCATTCGGATTTCAGATCATACAACTGACCCTTATCAAATTGTTTTTGGAACTCGACGATGTGAAATGCCAAAAAGGAAGTGATTTTCAATTTTCGTTTTTATACATCCACTTTTTGAATTATGAAAATTAACAACTATTGAATTTATAATGATAACAAAAACGGTTATGATGTATAATATCTGTAAGGTTATATTTTTTTTTAGTTTCAAAAATATTATAAAGAGAAAATCAACATCATGAACCAAGATTTATGAACATACGGTACAGTTTTGATTGCACGTTGATTTTTGTACAAAAATATGTTATAAAAATATACCTTCAAGTGCTTCTTTTACAAATCAATAAGGTCGACATTTTAGACATTAAACTCTAATTTGCTGGTAATTTGTCTATGCTCGGATATTTCTATCCCTTGAACAGATATTCCTTACCTTTTTGTTTCATAAGATAAACACAAAAAGATTTTTGTTAAAACATTTGGAATATCTTATTAGGTTACGTATGCCCTTAATTTGTGCAATGACATTCGTTGGAACACATCTGCTTATTACCTTTTCATAATTTTCAGATTCAAAACAACAATTTGTGTGGTATACTTATCTAATTAAAAACAGTTTCATCGATGATTAATTTTCAATACATTATAACGAATATTCTTCATACACAATCAGGTCAAATGTCATTTTGAGAAAATAGGAGTCAATCCATTAATTTTCAACCTTGTGATAAAAAAAAGTCGAAAACCCTAATATGTCACAATTGACGTCGAGAATAAATAGCATTTCACGTTGGTAAATATAAATAAGATGTAATATGAGTGCAAATGAGGCAACTCCCAATCCTAGTCATATTGAATGAACAGTAAACAATTATGGGTCCAAGTATGACATTCAATGCAGAGCCTTGGCTTACACCGATCAACAAGCTATAAAGAAGCCATAAACTAAAAGCCATTGTTTCCACTTTAGAAATGTTTAGCTGTAATGTATATAAGGCATCATGTTACTGTAGACAAGTTTTGTTCAGGTGAGAGAGTCATGCTCACATGAGTTCTGGTTGTTCATAAAGCAATATAAAAAAGTTTAATTGTTTACAGTTGTGCTAGTTATTCTTCTAATACATTAGTTTTTCATCTAATGTTTCATGTATTTTGTTTCCTATAAGTAGCAGATAATAATTCCTAGAAATATATGTATCTATCACAACCATAAAAAGACATACACATAAAAAAAAAGTACTAAAATACAACAGCAACAACAACAACAAAAAAAAAGAAATATATAATTAAAAACCAATTGTTCAGAGAACAATTGAAGGTCTTTCCACCAGTTAATATCTATTTTGATATTAAAATATAAAAAATCAGTCTAAAATGTCAGTTCATATGGCTTTATGATGTATAGATATGAATTTAAAGCAAAAGTCAAAATCTAGAACGTCAAATTAACCTATGACCTTGACCTCAATTCCAAGGTCACAAACTGAGAATTTCAAATCAAAAGACCCTAATCTCTAATATGTATGGTTAATAAGTTATATCACTTTAAACATAATTTAAGATATGATAGGGGCTAAAACTCCCATTCATTGTTTACGCACCCTTTCAACTAAAATTATTTAGTTACCACATGTCGCAACTAACAATTTATACAAAATAATTTGTCGATATCTTATAAGGTTAATGAAAATGAGTGAAAATAAGACAAATTCAAAAATTAGAATATGACCTTGACCTTTGACCTTGACCTAATTTTCATTTTTTTGGACCAAGGACCTCAAATCAAAAGATCCTGGGTCTCTATCACTTATGGTGTTCCAGTTTAAAATAAATTTCAAAATTTCAAATACAAAAAGGGAAATAACTCTCATATGGAGCATTCATATTGCTTCGGTCGAAATTGGACAAATCATGCGAAGGATATAACGAGCAATTTTATAAAATAAATTTGTCGTAATCTTTTACGGTTGCGAAGGAGTTGTGGACACAAGGAAAACAGTGTTTGGGGAGATAACTCCTACAAAGAAAAGTATTCGGTTACGCAGGGTAAATTTCAAAAGAGCATAAACTGTTCGATATCATATACCAAATATCTAAGCGACATATTGCGAAACAAATGTTTATCGCAAGAACAAAATTTGGCGGAAGAAAAAAAAATAATCAGAAGAAAAACAATAGGTCTTTCCACAGAAAAGTGGAAAGACCTAATAAAACGGAATCATATTATACTTAGGATGAATATCAGAATTTGCGCAAAATTTTGACATCAGAACAAACAACACAAACCCTACATATGCCGCTTTTAACATCAATATAGACAAAAACAAAACAATAACCAACAAGACTATGTCAGTCAAAATAACTTATCCTGGATATCATGATTTAATATAGAAATAGCCTGCAGGCTTGGTTCAAAATGTAGAGTGTCAAAATAAGTGTCATGAGCGGTCAATCCTCACCTCAACATATAACGTTTGACAACAGCTTATATTCACAACATAGCGATATAAAAAAGATATATTTATATATATAATTATGTTAACTTTTAAAGAGTATGCGTAGTTTTTTTTTTTTTTGTAACAGATGATGGAGAGAGAAAACACCCGTGTCATTAAGGTTGCGATAGTATTTTCCGTATTGTTTGCATTCCTCGGAATATGTTATGCTAGTCAATTTTGTTTTAAGATTGTTGAGCCAAACCTTAGGCTTAAAAATATTTGTGATTTAAGAAATTGTGTTTGATTTCCTTCTCACAAATCCTTATAATACATGCATGTTTAACCCTCTTTTCAAGACATAACTCACAAGATTTTCAACCACCTGAATACTAAATTAATACTTTGATTTGGAAATAAACATAAATTTTGAAACTGTGAATGAAAGTTTCACAAACGACGGAACTGATACATATATATCATGAATGCATGGCTTTTCCTATATCAGCCTGGATGTCAGCCCCCGACGTAAGTCGACGTGCTGTTATTGGTCGAGGGATGATTCCTAGGCCGATATGGAAAAGGTTCTGTATTAGCATGATTAGACTTGTTATCCTTTACTTCCGAAAATAAAGAAGATCTATGCCAAAAGCTGATATGGATTTTCTGCCCGGGCCGAAGCAGCCATATCATCCCGGGTAGCGACGTAATTGGGCTGATACGGGGTTATCATACCGGGTGCGCAAATACGGCTTGTTTCCTTCCGGTCGTTTCACATATGCAAAATGCACTGTTTAAGACATTAAAAGAGGGGCGAAAGATACCAGCGGGATATTCAAACGCATAGATAAAAAATTAACTGACAACGACATGGCTAGATAATAAAAGGGACGAACAGAAAAATAATAGGACACAAACACAACATAGAAAACTAAGGACTCAGCAACACGAACCCTAAAAATTGGCAGTGATCTCAGGTGCTCCGAATAGGTTATAAATCTTTTAATTGAGAAATAATACTCGCAGTAAATTCAGCACCATTGTCACTTTGTAAAATGTCTGGGGCACCAAAAAGAAGAAATATATCAAGAATCTGCATTGCAACCTCTGCTACCCGTTTTGATTTCAGAGGCCGAAGAACCACAAATTTAGTCATATGATCTTGGTAAACCATAATGTATTTAAAATCGTCAAAACTTAATGATTGCATATCAACTAAATCCATTTGTCCACGTGAATTGAATTCTTTGCTAACTATAGGTTTAACAACAAATCCCTTACTTGCAATTTTACGCTTCTTTAATTGACATTCTTCACTCAACTCCTTAAAAAGTTCCACAGCCTCTGTTGAAACATTGGCATATTTTCTATTTGCTTCCTTGATCATCTTATCACACCCGCCATGCCCTGTTGCAATGTCAATTTTGTAAACAATGTTATACATATCCTCCAGACAAGCGTAGTATTTAATATCATCATCAGAGGAACTGCGGTTTCTGATAATTTTCTGTATGTCTCCGCATTGAAGGATTTAATACCTAAAATAGTCGAAATATATTTTGAATCCTTTGGTATTATCAACAATTTAAATAAAACGATTCAAGATAACTACAGGAGAACAAGCTTTACTGTACCTGTCATTTGTCTTATTTGTTTTTCAATCAAAATGACCCCCCCCCCCCAAAACAACAACCCGAACCAACCACTCATTTGGTATTCTATTTATGAGGGGGTACATTTGAAGTGCACATATTTTTTATTTGTAGAAACTTGAACCTGAGCGAAAAAACTATTTATCTGCAGAAAGCTAACAAGAATCTTCACTTTTAAGAATGAACAACGACGCCAAGTTAAAGTGTCTTTATTCATTTATTTCATTCAGCTTTGGAGTTGGACGTAAGATAAATTTAGCATTTACCGATTCGTATACTTGGGATGAAGTCAATGGTGAAAATATGTTTTGCTAAAATAAACACACATTTAAAAAGTTATAATCGAGTTAAGGTGCATTCAAGTCTGAAAGATGCAAAAACAAATTAAGAATGTTAGAGCTTATTTCTTAATGCTTAAAGAGTTAGAATTTTGTTGGCTTGCTTTCATTGTTTGTATAAATGTTTGCTCAAGTATTGTCATTAAGATTGACATCTGCAAAACAATATAAATAGGCGGAGTCAAACCTGTGTATATCATATTTTAATTTGAATGGAAGTTATTTTAGAAACTAGTTATCTAAATCTGATCAAACATTTTACAAACAAAGCAAGTGAGCAATGCATAGTCTTACTATACAAGCAATTGGCCGTGGAGAATCATGGATAATTTCATTGTTCCTACCCCAAAATGAAAATAACTTCACGTCATTGGTTAAATTTACATTGTTTATGTCATTTTTAACCAATCAGGACATTTTGGTATACACTTTTGAAAATATTACCAAGGATGCATTATATTCTGAAACGGCGAATTGAAAATCAGTTATAATAGTGTAATAGAAAATTATATCACTATATCATCTTTTAAAAAACAGGGATTAAAAACTGTTGATCGTTTAGTCAATGAATTAAGACGATGGAGTTGTAAAGAAGTAACACAATGATAACATAACAACTCCATTGGGTAGATTTACAAAAATGTTTTATTGTCGTGTCGGTCAAATGTTTAGCTTTATCTTAATTAGTATAACCACAATGATTATACTAAGACTAACTTACATTTTATTTTGATTTAAAAGTGTTAATTTCTTCGAGCATGCCTGGTGTATGTGATGTTTGTAATGGTGATCATGAAATATTCCTAGCTATAGGTAAATATATTATCATCTTTTCTTTCTCCAGAATTCAATAAAGATGAATAAATAACAACAAACTTTCTTTAAACAAAACTGTAATAAAACGATATTATAAAGATAAAGGACCTTACCACGGAGCAAAACTTATAAGCCATTAAAAGATTTGGCTTTGACACATGTTTTGTCTCTCAATAAAATATGAAGAAAATACCAAGGGTTTTATTAAATGGCATTTGATGTTATATGCAAATAAAAACAAAAGAAAATAAAAGTAGGAAACAGCGTCCAAAGTGTTTAATAGCACTATATGACTAACACAAGCGATTTCTGAATAACTGACAAAACGTCAACCAGCAAATCAGCTAACATCCTTGAACTTCAATCTGTGAAAGTTCTACTCTATTGTTCACTTATCCAATATAATATCACCAAAGATTTCAAAAAATTAAAAAAAAAGACTTATTTTAGTAATAATGATATCAAATATAATGAAATAATCAAGAATAAAGACTTCAAAGTAACATTGGTTTCTATTTGCAGGTGATAAATAATTCTAAGTTAAATTTGAATATGTTTTATCTTTTTTTCTAATTTATGCAAATAATATCAGAATCTGGATTAACACATAAGTAAACATTAAAATATACAACAATTCAAACTAAAATATTTGTAAAACCACTATAAGTTATAGTTGTATCGAAAGAAGTTTTATAAGAAGACGTTAGTACATAACGTAACCGAAACACTAGAGTGTTACACTTTTTTATGAGAAATAAGACAGATGATTTTTTTTATAAAACCAAATCTTTGCTTTTTTAATAATACATTTTCTTTTATTAAGGTTCCAAAATAATAAGATCTTTTTTCCATACGTAATATTCAACGCACAATAAAATTGAAGTTTGAGTCTATCATTCTAAGGCGGCATAAAACCTACTGACGGGTACCTATTAAATAAAATAATACGATGCTGGAGTATAAATGAAGCAACCGAAACAAATCATGAATGAACCTGAACGTTCTAGTGAATTTGAGTGATAAAACTGCAAACGTCAGTCTTGAATCATCACGTGCATATGCCAGTTTTCCAAACATTAAAGCGCACTTTTCATTATTTGAAGTTGTTATAGTCCTTCAACAATCCAAACTAAGCGTACATTTTGAAAACAGTGTATATTGAATAAAATTGAGAACCAATGATTGCAAAATTTTTCTAATCATAGTTTAAAACGGTATTTTTTACTGGTTGTAAAGTAATTACAAATTTGCTTATCATTTTGTATTTATTGGTTTAGCTTCGACCCTAGCTTCACTCTCATGTCTTACGGTGTCGGTGTGTACAGGCTCTAGTCAATGTAGCTCAAATGACACTCTACCAGAAGGGTGTCCACCAACTACCATGGCAACAAAAACTGAGGCAACGACTGAATCAACGACTGAGTCAACCACTGAGGCAACAACTCAACCTACAAAACCATTTCATAAAAGACGTTATCATCACTGAACACATCCGCCATATGTTGGACATATTTGGCTAAATTAAATACACTATGATGCAGTCATTGCACTGAACATAATTTGTGTAGTTCTTTCCTTTCTTGCCATCTATGATGCCTTTTACATCTGAAAATAACTCATCATACATATAGATATCAGGATTGAAACTTTGTATTGAGTCAGACGCACATTTTTCCCCAAAAACATCATCAGTGATGCTCTAATAAAAAAACGTTTAGATGGCCAAATAAAGTACGAAGCTGAAAATCAATGAGGATCAAAAAAGAGAAATCTGTTCCTGAGGTAGAAAAGACAAAATATTTATAATGTTTTGTAAACAAGTCAATTTATATTTATGACTTTTAATGGCACTCTTTTTTCATAATCTTCTGTCCCAATATATTACAATAAACTTGAGATGAATGTATATTACTAAAATCAGTAAAACAATACCGGGTGATCAGCAGAACAATGAATGGATAACAGCATATCAATAGATGGATATCAGTAAAGTAATATTAATAGAGCAATGGATGGTTATCGGTAGAGAAATAGATGATTAGTCTTTTATACCTGATTGATTTTTTGTTTCTTTCAAACGCGCGGTAGACTATAGTACATGCATATTCAGAACAGAACAATATTAATTGATATAATAGCTAAGTTCGGAACAAAGAATGAAACCTTATCATATTGTACGAATACATATGTAAAACTGTTTAAGATTTTAAACCACTTATGTATAGCCACATTGCTTCCAATGTTAAATTCTGCAATTTCAAGCAATACTGGGTACTTCCTTTTAAGTTCATATAAAGTGGCAGTTATCCTGACTTGTGCTCATTATAAAATTTATCAATATATTTGTGAATGTAAAAGGTGTCGCACACCAATTGACCTTCAGCATATTTATGTCAGATAGATGACTTACAAGTAAATCAACTCAACAACCTGATTGTGTGATTATTTGTTGTAACAGGCCAGGTAAAAAATGTACTTTAACCATTTATATATAAATATAATTGATTTGCCCATATGTCGAGTTTTATAAAAAAAAAAATGAATACGATCACAATTTGCAACGTTTACCATAATGTCATGATAAACACCCACTGCAGGTAACTATAAGAAATAGAAAAATTAAAATTAACTGATATCAAACATAGTTTTGCTTGAACATGTTGAAATCCGTTATGATTCTAAAAAATAAGTTGAGTTTTGTCTTTTTTTGTTCGGATTAAATTGGCACCATCTTGTATCAACGTATTCTGTGTGCAAACCGTCAAATTTAAGTATAGTAGTTACTTTAAAGAAAGATAACTCAAATTGTATCCTTAGACAAATCTATAAGTTCAACAATAGAGGGATATAAGTACAGTAATTAAAGAATATTAATATAGCAATAGATGGATATGAGTAGAGAAATACATGATCAGTCTTCTATACCTGATTGATTGATTGATTGATTGTTTCTTTCTTTCTAAACGCGCGGTAGAAGAAATTGTATGCAGGAAGAGAACATTAATAATTTACATAATAGCCAGGTTCAGAACGACTGGAGCGCCCCTCCCTTTTAGGTCAGTCAGCGCCATCCCCCCGCCCCCTTATGAATAGTTCGCGATCCGGCACTGACTTTATCCTATTGTACGAATACATATCTAAAGCTGTTTAAGATATAAAACCCCTAATGCATAGCCACACTGCTTCAATGTTAAACTCTGCAATTTCAAGCAATAATGGCTACTTTGTCTCAAGTAGAAGTTATTTCATGTCAAAACTATACCTTATCCTGACTTGTGCTCATTATAACATTCATCAATATATTTATAAATGTAAAAGGAGTCGTTCACCGATCGACCTTCAGTATATTTATGTCAGTTAGATGACCTACAAGTAAATCAACTCAACAACATGTGTGATTATTTGTTGTTACAGGTAAAAAATGTAAACTGGATATTTATAAGTATAATTGATTTATCCACATGTCGAGTTTTATAAAAAAAAAAAAAAAAAAAAAAAAAAACAATGAATACGATCACAATTTGCAACGTATACCTTAGTTTCATGATAAACAGGTAATTACAAAAAATGGAAAAATTGCAATGAACTCATATAGAATATTGTTTATCTTGAAATCCGTTTAAAATCCTAAATCCTAAACAATAAGTTGAGTTTGTCGGTCTTCGCTCGGATTAAATTGGCGCCATCTTGTATCCACGTATTCTGAGCGCAAACCATCAAATGTAGGAATTTCGTTAAAAGAAAGATAACTCAAATTATATCCTCAGACCAACTTTAAGATATTTTGGTTTATGTCTTTTGAGTTATTGTATATCTATCTACAAGTTTAACAAAAGAGGGATATCAGTACAGAAATAATAGAGCAATAGATGTATATCAGTAGAGAAATGATTACTTAATATCTTAATATACCTAATTGTATTTTTGTTTCTTTCTAAACGTGTGGTGGAAGGTGTTGCCTGCATATTCATGAAATGTACACACAGTTATTTGTATATGATAGCTACATTTTAAGGAATGAATCAACATCCAATAGTACGAATCCATATATAAACTTGTGTAAGGGAAACAAATAAAAAGAAACACTGTACAGCGTTAAAGTTGTAAACAACGGTATTTTTTTCGATTTGTACAAAATCACAACAATTCTACGTATCAACAATTTATATATTCCTGGTTGTTTACGTATACAAAGGGCATTGTTGATGTCATTATGATTTTGTTTGCAAATAAAAAAAGCATATTTGGCCTACAGAAGTCATTCTACAAGTATCGCTTTGGTATATTTACATATCGGTCGTCCTACTGTCAGTGTCTCTCTGCTCAGCTCTTACAATTAAATGCATATCACAGTTTTCTGACTTTAAATACGTTGACCTCACCTTAAGAACAACAGATATCATACCAAGTCATTAACATGACAGTTGTTTTCCATTCTTTTTATGTGTTTGAGCTTTTTATTTTGTCATTTTATCAAGAAATTTCTGTTTTTGTTATTTTACATTTTTCTATCATGAAAGACACGGATATAAAACCCGATAGATCGAATGTTTGGTTGTCTGCATATTGATACATAAAGCTTTGTATTGTGTATATCAATATGCAGACCACCTGATAATCGTTTCACATCAAAGACAACAATATAATTTTCAGATACGAATGAAATACTCATGCTTTTTTTGTGCAAGTTCTTTTGCAAACTTTACAAATGTTTCATATTCTCGAAACGTGCGCTAATATATATAAGACCTAAGAGCATTCACAGACCTACATTGTAGGTCATGTAAGCCGAAAAGGTTTTCGGTATGGATATGGATTTAAAATACTCCGTACGGTTAAAGCGAGACGTGTGGACATAGACAGAAACATCCTTAACAAATACAAAACGTGTTGGTTGGGCCCATTGAGAAGCATGCACTGCATTTCTGGAACGTCAAAATGTAAATATGATAAACTCATCATATTGTAGAGCATATCGTAAACCATTTTACAAAAGAATGTCGTAAACTGCTTGTTTTTCTTGTTTTTGCAATATTTTAAGTTATTTCTTAATTTCAATAAACAAATTTTAGTAAAATAGAAATAAATAAAATTGCCATGAATTGTTTCTTAATTTGTATATAACCGATAGCTCACAACAGAAGTGGGACACCATGAGACTATATTGATTAATTGGATGCTTACTCTTTAGTGTTACAATGGTTTATAACGAACTGAAAACGTGGCACTATCTCAACAAGACAGCGGATTAAACATCACCATTCTGGCTGGACGTGGTTGCGTGCCTGTACACCACGCACAGACAAATGTCCGTTGTCAAAGAGAGTTTATAATTTCCTAATGTATGTCTTCAAAGAAAGTAAATATAGTTAAATGTCTGCCGGTCGTAGCAAATAAATCCTACATCTCTGGTGGGAATTAGTGGAAAAAATGTATTTTAAAATAAACCTAATCGTTGTATTTAGAAAACAATAATTTCGAAATACCGGTAAATTGAATTAAATTTTGATGCTTAAACAATTATGGTTTAATTCATTTTTGTAAGAATCATTAAACGTATTTTTGTTTTTCTTTGGAAAATGTCCGGTGGAATGTACCTTATAAAATGGGAATGACAAAAACCCAAACAAAGAGCAGAAAACAACCGAAGGCCATAAACGGGTCTTCAATATACAGCGAGAAAATTACCCACACGGAGGTCATTCAGCAAAAATGTTTACTAGTTCATAGAAAATGAACTTAACACTAAACTTATAAATGAATCGAAATTAAAATGACTTACAAGACTAGCAATTGCCAGAGGTTCCTGACTTTGGACAGCCGCAAAAATATGACGTTGATAAACTTGTCTAGTGAGATCTGAACTCTTCCATTCACCTCTTGCCAATGTGGAATAAACAAATCCAATACTCAAAAGAACAAAATTTTGAACAAAACTACAAAAGCCGAGAAGGATCATTCATAATTAAAATTTTTGTTCATTTGTAATACTTCAAACACTCAAAATGTCGGAGAGAATCTGTTAGTTAAGGGTGTACTTATTAGGTGATTTTTTTTTTTTAATCAAGAAATGATTATACTTCAGACAAATCCTGGAGTATGGAAGCAATAGTTTTGTTCACAAATTATGTATGGACATATCACTGATAACGCGTAATTTAAAACACGACTCCCTCTATATGAAAATACAACACGACTAGCTGTGTTAAACTTTTGAACTTATAAGAATTTGAAGAAGAAAATATCAATAGTATTTTTAAATATTTTTTAGTATATTTTAAAATAAAATGCCTGTACCAAGTCAGAAATATGACAGTTGTTGTCCATTCGTTTGATTTGAGTGAGCTTTTGATTTTGCCATTTAATATAAGACTTTTAGTTTGGAATTTTCCTCGGAGTTCAGTTGTTTTGTGATTTTACTTTATACATTTAGTATTATTCTATCTTATGTATTTATAATTATCACAGAAATGTGTTGTTTTATAGGAAAAGGATTGTACCTGATTGCTTTAAAATATTAGATATTGATCATTTATGTGAATCAAATGTTCACACCACGTCACAGTTCAAACTACTCACTTACTTAATATCTAACCTACGAAGGAGCAAGTGTGAACTTTGTATTACTTGATGAAATGTTGTGCTTTCGTTTTACTCTTTTCATTTTATTATTATTTTGTGTCAAAATAACACAAGGTATTATTTATGAAGGGTTTGAAATGACATCGGACAAGATAAGAATCGCGCTTTTTCCTGGAGCTACTTTTTCGGATTTGATGGAAATTCTCCAAAAACATATACATTTCATTTTTCTTCGAGAGGTAAGTTACTCGATCTCTTTCTGTTTCATATTAAACTACAAGTGCTTGACAGTGCTGACAATAAGTTTCATTTATTATTTGATCGTAGTTTGTTGTAAGTCCATCAGCGAATAATTCATCGATAATCAAGATGAGAACACATTTAATTATAACAGCAATATGGAAGTTATGCAAAGCAAGACAATGTGAATGTTAAGGAGGTTTGCTCCTCTATTTTTTTAATTTTCGTCAAATTTTCTTAATCCTCTGCGTTTATCCATGTATTGCCATTAAAAAAATTAACCCCTACTTTTCTTTACATAATTTTATTACATAAAGTTTAAAAAGCCATATTTCAAAATCTTATAAAATCTTTGTTATTTTTTCATAGTTTTTGAAACAAAAGAGATGTCAATGTTAAATGTATGAAAAGTCTAGAGAAAATTATTTCCCGCTAAATTTTCAATGGCCAATATCTCAAAAACAAGCACGCGGACCCTCCATTTTTCTGCTTTTTTAGTTTCTTTATTTAAATATTATCAATTCATAACAGTCTTTTAAAAAGCTTGTTATTTTTAAACAGAGTAGAGAACCTCCTTAATGGAAAACTGAGTGAATGGAATACTGAGTTTTTATTGGATAATGCCATAATGACACACGAGTAACCTTATTGGCCTTTGACTTGAAGCGAGCATGACACTTTCCAAACACGTGCAATATTATTTTCTGTCACTACAATCGGACAAGATAACAAAGAAGATGTGGTATGATTGCCAATGAGACGACTCTACACAAGAATTTTTTAACCAAATGACACAGAAATTACCAACCATAGGTGATCGTACGGCCTTCATCAATGAGCAAAGCCCTATTCGCAAAGTCAGCTATTAAAGGCCACGAAATGAAACAATTCAAACAAGAAAAAAACTGTGTTTAATTTACTACATGTGATATACCCCTAACCCTCATCGTGAGACTTGAAGAAAAAAAAAAACTAGCAATAACGTAAGACTTCAATACCAACCTAGCAATAACGTAAGACTTCAATACACATACCTACATGTAGCAATAGCGTATGACTGAAATACGCCAACCTAGCAATAGCATAAGACTTCAATAATCAACCTAGCAATAACGTAAGACTGAAATACGCAAACCTAGCACTAACGTAAGACTTAAATACATCAACCTAGCAATAACGTAAGAGTTCAATACACCAACCTAGCAATAGCGTAAGACTGAAATACGCCAACCTAGCAATAACGCAAGACTTCAATACACCAACCTACATGTAGCAATAGCGTAAGACTGAAATACGCCAACCTAGCAATAACGCAAGACTTCAATACACCAACCTACATGTAGCAATAGCGTAAGACTGAAATACGCCAACCTAGCAATAACGCAAGACTTCAATACACCAACCTACATGTAGCAATAGCGTAAGACTGAAATACGCCAACCTAGCAATCGGAAACCACATTTCGAAAACAAACAAACGAGCTACTTGTTTGCATAGATAAAAAGATTGAACCATTGCATTCTTCCCGACCCCTCCCCAAAGATAATTTACAAATTACAAGCGGAGTGCCCCGTGGGCATAAGAATGGATATTTTCTGGTCTACTTATGACAAAAACAAATAGCAATGTATGGGGTGAAGCGACAGAGGTAATTTTACTCCAATCTAAAAATCATAGGATGAAATACTTTCGTTCAAATGATTACTGTATAATCATGCTAGTTGAACTTTGAGATTTATTTAAAGCTGACACACAGTGTTATGTTACATTAATCGAAATTAATTCAAAGCCTACAGATGTTATAATACAATTATGATATTAAATGCAAAGAAACCTAGAGCACTTATTAATAAAATGGAGTAATCATATATTCAACATTATAATAAAATTCTTATATATAATTGTTTCAATCTTGAATTGAATATCTTTTAGTAGAAAATCCAATAAATGTTTTAAACTCTATTCATAAAAATGAAATTTGGTTTAATTGACAATGAGACAACTATCCGCATGAAATGGGTTTAAGCAACTATAGTTTAGAAATCAACAAAACAAATATTGTATGGTAAAGCTCAGACATGACAAAATATGTAACCAATGGAAATCGGCCAACGCTTTTACATCCCAAGGAAGTTACAAAAAGAATCATACAATTCTTAGTTAATGGCTGCTAACTTCCAATGGCAAATATTTCATGCATACGCATTCTGACCCGACGTTGCTACAGTATCTCAAAGTCGCAAATACAGAATCTCAAAGTCGCAAATATAGAATCTCTAAGTAACAAATGTTGTATTTAAAAGTTGTAAATTCCAATTTTCGATACTGTGGATTCATTCATATTCGTTGAATACCAATTTTCGTGGATTTTGTGGGTACAGGGGTACCACGAATTTAAATGGTCAACGAATTAGAAATGTTCGATAGGAATGTATATAGACTTTGCCAAAACCACGAATTTAACTATCTACAAATATGAAAGTTTTCCTCAATCCACGAAAATTGGTACTAACGAAAACAAATGAAATCACAGTATACGAGTTTAAGAAACATACAGTTTTAAGTGGCAAATTGGCTATCTAAGAATGAAGAATTTTGAAATCACACAGTTACAAACTACAACCCTGTTGGCTTTCCATAGAAATGTGCCGTCGCGGCTTTAAAGTTAAAACCGTCGCAATCTAATTATACTTATCAAAACATCTTAATACATGATACAATTTCATTTCAGGTTAATATAGGACCATATCTTTACTATCTGTTAAAGATAAACATGGAAACTAGAGATCTGATATATGTATATAACCAATGGTTTGATGAAGATTTGGTTTCTTTACGGCAGGAACCAAAGGTATAACCTTTTTTTCTACTGAAAGTGTGAAAAAGTTCGAAAAAAATTTATAATAGATATAAGAGGATGTGGTATGAGTGCAAATGAGAGAACTATCCATCAAAGTGATAATTTGTAAAAATAAACTATTATACATGTAGTTCTAACTACGGACCTCAACACGAAGCCTTGGCTCACGCAAAACAGCAAGCTATAAGATGCAATTGACTGTATCTTCTCTATAATGATTGGTTAAAAATTGTTTGTAATTGAGAATGATTAAACGTCAGACTGCATAAAAAATAACAAAAAGCAACAGATGTTTCCACAGAATTATTTGTAGGCTTTTAAAACTGTCAGGATATATGAGGGTTGCTCTAAGCATTTTGTTTGAATAAAATTTTGCATATGAAAAAGTTTGAATGGGTTAGAAAATATAACGAACATTATAAAATGTGGGCACAAAAAAAAAACATTAGCAAACCTTTGGGAAATTCAGCTTCTTGTTGTTACATATCCCTACCTAGATGTGCCGAATGCAGTGAAAAACCTTCAAAAAACTTCATGGTATGTATTTGATCTGATCTCAATTAATATTTAGGTCACGGCTGTTGAAGTTGAATTTGAATATTTAATGGATGACAATATGTATGATTCTGAAGTACTGCAGCTATGGAATTTAGTAAGTGTTTACATAGCTAGGATTTATAGTTAAACCATTATGTCTTTTGTAATTGAATGCAACTAGAAGATTGTATTGGCTGTCTGTGAGAGGGTTGTATATGATGTTCCTGTGTACAATGGTTCATCAGATTATAATCTCAAGGGTGTTGATCTCGTAACATTGCTTACCTTTCCGGAGCAAAATAAATCACTACCAGTTTTTGGTGGGGTTCGTGTTGCATAGTCTTTAGTTTTCAATGTTGTGTCTTGTGTACTATTGTTTGTTTGTTTGTCTTTTTCTTTTTTAATCATGGCATTGTCAATTTATTTTCGATCTATGAGTTTGAATGTCCCTCTGGTATCTTTCGCCCCTCTTTGCTTAATTGACAAATAGAATATTTGTTTATGCTTCGAACAAATAAAAATCATGCCCCCCAAAAAAATGTATCTACTGACAAAGGACAAATATGATTATAACTATGGGTTTTAAATGTAAACTGTATTGCCTCTGTATGATATTTAGGGATTAAACCGCATACAAGGTACCGTAATGTATCGTCTTCAGGTACAAATATACATATAAGCCTTGTGACCTACCGAATTAGACTATTAACCTGGTTTGTAATAACATGAGCCACACGTCGGGTGCCACATGTGGAGCAGGATCTGCTTACCCTTCATTTCTATGGTGTGTCTTGTGTGATATTACTAGTCTGTTTGTCTTTTCTCTTTTTTAGCCATGGCGTTGTCAGTTTATTTACGATCTATGAGTTTGAATGTCCCTCTGGTATCTTTTTTCCTCTTTTATGAGACATGGTCTACTTTTCAAACATATCCAAAGAAAAAAAGCAAATAAATATATGCCCATTTTTAGATATCAAAATTCCTTCTTTTCAGAATGGTTCAATAACTCCCTCGCAAAATATTCCAATTACATGGAAGAGAAAGTCGTTTACAGGAAAGGATCAGACAATTGCTTTTGTTGAACTGGAATACATGCAAACAAATCATCGAGATCTTGTCAACCAAGTGGTAAATATACTTTCAAGAAATTTACAAAAATACACTGAATATATACAAAAATACACTGAATAGATATACAAAATACACTGAATACATACAAAATACACTAAATAGACACACAAAAATACACTAAATGCATACAAAAATACACTGAATAGACATACAAAAATACACTGAATACATACAAAAATATACTGAATACATTAAAGATATACGCTGAATACATACACAACTAAGGAAGTTGTCAATGAATCTATCAACCAGAGCTTAATTAAATGGGTTTAAGCAATCATTGGCCACCATCTATTGAGAAAAATGCATACTGTATAGTCATCATTAATAAATCGAGACATTGAAAAATGTGAAACAAAATTCAAATGAAAAACCCAACGGCTCATTCATTGGCGGATCCAAGGGGGAAGGGGTGTCCGAGGGTTGGAACCCCCTTTTTTTGGCCGATCAATGCATTTGAATGGGGACATATAGTTGGAACCCCCTCCCCCCTTTTGTCCTGGGCTGGGCTGGATCCGCCCCTGTCATTCATAACAAAACAAGTAACGATAAATTATGACAGACAACGACAACCACTGAACTATAGGCTCCTTTACTTTTCTTTTCGTTGATAGTGATTGGCTGCGCCGCTAGCGATCTACTTCCTTATAGGGGTCATTTTCAAAAAATGTCGAATTTTGAAATTGAAAAAATTATTAAAAGTTACTTATTCAAACAAACCTCTACATAAGCAAATCACAACAAACAGAACTTTAAGAACAACATATTAGAAGATGCAATCTTAATGCTGTCATACAAGAATATCTTGAAACATTTTTTGATCGGTGGTACAATATTTTGTCTATCCTGTTACCATTTTCAAAAGAAATTTTGGGTTATTAAGAAAAGGTTTAGATAAAATGTTAAGCTTGTTTTACGTAGCCAATTAGATGGTTTTCAAGAGAATAAACTTCTATATATATTCATTCTGTAAAATAATAGATTGTTTTCCAATTTTTCAGGTTATACTGAAAAATGCCTCAAAAAATTGGTTTTCAAAAGTTGTGAAAATTACCACCAGTAATGCAAGTCTAAGATAGCAATTTATATTGTTCGGCATTTTTTCATCCTTTCAAATAAACCCAACATCAAGTAAATCCATCATAAGTTAGTTTACTTTTCTATTTATTTCATTGGTAACCGGAACGTACGTTTCTGATATATCACTATATACAAGTCTATCCTGTTACCTTTTTGTCTATCCTGTTACCGATATCAGTATTGCACCTGCAAATACTTAATTGGGAATATTAAGACGTTATAACCTTAAGATGAGTTCAAACAACGAAATATTTCATTCGTTTTGCACCTATATGTTAAGATAAAAAAATAAACGACGTTTTTGTCTACAATTGTCTATCCTGTTACTGTAACCATAGCAACCATAGTAACAGGATAGACATAACAGGATAGACAAATTTCTTCGTTTTTGATTGCTGTTGTGAAATAACTACTCCCTTTGGTGAAATGATTATGGTTTTCTATTGTGAATTTGGTTTCCAACACGTTATTGCACTTTTTAGAAGCATACTGTTGGTGTAATTAATCAAAATTGCTGGTAACAACATAGACATGAAAAAATGTACACTCTATTTTTTTCACTTAATGTCTTGAAATTTCTTTTCTCTACATTGTCGTTCAAGAAATGAGTCGTTGTAAATGTAAAGATTACTTTGTTCTTTTGAAATCAACACTGACTGATTCAATATTCAAAGGGAGAAAAAAAATTAACGGCTGATTTAAGTAGCGGTAACAGGATGGACATGAACCTCCCGTACGCTGATTGAATTTAGTTTGTAGGTAATACGTTACATACAATAATAAAGAAGCTACGATTTTTCGTTAGAGTAATAATAAACGTTCTTAAAAAGTCTCTTTTGCAGATATAAAGGCCATCAGAAAATCGGCAAAAAATCATTTGAAATGTGTATTTCTGACACTGTACTCACACAAATACCCCCAAAATCGGCTTTAAGCTTTCATTTAAACCATTACAACTGAAATTCCCATTAGAAATAAAAAATTTTAGCATGGGTGTACTGAAAATTCGACATTTTTTTAAAATGACCCATAGCTTTTAGTTGGAAAGCTGATGTTTCGGAATCAACGATGTTGAACATCGTTAAAGGGAAATAATCCTGCTCTACGATTAAAGAAAAAAAGACAACTCATTATAAATAAATATTCTGCATTGCATGGGGCATAACATGATATATAAACTGTAATGAACTGACAGTATAATAAATGGTTATAGATGGCACTGCTGTATACATATTTTATTATTTATAATTTGACACGTAAAGAAAATTATCGGACAAAAATCAAAACGGACCGAAAGCAACGGACAAAAAGCAAAAGTGTCGGACGATCGGCAAAATTATCGGATAAAAAGTAAAACGGACCGAAAGCAACGGACAAAAAGCAAAAGTGTTTGACGAAAAGCTAAATATAGGACAAAAAAGCAAAACGAACCGAAAGTTGCGGACAAAAAGAAAAGTGTAGGACAAACAGCAAAATTTTCAGACAAAAAGCAAATGCGCACAAAAAAGTAAATCCCGGGCCAAAAGTACCGTATAACACGTTATTAGCATCTAACATGTCCAATGTGTTCATATATTTTTTGTGACCTAGGTTCAAGACAACACTATTAACTGGGATTACAGAAATAATTCACCATACCCTACTTCACCTTCACCTTATGAGTAAGTATTTGTCTAATTTAGAAACAAGTAGATGTGGTACAAATGTATGATTGCCAATGAGACAGAATTCAGCCAAAGCTCAAATAAAGTAGAATTAAAGGCAATGGTATAGCTTTCATTGAAAAAAAACTTAGCGTATCCCCACAAAAGAGGGACGAAAGATACCAAAGGGACAGTCAAACTCATAAATCTAAAACAAACTGACAACGCCATGGCTAAAAATGAAAAAGACAAACAAAAAAAACACACATGACATAACATAGAAAACTAAAAAATAAACAACACAAACCCCACCAAAAAACTAGGGGTGATCTCAGGTGCTCCGGAAGGGTAAGCAGATCCTGCTCCGCATGTGGCACCCGTCGTGTTGCTTATGTGATAACAAATCCGGTAAATAGTCTAATTCGGTAGGCAAAGTTACCAATTATGTACGTATTGTAAAAGTTGAGTCAACTATACAATTAATAGTTTTTTTGTTATCAATTAGTCCGTTAGTTTTCTAAATTGAATATTTTCAAATCCGGTATGCAACCTACAGAAGTACGGAATGATGATTGTGTTGTCATAAGCACCCACCACCCTTAAGGTAGCTTACCAAAGAACTATTGTATTTTTGTATTCATGTATTTGGTTTTGATGTTATATTTGTTATTCTCATCGGATTTTGTCTAATGCTTAGTCCGTTGCTGTGTGTGTTACATTTTAATGTTGTGTCGTTGTTCTCCTCTTATATTAAATGCGTTTCCCTCAGTTTTAGTTTGTTACCCCGATTTTGTTTTTTTGTACATAGATTTACGAGTTTTGAACAGCGGTATACTACTGTTGCCTTTATGTACCGTTTCGCATACATCAATCGACCATTCTTTGCTTCGAGATACCAATTCAAATATTCTACACGCATCCTTTTATGAAAAAAAGTTCAGTCGTAATTATTTTTCAGCCAAGTATAGTATGATTTATTAATTATAGAACACAATATGCATTTATTTCATTTCAGTTCTTTATTATAGTGTTTTGGCAAATACAAAAAAAAAAAAACTTCAAACGTAAAAGAGCAATCTAAAATATCAAGAGTTGCACGTCATCAGTTTTAACAAATTCTACATGTTCTATGTATACATGTATAAGTAAGTGTTTATAGTTCTGAAAATAGAACGGACATTGTTATATATATTTACCTGAATTTGTATTTACAATGTATATATTGAGTTACTTAGTTATTGTCTTCATTTGTTTTTGTTGTTGTTACATGTCACAAACTGTAAGGTTTATATGGCAATAATATTTGTTAGACTGTTTATTTATATGAAGAAAACTTTTTGATTTATTGCATTATTCAAAATATTTAAATGAATGCCAAAAATCATATATAACGTATGGGTTTTGGCATTGCTATAATTTCATGTATGGAATATATATAAATGTTTGTGGTATTTAGGGTATGTATATATAATAATACTATAATCTAAGTTGTTATAATTACAGACATGGCACATATGTGGCAGGTGTGGCCATTGCACAAGGAGGGAATGATTTTTGTCTCGTTGGGGTCGCTCCTGATGCTACGGGAATCGGTACGAGTTATAGATTGATTAAAGGAAAAATGAAAAAAACAGAATGATGCACTATAACACGTTACACTTAAACATTCGTCAACTGGCTATACCAAACTGTATGCGGTTTAAAATAGAGTCCAAAATATTATTCATTACACAATGAGATCAATGGATTAATAAATAAATGATTTGAAGAAGAAAAAAAAACATAGATTTAAAAATGGCTCCCAATATTTAATGAATGTGACCATAACTGTTATACATGTATGTACATGTGAGCATGTTTTTATAGGTTTGTTCTTGTGTTTTCTTATGATTTACATCATGGATTTCTCAAAGGTATAAAATTTCAGATGCTCCTTACATCTAAAGTTACAACAGCCTAATTATAAATCTCTAATATCAAAAAGAAAAAATGCAATGAAATAAATGTGGTTGAACACATAGATGACGGTATACATACTGGTAATGATATATGAAATAAAAAGGCGATGTAATATGGTTTACAATGGTCCAACAGTGAAAAAATGACGTGGAAGTTAGAAACTATTGGACACACAGTCTTTATTTAAGATAAAAACTAGAAATTCCGTATAGTAAGCTATATGTATAAGACATGACAAAATGTGAAACAATTTAAAGAGTAAAGCAAATATTTTGGTTTCTGACAAAACAATTCTGTGACCCAACTTACAACATGGATCAAGAACAAAATTTAAACCTTACATTAAAAAATAGCTCTAAATGATGCTATTAGAAATTATGTATTAAAACTTAATTGCATTTCCGTTACCAGCAACTTTTATCATTCCAGCAATATCAATAGGTAGAAAAGCGACAGATTCGGACTGCGCATCAGCACAAACACATCAACTGGGTAAAGTGGACATTTACAATGGATCAT
The DNA here is from genome assembly GCF_965363235.1 of Mytilus galloprovincialis. NCBI lineage: Eukaryota > Metazoa > Mollusca > Bivalvia > Mytilida > Mytilidae > Mytilus > Mytilus galloprovincialis. The sequence goes on from NC_134846.1 coordinate 21,134,238, forward strand.
GGGGTCCAAAGAAATTTACAGCTAAATTTATGCACGTTCCTGTTTGCGAATTTGCAATGTCGGAAGGCGGTATTAAGGTAAGTATGCTTGTGTCGTAAATATTATTATCGAATATATAATATATGTAAAACAGTTCAAGTTGAGGTAAAATCAGTCTCGTTTTTTAATTTATCAAAAATGTAACATTAAAAAATCTGTACTGTTTTTCGTAAACTCCTAGGACAAAAATGACTTATAAAATATATCTTGGCAAGGACACAAATTACAATTGAATCACGTTTTGTTGACTCAATATTTTACAACTGCATGTATGTAGTCTTTTTAAATGCGCTTAATTAAAAGCTGAAAATGAATGAAAGTATTAAAAAAACACGCAAAAAACACATGAATTCGTAATACAAAACAAAAAGAAGGGATAATGAAAATTTACAATTCAACCAGAGTGACATTAATTCGCTAATAGGTCTATTGATGATTATATGTTTCATCTATTAATAACTGTCATGCGTCTTGCGACTCCAATAATTTTCAGATTGCAGTTACAAAAATAGGGTGTAAGTTGATATTTTGCTTATCATTACAGGGCCGTGATGGCAAAGGAAGTATCTACGTCATGTCAGCAGGCAATGATGGTCCACGCTTCAATACAAATACGTTTTCTCTTAGAAATAGCATATATGCTATAGTCGTGTCGGCTGTCAACGCCAGAAATGAGCCGCCATCTTATGCTTCAGTCGGATCGTCAATCATGGTAGTAGCATACGCCGGTGACGACAATTTAAAAGTGGTAACTAAGGAACACATTAACATGTTAATAAACCAAAACCATAAAGCCTACGTGTATATTTAAAAAATTTCATGGCGGGCTGATGTATGCATTTATGGGCAGGAGACGCTCAACATGTCGATATATCCGGTTTCACTCCTTTGAACTTCAAGGGATTCCTGCAGGTTGTTTTCCCTTGATTATTAAATTTGACTTTTGGGAAACTACTGGTCCCTCTATCAATCAATTGAGCCTTCAATGATAGATTGCATACATGTACATCATGCGGAAAATATGTAAGCAACACTCAGGATTACCACAAACAAATGAATTTAAAATATGTGCAAAGTGGGTCGACCGAAATGAACGACGGAAAATTTTGATTGAAAATTTGAATGGTTTGATACATAAGGGGCAGAAAAGTTTGACCGGACTCGGTCGTGTATGATACATCCCGCCACGTCTTAATTGACGACCTGCTTTCGCATCGATGGAAGAATTCCATGCAACTATTAATCTTTTCCAAAGTCTACTCGTGTAGACGAATTAAGCCGAGTCATAAATATGATATGATGTAACAGTTGTTATTTGAAAAAAAAACAAGCAGATGAACAAAGTATCTTTGTCAGAGGTAGGACAATAAATTAAATCATTAGGGGAAAAATCGTTGTCAGCGTTCAAATTTCGGAAATTTTGAAAATATTCAAAATTGAATTGCGTAGCAGTAGTTATCTTTGATTCTTATATATTATAGTTAAGATTGTGTTGAGACTAATTATCAATTAAAGGGCATATAGCTAAATATTTAGATTTATTTTAGAATTTACTAAACCCAATATCAGAGTGCAGTAAGATGGATTCCGGTACATCAATTGCTGCTCCTACTGTTAGTGGGGTTATTGCCCTTGTCTTAGAAGCTAGGTAACTAATATTTCTGAAAATATTTAGAAAATAAGAATTTTTGGCCATAAAAAAACAATTATCGAAAACATTTTATAGAAATTACGATAAAATAACATGTTTTTGAAAACGCGGTGATCTGGCGACAATTACCGGCTGGGCTATCTCAATTGCTGGAAAGAAACAATTACTTACTGTCCTAGCTATATTGCTAGCAAAAAAATATATATACATTTGTATGAAACCTGTTTTTGACAGTTGGTTTACATATTCTTAAAAATTTGGAACCTTGATTGGATGGACAAACGTTAGACAAAAATTAACATATTTTCTTTAATAAACTATGAAACTATGAACAAAAATTAACATAAAGATTATAAACATGGGAAAATATCAAATGAACAGGACTAATTCTTATTTCCGATTTGTTGTTCCATAGTCTTTTTTTAAGGACAAATGAAGAAATACATATCTTAGTTCAACATAACTATGTATCAGTTTCTTTATCACTATAATTTTCAGAACGTTTCATGTCAACAATAATATTCGGAATATACCAATATAGACTTTCAAAACTCAAACGTCGGAGAAAAACTGACAACAGCATGGTAGTAAAAAAAAAAAAAAAAAAAAAAAAAAAAAAAAAAAACAGAAATATACACACTAAACACTACGAAGAAAACCTAAATACTGCAACACCAACCCCACTAAAAACCGGGATTTAACTCATATGCTCCCAAAGGGAAGACTACTTCTGTTCCACATGCAACATCTGTCTTGCTTCTCATCTAAATATAAATCTGATAATAATAAGTCGCATGCAATCGTTCTCACAGAGAACTTGAACACATTTCAGTGTTCTTTTCGACAAAGAGATAGTTTTATGTTACCAGTTTCCCCACTGTAAACTTTTATGTTCAAATATTAAACAGTATGTCGTTCATTGTAGGCCTGATTTATCGTGGCGTGATGTTCAACATCTTATAGTCTGTACAGCAAATACTAATCTTAAAGGCACGTTAGTCGAATGGCAAAGGAATGGCGCAGGATTTTTAAGTATGCATTAAATAATTCTTAACAGAAATAGATATTCTAATACGTATATATATATATATATATATATATATATATATATATATATATATATGTTGGGTTGATGTTTAGACGAGTTGTATATATAACTTGTAAAAATAAAAAAAAATGCAACTTTAAATCAATATAATTTTTTTAAATTATTAATTTTTCTTTTTTTTTTTAATTTATTTACAAATACAATGTATGTATTTTTAGCTCATCCAAGATTAGGATTTGGGTTGATAGATGCGTACACAATGGTGTCGTTAGCAGAACAATGGATGCTCGTTCCTAAGCTATTGAGCTGCAGCCAAAGTAAAAGGTCTGAAGTGTAAGTTAATTGATCATGAAAACGACACTGATTGATGCATATGCTATGGTCACAAGTTAGTAATAGGGGTTCGTAATACAGTACATGGGCACAGATTTTGGTATTGCATACAATTTTGACTCGTTGAATTTTAGCTGAAAATCGAAACAAAATATTTTTATTTATTTTATTTTCTGAAATATAACTATATATAATTGAATTCCTTCAAAATACGTGAACTTTTTGTACAGAAGGCACACGAAATCGGCGCAATTGTATTTAAATTCTCAAATCTCTGACATGAAATTCATAAAATTTATTATTTGGGAAATTCAAGCTCATATTCGAAAAGAAAAATTACAACGCCATGTGGTAAAAAAATACAAAGACGAACAGATAAGCAATAGTACACAAAGAACAACTTAGATAACTAAAGACTAAGCAACACAAACCCAACCAACAACTGGGGTGATAGCTGGTGCTCCGGAAATGTAAGCAGATCATGTTCCACATGTTAGCATCTGTACTTATGTCCTCTTGTCCCTTTTTCAAGTATTGTACATTATCACATTTCCTAAACGTTTTTCTATTTAATCTATTCATTGCTAATCCTTGTACACTTCTGGAAATATTCAGTGTTACATTTACTTTAATTCATTGTTGATTTTAGTATAGTTCTAGAAGTTTCCAAAGCTTATTCTTGTTCAATTTATTAAAAGGACACACTCTCTAAATTTAAACGTTTCAGCTACTTAATTCCTTTTTCTTTAAGACATAAAATTCGTGTATATTAATTCTTACTAGATGCATTTATATTATTATAACTTACATTATTAAGTCGTGCTTCTCTCTCTCTAGTACAATTACAGGTCGTTTCCGTAGCGACAGCATCTTCATTGGCTGTAATTCACAACCAGCTTGTCAAGATTGCGGCTGCCAAATAAGATACTTGGAAAATATTAAGGTGAAGGTTACATTGTCATGGAATGGAGCACGCTGGTTTAATGCAGGTAATAAGTATATGTATACAGATTGATAAATAAACTGATGTAGGGCAACGAGAAAGCATCCCATCGACATATCAAAATCACAAAAGTATATGTATAAAAAAAAATTGGCCCTTACCGGACCTACTCCGTTAGGTTGCACTTTGTAAATGGTAAGCGGAAGAAGGGATCCCGTAGGCCGCCCTACGTCACGATTCATGAATTATGCATATTCTATTTATAGGCTATTTATAAACGATTCTGAAAATACTTATTCTAAAAATAGAATATTCTCAACATGTACAACTATTAAAAAAAAACAATTCAAAATCATTAACTTTCATGAAACACGGTGAATTTGCTTTATTTATATCACATGAAAAAAAAGGAAAATGTACCGCATTACAGTAGCATATCATGCATATATCATTGTGCAAATATATATACAGATTCCTTTTTAAAATACACATGATACATTTCATATAGATATGATCAACAGTAGTATTTAGTGCCTTAATTATGTTGTAAAGACCTGCAAATGTCACATGCACGTGGTCCCATGGCTTTGGATATACTATGGAGTTACTAATATTTTTATTATCCGTTTAAAAGAGTATTTTTATGTAGGCAAACTGAAAAAAAATGTAGCTTACACGTGTTAAACATGTTACACGTACTAAGGCTTTACAGGAGTGTAAGAGGGTGTTTAAACTGTCTGCGTTTAAAGAAACGAATCTGTAATCTGACCCCCTGTTGTCTTACCATTCTACTATAGCTGGACGTTCTATAGGAACCATTGTTACTTGTTTACAATAAAGCTACTGTTAGCATGGTTAGGGCGTTCTACAGGATCCCCTGGTCGTTCTACATGATCCCCTGTAGTCTGAACCTCATATATCTACTACAGAACGTTCTATAGGATCCCTTATATTGTTTGTTTATCATGTATACACTAAAGGACGTTCTCATGGTTCTACAGGATCCCTTGTTGTCTGAATATTATATATCTACTATGGTATAGAACGTTCTCTATAGGAACAAGTCTTTTGTCAGGATTCTTCTGAAAAAGCTCATACCAAATTTATGAAATATATTTTTGGTGTAAACAGAAAGTCAAGTAATATAGCTGTAATGTCAGAGATTGGTAGATATCCTATGTATTTTACTATAATTTTATCAATGTTAAAATATTGTCATAGACTGGAACGTTTGAAAGAAGGATTATTATTTGATGCATTTATATGTTGTAAACATACAGTTACATAGTTCTTATGTAAATACATGGTATTCTATAGTATAGATTATATTCAGAAAGAGATTGAATTACCAAATTTTGACCAATCAATTGTTTTTTATGTCAGTATGTTAAAAATAAACTATGTAAAAGTTCTGTCATATTTTGGAATAAACTGAAGCATCAAACCATTAACTCCGAAAAAGGGAAAACATTGTTTTAAGAAAGAAAAATATTTAGAATTACAGGACTTCAAAAAAAAGACAGTCAATTTGTAAATTAAGAATAAGCGCTCATTTTAAAATTGAGACAAACAGATATTCAAAAAAACATATAGAAAGATCTGAGCGTCTTTGTTCTAATTGCTCATTCGGTAAAGTTGAAGATGAGCTTCATGTTTTATTAGAATGCCCTCTTTATGATATTCAAAGGGACGATTTTTTCCAAGACATTTCTAACAATTGTTATTATTTTATAAATTTAAATAAATCTTCTAAATTTTTATGGCTCTTGACCCAAGAAAATGTTACTCTATGGAAAAACTGGGCTGTTATATTGGTGACTGTTTTGAATTAAGGAGATCAGGTATGAACACTGACACTAAGTCAAGTAAACAATTTGAGAATAAATACATATATAATGTAATTTTATTATTCTTTTATTCACAATATATATGTGGTTTTTGGCTTGATTCTGACCAATGCTTATATTCCAAATATATATGTATATGCCTCTATAATTGTTGTTGTTACCAATTATGTAAATCAATTGCATCTGATTTTATACCCTTTATGTGCACTGTAATTTTGGGAAAAAATATATATAGGATCCCATATTGTTTGTTTATAATGTATATACTAAAGGGCGTGTTCTCCAGATCCCCTGTTGTCTGAAAATTATATATAAACTATAGAACGTTCTATAGGATACACTATTGTTTGTTTTTGATGTATCTACCAATCTAAGAGAACGTTCTATAGAATCCCCTGTTGTTTGTTGTTCAGGTTTATGGTATAGGGCGTTCTACAGTATCCCCATGGCGTTCTGCAGGATCCTCTGTTTTCTCAACATTATTTATCTACTATAAGACGTTCTATAGGATCCCCTGTTGTTTGTTTTTCAAGTGTATACTATAGGGCTTTCTACAGGATCCCTTAGGCGGTCTACATGATCCCCTGTTTTCTCAACATTATATATCGACTATATGACGTTCTATAGGGCCCCTGTTGTTTGTTGTTCATGTTTATACTATAGGGCGTTCTACAGTAACCCCTGTTGTTTGTTTATCATGTGTATACTAGAGGACTCTCTACTGGATCCCTTGGTCAGTCTGTGGGATCCCCTGTTTTCTCAACATTATATATAAACTATAGAACGTTCTATAGGATACCCTATTGTTTGTTTTTGATGTATCTACCAATCTAAGAGAACGTTCTATAGAGTCCCCTGTTGTTTGTTTATCATGTGTATACTAGAGGACTCTCTACTGGATCCCTTGGTCGGTCTGTGGGATCCCCTGTTTTCTCAACATTATATATAAACTATAGAACGTTCTATAGGATACCCTATTGTTTGTTTTTGATGTATCTACTAGGATAAGAGAACGTTCTACCGGATCCCCTGTTGTTTGTTTTTCAAGTGTATACTATAGGGCGTTCTACAGGATCCCATAGGCGGTCTACAGGATCCCTTGTTTTCTCAACATAATATATCTACTATATGACGTTCTATATGATCCCCTGTTGTTTGTTGTTCAGGTTTATAGTATAGGGCGTTCTACAGTATCCCCTGGGCAGTCTGCAGGATCCCCTGTTTTCTCAACATTATTTATCTACTATAAGACGTTCTATAGGATCCCCTGTTGTTTATTTTTCAAGTCTATACTATAGGGCGTTCTACATGATACCCTGGACGGTCTACAGGGTGCCCTGTTGCTTATGAAAATTATGCATTTAAGATAGGACCTTCTAAAGGTTCCCCTGTTGGTTTTTTTTCAAGTATATACTATAGGGCGTTCTACAGAATACCTGAGCGATCGATCAACAGGATACCCTGTTTATAAAAATTATGCATTTAAGATAATACTTTCAATAGGTTCCCCTGTTGTTTGTTTATCATGTATATACTATAAGGCTTTCTATAGGATCCCTTGGTTGGTCTAAAGGATCTTCTCTTTTCTCGACATTATTTATCTACTATAAGACGTTCTATAGGGTCCCCTGTTGTTTGTTTTTCAAGTGTATACTATAGGGCGTTTTACAGGATCCCCTAGGCGGTCTACAAGATACCCTGTTTTCTCAACATTATTTATCTACTATAAGACGTTCTATAGTATCCCCTGTTGTTTATTTTTCAAGTCTATACTATAGGGCGTTCTACATGATCCCCTGGACGGTCTACAGGGTGCCCTGTTGTTTATGAAAATTATGCATTTAAGATAGCACCTTCTAAAGGTTCCCCTGTTGTTTATTTTTCAAGTATATACTTTAGGGCGTTCTACAGAATACCTGAGCGATCGATCTACAGGATACCCTGTTTAAAATTATGCATTTAAGATGATACTTTCAATAGGTTCCCCTGTTGTTTGTTTATCATGTATATACTATAAGGCTTTCTATAGGATCCCTTGGTTGGTCTAAAGTATCTTCTCTTTTCTCGACATTATTTATCTACTATAAGACGTTCTATAGGGTCCCCTGTTGTTTGTTGTTCATGTTTATACTATAGGGCGTTCTACAGGATCCCCTAGGCGGTCTACATGATCCCCTGTTTTCTCAACACAATATATCTACTATAGGACGTTCTATAGGGTCCCCTGTTGTTTGTTGTTCATGTTTATACTATAGGGCGTTCTACAGTATCCCCTGGGCGGTCTACAGGATCCCCTGTTTTCTCAACATTATATATCCACTATAAGACGTTCTATAGGATCCCCTGTTGTTTGTTGTTCATTCACTGGACGGTCTACACGATCCCCTGTTGTCTGGACATTATATATATACTAAAGGACGTTCTATAAGACCCCCTACTGATTGTTTTGAATGTTTATACTATAGGTCGTTCTACAGGATCCCCATGGCGGTCTACAGGATCCTCTTTTGTTAAAAATTATGCATTTGAGAAAGGAAATTCTATAAGTCCCCCTGTAGTTTGTTTTTCATGTATATACTATAAGGCTTTTATGATCCCTTGGGCGGTCTTCAGGATCTCCTGTTTTCTCAACATTATATATCTACTATATGACGTTCTATAGGGCCCCCTGTTGTTTGTTGTTCATGTTTATACTATAGGTTGTTCTGCAGGATTCCCTGGACGGTCTGCAGGATCCCTAGTTTTCTCAACATTATTTATTTACTATAAGACGTTCTACAGGATCCCCTGTTGTTTGTTTTTCAAGTGTATACTATAGGGCGTTCTACAGGATCCCTTAGGCGGTCTACAGGATCCCCTGTTTTCTCAACATAATATATCTACTATAGGACGTTCTATAGGGTCCCCTGTTGTTTGTTGTTCATGTTTATACTATAGGGCGTTCTACAGTATCCCCTGGGCGGTCTGCAGGATCCCCAGTTTTCTCAACATTATTCATTTACTATAAGACGTTCTACAGGATCCCCTGTTGTTTGTTTTTCAAGTCTATACTATAGGGCGTTCTACAGGATCCCTTAGGCGGTCTACAGGATCCCCTGTTTTCTCAACATAATATATCTACTATAGGACGTTCTATAGGGTCCCCTTTTGTTTGTTGTTCATGTTTATACTATAGGGCGTTCTACAGTATCCCCTGGGCGGTCTGCACGATCCCCAGTTTTCTCAACATTATTCATTTACTATAAGACGTTCTACAGGATCCCCTGTTGTTGGTTTTTCAAGTGTATACTATAGGTCGTTCTACAGGATCCCCTGTTTTCTCAACATAATATATCTACTATAGGACGTTCTATAGGGTCCCCTGTTGTTTGTTGTTCATGTTTATACTATAGGGCGTTCTACAGTATCCCCTGGGCGGTCTGCAGGATCCCAAGTTTTCTCAACATTATTCATTTACTATAAGACGTTCTACAGGATCCCCTGTTGTTTGTTTTTCAAGTGTATACTATAGGGCGTTCTACAGGATCTCTTAGGCGGTCTACAGGATCCCCTGTTTTCTCAACACAATATATCTACTATAGGACGTTCTATAGGGTCCCCTGTTGTTTGTTGTTCATGTTTATACTATAGGGCGTTCTACAGTATCCCCTGGGCGGTCTGCAGGATCCCCAGTTTTCTCAACATTATTCATTTACTATAAGACGTTCTACAGGATCCCCTGTTGTTGGTTTTTCAAGTGTATACTATAGGGCGTTCTACAGGATCCCCTAGGCGGTCTACAGGATCCCCTGTTTTCTTAACATAATATATCTACTATAGGACGTTCTATAGGGTCCCCCGTTGTTTGTTGTTCATGTTTATACTATAGGGCGTTCTACAGTATCCCCTGGGCGGTCTGCAGGATCCCCAGTTTTCTCAACATTATTCATTTACCATAAGACGTTCTACAGGATCCCCTGTTGTTTGTTTTTCAAGTGTATACTATAGGGCGTTCTACAGGATCCCTTAGGCGGTCTACAGGATCCCCTGTTTTCTCAACATAATATATCTACTATAGGACGTTCTATAGGGTCCCCTGTTGTTTGTTGTTCATGTTTATACTATAGGGCGTTCTACAGTATCCCCTGGGCGGTCTGCAGGATCCCCAGTTTTCTCAACATTATTCATTTACTATAAGACGTTCTACAGGATCCCCTGTTGTTGGTTTTTCAAGTGTATACTATAGGGCGTTCTACAGGATCCCCTAGGCGGTCTACAGGATCCCCTGTTTTCTCAACATAATATATCTACTATAGGACGTTCTATAGGGTCCCCTGTTGTTTGTTGTTCATGTTTATACTATAGGGCGTTCTACAGTATCCCCTGGGCGGTCTGCAGATCCCCAGTTTTCTCAACATTATTCATTTACTATAAGACGTTCTACAGGATCCCCTGTTGTTGGTTTTTCAAGTGTATACTATAGGGCGTTCTACAGGATCCCCAGGGCGGTCTACAGGATCCTCTTTTGTTAAAAATTATGCATCTGAGAAAGGAAATTCTATAAGTCCCCCTGTAGTTTGTTTTTCATGTATATACTATAAGGCTTTTATGATCCCTTGGGCGGTCTTCAGGATCTCCTGTTTTCTCAACATTATATATCTACTATATGACGTTCTATAGGGCCCCCTGTTGTTTGTTGTTTGTTGTTCATGTTTATACTATAGGGCGTTCTGCAGGATTCCCTGGACGGTCTGCAGGATCCTTAGTTTTCTCAACATTATTTATTTACTATAAGACGTTCTACAGGATCCCCTGTTGTTTGTTTTTCAAGTGTATACTATAGGGCGTTCTACAGGATCCCTTAGGCGGTCTACAGGATCCCCTGTTTTCTCAACATAATATATCTACTATAGGACGTTCTATAGGGTCCCCTGTTGTTTGTTGTTCATGTTTATACTATAGGGCGTTCTACAGTATCCCCTGGGCGGTCTGCAGGATCCCCAGTTTTCTCAACATTATTCATTTACTATAAGACGTTCTACAGGATCCCCTGTTGTTGGTTTTTCAAGTGTATACTATAGGGCGTTCTACAGGATCCCCTAGGCGGTCTACAGGATCCCCTGTATTCTCAACATAATATATCTACTATAGGACGTTCTATAGGGTCCCCTGTTGTTGGTTGTTCATGTTTATACTATAGGGCGTTCTACAGTATCCCCTGGGCGGTCTACAGGATCCCCTGTTTTCTCAACATTATATATCCACTATAAGACGTTCTATAGGATCCCCTGTTGTTTGTTGTTCATTCACTGGGCGGTCTACACGACCCCCTGTTGTCTGGACATTATATATATACTAAAGGACGTTCTATAAGACCCCCTATTGATTGTTTTGAATGTTTATACTATAGGTCGTTCTACAGGATCCCCAGGGCGGTCTACAGGATCCTCTTTTGTTAAAAATTATGCATCTGAGAAAGAAAATTCTATAAGTCCCCCTGTAGTTTGTTTTTCATGTATATACTATAAGGCTTTTATGATCCCTTGGGCGGTCTACACGATCTCCTGTTTTCTCAACATTATATATCTACTATATGACGTTCTATAGGGCCCCCTGTTGTTTGTTGTTCATGTTTATACTATAGGTCGTTCTGCAGTATCCCTTGGACGGTCTGCAGGATCCCTAATTTTCTCAACATTATTTATTTATTTTACTATAAGACGTTCTACAGGATCCCCTGTTGTTTGTTTTTCAAGTGTATACTATAGGGCGTTCTACAGGATCCCTTAGGCGGTCTACAGGATCCCCTGTTTTCCCAACATAATATATCTACTATAGGACGTTCTATAGGGTCCCCTGTTGTTTGTTGTTCATGTTTATACTATAGGGCGTTCTACAGTATCCCCTGGGCGGTCTGCAGGATCCCCAGTTTTCTCAACATTATTCATTTACTATAAGACGTTCTACAGGATCCCCTGTTGTTTGTTTTTTTAAGTGTATACTATAGGGCGTTCTACAGGATCCCCTAGGCGGTCTACAGGATCCCCTGTTTTCTCAACATAATATATCTACTATAGGACGTTCTATAGGGTCCCCTGTTGTTTGTTGTTCATGTTTATACTATAGGGCGTTCTACAGTATCCCCCGGGCGGTCTACAGGATCCCCTGTTTTTCAACATTATATATCCACTATAAGATGTTCTATAGGATCCCCTGTTGTTTGTTGTTCATTCACTGGGCGGTCTATACGATCCCCTGTTGTCTGGACATTATATATATACTAAAGGACGTTCTATAAGACCCCCTATTGATTGTTTTGAATGTTTATACTATAGGTCGTTCTACAGGATCCCCAGGGCGGTCTAGAGGATCCTCTTTTGTTAAAAATTATGCATCTGAGAAAGAAAATTCTATAAGTCCCCCTGTAGTTTGTTTTTCATGTATATACTATAAGGCTTTTATGATCCCTTGGGCGGTCTTTAGGATCTCCTGTTTTCTCAACGTTATTTATCTAAAAAAAGGACGTTCTATAGGGTCCCCTGTTGGTGTTGTTCGTGTTTATTTTATAGGTCGTTCTACAGTATCCTCTTTTGTCTGAACATTATATATCTACTATAGAACGTTTTATAGGATCCCATATATTGTTTGTTTATTATGTATATACTAAAGGGCGTTCTACAGGATCCCCTGTTGTTTGAACATTATATACTTGCTATAGAACGTTCTATATGATCCCCTATTGTTTGTTTATCGTGTATATACTAAGGGTCGTTCTACAGGATCCCCTGGGCGGTCTTCAGGATCCCCTGTTGTTTGAATATTATATATCTACTATGGGACGTTCTTTAGGTTAGACTGTTGTTTGTTTTTTATGTATATATTAGACGGAGTTATATATATGCGCCCATAGGCGGTCGATATGATCCCCTGTGGTTTAATAGTTTTGTATCTGTATAGGGCGTTCTATAGGATCCCCGGGCGGTCTAAATGCTCCCATTGTTTGGTTATCATGTATTCACTAGATTTATCTACTAGAGAACGTTCTATGGGATCCCTTGTTGGGTCTATAGGATCACCTGTTGTGTTATAATCGTGTATCTGCTATAGGACGTTCTATAGTATCCCCTGGGCGGTCTATAGGACCCCGTATTGTTTTATAATCGCATATTTGCAATAGGGAATTCTTTGGGATTCCCGGGTCGGTCCATAGGATCCTCTGTTGTTTGTTCAACATGTTTCTTCTAGAGGGTGTTCCATAAAATCCCAGGGTCGGTCTATAGGAGCCCTGTAGTTTTTTGATAATGTATCTATTTGAGGGCGTTATATATATATGCTCCCATAGGCGTTCTTTATGATCCCTTGTTGTTTAATAATTGTGTATCTGCTATAGGGCGTTCTAAAGGATCGCCAGGGCGGTCTATAGGATCCCCTGTTGTTTGTTCATAATATATCTATAACAGGTTGTTCTATACGATCCCCTGGGCTGTCTATACGATACCCTGTTGGTTGTTCATCATGTATCTATAACAGGTTGTTCTATACGATCCCCTGGGCGGTCTATAAGATCCCCTTTTGTTTAATAATCCCGCATATTCTATAGTGCGTTCTATAGGATCCCCGGGTCGGTCTATAGGATCCCCTATTGTTTATACCTTGGCGGTCTATATGATCCCCTTTTGTTTAATAATCGCGCATATTCTATAGTGCGTTCTATAGGATCCCTGTGTCTGTCTATAGGATCCCCTATTGTTTAATAACCTTGCATCTGCTATAGGGCGTGCTATGTTATCCCTTTCAAAGGTCGAGGTTGCATATTGTTATTCGTTGTTTTTTTTCTTTTTCTTTTCTTTTTCCCCATAATTTTATTGTCCTGACAAATTCTTGGAAAAGGATAGACACATTCATCTTTATGGAATTATGGCATAATGTAAACCATTATATAAAGTTGTGCTTTTTAATAAGAGGATGGTCCAAGATGGTCTCGATTACTATAAACACTGGTCAACAGTATTTTTTTTTATGTTTTTTGTATATATTTCTAGTATTCCTGAGCATAGAACCATGATATTCAATATACAAAGTAGGTGTCAACAATTTGTATGATCCTCAGAACTACATATACCTAGCAGTAGGTAGTTGTGTTTTTTTAGTATAAATTTTATTTCAAAATTGCTGACGGTAACCTAGCAATGGCAAGGTCGTCTGGCAACTTGACAACAGTATGACATCCGCCTTTGCTCGCAATGGCAATTCTATTTGTTTGCGTATTCTTATGGATTTGTACAGACAGGAGAAAAGAAATTGACCCGTCTTTTAATATCCCTTTCCGATATATTGATGATGTACTGTCTATTAATGATAATAGATTCAATGAGTATATATGGCAAGCCGTTTTACTATTTATGCTAACTTCAAGATAGCTCATATAATATATCAGATATTTCAAATGATATATAAAATATCTCTCCCATATATAATATACAAGATATCTCATATAATATATAATATATAAGATATTCTATATAATTTACTCTTTATAAGATATCTTATCAACTTTAAAAGATAGCTTTTATACTTTATAAGATATCTTATTAATTCAATAAGATATATTATACACTTAAGAAGATATATTATAAACGAAATGAAAAAAAAAGAAACGAACAATAACAATATAATATGCCCCCTTTGAAAGGGACAACAAAGTACGTCCTATAGCAGATGCACGACTATTAAACAAGAGGGGATCCTAAGACCGACCCGGGGATCCTATAAACCGCCCAGGGTATCGTATAGAACACCCTGATATAGATACATGAACAACGAACAGGGGATCCTATAGACCGCCCTGGGGATCCTATAAAACGCCCTATAGCAGATACATGAATATTGCACAACAGGTGATCCTATAGACCCAACAGGGGATCCCATAGAACGCTCCCTATTAGATACATGATTACTTAACAACGGGATCCTATAGAACACCCTATAGCAGATACACAATTATAAATTAAACCACAGGGAATCCTATAGACCGCCCAGGGGATCCTGTAGAACGCCCTTCAATAGATACATTATGAACAAACAACAGGGCTCCTATAGACCAACCTAGAGATTCTATGGACCGACCCGGGGATCTTAAGGAACGCCCTATAGCAGATGCACGATTATCAAACAATACCAACCAACAGGGGAACATATAGACGGCCCAGAGGATCTTACAGAACGTCGTATACTAGAAACATAATGAACACACAGCAGGTTATTCTAAAGAACGCCCCGGAGATCCTATAGAACGCCCTTCAGCATGCAAATACACGACTATAACACAACAGGGGATCCTATAAAACGCCCTCTAGTATATACGTAAAGTAGATACATGTTTAAAAAACAGGGGAACCTATAGAAGGTTCTATCCTAGATGCATACAAATCAAACAGGGGATCCTGAGGAATATATAATGCTCAGACAACAGGAGATCATGTAGATCGGCCTATAGTATAAACATGAAAAACAATCAACAGGGGATCCTATAGAACGTCCTATGATTGATATATAATGTTGAGAAAACAGGGCATTCTGCAGACCGCCCAAGGGATCATAAACGCCCTATTATATATACATAATAAACAAAGAACAGGGGAGCCTATAGAATTTCCTATCTCAGATGCATATTTTTTTTAACAAAAGGGGATTCTGTAGACCGCCCTATAGTATAAATATGAAAAACAAAGACCAGTGGAACCTATCTCAGATGCATATTTTTTTAACAAAAGGGGATTCTGTAGACCGCCCAGGGAATCCTGTAGAACGCCCGATAGTATAAACACAAAAAAAAACAATCAACAGGGCCTCCTGTAGACCGCCCCAGGGGATCCGGTAGAACGCCCTTTAGTGTATACTTGATTAACAAACAATAGGGGATCCTATAGAACGTCTTATAGTAGATATATTATGTTGAGAAAACAGGGAATCCTGTAGACCGCCCAGGGGATCCTGTAGAACGCCCTATAGTATATAAATGAAAAACAAACAACGGGGGATACTTTAGAACGTTTTATAGTAGATATAGATTTTTAAACAAATGGGCATCCTGTAGACCGCCCATTGGATCCTGTAGAAAGCCCTATAATATAAACATAAAAAAACAACCAACAGGGCATCCTGTAGACCGCCCAGGGGATCCAGTAGAACGCCCTTTAGTATATTAATAATAAACAAACAATATAGGGATCCTATAGAACGTCCTATAGTAGATATATAATGTAAAGACAACAGGGGATCCTGTAGACCGCCCATGGTATCCTGTAGAACGCCCTTTAGTATAAACATGATAAACAAACAACTGGGGATCCTGTAGAATGTTTTATAGTAAATATATAATGTTCAGACAAAAGGGGATCCTGTAGACTGCCTAGGGGATCCTATTGAACGCCCTTTAGTATATAAATGATTAACAAACAACATGGGATCCTATAGAACGTCTCATAGCAGAAAAATAATGTTGAGAAAATAGGTGATCCTTTAGAACGCCGTATAGTATAAACATGAAAAAACAATCAACAGGGGGTCTTATAGAACGCCATTTAGTACATATATAATGTAAAGACAACAGGGTATCCTTTAGACCGCCCAAGGGATCCTTTAGAACGCCCTTTAGTATATACTTGATTAACAAACAATAGGGGATCCTATAGAACGTCTTATAGTAGATATATTATGTTGAGAAAACAGGAAATCCTGTAGACCGCCCAGGGGATCCTGTAGAACGCCCTATAGTATATAAATGAAAAACAAACAACGGGGGATACTTTAGAACGTCTTATAGTAGATATAGATTTTTAAACAAATGGGCATCCTGTAGACCGCCCAGTGGATCCTGTAGAAAGCCCTATAATATAAACATAAAAAAAACAATCAACAGGGCATTCTGTAGACCGCCCAGGGGATCCAGTAGAACGCCCTTTAGTATATTAATAATAAAAAACCAATAAAGGGATCCTATAGAACGTCCTATAGTAGATATATAATGTTAAGACAACAGGGGATCCTGTAGACCGCCCAGGGGATCCTGTAGAACGCCCTATAGTATAAACATGAAAAACCATCAATAGGGGGTCTTATAGAACGACCTTTAGTAGATATATAATGTTCAGACAACAAGGGATCCTGAAGACCGCCCAGGGGATCCCGTAGAACGCCCTTTAGTATATACTTGATTAACAAACAATAGGGGATCCTATAGAACGTCTTATAGTAGATATATTATGTTGAGAAAACAGGGGATCCCGTAGACCGACCAGGGGATCGTGTAGAACGCCCTATAGTATATACTTGAAAAACAAACAACGGGGGATACTTTAGAACGTCTTGTAGTAGATACATAATGTTGAGAAAGCAGGGGATCACACAGACCGGCCAAGGGATCTCGTAAGAATTCCTCTATTAGATACTTCAAAAACAAACAATAGAGTATCCTATAGAACGTTCTATACTTTATATCTAATGTAAAGACAACAGGGGATCCTGTAGACCGCCCATGGTATCCTGTAGAACGCCCTTTAGTATAAACATGATAAACAAACAACTGGGGATCCTGTAGAATGTTCTATAGTAAATATATGTAATATATACGTGTTTCTCGTTTCTCGTTTTGTTTATATAGATTAGACCGTTGGTTTTCCCGTTTGAATGGTTTTACACTAGTAATTTTGGGGCCCTTTATAGCTTGTTGTTCGGTGTGAGCTAAGGCTCCGTGTTGAAGGCCGTACTTTAACCTATAATGGTTTACTTTTTAAATTGTTATTTGTATGGAGAGTTGTCTCATTGGCACTCACACCACATCTTCCTATATCTATATAATGTTCAGACAAAAGGGGATCCTGTAGACTGCCTAGGGGATCCTATTGAACGCCCTTTAGTATATAAATGATTAACAAACAACATAGGATCCTATAGAACGTCTTATAGTTGATATATTATGTTGAGAAAACAGGGGATCCTGTAGACCGCCCAGGGGATCCAGTAGAACGCCCTTTAGTATATAAAAATAAACAAACAATATAGGGATCCTATAGAACGTCCTATAGTACATATATAATGTAAAGACAACAGGGTATCCTTTAGACCGCCCAAGGGATCCTTTAGAACGCCCTTTAGTGTATACTTGATTAACAAACAATAGGGGATCCTATAGAACGTCTTATAATAGATATATGATGTTGAGAAAACAGGGAATCCTGTAGACCGCCCAGGGGATCCAGTAGAACGTCCTTTAGTATATTAATAATAAACAAACAATATAAGGATCCTATAGAACGTCCTATAGTAGATATATAATGTAAAGACAACAGGGGATCCTGTAGACCGCCTAAGAGATCCTGTAGAACGCCCTATAGTATACACTTGAAAAACAAACAACTGGGGATCCTGTAGAATGTTCTATAGTAAATATATAATGTTCAGACAAAAGGGGATCCTGTAGACTGCCTAGGGGATCCTATTGAACGCCCTTTAGTATATAAATGATTAACAAACAACATGGGATCCTATAGAACGTCTCATAGCAGAAAAATAATGTTGAGAAAACAGGTGATCCTTTAGAACGCCGTATAGTATCAACATGAAAAAACAATCAACAGGGGGTCTTATAGAACGCCATTTAGTACATATATAATGTAAAGACAACAGGTTATCCTTTAGACCGCCCAAGGGATCCTTTAGAACGCCCTTTAGTATATACTTGATTAACAAACAATAGGGGATCCTATAGAACGTCTTATAGTAGATATATTATGTTGAGAAAACAGGAAATCCTGTAGACCGCCCACGGGATCCTGTAGAACGCCCTATAGTATATAAATGAAAAACAAACAACGGGGGATACTTTAGAACGTCTTATAGTAGATATAGATTTTTAAACAAATGGGCATCCTGTAGACCGCCCAGTGGATCCTGTAGAAAGCCCTATAATATAAACATAAAAAAAACAATCAACAGGGCATTCTGTAGACCGCCCAGGGGATCCAGTAGAACGCCCTTTAGTATATTAATAATAAACAAACAATAAAGGGATCCTACAGAACGTCCTATAGTAGATATATAATGTTAAGACAACAGGGGATCCTGTAGACCGCCCAGGGGATCCTGTAGAACGCCCTATAGTATAAACATGAAAAACCATCAATAGGGGGTCTTATAGAACGACCTTTAGTAGATATATAATGTTCAGACAACAAGGGATCCTGAAGACCGCCCAGGGGATGCTGTAGAACGCCCTTTAGTATATACTTGATTAAACAAACAATAGGGGATCCTATAGAACGTCTTATAGTAGATATATTATGTTGAGAAAACAGGGGATCCCGTAGACCGACCAGGGGATCGTGTAGAACGCCCTATAGTATATACTTGAAAAACAAACAACGGGGGATACTTTAGAACGACTTGTAGTAGATACATAATGTTGAGAAAGCAGGGGATCACACAGACCGGCCAAGGGATCTCGTAAGAATTCCTCTATTAGATACTTCAAAAACAAACAATAGAGTATCCTATAGAACGTTCTATACTTTATATATAATGTTCAGACAACAGGGGATCCTGTAGAACGTCCTTTGCTATATACATGATAAACAAACAATATAGGAGATCCTATAGAACGTTCTATAACTATAAATATAAGGTTCAGACAACAGGGGATCATGTACACCGACCAGAAGATCCCGTAGAACGCCCTAATAGAACATGTAGCTTCATTATAAACAAATAACAGGGGAAACGAAGACCAGCACCCCCTTCCCCACAGCCACTATCCCCCCCTCCCTCACACCCTGTAAAGGTAATGTCTCGTTTCTAAGAACGTGTTAGCTACATGTTGTTTTTTTTTTTATCAATTTGCCTACATCAAAGTACTCTATTAAGCAGATAATAAAAATATTATTAACTCCATAGTATATTCAAAGCCATGGGATCACGTGCATGGGACATTTGCAAGTCTTTACAACATAATTAAGGCACCAATACTGTGTGTCATATATACTAGTATGTGAAATATCATATATATCTCAAAAAGGAATATGTATTTGCTTAATGAGGGCACAATGATATATGCTACTGTAATGCGGAACATTTTCCTATTTAAGTTCACGTTGAACGTGAAATAATTTCTGTCATGAACGTTGCACGAAAAATATAGACTTTAAGGTGAACCTTTTGTGACTGAGTCACTGTCCTCTTGTATATATGAAGTCTTTGTTTTACTTAATATTCCCTATTTAGTGTGTACACATTTATGATATAAATAATTTACAGCTTTTAGAAAAGTATACATAAAGATATCCTGAACTTTAAAAATGCAAATAAAGGAACAACATCATTGGTCTTACCGCCTTATCATTTCTTATCACGGAAACAAAATTATATCATTGATCAATTTCGTTCTTGTCCATGTTGACGATCCCTGTCTAGTGTTTTTTTTTTTTTTTTTTTTAAATACTGAGCACGCAAAATAAGCATTTGAATCACGAAGCACGTATAAAATTTACATAAGCAGAACATATTGAACACCTCGCTGTTTTGCACAACTGAACGTTAAATAAAGAAGTAAAAACACGTTGAACGTGAAATAAAAAAAAACCCAATCACGTACCACGAAAATAACCCTCTACCACTCTCCATGAAAGTTAATGATTTTGCATCGTTTTTTTAAGATAGTTTTACATGTTAAGAAAATTCTATTTTTAGCATTAGTATTTTCCAAATCGTTTAAAAATAGCCTATAAATAGAATATGCATAATTCATGAATCGTGACGTAGGGCGGTCTACGGGATCCCTTCTTCCGCTTACCTTTGTAAATACAGCTGTTTCTCAAAACACGCCTCTTTTGGGGAGATCTTGAATATTCATAGAAAATTAATTTTGTTTAAATACTGGTTCCCAGCTATGCTCTCTGTGTTCCATCTCACAGAGACATAACTTGGGAATGTTACTAGTAAATAAATATGTCCATATTATTTACATTGAAATCTGTGGTAACCTTTTATTCGAAGTAGGGGTATTTAATATAAAAAAGAAGATGTGGTATGATTGCCAATGAGACAACTGTCCACAAGAGACCAAAATGACACAGACATTAACACTTATAGGTCACCGTATGGTCTTTAACAATGAGCAAAGCCCATATCGCATAGTCAGCTATAAAAGGCCCCGATAAGACAATGTAAAACAACTCAAACGAGAAAACTAACAGCCTTATTTATAAAAAGATGTACGAAAAACAAATATGTAACACATAAACAAACGACAACCACTGAATTACAGGCTCCTGACTTTGGACAGGCAGTTAAGAAAATTAGTGTTAGTTTAATCTCTGAGAAGTTCAGGGCATATGAACGTTGAAAATATGCTGCACAGCCCTATATTTTTACCTTTGAAAAAAATTGTGGTGCATATGAACTTTCAATTTCTATGAAAAGATTTTTTTCAAAACTTCATAGTAAAAGTGGTAAAGATTAAGCCGTAAAAGGAGTTCCTATGGGAAAATGCATTGTCAATTTTTACAGAAATGCAACCTTTAGGCGTCTGATTGGCTGTGATTGATGTATAAATTCACAGCAGTATTCAGGGAGAATCTTAACAAGAAAGTAAATTTCTATGCTTCTTGTAGAGAAAATTATGTCTCGCTCTCTGTTCCGAAATGTAAAAAAAATCCCGCATTTGGTTCCAGTCTAGCGTTTCCTTGCAGAATCTTTCAAATGCATGTTTTGTGAAATGTGTTCTTGTCCTGAACATAAATGTAATATTTGCCATCTGACTTGAAGCAAACAACGGTTAATTAATCAAGAACTGAAATAGATCAATATAAACGTTTTGCTCGTTGTTTTCAATTAACATATACCGCATTTTCCAGCACATTTTAAAAAAAAAACATGAATTTCAGAGTAAAATTTCAAAGTGCAAGGTTTTTTTAATTGATTTCGCGATCTCGTAAAATTTTTAAAAAATCATACACGAATCGTATATGCAAGTAGAAAGCACCAATTGTTTAGCACAAACTTACAGATAGTTGAAAATATGTCGGGAAAAAAAACAAAAATAGGGGTTTCTCAACACCCTTTAAATTTTGTGGATATTATCCAAAGTGCCCGACATAGCGGACATGATTTGTTAATGATCAGCCATCGCTGAATACAGTCATCGTGAAACTTGTGCTTGCACGAATTCTTGCATAACCATTCGGTTAGTTTTATTTTCTCTAGGCATATGACACAATGGTCCATTGCATTACAAAATCTGGTTACCCTGTTCATCTCGAAGCAGGTCCCCAGACTTCTATGTAGTTGGATACTTTATATATATTATTTTTTATGATCATTACTGGCCTGCGACTTCACCATATTAGCATACATATTTATTATATGGTGCAATGATATTTTATTTTAATACCATACAGCCCCTTTGAATCAGGAATAAGGTTAACAGTTGTTTTTGAAAACATTTTAACCAAACATTTCTGGAATAAATATTTCTAAACAGAAATATATTCAAAATTCCTTTTGAAACTACAAGTATCGTCCCTTTATATCAAACTATTTATAAAACATGGGAAATTTAAACTGAATGTAAGTGATTTGTAATATTATCAGCGATATCTACTGTTTATTTATAAAATGTGCAAATAGAATTTGTGCACCAGGTTATCAATGTTTATTTACTTTAATTTATAAAGGATTCATATTAAAAACGTACATGTATGATTAATCGTCCAGTGGCAAATGTTATATATGCACATATCAGACTATCAGATAATGAACAAGAACATTTCAATAAGCGTGGTATAAATATGAACTCTGCTTTGGACTGGAGCAACCTGCTGCTGAAAATAATATATTTCACACTGCTAGTTCAATAGGTAACGATGCATCTGAAAACATGTGTCCTTTTACCTTGACAAATTATTCTGACTTCGAGGCGCCTGGTATTTGTACTTACATTTGAATTATGAGTGCTTGTCGCAATAAAATACCTGGAAAACCCAATAATCTAAAGTCTTGGTTTTGTTGTAGTTTGAAAAACCGACAAAACTACAACGAGACAACTTATGTTATATGTAAAAATGATATTATGGTGATTTAATAAAGAGATTAAGAAGGTAATCATAAAAAAACAAAGGATAATAAAAAAAAGAAAGATATTTCTATGGATAACAAGTTGTAGCAAGCACTCCGTAATTTTAGTTGCACCGTTTATTTCCTACAGCCTACAGAGGGCAAGTAGAACTGTATTTGATTTCACCGCGAGGGACGAAAAGCTACATTTTAACTAACAGACCAGCAGATAGGTTACAGCCAGAAACATTTACATGGGAATTCAAATCTGTACAGTCCTGGGGTGAAAATCCATGTGGAACATTCCTCCTTAGTTTTGGTACAAGGTCCAATGACGTTACAGGTTAGATCCTTACATTGAAAAGGAAAGTAATTTCGATGTGCCATAACTTGAATCTGATTAACTCGCCTAAAAAAATAAGGCGTCTGAGTTAAGAAGTATAATACATATATATTGTACTAGAACGATTATCTAAATTTCTTTTTATGAGATTGCTAGCATTATGGAGTGGGCATGAAATAAGGACAATTACAAAAAAAATGAAATAATTTCGAAAGAAGGGCGCAATATACCAGAGGGACATTCAAATTTATAAATCGAAAATAAACTGACAACACCATTGAAAAAGACAAACAGACAAATAATAGTACACAAAATGCAACATACAACACACAACATAGAAATCTAAAGACTAAGCAACACGAACCCCACCAAAAAATGGAAGTGATCTCAGCTACCCCGGAAAAGTCGGCAGATCCTGCGCCATATGTGACACCCGTCGAGTGCAAATGAGACATCTACAAGTATCAATTTAAGAACTAATGACAAAGAAGTGAACAATATTAAAAGTTCAAATTACATCCTCTGACAATGAATGAATATAGTTATCAAAGGTGCCAGGATTATAATTTAGTACGCCAGACGCGCGTTTCGTCTACATAAGACTCATCAGTGACGCTCATATCAAAATATCTATAAAGCCAAACGAGTACCAATTTGAAGAACATTGAGGATCCAAAATTCCAAAAAGTTTTGCCAAATACGGCTAAGGTAATCTATGCCTGGGATAAGAACATCCTTAGTTTTTCGGGTAAATTCAAAGTTTTGTAAACAGGAAGTTTATAAAAATGACCACATTATTGATATTCTTGTCAACACCCGTAAGTAGTAAACTTGAGAAGGCAGAAGAACGACACAATGTGAAATAATTAAAGAGAGAAAACCAACCGTTTTGACAAACAAACAAAAAATTCTACAACAATACAATACATTCCCACATTGATATGCTGGCTTTGGTATACATGTATGCCTTATTTTTATCTGTTCAAGAATAATATATTTTTTGTGTATTCCAGTCAAATTTTCAAAAATGTGGATAGCAAATGATTATAAATTATGTTTTTTTCTGAATCATAATATTGAAAAGAGGCCTATTTTGTACAAACAAAGAGATGAGTGTAAGAATATGAAATTTTAAAAAAATACCAATAAGATAAGATGCCACAAGTCCTGAAAAATCCAACATTTCCAGATAAAAGTTCAACCTTGGTTTTAAACGCTTTTTTTGCTTTATATTTTGTTGCAGACCCCTGCTGATATTTTTCTTTTCAACAGTTACGGTATGTTGTTCAGACTGCTTGTTCATCATTGGAAATAGAAATGGTTTAAGATACAAACAGTAGAAATACACCATTGAAAGTTAATTATATTAAAACAATATGTTTTCATATCTTTGAAAACGGTAGAGTATTCCAATGTATTTTCGGACTTCATTCCAACGTTAAGAATAAACAAATGTGATTGCGTTGTCTCTTCTAGAAAAATTATTGCAAACTGGAATTTCCGACACAAAACTACTCTCAGTCAATACCTTACAAAAACGGCAAGAAATGTTCGTCGTGGCGAATCTAGGGGAGCAAAGTGGCCAGCTACTTTATCCCGGACTTATTCTTTTTTATTATTTTTCGCTGCATTTGTTAACAATTTTTCATATTTTTGACTGCCAGGTTTAAAAGAGATTTGTTGAATGGACCATTAGCTCTCCCGTTAATTTTGTAAATCGATCCGTCACGTATTTTGTAGAAAAGAATTTCATACGGTGATTTTTGTTATAAAAAAGAACTTTCGGTGTAGTATTATTACAATTCCAGTTGTATACTTATGTTTTAATGTGATAAACTTCAAGATGTTTAAATTTCTAAATAGTGAGACTTGAGTCTTGGCATCTTACTCTGTATGGCACTATGGATCCTCCACCATCACTTCAGGCATGTAAGTCAATACTATATAATACATGTATCACCTGTACAATGATTTGAACCTTAAACACAAAATATTCTTCCTTAGAAATGCGTCGAAATCTACATTTTACATCTTTTATATCAAAGTATATACAGTAAGTAATGAAATAAAGTCCAAACATTGAACAATCATTGATTTCAAAAAGAACATAGTTATACTTGTTTATAAAATGGAACGAAATTATAAAAAAAATACACAATACAGTGACCATCTCACCTACTGTATACCATGGCTGAGTTGATAGGAGTTTAGTCCCATTATATATATTAAATTGATACATCCCACTTACCACAAGATCAAACATGTACAATGAAATTGATATTCTAGATTTCTAGATAAGGGTATTTTCAATCTATTAGAAACAATATGAACTGACTGTGTTGGTGCTTTATTTACTTTCCCATTAAAAGTGCGGCATTATAAATATGAACAAAGACTGTGAGGATTTATTTAGTGATTGAATGGTATATTGTTTCGTGCAGAAAACAACATAAATTTAGACTTCAATTTTGTAAAAATAGCACATGGGAAATCCATCGTTATCAGTGTGTCACAGTCGATACACATGTTCACTGGGGTAAAGCTGATGACCGTAACTGCATTCACGGTCATCCCAAGATTTCGGATGAAAAATTAGGTCAGTATCTGTATTGTCTGTTACAGTGTTTCTATATCATTTTCTTTACAAAGGAGACATTGATACGATGTAAATTTATAAAAGATTCACACGGAAATCACAAATTACTTCCGAGAAATGTGCATGAAACAGGAAATTCGATTTAAAAAAATCGCTAAGATAACCGTAAATCACACTCGAGATGACCGTAACAGAATCAGCAATTCATAACAAGGATGACCGTAATTGGTTAAAAGATGACCGTAATTTGTAAAGGATGACCGTAATTTCTAAATGATGACCGTAACTTTTAAAGGATGATCGTCAATTCTAAGAAATATCCGTATTTGTATAACTACTATTTTTTTATCAAATGATTAATGGTGTTGATATAAAACGTATTTATGTGAGAGTATTATCCTATAGGTAGGAGAAAATAAGAAGTGCTTTAAATACAAAGTTCACCATGTATATCTTTTTTTTACGGTAGAGGGTATATAATTTTTAAAATGAACATACAACAAGACTTGCACATGAAGAAGTGGGGGAAACATGCAACAAAAGCGCGATTAAATGACACCTTACAAGTATAATAAAAAAAAAGTGTGCTGCACAGCCTCCAACTAAAAGCCAAAAGATTTTTGTTTATTTCTTGAATTCCTTGTAATGACATGTAATAAATGGATTTTTTTAAAAATTCCAATGAATGTACACCCATTGATATTAATTTATATCGTCTTTGATTTGTCTTCTATTTTGTCTTGCAAGTAAAATAACGGAACCTGTTTTTAAAATATTACGACCAAACTAGTGAAGGCGAGCTCCAGCAAAATAGATCCTTAAAATAGTCTTGTGCGTATAGCGTATCACAAGGGGCAGGGGCGGATTAAGCCATTAAAAAAAAGGGGGATCCCAACCCAGGGTAAAGGGGGTTCAAACTATGTGTCCCCATTCAAATGCACTGATCGGTAAATAAAAAGGAGATCCACCGCTGGGGGAAACCTTGTCAATTTGTATATACAGCAATGTTATTCATATATAAAGACAAACTAAGATTTTAATCTGCTTCCTCTGGAACCATACACATAGGCTCGATTACCGGATATTCATATGTTTGATTAGTGTTTTTAATGCTCCATTCATTGGCATTATGTTTTCTGGTCTGTGCGTCCGTTCGTTTGTTCGTCCGTGCGTCTGCTCGTTCGTCCGTTTGTGCCACCTTAGGTTAAAGTTTTTGGTCGAGGAGGTTTTTGATGACGTTGAAGTCCAATTAACTTGAAACTTAGTACACATGTTTTCTATGATATGATCTTTCTAATCATAATGCCAAATTACAGTTTTTTCCCATTTTAACGGTTCACTGAACATATAAAATTATAGTGTAGATGAGGCATGTACTAGAGACACATCAGAGGGACACATTCTTGTTTCTTCAACTTTTCGTCGTATCTCTGTCAATTTGTATTCAAATTTTAAAGTCGTTTTTATCAATAAATTTTTCATTGTTTACGAGAAATTTGCAATTTACTATCATTGTCATGAACTCAAAATACGGCAAATAGTTAAAAATAAATTGATAAAACATGTTTATATCCACTAACTAAACCCCTATTGAGACAAACACAACAAAAAGCTATGAATACAAATACGGATATTCTTAGAATTGAGGGTCATCATTTAAAAGTTACGATCATCCTTTATAAATTACAGTCATTCTTTACAAATTACGGTCATCTTTTACAAGTTACGGTCATCTGTTTACCAATCACAGTCATCCTTGTTTTATGTTACGGTCATCTTGAAAATATTTTGATAATGATTTACGGACATCTTCGTGATTTTTTCAAATTGAATTTCGCGTTTCCTGCACATTTTCCGGTAGTAATTTGTGATTTCTGTGTGAATGTTTTATAAATTTACATCGTATCAATGTATATTTTGTAAAGAAAATGATATAGAAACACTGTAACAGACAATACAGATACTGACCTAATTTTTCATCCGACATCTTGGGATGACCGTGAATGCAGTTACGGTCATCAGCTTTACCCCAGTGATGTTGTAAACCATTATTTAAATATGTATTCCTCTCGAACAACTGAAAATGTCCTGTGTCGCTAGACTTTACTATCTGAATAGGTGAAATTGTTACTTTAAATTCTCCAATCTTACAATTCTTTCATTTTTAGCTCACCTGGCCCAAAGGGCCAAGTGAGCTTTTCTCATCACTTGGCGTCCGTCGTCCGTCGTCGTTAACGTTTACAAAAATCTTCTCCTCTGAAACTACTGGGCCAAATTTAACCAAAGTTAGCCACAATCATCATTGTGTTATCTAGTTTTAAAAATGTGTCCGGTGACCCAGCCAACCAACCAAGATGGCCGCCATGGCTAAAAATAGAGCATAGGGGTAAAATGTAAATTTTGGCTTATAACTCTGAAACCAAAGCATTTAGAGCAAATCTGACAAGGTAAAATTTCATCTGGTCAATCTCTATCTGCCCGGAAATTTTCAGATAAGTCGGACAACCGGTTGTTGGGTTGCTGCCCCTAAATTAGTAATTGTAAGGACATTTAGCCGTTTTTGGTTATTATCTTGAATACTATTATAGATAGAGATAAACTTTAAACAGCAATAATATAAAAAAGAAGATGTGGTATGATTGCCAATGAGACATCTATCCAAAAGAGACCAAAATGACACAGACATTAACAACTATAGGTCACCGTACGGCCTTCAACAATGAGCAAAGCCCATACCGCATAGTCAGCTATAAAAGGCCCCGATAAGACAATGTAAAACAATTCAAACGAGAAAACTAACGGCCTTATTTATGTAAAAAAATGAACGAAAAACAAGTATGTAACACATAAACAAACGACAACCACTGAATATACAGGCTCCTGACTTGGGACAGGCACATACATAAATAATGTGGCGGGGTTAAACATGTTAGCGGGATCCCAACCCTCCCCCTAACCTGGGACAGTGGTATAACAGTACAACATAAGAACGAACTATAAAAATCAGTTGAAAAAGGCTTTAAGTTAACTCATCAGATGGACAAAAATATAAGTGGACGTGGCCGAGTACTTATACATCCCGACACAAAAAGACACAATGAACAGATCTGAGAGTACTCGCAGTTATCTGACAGCTAGTTCAAAGCCACTAACAACTAATAAAAAAATCATGCATCTAAGACTAAACTATCAATCCGTACACATCCAACATCCAATGGATTTAGTGTAAAGACATCATAAAAAGCCAGAGAAAAACATGACCTTGTGCAATGTCAAGTTACAGGTATCGACAGATTGTAGATCCATGAATATGTATATATATAACATACTAGTAAAATTTAGTTAGCTTTTAATCTACTGATAACAAAATCAATATTTATTCCAATAAAAACAATATTCAATGATCTTATTACGGTGTTGAATAGGTAACCTTTTAGAATAAGTTTTTTTAAAGGAGCGACAAGTTTACATGGATCATTTCTAAATTTCCGGGCACGATTAACAACATTTCCGTAAAAATGAGGATGTGCTATCCCGTTTGAAATAAGTTTTCTACAGGTACATCCAAACTCCAAAACCAAATCAAATGTTCAGCAAAGTAAGAGCTACAAATAAGTCACATGACCAAAATGGTCAGTTGACCCCTTAAGGAGTTATTGCCCTTTATAGTAATTTTTTACCAATTTTTAGTAAATTTTTGTCATCTTTCATTTGACAAAAATCTTCTCCTCTGAAACTACTGAGTCATATTTAACAAAACTTAGCCACAATCATTATTAGGGTATCTAGTTTAACAAATGTGTGTGGTGACCAAGCCAACCAATCAAGATGGCCACCATGGCTAAAAATAGAACATAGGGGTAAAATGTAGATTTTGGCTTAAAAACTCTGAAACCAAAGCATTTAGAGCATATCTGACAATGGGTTAAATTGTTTATCGAGTCAATCTCTTTCTGCCCTGAAATTTTCAGATGAATTGGACAACTGGTTGTAGGGTTGCTGCCCCCCCCCCCCCCCAATTGGTATTTTTTTAAAGATTTTTTTTGGTTTTTGGTTATTATCTTTAATACTTTTATAGATATATATAAACTGTTATAAGCAATAATGAACCCATTAAGGAATTATTGCCCTTTATAGTCGAATTTTAACAATTTTCATTAATTTGATAAATTTTTGTAAATTTTTACAAAATATTTTCCTCTGTATCTAAAGTGCCAAGTCTATATAGATAGAGAAAATTGTAAGTAGCAAGAATGTTCAGTAAAGTAAGATCTACAAACACAACACAATTTTGTCATGAATCCATCTGTGTCTTTTGTTTAATAATCACATAGACCAAGGTGAGCGACACAGGCCTCTAGTTTCAAATAGGCTTTTAAAAGTACATATTAAACATTTAACATAAAATTTGTTTTTTTTTAGGTGAACAAAATATTAAGTTCAAATGTTGCTTTCTATACTTGTTATAATCTTCTTTTTTTCAGGTAGAGAAGCCAAACAACGTTTTTGAGAAATGATATATGTGGGCTTCTATTTAGGATAATTTAACATCTTATTGGGAAAATATTAGTTATTTCTCCACAATAGAAGACATTGATTGTATGCGTTTGTTGTTTTGTCCATTTACGCCGACTTGATATTTGTTTTTGTATTAAACTCGTTATTTGTCTTTTTTTTTTGTGTCTTTTTTTGCTTTAGAAATATACACGCTTTACAAATAATAAAACGAAGTGAATGATGCACAAAAATAATTCGGGGAAGGAAAAAATGATAACTAAACTAAAACAAACAAACAACCACTAGACCGCGGCATGACAAACCTACCATAACTCCTTTTTTTTTAAACAAAGCATTTTAAAAAGTAAAGTGGATATCACACATCAGTCAGAAACGTGAATATCAAGCCGAATTCACTTCTGACTATATAATTATACACTTTATTATGGTTATCATTTGTTTTTCTCTATCACTGGTAGTGGTTTAGGATTTGTGGAATAAATATGATAAAATTAACCAAGTTACATGTACAAGTAGTAACGATAGTCTTTGTACGTAATTGAACTACATGTTATATATCATGTCTATTTTGGTATTCCTGGTTTATCTACAATACTGAGAATTCGAAATCTTGATTTATTTATTCAGTGATTTTACCTTGTGAAGTCCCCCATTGCATTTACAAACAATACCAAGAAGAAGATAATTTCATTTATACGTACACCTGGTAGATATAAACAAACTCCAGGCCCGTAGCCAGGAATTTCCAAGGGGGGGGGGGGGGGGGGGGTTCGTTGGACTCATGAACTCGACTTTAACAGTCACAATTTGAACAAAACGTTGACTTTAACAGTGCTTATTTGATTTCAAGGGGGGGTTCGTCCGAACCCCCCCTGGCTACGGGTATGAACTCAGTCAATTTGGTATTCCAATGGGTACTTATTGTGCATCTCTACTTATTGACTTGTTTCTGTGGATAAATACATTGATAATTGCCTGATCTTTAATTCTATCGATCATGCACAATTTGTTATCGTAACATGTATGTATTCTACCCGGTACATTAAATTTCAGTAATAAATAAAGAAAAAAAATGTTTGTGAAGAAAACATTGCCGGTCCACAGCGTTAGGGATCAAAGGACTAAACTTGAATATCTCATTTCAGTAAAATATGTTGATGATTTAAAATAAGGTTGTGTCCCACTGATAATGAAGTGAATGTGCCACTGTATCTCTGTGTAGAATTTGAAAAGAGTGCTTCAATATCAATGAGTTCTCAGAGTAACCAACGGGAATAAAGAAATAGAAAACCCTGGGTGTAAATACCTAAGTGAATAGAAAATCAAAGTACTGTCATACTGTATACTCTGTCAGGTCAGTCAACAAGTCAATGCATGAACAAATATATCCAAATACTATTTATCAACATAAATGATCAAATCAAGCTGTACTACAAACTCCCCTGCATTTGGAAATGACGTAGACCCCGTCATTGTTGTCAAGTTATAACAAAATACAATATATAATACACATGTGAAGTTCTGACTCTCGGTACTTCTTACTAACAATTCATTAAATTAACTATCAAACATATAAAAGGTAAAACACAAATCTCTATCACTGAATGGAATAATCTCACTGAATTTCTATGATGATTTCAAAATAACGTCTATTAAAGCTTGCAAATCTTCGTTTTCTAATCCAGATAGAGTTCCATCCTTAATTGAAGAAGCCATTAATTCTGCTTTTGCTTTCCAATCACAAATCACTGCACTTTTCACAACAAAATCTCCAGACCTTAGCCACCTTGGTTCTCTCCTAGCATGACGCGACCTTCTAAATGGAGGTAAAAACCAAATCATCTAACGTATCACTATCATCATTATCATGATCCTCTTGGATGATTTCATCTGCGTTCAATAATTCATGACCAGATTCATCAATAACAGAGGCGCTTCATAATTCAGAATCATTTCTGATTTCTTTAACATCAGATTGGCGTCCCCAACTGATTATGTTGTATCATGTTGTTCAATTTCTACGTCCTGTGACGCAACAGTACCATCAGTGCTTGCTGGAGCACTATCTGTTGTCATAGCAGGTACAAAATAATATTCGTCCTCTGATGAAGATTCCGTAGCTACAAAATGTCTGAACTATTTGTAACTATGACTGATTTAGGTTTCAGTGGTGATTTCATAGGTTTTAATCTAGGTTACGGTTTCGGTGGAGTATTAACGGTTTTATCTGAAATATGGCCAATAGGTAGAAGTAGATTTTTATGGAGTGTTCTTAATCTTCCTTCTCCATATTCCTTCTTAACATTGAAAACGTCGGGTATTTTTTAATTCGGTTGCGATATGATTATATACGGTTCATCTTCCCACTTATCAGCAATTTTATGCTTCCCGTCGAATGCAACTTTTTTTTTAACTAAAACCTGATCCCCTGTTTCAATAGCTGGACCTCTTTCTCGGATATCATAACCTTCCTTTTGTTTAGCCTGAGCCTTTTTGTTTCTCTTAATTCATGAACATATTTTATTTGTGGTTTTCGTTGTTTTTATGTAACTAATCCAAAACCTAAATCTACAGATAATTCCCTAAAGCTGTACACAGAAGGGCGGGTTTGAAACCCTTGCAAAGTTACCTCGACAACCTTTCACAGTGAACAAGCCCCTGTATACTGAAGAGGCTGCCTCTGCCAATATTGTCCAGAACGGGTTATTACATGTCGTTGTCCTGCTTCTTCCAACAATACAAGTCTGGGGGTGAAAGAACAGGCTGTAAAAGCAAACACTCAGTCTGTATCAAAATTAATCCAGCTTGGTACACAGAACGTTTGGCATGTTGGTAAAGTGCCTCTCGTGTTGGTGGTACAGACTCGATTTATCTACCTTTATGTGCAAAGAGTACCTTTCTAGCTTCATTTACACTGTTGGATTCACTTGCCCTGATTGTACAAAACGTAAAAACAATTGTACAAGAAAATTTGTCGAGGACAGTGCAAGGGTTTCAAATCCGCCCTTCCGTATACAGCTTTAGGCACGGTGTGGTGGAGATTGTGTCTGATGGATTGCAGAGTGTAGTGTTTACCGACACAAACATAATTGCATTTGACAGCTACTGCATATTTTTTACTTTCAATTGTACTCATCTGTTATAAAAAAAATTGTAAATATTGCAACGTCCTATTGACTTGTTTTATCATTTTTGTTATTTCGGCCGGGTGTTGCTAAACGGCGGAGTCGCCATCTTGGAAAAAAACGGAAGTTGATAGTTTTTCATATTGGTTTCATAACTTGATTTGTTTAGAAGGGTGTTAAGAGAAAATATATAAAGTTTCATTGTTTTACCACCTTGTGTTCGGTTTCTTTGATATTTAGTTTAAATTTTTGCAATTTTATCCGCTATCTTGGAAAAAACCGGAAAGTGATTTTTTTAAGGTTGGCTCCATATCTTATTTTGCTTAGAATGGTGTTAGGATTATATTCCAAGTTTGATGCTTTTACCACATTTTGCAGAATTATGAGGAAAAATTGGACTAAGCTGCTTGGCTATTCGTACAAGAACAAGCTTCAAATTCAGACAATAACACCCAAACAGATCTAGTCATACGTAATTATGAACTTTGCCAAAGACTTGAACAAAGTCCCACACCAAAGACTCTTTAAGTTATACAAACCACATTATTATGGAATACAAAATGAAGCACTTAATTGGATATCTGCCGTTTTATCAAACCGCACACAAACAGTTGTCCTGGATGGAGATTTATCAGGTGTTGCTCCAGTTACTTCTGGTGTCCCACAGGGAACAGTTCTGGGTCCTGTTCTATTTTTGGTATATATAAATGACCTACCAGAATATTTGAAATCCAGTAAAGTCGGACTGTTCGCAGATGACAGCATCATATACAAAGGCATCAAATCTGAAAAAGATTGCGATAGCCTACAGGACGATCTTGATGCTGCTGCAAAGTGCATGGGAAGAAGACTGGTTGATTGTTTTCCATCCTGTCAAATGTACAGTTCTCCGACTGCCACAAACAAGAAAAATACAATCAAACACGACTACATTCTTCACAGTCATACCATAGAATATGTCTTCTCCGTTAAATATCTTGGTATACCACTTCAATCCGACTTAAAATGGTCCCAGCATACAAACATCATTGGAAATGCAAATAAAAGCCTGGGCATCCTAAAAAGAAATCTAAAAACATCCATCATGCGTACCTAGCACTTGTCCGACCAAAACTAGAATATGCTTGTATGGTTTGGAACCTTCATACAGCGGAATAATGCAATAAACTTGAGATGATTTAACGTCGGGCTGCTAGGTATGTCTGTACTCGTTATCACCATGAACACCAGTAGCGTTACAGATGATACTCAATATTTTACATTGGCCTACCTTACAACAACGCAGACATAAAACTAGACTAATAATGTTCTATAAAATTGTTCACCATATTGTCGCAGTTCCATCAGAATTACTTATACCAACCGACAATAGAGCCTGACAAACTAATCCACAAACTTACAGACACTGTGACTTACTTACATTTAAAAATTGTTACACAATCATATTCATTTTTTCCGTTTACTATTACACAATATAATTTACTACCCCCAGAGGTAGTACTTTCCTCCACTCTCAAAATATTTTTAGAACAGTTGACACCTACTGTTCTCTACAATATAGATATATATTTGTTTATTTTTAGCACTATTATTTTGAAAATATTTTTTTTATTATTATTATCCTACGCATGCGCAGCAGTTAGTAATCATCAAAAATCTGATGCAAAATAATAGTGCCAAAAATTAACAAATACTGATGAATAATTGGGACTTATCATTTTTTACTCTGGGAGGGGGAGGGGTTGGTCAAAATACAGGGGGATTAAGTTTTTTTCTGTACGTGAAAAAGGGGGGTTCAATTTTTTTTATATAAATTCAAAGTGGGGGAGGGGGGGTCAATATTTTTTACACATGGAAATAAGTATTATAATAATAATTACTTTGACACATTCCCCATTTCCATTCTAAATTTTAATTTCACATACTTCAAGAGAAAAAATATCAAGAAGAACATTACAACAGTCAAATCGAAATTCAAATATATTTTTAACACCATTCATATATAATTAAGTAAGACATCACAAGACTCTGGTAATGTAGGAAGCTGCATAGGTGCTTCATAATCCGAATAATTCAGTCGTTATACATGCATTTCACTCACTTTGATCACTAAATTAACAGGCATTACTGCCAAGTGCTTAATAGTTTGAGAGAAATTAAGTATAAATTAAAACGAAACTAGTCTACAGTGATTTGTGCAAAATTGTGTCCAAAAATACAAATCACGCTGCATCATGAAAAAATATATTGTAGAGTAATAAATTCTCCAATAAAAGAATATTACTTATTCATCTAATCTGCATAGAATCAGTTGAATATTAATACAAAAGATGAATCTTAGATGATGAAAACCACTAATGCCTTACAAGATCCCTTTTGGTCCATGTATACCTCTAACTCCCTCAACATTTGTATTGTTTAAGGCTAATACAGTGGCGGATCCAGAACTTTTCCTAAGGGGGCCCGCTGACTGACCTAAGGGGGGCCCGCTCCAGTCATGCTTCAATCTTACCTATATATATAATCAACCAAATTTTTCCCACGAAAGAGGGGGGGGGCGCCCCCCCAGGCCCCCCCGGATCCGCCTATGTAATAAATCCGGCAAAATTTTGAACTATCCATATAAAAGTTAAGCACTCAATTGAGCTTTCAATAAGGCCTTACATGAACATAACACTTAAGTTGAAGCAGCGTTCAAGAGAGGGACATATAATAGATTCCTCTTACTAAATAATGTGTTGTTACTGTTTCAAACGAGGTTTCAAAAAGTTACTTTTTAGAGATACAAATGTATACTTAGGATCAAGTTTTCTTTACGTTGAAAGTCAGGAAAAAAAAACTATTCAAAGCACTGGCTTATATTCATGGAAGAGGCCTCATGGAAGGGACTGATCAATTAACGAAGAATATTTCATTTTCAACATTTTCGTGAAATATGCTAAAGTTTGGAATGTTTGATAGAGGGGGTCAATTTTTTTAAAATGTTTTACTGGGGGGATCAAATAAAAATAGTGAAATGTTATGGGGGATCAAATTTTGTATGTTTGATTTCAAAATGACCAACCCCCTCCTAGGTAAAAAAATGATAAGTCCCTAACTGGATACCATAAGAAGAAGAAGGTTATGCAGGTGGTGTTAGGTGAATATCATAATCTACACTTTACCGCCTCATCACTTACTTCCGGTTGATTTTATCCACAACATTGTCTTTGGATGTATTTCTCAGCTATGCTTTAGAATGATTTACTGAAGCCAGTAGACCTGCTTTTCACCAAGTTGGAGGAGGTATTAAGTGTTTTATTTTTTCTGTAAATAGCAAATCAAATATTCTGTAATTGTTTTTTTCAGTTTCTGTTATCTTTTCCTTAGAATCTTTCTAAAAAGTTTGTGACAAGTTTAAAAACCAAAAAAAAAAAGGACAGTATTATAATCCAGTAGACAAATAAACTAGAGTACTGATTCCTCTCAAGAATTCATTATTATTTGAACTAGGGCCATAGAAATACTGCAAAGGAATCAGAGGCACAGTAACATGGTTCGGGAACACAGTTATCGTCCCTTAATTTAAGTGGGAACACACTGACTGCCTAAGAGGTGGGCCCACTCCCGTCACCCTTCAGGAATTCCCTATATAACCACCCAAATGCCAAATGTCTTCATGTTCTATGCCTCAAATAGCAAGTAGGGGGATGAAATTACACTGTAAAAAAACTTTGGTCATGAATTTTACAGTTAAGTTGTGATTTGGTCCAGCTGAATAAGGTTAAAAATTAGTACTTAGGAAGATGTGGAACAAATTGTGAAAATGACTCTGTAAGTTCTTGTAGATTAGGAATAAAATATTTAAACTGTTCTGTACATGAATTTAAATATCTAAAATCGCAACAAAATCTATATTGTGATAGAGCTGCATCCTTTTCACTTTGAAAAGCATCATTTTGTCTTTTTCGTTTAGTCACCAATACTATTGGACTTGTGATAGGCACATTTTCTTCCTCACTAATCGGTGCTATGATTCCTTGTTTAAGGAGTTCATCTAAATGGTGCCGCAATACTTCTCTTTTATGTGGCGGGAGTCGATACGGTTGTTGGTGTTTTGGTTTAACATCAGGTTTAAGATTTATTTTATGTTGTACATAAGTTGAGAACCCTAGATCAGGATTTTCTTTTGTGACGAAAATGTCTTTGTTTTCATATAAACAGTCAGTTAATTGCGTTGTTTGTTCAGGATTTAATGGTTCAGGAATACTAAAATTCGACAAAAACACTGTCTTAGTTTCATCCCTAAATTCATTGTTTTTACTCGTTGAAATAATCGGATGAGTGGATCCAATCTGTACATTTTGAACTACAGGGGGGCATTTAATGTCTTCAGTTATAACACTGAAGTCAGCATTCAATATCTGAAAGTTCGCCAAGATTGACCCTTTAGAGACTGAAATTGTTGTATTAATGTAGGGTTCATTATCTTCAAAGAAATAGTTTTATCAATTGACACAGTGACTAACGCTTTTGCAAGAAGCAGTCCTTTTCCTAACGAAAACACATTGTTTGTACATATACCTTGAAGACCAACAGACAAATGTTTCGGCACATTTGCCCGAACAAAAATTTCAGAATTTGGCTGAATACATAGCCTTTTATTACATTTCACATGATGATATTTACTATTTGTGTTAAATTCACTAAACTTCAATGTAATATTACTAGATTTCAAATATTCCATACCTAGAATTAACGGATGTGATGTCGTGCTAAGAATGTACACTTTGACCTCATGCAAACCTTGATTTGTTTGTATCGTTACAGAAGAAGTTCCTTCTACAAATATTAATTGTCCATTTGCTAATTTAATGGGTTCAGTGAACCTACTGATATCGGATTTAACATGCCTTGGTAAAGATTTATATAGTGGAGCGGACATAATGTTAATTGAACTTCCAGTGTCAATCAAAGCTGCAATATCAACAGTATCACAACAAACATTCATATATATAAAATTATCAAAAGTAGATAGGTTATCTGGTTTGGAATCGGTATTATATAGTTGACTTGTTTAGACCTCGAATTTATGGACCCGAACGATTTGGCCTTGTATCGGCCGGGTATTGGTAGTTTTCCTGATTTGGTTTAATGGTTTTACATCGATAAGCAGTGTGACCCGTTTGGTGACAAATTTGGCATTTATTACTTGTTGTTTGTCCAAATCCATTCCAATTGCATTCTCGTTTCCTATGTCCTGGAAAATTACAGTTGAAACAATTTGAATTGGTGTTTGTGTTTGGGTATTGATACTGTTGTCTCCTTTGAAAATTATTTTGTGTCGACTCGTATTGGCTATTTGCTGATGCTTCTGGGACTTTCGAAATTAAAAGCTCTGACACATTTTTACTGAGCTTAGCAACTTCATTCGTTAGACTAGCAAATTCAGAGGATTTGAGATTAGAAATATCGCTTTGTTGTTCAGGAGGAGAGGTAGAAATTGCATTTTCAAATATTTTCTCACGGTATCCACATGTTTCGGCCATTTTAGCAGACGTTAAAGCAGCGGACAAATCTGCTGGCTGGCCAGCTCGTACGAAGAATGCCATTTTCTCTGGTAGACCCTCTATAAATCTAGCTAAAACCTCATGATCAGGTTTGTGTAAAAGGTTTCCCTTTTCAAGGATTTGACTATGGAAATCTTCAAGCTGTTGAGATTTTCCTAACTTAAGGGTATTGAATATTTGACCTTCCATCATAGCCATAGCACTGTGATTTTTAAAATTTGTAAATTTTTCCTCAAACAAAACTTCAATGGGGTTCCATGATTCTTTTGATCTTTCACTTAGAGTATTAAACCAGGTTAATGCTGGACCTTTTAAATGAAGATGAAACGCAGCTACTTTTTTCCCGTCAAACTCACGAAGATCGTGCAAAAGGGCATATGACTTAAATTCCGATAAAAATTTCTGTGCGTTGTCCTGGGAATAACCCGAAAATGTTGAGCAGTTGGCAAGTTTTTCCATTTTGGCAAACGAGTTTGAGCTTTTTGGAAGCGATGAATCTAAATTTGTTGAATGCAATTTTAGCGTGGAACTTTTCCTAGGTGTTGGTAGTGAGAGAAAAATGTCATGTTCTTTAAATTCGTTAAATTCTAAAAAATCTGGAGTTAGAATAGTATTATCAAAATCATCTTCATTTTGATACAAAAACGTAGATTCAGAGGTGTTATTAATTTCATCGGACCCTGGACTACTCATTTCAATTACAGTTCAAATTGTAGCGTACCAATGTACACATACAGAAAAGGTTATACATCTCTTGCATTTTGTAGCGCAGATTCCTTCACACATATACCAAATTCGGAACTAGAATATTGTAGCGCGACAATTTGCACATACAATCATTAAGTATAGTAATAAACGTACTTACAGGTAACTGGAGTTGAATGTTTTAAATAAATCCCTTTCCAGGCAGAATTCGCTGGTATTATAACTAAAGACAGTACATATTACACCACAAAGTTTTTACCAACCATAATCTTGACACTGGTGAATACCATCATAATATCCAGTAAAAAAAAAATAACTAGAAAAAGATGTTTACGTATAAAGTTCATGGAAACATTTAAAATAAAAGTCACAATATTAATAAATATAATTTGAGTCCTCCACCATGATAGATCCGTGTTTTACTTGCTCGGATTATCCGAGTCGGATACTAATATTAAAAACACATATTTTTGTATCTATTCTATATTTTTAAAACTACATATGCACAGTTATCCTACAAATCTACAAGTCCCAGTCTCTGGCTACACGTGCTGTTCTTATCTTTAAAATCATGAATATTCATTAGCTATGTAGGCGTGTCAAAATCGTATCATACGCGATAATGACCAGCCAGTACACACTGTAATGATTTCATTAACCAGTATTAAAAAGATAAACATAACACAAGATTTCAAGACACTGTACAAAATGTACATAAAATTGTTCATATTTTGAGTTAGAGCCTATGAAGTTTTCTATAATTTTGATCATGTTGATATAATTTGTCCCAAAAGTAGTACAACACACTGTATCAGTGTATACTACCTGAGAAATATAATGGAGAAAGCCCAGGTGGGATTTTTTTTATTTTCATTTATTATCTAAAAGTAGTACACTGACTGACAAATGACTGACAGTTATTTCTTCGTGGATTTCTTTTAGTTAAAAAATGAATTTAGTATAAAAATATACATGATGTACATGTTTTACTTTCATTTTCAGACTTATTTAAGTCAGAACATGACCAGATGTCAGACTTGTTTTAGGTTTATTTATGTTTATGAAATAATTTAATTTCAATTGGTGGGCAAAGTTTACCCTCTACGACATCATAGCGGTGCGCAAAAGTATAAAAATAACATAAGGTCCTACATGTAAGAGCTACGGTTCCACAGCTAAACACTATTCCACCTATAGTACTAGTCATAATTTGTCTTAAATTAAAGGGAGACAAATCTTGAAACCTTCATGTTTAGATCTATGTGAGCCATGTGAGTCAAAAACAGATTTAGACTTATTTATGTCTGATCTCTGACTGATGAACATGTACATCATGTACATGTAGTGCTGGATTTTGTTTGCTCTCAGTTTCTGCAAGCACTCAATTCATTCTCAAGAATTGACATACATGTCAATTACACAGTGTAGCCTAGACTAGACAAAGCAGGGTTCTTACAAGTTTAAGAATAATATAATACATTATTATTTCAATCAATATCCCATGAATAAAATAGAACAAGTAAATGGCATACAATTTCGATTATTTTTAGTGGAAGAAGACGTCAAGTCTTCTGAAGACTTAAGGGGCCGACCATTGGCTTTGAGTCTCCGTATGCCGCATTCATTTCGTGTATTACAATTTCAAAACAACTTAGATTCCTGACACCGATTTTTACACATGATTGGGCATCTGAATCATTTAATTTGTAAATTATGATTGTAAAACAATCACTATCGTAAATATAACCCTTTTATTTATGTAAATTATTAGATTTCATCTCATCCACATGAACGTAATTTGTTTACTTGTAACAGGATGTTTTAACTGTAGATA
The DNA here is from genome assembly GCF_965363235.1 of Mytilus galloprovincialis. NCBI lineage: Eukaryota > Metazoa > Mollusca > Bivalvia > Mytilida > Mytilidae > Mytilus > Mytilus galloprovincialis. The sequence continues at coordinate 21,175,854 of NC_134846.1, forward strand.
TTTGTATTACGCATGCGTGAATTTGGTATCGGTACAACTCGCCCTGTTTACAAGTTCGCCCTTGAAGTTACGAATTTGCAATCCTGCAGACAAGAAGATTTTATTTTTATATAAATAAAAAGGATATATAAAGTGTAATCTTTATTCATGGGTTTCCTTTGTCATGTGAATTAGATGCCCTTCGTAACATACATGTGAACCTCACGTTTAGGAGAAAAAACTCCCGTGTATGAAATTTTTCAGACGCCATAATTGATCATTTCTTACTACTGTACGGGTGTAATTGACACCTGTGTTAAATTTTACCTGAACATCAAAGAAGATGTATAATTATATGGCTTCACTTGACAGCTTGGGTGTCAAACATACTGGTAATCAACGATGTTTACCTCCGGCTAACTGCCGTTGTGTTATCAAAACGATGTGTATTGGGAATATTGAAATACTTTTTTGTTACTTCCCTTTGTTTTATCCTGTTTTCAGTTATTTTGCTTTTAAAAATGTAAATGGTAAAAAGACTATAAATGATTAATATTTTAATCAAATAATCATAAAAGGATGTTAATTAAATGAATTTAAATGATTTTGGACAAATAAAAAAATTAAAATTTATAATATTATTTTATTAATTTAGACCTCCTTTCAAGGATTAAATTGAAGTTTATATATTAAATTTGTTTAGTTAGAAGGCATCATACAATATGTGCAACTAGGCTAATAGTCTAGCATCTGCTAGCTTCATGTATAATTTTTCTACCGATTTAATATATAACTAGAATTATGCAAACAGACTTAAGGAAAAGGCATGTAAGTCATGTAAGTTCATACAAATATGACACTTTTTCTAGACAATCCAGATCTTGCACAATACATCGCTAAAAATTGTAACCTTTAATTTTGTTGTTGTGCAGTAAAAACCCATATGGGAACTTTCAAAAGTTGGCAGGTATGTAACAAGTCTTACTATTTTTATGCTCCATTTAAGGGCAATATGTTTTCTAGTCTGTCCGTCCGTCCTGCTTCTGGTTATAAAGTTTATGGTCGAGGTAGTTTTTGATGAAGTTGAAATCCAATCAACTTGAAACTTAGTACACATGTGTTCCTCTTGATATGATCTTCTTAATTACTGCCAAATTAAAGATTTTACCTAATTTTCATAGTCAACTGAACATAGAAAATGATTGTACGGATGGGAAATCCATGTACTTATGACCTTTTCTTGTTTGAAGAAAAAAAATACATTTTAACGATAATGGAACAAAGCAGCCTGGGTAAGTGGGGCTGCTTTTATGGTAATTCAAGTTACCTTTTATTCACCTTCTTCCACTTCAGAGCTATCAGCTCTTTGATTTAATTTTTGGTCATACATGAAGTGATTAAATCATTCAGGGGAATAACTTTTAATGTGCGATTTTTTAAATCACTTATTCAAGTGACATTTTTTCCATAAAGAGTTGTCGTTGTTTGATAATCACCAATTCAAGTAACTACAAATAAATCACTAGACAAAGTGATTTAATTTAATTGTAGCATATTAAAAAGATAATATTATACTAATGATCAAGGGACTAGTTATAGGTTATGTTGCTAATATTATCACAATATCAGACCCAACATCTGTGTTTATAGGATGACCAGTCATGCCAGGTCATGACTTTGTACTGACTCTAGGATAATGATATGAAAATCACTTGTTGTATCAATCATACATGTACATTAACCTCTATTTTCTTCTTAAATATCACATTTAAAATATTAGTATTTTAGTTTTTTAAGAAGCAAAACTGTTTTTTCTTTCCATTTTTATACTGATTAATTATTGGATATAATCTTATTCTAAACCTGGTGTAACCTTACCATGTTTAAAATTTTGGTATTACTACAAAATCACAGAATTTCTCATTGATTTGATATCATATGCATTGTGGTATTTTTGCCAATGAGACATCAATCTAAACAAATACAAATGTAACAGATTTGTAAGCAGATAAACATTACCATACAGCCTTCATTAATGTGCAAAACTATTACACGAAAGGCAAATCTAAGTGTTCACAGTTAATGAATTGGTTTGAGTGTAAAGAAGTAATAAGTATGAATCTCAAATCTTATAGAACTCCTGAAGTAGTTTTTAAGTATTCTACATGTTCTTTTAAACATGCTAGAGTTTAACATGTTTAAAATGTACATGTAGAGTAACAGAATTTAGAAGAAATTCCTGCTGACAAGTATTTATACATTCATATACATACAAATGTAGTATAGAAGATTGATTGTTTATTAGTTTAAACATATGTATTTATTTATAGTGGATTGGGAAACAAGTTACATGTATTATAACTTATTATATCGATCCCTTTCCATTTTCAAATGACTTTACGGGTGTTGATTACAAATGTACTTATTAATGTCAAGTGACAAATATTTCAAGTATATTTAAGAAGGGTGAAATAGTGATCTGCTGACAATTATAAATGATAATTTTCAAAACTCAAATGTAGTAAATAATTTTATTGCAACAAGGAAATTTAAGCTGTTGTACATGTTGCACAAATACAAAGTTTAATTTGTGCATCCTTGTCAATTGATAAACATGTATACATGTATACAATCATGACAATGCATGTAACATTTGTTGAGAAAAGTTTATAATCTAACAAAGCCAACAAAATAATAAACATTGATCAAACAGGAAATCATTACATCGAATGGCTATATTAGTAATGTTAAGAGGTTCACATTTGGGGAAAATTGAAATAAGGGCAAACATATATTTAGATACATAAGAACACATATATATATATTTGCAGTTACATACTATTTAAAGGTATTAAAATTATAAATATTGATTATTAATCATATTGTTGGTTTCTGAAAAATATAGCCTGTAAAGACCATTTTAGATGTTGATTGTGAGGGGAATTAGGTTTTCTAAATGTCCCCAATAATTATTTTCATTTCCTAATACAATAAAAAATGTACATATAAATTGGTGTTTATGAAAATGTGACCAGATTTTCTAGTTCAGTTGGGAATACAATGACATTTCAGCTTGTAAAGCAATATTGTAAGTAGGTAAGGTACAATAATTTTATCATTAAACATGTTAATTTTGAAGGAAGAGGTTAGGAGACAGCAAACAATCAAAGCCAAAACTTCCCAAAAATCTTCAACATCACTGACAATCTGTTATAATGGTGCCACCAGTATATTGATTGTGGGAATTGGGGAATGGGGAGCATTATTAAGTTGACTCTTATTTAAATTCTTTGAATAAACATTATAAGATCATGAAGATCAAATGTTTAGTAGGAAAGTGAAATTATGTTAAAAGTTGCATTTGTAATTCATTGTAGTTTGATTATTTTTGTTTCTGTTGAAAAGATATATATACCGTATACAATGTATATTGTAAAGAAATTTTTATGTGATACATGTATTCTTATAATAGTTATCAAAGGTACCAGTATTATAATTTAGTACGCCAGACGCGCGTTTCGTCTACATAAGACTCATCAGTGACGCTCATATCAAAATATTTATAAAGCCAAACAAGTACAAAGTTGAAGAGCATTGAGGATTCAAAATTCAAAAATGTTGTGCCAATTACGGCTAAGGTTATAAGTTATATGATATATTTTATAAACTACTGTTAAAGCAGAAATTGTCGTGAACGGTTTAATTTTGTTTATTTTATGGAAAAAATATATCGCATGAAGTAAATCACATCGAAATCTTGTATAGAGACAAAACCACAAAATGTTAATCCCTGGAAAATTAATGTTTATATACAGCATATCAGATTTCTATAGAGTTCTATAAGACATCTTGAAGTTAGTATAGATAGTGATATAAATATTCAAAAAGTCATGATGATAGTGATTTCACAGTCATGCAATTAAAAAATAATATATCTATATAATCTATATATTGTTCAATGTTGTGATGCCAATAATCCCGTTGTGTATTGATAAGTATCTTTATAACATATCCATTTACTTTAGGCATTGTATTTTATTGTCAAAACATTAATGACATCTGTTACAGTGTGACTAGCTCTAGCTAGATCTTGCTTGGGAGGAAACAGATCAATAAAACTAATTTGTATGATAATTTCAGATTGTGTAGAATGCACAGAATAAATGAACTAAGAAATGTCGGGAACAAGTAAAGGAAAACAGAACTTAGGTAAGTATATATTATAACTTAAACATGTGTTAAAGGTCATTTCCCACAAATCATAATATATAAAAGAAAAAAATCAATTAAATATTGTTAAAGGTAAGTGCAAAGGTCATTCTAGAACAAAACCTTTTGAAATAAGCATGATAAGGAAACAAACAAATCGTAAAACGTATGTCAGTTCAGGAGTCTTGTTTTCTCATACAGAAAATTAGGAAAATCTATGAAACTATGAAGTTCAAATTGTTTCAGGAACAAACAAAAGATTTTGTAAGTTTAAAAGTCATGCCAGAAAAAGCTAAGGTAGGAATAGGAATGTGTAGAATGATTGCTGATACACTTGAAACCATAGGTCACCCTTCAGCCTTCAACAATGAGCAAATTCTATATCTTATAGTCAGCTAAAAAAAACGGCAAAATTGTAAACTATTCAAATAAGAAAACCAAAGGCCTTATTTATATAAAAAAAAAAGCAGATTTAATAAGAAGTAAAAAACAACAACCACTGAATTGCAGGCTTCTGACTTGGGACGGGCACATGCAGAATGTGCAAGTATTATTCATGTTACCTCCCCTTACCATGCTTACCTGGTATATATTTGTGTGACATCACTAGTACATAAGATTAAAAAAAAGAAAAATCAGTTGGAAATAGCTTCAGGTTGGCACAAAATACAAAAGTCAACCAACATTAAGACAAAAGGCACAACTTACAGTGCTTGTACCAATCTGTAAGTACTCACAGATACTGATAGCTAGTTCAAAACAAATTACAACTTACAAATTATAATAGATAAATTGTGGTGTCCCAAACAAAACATTGGTCAGTACATGTACACATTAAACAAATTAAGTGTTACGTGGTAAGCAGGCTAAGCAAATCATGACCTTGTGGAATGCCAATATATAAGTACATACAATGTAGTAGACCAATAGTTTTCATAAGATTAACTGTGTTACAGTTTACATATTCATGTTTTATTTATCAAAAAACAAAATCAATATTTAAGTACCAATAAAAACCATGATGATGCATCATACTACAATGGTACATTGATAACCTTTTAAGAATCAGTTTATTCAAAGGAACATTGGTTGTTTTCTCATTGACATTTTTACCCTATATACAATGTACATGATATAGATATATCTTTCTATTTATATAATGTCTAAAAATAGCAACAATCAACATGCAATCTATTTAAGCGTGGATCAGCTTGTGAAAATAAACTGATACAGTTACTGTATCTTTCTATTTATATATATAATTCACATTAAAAGATTTTTCTTGCTTGTGTTTAGAGAATTGCTGAGGACTTTTTATTTGAATAATTCTTTTAAAGTCAATTAAAATTACTTTGATCCAGATCATTACCATGATTACTCCATCCCTGGTTTTAGGTAAAAGTTAGTTATTCATACTATTGATGGAAAGAATTTCACTAGTTCATGAACCTATAATTTAATATCAAATTAGAATAAAGCAATCTAATTTTATATTGAAAATGATCAGCTATTTAACCCAATTCACAGCATGTTATAATTTTCATTGGTTTGTGGGTACTTATTTTTATAGATTGAGGAAAATTTGTACAAAAGTAAATATTTGATTTCTTGTAATTGTCAAAGTCTGCATAAAATCCTACAGAAAATTTGTACTTAAACATTTAGAAATGTATTTCACCTTTACCCACAAAAATTGGTATCCCTCAAATATTAACAAGTCCACAGTTAGTATTTTTAGTTTTTTGTCGAGCCTGCAACTTTTGTTGCAGAAAGCTCGACATAGGGATAGTGATCCGGCGGCGGCGGCGGCGGCTACGGCGGCTACGGCGGCGGCGTTAGCTAACTTCTTAAAAGCTTTATATTTTAGAAGGTGGAAGACCTGGATGCTTCATACTTTGTATATAGATGCCTCATGTTACGAAGTTTCCGTCAGTCACATGTCCAATGTCCTTGACCTCATTTTCATGGTTCAGTGACCACTTGAAAAAAAAGTTCAAATTTTTTGTATTGTTGAATTCTCTCTTATTATAAGTAATAGGATAACTATATATGATATGTGCGTACCTTGCAAGGTCCTCATGTCTGTCAGACAGTTTTCACTTGACCTCGACCTCATTTCATGGATCAGTGAACAAGGTTAAGTTTTGGTGGTCAAGTCCATATCTCAGATACTATAAGCAATAGGGCTAGTATATTCGGTGTATGGAAGGACTGTAAGGTGTACATGTCCAACTGGCAGGTGTCATCTGACCTTGACCTCATTTTCATGGTTCAGTGGTTATAGTTAAATTTTTGTGTTTTGGTCTGTTGTTCTCATACTATATGCAATAGGTCTACTATATTTGTTGTATGGAATGATTGTAAGGTGTACATGTCTAGCGGGCAGATGTCATGTGACCTTGACCTCATTTTCATGGTTCAGTGGTCAAAGTTAAGTTTTTGAGTTTTGGGCTTTTTATCTAATACAATATGCCATAGGTCAACTATATTTGGTGTATGGAAATATTTAATGATCTTTATGTCAGTCGCGCAGGTTTTATTTGACCGTGACCTTATTTTCACGGTTCATTGCACAGTGTTAAGTTTTTGTGTTTTGGTCTATTTTTCTTAAACTATAAGTAATAGGTCAACTATATATGTTGTATAGAAGCATTGTTAGCTGTACATGTCTGCCTGGCATGGTTCATCTGACCTTGACCTCATTTTCAAGGTTCATTGGTCTTTGTTTAGTTATCTTGGTTAATGTTAAGTTTATGGTACAGTTGTTATAAAGCTTAGCTTTTTACTTAGGACTATCAACATAATATCAATGATTAGTATAGAAGGCGAGACATTTCAGCGTGTGCACTCTTGTTTTTTTTAGTTCAGAAACTTTCAACACAGACTAAAGATGGGCTGAAGATAGAGAACCAAAGATTATGTAAGATACTAAATGACCTGAAGAAGAAGTACAAACTGACCTATGAGGTCATACAGCTACTTGATCAGGAATATGAACAATCTAAAGACAGCATGGTACTAAGATACCCACAGTTGAAAGATATGATAAGAAGAGCAACAACTGACCATGTTCTACAACAGGCGGAGATGCCAAAGATTCCTAAACATAAAGGGGTTAAAGGTTTGTGTCTTTTGTTGTTTTTATGCCCCAGCTGTTTTGGAAGGGGCATGAAGTTTAACCCTTGTCTATCTGTAAGTATGTACATTGTATATCAGCAGGGTTTCCCCATGGTCAATTATTTTTTTCGCCACCTCTTTCGCCAAAACAATATATTTTTCGCCACTTTATTATTTTTTTCGCCAAGTAACATAAATATATTTTTCCTGTTGTGCCCTTTTGTACTAAGAAGTAATTTTTACAACAAAACAAAAGCTTTTATCACATGAAATTGATCCCTCATTTCATGTGTAGTCATTACATTGAAGGGTTACTCTCATTCGAGGGGTTGTTCCCAGCCTTTTGGATAGATTTTTTCATAACGACAGTTTTCTTTTCTTGACCATCGTAAATGAAAAAGTTGAGACGTACAACTATGCTTGAAACACGTGCATGTGTCTTTCAAACGACTTTATTAAAGTCAAAGGATAAATGAATTAAAGTTTTAAATCGGAGATTTTTCTTGCTTTTGAACAATTTTCGTCACAACAACAGCTTTCTTTTCAAAACTATCTTTAAAGGGAGATATGTCAAAAGTTTGCTTCAAACACGTGCGTCGCAAAGATGTAAATAAATTCTGTATGAGACATTTATAGCGGAAGCCATTTGACCATATCATTTTGTGAAACAATTCAATCAACACCTTTATTAATTAGTCCTTTGTTGTCGATAGCTATAAAATGCAATCAGCTGATTATTGATTTTCTGTCTAAATCTTAATGAGGTCAAGGTGAATTTCGAGTATTGTCTGATCGGGTAAAGTCCGAGAAACTCGAAAAAAAGTAAATAAACAAGATGGAGGAAAATAAATCGGTTTATATATTTCTTTCGCCAAATTCTTTCGCAAATGACGAATTTTTATCGCCACAATTAATATTTTTTCGCAAATTGCGAAAATGGCGACCGCCAGCGGAAACCCTGTATATCAGTACGTCCCAAAATTGGTTTCTGTTCTCTAACTTGAGTTTGCCTCAACCAAATATAATGAAACTTATACACAATTCTTATTACCACAAAACACAGATCAAGTTTGAATTTTGGTGGCATCACTTTATTTCCCTCTTTGTTTGTATGCTGTACAACAAGTCTTGGGTAGACTGAGGCAGCAATCTAATGACAAAAAAACAACCGATTTATTCTACATTATAATTATAAGAATAAGAGATGAAAGATACCAGTGGGACATTCAAACTCATAAATCGAAAATAAACTGACAATGCCATCATGGCCATAGCTAAAAAAGAAGACAACTCTTCACCAGAGACTAAATGACATAGAAATATTCATTTTTTGGTATTTTGATTGTTCCAGAATGAAAGACAGTCAGCTGGTACAAACCACACAAGTCCATTCAGTTCAAAAATTCTTTCTCTTTATAAAATGTCCCCATGCTGGTTAATGTAAGCGTTAGCTATGAAACTGTATAATACTTACTAAGTAAAATAATTATATGACTTGTGCTCTTTTCACAGACAAAGTTTGATTGAAATTGATCTCTGGGTAAACTTGAATGTATAAGCTGAAAGAGTATTACAAGCTTTCATATGTACCTTATTGTACACTTATTCTTTCATCACTACCAGGGGCCATTTTTGTCATGATCACTTTGAATTTACTGTCCTTAATATTTATTTGGTTATGTTATTGTACATTTCAGATCTGTTCCATAGTACAGAAGGGACAACACAAGTACAACAGCCTGTCCAATCAAGGTCTTCTAGTTTCTTACAGACCTGTAAACAGTTTACTGTCCTTAATATGTATTTGGTTATGTTATTGTACATTTTAGATCTGTTCCATAGTACAGAAGGGACAACACAAGTACAACAGCCTGTCCAATCAAGGTCTTCTAGTTTCTTACAGACCTGTAAACAGTTTACTGTCCTTAATATTTATTTGGTTATGTTATTGTACATTTTAGATCTGTTCCATAGTACAGAAGGGACAACACAAGTACAACAGCCTGTCCAATCAAGGTCTTCTAGTTTCTTACAGACCTGTAAACAGTTTGCTGGCATTAATATTTATTTGGTTATGTTATTGTACATTTTAGATCTGTTCCATAGTACAGAAGGTACAACACAGGTGCAACAGCCTGTCCAATCAAGGTCTTCTAGTTTCTTACAGACCTGTAAACAGTTTGCTGGCATTAATATTTATTTGGTTATGTTATTGTACATTTTAGATCTGTTCCATAGTACAGAAGGTACAACACAGGTGCAACAGCCTGTCCAATCAAGGTCTTCTAGTTTCTTACAGACCTGTAAACAGTTTACTGTCCTTAATATTTATTTGGTTATGTTATTGTACATTTTAGATCTGTTCCATAGTACAGAAGGGACAACACAAGTACAACAGCCTGTCCAATCAAGGTCTTCTAGTTTCTTACAGACCTGTAAACAGTTTGCTGGCATTAATATTTATTTGGTTATGTTATTGTACATTTTAGATCTGTTCCATAGTACAGAAGGTACAACACAGGTGCAACAGCCTGTCCAATCAAGGTCTTCTAGTTTCTTACAGACCTGTAAACAGTTTGCTGGCATTAATATTTATTTGGTTATGTTATTGTACATTTTAGATCTGTTCCATAGTACAGAAGGTACAACACAGGTGCAACAGCCTGTCCAATCAAGGTCTTCTAGTTTCTTACAGACCTGTAAACAGTTTGCTGGCATTAATATTTATTTGGTTATGTTATTGTACATTTTAGATCTGTTCCATAGTACAGAAGGTACAACACAGGTGCAACAGCCTGTCCAATCAAGGTCTTCTAGTTTCTTACAGACCTGTAAACAGTTTGCTGGCATTAATATTTATTTGGTTATGTTATTGTACATTTTAGATCTGTTCCATAGTACAGAAGGTACAACACAGGTGCAACAGCCTGTCCAATCAAGGTCTTCTAGTTTCTTACAGACCTGTAAACAGTTTGCTGGCATTAATATTTATTTGGTTATGTTATTGTACATTTTAGATCTGTTCCATAGTACAGAAGGAACAACACAGGTGCAACAGCCTGTCCAATCAAGGTCTTCTAGTTTCTTACAGACCTGTAAACAGTTTGCTGGCATTAATATTTATTTGGTTATGTTATTGTACATTTTAGATCTGTTCCATAGTACAGAAGGTACAACACAGGTGCAACAGCCTGTCCAATCAAGGTCTTCTAGTTTCTTACAGACCTGTAAACAGTTTGCTGGCATTAATATTTATTTGGTTATGTTATTGTACATTTTAGATCTGTTCCATAGTACAGAAGGTACAACACAGGTGCAACAGCCTGTCCAATCAAGGTCTTCTAGTTTCTTACAGACCTGTAAACAGTTTGCTGGCATTAATATTTATTTGGTTATGTTATTGTACATTTTAGATCTGTTCCATAGTACAGAAGGTACAACACAGGTGCAACAGCCTGTCCAATCAAGGTCTTCTAGTTTCTTACAGACCTGTAAACAGTTTGCTGGCATTAATATTTATTTGGTTATGTTATTGTACATTTTAGATCTGTTCCATAGTACAGAAGGTACAACACAGGTGCAACAGCCTGTCCAATCAAGGTCTTCTAGTTTCTTACAGACCTGTAAACAGTTTGCTGGCATTAATATTTATTTGGTTATGTTATTGTACATTTTAGATCTGTTCCATAGTACAGAAGGTACAACACAGGTGCAACAGCCTGTCCAATCAAGGTCTTCTAGTTTCTTACAGACCTGTAAACAGTTTGCTGGCATTAATATTTATTTGGTTATGTTATTGTACATTTTAGATCTGTTCCATAGTACAGAAGGTACAACACAGGTGCAACAGCCTGTCCAATCAAGGTCTTCTAGTTTCTTACAGACCTGTAAACAGTTTGCTGGCATTAATATTTATTTGGTTATGTTATTGTACATTTTAGATCTGTTCCATAGTACAGAAGGTACAACACAGGTGCAACAGCCTGTCCAATCAAGGTCTTCTAGTTTCTTACAGACCTGTAAACAGTTTGCTGGCATTAATATTTATTTGGTTATGTTATTGTACATTTTAGATCTGTTCCATAGTACAGAAGGTACAACACAAGTACAACAGCCTGTCCAATCAAGGTCTTCTAGTTTCTTACAGACCTGTAAACAGTTTGCTGGCATTAATATTTATTTGGTTATGTTATTGTACATTTTAGATCTGTTCCATAGTACAGAAGGTACAACACAGGTGCAACAGCCTGTCCAATCAAGGTCTTCTAGTTTCTTACAGACCTGTAAACAGTTTGCTGGCATTAATATTTATTTGGTTATGTTATTGTACATTTTAGATCTGTTCCATAGTACAGAAGGGACAACACAAGTACAACAGCCTGTCCAATCAAGGTCTTCTAGTTTCTTACAGACCTGTAAACAGTTTGCTGGCATTAATATTTATTTGGTTATGTTATTGTACATTTTAGATCTGTTCCATAGTACAGAAGGGACAACACAAGTACAACAGCCTGTCCAATCAAGGACTTCTAGTTTCTTACAGACCTGTAAACAGTTTGCTGGCATTAATATTTATTTGGTTTTATTATTGTACATTTCAGATCTGTTCCATAGTACAGAAGGGACAACACAAGTACAACAGCCTGTCCAATCAAGGACTTCTAGTTTCTTACAGACCTGTAAACAGTTTGCTGGCATTAATATTTATTTGGTTTTATTATTGTACATTTTAGATCTGTTCCATAGTACAGAAGGGACAACACAAGTACAACAGCCTGTCCAATCAAGGTCTTCTAGTTTCTTACAGACCTGTAAACAGTTTGCTGGCAAATCTGACGATTCTTCTTATGAAATGAAAACAGTTACCAGAAGTAAGATTTTGTATTGTGTGTGTTGTTAAATCTGAAAAGGCTTGATAAATGAACAATTAAAAAACATAAAGAACTTAATTTGTTAATGTTGATTACATTACTGTTTGGGACTAATAATTTCTGTTTCTTTGATAAATCAGCGGAGATAAAATATTTATGCACTCATGGCTTCATGACCTCCATTACTGTTTACTGATAAAAAGTACCACTGTATACGCAAGGAAACAAGTTTTAATTTAGGGAATCAGTTTCTAAACTAGAATTTGTCCAATAAACGACTTTGTCAAACAAGAAAAAAACAAACCGGAAAGTACCATGTAAAGAGGATTTCTTTTCCCGACATGAAACAAGTGTACTATTATTACCTGGGTTTTCACTTGCCCGACAATTTTTTTACTGCCCCCAAGAGACGGAAAATTCTGAAGCCCTGAATCTAGATCCCTGAACTTCATACGAAGATTGCACACATTTTGAAGATATATGCAGCAACTATTATAAAATTGTTTGAGAAATATTTTGAAAAGAGCAGTCTGGATAATCTCAAAAAGAGCTTTTTGGCATATAAATTGATAAGGATTTTTTTTTTGGCACAAAATTGGAAAGAATAATATGGATTTCTCATTGACTATAACCGATTGTCCTTTATATTCATATCCACTAAGTTGCAATAAAGACCAGAATATGTGGTATGATTGCTAATGAGACAAATCTCCACAAGAGACCAAATAACACTGTACAGCCTTCAACAATGAGTAAAACCCATACCGCATAGTCATCTAGATCTATAAAATAACAAATGTTAAACAATTTAAACAATTAAAAAACTATTAGTGATGTCCTGATTTATTTTAAGACTTCGAAGACACATGCTATATGTTCATATTTGTGACACTATATATATATATATATAAATACTCACTCTACTTGATTCCATTACAGATCTTTCTGACATGCATAAGAAAGAGATAGAAGATGATAACAAAAACAAGGAACACATGATCAGCGTATATGAAAATAAATTCTTAAGAGCTCACAACAGACTAACCAAACTAAAGCAGGAGTTTATTGCATCTAAAGAAGACCTTCTACCTGTTAGATACAACAAGTTGAAAGAAATGATAAAAACAGTAACTAAAGATGAAAAATTAAAACCTGAGTAAAGAAAGGATGTTATGTTTGATATTAGTGCTTTAGTTCTCAGGTTTATGTTGTTATTATTTTTTTTAGGGGAGGGGAGGGGGTGTTAAGAAAGACGGTGATTTCTTTTTCATAAACGTGCAATTCTATTTTAATTATCATGACGTACATCCCTTTAGATAAAAAATTACTTCACTATTTCTATATTATAACATTTAAGTTCAATCTAATTAAAAACCGATCTCTCATCGCTCCTGTTTCTGATATGTCGCGTGGGAGATCTAACGAAACCCGCTTTGAGGTCACATGTGAGTGACCTCGTAGGTGTGTCTTTTTCGACCAATGAAATTGAGTCTTCCACGATCTTGGAAGTTTAACGTAAGGCAAAGGGATGTAACTCATTTTATTTACGACGAAATCGTCAGTCAAAATAATTCATAAACTTTTTTGATTGGCTTATTAATAGGTCGTCAACTCATTTGCATATCTTTATAAATTCATAACTTTTAGTTCACTCACATGTGACCTCAAAGCCGGTTTCGTTAGATCTCCCACGCGACATATCAGAAACAGGAGCGATGAGAGATCGGTTTTTAATTAGATTGATTTAAGTTGAACTATTTTTTCTACATAGCTCCCTTATTATATAACTTATATAATAAAACAAACTATACATTTTATTTATTTTTTAGCTTTAAGATATAATGATTGATATTGTCTAAAGCCAACTTTTGAAAATAGATTGTTTTCATTTTTCTGATAGTATAGTCATTATTTACATACAGTCTGGGATTGAACTGTTTTACATGATAAAATTTGCAAACCTTCATGGATTGTTATGAAACTTTGACATGCTCTAATCTTCATGACGAAGAAAGAGCATCTAAATAAAGATCTGATTATTTTCTTCAATTTTAAATTGTACTGATAAATGAACTCTTTTTTTTTATGTCAACAGTATACTTTTACACTGACATCAGCAATTACTGTTTCAGCTAAACCCTTTATGAATTTATGCATTGAGTTGATTTAGAATCTTCCTGCTTGACATATGTTGCTGTCTTTATTTTTTACATGGTGCTTTAACTTTTACATTTATTTTGTTACTGATATGACAACTACTATTATTGTTTTTATACGACCGCAAAATTTGAAAAATTTTTCGTCGTATATTGCTATCACGTTGGCGTCGTCGTCGTCCTCCGAATACTTTTAGTTTTCGCACTCTAACTTTAGTAAAAGTGAATGGAAATCTATGAAATTTTAACACAAGGTTTATGACCACAAAAGGAAGGTTGGTATTGATTTTGGGAGTTTTGGTCCCAACATTTTAGGAATTAGGGGCCAAAAAGGGCCCAAATAAGCATTTTCTTGGTTTTCGCACTATAACTTTAGTTTAAGTTAATAGAAATCTATGAAATTTTGACACAAGGTTTATGACCACAAAAGAACGGTTGGGATTGATTTTGGGAGTTTTGGTTTCAACAGTTTAGGAATTAGGGGCCAAAAAAGGGCCCAAATAAGCATTATTCTTGGTTTTCGCACAATAACTTTAGTTTAAGTAGATAGAAATCAATGAAATTTAAACACAATGTTAATGACTACCAAAGGAAGGTTGGTATTGATTTTGGGAGTTTAGGTCCCAACAGTTTAGGAATTAGGGGCCAAAAAGGGACCCAAATAAGCATTTTTCTTGGTTTTCGCACCATAACATTAGTATAAGTAAATAGAAATCTATGAAATTTAAACACAAGGTTTATGACCATAAAAGGAAGGTTGGTATTGATTTTGGGAGTTTTGGTCCCAACATTTTAGGAATTAGGGGCCAAAAAGGGCCCAAATAAGCATTTTCTTGGTTTTCGCACTATAACTTTAGTTTAAGTTAATAGAAATCTATGAAATTTTGACACAAGGTTTATGACCACAAAAGAACGGTTGGGATTGATTTTGGGAGTTTTGGTTTCAACAGTTTAGGAATTAGGGGCCAAAAAAGGGCCCAAATAAGCATTATTCTTGGTTTTCGCACAATAACTTTAGTTTAAGTAGATAGAAATCAATGAAATTTAAACACAATGTTAATGACTACCAAAGGAAGGTTGGTATTGATTTTGGGAGTTTAGGTCCCAACAGTTTAGGAATTAGGGGCCAAAAAGGGACCCAAATAAGCATTTTTCTTGGTTTTCGCACCATAACATTAGTATAAGTAAATAGAAATCTATGAAATTTAAACACAAGGTTTATGACCATAAAAGGAAGGTTGGTATTGATTTTGGGAGTTTTGGTCCCAACAGAATAAGGGGCCCAAAGGGTCCAAAATTAAACTTTGTTTGATTTCATCAAAATTGAATAATTGGGGTTCTTTGATATGCCGAATCTAACTGTCATGACTGTGTATGTAGATTCTTAACTTTTGGTCCCGTTTTCAAATTGGTCTACATTAAGGTCCAAAGGGTCCAAAATTAAACTTAGTCTGATTTTAACAAAAATTGAAATCTTGGGGTTCTTTGATATGCTGAATCCAAAAATGTACTTAGATTTTTTATTATGGGCCCAGTTTTCAAATTGGTCCAAATCAGGATCTAAAATTATTATATTAAGTATTGTGCAATAGCAAGTCTTTTCAATTGCACAGTATTGCGCAATGGCAAGAAATATCTAATTGCACAATATTGTGAAATAGCAAATTTTTTTTTAATTAGAGTTATCTTTCTTTGTCCAGAATAGTAAGCAAGAAATATCTAATTGCAAAATATTGTGCAATAGCAAGATTTTTTTTTAATTGGAGTTATCTTTCTTTGTCCAGAATCAACTTAAATCTTTGTTATATACAATATACAATGTATATTCACTTTTTACTACCAACTGATAAATTAAAATAATCTTTACCATTCAGTGATAACAAGCAGTTTTTTTACATCTTAATATTTTATGATGTATTTAAATGAGTAGTTATTGTTGCAAACTCCATTAGAAATTTTAATTGAGATTAGTTTTGGAATAAGGGAAAGGGGGATGTGATTAAAAAAATTGGGTTCAATTTTTCTCATTTGAAATTTCATAAATAAAAAAGAAAATTTCTTCAAACATTTTTTTGAGAGGATTAATATTCAACAGCATAGTGAATTGCTCTAAGAGAAAACAAAAATTTTAAGTTCATTAGAACACATTCATTCTGTGTCAGAAACCTATGCTGTGTCAACTATTTAATCACAATCCAAATTTAGAGCTGAATCCAGCTTGAATGTTGTGTCCATACTTGCCCCAACCGTTCAGGGTTCAACCTCTGCGGTCATATAAAGCTACGCCCTGCGGAGCATCTGGTTTTTGCATGTTTCTATTTTTTTATGTAAATAATGATGAGGATGTTTTAATTTTATGTTGTGATCTGTTACCATGGTTACATGGTTACGGTATTTTGACAGTTTGAAATTTATATGATACATAGATGTGATCTTTTTAACTAAAATGCATTTACCTTGAATGAAGAAAGTGTACTTAAAAATATAATGTTTTAAGGACTTGTAGCAATTAAAACCAAACAAATTTGAGTACTAAAAATTGTATGAAATTATTGAAAATTTTAACTGATTTGTCATCTTATCATCTATAAGGTATATTTTGGGAAAATTTAAGACCAGGAGACTGAGGTCTATTATATAATAATATTATTTGGATTGAAATACACTTTGCTGAAAAGGATTTAACAATACTCTGTTTAACTTTCTGTTGTGACCATTATAATGTTAACCAATGAAAAGTTTGCTTCCAATATTAGGATGTGTGAATCTCTACAACAAAACCTGAGTATTTGGAATATGTTGTTAAAACAAAAAATCAACAGTATTTCAGGTCCTTGTTTGTAGAGGTTTCACACAGTATCTGTATTTTAATCAGATTAGTTATGTATTAAATTCAGTTTTAATGTGGTAAGGGAAATAACTAAGTATTCTTTTTATATTTTCAACTCAGTGATTTGCAAACTCAATTTTTTTTATTTTTTATTTTTTATCGTATCTGCATATATATATATATCTTGCCTGAAATCTCTGAATTTCATTAGCTCATATAGAATTCTGTTAAAAGATTGAAAAGAAAACAGTTTTTTATGTCTGTAAGTCCAACTTTATTTGTAATATATTTTCTAGACAAATGTATATGATTTAATTGCACTACGTACTGGTACCCCAAAGCACACATATGTTACTCTAATTTCATTTTTTTTTCAATCAGATTAGTATAGAGATATTATGTCTTACAAGATCTAACAACACTTCATTTTACTTTCTGTTCTTGCTTTGATTAAATCAACAAATGAGATTTCAGCCTTCAAATATTTGAATGTGTGAAGGATCCCAAATCGTTTTTGAAACAGAAAGAAGAATGCATTGTTGTCAAATTCTTGAAATCAAAAAAAGAACATTAATGATCTGTATTTGAATCTGATTGTAATTATTTTTAATAATTGAATAGTGTCTCAGTTTAAGATGGTGTTTATTTTGTCTACCTACATCCATCAACAACTACATGTACTTAATGTTTATATTAACCTTCTTAGCTGTTATTGTTTTTACAGGAGTAAAACATATAATTGAGAAATTTAAAAGTATTTTGTACTCTGGTAAAGGATTTAATGTAATTTCAGAATTATTTTTTTTGGGAAAACCAGGATAGGTTTTAACAGGGAGTGAAAAAAAACCAGTTGCATTTAAATAATATAAAGCATCATTTGTATCTATGCCAGATATCTTGAATTCACATAACATGATCTTGCCTTTTTTGTTCTTTTTTATTGGAATCTACATAATCAAATCAAATTAAATCAATTTTATTGTTATCATTTGGTTGTGGAAAATATTTTTACATGACTTTTTTGTAAAAACTATGCTTATTTCAGATAATGTAGATTCATTATTTTGGGGGATATAGTGATTTATGATTATGACATAGTTGCATGTTCCAGCTGGATACTTGTTTTCACCATTTAATTATTTTTTGCATACTATACTAATAAATAATAGCTTTTTGTTCAACAGTGAAATGCCTGTTAAAATGTTAAAAATTGTTGTTTGTGGATGTAGTTCTTAAGTACTAGTGTTTCTGTTTTCTTATCTTTTTTAAATAGATTCATTAGACTGTTTGTTTTCCTGTTTGAATGGTTTTACACTAGTCATTTTGAGGGCCTTTTGTAGCTTGCCATTCAGTGTGAGCAACGGCTCTGTGCTGAAGGTTGTATTTTGAATTATATTGGTTTATTTATTTTTTTCTAAATTGTGACTTGTATGGGGAGATATCTCATTGGTATTCATACAACATCTGGTATCTTTCACCCTTTAGCCAATGAAATTAAAAAAAACGTATGTAAATTTATATTACAAAATAGATATGTGTAGCTGTTGATCAATAATATATTGCAGGACTATCTATATCGATATCTGAATTGCCTTAGTTGTCTTGTGGTAGCTTGCAGGCCTAGGGTGATTGTGGTTATAGGTCTGATCTTAATTCAGATCAAATCAAATCAAAGACCATGAAGACTTAAGAATTTGTATGTGCTGTTTCTTTGATAAGCAAATAATTTTTTACTTTAATACGACATTAAAAATTTAATCAGTATAGAGATCTCGTAGTTCAAAGCAGGATTTGTATACATCATATGACTATGTTCTTTGTAATGATATGCATATATAATAATTGCAGCTGGAAGTATAATTACATTAATTTGCCATTGTTTCTTGAAAATAAAATTGAGAATGGAAATGGGGAATGTGTCAAAGAGACAACAATCTGACCATAGAGCAGTCAATAGCAAAAAGACTGCTCCAGTTAACCTTATCTAATTTTACCAGGATAAGAAAGCACATTTTTTGTTTTTAATAAACTAATAGGTTGCAACCAAGTTGCATATATATTTTTTTTTTATTTTTTGTAATAAGTCACAAACCTGATTAGAGGCTGATTTTGTGATTGAAATGTTTTTATTTTACACAATTTTGATGAAGCACATCACACAAATAAGAGATGTTTCCCTTTGCCATCAATTGTTTAATTGGCTAAAATTTTTTGAATAATTTTGTTGTTATATTTAACATGTCATTCTTGATATCTCACTCATAATCATTGTGTTCATCTTACACTGGCATCGTGCAAATTCTGTTTGATATCTGTTCATATATATACACAGTCAGTAATATTAGAAAATAATGATGCATGTATAAAGTTTAATATTATTTTATGAATATAATATAATGTTATGGTGCTGTGGTTAAATAATTGTGCTTACAAAGATCTGAATCTAGTTTTATATAATTAAAAAATATTGAAAGCTATTGGTTTGTTATATTTATATATCACCTGAAGACTTGTATTCAGTCTTCAGTGTGAAAAGGTATCACTTTGAAAAATATTCTACCCTAAAACCACTACAAATTTGAACCAATCTTTGAATGAATGTAGGGTATTTTGGTGTATTTTTTCAAAGATTTGATTTGTCAACAATCATGAACACAAGAGCATATAATAGAAGAACGCCTAGAGGAAAAACTGCTGTAATTTTTGAGTTATTCTAAAAATATCTGAAGGGCATTAAGAGATCAATTATATAGGGCCTGTTATTGTACTACCTTGAAATACATCAATACACCTCGTCACTCTTGGTTTGCCATCACTAGACACCACAACAGTTCCCGTAAAATTTTGACGTTATAATAGAAAATATCTGATGCCACAATGAATGGAAAAGTAATTGCTTTATGACATCAATAGTTAAAACTGTACAGATTCTATGGTCAAGCGGGACAGATTTCCAAATAGCGATTAGGTGTATATACTCTTAGATACTGCACATAAAAACGGACAGGTTGTAAACTGAAATCCACTTGCCTATGAACAAGTGTAATATTCAGTTGGGAACCAGCTAAGGTCCATGGTTGTTCCATAATATATGGAACCTAAATACTTCCATTTTTAGTAATTTTACCATCGCACAATACTTTAAAAGATGAAGCATATTCTCGTGATGAGTAGTTCTTAAACCCAAAATTTTCTTGCATGCTGCCTCATATAGGTCATCAGTAAGGCTATGTTATCAAGTTACTTTACAGTCATGCATGTCATCATTACGGCTTGGTAATGAGGTTATATCGTTGTACAGGTCATCAGTTTGGCAATGATATCAAGTTATTGTACTGCCGTACATGTTACATTACGACTAGGTACTCGGGTTATTGTACTGTCGTATATGTCATCACTATAGCTAGTTTATCAGCTGGTTATACCGTCGTACAAGTTATCATTACGGCTAGTTTATCAGGTTATATCGTCGTATAGCTCATCATTACGGCTAGGTTATCAAGTTATTGTACTGTCGTACATGTCATCATTACGGCTAGGTAATCAGGTTATTGTACCGTCGTACAGGTCATCATGACGGCTATGTACTCGGGTTATTGTACTGTGGTATATGTCATCGCTATAGCTAGGTTATCAGGTTATTGTACCGTCGTACAAGTTTCATTACGGCTAGGTTATCAGGTTATTGTATCGTCGTACAGGTCATCATTACGGCTAGGTTATCAGATTATTGTACCGTCGTACAAGTTATCATTACGGCTAGGTTATCAGATTATTGTACCGTCGTACAGGTCATCATTACGGCTAGGTTATCAGATTATTGTACCGTCGTACAAGTTATCATTACGGCTAGGTTATCAGGTTATTGTACCGTCGTACAGGTCATCATGACGGCTAGGTAATCAGGTTAATGTACCGTCATGCATGTCATCATTGCCGCTAGGTATAAATCGGATAGTAGTACTGTCAGGCATGTCATCATTACGTCTAGGAAATATCTAGTTATTGTATTGTCGTACAGGTAATCACTGTAAATCAGGTTATTGTTTAGACGTGCATATCACAATAACGGTTAAGTAATCAGGTTATTATATCATTGTGCATGTCATTATACTTAAGAATTAAATGCTTCTTTTTGTAACTTCATTGGGGTGTAAAAGCGTTGACCGAAGTACATTTTGTATGAAGCGCGGAAGCGCTTCATTCTAAAAATGTGCGCACGGTCAACGCTTTTACAACCCTATGAAGTTACAAAAAGAAGCATTCAATATTTATAATTACATTTTTTAGCTTTGATCATGAAAACACGAATTTTAGAATTGTTTTATTTAATTCATCTGTGCATTTTATTGTGGGACCACGTGTCATCATGAATGAACAGTTTTATTGAGTAATGCAATTGCTTAAGAAATAACACGTGATGTGCAGTTAGCCAATCAGAATAAAGTATCATAATAAAGCATACATCTACATGTAATTATTAGTAATATAAAAAAGAAGATGTGGTGTAGTCTAGGTTAAAATGTTATTATTCCGTAGTACAGGACATCATCATGAATTGGTGATTAAGTTAGTGTATCGTCATGTAGAAATGGCCAATACTAAAAAAGCTTAAGGTTACGTAGACGTCTTACATGTCATCATCACATGTATTTGAAATCAATCAGGTCGTCAGATCTGAGTGGTAATAAGGTCGTCGTACAGGTCAGTATAACTGGTAGGCCGTTGTCAGAACAGAACATAACTATGGGTAGGTAATGGCACTGTCGTACCGGTTATCATTTATGAAGTTTCAAGCAATGCTTTTTAGATAGGTCATCATTACGGGTATAACTAATTGCTATTGTTTGAATATTGTTTTCAGAAAAAAAGTTTAAAAAAAATGATAATAAAAATAATCCAAATAAAGACAATAAGATTTATTCTTCCAAGCTTGGTCAAAATTCTACTTTTCTATAGCAAAAACCTCGTGCACAAAATTAATATTCGAGCCCAAGATTTAATTGAATATAATTCAAAATAAATTGGTAGGATTTTTACTTGAAATGATTGTTGTCATATTACTGAATAATAATATACTAAATATATATATGTATATATATTGATTGTCGAAATGTGTATCCGTTAATGTTGTTATTTAATTAATCTGTAATATGCAATCTAAAGGTCAAATAACAGTAAATGACCTCTTAAATGATTGTCATATTAGGTTTTGTTAACATTTTGTCAATTGACTATTTGTATGTCACAGGTGCTGATATAGTTTGCATCCAAATATTGCATAATGAACTCTAATCGAAAATGGAAAGGAAAAAATATCGTTTGTATGGTAAAAAATATATTATTGAATGAAAGTCTTTAAACAGTTTAATATTTTTTATGGTTATTATATGTACATAATTAAGTCATAATGATCTTGAAAAACTACTTTTTTTTCTAAAACCAGTACTGTTAGAATCCACTTCCATTTCATGAATGTGATCTACCGAATTAGACTATTTAATGGATTTGTAATAACATGAGTAACACGACGGGTGCCACATGTGGAGCAGGATCTGCTTACCTTTCCGGAGCACCTGAGACCAACCCCAGTTTTTGATGGGGTTCGTGTTGTTCAGTCTTTAGTTTTTCATGTTGTTTTGTATGTACTGTTAATTGTCTGTTT
The DNA here is from genome assembly GCF_965363235.1 of Mytilus galloprovincialis. Lineage (NCBI taxonomy): Eukaryota > Metazoa > Mollusca > Bivalvia > Mytilida > Mytilidae > Mytilus > Mytilus galloprovincialis. The sequence continues at coordinate 21,198,681 of NC_134846.1, forward strand.
GTCTTTTTCATTTTTAGCCATGGCGTTGTCAATTTGTGTTCAATTTGTGAGTTTGACTGCTCCTCTGGTATCTTTCGCCCCTCTTTTAGACACATTTTCTTGTGTTTTAAACTAATTACTTAGTGTTAAGTCTCAACTTTGTTATTTGTTTGTGTAAACAAAAGTCACAGTGGTGTTCTTTGTTTTAAAATACCAACAAAAGTGTTTATAAGCCGTGTTTAGCAATCATGCTTCATCTTATTTTGTTATTGTCTTTTTTTAACCTCCTCACTTCCAAATGAAGTAACAGATTAGTCAATACATAAAAAAACGTAGCCCCTGTTATTATCGTATATACTAAATAAATGTACTTACAGTTTCTCAATAAAGAAAATTGGTCGAAAAAAAAAACTAACTGCTTCAATCTGATTTAACTCAAAGTTCCCAGAAACGAATTGCACCAAACTAATTCGTCTTGAGGGATGATGATCTTAAAGTATGTCACCCGAAGGATGACAACCTGTTTTGCTTGCTGCATTTTCACAAGAATCCTATGAGAGGAGATTATTTACACATGCATAAAATGTGCAGCAGCAGCAACAATAGCAGCAACATCATCAACATCAACAACAGCAATAACAGCAACATAACATGAGCAACAACAGCAACAACAGCAACAACAGCAGGTACATTAGGTCATTCCTTCGAAAGTTGAATACGAATTTTCGGATAAGCAACAGCAGTATTTTTATGAAAAACATGCTACAAAGAATATGGAGGATGTGCCATCTGTGTCCAGAAAGGATAGTTTGGTTGTACAAGATATCACAGAAATTTGTTGGTAGGGATTTGATATCAAAACGTACTTTAGAAAAAAGAGAAGAAAATGGTTACTACACTGCGCACTTAACAATAACATAGATTGTCAACCTGTTATGACCATGTATCCGTCTGAGCCGGACTTCTTTTTACTGAAATTTGAAGAGGCGACAAGCAGACCCTACGGATTCCTCCTGGTTGATCTGAAACCCGGAACGGCATAATCGGCTAGACTGCGAACTGATGTCTTGTAGACGGGCAATGGCGTCGACACCTCTGGAGAAATCGAAGTCAACGATTGATCCAACACTGAAAGTGCAGACTGATAGATCTAGAGGTGATATAATACATTGTAGCGAGTTTTAGAGAACCATAATTGTCGAACAAAATCGTTTAACCTACCAATGTCTAGCGAGGTACGAGAGGGTATTTTGAGTGGAAGTAGGACACTGTTTGTTATGCAAAGGTACCACGCTTTTAATTTCATACGGCAGACGCTCGTTTAGTCTACATTACACTCATCATGTGAGTGAAAGACCTAAAACCTTCGTGGTCAAAACGGACACCTGTAACCAGGAAGTTACTCATTGTGTGGCCTTTTATTTTCCTATATCGGAACAGCCTAAATTTTTACCCCCTAGGAGGAGCAGCTAAGACATGCCAGCAAAATGTAAGTAATGTTCTCATCGTGAATGGATTCTAATAGGCCTACCGTTTTCCTCAAAGTCCAATTCAACCTGACTTTTCGTAAATATGTGGATTAGACTGCGTCTATAACATGAATATAAGATGTCAGCGTATTAGGATGGAAGATGTATTGACTGACTTTTCATCAAATGACCTTGATGGCAACGACAGAAAACTCATTGCAATTTTTTATTAATTATTTTAAAAATGTGGTTACACAATCGATTAGCTTTGATGTAATACTGATCCTAAGAAGACTTTTGCCAATATTTTGTTTATTTTCCAACTTATTTCATGTGTGTATAAACAACATAAAAGTCACTATGATCGATTCAGACACATATTTTCATAGATCATGTGAACATGTGTCGAAAGTGACAGCTACTGGGTGTTTACTATTCGACATAAAGATCAGCGAATGCATTGATGCCGGAAAAAGATACTTGCCAAATACTTTTCATCACCTTTGTTATTTTTTTTCTGTCAGCGAGCAAAAAAAAGGTGTTTTGTGGTTTCACAATTAAAGATTGAAATGAAGTTTGATCTATGTTTAACAGAAAAATATACAGGTCAAGATATTCGAACATAATATTGCCCGCCTTGATGAAATACACGTCGTTAGGTCTGTGATATATTTATAGAGGATGGTCATTTTGTGGCCGCCGCCACCTCGAAAATTCATATTTCTCTTTCGGAAGTAGGAACTGCTTATGCTGCTGATGTTGCTTCTGTTGTTTTTTTTTCTGTTTTTATTGTTGTTGCTGCTGCTGTACATTAATGTTTTTCGTATGTCTTCGAAGATTAATAGACAAAGCCTTCACGTTTCGACACAAGTTATACTGTATTCACCATTCCTACATGCGTTAACAATCTCCTGTAATAGGCCGGCTAAATGCGTTGCGAAAATTCGCACATTCCCATTCGCCGTCCAATATGTAGCTTTTTTTTTTCGCTTTTTTAATTGAGATTTTTTTCTTTAATTTTTTGTTTTAATTGATTTGTTTTTAATTTAAGAAATAATTGATGCAAGCTATACTTTATTGTATTTTTAACATGGGTAGGCATTATATTCGGGATTATTTTTGCCCGAGCGATAGTGAGGGCCAAAATAACACGAATATAATGCCTACCCATGTTCAAACTACAATAAAAGATAGCTTGCATCAATTATTTCGATTCTGATAAGGACAATTAAGGTAATGTTTTATGTCCGATGAGTATAGGTGTAGATTGTTTGTGTAGGCTCTTCCATGAACCTCCCTTTTTTATTTGCATACAAGCAAACGACTGACAATGTGATTTTTCAGAGGGAGGAGCTTTGCACAGCCAGCATGAACGGTTGTCGTATCTAGGTCCAATATGTCAATTTCGAATTGCAACACGTTACAGTCATAATAAATGAATTAGTAACAACATGTGCATAATTTAAGAGGTTGTAAGTGTTTTAAGTTAATAAAATATATTAAATGCTTGATAATTTAATAAAATTCATTATTCTTCAGTAGTCAATACACGCATGGGCAAACACATTTTATTGGATTTAGAGCATAGGTTTATTCAGAAAACGAATGAAGCACGTCGCATTAGAATATTTAACAAATGGCTTTATATTAGATTAAGTTTCCACATAGGGAGACTTATTCTTATTTCGGTGAAAGAGGATGGAGAGGCATACAAATATAGAATGGTTACCACCCTTTTACTTGTAATGGGAATTAATGTAGCAATTAACGACCTATCATTTTCAAATAAAGATATATGATTTTGTTTTGGAGATTTTATGATGGTTACACAATTTGAAGAGCGTTACAGTTTTTCGCTGATTTTAAAAATTTAGGTCATGGGTTCGTAGAATAGCGACCGGGTCAGCCTGGATTGGTGAAATGTTTTCCTACGGACTGGTACCTTGTGAACTACGACGTTAAAAAAACCGGGTCAGTATGTTGGTCTTGAAAAAAGAGAGTTACGGGCATACGATACAGTTTCAATCCCATTATGAATGTTTTACAAATATTTGCATACAAGCTATTTTACACCTAAACAATTCAAATATGTAATAAAAAAAAAATACCTTCATGTGCTACCTTAAGAGATAACAGGGGGTCGAAATTTTAGACACCACTCTACATTTCTTTTTTTGAGATATTTCTATCCTTTGGATAGACACATCCAACTTTTTTTTTATTTCAACAGATAAACACAGGCGGATTTTTGTAAAAACATTATGAAAATATTCTTTACATGAATATGCTCTTATTGTTAACAACAATTCTATGGAAATAATTAATTTCAATCAAAGTTTCAATATTTTTGAAATCAACGGCATTTTTTGCAGTATTATATATTTATCAAAGTAAAAAATATATCCATATTGACTTTTTCATTAAAATTGGTACAAATAATCTTCATAGAGAATCAAACCTAATGCTATTTTAAAAAAAGTGGGTTTCCATGTACTCGTTTTTAAGTTAAAACAGTTTAAAGCATAGAAAACAGTCGAAAAATGCATCTTTTCCTGATATGTCACCGTTTGACGTCGCTAAAATAATATTTTACGTTAGCAACGTCATTTACTCCCCTTTAACTGTATCGTATGCCCTTAATACTTCTTCTACTATACAGTATACTACGTACCATTTATCATATGTTTAGTAGCAAATACAGTAGTTTTGAATATTTGATAAATAACCTGCTGTTTAATCCATATCGCGCAACTTTGATGCGCACCCTTTATCGCATACCCTTTATCACACCTTGACCCTTTATCACACCCCTACTTTTTTAATATTTTTTACATAAAATCAGTTTTTATTTATGTAAGCTTAAGAAATATTTTTCCTCAAAATAGGTCCAATATAACGGTCATTCGGGCATGACGCAATTTATTGAATGACGTCATTGTTTGGTATGTACATGTGACGTCACGAACGTCAAGTTTTTATATTTTTTGGCACACTAAATGCAACTATAAAAAATACAAAACACACCAAAAAAAAACAATAATAATAAAAATATTTTTAAAACAACAGCACACCAATTGTAAGGTAACCCAGGTGCTTTGGATAAGTAATTGAGTAGTTCTTTTAAAACAAGACACAAGTAGAACTGAAGGTAACCCAGTGCTTTGGATCAGAAAACAGATCATATGATATAACTCTCCTGTTGAAATATATGATAAAGCGTATAAAACATGGCAAAATCCGTATCACATGCCGTATCACCCTCGACCAATATCATCCCTCGGGCCTAAAGGCCCTTGGGCTGATATTGGTGTCTCGGGATGATACGACATATGATACGGATTTTGCCATGTTTTATTCTCTATGTAATCGGACTAGATTTACATTTAATATACAGCTCGATATTAAGCTGCCATCCACCATCATCATCATCGATTTCAAGTGCATCTATTTTATAAATGTATACTTATTTTGAAGAAATTAATTCCATAATTTATCAGAAAATAAAAGAAATAAATGTATAACTTTTTTTTTTATTCTAAGTGTTTAAAACAGTTATATTATAGTTCATCACAACTCAGTTGTATGAAAAATATTAGAAACTACATAAAAAAAATGGATCAGTAAATAGAAATAAAAAGTATATTAAATTTATATTGATTGTGTAACAGATGTTTAAAAAGTCAAACAATCAATATCGAAATCATGCATTATTACACAAATGAATAAGTATTTCAAATGGCTTGTAGTGGTAAGTATTGCTTTGTTTCTAACCCAATTAAAGGATTGAAAGGCTAATTTTCCAAATTTTATTTTTTCATGATTATTTCTAAATATTTTAATTTTTTTTATATCTCGCCAGCGACAAAAGTCGTAGAATGTGAGACATAATGTTTACAATCCGACGATGACGTAAATGATTTGAATGAAGCGTTATGTTTCAGAAGGTAGAATACATGCTTGCTGGATGCATTTATACCTTGTACATGTTGTATACAGATACCTAACATGTATGTTATGCGGAAGTTTCTTGATTTGGTGAATTCTTAAAAAAAAAAAGATTTTGTCAAGTACAATACTCACTTATTGAAAATTTGTTTGGTATACATGGGTTCCTTGCAACGTCTGCATGACATTGTTTGTCAGATAGGGTTCATTTCACCTCGACTTCATTTCATGGATAAGTGCACAAGGTGAAAATTGCTTCGTCTTATCTCTATCTCAAATAGTATAGGCATCAGGTCCACTATATTTGGTGTATAGATGATTGTTATGTGTACATGTCTATTTGACATGGGTCATCTAACCTTGACATCATTTTCACAGACCAATGATAAGGTTAAGTTTATTTGATATTTGAAACATGTCGTTAAAAATTTGATAACGCAGATTTTCAACATACACCAAATTTTAAATAAAACAGGAAAGACATATCAACGTGTGCACTCTTATGTATGTCAGCAATGCATCACTGGTAATTGATATTGAAAAAACAATTACTATTTCACAAGTACATGTTGAAGGTGGCGGACAATTCGTTTATGTATTTCAGGATATGTACATGCAACGGATCAAATGACATAAAACACATCAAAGATACCAGGCTTATATGTTGGTGCACCAGACGCATGAACATTATTTAAAGGTTAAATTAAGAATTAAATGCTTCTTTTTGTAAGTTTATTGGGGTGAGAAGGTATTGGCCGAAATACATTTTATGCACACGGTCAACGCTTTTACAATCCCATTAAATCACTAACAGAAGCATTCAATACTTATAATAACATTTATTTGCTAGAATCATGAAAACACGATTGAAATCAAGTATTTTTGTTCTTTACATATTATGCACTTTATTGAGGAAGCTCATGTCTTTGTCTTAACCAACTACCTTATTTCTATTTTTTATATCTCAGGCAAGTGCACAGACACATTTTAGTTTTAACAGTACTAATTGTAATATGTTATAAATCAGAGTTTCAGGGTTAACTGATATTTCAAAATTTTATAAAAAATAAGATTTAAAATTTTAATACAATTTAAAAGTTTGAAAGATCGTAATTTTGTTAAGATAAAAAGGAACTGTATTTTTGTCCGTACATCTACACGTTCATGTAGATCTTGACCCGTTTTAAAAGAAGATTGAATAAATGAATTATACGTGTGTACATCGATTACTTGATTATTTTGTGTTTAACATCACTCTCTATCCTACTGGAATTTTCGTGGCAACCCGTTTCGAGTGGTCGATGAAGCCGGATAGCCCGGAGAGTACTAACGACCTTCTGTTAGACCTAGTCAATAACAACTTGGAGTCGAATGCAACGGCCGAGTGCGGGGCTCGAACTCACAATCTCAGATACAGCAGACAAATAATATAGACCACACGGCCAAGGATTTCTACTTTCCATACAAGTGTGTATTGACTGTTTTCTGCAAAAAATAATACTCTATTTCAGTTTTTATATATAATTCATAGTGATATTGAATACTTTTAATAAATACTTCCTTCTACAATTAAATTGATAGGACCGTTTTTTACATATCAAACTTTAAATATTTAATTTTACAAATTTATTCGTTTGACTAGACCGATATTCAAAGCTGGAGAATTGCAACTAAGAAAGTGCCATTACTTCAAAATTTAAACGACAGTAGTAATATATTTACAGTTTATGTTCTAATTCATAACTTCAAGCGAACATAAATTATTTACAAAATGAACTTCATACCTTTGTATGGGATAATATGTGTGCAGCAAAGTTTAAATTGTATTAAAGACAAATGCAACGTTATAAATGTTCATCAGTGTTACTGTCTGCCTAGGCCGCTGCAGGTAACAAACACCAATCTACAAAAATGAAAACAGTTGTCATTATGTACGCAAATACATATTATGAATTAAATAAAGATTCTGCCCTTACACACATTATTATTATTCACATTAATAAAACATAACACAAGAAAAATACATTAAGTCGGGTGGGAGGACGGGAAACTTTACTGCACCAAAAGCGAACCTCGAATGACAATATCTTTAATTCACAAAACCGCCAAAAGTATAGCACGAAATATTTGATATGACCTAATTCAAATATTTTGGTCAGTTCTAACTCTACCAATGAAAAACATTTAACCTTTTATATACTTTCAAGCACGTGTAAATTTATAAACAAATACACGTGGTTATGTTTACATACCGGTGTACATAACTTTAATAAAAGTATTTATGTATCGACTTTCACAGAGGTCAATATTGTTGGATTTTGTTTGTATTTGAGTTGATACACAACAAGATTAAGATGTATGTGTAGCCTGAATATTACCTCATGTCATTTCACGTAAAGTATTACGAAGCACGTATGGAACGGATAATGTATAATGTACTATGTGCCGGAGATTTCCAAATAACTTGCAATAGTGCAGTAAATTTAAATAGACGTATGGAAAGTTGCCATGTTGTGAATTAAATTCAGGAAGATTTCTGTTTTGTTTAGTCACCGAGTCCCTATATGGATTTACATTAAATACAGTAGTTTTCCTGCATTATTTCATCTCAATTTATATAAGAAATTTAAGTAACAACAACATATTGACAGCCCTTTTTACAGACTATTTAAAAAAACAGTCAGTTTTAATTGGTATTGGGTATTTGATGATTTTAAGATAATTTTGATGGACGTTTTTTTATCGATTTTATGCTTTCTATAGAAATAAACATCGGTTGTTGTGGAATTGCTAGACAACATTTCAGAAATAAAAGATTTTGATTAGTTATAACTTAATATATGTGTATGTAACACATGCCCGAAAATTAAAGAAACTAGATAATATTACACCGTTGGATTCAAATCCTAGTATATCAAATGGCGAGAGTTCGTAAGTTTTGTTTAACATTTAACCTTTGCAAAATGAATTAAGGTTTTGATTTTTACCCATTTGTAATATACTCAGAATTCGATTTTTTACCCATTTGTAAATTTAATGGTTATTACTATGTTAATTTTCTTGTAGCTCAAATAACCGTTTGAATCTAATAATTTCAACGTTAACAGCACCGTCTTATCAATATTTAATTGTTTACTGAAGTTGGCGAATGATTTGAATGTCAGAATATGTACATACTGGACCTTCCTCATGGGTGGTTTGATTATGTAATGACGTTTTTATTGTAGTTATTTTAATACCAGACCAAATATTTCATGATTATTTGATTGTATATGACTATATTTTCGGATTATTTGATTATCGTCTTTGAAACAAATGTGAGTATGCGGTAACTTGGACACCCCAGTGAGTTGCCTCATAATCATGAACGGATCAAAGGACGTTAAAGCATATTAACGATTCAAGGCTTTTTATTAAATTTGGTACGCCAGACGCATATGTGTATTTATATAAAAAGTATGTAAAACTAACTAAAAACTTTCTTAAAAAGGTTAAACTTTGGTACCACAAACGCGTATGTATATTTGCATAGAAAGCATGTAAAAAGTAAAATCACAAAAAATACTGATTTCAGAGGAAAATCTAAGCGGAAAGTTTCATCAAATTCCGTTATATTTACAATGATGCGTGAAATAAACAGACATAATAAAAAAAATAGTCAAAATATGGGTACAGCAGTCATCATCGTGTACCAATTTAAATATGAACAATTAATTTAACCATGGAAGTAATATTGAAAGGAATAACATCGTCGTCACTTCAAAGGTTTCATCTGCGTTACCGCCCATCTTTCGATAACTCGTTAATTGGTTCAATAGCTGGCATGGAAGTTGATTCTCCGCATGTGATCGATCAAATCACTGACACTTGTCGGTCATTTTCGTGTTCACGGAGAGTTACGAACAGACAAGTTTTTGTCGTATATACGTGCGAGGTAACCCGAATAGTCCATTCGTTACATTCCGTTGATGTACGCTGCCGAATAGAGTCATTCGTTCAATTTTAATTTTAGTCCAATTTTTTCCTATTTTTGGTTACTTTGAGTCTTAATAGTTAAACCGACACCTATCACATACGAAATTGAAGAACAAGGCTGGGTCATTTTCAATATTTACATACACATGATACAGTTAAAAAAAAACATTTCGGTAAGTTAAGAAGATGATTGTACACAAAAAAAACGTTTGGACCCCCTTTATTAAATACGAAAAATCTAAGTCTTTCGTGTATTAGTCAATCAAAATATTCACAATTCTAAACGATTCTATCCTTCAATTTAAGTTCTTGATACATAAACTAATTTGTGCAAAAATGAATTTGCCGTAAGACAGATAGATTCAAGCCCATTTCGTCGGTTTGTTATAATTTTTGCTGTAGCTTGTTATATTAATACAAGCATTCCATAGTAAACAATTAAAAAAAATATATATTTGCGAAAATATTATCCCCATTTTAGTTGTCCAGTTTCAATAATGTAATGACATTTATGACATATACATAAATTTAATACTTGAAAGTAACTATCCTATTTTCAATCTCGATAAACTTTGCACATTTCAACAGTAAAAAACAATATGTCTAGATTTGCCTACATTATTTTGTTAAACATCATGTGAAACCTGATCGATTCAACGGTATTTAACTGTTTAACTCGGGATCCGCTTTTAACCGGAAAATACTTTTAAAACAGTTTAAAACAAACGGTAAAAAGCAAAAATATGCTATATTAAATACAATTTTCCATGCTAAACTGCTGTAGTTTGAACAATTCTCGGCCGTTTTTCAAGTTTTTTACATCATACGACTTCTTTCTGAAGGTACAGGTTTTATATGATACAGCGCCACCTTCTTATTAATAAACCTCGGATTTCACACAGGTACTTTATAATTACCGGACTCGATAAAATCACGTGACTGATAAGAAATTCCAGATGCCATTTTACAACCGCGGTATCACAGATAGTAACCAAAGGGGTCTTACCGCTGAGACTATCATTGGATAAAATCATATGACTTTAGTACAGGGCTCTGCAGGCCGTTAATACATGCTAATTAGTCGATGTTATTCCTTTTAAATATTACTTCCATGATTTAACAGAACACAAACACATCTCTATCTACAAACACATTCATTGATTCGCGTGTCTGACGTCAGAAAACTTTATACGTCACATATTTTTGTCGTTCAATGTTTCTACAAACAATTTTAAAATTTCACATAGGCGATGTTAGCATGCAGGGTTAAAAAATCAAAAGTATGTTAGAATTAATTTCGGAATATAAACCGAGATTTGAAATAGTTCAAAAGTTCTATGGAATTTATAAGAATCCACAAATAGTTCATTCCACTATACGCGATTAAATAATTTTTACGTTTGTGGTTCAACTTATTTTCTAATTCATAATAGAAATATCTCATAATGACATATTATAGAACAATAACATACTGACGAATCTTTTAAAGTACAGAGTCACAGTATAAGAACCAAAGAAACACAAAAAGACGCATATACAAAACACACCAACAAAAATATGAAAGATAATACAAACACATTGACGGGATGATTAAGTACCGAGCCACGTTAAATGGATATCTCATAAAACAATCCTACAGTAAAAGTAAAATTAATTAAATGTTTTGCTTTTTATTTAACCTTGAATTAGTTCTTAAAAAAATTAACTGACCATTTGAATTTTCTTTTTTTGTATATCTTATGATTATTACTATTATTTTAAGTTTTTTGTTTCTGGAATAACCGTTTGAAACATAAAATTCCAACGTAGATAGCACCAGCTTTCAAACACATAATTATTTGTTAAAAATGGCGAATGATATGAAACGGATAAAATGAAGACATATCAAATATACCAAACTTATCATTTGGTACGCCGAACGCGTATTTGTTTTTGTATAGAAAGCATGTAAAACCGCATAACACGTTGTCAAAAATATAATTTGGTACGCTAAACGCTTAAAAACTGTTTCATCGTTCATTGAAAGTTATTTTGTGAGAAATTTATTTATTTTGATGGAAATTATTAAGGGTTAAATGAACATTTAGTATCCCGTGTTGACAAAGGAATTCAGCTTCTATGAGCGATGGAGAAGTACTTTTTTTTCATAACCTTTCCATTGGTTGAATGCGAATTTCTTTAAGAGAGCACTTGCATTGTTAAAACAGGAAATCAAATTTCTGTCAGAAAATTTACGTTCCTAAACCCTTTCAAAGCAGATGTGTAGTTCAAGCTGGTGTTGTTAATTCTTCCAGAAAATTTGCATTCTTAAAACTTGAACTGTTAATCTTTTAGAAAACATACGTTCTTCAACATTTTCATATATTCCGTATATTTTGTGCAAGATTCTTTTTCGCCAGTACGTTTATCATACATGACAGTAAAGCAACCAACCAGAATAGTGTACACCTTTCGATGGGTTGCATTGTTTAAACACATACTGTTAACTTTTGTTTTTAACTTAGGAACTGTATACAGAATTCTTCCGTTCTTTACTCAGGAAATTAGAATTATTTCAGGGCACTTCCGTACTTGAAACAAAATGTAATGTAAATCCTTGTAGAACAGTAGCGGTCTTGAGAAAGGAATGTAATTTCGTTTCTTCTATCAATGTTTTCTCTTCAACTTCGTATTTTATTTGGCCTTTTAACCATTTTTGATTCGAGTGACGTCACTGATGAGTCTTTTGTAGACGAAACGCGCGTCTGGCGTACATATAAAATTGTAATCCTGGTATCTATGATGAGTTTATTTCAATGCACTTCTTGTGGTGTTTAAACAGGATCTGTAAATTCTTTCAAAGCGTTCGTGTTCTTAAAACAGGAACTATAAATCCGAATATTCTACATCACAGAATAAAGAAACAAAGGTGTACAAAAACAAAAAACAAAATAATGTTCGCGCTTTAAAGCCTCGGAAAAACAAGCATTCATATAAGTAGCAACAGCTGAAATTGAATGATTAGTTGAGTGGAAATCTTAATGGTCTCCACCGTCCTCCCTCCAGAGTATGAAATTGTGCTCCACTAAACCCTTTATGAGATCGTGCGTCCTTTAATCAGGAATTGTTAATCATCCAAAATCAAGAACACAGGTGTTTATCCTATTTTTTGGTGGGATAAACATTTGTCTATAGGTAAGGAGATGTGGTATGAGTGCTAATGAGACAACTCTCCATCTAAGGCAACATTTGTTAAAGTAAACTGATATAGGTCAAAGTACGGTCTTCAACATGGAGCCTTGGTTTTTTTTTCAGACAAATGTACATTAATCTTTGTAGATCATGATCAGTTGATTCAATATTTGGTTTTTAACGCCTTTTTGAGTCCTATTTGCTTTTTCGTATCTACTAGTTTTTATTTGTGAAGGGAACAGAAAAGCCCTGGACATTCGGCAGGAAAACTACCAATCACTGTGAACAAAAATTGGACTCGAACGCACTTGCCAGTGAAACAGTTGATAGATAGCAAGGTCCACTTGTTCACTGATGCACCATCCTTTGTACATACTTGTGTATTGATTCCTATTTTTGTTATATAATTCATGGTATTGGATATATTTTAAAAGTACTTCCTTTTAAAATCGAATTGATCGGATGACGGTTACATTTCAAACTTTAAACAATTTATCATTGAAATAAAGTTTCAATTAAAGATGTATTATCTCTCGCAGATCTAAAAGAATAATTTATTAAAAGTTTCTGAATCGCTTCATGTAAATGTAGACATTTGTGGTTTCCTTTATTGATTTCTCTCTTTTTTCCTAGTTAATCCATGAAAATATTTGCATTTCATGGTAGCTTAGATATGATAATTGAATTCATGACCGATACTTTACTGACTAGGTCGCGGTTACGTCTACACTTTTCTTTTTACATTTTGGACAAATTCCCCTTTCGGCATTTATTTGATTCTTATATAGTTGACGGCTTGCTGCTCAAGGCTGCACGTTTCTCCTTACTCTGCACCTAGTCTTTCAATATTAATTTTTAATCTTTGATAATGACGAAGAGAAAATTCTTGACCATGTTTTTTTTTTTTTTTTGTATAGCACGAATTATCTTGGGTAATCATCAGCAGTCGTCTGGCATATACTTTTAGCTCTCTGTCTGTTATGATGTGAAAATATGACAGCTTCTTAAGTGTCGATTTTTGAAGCCGTAGTTAACAATCAACAAAGAAGTATGTTTTGATATGTTTATGCATGCTATGTTCATTTGTTATAATTGGTATTTCCACTGATTCTTGCATTGCAGATGGCATACATAAGTATACGTAAAACGTTCCGCTCTATTAAGTACAGGTGTATCAAAGTATAAAGCGACATGTTTTAAGTGTTTGATACGCAAATGTCCATTCGTTTTACAGATAAAATACGCACACGTTCATTGCCAACCTTCACTTTGACTAACGACAACTGAAATGGAACAGGTTTGATAAGAGCAACTAAAATATGTATACCACCAAAATTGCAAACATAGTAATTTGCTTTTACCTGTCTGTGAACTTTGGTGGAAAGTTGGCAATCATACTAAATCTCCTTATTTTAAAATATTATTCAATTCTTTTAATTGCTTTGTTTGAATTTGAGAATTTCAATTACTTTGATAAAGTGAAACTGAAAATATTAAGATATCGTTTTCTTTTTATTAACTTGTGCTGAACAACACATATTTTTATATTTGTAGTCAACAATGCGTTTAACTTGAGTGAATTTATCATTTTGATAACAGATGATAAATTGTATTTCTGTTAAAACATACACAAATTATATCGTTTTAAAGGATGTATCATATTATTTGATTGAAATTTCACCCGTGTACTTTAATATCAAAGATCTGTATACCCGCAAAAAGTGTGAAATTATTTATAATTTTCTTTGGTATCAGGTTTTTATGGTATACTAGTAATAATTAAGAACTACCTGAAGGATTTCAACCAAATGAACTTAGTCTAGTACCTTCAGTAAGTTTTTTTTCAAATGTTCTTCCTCTACAGGTTTTTGGTTCAAAACATTGAGTTTGCTAAAGGGAAAACGGTAGTATTACATTTTCCTAGCATTAGGTTGGCCTTTTGTGTACCCAAGACAGGCGAAGGAAGTCAACTTAGGAGCGCCGTGATTGGATGTAAGGGTACAATATATTTTTTTATTTATCTATGAATAACTGCAGTGTTTATATTTACAATATAAATTTTAAAACCTATTGAAATATTTTCTAGAGAATTATTCGAAAAGGCTTTCAAAATTTTATAAATTTGCTGCAAAATGACAGTGGGCATGGATAACATAAACAAGCTCTGTTGTAAATTGGTCATGATACTATTTGGCCTCAATTTTTAAAATAGAGTAATAAAGTACTAACACCACACATAACTGTTTTATCCAGGTTTTTATTATAAAAAGTGGTAAAATTAGAAAATGTTACTAGTATTGTCGCCTATGGCAGAATAAATAGTACTGTTTTCCCTAAAATTGGATAAGGTTGCAATATTTAGTCTGTTTTAGTTATCTATAGTTTCGTTACTTGATCTTTCAATAAGGCAAACTTATTACTGAATCTTGTGTTACTTTGAATTTTAGTAAATATTAATGGACTTTTAAAAAGTTGACTTGATGTGAAATAAATTCAGGAAAGTTAGCGATTTTTTTTGTTTTTTTTTCAATGAATTTCGTTTTGGGTACACATAAATCTCAGTCGTTTTCTTTATTAAAAGAGAACAAAAAAAAATCAAAATAAGCATAATATTACAAGTAAAGCCACCAAACGTCGTTTTTCGCGTCTTTTTTTTTTTTTTTTTTTTATCAATATTAACACGGTATAAGTTCATACATTGAAAAAAAGTTAATAACATTCTCTTACTTAAGATCAACAAAATAGAAATTTAAGAAACAACAACAAATTAGAAACAGATTACTTTTTAAGAAAAATCTTTATTTGGGATAAGAATTCGAAGACCGCTTTTTGTCGCATTGTAATGCTTTTTATTCAAAGGCATATAATTTTGTATGAATATACCAAACTAAAAAACATTTCAGATATATAAAGAAGTACATCATTTTTTCTATTATTATACTTTAACATTCCATGCTGAAGTTGTATAGAAAATATGTGACATGACATTGAAAAGTCATTAGTTGATAAATATAGTGTAAATTACATTGTATGTAATAGATGTATGAAAATCATACACGCAGTCATTTTTAATAACATTACACAAATTATAATAAACTCTAGTATATCAAATGTTTAGATTTGGTTGGTAAGTTTTGCTATTGATTTAACCTACTGTACATTCATCATTACTCATGGGATAGCAATTGTGGATTTCTTTGGTACAAGTGAACCATGAAATTAAATGGTCAACGAATAACAAATTTTAAATAGATTTAGTTTGCAGACTTCAACAAAACCTCGAACATGCTAGTTTTCATTAATCCACGAAAATTAATACACACGAAAATAAATGAATCCACAGTATTACACAAGTTGAACTGACGATTTGAATGTTCTCCAATAGTGAACTTTCTGATTATAATTAATATGTTTTGTGTCTAGTATCATAAGAATGTCTGTACTTAGGTGAGGTTTAAGAAGTTTTGTCAAATATTCAAACTCCTTAATTTTTTCCTAGGATATAGGATAAAATAGTTTGCCCTATTTCACACATTTTTCTTTTATATGACTTCGATAGTTCATAAAAGGTCGTTTTTAAAAATGTTTATGACTTCTAATTCCAGCGCAAAGAAGTTAATTCAGGATCTGCACAAGAATTTTGTTTGAAAGATTTAATAACGTAAAATCTCATTAGAGAAATACTGACTAAGTAGGAATATGAAAAGATCTTAAAATAAGTGTTTAATAGATATAAGAAGATGTGGTATAAGTACCAATGAGACAATTTCTCATCCCAGTCACAATTTGTAAAGGTAAACCATTATAGATAGAAATATTAAGTTTGTTAGAGGGTTGTTGTTAAGATAGTTAAACATGGCTACCCACCCATCATCATTTAAGGTAAGTGGGTTTGGATTTTTTGTTGTTGGTTTTTATAAGTGATTTTTTGTTTTATATTTACGTATTCTTTTTGTTTATCTGCTGCGCCATATGAATTTGTGTACAAATATATCATTCTTACAAGAGATATTTGCCAAAAATACCGATTGAGAGGTAAACTAATTTTCAGAGCCGTTCTAACTTACGGCTCTGAGAATTTGTTTACCTCTTAACCGGTATTTATTTGCGATTATTCCTTGTAAGCATAATCCCATTTCCATTCTCAATTTTATGATACAATTTATAGAAATGTTGAAAAAACAGGTAATGTGTGCATGCTTCAAATGTTAAATGGATTAGATTACTAAGTCTGTTTGACTTGTGTCTCATCCAACTTGTGTTTATGCAAATACAATATGTTTAAACTAACAGATAATTGGCTAGATAAAGATACCAGGCTTATAATTTTGTACGCCAGACGCGTTTTTTGTTTTGTTTCTTTTTTTAGTGAGTTGTTATGGTATATTTATGTTAGGATATTAAGCAAACGATTTAAATTTTACATGTAAGACTGTTTATGGAATCAGTAAAGGTTTGTTTTGTTTTTAAAATTTCATTGCTACATGCATACAGTTTTTGGTGACTAGAAAATTTTGCCAAAATCTGTTAAAATCGCAGTTTTTTTGTCTCATGTTATTTATAATTTTTCCAAAATGTTAATTCTTCGTCAAAGCCGAAATGTTATCGAAACTTTTAAGCACGATTATAGTTTAGATCACTGTGACAAAATATTTTAGTATTTTTCAATAAAACAAACATTATGAAACTTTTAAGAATCGAGCCGAATACGGATGTGAAATAAAAGTCGGAAAATATGTTTTAGATTTTTCAAATCGAAAAAAATAGAATAAAGCCAATATACTTGAATCAGTTGGTTCTCTCATTCTTGAACACCCCCCCCCCCCCCCCACCACCACCACCACCACCACCACCATCAATAAATAACAAAAAAAAACACAAAAAGAGCATAAAGAGCAAACATACTAGGTTGTTTATTAACGAAAAGGATAACGCGATCCTTGATTTATTTGCAGAGTTTATATCATTCATCTTTTCACTCTAATTCCAGTATTTTAAATAAGATTTTAATGCACTCAGGTGAAAATTTAAATATATATATTTTAAAAACCTAAGGTAAAATGTGCAAAGTGTGTATGTATGTGTACCCAGATTTGTAAATAAGATAAGGGACTTATCTCGTTCGACTTTACAGGTAGTACAAATGCTTTATTCTTATTTAACTTATATTTAATAATTCAATCTATTTTCATATATGAGTTTTGTTGATTTTAAAATTAGTTCATAATTTATTACAGTCTGGTTACAAAATTTACAAACTATTTTCTATTTTTTTTTTAGATAAGCACATTCAATTGAAGCTATAAAGTAATGACAGATATATTTGAACTTCCTTTATCTCAGGCCAAGGTTTTAACATGTTTAAAATCAACATTTTCCCGTTTAGATAATTTATTTTAAATTTATGAAAGCGGTATGGTTAATTAACTCTGTAATCGCGTCACTTATTAGACAAATTAGTAACATAATTGGTAAATAGCTACATATGCGTCATATAGACCAAATAAAGGAGCTAAATGTTGAATATAAATAAATGTTTTAACTGGTTTCAAATTGCAATGGGTTGATTATTCATGCTTGTACACCCAAAAGCAATGCAAGATTAACTATATCGGATGAGCAATCCTTTTGTCAATATATCTTTTAAAAGTACTTAAATTCACAGCAATCTTTTAGAATTGTCATTATGTATTCACTCATAATTCATAATTTTATGAGAATTTAGGAACATGTTCTTATAATAAAAGTTATTTACACGGATATTGTAATGCATCTTAAAGAGCAAAGCCAAATTATAGAGCCTGGGTAAAGTAAAATATCTTTCTGTTGGTCGTTAGACTGTGTAATGAAATCTGACTTAAAGTTAGGTATTTTTATCCTGAAAGGCACTAGCTACGAGTAAACGAAAAATTTAAGTACGTTTTTTTTTGCTCAATCTTTAATGAAAGTGAAATAGTGAAATCATAATTCGCTTTTAGCAGCCAGTATGGCTCAATTTAATCAAATTAAGCTAAGAAACATTGATGATAATTATTATCAACTTGCAAGTGAATAGTTCGACCTTATTAAATTCGTATTCATGTGAACTTCAATTTAACCCCTTAGCTAGAGATGGCTAATGCATACATTGTGCGTGTATGGTTATTTAAAGGGAAAGAATATAAACATTGAAAGTGAAACAATGTCAATTATTTGATTAACTGATTCGATCCACAATAAATCATTCTAATACAAGTAAATACGATGATTTACATATATATTTTAATCTATGATATGAAAGTTAGCAGATCTAGAAAAATTCAATTGCACGAAACTGCTTTCTGTTTATATCTACATTTATGTTTATATCGCTTATATAAGCATCGGATGTTTTCGGAGCCCAACTCAATAGTTGATTAGTTGGCACAAGACTTACATACACACGAAACGAAGAATCATATTATCGAGCCCATGCCCTGTAAATTGATTATTTCATTATCAGTATCAGTAAATTAAAAGCAAGCTAAGTATTATTAGTATGTTATACATGTATACATATACACATTCATGGATCTACAATCTGTCGATACCGGTAACTGGCATTGCTGAAGGTCATGTTTTTCTCTGACTGTTTATGACGTCTTTACACTAAATAAATTGGATGTTGGATGGGTACGGATGAATAGTTTAGTCTTAGATGCATGATTTCTTTTATTAGTTGTTAGTGGCTTTGAACTAGCTGTCAGATGACTGCGAGTACTCTCAGATCTGGTGTCCTTTTGTTGTCGGGATGTACAAGTACCCGGCAACGTCAACTTGTATTTTGTCCATCTGATGAGTTAAGCCTTTTAAACTGATTTTTATAGTTCGTTTTTATGTTGTACTGTTATACCACTGTCCCAGGTTAGGGGGAGGGTTGGAATCTCGCTAACATATTTAATCCCGCCACGTTATTTATGTATGTGCCTGTCCCAAGTCAGGAGCCTGTAACTCGGTGGTTGTCGTTTGTTTATGTGTAACATATTTATTTTTCGTTCATTTTTTTATTTAAATAAGGCCGTTGGTTTGCTCCTTTGAATTATTTTACATTGTCGTATCGGGGCCTTTTATAGCTGACTATGCGGTATGGGCTTTGCTCATTGTTGAAGGTCGTACGGTGAGCTATAATTGTTAATGCCTGTGTCATTTTGGTCTCTTGTGGACAGTTGTCTCATTGGCAAACATACCACATCTTCTTTTTTTATATTTAAAAAAAATATATCATCATTTGTTATCATTGATGTGCATGCTCTATTTGCCGTTGGACGTTATTAATCACTTTTCATAATTTGCTGTTTTATAAACATGCATATATCTAAAGTGCCTAGAATCAACCAAATAAAGGTTGAGTCAATCTTATTCTTAACTTTCTCCCTAACACGGCTGGCAATCGTACTTTTCTACGAAAACATCGTCCAGCATTGCACAGACAGTAATATTATATATATAATTGACAAATATGCATCAATGCTATTATTATCATTATACTCGTCAAAAAGATGTGACTAGCCGCTGAAACAACACATAATAAACAAAGCGTCAGAGTGAGTCCTTCAACAAGGAGCAAAAAAAACTTTCACCTCCCCACACGTTTAAGACGGGCCCTAGCACCGGTTTGAGCGGAATTATTTTTTCAACAATAATTTGGATAGACTTTGTAAGATGTAACACACCTAATTGGGACCGGTCAAAAAAGAAAATACAGGAAATAAAAGAAGTACATATTTAAAATAAAATAGTTCCTACGCACAGGTGCATGGGAACCTTAAACCATGTAGCCTACATTTAAGTAATTAATGTATCAAATATCTATTCATGTAATCCCTCATTACGCTTATTTGTCACAGAAGTAAGATTTACTAGAGTGCGTATTGTTTGCGCGTTGTAAATAACTTTTAATAGCTTCACTTTAATTTTATTATCATATATATCATTTTAAAAAGATTTGTGACATAAACATACATATATGGCTAACGTTTGAACATTATATGATTTCAAACATACACAAAAAAGACAAAAACAAAACCACAGGATAACCCATAAAACGTATATAAGTAAAAAGGCAAACAATATATGTATATACTTATATAAATAAATCAAGAGTACCCTGTCCTCAGTTCTTTAAGTATTTCTTAATTTAGATTTTGTTTAAAATATCTGTTTTCCTTTGTTTCCCTCATAACCAATGACCATAACAGGACAAGATCGATTTCAAAAGTGATATATGTTACATTGTTATAAACTAATGACATTACAAAAGTTTTTTAATATTTAGTTTTGAATAAAAATTGAAAAACCTGAAATGAATTTCAAATTTCGTTTTTATACGCCGTGTACAGTTTTATCATTTTATCAAAAGATAAATATTGATTTAAATGAAACACTGATATAACGTAAGAAGTTTAAGATCAATGTAATATGCTATCTTTTGATATAATCAGTCATTGTTACACATGTTACATGTCGCTAGTGTTTGAGTGACTAACAAGAAAGAGGTTTCGTTAGGTACATAAATCCGGTTTTATCTTGATCAAACGGTTTCTACCTCAGGCATAGCTTACCTTAGTTGTTTTTGGCAAAACTTTTAGGAATTTTTTATCTCAATGCTCGTCAACTTCGTACTTTATTTTGCCTTTTTAACTTTTTTAGATTCGGGCGTCACTGATGAGTCTTTTGTAGACGAAACGCGAGTCTGGCGTATATACTAAATTTAATCCTGGTATCTATGATGTCATTGAGTTTATTTACTTATTAAACTGAGAATATGCAACGGAATTAAGTGAAAATGTTATAACTTATTTAAATTATTTACAACTTATTTTCACTTGGGTTAAATTGAAGAGATAACGACGACGTACATAATGAAATTGAAAACGGCAATATCATGTGGGGACAACAAATTCAATTTGTATAAATTTCATATCGTGTATATGAGGACCTGAATGAGGGTCCTGCATTATGTTATTTATAAACAACATTTTTAAGATCATATGTCTGTTATTTTTAGTACATTTTGTCCATATTTTCTATTCTCTATATTCGAACTGCTCATAAGTCTCTTTTTTTTTTTGCCTATTTTTTCTACTCTTTATAGTTTTGGCCCATTTTCTGTATTCTTGGTCCAATATTCACTATATTTTAAACCCCCATATAGATTTAAACCCCCATATAGATCCTTCTAAAATGTAAGAACGATTCAGTTTGGGTTTAATATATTATATTATTGATAACTGTTCAGTATATTGACAGCATGTTACATATATGCAATGTAATGTAAACTTATACGTTTTTCTGTATACCTTTGTCCAACTTAGGTGATACCAGAATAAAATAATATATATATGTTCCAGACCATATGAGTATTTGGACCGTACGCGTACGGTCCGGACCGTATACGTATACTCGTACGGTCCGACCATACGCGTACGGTCGGACCGTATGAGTATACGCGTATGGTCCAGTACGAGATAACCATTTATCACAATCTTTATTTTTAGTTTTATAAATTGTTATCATTTTTATTTACGATTTTACTTTTAGATGGATAAAATGAACAATTGAACGATTGACATTAAATATTTGTTAAATTGTATATCTGAATACTATTTTGGTACTCTCGCCCAAGGTGACACTTACTACCACAATTAATGATATATATTTTTACATTTACATGTTTGCAGTTCATTCATGTTCCTTTGCATTTGCATTTTTTTGTAAAGTTTCTAATATTCCAAAATTGTCGTCCCACATCATGTTAACTTCCGATATCGTAAATTTCTATGATCATAATTCAATTAATGTATTACTGATCGACATACTAAATACAAGATATTAATAGATTTAATAAGCGTGAATTTTCTTTATTAATTAACAAATAAAGCTTTTATTCCAATTACAATTGAACTTTTCCATATTAATTTGGGAGTTGAGTTATGTTGATCTGTACATGAACTTTACATGCATTTGTAACTTATAAACTTCAGTCTTAATGATATTGACCAGCTGGGCCCGTATGCATAAAACATCTTAACTTAAGTATTCCTTAGACTAAGATTTCACTAAGAATTCCCTTAGTTAAGTAAAAATCTTAAGTCGTATGCATAAACTTACGTAAGTCTTCATTTAACTAAGGAATACTTAAATCGGAACCTTTCTTTAATTACCGTATGATATATACATGTATGAGTATATTTAGCTCATCGCTTGAACTGATCATCCGTGTAAAAGTTTGTTATGAATATTTACATTGATTGATCAATACATACTTTTATTAAGAGCTGGGTCAAATGGATGTCGGTATGTTAAACAATTCAATAACTAAAAACGGATGAAACATTAATGCATAAGAGAAACGATTTACGTTTTGATGTTTCCAAAACTTAAAACTACTCAATCTTTAAATTAATGCATCCTTCATGGATGTTATATTTTCTAGAGACAACAATATTATTTAAACTCTAACAAAACTTGCATGATAAAGGTTCCAATGGCGTATTACTCAATTTATTTCACTTGACTGGGCGGAGTTTAACCGATTCGCTCACAATAAACCAGTCCATCTATAGATAGGTGTTTTAGGATAAACTCATCAATGAAGTGTCCAGTCATTGTTTTTTTTTTAAATTCCTTTGATGACACTGATAGGTGATTAGAAATCAGTAATAATTATAACGGCTATCATCCTTATCACACACATCTTCAAATAGACTGTCCTTATGCAAATTAAAACGTAAGCTCCGCCCGATCAGTTGAAATGACATTGGTAATAGCACTAGTGTAGCATTGTAAGCAAGTGCTTACAAATAAATTAATAAAACTTTTTTTAAATAAAACATTCAGCTGCTTTTGGACTGTCGTCCCCCCTTTCAGACCTCCTTCTTACTTTTTATTTATTGGTTTAAAAAAATCTATTTCGATTTGAAATAAATAGTTTTATCATTTTCTTTTTACAAAAAAAAAAGAAAAAAGAGAAGGATCAATTTTCCACGAATCCATATAAAAACGAGGGCATTTTCAAAAAAGGTCCTACAATCTTAACTAAGACACATGATTAGATTGATATATTCACAGCAAGGTATTATCAACATCTAAGTGCAATTATCAATATTTTCGTTAACAGCAACTTATCACTGCATATATAAGGAAACATGAAAAATACGGTTAAGGTACCATAAATACGTTATATAAACGTCGATTCGCATGGCAGTGGCGGATCGAGGGGGTCATTGGGTTGGAACCCCCCTTTTTTCGACGATCAATTTATGTGCATGGGGACAAATAGTTGGAACCCCATTTATTCTGGGTTAGGAACCCAATTGTAAAAATGGCTGGATCCGACCCTGCATGGATTAGCAGTGGCGGATCCATAAATTTTCATAAAAGGGGGGGGGGGGGGGGCACTGACTGCCATAAGAGCTCCAATGATTTCCTAAATTATAAACCAAATTGTTCCTCAAAAGGGATGTTCGTACCCCCCCCCCCTTTTAAATGCACCACTGGCTATGGGTAGGTCTTAAAACTTTCCGATTTGTAAGTGTAACAAATTCTGGGAAAATTTGCCTTAAATCTTTAGAATAAAACTAAATAATGGAAAATTTAACCGATGCCGCTCATACACACACGCATACAGAAAACAAGGTTTGGCATGCATGCAGTCTTCATCTTTCTTTCTTTTCATACTGTTTTTTTTTTTACTAACGGTTACCATTGATGCCACGAGGTGTACTTAAAACAGATTAACGTTATAAGTTATGTGTGTAAAAATGCACGTACAGAGTAAACAAAAGAAAATAATAGCATGAAGTCCATGCGTTTAAAAACTGAGTACTCTTCGGTATAGATAACAACGACATTGAGAAATAATGGTATGATGAAATTATATATCTACCCTCTGTTATCACTTGATTTGTTTATTATACGTGATTTTAAGAAAACTACGATGATCGTTAATATTAAGCGAATTATTTAATTTAGTATTTTATTACTGATATTATTATTTAATCAATTAAATTTTATCTATGCTATTAATGATTTGCAAAAAAAATATTCTTTCAAATGATTTTAACTATTTCTGAAAATTTAAGGTAGCTCTATAGGTACCTTAGACTTAAGTTAATTCTTAAGCGTTTTCTTAGTATACTAAGGGGTTTTATGCATAACACTTAAGTTTTGTGGGCGGGACTTAAAACAACTAAGATTTTACTAAGGAAATACTTAGTTTAAGATTTTTTATGCATGCCACTTAGATAAAAAGGGCGGAGTTTCCTTAACTTAAGTGTTTACTAAGGAAAATCTTACCTTAAGTAGCTTTATGCATACGGGCCCTGACCGTACGCGTACGTTCCGACCGTATGAGTATTTTGAAAAAGTACGCATACGGTCCAGACCGTACGCGTACGGTCCAAATACTCATACGGTCCGGAACATATATAAAATAATATATATATAAACAGTTCATTTAACAAAACCTAACGACAAATTGAATAGGGCAAGTTCAGTCAGAAATATTTCATGTAAATTTGACTTTCATGATATATGACCAAGCGTATCTAATGTGGTAAAATTCTATTTAAACATGAACTTAATAAAAAAAAAAATAATGAAATATTATACCATGATTACCGACGTTAACGCCTTTTTGATGATGTACAAAAATGTACTTAGGTGAAATAAGAAAAAAATCTAAAATCTAAAATTGAAATTAAGAAGAGCATCAGATACGGAACAAAAAAGTTTTCATTTTCTGGCCGCCAGTCTTTGTGCCTTTCTAATAAAATCCACATACCTTGTTATTTATGTATTATTGTCATTTTGTAGCCTCTGGCCTTTTGTATGATTTTTAATGTTAGTTTCTTGTGTATAGTTCGGAGTTTAGTATGACGTCCATTATCACTGAACTAGTATACATATTTTTTAAGGGGGCCAGCTGAAGGACGCCTCCGGGTGCGGTAGTTTCTAGCTACATTGAAGACCCATTGGCGGCCTTCGGCTGTTGTCTGCTCTATGGTTGGGTTGTTGTCGCTTTGACACGTTCCCCATTTCCTTTCTCAATTTTACAACATTAATAGGTAATGGGAAAATACTATCTCTTATTTTTACCTTTATGTTGCATTGGTATTACTTTAGTTGGGTCTCAAATCGAAAGAACAGAAGTCCAGAATATACTTAAATTATAGTAAATAACCTTTTAAGAGCAATCAAAGTATTATATGAAACGAAAAATTCATGTAATGGGGCAAGATAGTTTACCCTGTATCGTAGAGAAAACCAAGAAGTTCGAACACCATACAAACATTCCTTAACCTCACCTACGTACACCCGTAAGCAATGCATACATCGATTTTAATGAAACATATATCTCACAAACATGTTTAACCCCGCCGCATTTTTGCGCCTGTCCCAAGTCAGGAGCCTCTGGCCTTTGTTAGTCTTGTATTATTTTAATTTTAGTTTCTTGTGTACAATTTGGAAATTAGTATGGCGTTCATTATCACTGGACTAGTATATATTTGTTTAGGGGCCAGCTGAAGGACGCCTCCGGGTGCGGGAATTTCTCGCTACATTGAAGACCTGTTGGTGACCCTCTGCTGTTGTTTTTTATTTGGGCGGGTTGTTGTCTCTTTGACACATTCCCCATTTCCATTCTCAATTTTATAAATGTGGTTGAGCAATGTTGCAATTTTACTTATATACAAGTACACACCCGTGATATCGCTGGTCCGTGACTGAATTAAAGTATATAACTATGCCTAAGCCTTATTTTAGTAATTGGTATTGTCATCTGATAAAGTCATGTCGATTATAAGATACACAGTTTTCTCTGCTTTCAAATCTTTCTGTTTGAACCCGTCGACCTGGAACTTATCAATTATTGGAAATATTAATTATTTGAAAAACAAAAGGTCCAGGCTATCCAGGAATGGGATATTTTTTTAATCAACAGCATTGTCCTATATCAGTTATCTTAGAAAGTCTTGCTGATTGCTGAATAAAGCTACAATAGGGAACAATTTGACAATGATTGAATTTAGTAGTGTCACCCTTTGATTATGACCCGTGTATATAGCAAAATCCTAAATACACCGTTTGGTGGTGCGCCTGTCAAATGCGGAACGTACAGATAAGGTAATAGCTAACAGGTGAATATACTATTGGTATCGGTATCGGATTAGACCGGGAACTTGTTAATTATTGGCAATATTAATTATGTGGAAAACAAAAGGGTCTGGAGTGGTGTAATTTTAAATCTACACCATTGTCCTATATTAGTTATATATAGAGTTGAATTCTTTGATTTGTCGTTTTTACCCGATGACGGCTGACAAATTGGACCTCGTAATTTTAGTATTATAGATATAAATATATAAAGTTAAATAAATCTTGTATGACATTGTAAATGAACAATTTCTCTGAAGTCAGTAATAGTTCTAATATTATTGTAACTATTTATTTTTACAAATCCACTGACTTTTGTATTAACTGAAGTTAACCTTTACTTTTGCTACTTGCAATTGCGATCTTTTTACCACTCAAATATAAAATACTTGCCACTGGACGTTAGGCAAACAACAATCAAGCAATCAATCCTCATTGAGGAAATACAAAGTATTTGTTTCCCTCTTCATCTTAAGGACCGTTGTCACTATCAAAGATGTTTTGATGGATTGTTTGAAGTGAAAGAAAACTTTGATCAAAACATTTGATGGATGTACTATACAATTTCATTCTCTTTTTCTTGGACATGGTTGGACTTTGACCATGTGGACTTGAATTATCCATTCACAATGGAAATAAATTAAAAAACACTTTGATCGTGCACCAGTTGTAAAGATATAAGATAAAGATGAGAAGATCGCGTTTTACAATCGATTCCAATATGACGTGCTTCGAATTCTTTCGCTTTGTGAACAAACACATGGTCTTAAATTTGTTTGCACATGCGTATATTCACTTATTGACTTCTTCAGAATAATGAATTTTATCAAATTATCATGCACTAATATATTTCCTGAACTCTAAAACTCTTAAATGGTGCACATGATGTTACTAATTCATTTATTATGTGTTGCATTCCGAAATTGACCTAGATACGACAACCGTTCATGCTTGGCTGTTCAAACACCTCCCTCTGAAAAATCAGTGCCAGCCGTTTGCTTCTTTACAAACAAACAAGCTAGGGATGTTCATGGAAGATCCTACACAAACGCTTTTACACTTATACTTATCGGACATAGGAATTATCTTAATTGTCCTATTCAGAATCGAAATAATTGATGCAAGCTACACTTTATTGTATTTTTAACAGGGGAGGCTTGGGAAAAAATAATCACGAATATAATGCCTACCCATGTTAAAACTACAATAAAGTATAGCTTCCATAAATTATTTTTTAATTATTATCATTTTACGAATTTTGACCCTGTCGACAAGTTTAAAAATACATGTAATATTGCAAATAAATATTCTTTTAAAAGCAAACATTGCATTTTTTTTATACATGTATTTTTGCATGTCTACCTCCTTCTAGCGAGGGAAGATAATAGTCTAATAGAGATCATGTGTTCTATATATATATATATCACGTGATCTAACATGTAGATTCCCGGCGGATTGTAACTAAAATATTATAGCTACAGATCACTCATGCATATGTACAAATATATATGATAGAATCATATTGTAATTTAAATAATTTAATTTTGATTAACTTTTTTTTAAATCATTAAACGACACATTTGTTTCAGTCGAGCGTTCAACAATTTTATGATTTAAAATAAAATTAATGATTATCTTTGTTAGATCTTTTTCTATCGGTTTCTGTCTGAAAACTAATGATCCAAATCTAAATTATTGATAGATACTATAAAATATTTCAAAAATATAACACAGATGCATGTCAGAACTTTAATATTTTTGTTTTTGCTTACTGAAAATTTCAAGTTATGAAATACATTACATTTTCATATATATAAAGGATTTTTTTCAAACTTACATACACTATATTTATTGAAGTCAGGAGATGGCATGTCAGTAACTGCACTTTTTGTTTATTTTCCTCGGTTACTTTTTCTTACATCGTACCAGGATTTCTTTTAAACTGAGTTTAATGGTGCGTATTGATATGTGTTTTTCAGTCCATATTCGATTTGGCTAGGTTTATAGAGGAGGGTTAAAATCTCATAAAACACGTTTACAACCCATTTTTTGCATCTGCCCGCATTACAAATGAAATGCATTAGAAATTTTATAAACAGCAACAGAAGCAAACAATCATGTTATTTGTTTTCACCAGTGTATTAAAAAAGCAATCATGCCTCCTCCGCACAGATGAGTGGTCGGCGTATTCAGTAATTTCAACATCACTGAATTTTTTGGACGAATGACTATAGTTATACATATTATTATGACAATTTAGAATCTCCATTTAAATACACTAGCGAAACTGTAATTAGTATAATAATTGTGTCAATTACATACCGGGAAAAACATAATGTACCGGGGAATGCTTAAATATCAAGTTAAATTCATTTTAACAGGAAGCATTTGTGTCCTTTCACATTAAAGTTATAAATAAATAAACAAAACATTGTATTTGTATGAATGAGAGTAGAGTGCAGTTGAAAACACACAAATTCCAATTAAGGTATGTTTATTTACGTTTTAATTGACAATCGTGTTACATTGCATTTGCAAATTCAAATTATATTATTGTCTTGTATAATTGGGACGTGTTACATACCGTTACATAACACTCAGTAAAATATTTTAATATTAACTATGATTTTACAATGAGTGTATTTGTCCGGCTAGATTTTTAATTCTAGACCAGTTTCATGTTACATTTTTCATCTAAAATTATCTGCTGGATGATTTGAACCGCTGCCAGTATTAAATGACGATCCAGACATTGTCCAGAAAATAAATCGCATTGTTCACAACACGAAACAGAGATCGGAGGAGTGAAGTGTTATGTGCTTGTCGAGCATATAGGCTTGCTTACCTTATCGCATAAAAGTACTTGCGATAATATAAGTTCTACACATTATTGTTTATTGGCCACCTGAAGACCAACTCCGGGTGTGTGATTTTTTTCGCTGTGCAGAAGACCATTTGGTGGCACTCAGGTGTTTTTGTCCTTTGGTCGCGTTGCTGTCTCTAAGAAACATTCCCAATTTCCATTCTCAATTTTATGGTTGTGGAATGTGTTTCATCTCTGATTTGTAGACTTTAATACATATATCATGTATATGTAGGCAGTAATGATCATTCTTTTCCAGAGATTCTAAAAATAGATCGTGCTCTTTGTTGTTACGACTAAAGTTTGTAAATTCTAAAACAGATCACGCGATGAAAATTAAAAAAACACAATCGTTTTGAGAATTTTGAGGAACTTGTTTCATTAATGTAATACAATGAGATGCGATATGATTGCCAACAAGACAAATACCCAACATACTACTCATAATGATGAGGTCACTGTTCGGCTTTCAACAATGAACAAAACCTATAAAATACATGTATAGTCGACTATTACAGGCCCAAATTGACAAAATGTGAAACGATTCAAACACAAATACTTACGGCCTAATTTATGACAAAACATTATTGCAACAATAAAATTATACAGACCCCAAACAACGACAAATACTGAGGTTCAGACCTTCGACTTGGGACGTACATGTACTGGCACACACATGTTTATGAGCACTTACCACCCTCGTTAATATGGGACAATGGCGTAAAAGCACAACATAGGAACAAACCGTAAAACTCAGTTAGAGACAGCTTTACTCATCAAATCGAAACGAAGCACAAAAACAACAAACGCAAAACGAATCGATTATCTCAGTCAACAAAGCTAGTTCAAAGCCAAAAACAACCAATAAAGTAATTTAGCCTTTTAAACATTACCAAACTTATATTCCAGGACAGATGATGAATTCAAACCACTATTCGTGTATTTTCTGGCGTTACAAGTTACCGAATCTCACGAACCATCTTGTTAATGTTAATACTAGTATATTAATTTAGTAGCTTATTTTTATGTTGCAGGTATTCATATGAAGAAGAAACTTTTTATTTACTGTTTCATCATTTTTATCGGCGCACTATTGTTGCTGGAACAACTGCAAATTATCACGATTTTGCGTCCGGAGCCTCAAACCACATCGTATTTCCGATCACTCTTTGCGGAATTAGGTAACATGAGTGGACGAGCTGCATTAACTTCAACCCAAAACAAAACTAAGCCAGACATACATATTCTGTGGTATGCAAAGCAACCCTATTTCACAGGAAGTTTTAATTTCGCAGAGTGTAGATATACAAATTGTATTTTGACTGAAGACAAGAAAAAGCTTAATACCAGCGAAGCAGTTTTATTTGCATATCGGGATATGTGGAGCAATGTTCCTGTAAAAAAAGATGGTCAAATTTGGGTGATCGTCAATATTGAAAGCCCTGCTTCAGATTCAGATTTAAGTCACGTGTGGGACAACAAATTTGATTGGAGCATGACTTACAGACGGGACAGTGAAATTCTCTTGAATTATGAAACCTTTCGGAGAACGCAGCCTTTAGATAAAAATTATCACGAGATTTTTAAAAATAAAACGAAATTGGTTGCTTGGGCGGTAAGCAATTGTGGGTCAGGAGCAAAACGTCGCGAGTACGTCTCGGAAATGGAAAAGTATATTAATGTTGATATTTATGGACGATGTGGTAAAGCCCCTTGTCCCGTAGAAGGTATGCCAGGCTGTCACGAATTTTTGTCTCAGAAATATAAATTTTATTTAGGATTTGAAAATAGTTTGTGCAAAGATTATGTAACTGAAAAAGTTTACCACACCTTTTTAGACAATAGTAATGCAATATATGTAGCCAGAACAGCGCCGAACGTAAAATCAATTCTACCCCCAAAAACGTATATAGATGTTTCTGATTTCGACAGTCCGAAACATCTAGCCGAATATTTATTAAAACTTGCATCTAATGAAAATGAGTATATATCTTATCTTAAAGAAACTGATAAATATCATATAGATAATGAAAAAAACTATTGGAGAGCAATGTGTGATTTATGTGAATTAATGAATACATATAAAACAAGAAACCTGACATGGACTGGTAAAAATCATAACGACTGGTACCGTAAAGGTGTGTGCTTGTCTGACGATGAAATAACGATAAAAACAGAAAATTAAATAAAAAATGTCTTCTGCTTTTTTTCTATATCTATATTTATATATGTAAGACTCTGAACCGCGATGGTCTCGCTGGAGTGCGTCCCCTTACGGCTTCCGTAAGATACTGACGCTATGTCCGTTGACTGAAAAAAAATGGGTTGGTTGTTTGAAATGCTAATACTTCTTGGTTAGTCAGAACGAAACATATTATAATAAGATAACATATGTATAGGATTGATTTGAATAAATACAAGGGAAAATAACAGATTACAGATCGTTCTTTTTTTCTACAACTGAAGAAAAATTAAATATTTGGTATTCATATACTAACTTATACAAAATTAGGCAGGCTCTCGTAATAATTGAATATCTGTAAATTTTACCATTGCACATCACGAAAGGACCATCGTACGTCAGCGTGACCATCGCATTTCAGGGTCCCTATCAAGTCGCCGAGTCCTACATACATATATATAAAAATAAAAAAGATGACGTGTGATTGGCAATGAGACACATATCCCTCAGGGACCAAATGGCTTAGAAGTAACCAATTGAGGTCACCGTTTGACATTCAAGAATTCAACAAATGGCAAAGTTAAAGAAAATAAGACAAGAAAACTGGTGGCCTGATTTATGTACAAAACAAATATGTAAAAAAAAAAAAAAGATGTGGAGTGATTGCCAATGAGACAACCGTCCACAAGAGATCAAATGATACAGAAAATAACAGCTATAGATCACCATACGGCCTTCAACAATGAGCAAAGCCCATACCGCATAGTCAGCTATAAAAGGCCCCGAAATCACAAATGTAAAACAATTCAAACGAGAAAACTAACGGCCTAATTAATGTACAAAAAAATGAACGAACAAAAAATGTATATCAGTGTAAGAAACGACACCCAATGAATTACTGTCTCCTGATTAGGAACAGGCACATACAGAATGTGGCGCATACATCTTGTTAGTGGACGCCCAACCCTCCTCTTAATCCTAGGACAGTGGTGCAACGGAACATTACAAGAACTGTACAAAACAATAAACAAACAACGCAAATGATTAACAGTAACAAACAAAAACGCGTAAATTACAGCCTCCTTCTTGGCCTTTTATAGACTACTTTACGTTATGAGTTTTCTCAATGTAAGAGGCAATACGATCACACGTATTTTTTCGCGTATTCGTTCGGAATTTTATGGGTACTTTTCTCATTGTCAATTATACCACATTAACTTCTTATTTCCGTTTTGTGTTTAATTGTAGATGAATCCTTATTTAATATATAGTCCCACTAGGATTTATGTCATATAAAAAGTTCAATGTGGAAAGGTACAATTTATCACGCATCTGCTTTAAATTGGAAACATACTAACATATATCATGAACTACTGCTCTTAATGGTTAAAGTCACAGAATGACAAACAAAAAAAATGTTAATTTTTATACAAACTCCACGATATTCGTTTTCCTCAAGTTGACAGAAATCTGATCTCGATTTTTCAGACCTAAGAAATCCACACTTTTGTAAAACTTAACATTTGTTTGTGCAAATACGGTAACATTATTTCGATCTTATCAGTCCTATCATTAATGAGGGCACTTATAGGTTATCATCACTATCATATAGTGTCTTCGTGGTCGTAATTTCTATACACTTCCTGAAAACAAGGTGAGTGGATATCATTATTTACTTTTGTCTCTCAGTTCTCGATTAATTTAACCCCATCCAAACAGAGTTAATGCATATTAAGAGCACACATTCGTATCAAAAGCAGGAGGACAGCACGAGCGTTATCAAAGTTCATATATCCAAAAAAAAAGAATATATAGCAATGAATAAAGACGAAACCACAAACAAAATGAGTAATACTAACTAGAATAAGTCTGGGTATCCTATTTGAACTATAGAGTGGCTCGTTACAACTATCATTTGAAGTTGTTGATTTTTGTCATGAATGAAAAAAGGAGGACGTCAATTTGGCATATTGATTGATGGTTTCTTGCTTTCAGCCAGTGGCAAATATTTCATGCAGACCTATAATCATAAAAATCGCAAATTAACAACTCTTACAATAGGAAGTATTGTAAGAAAGGTAGAATAACTTAAGAAATATTACCTCGCAACAGACAATTTTAATAAACTCTCAGAGGGCCGTTGCAATGGTTCCTGCACAGAACATAACATTTACCATACCAGAATCATAGAATTAATGTCCACATTCCCATGGGAAGTGACTGGGTATCTATAGATTCACCTTTCTCCATCATCCTATAAAAGGAATATAAATAGCAGGGTTAAAAATTTACACGTTCCGGTGGGAAAGTTCAATAACATGGCAATATATATATACTAGTACCCCACAAGTCAACCTTGTAAAGTTCATTGAACCTATCTGTAGAATCTGGAATGCAAAATTCCTATAAAAGTCAATAGTCTTGATGATGTCGTAACAACTTCTAACTTTTCTACGGTTTCAGCCTATACCCTCATAATATACAACTTTATATTTACTGCAGACGATGCATTTGATTTTCGCAATGTTAAGTCTGCTGCTGCCAACTGGTTCCTGCAATACACTGGCAGACTCCAAATTACTTGGACTGGGATATGATTTGCTGAGAGCAAACCCCGAAGGGGGACGTTTCTCTACTTCTGGCCTCGACCCTGGTATAAAACCAACAAGACAGATACTTCAAATTGATGATACAAACAGAAAATTCCTGATTCGAGTAGACAATGTAACTTTCTGCACCAATCACACAACATACGAATATTTCAGTGATGCCAAAACTAAGCAGGAGTATCTTCTCAGAGATTATGTTACAAGCGGTAAGAATTGTTTGCATAATATTACAACTAAACACCTTCGACGAGATTAAATCTCAATTACATCTCAAGATAAGATGATCTAAGATGCATGTACTTGTATGAATTTTTATGTAGAAGGGTCTTATTTCTTGCACTTATAGGTTGCAATTCTGTAAATATAGACAATGCAAGTTTCCCATAGGAACTCTTTTTGCCGCTAAAACTGTGACACCTTTTTAAAGAAGTTTTGTGAAAAATAATATCCCAGAACGGAAAATTTACAATTTTTTATGCACTTCTATTTTATTCAAAGGTCAAAATATAGGGCTGTGCGGCATATTTTATATTTATATGCCCTGATCTTCTAAGAGTTTTGTAAACAAATTAACATTATCTATATGAATATTATAAATCTCCCCAAAAGAGGCGTGGTTTGAGAATCAGCTATATTTACAAAATGCAACCCATACAAACATTTATTCAAAAAGAAAACTCTCTAAAACAATTTTTATCACAACATTCATTATTTATCAGAATTATAGCCTGAAAGAAATCACTGCATATGCTCTTATTTTATACTCCTACCCCTGTTTCAATTTTTTATAGAATTTGAAAACAAGACTGTAATTATTGCTAGCTTACCCTATGTGCATGTTTTCTTACATGGGGTAAGCATTTTTCTCTGTTTTTCCCCTGGGGCCTCACATTTCCCATTTTCCCTCCTGTTTCTAGCAATGTAGAATATAAGGTACATATTTAGGATAGAACACACTATTGTACATGTTGTAAGTATTGTCTTTTTTATTTCTAGCTTGTACTTTTTTATGCCGCGATCACAAAAAGCACATTTAGGTTTAGGTGTTATGGGTTACTTTTGAGTTATCGACAGGACAAAAACATCCCACTAAAATATTTCGGAAGGATCAATGAGTTTCAACGATGCGAAGAGTAAATATATTAAGAACTTTTAAACAATTTTAATAACAAATATTCATTTATTATGAATTTATTTTGAATTCAGGGCTTTATTAAGTAAACCATGCACACTGTAAACTGTGAATTTATGCTGAGTCATCATAGTTAAGGCCAAGGATTTTCTAAATCTTCATAAAATATTTATAAATAGAACTTCATATTTGAGTACAATTCTTTAAAATCTCGGAAATAAACTAGATTTTGTGAAATTCTATTTTTTCTAACCCTATATAAGTCTGATTTATTTGTTTTCCAAACTAGCCAATGCATAAATATGTGTATACATTTTTGTTTATATCCTACATGTATGGGTTGACTGTTCAAACTATATAATTCATACATGTATCCCCATATTATATTATTGAAATAATTTTTAGGTGATGGTGACATGCTCATTCGTCCATATGCGTTCATGGCTGGATCTGGTAAATAGATTTAACTAGTATCTTAGTATGATATTATATCTTTCGATTATAAATGCAAGAATAACAAGATTATGTCGTATAATTTGGGTGGTTCAAAATCCGGACATTCAAGATGTTTTTTTCAAATTTAAACTCTTTCGTGTTTGATTTTCCATCTATATTCATACTGTGTTAAGTCTCCTTATTTTCATTTTAATATATTTATATTTAGCTCATGTTTCTAATTTCAAAGATGTCGTGAAGTTTACATCTTAATATTAATTGTCTTATATTTCTTTTTCTTTTTATAAACTTCCGCATTTATTTTATTATTTTCATTATTTTTTTTCTAATTAGGGCACCAAACATTTTTTCGGCTTAAGTTTAGAAAAAAAGGTCAAGCATTTTTTTCATTAAAATAAACAGGAACAGGTTTTGAAACTCAACTTTTGATGGAAAAAACTTTTTTTTAAATTTTCATTCGGAAACATTTTGACAATAAATAAATAAAGGAAACCCCTAGCAGGTGGTTTGAAAGGAATAACAACCACAAAAACTCTATATGCTTGACAAAAACAAAAGAATGAATCTTCGAAGTTTGTTTTAAGGTTTTTACTATAATGAGCAACACAACAGGTGCCACACATGGAGCAGGATCTACTTATTCTTCTGTAGCACCTAAGATCACCACCAGTGTGATGGTGGGGTGGTGTTGCTTAGCCTTTATTTTTCTATGTTGAGTTGTGTGTACTTTTAATTGTCTGTTTGTTTTTTTCTTTTTTAGCCATAGCGTGTTCAGTTTATTTTCGATTTATGAGTTTAAATCACCCTCTTGTACCTTTCTCCTCTTTCGAAATGCTTCCCATTTATTATTGAACTGCATGGGCGATTTACCCAAAGAAACATTATTTATTGCTGAAACATTTGTGTCGTTAAGTTTTTTGTTGTTGTTTATTTGGTGTACTCTCAACATCTCTTTAACTTATTAATGTTTTTGAATTTTGAATCATTTTTAGATTAATAAATACTTATCCATTTAAAACATAGCCAGCGGTATATAACAAGAGTTAATTCACAATGTTCTACATTTGACAATGTCTTTACCGTCATGAATATGACAGTTGATATCAATTCGTTTGATGTGTTTGGGCTTTTGATTTTGCCATTTGATTAGGGACTTTCCGCTTTGAATGTTCCTCGGAGTTCAATATTTTTGATTTTACTTTTCAATAATTAGAAAGTTTTGTAATATAGCTTTATATGCTTTTAGCTCTAGATAGTGCTACTAAACCAAATGATATTACAATTGCTGAGATAACTGTGTGTAACCGAGGACGTAGTCGTTATGTAATGCCTCCAGCTTATCCATCCTTACACAAACTGAATGGCGAGTTTATAGCAGCAGTTTGTTCTTTGCCAACATCATACGATCCCACGGTCTATAGTCAATTTCTTAAAGACTGGGGAACGGTAAGACTGCATTTATATTTATAATAAACAGAGGAACGGTAACGACTCTTGAATGTGGATTCCATGAATTGAAAAGAAAACTAACTGAAGATTAATACACTTTTCAAGTCATTTAAATAAAAAGGTTCAAAACGTGTGAAATTATTTGCTGTACTTTGAAATTGATTTAATATTTTCTTTTCTTCGGACTGATATAAAAGGCATATTGTTTCAGGAAGAACAATAAAAAAAACACTACGATTTTCCATAATACATAAGAAGGGATAACAGACAACTTCATGGCGTCAATTGAATGACTCATAAAAACATATAAAATTTAAATAAAAAGCATATAACTTAAAACTTGAATTATCTTATTCTTTAACGTTTCAGCATGTAATTGTTGAAGTTGAAACTGGGACAAAGATAGTAGGTCAATATGACATTCCAGCAATCAAAGTTGCAGAAGAATTATTCAAGGTATTAATTGCAGATTGTTTAAAAAGTATAAGTAATTAAATGTTTCTATATGTATTTTAATTGAATTATAAATAAAGAAATATTTACCCGAAAACCTAAAGTGAAAAAGCAGTAACTTGTTATCCAATGTATTTTTGTGTCGATTTTACATTATTGATTCGTAGGTAATTATGTTCCAGACCATAATATGAGTATTTAGATCGTACGCGTACAACTGGACAAGATACGTTTACTCGTACGGTCCGACCATTTGCGTACGGTCCGACCATTTGATTAAACGCATACGGTCTAGTACGAGCTTACCATGGGATCATTGGTTAGATTGAAACAAACTTTTATCAAAATCTTTCTTTTTTAGTTTTGCAAATTGTTATTATTACAATTAGATGCATAAAGTGAATAAACGAACATTTGAAATTAAATTTTTGTTTTTTCTGTATGTCTGAATCCTATTTTGTTACTCTTGCCCTTGCTTCCACACGAAACATAATATTTTTTACTTTTACTTGTTTTTTTCATGCATGTTCCTTTGCATTTGCATTTTTTTTTAAAGTTCCAAAATATTCTAAAAAAACTGTCTTTCCACATCAATTTCAGTGAGCATAATTCCTAATTCCATTAATGTATTACTGACATGCTAAATACAGGAGATTAACAGAGGCTTTTTTAACTAGTTAAAATGTAAAGTTTGTATTTCAATTACAATTGAACTCTTGAATTAATTTGAGATTTAACAAATGTTTAAGTTTTGTTGGTCTGTAATATACATTTGTATCTGATAAACTTGACCAACAACTTATAATATAAGGCAGACCGTACGCGTACAGTCCGAAAGTATGAGTATTTTGAGAAAAAAAAAACACGCGTAGGTCCAAATACTCATGTGGCCCTGGAACAAACACACAACAGCATACGAATACGTACGAAGGACCAAGTTTAGTATATATGTATGAACTGGTTCAATTATTTTCGTGAAATTGTAATAAATAGAAAATCGTCTCAAATGACTTTGAACATACATCATTCAGTACTACAAAATATCAAAAAGCAGTGCACAACAAAACGGTCACTACGTATAGAACTACAACATTTTTTGGAATCTAACTGAACTAGCTTACCTTGTTTAATTGAAATGGATTTTATATAATACATGTTCAATAACCCTGATATTGTATAAACAAACGATGCACAACGATGATTAACACGCATTACATGTAACAACGCTTAGGGTTAAATATTTTGACCTCGAAGTGAAAATATTGAGAAACAAGTACTGTAATACTAAGCAAACCATATATAATTGTTTGCTAAACTAGAGAAAACATCGAAAACGATTGTTACAGGAATATTTTGAACATTGAATTACACGAAATGTCAGATTTCCGGCATATGTGTTTTTTCAGGACAGAATTCGATAAAAAAAAAAATTGTGTTTCATTAAGTTTCGACCACTATTTAAAACTGTACTATGTTGACTCGTATTTATTTATAGGCTTTGGAAATCATCACCTTCTGATAAATTAGAAAAAAATTGTTTCAGAAATATACCGATCCACCTATATGGAAAGTTGAAATTGTTAAAGATGACGGAACTATGGCTTATTTTAACACATCCAACATACCTATATCTGATTTCAAAACATTAACAACAGGAAACCAACCGAAACAGTTAAATGTTGGCAGAATTGGAATATCTGAACCACTCGAATTTCATTTAGTATCCATTGCACGATTCTTAAATGACGATTTCTGGACAAATGACAATATCCAGCATTGGGATAGCATTTGTTCCACTATGATGAACAGAAATTTTTCAGTAATAAAGCAAAATCTGCTTAACGCTATGAATGAATATCCTTCTACCTATCGCATAATGTCAACACCGTCAGGTAACTAGAATATTGTCCCTCAAGTCGTTCGCTTATTCTAACAAAAAAATTAATCGTTAAAACTATAAAAGAGGGGCGAAATTAACAAGAGGAACATTCAAAATCATGTAAGTGACAGAAGCCGGAGTCTCTAACCTTTTATCTATCGAAACGTGCTGTTTAATAACGATATATAGATAAAGGCAACATTAATATAACGCTTAAAATCGATTAAGAGTGAAACACATCACCTATAAGAAGAAAACAACGAAACAACAGAAACATAAAAAATGCAACAAAAATACAAACGCCAATGAAACACATACAGAAACGACTGCTATTATCCTGACCTGGTACAGGACATTTCAAGAAAAAATGGTGAGTTGAAGCTGGTTTTGTTGCTAGCCAAACCTCGCGCTTTCATGGCAATGTTGAATATTACACCCTAAACTTAACTACAGTACAAATAAATGCAAGAACATTCAGGACAGAGAAATACACAAATAAACAATACAAGAATACATTTCGACATGCTAATAGTTATCAAGGTTCCAAGCTTATAATGTAATACACCAGACGCGCGTATCATCTACACAAGACTCATCAGTGACGCTGAGATCAAAATAGTCGGAAAGCCAAACAAGTATAAAGTCAAAGAGCATTTATGACTCACGATTCTAAAACGTTGTGGCAAATACGGCTAAGGTTATTTATGCCTGGGATAAGTAAATCCTTAGTCTTTAGAATAATTCATACTTTTGCAAACAGTAAATTTATCAAAAAAAGACCATATAATTGAAATCATTTCAACACTGAAGTGCTAATTATCCAAAGAACAAAAACAACATAGGGCAGCACACAAAAACAGCAAAAAAAGAAGTACGCATTGTCTATCACACGACTAGATCGACTCAAAAAAATTGACGTCACGGGCATATTTCTAAAAAAAATTAATAAAAAATGTAGCTACCGAAAAAACATCGTGAGGGTATAACACATTCTTCTACAATACCCAGCCACAAAGAATGATTATAGTGTGATACCAATTCGAATAAAACATGCATGCTTTGTGATAGAATTATTATTTTTAACATGTTTAATACTTGCGAGCATCCAATTACAATTTGTGGATCCAGTAAACGGACCGATACAGAACTT
Source organism: Mytilus galloprovincialis (assembly GCF_965363235.1). Taxonomy (NCBI): domain Eukaryota; kingdom Metazoa; phylum Mollusca; class Bivalvia; order Mytilida; family Mytilidae; genus Mytilus; species Mytilus galloprovincialis. Next base: position 21,239,565 of record NC_134846.1, read on the forward strand.
CATTCCTTTTTAGAAATTACACACGTTATAAGTGTGCCTTTAATGTGGCCGACGGGGTCATTTTCATTGTATCAACCAGTATCAGGATGTCCACATTCCAATAAATGGTTTGAGACAGGATCGAGATTTTATGACAACGAAGACGATTCAAATGGCAATTCGTGGTCCGTAGGTCATCATTTAGCTGGTAAGCTTAGTTTTATTTTTCTCAAATATATAGAATGTGTTAAAATGTTTTCGTCTCAGTTTTTTCAAACATTCCTTAAGTTTAACAAAATAATTTGAATCTCTTCTGTATCAATACATATATTTCTTAATATCTTTAATCTAACAGTATCAAATACAAGTCAATTGACTACTTCAGAGTTTTATTTTCCTACATATATTTCTTTCAATTCAACATTCATTGCTTCTTTTAGATTCCATATGAATTATGTGGAAATACAATGTAAGTGGCCAAAAAACTGAAACAATTTTAAAATGCATATACCATTGAAACAAGCAAATCATAGGTACCCATATTAGAACAACCAGAAATAAAATGTCAGATAAGAAAAGGTTTATCAGTCAACATTGTGTTGTAATCTTAACCACTATGAAAACAACCAAATATATGAACACAGAAAAACAAAAAAGGCATACTAAATCAAATTAATTAGTAAAAACGACTTTCAAAGCTATCAGGTTTTGGTGGTTAGCTTCTTAACATGTGTCGTATATACTAGAAATGAATATTTTACATGTTCAGGATTTGCGCATGAGTGACAAAAACTACAATAATCGAAAATACCCTCCAACTATTTACTGTACTCTTAGCGTTGTTTAATTTTAAATGATTTTATGAACTGTTTTTTGAATGTTTTTCAAGGTTAAGATGCGCATGGTTTTTTTTTACAGTTTCGTACATGCACAAACTATTTATAGATATAAAGAGCGATTTAAACGCATTACCAGAGCATATTGGTGTAAATTGATGCCGACACGGAATGGGGTTCATTGTCAGCTTAATTTTAAAGTATTCCAAATACTTTTATGGTTTGCACATTTATTAAAACCATAAATTCGTACAGGCGTCGACAGTATGCGACAACACGGGATAGCCGGATAGGCAGATTGGGCATAAATCATCCGGATGGTGTACAGATCGCACAGGACTCAAATTACAGTGAATGAAAGACCGGGATGGTTGAGGGTACAACACCAGCGAATCCCATACAATAGCTTCAGATGGTAAAAGTATATAATCCATCGGCCTGTTATATCTTATTATATTGACTTTTATAAAAGTTATCTAGAAATAGACACGCGCATCAGATAAATTCATGTGTTTTGTTTGAATTGTTAATGTTGGCTTATGAAAGCAGAAACGCAGAAAAAATACGTGATGACTCTGTGACGTTCGATAAATTGATGGACTGGTGTAAGAAAAGAGAACCATCTCGACCACAATTTAATTTCTGACGTATAATTATAAACAGTCCATATCAAACATGATACCGTATTTTGTTGGACTTAATCGTATAAATAATGCTCGATGATTACCGATGCATCTCTGAGATATGGCTTTCCTTTACGAACATCACACACAGGTGGCAATGGAATTTGCAAATTGTTATTTCAATGCACGTAAGACCAGTAAGTAGTTTTCTCGTACCGCAATCAATCAGGCACATGCATAGATAAATACAATTGTGAAGGGTGTTGGTGGAGCCCTCAGCCTTAAGACAATGGATGGTAACTGGACTAGAAGTCAGAAAATTGATAGATACATTTGAAAGATCTAGTGAGTAGTGGTTTCTACATACGGATGAACGACAACATGAAAACTCTACTAAAACGGAAAAAAGATTTTCTCAAAAAGTCACAAAGACTTTCTAATGTAACGCACTAATTTGAAATTTTTTTTTTAAATGATTCATCAGATTTGTACAAAATTTTTGATTTGGAAACAGGTAAGATATGTTATTTCTAAGATATTGGTCAAACCAATACGGAGATCTTTTGAAACAAATGTAAAACGATAAATCTGCTTTTTTATGACCCGATAATATGAAAAATTTCTTAAAATTTAGCCGTAAAACAAAACTGGAACGAAACCGGGAATGTCTCCTTAAAAAAACCCGCTAAAGAATAATAAAAGTGATTTCGATTTCGTTATGTAAATTTTTGATTTCGTGTCAAAGAAGGCAGTCTTTAAACTAAACTGCTCCACCGTCTTTGGCAATTAAAACAGTGAAATAAAATCGAAGCTTATGTATATATACTTGAATCCTTCTGCAATCTGACATCAACTGATCCACATTCTGATGTATTTATCGTTGAGGAGGGGAGCAATTGATAGTTCCAGGTCACCATGAGGAGCAACAACATTTAATGATGTAAATTATGTCGTACCGGCTGACATACAGTCTTGCAATGATCAGTGTACAAGAGTAGACATTGTATTTGACGTTTGCTTAAATAATAATTGGAATTGTGTCTTGTGTACTACAGTATAAGTTGTTTGTTTGTCTTTTTCTTTTTAGCCATAGCGTTGTTAGTTTATTTTGTATCTTTGAGTTTGACTGTCCCTTTGGTACCTTTCGCCTTCTTTTAAATGCTTGGACGAGTAGAAAGCAAGGCGAAATGTACTGGTGCTAGCCAGAAACTTGCTGATTCTGTTGAAAGCCCCTCTGTAACCATAAATAAGTAGATACACGAGGGTTTTATCCATGATAAGAAAAAAGTAATTTTAAATAGTAATGACACGGATTGCAGCATTCGAAATATAAGGTGTAAACAAATTGCAGACAGGTATTATGAAGAATCAGGACTTCGATGACATAACATCAAATATGTTAGGTCCTCGCGTAGATGCTTTTCATTTTTTTCCATGCATTCAGTGGATATGACACTGTTCAAGCATTGCGCTGAAAAGGGACGAAGTGAGTTTGGCAGAGCTGGGGAGTATTTCTAGGTGTAAAGGACGTTTTTGCCCGCTTGAGTATAAGACCAAACTCTATTGAAAAAAAGACATATACATCATAGATGCAGTCGTTTGCATCATTTATGACAGAATAAAACAACAACATGAAAAATATTTGCTGTTAACGAGGCTATAATAAAATAGTTTGCCATGAAGCAGTGGCCTTATGATGAGATTTCGCATACAAGAGGTGCTATTTTGGAACAAACCAAAAGGACAGTATATAAAGGCGGACATGTTTGGGCTCAAATAGATTTATTAGTTAAGGCCTGAACACTGGGATTGAATGAAAGAAAAGACAATGACATTTGGAAACCAAAATGAACTTCCTTCCCTGCCGTTGCATCGACGTGTCAGGAATTTTTGAAAGGTGGATGCAAGAAGTCAAGCTGTGTAGATATCATATATGCTTCCGTTCTGGCTGTCCGTCCTTATAACGATTGAAAAATAAGTGACATCTCTTGTTCAGTTGGTTGATTGAAATGATAAAATTTACATTTTCGACGTTTATGCCGCCATTTTTGAACCGGTAGATACCTTTTTCTGTAAAATAGATTGTTTCATCGTACTTAAGGAACTGTTATTTACTTTTTATCAAAACTTGTCTTAGATTATACTTACAAAACAGCTTTCAAAGGATGTACAAAATGTAGCTAATTTGAAATGACGCCATTTGCAAAATGAGTGGTGGCCATCTTGAACAAATGATTTTTTTAAAATTTATTATAATTTAGTCAACCTTTATACTAAATGTCATGCTTGTATTACGATTTGCACAATTATTTGTATAATATCTCCAACTATGACCTCGGGTAGGTTACGTATAGAATTATAATAAGCATGAATAGTTTGTTTTGAGGATCAATCATGATTTGGTAAGAAAATCACCAAACTGTGTGTTGTGTTCTACAGTCCGTTAGTATAAAATGGTTTTGAAATTAAAGATAATAGTTACAGTTTACCCCTATGTCATATTTTGTTTCCTCGTGGTCATAAAAGAGGGACAGTCAAATTCATAGATCGAAAATAAACTGTCAACGTCATGGCTAAATAAGAAAAAGACAAACAGACAAATAATAGTACACAAGACCCAACATAAAACACTAAAGACTAAGCAACACGAGTCCCACCATAGACTGGTTGTGATCTTTGGTGCTCCAGAAGGGTAAGCAGATCATACTCCACATAATAGTTGATCATATGGAGCATATTAAACTATGTAGATACCACAAAGCACAATGGTGTTTTATTTCGGTGTAAATTGGACCAGAAATTTCTGAGGAAAACATTTTTGTGAAAGTTAACAGACAACAAGTGCAAATTGACGACCATATGATATTTACATTCTTTGTTATAATATCTTAATATATAATGGTAAATTTTAGGTGATACACATGATAAACAAAATTCGAAATTTTTCTTCTGCACACAGACGTCCGGAAATACAGGTGAATACAATAGGAATTGGCCCATTGGAAATTACTGCATTCTGAAGTATGGGTCGTGTCCTAACGGTACGTAATAACTAAAAGATGAAACATTCTTGAATTTAAAACAACGGATGTGTGGTAATTATTTGTGAAACAAACGAAAGCAAACAAAACACTTTAACTAAAATGAATATAAGGGTTACATGTGTAGTCTTACCGGCCGACATACATCAAACAATTTGGTGCTGGTATGATGTGAATGCTTCACGGAAGTTATAAAAAAACATGAAAGATGATTTTATAAATTCTTCTACATTGAGGTCCTTACGCTCCATAGAAAGTCATATACTTAACTATCATATCATTTCAACATCTCAAGGCCTCTTCCGAACAATTGAAGGTCCCTAGTATATAGATATAAAAACATGTGGTAATGAGTGGAAATGAGAAAAACTCTCCATTAAATTTGTAAAAGTAACCCATTATAGGTCAATGAACTTCAGCAAGGGGCCTTAGCTCACACCGAAAGTAAGCTATAAAAAGCTCTTAAATGCCTAATGTAAAACCATTCATAATTCATAAAGGAAAACCAACGGTCTAATCTATAAAAAAAAACAGACACGAGACACACATGTAAACCACATCAACAAACGACAACCACTGAACAACAGGTTCCTGACAAAGGACAGATACAACCAAATGCAGCGGGTTAAAACAAATTAACAGGCGGCAACTTTTTATTCTATCTGAAATAAAAGTGTAACATCGCAAAATAGAAAGACACCTTATTAAGTAAAATTAAAATGTCTTAACTCAATCAAAAGACAAAAGGCATACACAGAACAAAAAAATTGATATATGACACAATGTAAATACAATATTACTAAAAAAAGGGATGAGATGTAAAACAAAGAAAAAACTATAACCTAGACAACATGCCATCTAATAAAACAACGTTCACAGGTTAAAAAAATGAAAATGAAGGTATAATATACCGAACGTCGAGTAGAAATCAAAACGGAACATCTTGAATCAAATGTCAAAATCATATCCCCCAACATATCAAACGAATAGATAATTACTGTCATATTCCTGAATTGGTACTGGCATTTTCTTATGTCAACCCCTAGTAAGTGTTATGAAACTATTCTTTTAGCGCTGTTAACTAGTTCACTAACTACTTTAAACGAACGTATCATAAACTTGTGTAATAAAACATATGCAATTAGAGATATTGAATATTTTTGGAGTGTAATCACATCATTAATATAAATAAACAACATCCCTTTGATCGTTTTGCAATTTCTATTGCAAGTTTTAACTTTTTGAACTCCATGCAATTTTTGTAAAGCACAGTTTTTCCTTTTTTTTTTAAAGTCGTTTGAAAAACTCATATAAACCGCCTATCTCTAATCAGAAAGATAAATGTGCTAAATACAAAAATATATAAATGCTTACTTTACCTACTGGAGTTTTGATGAAATGATTGAAACGTTCAGGGTTCTGCTTGAACACATTCATGTACGTTTTGGCATTAAAATTAGCGAAAGATTTAAACTACATTTATTGGCATAAACTGCTCACTTGTAAACTGACTTCTTCCTGTACTGTAATGCATTACAGTTTACTGCAAGGATTTCGTAATTTCAACTTACTATACTAAATTCTTCCATGAATACACAGATATGGTTGAAATACAAACGGGGTGGCACATCGTTATTAAATGGGTACTAGGTACTTTTATCTGAATCAAGTGTTAATAAGTGGTACCTGCTTGTTACCCAACGATTTACTAAAACAATACGTTATCGGTATTTTTTACTGTTTAAGAGTAATAAGCAGTTGTTATAACACAAAAAGGCTAAAACATAGACGGACATAGACGGTACTAGTATAATTGACCTCAATTTCCTTGAAATTGGTCAATCACCTCATATAATAAAATTGAAGCGTTGACATTTCTTTTTGGGTTATTGTTAGAGCTAAATCATATCCTGCACGATGCTAACTGCGCGATAAAAAATCAATTTCCCACAATCTGAATAGCAGAAATCTTCAGTCACTGTGACGATCTGTCTTTACAATGGAAAGTATTAGTTTTGCAACATTTTGTCTCTAAAATATACTAGTATAGGTATAGTGTCAAGTAGTGTTTGTTGCGTATAACTTTTCGATAGTTTTAGTGCTGAAAAGTTTTTTTCTGGAGAAAATATATATGCAATAAAACTGATTAAGTCTGTCATTAGGGATGTCGTGGTTTACAGAGTAGATAAAATTACATTATTACTAAATTAATTAATAGAAAATGGTCCTTAGAGAGTAAGGATACACCGCCCTCTCCAAACACTCTTTTATGGTATCAAACATATATACTGCACAACTTACTAGTATAATTGATAAATTGTTTTAGCACAGACTTTTATTCACATTTGCACATTAAACAGAGCTTTAATTATATAGTCCGAGTTTGAAATTAAAATTGTTCTTAATGTTAGATACTGTTGGGGTTTATGTATTTTAACCCACATTTAACACATACACTCTTTATCCTTCAATAGAGTCGTAGTGGAATTTGAGATTGTTCATTGATATATAATTACCAGGGTCATTCTGTTTAATTTGTTCCGCCTTCAATATCAGGACAGACATTGTAAGGTACATTGTAACTAAGTAAACTTTTAGATTAAAACTATATTGATAAATAAATCATGTTTTACAATATAATCATTTATAATTAAAAGGTTTTGATGAAGGTTACATTCACTGGGATGATGAAAATGGTGGTAACGGTAACGCAGTAAATGGTATCTTACCCTACGGAACATATAATTCTGACACAGATATCTACTTCTGCTGCAGGTAAAAGATAACAAGAGTTAGATAACTAAAAGATTATTTGAAACATGCAAAAACATACATTGTTTTTTTTTTTAAGATAATATGTATTTCTTTATATATTTTAAATTGTGTTTTGTTACTGTTATGAGTGTCAGTTAGCAGGATGTTTTGTGAGGTGTATTTATTTTTTTCACATTTTTACATTTTTACATTGGATGTCACCTTGAGAGGTCAAACGGATGTTATGTTGCCGAAGAAATTTCAGCACACGTCCCTAGTGCTTTTGACTGATAACCGAACGTATCATGTATACATATGAGGATATTATCGAGTGAAATATAACATTCCTTATCGGTTGTTATAAATTCTTTTTTAATAAATACTCATTAAAATATGTTTAAGAAAGAAAAAAGAATGAAAGATGTTTCGTTGTTCGAAATATATATATAATTATAAAAGTAAAAATATTTTATAATTTATGTATACGTACCGAAAAATTGTGTTTGAAGATGTATTTGCGTTTTATCTCATGTAAATTTAATAATTGTAAGAGGTACATATAGTTTTCAAAGGTACCAGGATTATAATTGTGTACGCCAGACGCGCGTTTCGTCTACATAAGACTCATCAGTGACGCTCATATCAAAATATTTATAACGCCAATCAAGTACAAAGTTGAAGAGCATTGAGGATCCAAAATTCCAAAAATTGTGCCAAATACGGCTAAGGTAATATATGCCTGGAATAAGAAAATCCTTAGTTTTTCGAAAAATTCAATGTTTTGTAAACAGGAAATTAAAAAAAATGACCACATTATTGATATTCATGTCGACACCGAAGTGTTGACTACTGGGCTGGTGATACCCTCGGGGACGAAACGTCCACCAGCAGTGGCATCGCCTCAGTGGTGTAAATAGTTTTCAAAGGTACTAGAATTATAATTTAGTACGCCATAAATATCTGTCTGGCTGGTATCCTATAACTGCCTGTCATTTATTCATCATCCAACATAACTCGAGGTCACCCGCTGTTTAGTACGTACCTCAGTATTTTGACTTGTCTTATTACTTGGCTTCGCGATTAAAATCTTCTAGTTCACACCATATGTAAATAATTACTGAACGATTTTAACAACTGCTAACAATATGTTCTGATTTGTTTGTTTAAGATTCTATCGGCTTGATTGATTTATGAAATTGGAAACTATTCAGGAACTAGAGATAAACTTATATATGTGGAAGTTCAGACAGTATTGGCAAACACTAAGCTTACTTGTGTCATTTGGTTTCTTAAGGATAGTTGTTTCATTTGCATCATTCCACACATTTTTTGTGAAACCCTGGCAAAATTTGCTAAATTTGAAGGGTGTAATAATGGATTACTCTCGCTGTGTACTTTCACTGATTATGAAGTCGCAAATATCAATTGTCTAGTTCCTAACAAGAAATATAAATAAATACGATGATAAATGTTAAATTGTTTTGATTTTATATTATTTACAGAAGTGATGGCCATACCGCTGACAAGATTTTTCTACCTATAGACAAACCATTTTATTTAATGAGATACACCAGCGGATGTCAGCAAGTCCATGGCATGGTAGTTCGTGAAGAATATTTTCATTTCAATGACGAAAAAGATAGCAACCAGGACAGTTGCCATGGAGACCATCCATATGACACTAACTGTTACAAAGATCACACTTTACATTTTTGTTACTACGAGGTTGATAGTCAAGGTTCTTCTGCCTTTGGCTGAACTTCTATGACTCCAATGACAAACAATAACAGTGTACGAATAAACTACCAATGTTGTCTATTCAAAATGGTTTTTTGCTTGCTTGCCCATTAATGTTACGGAACACACGAAGGAAGCAAAAAGATATTTTCTGTTTCCATGATATATGTGTATCATCTAGAATAAAGACCAAACACTGGTTTGCTAGAAATCAACACTAAGTGTTCAGGGGATGTGAAAAATCGTTTCAACCTGTAAGATCAAAATTGTAAAGGATTGCCGTAGTTTGTTCGTTCAACCTTCCACATACTATTTTTGTTTTATTCCAGACGGTTAGAATCGACAAGTTGAAATCTAATAATTAGTTTATTACACATAATTGGAAATAGTCGTTTTCCACGATATAAGGATTTGTACGCGTATTCATGAATATATGCATTTAGCCTACGTGTCGTAACGATGAGTACGAAATCTTAAGTTTAAAAGCAACTTCTCTCTTATTTTATCATTGATGTCGTTCTGATAAATAGTAAAAATTATGATTCTTGAATAAATCTTCATTTTTATATCAATTAATCAATATTAAAATTCAATGTGGCATGATCACTAGAACTAAGTTAATTATACTATTTAGACATCGATACTCTGTTGCCATCATTAAATAATAACAGATCAAAGAATGTTGAATATTTTTATTATCTCAAATGTTTAGCCGCTAGTTGCCCAAATTAACAATGCACACTTCATTCGATTATTTCATTGTCTTTCAAGTTTATTTTAACCCATACATGGTCAGCGAACACATATTCAACATTAACTTCTACTGCTTGAAGTTTATTTGAACGTGGGTTAGTATTTTTTTTTAGACAGTTATCTTGAAACATATCATTACAAAATTCAGCCATATTAAAGTTTATTTCTTTTGGTTTTTGATTATATATGGATAGCCATTGCTATATCAGGTGACTCTGAACTGTTATTTCTAATATTATACCGTTATATCGGTTTTAAATTCTTTCCTTTAATTTGTCTAAAAAATGTAAAAGTATTGTCATTTATGAAATTCATTTGTATATGTGGATCGGTGATTATGCAATTAATTGTAATAACTACATTCGGAAGCTTCAAAAGCATTGAGACATCAGTATTCTTTTTTTATTTATACTGCACTCATTCTATTTGAACCATCAAAATGCGTTGATTGTATATTTTCTATGTCATATACGGTCATTTCCGATATCACTTTTCCTCATGAATATTTTATATATAGATGCCGGAACTATTCATTACCACCACTTTAACCTTTCTTTGTTTCCAAATCACGATAAGTGTTTATATTTTTGGTTTAAAGCTTATAAATCATTATGTGTTATGGTCCGAGACCACAATTGTCGTCCCTTGATTTTCGTTGTTCACGAATATAGTCCCTAGTGTTAACAGTGGGTTACTTGCCAATAATTTTTATACCACTTCCAAATTTATTTCTCCGAGTTTAATGCCTCAAATTGTAAGCAGGGGGGGTGAAATTACACTGTAAAAAAATTTGGGTCCAGAATTTTACAGGAAAGTAGTGATTTGGTCCAGCTGAAAAAGGTTAAAAATTAGCACTTCGGAAGCTGTCAAAAGATTTCAAGACACACTAAACACAAAATTGTCCATATTTTGAGTTAGAGGCGATGAAGTTTTCTATAATTTTGATATAATTTGTCCCAAAAGTAGTACAACACACTGTAAAAGTTTCATTGGGAAAGCGCAGGTGGGATTTTTTTTATTTTCATTTATGTTCTAAAAGAAATGCACTACGAATTAATTGTGTTCTCGGACCTAAGAGGTGAAGTCTGTAAATATAGAATCTGAACTTTGGCAACTTCCCTAAATGATTTGGTGGTGTCACTTTGTCAAATAGCATGAAACTAAAGGATTTAAACTTTTATTTTATAGAATTTCTGCAAAAATGACCAATTTTGGCATTTTATGGTCAAAATAGGCATTTCAAGGCTTTTTCAATATTGATGCATTCATGGCATCCTGACTTTCTATCTGACAGGTTTTCATGTGTCAATACTTGTGTTTATGTGCCTTCATCTAGTACTTTTACTTGTTTATGAACTCAGAATCTACAGAAAAGAAGGTTATTTCAGATAATATGTACAAAATGTGTTGTATAAATGACCCTTGTCTAACGCCCTGTTTGGATGAAGTCAAAAGTGGGGTTCTTGGTACATAAAATTTGAAGTCTACAATAAAGACCTCACTAAATTTGTATCAAAAGCACTTTACAATGTCTAATGTACCTGTTCCATTTCACATAATATCTTTCTTTTCTTCTGTAGGATAGCAAGTGGTTTAAATATAAGCCTGTTGAGACTAAAATTGCATTCAAGTTTTTATTAAAAAGGCAAAAATCTTTGTATCAGACCATACTGTCTGTAAGAAAAGTTAATTGCAAGAGCCTTTTTGTGCTCAGACTTGTTGTATCATGTCACATGAGTATAGAAATGATAAAAAGGACACAATTTTTTATTTCTTATAGCCTCAATATGCATTTTTTAATGTAAATATGTGGCACGGCTTAAATTGACCCTTATTTTTTTCCAGTCTTGCTTGGCTTAAGACCCTTTTAAAGTAATATGATATGCTATTTGTAACTTTTCTTTCTATTTAAAGTACATTCAATACATATGTAAGGATTATTTATAACCAAAAAGCTTCACAAATTTAAAATTGCTGGAATATATTACATCTTCATGTAAGGCCCCCTTTCATTGAAAAACCTCAATTTTTAGGCCCAGGCTGATATAAATTTGACTTTTGAATAATTATGCTAAGTCTGATAAATCAAATGAGTACTCTATTGCTTTAAGTACATAATAAATGATATATTAGGGCATTTGAAAAGTATTTTTTTGCAACATTTTAATTTTCAAAGCCCAAAATGTTGATAGTTGAAATTTTTCAATTTTAACGTCAAAATTTAACACGCAAAGATGAGTATAGAATTTAACATAGTGTCTATAATATATATCCTATTGTTATGAAACTTTGCAAGCAGTGTTATAATTTATTAAGCTTTGGTCATACCAAGTTTTTTAAAGATTTGTCAACTCTTTCTATCCTATTAGGTCCGAGACCACAATTGTCGTCCCTTGATTTTCGTTGTTCACGAATATAGTCCCTAGTGTTAACAGTGGGTTACTTGCCAATAATTTTTATACCACTTCCAAATTTATTTCTCCGAGTTTAATGCCTCAAATTGTAAGCAGGGGGGGTGAAATTACACTGTAAAAAAATTTGGGTCCAGAATTTTACAGGAAAGTAGTGATTTGGTCCAGCTGAAAAAGGTTAAAAATTAGCACTTCGGAAGCTGTCAAAAGATTTCAAGACACACTAAACACAAAATTGTCCATATTTTGAGTTAGAGGCGATGAAGTTTTCTATAATTTTGATATAATTTGTCCCAAAAGTAGTACAACACACTGTAAAAGTTTCATTGGGAAAGCGCAGGTGGGATTTTTTTTATTTTCATTTATGTTCTAAAAGAAATGCACTACGAATTAATTGTGTTCTCGGACCTTATGCTTATTGTTGATATTTGAGTCCATACTCAAACGTATTTGTTCCACATCGTATGAGTTTCAACAGATCAAATTTGATTGCATTATACTATTACTTCGCCAGATATGAGGCCTTTTTGAAGGGGGGTCATTTTAAAAAGATGTAAGTTTTCAAAAGATTTAGTACGATTAGAATTAAAACTATAATAAATGAACCAAAAGTATTGAAAGGTCCTACACCAGTGTATGAATCCGATATTTAAAGAACTTGTAGGGCTTCAAAATCAAGTCACACTCTGACCCTGTTTTATATCTTTACCATTCAACATAAGTTCAGCTGTATTTTCAGCATACACACCGAAATCCCTCAACAAATTGATAAGACCGCCATCGGCCAGAAAGACAATAACAATAAAAAAAATAATCAAAAGGAGTAAACAAAGACTCACAAAACCAAAGGACATTTACATCAACAGTTATAAATAATAATAAGAAACAACACGAACTCCACTAAAAACCGGGAGTGAAATCAGGTGCTCCGGAAGGGTAAGCATTTCCTGCATCGTATACGGCACCCGTCGTGTTATTTCTTTGTTCTGTTGTTCGGTAATGATGGAAGGTAATTATGACTGAGGAAGAATATCAGATATGATTTCTGACACACTTTTGTCATATGGCCAATCAGTTCATGATGGCGACCGTAAAATTTCTTGAGTGATGACCTTAATTTGATTGATTCATAGCCCTGTCTTAGCAACTTTTGAGAAAGTAGTATTCCTCGTTCTACAAAATCAACGTACTTTGAGCTAGGTCTAGTGTAACGTATCAATTAAGACACATATACTCCATATGCTTGTGCCGCTGGGATGTTGCTACACAGAAATGGAAAGTTCACTATAGGAAAATTAAAATCATCGCATTTGTCATAAATTTTGGTATTCAACTTACCATCAGTAGTCATTTCGAGAAAAAGGTCTAAATATGAAGCAGATTTATCTGTGTCGGTAGTATCTTTAATTTCAAGTTCACTTGGATATATTAAATGTAAGTGATCACTGAATCTGTTATTATTTAGAGACAGTACATCATCAATATACCGGAAGGTGAAATTAAAAGGCTGGGCTAATTTCTTTTCTTTTTTCTGTACTAACCCTTAATCCGATAGAGGCTAAGAAACACGACAAGCTGTGGAAACTACCAAGCCGGAGAATATGGCGATTAGAAATGTCCGTCTTAAAATTGAGAATAGAAATGGGGAATGTGTCAAAGAGACAACAACCCGACCATAGAAAAGACAACAGCATAAGGTCACCAACAGGCCTTCAATGTAGCGAGAAATTCCTGCACCCGGAGGCGTCCTCATGAATACATTCTTAGACCATTTAACTTGCTGTAGAATTGATGGTCGTATGTTAGAATAGAGTACTCCTGTCCAGAGTCATTAGACAAGTCTAAACATTTTGTCATTGCAGTATACACTGTGGCCATAATACCGGTTTAGCATCTATAATTGGAGGATATCCTATAACTGTAACATCGGCGCCTTTGTTTTTTAGACAAAAAACAATTGTACTTTGTCCAAAAAGGAATATGTTGTTCATTTGCTTTTATTTACATTGGAAACACTATAATATTTCTTGACAAGAGTCTGGATAAAACCCCTATTCGGTCAACATCATTACTCTAATTATGATCACATAATTGAAGCTTATCGAAACATCCAATCGTCATGTAAGTTCTGGTCAACATTTTTGTTTAGAGTAATGAACCGCATCGGTCAATGATGCTGTTGTATCATCTATAGCCAACGATTGTGTAATTACTCGCTTGCTTTGTTCTTAACCATACTCATAAACACCAGCAATTTCGAGAGTATAGAGTAATTTCTGTTTGACTTTTAATATTTTCATAATAATACATAAAATGACATTTTTTTCATATTTACGGATGTATTTTACAAAAAAAAAAACAGAACTTTTTTTCCTTAGTGTTCTTCGCGTAAAGTCGGTTAGACTGTTTCTATATTATTTGGCATTCAAAACAAACCTCACTACAATGTATATATAGCTACATGTACCTAGTGAAACCTGATCTGTTATCTAGGTTCAACATACATATGCACCGTATTCGTGAGTTTTGTTTCTTTCCGACAATAACGCCCTTGGGATGTTTATGAAACAATAATCTATCAGGCACCATTATTTATATCTTGAACTTTGGTCTACATGATTGTATTAGGCTTAAAACCTAGTGCAAAACTGCAAACTATCAAAATAAGCTCTAGTTGTAGATCTTGAATTTTAGAAAGATATATATTTAAAAACTTGTAAAAGATGCTTTTGTATATAGCCTTACCTCATAATTGCTTTTGTTTTAAAGCTATGTGAAACGTTGCAATTGTAGGTCTACATGTTACATGTATATTTGGTCATGATTTTTTTTACATCATATTCACACAACTAGACAGTGTTCGTTTTAACTTTAAGTGTCTAGTATATATTCACTCGTTCATTAACAATAAGATTAATGCAACTTTGAAACGCTTGATGAATTTAACTATTTTTGCAATCCAAGGATCCAAATAACAGCTTTTATAGTTCGTTCTCCTTTGGGACCTACAAAGTCCAAAAAAGCGTAAATATATCAAAGCGGCTACAGTATCAACAACCGCCAAATAGATAACGGAAATATAAGACCGCTTTGGATTACTTGTATTCAGTATCGTTTTGTTGCAAATATATGTTTTACTTCAGGCCTTTGCTATTGAACCCGAAGTAGTACACTTTTGTTTGAACGAGTGCATCTGCTATTCCGTTCAAATCTGTGTTGTTTCTTTTCTAGTCTCCTTAGGAAGAGGTAAAATTTAAATCTTCTCGGCTTTATATAGGAATTTTGTGTACACAAGGATGGTGCGAATGAAGTCAACCTTGGACTAATAAATAATAATTTTATCATGGAAAGTGGTAAACTTAGAAAATGTAAGTAGTATCATCTATGGCATGTATGGAGAAAATTATACCTCCATTTTCCCTAGAATGATATAATTGCTTAATTCACAAAAGCGCAAGCTAAGGCGAAATTATTGCAATTTTCGACAAGCACCATGACTAAAAGTAGGACAGTACGATCCATAACAAAACGTACTATTCTCATGAGGCGCATCCTCGATTATGAACACAAAAAAGAGATCTGGCTAGAGTCTTTATAATCGGAGTATATCAATTGTTATCTATATCAGCCAACATACATACATATATGCAAAATGCAGATGTAATTTTAAACTGGAAAGTTCAAAATAGAAAATCAATGTCATATCTTTTAACGACATATTAGTACCTAACTGAATATCAACCTTCCATGTAATTTATGTACACTTTATTGGCAAATCAAACAAGCCCCTACGTTGTTTCGTTTTTTTTTTCTTTTCTTTTTAAAGTTTTGTGTATAATTATAAGACTATTTTGAAACATAGGTTTTGAGCGTTTCAAATAAAGGTTGATATAGAAAAGCGATTCAGACGTATGCAATTTATGAAGTGTTGTTTTCATTAAACTTTTTCAATATTGCATTTTTTTTATATGCATCACATAATAATGGAAAGGACCATTATTTATTTACGTGTCGGCAACCATGTTTATTTACATGTATCAGCAACTAAATGTAATGTTGTACATTAATTAAAACCTGAAAAATTGAAATGTGTAATTTTAACAGATCTAGATTTGTTTTCAACATGTTCAACATATTAATGTCAAGGGCAAATTAACATTTGAATTGTATAGATTTGTGTAAAATTGTTGCAATATAATAACAGTTTATTATCAAGTTAATGTTATGTGATGTTCAAATTCCAATTGATTACGTCAACTTAAAATGTTTACTCTTAAGTGAAATCAGAAAAAAATAGTCAGCTCCAACAGCAGTGGCATCGACCCATGTGGTTGTACAGAAACTCATTAGAGATACTAGGATTTAAATTTTATATTTGCACCAGACGCCCGTTTCGTCTTCAAAAGACTCATCATTGACGCTCGAATAAACAAATGTTAAAAAGGCCAAATAAAGTACGAAATTGAGGAGCATTGAGTACCAACACTCCTTGTAGTTTTGCAGAATACAGCTAATGTAATCTATTCCTGAGGTAGGAAAGCATTAGTATTATTTAAAGTTTTGTTAACAGTTAATTTATAATTATGAACATATCAATGATAATAATGTCAACACATAAGAGTTGACTACTGGGCTGGTGATACCCTCGGGGAATTAAAAATCCAGCAGCAGTGACATCGACCCAGTGGTTGTAAATAAACTTATCAGAGATTCAGAAGCAGCAATTAATTGTTTGTTCAGATAAACACAGGGAATAGACTTTGTAATAAAACAAATCATATATCGTTGTCTGAAAAAAGCCAGGAAAACAAATTTTATGTTTAATACTTTAGAAATCCAATTCAACTCCATTCTTAAGTCCGTTAAAAGTCGGTAACATTGTATCTATAATCATACAGTACTGAAGGTGAAGGTATAGTGTATGGAAAATCCACTTTATTATCTGTGTTTATTAAATACTGGGTTTATTGTCTTTATTTCAGACGCACTTCGTGAAAGACAAGGTGAGTACAGCTTCAAGTTTTGTCTGTAAATTATCTTTCAATTATTGTGCCTTCTGTTGATTGATTTTCTTCCAACAATATCAAAGTTCACGCATTTTTTATGACGTAACACTAGAACCAATGCACCAAGGACACTTTTAGAAATATCATATTGAAAAAAGACAAAACTACATGACCAAAACACAAAGATAAAAAAATACACTGAAATCATGCAGCAAAATAATTTTATCTTGTAAATTAAAACCTAAAATAGAAAAACGTAATGTGACCTGCCGATTTAGACTTGTTACCAGGTTTTGTATTTATAAGAGCAACACGACGGGTGCCACATGTTGTGAAGGATTTGCGTACCCTACAGAGGCACTTACGATCACCCCCAATTTTTGGTTTGTTTGTCTTCTTCTTTTTTAGCATTGTAAGTTTAGTTCTGACTTTTGAGTTTTTATGTCCGCTCTGATATTTTTTGTTTCTCTTTCAGTCTTTTCACCCCAAAACGCCTGTAAGTTGAACAACACAACACAAAAAAAAAAAACCATGAACAACACAATCTACAAAATAGAAGTGATGACTCTATAGAAAGATATTGTTATACTAAATCAACTGCGATTATCGATTGTATCTTTTTTGTAAGATTTGCAACTATATTAAGACAATAAATTCAGAAGGAAGAACGAACATATAACAGGGGTTTATCATGAATATAAACTGTCAAGAAAGAAAGTATAATTTTATTTATGTTTATTAGGTAGTTGTCTCATTGACACATATCATTTATCTCATTTTAATCATTTTCATTATTTCCAAAGTTGTATTTACTGCAGACAATGTTTTTGATATTCACAACCTTAAGTCTGTTACTGCCGATTTGTTCATGTAGTACTCTGGACGATTCAAAATTACTTGGACTGGGGTACGATCTACTGAGAGCTAACCCAGAAGGTGGGCGTTTCTCTACTTCTGGCCTTGACCCTGGTATAAAACCAACTAGACAGATACTTCAAATTGATGATACAAACAGAAAATATGTTATTCGAGTGGATAATGTTACCTCCTGCAAAAATCACACAACATATGAATACTTTAATGATGCCAAAGATAAGCAGGAGTATCTTCTACACGATTATGTAACAGGCGGTAAGAAACTTTTGTATGTAGATAATTGGATAGTAATACCTAGAACATCTAAAAAAAATTGTCACATTATCCTGTATGATTTTTGATGTTATCCACTGCATTTTGATATTGATAGCGAAATCAATATGTGTCATGATTGGTACAGACTATACCACATTACGTTGAACATAACTTCCTATTCTTCTCTCACTCTGAATATCATATTCCTTTCTGAACTTCAGCACGACGTTACGCGTGGTTTATGTGCATAACGTTTCGAATGTTTTAAGTTATAAAAACATGCGGGTACGAATTTATTCCAATTAATAATTAATGCTCAGGAAGTAAAAAGGTAAAGGCAGTTGAATAAAACATTCATTTCCTTTGGATTAAGGGGATATTGGACACTTTATTTACCATAGATACCCATAGTAATAATAATGGTCAAATGAAATATGAATTTTCTTGGGCGAAAAAAACTATCTCCCTCTTGCACAAGATATAAATGTATATCATCCGGTGGTCTTCACTTTTGATACACTTTCATTCGTGTATATCATCCAGGATCATAAATCTTCGCTTACATGTAACATGTATTACTTAAAACAAGAGTATAATAACGTAAATGTACAGATAGTTTAAATATATTTTTAGAAGCTCATGGTTTGATAGAATCTTTTTTTTCTATATTTTAAAGATTCTATATTCTGAATGCTTTTCTGTTCTGCGTAATCGACGAATAATAAATTGGACGTAAAAAAACTAGCTCAATCATAAAATGAGAACAATTTGTATATATTAGCAAATGGTAGTTTCAAACGCTGCAGTACTATCAATTGCAGGGTTTAATGAATAAACAGATAGTTTGGCCGTAAATGTATGAAAGTTATTTACAAGTTTCTAAATTAAAAAAACAAACAATACATGCATGTATACGTAAGCAAACGTACTCAGAAACAGTTTCACAAAATCACAGAATTTATCAGTATAACAGATATATTATCTCTTCTGTAAGAAAGTAATTGCATATCATATACCGGCATGACAAGTATTTTTACTTCAAGACTATAAAACTTTGTTTTCCATACAATGCTAAAACTTTGCTGATAGATTTTATAAATATAGATTTCATCCACGTTTGGAAATAATTGTTCACATGTATGAGGGCGCTTATACCGTCAGACATGCACGGACATAAGGACACAAAGAGACACGAACGGACGCCTCATATTTTTGGATCCCTCGCAACGCGTTGTGTGGGACAAATTTAAGATGGTATATATATATATATATATATATATATATATGTTTTGCAAACATCAGATATCCGAATCATTAATAAAACATATATGTAAGCATATGGAGTATGCTTGGACATTGGTTATGACTGTTATTATAAACTGTATAAAAAGTGCATTATTTTGAGACTGTAATACAACAAACTTTACGGTTCTAGCACAGGTATATTTTTAAGTATCTTAACATTTTGAAATAAGGTTAAATCTGTAAATAGCATCATGTTATAGTTTTTAAGAAAATTGTAGGTGACGGCGACATGCTGATTCGTCCATATGCATTTATGGCTGGATATGGTAAATAATTTCACTAACATTCTGATATATTTCAAAGTTAAATTTAATACCAAAGTCCCACTAGGCCACGATCGCACTACGATCTGTGAAAAAAATGCAAATTTTGATGATCGTAGAACGATCGTGTAGATCGCAGTGAGGTCGTATCACGGTTATGTTCAAAACAACCGTGGTGGGGTCGTGGCTAAATCAGGTCGTAGTAGAAGCGTAGTGAGAGCGCACTAAGATCGTAGTAAGATCGCAAATGTCGCTGTACCATCGTAACAAGGCGTAGCGAAATCGTGATTCTATTCGGAGAGACTGCGCTACGATCTCACATCGACGTTATTACGACCTCACTACGACCATCACGTTCTCACCGCGACCCAACTACGCTTCAACTACGACTATACCACGCTTTTCAAGACCAGAGTACGATTCTAGCACGCCCTTGTCGTCCTCATCACGCTCTTCTTACCACCTGACTACGTTCATACTACGACCATCATGCTCATTGTCTTTTCAATTTTCTCTAACGGCTCAACCATGCTTCTCGTTTTTATATAGATTAGACCGTTGGTTTTCCCGTTTAAATGGTTTCATACTAGTAATTTTTGGGGCCATTTATAGCTTGCTGTTCGGTGTGAGCCAAGGCTCCGTGTTGAAGGCCGTACCTTGGCCTATAATGGTTTACTTTTATAAATTGTTACTTGGATGGAGAGTTGTCTCATTAGCACTCATACCACATCTTCCTATATCTATTGACACATCTGTGTCATCTCTGCTATCGTTCACTAAAATATCGTCATTTGAGCTTTATGGACCAGCAATATGTTTTGATTTAGGTACGATTGGTCGGTCCGACATCTCTGCTTGATCAGGATTCGTTACTATCAGAGCTCCCTCTGCCTCTACATCAACCCCTACCACCACGCCCACGTGTTCTAGTAGATTTTGGTGGCATCACTGTATTGTTTCACTAATTTCACTAACATTCTGATATATTTCAAAGTTAAATTTAATACCAAAGTCCCACTAGGCCACGATCGCACTACGATCTGTGAAAAAAATGCAAATTTTGATGATCGTAGAACGATCGTGTAGATCGCAGTGAGGTCGTATCACGGTTATGTTCAAAACAATCGTGGTGGGGTCGTGGCTAAATCAGGTCGTAGTAGAAGCGTAGTGAGAGCGCACTAAGATCGTAGTAAGATCGCAAATGTCGCTGTACCATCGTAACAAGGCGTAGCGAAATCGTGATTCTATTCGGAGAGACTGCGCTACGATCTCACATCGACGTTATTACGACCTCACTACGACCATCACGTTCTCACCGCGACCCAACTACGCTTCAACTACGACTATACCACGCTTTTCAAGACCAGAGTACGATTCTAGCACGCCCTTGTCGTCCTCATCACGCTCTTCTTACCACCTGACTACGTTCATACTACGACCATCATGCTCATTGTCTTTTCAATTTTCTCTAACGGCTCAACCATGCTTCTCGTTTTTATATAGATTAGACCGTTGGTTTTCCCGTTTAAATGGTTTTATACTAGTAATTTTTGGGGCCATTTATAGCTTGCTGTTCGGTGTGAGCCAAGGCTCCGTGTTGAAGGCCGTACCTTGGCCTATAATGGTTTACTTTTATAAATTGTTACTTGGATGGAGAGTTGTCTCATTAGCACTCATACCACATCTTCCTATATCTATTGACACATCTGTGTCATCTCTGCTATCGTTCACTAAAATATCGTCATTTGAGCTTTATGGACCAGCAATATGTTTTGATTTAGGTACGATTGGTCGGTCCGACATCTCTGCTTGATCAGGATTCGTTACTATCAGAGCTCCCTCTGCCTCTACATCAACCCCTACCACCACGCCCACGTGTTCTAGTAGATTTTGGTGGCATCACTGTATTGTTTCACTAATTTCACTAACATTCTGATATATTTCAAAGTTAAATTTAATACCAAAATCCCACTAGGCCACGATCGCACTACGATCTGTGAAAAAAATGCAAATTTTGATGATCGTAGAACGATCGTGTAGATCGCAGTGAGGTCGTATCACGGTTATGTTCAAAACAATCGTGGTGGGGTCGTGGCTAAATCAGGTCGTAGTAGAAGCGTAGTGAGAGCGCACTAAGATCGTAGTAAGATCGCAAATGTCGCTGTACCATCGTAACAAGGCGTAGCGAAATCGTGATTCTATTCGGAGAGACTGCGCTACGATCTCACATCGACGTTATTACGACCTCACTACGACCATCACGTTCTCACCGCGACCCAACTACGCTTCAACTACGACTATACCACGCTTTTCAAGACCAGAGTACGATTCTAGCACGCCCTTGTCGTCCTCATCACGCTCTTCTTACCACCTGACTACGTTCATACTACGACCATCATGCTCATTGTCTTTTCAATTTTCTCTAACGGCTCAACCATGCTTCTCGTTTTTATATAGATTAGACCGTTGGTTTTCCCGTTTAAATGGTTTCATACTAGTAATTTTTGGGGCCATTTATAGCTTGCTGTTCGGTGTGAGCCAAGGCTCCGTGTTGAAGGCCGTACCTTGGCCTATAATGGTTTACTTTTATAAATTGTTACTTGGATGGAGAGTTGTCTCATTAGCACTCATACCACATCTTCCTATATCTATTGACACATCTGTGTCATCTCTGCTATCGTTCACTAAAATATCGTCATTTGAGCTTTATGGACCAGCAATATGTTTTGATTTAGGTACGATTGGTCGGTCCGACATCTCTGCTTGATCAGGATTCGTTACTATCAGAGCTCCCTCTGCCTCTACATCAACCCCTACCACCACGCCCACGTGTTCTAGTAGATTTTGGTGGCATCACTGTATTGTTTCCGAGAAATCTACGTATTAATCAGAAATGGAATGAATGGAACTGTATTGATATGTAAAACGATATTGATGTTATTATTGAGAACGTAGTAAGATCGCGCTATGAACGTAGTATAATCGTGGTAAGAACGTGTTATAATCGCAGTAGAAGCGTGGTAAGATCGTGTTGCAATCGGACAACTCGTGGTATTGTCGTAGTGAGAACATGATGAGCGTAGAAAGATCCTGATAAGCGTAGTGAGGTCGCAGAATAAGCGCAGTGAGAACGTGGTATTATCGTAGCGGGAGCGGGATCTGAATTTATTTTAGATCGCGGTGAGCGTGGTCTGGTGTGACTGAGGCTTAAGTCATCAAAAAATGTAAAATGTAGTCATCATATTAAGAATCCACAAATAGAGTTATTTATAAGTCCATAATATGATAACATTTATTCGTAATGCTGGATTAACACTGGTACCAGTTTTCTTTTCAGGAAAATATATAACGTCCTTTAAAAGCTTGAATGAATCTTTTCTTTGATTCTCTATCTCTATTCCGATTAAAAACGAAATTTGTTGACTCCAAGAAAAAGGTCTGGATTAACTGTATGTTGATTTTATGTACTTAACTGTTATAAAATGTTGAATTTGTCGAACCATTTCTGTTTTTCGATACCTGGCATAGATTGGTTCAGCCGTATTTTGAAAAAATAGGGAAATATCTGTTCTCAGCAAATAATTGGTCAAAATTTAATTATGACGTTATATTTTCTTGATTTCTTCTGAACGTCCTATTGTGACGTCCTGAAAAAAAAACCGACAATGACTGATGACGTCACATAAAAAGAAGTCAACACAACTCTCTGCAAATGTTGGATTAAAATCATTAAATCATTAAAGAAATAGATTCCACCACTATGACTCGTGTATTACGATATTTATCCACTCTTACAATGATGGAATCTATATGTAAAAAATGTAACATGTTCTGTTGAACAACATATTTGTCGTCATTATCATTCACAATTTCCCACTTTAAGTTTTTTCGACCAAAATTGATCAAGAATTATGTTTCCCCTCTTTATATAGTTTTGCTTTATTTTATTTTCATTTTTCAGCTCTGAGGGATGCTTCAAAACCAAATGCTATCACTGTTGATAAGATTACTGTTTGTAACCGAGGACGTAGTCGCTATGCCATGCCACCAGCCTATCCGTCATATCACAAACTGAATGACGAGTTTATATCAGCAGCATGTGCCTTGCCAAACTCATATGATGCCAACACTTATAATAGATTTTTGAAAGACTGGGGGACAGTATGTTTAGTTGTACCTTTACTCCCTTCTTTTTGTAGTACAAAATGATTAATTGAGAAAAAACTGATAACCAACAACTTATTGTTGAGTTATGAGATTGGGATATGTGAGTTTCATTAGCAGATTAGATCCCAACGAGATATGCCAATTCTTACGCAATTCACAATTCAATCATAACCTTACTATGCTTATAAATGACTTTTTGAGGTATATCAATATAGAGATCTCTTATTTAGATGTTAAATAGAGAGTAATCTTTATTTACCGTTCCATTATATTAATTTTAAAAGTAATAACTTATATTGCGCTTATATTTGTATTTTAGTATCCCTTACTATTTCATCATGTGATTATTGAAGTTGAAACAGGAACAAAGTCAGTTAGCCAATATGATATATCTGCAGCTAGAGTTGCGGAGGTACTTTTAAAGGTAATGGTATTTATTCTTTAAGGACACATTGTGAAAGATGATCAACAACTGTTAGGCGATTACAGACAAAAACGTTCAACATACAAATTGGAATAAATTACCTAACAATCTTGAAGGTCAATACATGTATGTGTTCTGGAAAAGATGAGTATTTGGCCCACACGCGTATGTTCATGCCAGAACGCGTATACACGCTCATAGTCCGTCTATACGCGCATGATAAGGTAGTCAATAAATCGGGTGATTTGCATTAGGTATTACCCTTCATGATGACATACATTAAAAGAAGTTTTGTTTGATTTATCCTTTGGTAATTATTATCACATAAGGCATTGTATCATGGAAATGATCAATTTTCCTTATACACACAACCTTTAACTTCGAAAAATAGATTTAATCAATGTCAAAATGAAATTGCAAACGGGTCTCAACTGTTTTACAAACAGACACCTAGGACATTAATCACGTATTTTGATTTTTTTTTTTTGGAATATGTATTTTTTTTTAAATATGTTAAATGTTTAAAACAATTTTGATTCTATTCATACGATTTTACAGATAACAATTATATATATGTGCTGTCCGTCTCTTTGAATGCGGAAAATAAGAATTAAGAGACATCACATGTATACCTTTGTTATTGTAAGATCATTCGAAAAGCAGCAAACTCACTTCAATTAAGCGAAAACAAGTATACAAGTTAATTGAAATTAAATGAAATCATAGAATGTGAAAATGCATGTTACAGTTGGAACCACAGTTTCCTGTTAATTTCTTTATTAGAAAATAAAACATGATTTAAATGATGTCGCAATCCAAACATAAGCTACTGAGACCAACAGTTCATCAGCTTAAGTATCAACTACGTGCTAATAAATAAATACTAGTATATCAATTGATACACATTGTTTAAAATTCGTTCTCTGCAAACATACTGTTGCTCTTATAATCACTTACCGTTATATACCGTTATATATAAATATTATATCGAAGTAATTATTTGAACTGTTCATAAGAATTAATTAGTAACGTGACAATGCGCCAAGCTAGTAATACAAACATACATAATTCCTCTGCTAAAACCAAAAAACCTACTGGATCTAATCAGAAACTGCGTTAAGTTTCTATTCATAGATATAGAAAGATGTGGTGTGAGTGCCAATGAGACAACTCTCCATCCAAAAAAATATTTATATTAGTAAACCATTATAGGTCAATGTACTCCGTCAAAACGGATCCTTGGCTCACAGCAAACAACAAGCTATAAAGGGCCCATTAATTACTAGTGTAAAACCATTCAAACGGGAAAAACAACGGTCTAGTCTATATGAAAAACGAGAAACGAGAAACGCGTTAAAATTACATAAACAAACGACAACTACTGTAATCAAATACCTGACTTAGGACAGATGTAAACATTTGCAGCGGGATTAAACGTTTTAATGGTACCAAAATTTCTCCCTTTTTCTGATACAATAGTATAACATAACAACATAGAAAAACATACGATAAAATATCAATTGGAAGGCTTAACTCAATCAAAAAACGTAAATTAACACACTATGAACGAATAAATTTGATATATTTGTGCATAGGTGAGAGAAAAAGGATTGAAATTTCGTTTTTTTTTTGTTTTTTTTTATGATAGGAACATTATAATAATTGATAATCGAATTCATTTGTTTCAGAAATATGGTAATCCACACATATGGAAAGTGGTTCTTGTAAGAGACGATATGGAAGTATGGCTTATTTCAACACGTCAAACCTACTGGCAGCTGATCTTGAATCATTAACAACCGGAGTATCCCCAAAAAGTCTGATTGTTGGTGGAATGGGTATATCCGAACCGCTAGAATTTCATTTAATGTCAATAGTCCGATTCTTTGAAGATGATTTCTGGACAACCGAAAACCAACAGGATGGAATTTGTCCAACAATCATGCACAGAAATGTGTCAATGATAAAACAGAATCTGCTTAAAGCTATGAAGGAATATCCGTCTTCCTTTAGCATAATGTAAACGTCATCAGGTAAATGAAATATGTTTAGTATTATTTCACAATTCCTCATGTATATGAATTTGAAAACTGGAGACCAAAGCTGTTTAAAAATTATACCTTATATTTGCATGTAGTATGTGTCTTTCAGTTTTTATACCAGAATTACTTAATTAATTATTGAATATGTGATAAAAGCATTAAGCTTGAAGAGAATCAGAAAACTCAAATTGTCAATTCCCTTTGCATTTTGTTGACAGCATAATTAATGGCGTTCATATACCATGTATCTTTACAGAATGAATTAAACGTACAATGACCAAAACTGATCAATACATGTTAATGTATCTGTACCTTTTACATATTTTAAGTATGTTTAAATATGTATCACAATAGATTCAAATATTCATAGATATTGGAAGATGTAGTATGAGTGTCAATGAGACAACTCACCATCCAAGTAACAATTTATAAAAGTAAACCATTATAGGTCAAGGTACAACCTTCAACATGGAGCCTTGACTCACACTGAGCAGCAAGCTATAAAGGGCCCGAAAAATTACTAGACGTGTAAAACCATTCATATCTGCTTAGACAATAACTAACAAATCGTACACCTTAACTGAAATGATCAAACTAAATTTGCAAATTGAATAGCTACATTGGCAAAGTACTTATATACAAAGTTTAACAGTGTTGTAGTTAATCATATATAAACACCTGACTCAAGTTCGTTTAGAAAATTCAAATAAAGGTGAAATTAACTATATAATTATTTCATTTTCTCAAAGCAAAGAGGATCAAACACAAATAAGACATACTTATTCAGTCTTCTCTATAATATAATGTATAACAAAAATAACAATACAAATTAAATGTGAGCATGCATTATATAATATAAAAAACATAATGTTTACTCAACTATACTGAAAAAAGGAAAGGGAATAAAGAAAAAACGACATACATCGTTTCCGGCTTTTAATACACAATCCCCGATTATAATCATACTACACTATAAACTGAAGTTTATATTCTTTTTAACTGAAGTAATTTTGTTGTGCAATTTACTTAATAATTTACTTTGCATCATTGTGGTGATCCAAATGAAACAGAAAGGGTTATGGTGCTCTTTGTATAGGTACATGTTGTTTTATGCTAATATTATAAGTCCAAAACATCGTCAACATTTATTTTGCTATAAATATAAATGTTAGCTTGATTGTTGTTCTTTTTTGTTGTAATTGTTTTGCGTTGGTGGTGTACATTTACGTTTTTTGTGGAATCGGGGTACAAATAAAACAAAATGTGCGAAGGAACAGATTTGGGTCAATGACATAAAACATCAAAAACAAAGCTGGTTTAATACATACCTCCGTGTCCCTTAATATCAGTGACTATATTTTGTACCACATCATCAGTTAGTCAATGTGTCTGTATTTCATTACGGGTGATTTTTTCAGACATGAGACATGTCTTAAAACTGTTGACCTGTGAACATATGAAGGAAAGTATATATTAAATACTGTAACTTTATTATTTTGTTTTATAGAATTGACACACACACTGAGCGTGCCTTTAGGCCGACAGGGACATTTTCCTTGTATCAACCAGTATCAGGATGCCCACATTCTCATACTTGGTTTAGCAGTGGTTGGGTATCGCAAGACACCGAGGATACCACAAAGGCAACTTCATATTCTTCTGGTCACCATTTTTTTGGCAAGTATTGAAGTATATGTATTAAATGAGAACATGAGAGTTGCATTTAGGAGATCTCTCCGTCTTTTAACTGTATAAACCCACCTGACAATTGTAAGGCTATTCACAAAATATATTTAATCATAAACACTTTTATTGGCAATTTCTTCAACGCTCTTATTTCACCACTAGGTTCTAGGAAAGTATTTTTGAAACAATGTTGTTGCTAGAATACATTTCATACAACCCACCATGCATGCCTTTTGAAGCTCTTTGATGGAAAATACAGCTTTGAAATTAACCCTTCCAAAATTCCTATGTTTAGCTCTTAGAACAATTTCAGCTTTATCAATTACTTTGTGTGTAGTGACGTTTCTCGTCATCTTTCTATGTACAAATAGAAAAAAAACCATTTTTTTACGTATCTTTATGAGAAAGACACAATTCAAATGCCACAAGATGTGTAAGAGCCGGAAAAGGTTATATGTTTAGATGTCAGACCACCAATTAAGAACGTATATAAAAGTAATACTACTCTGACACAAAATAGTGCTTTTTATTTCCAAAAAAATATGGGTTATTTTGGGAGTACTTCTTTTTGAAGGTCAGTTTTTTTCTTAGAAGGCTTTAAAGGTATGTTGAAAATTTGCATGCAGAATGCTGATACATGTACAATTCAGGATATACCTGGTTTCTATGATGTTAAACTTTAGGTGGTCTGACACCGATATGGATATAAAGGATTAAAATGATAAATAAATCTATTTGAGGTCAACTTTGCATTACGGAGTTGAAAGTTTGGATTACAAACATAGAGTGGGACAAAATATTTTAGTTAATTGGTTTATTTTTGACCTTTTTTTATTCGAGTGTGACTGTTGAGTCTTTATTAGACGAAACGCGCATCTAGTGCAAATACTAATGTTCAATCCTGGTATCTATGATGCGTTTATTAGGCATCCACTGTGTGAATTTAATGGCAGGATATTATATATCAACGAACACAATAGATGTTACTAAAAATAGAACACAATGTTTTGATTCAAATCCCAACAGTATGATATATAGATCAAATACGAGAGAAACGATATGTTCAGAGTTGTTCATCGACTCCATATTGGAGTTATGATCTTAAAATAATGGTTTTGTCTCATATTTGGATATCTTCTTGAAAGCTATGCATGATAGTGAAAAACATGACAACGACAGTAAGTTAACAGAAATTAATAGAAAAACAAGATCTACAAACACAGTTAACAAAATTGTTTGTCGACTCCTTATTATAATGTCTCAATTTACCCTTTTTGTTAAAAAGGCTATTAATTCAAGTCCAAAAAACAAAGGAGAAAAAATACAAACAAGACCGAGAGTTAAAATCATTCCTCAGTAAAGGACCTAAATATCGTCCTCCGTCAATTATTAATTGGAATGAGTGTCGTAATATCATCCACGACTCACTCCATACTTACTGTATGAAATGGATAAAACGGGAAAAAGCTGACAAAAAATCTTTGGACTCTTTTTTTAATTCAGTAATGAAGATAGTTGATATACGTATTCAACATTTTAAAGAACATTTTACTATTAACAATAACCACAAAAAAACTATTTCTCGTATCAAACATAAACTAAAAGAACTAGCCAAGAAATTTGTTTTTGTCCCGGCCGATAAAGCTGCTAATAATATTATTATTGTTTGACGTAAATTTTACATCGAGGTTCTGAAAAAAGAAATCACCAATTCACCAACATTCCAACTGACTCCATTTTCAGAAAACGACATCTGTAACAAACATAAACGTTTAGCTACCGGTTTACAAGCAGAGCCAAATACAATGAAAGTCCCAACTATGTACTGGCTTCCTATGAAGCTACACAAAACACCTTACAAATATAGATTTATTTCGTCTTCAAGCCATTGTTCCACTACTAAATTGTCTATTCTTCTTACCAGCACACTTGGTACAATTAAAAACCTGATAATAAATTGTTCAAATAAGGCCTTCGAAAATAGTGGAATTAATTACTTTTGGAGTGTCAAGAACTCGTTGGAAGTACTTGATAAATTGCATGCTTATATTGGTGATTTAAAATCTGTTCAAAGTTTTGATTTTTCTACCCTGTATACCACATTGCCTCACATTCTCATTAAGAAAAAAAATACACACCTAATTAAATGGGCATTTAAAAAGTCAGAATGTGAATATATATGTTCAATCTCTTTTAGGTCATTTTTTAGTTGCAATAAACAAAAAAACTTTGTCAATTGGACATGCTTTGATACTATATATGCCCATGAATTTTTACTAGATAACATTTTTGTTCGCTTTGGGGATTCCGTATATCGTCAGATTATCGGAATTCCAATGGGGACTAACTGTGCACCACTTATTACGGACCTGTTTTTGTATTGCTATGAGTTACAATTTATGACAAAAATAAGCAAAGACCCATCGAAACAACATCTTATAAACAAATTTAATAATACTTTTAGATATTTGGATGATATTTTGGCTCTCAATAATGACGACTTCAGTATGTATATTAAAGAAATTTATCCTGTTGAACTTACTTTAAATAAAGCTAATACTAACAATGACCACTGCCCTTTCCTCGATCTTGATATCTATATCACTAACGGAAAGCTGAATACTAAAATTTATGATAAAAGAGATGATTTTTCATTTCCAATCGTTAATTATCCACTTTTAGATGGTGACGTTCCCTTGTCACCATCTTACGGTGTTTATATATCTCAACTTGTACGATTCGCTCGTGTATGTAACAATGTTTTAGATTTTAACGAGAGAAATTTATGTATTACTGAAAAATTATTACACCAGGGTTTTCGATATCACAAACTAGTCAAAACATTTACTAAATTTTATCATCGGTATAAGGACATCATTCGTAAATATAGCTCAACATGCAGACTTCCTATACGTTCAGGTATTTCACATCCAATTTTTTATGGAAATATTCTTTATAAAGCACAAAGGTGTCAGTATTCACCTCAAAAACTAACAAAACCTTTGAATAGACTTATTAAGAAGGGATATAGTTACGAGACTGTTGTCAGGTCATTAAAGATTGCATATTTTGGCGTTAATATTGATTCACTTTTAGGGTCTTTGCATCGGAACTAAACACATTTATTCAAAAACCAGTTGTTGGCATGACACGGGTTATGTTCTTCTCATATATGTTATGATGGTATGATACTAAACCCCTAACGGGAAGGATTGTGCCTGATGTTCATATGATTAAATCATAATCTTTCAGTCAGTTTAATTGAAGTCTGGAGCTGGCATGTCAGTTAACTGCTAGTAGTCTGTTGTTATTTATGTATTATTGTCATTTTGTTTATTTTCTTTGGTTACATCTTCTGACATCAGACTCGGACTTCTCTTGAACTGAATTGTAATGTGCGTATTGTTATGCGTTTACTTTTCTACATTGGCTAGAGGTATAGGGGGAGGGTTGAGATCTCACAAACATGTTTAACTCCGCCGCATTTTTGCGCCTGTCCCAAGTCAGGAGCCTCTGGCCTTTGTTAGTCTTGTATTATTTTAATTTTAGTTTCTTGTGTACAATTTGGAAATTAGTATGGCGTTCATTATCACTGAACTAGTATATATTTGTTTAGGGGCCAGCTGAAGGACGCCTTCGGGTGCGGAAATTTCTCGCTACATTGAAGACTGGTTGGTGACCTTCTGCTGTTGTTTTTTTTCTATGGTCGGGTTGTTGTCTCTTTGGCACATTCCCCATTTCCATTCTCAATTTTAGAGATAATGATCCCCAAGACAAGATCCACATGAAACTCAAGTGATAGTAACCGTTTGTTTATTTTAATAGGTTTTTGAACAGAATGACGTCAACAGTTGCTCAAACAATTTGCAAATGGCTTTCAATTACTTTAATCAATATCACAATCTTCGTATTATCTTTCTTAATCTATGTTCAGTGACCGCTTTTAGCATATATGGACGTCTCACTGAATTGATAATATATATCAAAATAATAAACATATTATACCTTATCTGCGATACTGATGAATACCAAAGGGATACTAAAACTCAATTATCGAAGGCAATAGGACAATGCCGTGGCACCAAAAAAAAAAAACGAAAAATGGTCAGAAGGCAACAGCCTGACAATAAACATAATAGAAAACTGAGCAACAGCAAAACATCGGGTATGATTTCAAGTGCTCCTAAAGGATAACCAAATACTGCTCTATATAGTTAATTTATTATTTACAACTATGAGATGTAGAGTGCATGTTGAAATCTGAAACGTAATAAATAGAGCATGAGTGTAAACCGAAACGCGTGAAAAAAATAAACTAAGGACAATTCAAGAGATCGGAACGGACGAAAATGTAGACAAAAAGGTAAAAATAGTGTGATATTATTAAAGAAATGATTACGTTACGGCATATGGATATTGTTTTTCACTTTCAGCTGGTACACCTGATACAGAGTATTCTAAGTTTTACTTTTGCACACATACATCAAGTATGAAAGGTGCTTACTACAGAAATTGGCCTTCTGGAAACTACTGCATACTCAAGTATGGACCATGCCCTACCGGTATGTCATATGAGCACATGGAATAGTGAAATATTATAATGGATGTTGGTCCAAAACTCTTTGATAAAGCACCAAATCAGTGATAATCACACAAAATCATGAAAAATGATTAGTATACCAACTGCTTTTAAAACCGCCTGGACATGTTTTAAAACAAATATGTAGATGTTTGCAATCAAAAGTCTATTTCTGACAGTTAAACGCTCCGTAATAATTTAAAGGCAACATGAGAAAGCGTAAAAGCAAATGACACATTCACAATATAAACAAAAGTAGTGTATAGAAAAGTTCCTTTTATTGATGAGAGGGATCTAACTGATAGATCATACGATCACTTTTAGGTCATTGAATTTCAAATCATAGAGAATTAAACATCTTCCGAATAAGTTTCAACAGATAAGTCAGACCTAAAAATGACACATATTGAAAAACTAAAGATACCTAGTTTTAGGTCTTTTCATCAAATTAAGATTTGTCATCACCTCCAGTTTTGATGGGGTTTGTGTTGATCAATTTTTAGATTTCTATATGTTCTATGTACTCTATTTTCGACTTATGAGTTTGTATAAAGTAAAATCACAAAAATATCCGAGGACATTTCAAAACGGAAAATCCCTAATTAAACGGCAAAGTTAAAAGCTCAAACACATCAACCGAATGGAAAACAACTTTCATATTCCACTTTGGTATTTGTTGCCTCTCGTTTAGTATTTTATTCTGTGTTATGTGATTGCGGAAGCAATGTCAATTTTTCTTCGACTTATGAGTTGGAATACCACTTGTTTTTATCTCACTACGTCAAATTGCTTCTGTACTCTGGTTATAGATTTTTTTTTCTTTCGACGTTTTTTGTTTGGGGGAAACAGGGGGGGGGATGGGGGTCATATTAGAGAAAACTAATTCGTACTTTCAGTAAATCAAAAGTAGTTGAAAGTAGATTTTCTGCAAAAAAAGACATTCACTTTGTGATATATTAATAATACAAATACAATATTGTCTCCAGTCGGGAAAAAAATGTTTGTCACTCTCTAAACTCACACATACAGTCAAACATAGCTGTAATAATGATCTAAAAATATAATTGAAGGTTTTGATGAAGGTTACATTCATTGGGATGATGAAAACAGTGGTAACGGTAACTCAGCTGGTGGTACGTTACCTAACGGAACATATGGTCATGACACTGATATATATTATTGCTGCAGGTAAAGGTTTCAATACTTGATAGATTACTGTTTGATGCAGACCAAGCATAACATAAAGTATATGTACGGTAACGCCAAATTATTTCGTTAGTTAACCTCATTTATGCGTTTTCTAGTAAACGCTCGTTTACATAATAACGTTAACGCGGTCAAAATGTCTACCCTATTAGACGCGTGTTTTCTATGTGTCCGTTATATTAAGTACATAACGAATATTACTTCAGATTTCACGAGTTTATTTTAAAGTGCACTTGAAAGTAAACTTTTCGCGTTAAGTAATTGAGTTAAATATACAATAAACTTCGTGTACATTTGAATATTTTTCTATTTTGTTAAAATGACTTTTATGGTATGACGATAATATTTTAAGTTAATGTTTTTAAATAAAGGCAACAGTAATATACCGCTGTTCAAAACTCATAAATCTAATGACAAAAAACAAAATCGGGGTAACAAACTAAAACTGAGGGAAACGCATTAAATATAAGAGGAGAACAACGACACAACATTAAAATGTAACACACACAGAAACGGACTAAGCATTAGACAAAATCCTATGAGAATAACAAATATAACATCAAAACCAAATACATGAATTTGGGATAGATAAGTACCGTGACACGTCTTATAGTAATGCGAATTCACACTCAAAAATAAGAGAAAACAAACGACACAACGGAAACACAACGTTAAAATGTAACACACACAGAAACGAACTATAATATAACAATGGCCATATTCCTGACTTGGTACAGGACATTTTTAAAGGAAAAAATGGTGGGTTGTACCGGGTTTTGTGGCATGCCAAACCTCCCTCTTTTATGGCCATGTGAAATATAACATTAAAATGACAACACAACATTACAGGACTACAATATAAATAAATAGGAGAACATAATTGACAAAGAAACACACGAATAATAGCTAACAAAAGGCAACAAGTTTAAAATTTTAATACGCCAGAAGTGCATTTTGTCCACCCAAGACTTACTAGTGACGCCCAGATACAAAAGTTTGAAATCCGAAACAAGTACAAAGTTGAACAGCATCAAGGACCAAGAGTTCAAAAAAATTGTGCCAAAAAACGGCCAGGGTTTTCTGTTAGGTACCAGAACATCCCTATTATTTAGAATAATTTATACTCTTGCAAACAGTAAATTTTATAAAATGACTATACAAAAGATGTATGATAAAACTGAAGTATTAACTATTTACAGGAAACAACCGAAACACACAACATAACCCAAAGAAATGTAAACTCTAACAATTCAAAAACTCTTTTAATTCGAAATATTGACTTTTATTCATTGCAAAAAATCAGTTCCAATAACTTTAAATAGCGGGTTTCTATATTTTCTTTTCAAAATATACATGTACAAATATCGACTCACAAAAATATTTGAAATATGATATGCCAAAATTAGATACAGCAAAGTTATGTGTACATATAAAATTATCTCGATACAGTTTCATGAGTAATTTTAAGGCAGATTCAACAAAGTTATGCCTCAAGAAATAAAATAAATGACAAAAAATTGTTTCCATGCCGTAGCACCTTATCGCAGCTTTTCATCTTAATGTTATTTGTTGGTCAATCTGCGTAAAAGCGCGTTTGCTTTTTACAAAAAAAAAAAAGAAGACTCGTTTTATTACACGTTAACGTGGAATTAACCTCAAAGTTAACGCCTGTTTTATCTTTACAAATTAAAAGACGCGTCGTTTTCCTGTTAACGCCCGAGAGTGCATGTAATGTTTGGTCTGCACCCAAATGTAGTTATACACATTAAACTACTTTCTTCGTTCTGAAAAAAGATTAATAGAAAATATTACTTTGTCCAGTAAAACATTATGAAGTGTTGAAAAAACACATAATGAAAGAAATTTCTATTTGTTTATTTTATGGTAAAATACCAAATTGTATTGTACTTATAATGTTAACAACTAAATATGAAAGTTGTCAGTTCACCATTTATTCCAGTTTTGAAAAATATTCACTCAAAGATATTGCTGCAACAGCAGTCGTTCTTAAATATACTATCTTTAACAGAATAGGATACATCATGTTCCATGCAGAGTTGTTGTAAAAACACCTGTTCAAGTTCACCTTTCATGATCTACTAACGGTAATAATAAAAAATCAGAAATAATTAGAAAATTAACTGATTGTTTAATTGCTGTCAGTCATAAACAAAAATAATTAATCATTATAACGATTAAACACGACGGTTTTAAATACTGACGATTTCTTTCCTTAGAGTTTTACCCTTCGATAGCATGCTAACTCATACAAAAATGGTTTCAAATGACAAATAAGTAAGTTCGACAATTTGCATTAGGCTTTGCTGTTGATGATTCAAAGATTTAGCTTCAATCCATTGGTTATTACAAAAAAAAAGTAAAATCTCAAAAATACTGAACTTAGAGAAAAGTCAATTCGGTAATTCCATAATCACATGGCAAAATCAAAAAACAAAACTCATCAAAAACGAATGGACAATAACTGTCATATTCCTAACTTTGTACAGGCATTTTCAAATGTAGAAAATGGTGGATTAAAACAATATAGTTGTCCTACATTCAGTTCACTATAGAACAATGTAGAATTTACAAAACCTTTTGTAAAATGTTTAAATGCGTTTAATTTGTGTTACAGAAGTGATGGGCCTATCGCCGATAAAGTTTTTCTGCCTATAGATAAACCATTCTATTTAATGCGATACACCAGTGGATGTCAGAAAGTCTATGGCATGGTAGTTCGTGAAGAATATTTCCAGTTTGACGACGAAAATACGAACAACAGAGACAGTTGCAGTGGAGCTCATCCATACGACACTGGCTGTAATAACGATCATATGCTATATTTTTGTTACTACGAGGTTGATCGTCAAAATCCTGCCGTCTTCGGCTGATCGTGTGTCCATATTCCACAAACAACAATTACAAGACAATCCAGATATTTATTAAAATTTTATATTTAGAATGCCTTATACAATTTTATATTGATTTAGATATTTATTTTTCAAATATATGTGTTTGCTTCCATAATACACACATTATGTGAAAAAAAAGCAGAATTAATATCACGTGCCAATGTTAAGTCACACGTCTTCTTTTTAAATAAGATGTAATCGTTGAAGTAGCATTCATTTTATATGAGTACTTTTATATCAGAGCTATTGTCTCTGTTCGTTTTCCATCTGACGTGCCAAAACTTTTTATATCATGTTACTGTATATCATTTTAATACATGTACATGTACTAAGTCAGGAATATGACAGTTCGTTTGGTATGTTTGATCTTTTCATTTTACCACTTGGTTTTGGAATTTCCGTTTTGAATTTCTCTTCGAGTACAGTGTATTTGTTATTTTACTTTTTAGTATACCACTGCCCTGGGACAGGATTTTTTTACGCGCTCGCAAACGTATTTTATCCCACAAGAGTAATATTCTGTATAAGCCTGACCTTGTGAGCCTGTAATTCACATGATTCAGTGGTTGTTACTGTTTGATGTCTTACATTATATTCAATTTGGTGTTGTTGTTTTTTTTTTATTTTGTTCATAATCAGACCGTTGGTTTGGGTTTTTTAATTGTTTTTTTTTAAATCGTCATGTTGAAGTCTTTTCCAGCTTCCTATGCTGTTCGGGTTTTGCTGGGTCAGTGATCTATACCATATATAGTTTCTTTTACATCATCCGTTCTCCTCGATATTGGTCTTATTGCCTATTTTATCATATCTTCTAATTTTCTAAAATTTCTAGAAATGCTTGTTCGTTTGCCCTGAGCATCAAGGGTTATTTCTTTCTTTCGAACGTTTTATAATCATCAATTAATAAAAAAGGACTGTTTTTAAATGTTATAAGTTTGTGCATGTATTTTTAAGGAGGTTAAATGCATCTTTCATTAGAAGCAAAAGTTAGTTTACAATTTCTGAAATCTTATATCTAATATGATATCCGAAAACAAATTTCATTCATCCATGAACTGTATATAATTTAGAAAAAAATTGCTTCAATCAAGATAAAGGTTCATTATCTCAAAAGTCGATTAAAAGGAATTTCAATTTTATTTGCATTCGTATTTGCTGGAGTTTGACAGGACACATCTTATTAGAATGGAGGAAGACATGAATGTAGGCAATGAGTACGGAACCAATCAAAAATTGTTATTTTTATGTAAACTCGACAAATTGAATCAGTTACATCAACACATATTATATAATTCAGTTTTGCAAAAGACTGTCTGGTAGAAAGTTATTATGTGAATAAGAGTAAGTGCGAAGTAACAAAATAGTTATTCCAAATCTTATACAATACAAATAAATGAACAACAGATAGAAGAAAACTTTATTAATCTACATGTACATGTATGATGAAATTCTCCTATAAAAGGCATATCTGATTGCAATTATTTTGCTGCCACTAATATAAATATAAAAACAAGGACAAGTGGTAAGATAGCAAATGAGACAATTATCCACCAATGTTCGAATCAATTAAAGGCAAGGGTAAAGCTTTCAACAATGAATAAAGGAACGTACAGTATGTGGCGGGATTAAACATTTGAATCAGTGCCCAATTCTCTCCTTAACCAGGGACAGGTAGATATAATGTAAGAGTACAACATAAGAACAAACTATAAAAAGTAGTTGAAAAATGGCTTAATTCATCCGATCGATGCTTAGCAGAAGCAAATTCAAACAGGCAATGGTATAAACCTTGAACTAGCTCTCAGTAACTGCGAGTACTCTCTGATCTGTCCTTTATTTTGTTGTTGTTAGGCTTGATAGATTGACAAATACATTGCCATATCCAGTCTGTGATTATATTTCCTGTTTTGTATCGATCTGTTTAGTTGAGTCTATTTCAACTGGTTTGTTTGGACATTATCGTTTAGTAATGACTATCAAAAGCTGTTAGTTGTTACAGAGAACGGAAGTTTTGTGTTTGTATTTGAACTGGAATGAACTGTACCATTGGATATAGTTTGTTCTTATGACAATGTAAGATGTATGCTGTTACACTTTACGGCATGATGTTTTCTCATTGTTGAATGTAGTATATACGGTTGCCTTTAAATTTAAAAATCCACTTTATTTGAACGTTGGTGCATATATGTCTAAATGGCAGATACCCAATCTCCTTCTTTTTATTCTGACAGATTGTTTTAATGTAAATGTACATGAACATATGTATTGAGCAATGATATTTGTACAGTTTTAATTTACTGATCATTATCATTTATACCAAGAAAAAAGATATCTAAAGATTTAATTGTAGTTTTTAACTTGTAGCCTTTTATAATAATTCTGTTTAAAGAATAATTAGTTTACCCAGAACGTATCTCAATCAATCAATTGGTTCGGGTCACAATATCGTCGTTTATACTTATTTAAAACGAAAAAGCACCTCCCAAATGTAACTGTGATTGAATTGTGGCATCAGAATCAAACTCTATGGACTCATCAGAAAGAGTTAATATATAAGAATCCGTACAAAGAACGCAAAATTTTCAGAAACCAGACTTCGAATTGTTCATCCCTTGGTTTAAAAATTCATAGTCAGACCTGCATCCATTCTCAATGAGTTCTACCTAATATATATGTAAGAAATAATTTCCCTAATATTTCTGAGTTTTCATATCTAAATGTGGCATTGTTTTGATCCACTTTTTCTTAGGAAATTGCTTGCTAATTTAGGTAAGTCTTACACCACGCACACCTCAACATGATGAAGAACTTGTACAAGCCAAATTATGTGTGCAGCTTACTCAACTTTTATTTCACGGGCTTAATTTAATTATTGCATGTTAAATAATGTGTTCAAGGACATCTGATCTCCTCGAAGATCCGCTTTGTATTCTTAACTCTTCAATGTATGATAATTAAAAACAGTAAAAACTGAAAATATTTAAATACCGTATCTTCAAATGCAGCAATACCGTTAGGTTAATATGACATGTTAAGTGGCCTTCAGCTGTTGTCTACTATTTGGTGGGGGTATAAAAAAGAAGATGTGGTATGATTGCCAATGATACAACTATCCACAAAAGACCAAAATGACACAGACATTAACAACTATAGGTCACCGTACGGCCTTCAACAATGAGCAAAGCCCATACCGTATAGTCAGCTATAAAAGGCCCCGATAAGACAATGTAAAACAATTTCAACGAGAAAACTAACGGCCTTATTTAAGTAAAAAAAATGAACGAAAAACAAATATGTCTTTTTGACATATTCCCCATTTTCATTCTCAATTTTATTGTGCCATTTTCTTTTTTTTTTTCTTCTAGTGGGATATCCTCGCACTTCCGAGTAAGATTCGCGATAGCAACTAGAAGTTTGATTATCAATTATATGTTTGTATCAAGACTCATGATGATTCTTCATGTAAAGTCAAGATGGAATAGTGTAACAAAATGAAGCTGCAAGTAATTTTAAATTCAGTTACTGCAAAGACTCTTAACACTTTGCCGTCGAAGTTCCGAAGCTTTATCCTAAGGACTGCATCTCACTGGGAACTGTTGAATCAGCTGTATGTAATATTTAGTCCTTATCTATATAATATAGCTATAGTTATTATATCAATATCAGTTTCAATTCCTGACAGTAGTGTTCAAGCTTTTAAATTGCAAGTTGTTTGAATGGTTTCAGGAGTTGAATTTAATCTACAACATCCTACATTTGATTCTGCATGACGTATGACGAATTTTCTTCTCCAATTTTGTTCTTCTCTACACAGTAGTTTCGCTGAAGCGTACGTTTTTGACAATTATTGAATTAAAAAGCAGCAGCAATTTTCCAAAAGAATATAAATTTGTACATGACACAGCCTTTATGTAAATAAGAAGTCTTCATGAATGTCAGCAATCAGACGATGGGAATCCTTTTTGTGAAACATTCAGTACATCGATTATTCTTTTATTGTCGGAATGCAAAGTAACATAAATAACCGTGCCTGCCATATAGTACAAGTATTTTGCTTTCAAGGAAATTCTTTTGAAAAAGCAGTGATTTTATTTCTTAATGTCGTTATTGTCAGATGTTTCTATCATGTTTTGGAGTTCTTCGTCTGTATTAGTTTCATATATATGTGTGTCTTTTTTCTACGATTTGTGCTTGCAGAAAATACTACCAGTCCAGTCAAGAGGCGTAGACATTAATCTTGTCTGAACACACTGGGAACAAAAGAGTGAATGTCCATCATGGAAAGTATTACTAGTTGAAGTTTCTTGTTGTTTTCTAAATGTTGTTACCATGTGTGGTATAGGGATATATTTGTAAATGAATATCATCAGGCGAACTTCATCCACTTCTTGAAGTCGGTGATACACATCCTCTTATTTGTATTCGCAGCACTTTAAAGGGTTACTTTTGTAGTGTGATAGGAATGTGTTTTATTTGTTTAAATCTGAAGTAAAATTGAAAATTTCTAGTTCTTCGAGTCACGGATCATTTTATCTTGGGAAGACGTCAGCATTAGTGGACTCCCAAAATTTAGAATATTCCAGGAATAACAATTTTAGATGTACACAACAATTTGACTTTACTGTCGAGGGAAAAAATATTATAAGATAAAAAACACACCAAAATTCTTATTTTAGAGAATTGCTCACCAAACCGATGATTTAAACAAGTCCTTACATGTTGAATTGGCACAAAAATGAACAATTGAATGATACAGTGTACAAGTGAATTGTCAATAGATAATTAATTTACTTCGTATCGGAAATGAATATATTTCAAAATTAAAAATATTTTGATCATATAAACATAAAATTTATCAGAAAAACAACCAACGGAGCATGAGAAGTCTGAAAACTTTACAAAGAGAAAAAGTTTTATTACTTTTAACGCAAACATTTTGAAGGTATTAACCAAACTATACGCCTAAATAGGAGGATGTATAGTTAAACCATATGAATTAGTTTGAGGACTTTTAAGAAAATTAAAGCACTTTGTCGAGTTTGAATGTAAAAAAACCAGCATGCCTTTTTCACATGTTTTCTTTCCATTTGTCAAGACATATATTTGACCTTTTTTTACATTAAACATTTTACAGAGAACAATCACAAACAGATCTAAAATCAAACATGATTTGGGAGCCCAATCTTTCCCTTAAACTAAGTCAGGAATATTACAG
Source organism: Mytilus galloprovincialis (assembly GCF_965363235.1). Lineage (NCBI taxonomy): Eukaryota > Metazoa > Mollusca > Bivalvia > Mytilida > Mytilidae > Mytilus > Mytilus galloprovincialis. Next base: position 21,281,635 of record NC_134846.1, read on the forward strand.
TTTTTGTCTATTCGTTTTTGATTTGTTTTGTCATTTGAATTTTGCCATAATTAGGGACTTTCCGATTTGGTTTTCCTCTGAGTTCAGTATTTTTATGATTTCACTTTTTACATGATACAGTGGTGTAGCTGCAGAAATAAAAACAAACGAAACAAATCTAAACAGAAAAGGAATCGATGCAACAGATTAATACAAAGTAACCGAATTTATCTTGTTTTCCAGTTTATATATCCTGTGTTCTTATTAAGATTTGTTTCTTATCTCTCCATACATTATTTATTACATTCTGGGTTTTATCTGTATTAATCTGTGTCTATCATTGTGTCATAGTGTTCTCCATTAAAGACACACTTCCTGATAGGTGAGTGTATGCCTTAACTTTTACTTGTCTAACAAGTGTCATTTGGTATTGAATAATTAATGTGCATTCAGCGGAAAATATGCATATTGAGGACGAACATCGTAACAACTGTTGAGGATACCAACAGGGGAGCTATAACATATTAAAATTCTCAATGACTAAAATAACAATTAACAAACAATCTTAACATCGTCAAAGAAGGTTTGATGATGCCATACACCCTTCCTGTTGCTGTCACAGTTTGGTAATCAGCTATTATAAAGTGAGAGAGATCGGAACTTAGCTACGACACTGTGGACCCACATGTTAAATGCACTAACTGTATTTTAAACGGCAATAGTTTATCCCACTAAGTTAACTATGCATGTCATTGAAAATCAATGAACACTGACCGTGAAGGTCCATGACCCAATGACCTCCAAGGAAATGAAAAATGCCCTGTAATAGCTGACTATGTGGAAAGGGTGTAACCCATTGTTGAAGGTCGGATAGTGCTATATAGTTATTGATCTTTGTGTCATTTGGTCTCTTATGGAGAATAGTCTAATTGACAATCTTACCACTTCTTCCTTCTTTTTTTATATAAAGACAATGCCATGTTAGTCGAAAATTGTCGATATTTGTGCGAGAAAAAGGCAAGATATATAGCAGGAAAAAAATAAATAGAATGATTGGTTCTCTACCTAATCGTAACAATTGAATCCGCCAAAATAGAAGGAAGTACCTTTCCTTGTTCAGCTAGCAAACAAGCTTACCTAATATTTTCCTTTACCTAAATAATCTAAACATTTTATAAGCTTTTTTCATTTCCATGGAGGTCATTGGGCCATTGACTTTCACGGTCAGTGTTCATTGATTTTCAATGACTTGCTTAGTTAACCTAGTGGGATAACGTATTGCCGTTTTAAATACAGTTAGTGCATTATACATGTGGGTCCACAGTTTATTTTCAAATTGATCATATTTCTAATGTTTTATCTCCTTCAAAGGACAAGTTAATCTCGGTTTTCATGAATAATTTAATAAGGAATCCCAATATACTTTTTAGTCAAAAGAATAAATAACCAAATGGAATATAATCTATGGCAGATACATTGAGAAGGGTACCTTAAATGTCAAGTTTTTACAATAACGAGATATAAACAATATAACACGGAATTACCAGCCACCCAACTTAAACCTTTCAAACTAGGATTGATCAAACAAAAAATTCCCGCTGGTTGCATACTTCACATCTATTTTATTGATATTTATAATATAATATAACAAACGTTATTTCCTGTAGAGGATGTTTTTGATTTTCACAATTTTGAGTCTGCTTCTGCCGACCGGTTCCTCTAACACTTTAGACGACTCCAAACTACTTGGATTAGGGTACGATCTACTAAGAGCAAACCCAGAAGGTGGGCGTTTCTCTACTTCTGGCCTTGACCCTGGTATAAAACCAACTAGACAGATACTTCAAATTGATGATACAAACAGAAACTTCCTGATTCGAGTAGACAATGTTACTTTCTGCACCAACCACACAACATATGAATATTTCAGTGATGCCAAAACTAAGCAGGAGTACCTTCTCAGAGATTATATAACAAGCGGTAAGAAACAAGTTAGTGCAAATTAAGAACCAAAAAATTAAAGGCCGACTTCAAGAAACTTTTTGTGGAAAATGTTTTTCATGTGATGTGCAAGCAATACTACTACTTTTACATTAAGCCACTTTTAAATCGACAAAAAATTGTGAAGGTTGGTCTCTTCGATTGAGATTTCTGCCAATGACATCCCAGACATGTTCGATTGGGTTTATGTATGGAAATATGGAGGGCCAAAAGATAGTTTGAATGGCTCTTTGGACTCGGTAACAATCCTTGCCCTATGTGGTCTAGCGTTGTCGTCCGTGTACAAGGGTCGTGACCATGTTTTCGCAAATGGGGGATTATCAAAATGAAGGACTACAATGTTTAAGCCACTAAATCTCTGTATGTCTGTCCGTTTATGTGACCCTGCAGGATATGCATATCCGGCTTACAACGGTGTAAGAAGAAACCACGTACTGTAACACCACCTGGACCGTATTGATGAATGTTTTGTCAGCTTCTCATGTTCGAGCATAGATAGTCTTTCTCCTATCGAAAACTGCCTGCATGTAAGGGCATGTCTTTTGACAATACGACTTCCTCTTCGGTTGCCTCTATGAAGTCGACGGACCAATGTTCGAACACGTACACTAACACGACCACCTAGAGAAACAGCGTTTTGTAAACGCGCAGATGCCCTTTAATAAAAAGTTGATTGACTGCTTTATCGGAGTTCAATCTTTTTGGTCGTAATGAATTTTCTTAGTGTATGTTAAAGGCAATTCATAAAACCAAACATTATAAATATATGCCTCATTTATTGATTTTGGTCCAACCTCCCTTAATCTGAGATGTACTTCTGTTCTCAGGTATTGCATCAATAAAATGATCTACAGCTAATGTGTCCCTAACCAAAGAAGAGGAACCAGGATAAGCCCTACGTGTCAGTAATTTTTAATAGCCTGGGTTAATTCAGGCAGACTTTCGTTTTGAAATCGTACTCGTGTTTGCAACTCTGCTCTAAACAATTCAGCTCTATTGACTGAACCAAACCTATTCTTAAGAGACATGACCAAACTTTCAAAATCGTGACGATCAACTTCCGTGACTTCATTAAGAATTGCCCGTACTCCGCCAGACAAACTACTGGCCAATAACAAAGCTTTTGTTTTTGAGTTCCAATTGTGCAATTCTGCTAACAAATTAAATTGAGTTAAATACTCTTTTAAATCATCATTTCCGTCATAAACTTGGGGTGTTATTTTATAACTCAATTCATGTTTGACATTTGACCTATCCCTATCAACTAAACTACTGTTATTACTTATGTCATCCATTCCTTTAGAAAGTGTAAGGGAACTTACTACGTCCCAACTACTATTTTCGGAAGGTTTACATGAGATTGTTGAGACAAGTCTCGTTTCAAAATTTGAGAACATTTCTTGCATTCTATTACTGAAATCTGACATACATCGTTCCATAGCCCTTCTCAATTCGAGTCTAACTTCTACAATCATTCTATCCGTTGCTCCTGCACTTCCAAACATTCTAACAGGGGAATATTCAAAATTATTTTCAGGTAGCGTTTCTTGGTCATCTTGTCTAGATGGGGCTTGAACGAAATAACATCCGAGTCGTCCATATTTTACAACATAACAGACTGATATAACCAAGTTGTATCAATTCCAACTGTCAACTCGACTCTAGTATTAAATCCCACCGCTGTCACCAAATTGTAACGCCGCCTCCCTGGTGCTAGAGTCAGCCTACGGGAGATCACAAGGTCACAAAGAAAAATAGAGTCAAAGGATATATAAAGTGTAAGGTTCGACGTCCACTGTTTACCGTCGGACCAAAACACGTTATAGAAAGGGAAAACGTATACTTGTATTTATATATAATTTTCAGTTATGAAATAAAATATCTAAGTTTCATATTTTATTAATATCAAAAATAATCCAGGCCGGAGAGAAACAAAGTTAACTTTCAACGCTTGTCTGTATTTCTCAGGCATATTCCAGCTTCTATTAAAGTTTGTCACTTCACATTCTTTGTCAACCCAACAGTCCGTCGTTTCTGTTGTTTTTGCATTTATACTTTCGACTGACCAATGACAGAGCTTGTTACATATTGTTTACCAATCGGCAACCATGGATCACATAAGGAAAATTCCAACAATGTTGATATTGTTGTAAAGATGGATTGATCTTCGTCAATAAAGATGGGTTTTGACTTTAAATTTATTAGTAGATCATTAGAGCAGCTTTATTCAAATTTAGAGTATAATAAGGTAACTACCGCGAAAATATGGAATCTGTACGTGTATATACTTCAACAGTCAAGTAACAAGGTTGTCACTTATTTTGTATTTTTCTATAATCTCAATTAAAGGATTAAAACACCCTTCTATATTATAGAACTAAGAAGACAATAACTCAGTATAACTCATAAAATGACATATTAAAATGTCAAAACCGCCAGCAGAACTCTTAATGTGCACCTTCAATAGCACTGTCACCGTCACCAGTAACCGTATTTAGCACCGTCACCGTGACCCGTATACAGCACCGTCATCGGCACTGACAATCTTAAATTAAAACAAAGTCAACTTTCAACGCTTGTCTGTATTTCTCAGACATATTCCAGCTTCTATTAAAGTTTGTCACTTCACATTCTTTGTCAACCCAACACTCCGTCGTTTCTGTTGTTTTTGTATTTATACTTTCGACTGACCAATGACAGAGCTTGTTACATATTGTTTACTAATCGGCAACCATGGATCACATAAGGGAAATTCCAACAATGTTGATATTGTTGTAAACATGGATGATCTTCGTCAATAAAGATGGGTTTTGACTTTAAATTTATTAGTAGATCATTAGAGCAGCTTTATTTAAATTTAGAGTATAATAAGGTAACTACCGCGAAAATATGGAATCTGTACGTGAAATAAAATTTCTTAACAAACTAACATACACAAATCTGTCGTATCATGGAAACAACAGCTAAAATGGCAAATTACAAGTCTTACATTGCTTGCAACATTAAACATATCAGTAACAACTATCGTTTATTCTCAGTAATTTCAAGAAACTATACAGACATAGGTTTACATATAAAAAGGGGGGAATGCCGGCATTACAATATTATGTAGCTTGAACTGATCAACATATATATAATTATAAAGACTAAGTATGGACATAATTTGTAGGTGACGGTGACATGCTGATACGTCCGTATGCATTTATGGCTGGATCTGGTAAATAAATTAGTATAATATATATTTCGAAATTAATTTAACAATGTTGACAAGATTTACCCGTACTTGCAAAATAATTCATAACTGTTACAGTATAGGTTTATCACGACAATGAATCGAGTGGAATTCATAATTTCATTCCTAAGAACTTCCATGTGGTATGTTTCTTAAGATTATACGAAAAGAAAACTCGGTAGAAGTAAGTTTGTTTCTAATAATCGACATTACCGTATTGTTACTAAAGTGGGAAGGAGAAAACAAAGGGCGATCGAAATTGACACGTTTATTAAAAAATACAACACAATGGTATAAAGACAAACTACCATAAAATAAACAACAAAATATAAGCGTAGACAGTACCAACCCCAGCACAAAATTAGTATTAAATCAGGTGCTTCTAAAAATAATCAGATCCTGCTCAAAATGTGGCAACAGTTGTTTTGTTCATACAATCGATTAAAAGTGAACGATATACGACAAGTATATTGTAGCCTTGGTCATCAGTGAAACCGATATTCCATAACGGTAATCCAAACCGTGTTGATGTGTTTGAAGGAAAGCTTTCAACTTTTTTATCATTATCGATTGGAGCACTTGATGCAATATCTGTTTTGATAGCAGTAAAGCACCATCAAAAAGTAAAATAACAAAAATACTCCGAGGACGTTGGTAACCTGGGCAGAGTCTAATTTGGTTTGTTCTTCATAATATTTGTATTCATTATGTATAAAGCTACAAGGAAATTAGGAGTGGAAACGCAATATCGTATAAACTTATAAATATATACTCCATATGCAAGCAATATTGGTTCACAGAAATGGAAATTTCATGAGCATATTAAGATTCGAAAAAAAATTTGGCTGAAAATTTGTTGGTCTCTAATAACTTGACGACCTCTATCTAATAAGTTTTCGAATGGAGACAATATTTGATTATCGATTGGTTGGGAATCGATATACTAGTTGTTACATTATATTCAAAACTAATAAAATTATGTTAGTTTAAACATATTCATTCATCATCAATAAAAAATTATCATCATACAAAATACACAATAATAATAGGATTCGTAATATAAATAAACATAAAATTATGTTCTCGTCATTTTACATTTTGTATTTTGTGCAATTTGATTCCTGTGCTGTTAACTTTCCAGTTTTCCATAGAGCTTCCATCCCAAATAGAATAACTGTTGATCAGATAACTATCTGTAACCAAGGTAGGAGTCGTTATGTCATGCCTCCGGTCTATCCATCTTTACACAAACTAAATGATGAGTTTATAGCAGCAGCCTGTAGCCTGCCAACGTCATACGATCCTACAGTTTATAGCAACTTTATAAAGGACTGGGGGACAGTAAGTGACGATAGGCAAACATTTCATTGCTTGTGACACATATGCTGAAAAATTGTTTAATATACTTTTAGTAAGCTACTAAAGTGCACCAACCTTATATACGGCGACATTATTTAAAGCCATATACTGTGTACTTCTGATTTGTCATGTCGTCAAAAATTTCTGCTAAATCAAGATCAAATCTGAATAGCAAAAGTAATAGTGAGAACTCACAATTATTTTGCAAGAAGATAATGTTTTATAAACTTGCGTCAGTAAAATTGCCTTGACATTATTCCAAATCTTATATCAGCATCTCTTGATTTTAGCGGCGTGAATGTCATCAAGGAGGATTTCATTTCTAATTTATAGTCATATGATAAAATATAATATCGGTATTTCCTAAAGATATATTACAGCTAAAATATGCAGTTGATTAAATCAGAGACTAATAATATCTATGTGTTTTATGAGTTACTTGCAAAACAAATGTGGTACATATATAAAATAAAATTGTGAATGGAAATGGGGAATGTGTCAAAGAGACAACAACCCGACCATGGAGCAGACAACAGCAAAAGGTCACCAACAGGTCTTCAATGCAGCGAGAAATTCCCGCACCCTGAGGTGTTTGTGGGATTTCAAATCTCCCCCTATACCTCTCTAGCCAATGTAGAAAAGTAAAAGTATAACAATACGCAAATTAAAATTCAGTTCAATAGAAGTCCGAGTCTGATGTCAGAAGAGGTAACCAAAGAAAATAAACAAAATGACAATAATGATAACAAAAGACTACTAGCAGTTAACTGACTCGCCAGCCCCAGACTTCAATTACACTGATTGAAAGCGCCACACTCAATGTAAAAATAAGATGTTGATTGATTGTCAATACGACAACTCTCCACAAGGAACCAAAACGACACATCAATGTACACCTTTACGGCATGCAATAATTTGCAAAGACCATACAAATAGTCAGCTATATTAGGCCCCGAAATGATAAAACCAAAGCACATTTTATGTACAAAATAAGACGCGAAAAACGAGTATGCTACACAGCAACAGAAGACAAATACGTAATTGAAGGTCCCGATTTAAGACAGGCACATACAGAACGTAACAGGGCTTCTGGGTATAAATATTGTCTTTTCCAATATAGAATTTTGCTATATTTTTTAATAAATGAACTTTATCATATACTTAAAAGAAAAATGAAATAAAAAAAAATGGGGGTCATCGTTCATTTAAGCTCACAATCTCAATGTAGAAGCATACATTTTTGTTTATGTCCTTTTTTTCTGTTGAACTAATAGGAGAAATAGAGGGAAAAACGAAATAAAAAAAAATAACCAAAATACAAAAATCGCTTAAATTTATCAATTATTTAGTTTATGTACAGCTTATATGAAAACAATAATAAAAAATATAGTTCACCGCTGAGTTAAAAAAGATATTTCAAATTTAATGCCAAAAAATGGCATTTTTGCACCAAAGGGAGATAATTTGGAGCTTTTTCAATGATATAGACATTTTAAAAGTCATCTGGGGCCAAACCGAATCGATTTTTTGGGTTGATTTTTTTACCATATCATAAAGTAACAACTAATAATGTAATAAATAAAATTTGTTATGAAAAAATTAAGGTTCAATTTTTTTGCTGAAATTTTTGTACCCATGAGCCACCTTAAGAATAGTTAGATTGCGCCAAACCCTCCTCATAACCTAGGACAGTGTTTCAACATCAGAAAACCAGAACACACTACACAATACGGTTAACGAAAGAAACTATAAGCAATAGCAATAAACATCAACAATTCAATAAAAGGCTCCTGACTTTAGATAGGCACACCTATAATATGGCGGGGTTAATCAAGTTTGAAGGCACCAACTTTCCGTCTATGAACCATGATGCAACAGTAAACATCATAACAAACTATAAAAATCAACTTATCGGATGAATACAAAAAACAGAGTGAACATGACAGTATTATGATACAATTACAAAACAAAAAAAAACACCAAGTACCGTACTGAGAGTACTCGCAGTTACTGACATGCAGTTCAATAACAACTGATAAACATCCTTTAGTTTTAGATGCATGATTTTTTTATTAGTTGTTGGTGGCTTTGAACTAGCTGTCAGATAACTGCGAGTTCTCTCATATCTGTTCATTGTGTTTTTTTGTGTCGGGATGTATAAGTACCCTGCCACTTCTACTTGTATATTTGTCCATCTGATGAGTCATCTGGGCACATACATAAATAATGTTTATGTAGCCTTTTTCAACTTATTTTTATAGTTCGTTCTTATGTTGTACTGTTATACCTCTGTCCCAGGTTAGGGGAGAGTTCGGATTCCGCTTACATGTTTAACCCCGCCACATTATTTATGTATGTGCCTGTCCCTAGTCAAGAGCTTGTATTACAGTGGTTGTCATTTGTTTATGTGTTACATATTTGTTTTTCGTTCATTTTTTTATATAAATAAGGCCGTTAGTTTTCTCGTTTGAATTGGTTTTTTTTATTGGGGCCTTTTATAACTGACTATTCGGTATGGGATTTGCTCATTGTTGAAGGCCATACGCTGACCTATAGTTGTTAATGTCTGTGTCATTTTGGTTTTTTAGATATCCATTCATCTCAGACTAAAATATCAGCACACGTTCAACATCAAATGAATGTCGTGTAAAAAGGTCACTATCAGTTAGAGAAAAACATTTGCAAAGCCAAGCTACAATTATCGACAGATTGTAGAGACATGCATGTGCACATGTATACAAGAATAGTATTTAGTTTGGTTTTAATTCAATGATGACAAAATTACAGAGTTTAATTGTCATTCTTTTAGAATAAGTTCATTCAAGGATCGATATATGTACCTACTAGTCAGGGTTTCCCCTGGGTCAATTATTTTTTTCGCCACCTCTTTCACCAAAACAATAAAGTTTCTTTTAATAAAGAAGATATCAATACTGGAATATAACAAAATTCTATGACATGTTTTGACCATATAATACCAGAAGGATGTACAGTTCTTTGGGAAAGTTTCTTCAAAATAAAAATATGTACCCTTTTGTACTAAGAAGTGGCTTTTACAACAAAACAAAAGTTTTTGTTACTTGAAAATTGATCCCTCATTTAAGGTAAAGTCATAACATTAAAGGGTTAGTCTCATTCGAGGGGTTGTTCCCAACCTTTGAATAGATTTCTTCATAACGACAGATTTTCTATTCTAGACCATCGTAAATGAAAAAGTTGAGAGGTAAAACTAAGCTTGAAACACGTGTGTCACTGAAACGACTTAAGTACCCACTGAAATCAATTATCTATACGAAAGTTAAAGGATAAAGTTTCAAATTAGAGACTTCTTGCTTTTAAACATTTTTCGTGATAACAACAGTTTTATTTTTTGGACTATCATGAAAAGAAGGACAGCAGACGTCAACATTTTGCTTCAAACACGTGTGTCGCAAAGTGGTTAATAAATCCGTTATGTGACATTTGTCGGACGCAATACAATCAACATCTTTGTTGTCGATAGCTATAAAATTCAATCAGCTGATTATTAATTTTCTGTCACAATCTTAAAGAGTTCAAGGTGAATTCCGAGTATAGTCTGATCAGGTAAAGTCCGAGAAACACGAAAAAAGTAAATAAACAAGATGGATGAAAATAAATCGTTATATTATACTTTCTGTCGTCAAATTCTTTTGCCAATGACGAATTTTAATCGCCATAATTATTATTTTTTTGCAAATTGCGACGACCGCCAGCGGAAATCCTGCTACAAGTATATAGTTTTGAATTTTCCAGGCTTGGTAAACAACATCTCCGTAAAAATTTGATGTGCAATCTTGTTTGAAAAAAGTGTTTTACAGGTACACTCGAACTTAAAACCAATTTTTTTTATCTATGAAAGAAAGTAGTAAAGGTTTTAAGTAATTAATGGTAATGAATATCTGATTTTACAATTGACCGGTCAAGTCAAGGATACGTTAATTGAAAACGAAAACGTCACAACAGACACAAGCATAAGCCTAATCCTGTTACAACCTTTAATTTTGTTTGACCAGTTGTTGATGGTTACCATACACGCTAATCATGAAAAAAAGAAAAAAAAAGTATAGTCTTGTCTGAGGGTAATAAACGAAAGATCTCTAATGGTAAAATTTACCGAGTCGTGAGTTATCAATTTCAAAATTTGTAATAGTTCAAGTTTCCTTTTTGAAGTATATTGTGTTAGCGGTAAATGTATATGTTTGTTGTTAAATATTATAGCACTCTATTGTTGAAGTTGAAACAGGGACAAAGACGGTTAGTCGGTATGAAATACCAGCAACTAAGGTTGTAGAGGAAATGTTCAAGGTAATGTATGTACAGTTTTACCATTGGACTATTCCTTTGTTATATCACTATTGTTATCATTTCTTATCATACATGTATATTGTGATATGATTTTAGAAAAACATCGTTAATGGAATAATATCATAACTTACTTGTAATTGTAAGTGAATTATAAATTTATGGTGAATTGTTCTACATAAGAAATAATCATATAAATTAAAATGACGTTAGGTATGTTATTAAAAACAAGAACCTATAGCACTGTAAACAAAACTTTATTTCGAGTTTAGCCCTTTCTATCGCATTTCACGGCGATTTAATTTCTCGATTATTCAATTTACTTTTAGATACATAGTAATATTGTTAAATTATAGTTAGTTTCTATGTGTGTTACATTTTAGTTTCTGTTGTGTCGAAGTTCTCCTCTAATATTTGATGTGTTCCCTCAGTTTTAACGATTACATGCACACATTTTGTTCTCAGAAATACACTGATCCACCAATATGGAAAGTCGTCATGGTGAAAGGCGACGGAAGTATGGCTTATGTTAACACTTCGCATTTAGCAGATTCTAATCTACAACCATTAACAACTGGTGTCACACCGAAACAGTTCAATGTTGGTCGAATGGGTATACATGAACCATTAGAGTTTCATTTAGTGTCGATTGCACGATTTCTAGATGGTGACTTCTGGCCAAATGAAAACCAACAACAATGGGATAGCAGTTGTCAAAATTATAACATGCACAGAAATTTGTCAACGACAAAACAGAACCTGCTGAGGGCTTTGAATGAATATCCTTCTTCCTATCACCTAACATCAATGCCATCGGGTAAATATAAGATTTTCAGTTGCTTTTCAGAGTTAATTTGTGCATTCTTGATTGGTTAAATGCCATATCTAAAATATTTTGAATATGCAATACAAGTAAATATAGGAAGATGTGGTCTGAGTGCCAATGAGACAACTCTCCATCCAAATAACAATTTAGAAAAGTAAACCATTATAGTTCAAGGTACGACCTTCAGCCATGGGCCTTGGCTCACACCGAACAGCAAGCTATAAGGTTCCTAAAAATAGTAATGTAAAACCATTCAATCGGGAAAGCCAACGGTCTAATCTATATAAAAAGGGTTCGTCTTACATCTCAAAAAGGTCGATAGACTGCTTAGGTAGTTTGAAGGACATTCGAAGTTCATATTCCAATAATAGAATACCGGAATAGCAATTTGGCACTTTAATTCAAATAAAAATTATTTCATAATTTTCACTTGCACTGTTTAATCACGTTTGTTGAGATATTCATCTCGTAATTTTGTTGAACACTCAACGTGCACCAGAACAGGGAACTTGTGAAAAATGCAATTTGCAAAAACATTTCAAATATCAAATAAAACGTCATGTACTTAAAATGTTTATTTAAAAAAATCAAACTATATATAAATTTTCCTAGAAACCACACACACATTAACCGTGCCTTTAATTTGGCCAACTGGAACATTTTCATTGTATCAACCAGTATCAGGATGTCCAAATTCACATATAATGTTTGAAACTGGATGGCGATTTCACGACAACGAAGACACTACACAAAACAATTCATGGTCCATAGGTCATCATTTAGCTGGTAAGCATAAACAAATAAATAAAACTGGTTTCTGTTTAAGAAATAATATTTGATCTCATGATGACTTTTTTTATATTAGGTTGGAAGGTGATCTCATATATATTTCTAATAATTTCTGCATTTATAAGTGATTTTTTGACAAGGAGTGCATATTTTATTTATTTATTTTTTATTTTTTTTTTAAATTCCAATATTAAAATGATTAAACTTAATTTTCACGTTTCAATATTAATAAATTAATGGAAATCTCATGACGAGTAGGATTATTTAACTTAATTTTCACGTTTCAATATTAATAAATTTATGGAAATCTCATGACGAGTAGGTGATGTATACTGACAATGATTTTGACTGCGTCTACGTCCATTGAAAAAGTTAAACAAACGAACCAGAATCGAAAGCAATGTCAAAGCAAGTTGTAATCCATAAAATCAAACAACACTAAACGATATAAAAAACAGAACAGTTGAAAAGAACTGAATTTTCCTGACTTGGTACAAGTGTTTTCCGAAGAAAATGGTATATTATTAATAATCCTGGTTAAAAGGCTACATAAACATGATAAAGGAAAACTATGAAATAGTCATGACAATAACCTAGTCCTCAGACGGAAAAGATAGAATACATATATTTTATTTGGGCGGGTTGTTGTCTCTTTGACACATTCCCCATTTCCATTCTCAATTTTATATATAAATACCAAATAGAGAATTTATTTATGTGGCTTTGTCGTTGTCGTGTTATTTCAATCAACCAATAGTCTCATTTATTCTTTGGTTTTTATGCATGTTCCATTACTGTATGGAAAACGATATTACTATAATAATAAAATAAATCAGGCACGACACGGCTACTGATCGCAGTTCGTAATATATAATCGTACTTATTCGTAATTGCATATAACAATCAAAAAAATATATATACCCAACAATTTCATTGTCAACAGTTGATGATATTGTCACACAATAATATTTCTTATTACAAAGAATTAGCACTATTATACACAATGCATAATAATAAAAACTTAGAGTCCATATATTTACTGATTTAGAAGAAAATATAGAAATGTCCAAATATCTTGTTTGAAATAAATTGTGGTAGCATCAATATGATGTTATAGTGATGCTACAAGATTCTCCGTTTTTTTTTATTTTTAAGTATGCACATATCTAACCAGATGAATAAAGCATGACACAAATTGAGTGACCTTGTACTTTTACATCAAAACATTTGATTGTGCTATTTCAATTCTATACATAATAAATGTCATCTAAACATGCATGCGTGTTGTCCCCATAGATCTATACAGCCCTAACAATATCGTTGCGTATGTAAATCAATTGACATAAACCACTTGCTAAAGGAGAAAAGTATTGTCAATTCACTTGGAAACACAACATGTTTACCCCCATATCACCTACTAAAGAGGAAATCCTGGATAATCATAAGTCTATTCGATATTCCTTTGGAATTTCACCAAAAATGAATAACTGGAGCTTCTATCATTGTATTTGATACCTACACTACATAACTGTCCTGACAAATAATGGTTAACGGGTCCTTCTAATTTATTTACATCGATGTTATCAGCAACCAAAGCTAGGTTTCGAAGCTATTGTAAAAATACATATTCTAGAAATGGCGTGAACTAGATATGGATACTAAAAATCCAAGGATTGCCTAGATAGGATGAAATCTAAGACTCATCTTACAATAGGCAATACGATGGTCCTGCATTGTTTCATAAATACGAATGGCCAACGTAAATACAATGTCTTGTTTTAGGTAGAGAAGAGAAATCACTCTAATACAAACAAAACATTCATTGAAACTGTCATAATCATAATGCTTGAAAGGCAGCTTATATATTGATTACGTTTGTTCATTTTTGTTCAGCAAGCACTGTGCGTTCAAATGGGAACAACTATTCCCCTTTTCTTGCCGACTTAATCCTTTATGCATTCGAGGCTGGTCGATTTCGTTAAGACACTTCTCTGGAAGATAGGAAAGAATAAGGAATATCCTGCATTTTTCCTTACCACTATACACATGCTGATCTTTTGCTAGATAATTCAAACTTTGATGAATATATTAAACGTACCTTTCCCATTGAACTGGACTAAAATAAATTAAAAAACAGATACATTTAAGTCTGTCTCATATCTTAACTGCCATCTATAAATGACTATGGGGATCTGTGGCATAAAACACTTTACTAACAACAATAAAGGTGATTTCAGCTTAACGATTATGAACTTTACATTTCTTTGTAACAACAAGCTATCAGTGCTAGCATACGGAGTATATATCTCTAGCTGATACGATTTTCCAGGGCGGCTTGTATTTCTTCTCGTGATTTATTCGTAAACGAGGGTTACTGCTCACACGGAAGATTTTAAACCAAGAGTTCCAAGTGGTGAAGTTGAAACCATCCATTCGAAAGTTTTAGTGACGCCAACACCAGTTAGTTGACTGTTATCATGGTTATGTAATATCAGTTCCACAGATAATAGCGTATATGTACTTAGTATTATAAATCTGTCCCCTTTTCCAGAATGTGACTTGACGATTTAGACTTTACCGGGTTTGTACTAATATGTACAACACGACTAGTGCTACTTGTGGAGAATAATTCGATCTCCCGTTCGGAGCACCGGAGATCACTGCCAGTTTTTGGCGGTTCGTGTTTCTAAATATTTAGTTTGCTATATTGTGTTTTGTACTATTGTTTGTCTGTTGGTTTTTTTTCCTTGTTTATCAATGTCGTTGTCAGTTTATTTTCGACTTAATATATGAGTTGAATGTCGCTATGGTATTTTTTTGTCTTTCTCTAACAACTTTTCATTTCCGTACAAAGACAGACACATTTGCACATTTTACACGATACAAGTCTTTAATTTGCATTTCATCATTTGCATCGTCTCCGTATGACACGATAGGACAAATATTATTTAATGTCCTGTACCTCATTGATTTTATTCTTTTTATTTCAGGTGACACGCATAATAGGATAGATTCTAAATTTTACTTTTGTACACAAGTATCAAGCATTCTTGGAGTTTACCACAGAAACTGGCCTGTTGGAAATTACTGTATTCTCAAGTATGGTACTTGCCCATTAGGTAAGTTACTTTTTTGTTAATTGATTTTTTCCAAATTATGACCTGATTCCGTTGTTTATTTGTTTCGTAGTGTTCAAATGCAGAGTGTTCGAATCCTATTAGGGAAAACTACAGATCTAACACCTTTGGGATAAGTTTAACATGTTTAAGTAAATTACATATATATTTGAATTATGTTGCTAGCCAGGTATAACCACAGGTTAAGGTATGGAGAACGTCCGTCGTAAATTTGTCACATATCTAAACCTATATTATAACAGTTGAATTTATATAATGCTAATGTGCACCCCTATTTACGGTTTATTGAGCTTATACTCATTATAAACTTATTTCAAATCTTTTTAAGGTGGCTTTGGCGTTTCAATTAAAATTGATTGATTTAATTGATAACTTGTCAAAACGAAGTTTTTATCGTGCTTTTTTGAAAAATGTAATAAAAAGTATGATTTTTTTCACGCTGCTGACTGTACGAAATTATCAGATTTTGTATAGATTATGCATGAAAAATCAAATTTTGTGTGAAAAAAAGAAAAATGCTTAATAAAATTTCAAGATTGAAATGTGAAAAGTTAGCTCTCATAACATGCTTTCAGACAAGAAAAACGAAAAATGGGGTCACCGAACTTACTCTATTGCTACTTATGATAATAGGTAAATTCACAACACTTTCTTTAATAAAAATTACTTAATCTGAGTTATCTCCCCTCCAAAACTACTTTCAAAATTTGCACATTGCATTAAATATCTAGACCAACGTTATCTGTTATTCTTAAATCTAATGTGGAGGAAGACACCTGCCCGTGAAAGGGCTGTATAGCCAGTCAAGGTCGTTAAAAACTTTCATTTGTCACCTCAAATCCTATTTGAAACTTTGTCAGGATTTAAAAATGCGCACATATATTTTCAGTTTTGCGTTCTTTCTTTTTCTTCTTTTCCTTTAACCATCTTTCAGCAAATTTTTAAGTATCGTTTTCTTAACAATTGTTTTCCCAAAATTAATCCCACAAGCGCCTTAGATCAATTATTTTTTTTGTGTTAAAGGGTAAACAGAGTATAAGATACAATGGGAACAATCTGAAACCATTTATCTGGTTTCAAAAGAAAACGCCATGACCGAAATAGAAAACAAAAGAGTAAATTACAATTCGACAACGAACCAGTACACAATTAAAACTTATGATTAAGTTACACCAAACCCATTAAAAATGAGCTTACATGTTGCCGTAGTGTCGGTAAAATCTGCAATTTTTTAAAGGACTACAAAACGTTATCCGTCAAAAACAGTGACAAAAGTTATAGTTAAAAAGACATGCCAATATTTAAATAAAAAGATACCTTAAATTGAAAATACCTTTAGGTTTTGTTTCTCTGGCAGGTTTTAATGAAGGCAGCATTAACTGGGACGACGAAGACGCTGGAAATAATAAAGGAGGAACCTTGCCAAGTGGAACATACCAGGCCTCTGATACTATTATTTTTTATTGCTGCAGGTAGGTTATTTAAGTTTAAGCTTCGTGAAGAAGTTAAGATCAGATCAAATTATTTAAGTGTTCTTTATAATGCATACGGGTGTTTAATTTAAAACTACAAGTTTAATACTATGGTAAGTACTAAATAGATCAAAAGAGTTCAAACTCTTTGAAAAAATAACGGATGGAATAACTACGTCTTATATGACGCCTGGTATGTTCCATCTGTTGTAACATCAATCCAACATCTTAACCTCAAATGTCATAACTGAATAAGAACTATCGCCGCATTTCTGTTTGAATTGATAACAGTTCCAAAACACGTGCGTTCATAATGGTTTATATTTGTCACTAATTCTGTTATAACTGTTTGGATGTTTGTCGTTTTTTGGGGTATTGTTTTTTTGCTTTTGCTTTTTGCATTTTGTCATCGACTTATGATTATGGAATGTGTTTTTTTTTCTTTTTTGCAAGGACATTAAAAATTGTAAGCCATTAATGCAGATGTTATTTTTGGCTCTGATTAACCTTAATGATCAAAGCAAACAAAAGAATATATTTTCCAAATTTAAAAGATTTGTAGCAATAGTCAAAACCAAAGTTTAAAACCAATCACTTTAAATTAATTGACAATTGGGGTCAATTATTTATGGTTTAACAGTTATTAAAGTTAAACGTTCTACTATTTTGTCGAGTATCAAATGAAAATTACTGTATGTCTGTTTCATGTGTTTCTAGCACGAACTAGTATTCTTGTAAAAGTTGCGGACTTACAAAAACATCGCATTATGTTTTTAGTGCTATTTGTTTCATATTAGTTTTTCATACTTAGATTTTGTGGGTTCAGGTTAATCACGAATCTAAATTTTGAATTACAAATCTCATAGAAGCAGAGAGGTAGACTTTGTGTAAGCAACGAAATCAAAAATCCACAAAACTGCTAGGTTTACACAACCCATAAAAATAAATAAATCCAAATTAGTCAAAGACAATACATTTTCATCTTTCAGATTTAAATATATGTTACATTAACTTACATCTGTAAGACTACGAGGTATAACAGTTTTGTGAGAAGACAATGTAGGCATATTTCGAAATGTTAATAACATTGTACTGATAAACTTACCTCTAGCTTGCCCACATTGATTTATAATTTTATTGCTTTTTTTCAAAATTTACCTTGATTCATTCAAACAAAATATTTTGGAATATCGTTGTGATTTTTATGATAAATGTGTCACCGGTATAACTATTACATCATATCATTTAATATATTTGGTAGTGAACATAAAAAAAAGTCGTTTATTTAGTTTTTTTTAGCTTCATCCTTCGCAAAAAGAAACACAAGTTATCCAAACCATTTTATATGTTTGTATTCATTAAATAAAATGTATTATGTCGGCAAACACTACCCTAGATGAAAGATATGCATATAATCACTGTGTTATACAAATATTTGTATATAAGTTAAAATTTCTGACATGATCCCTGACCTGTGAAGTTGTCTTAGGGAGATAACGTTTTACTAAAATCAATGATAAAACTTATACAAATATTAGAAGTATGTTTTAATTTTAGAGTTTCATTTTTGTTAAAACACATTTTTAAATTTTGTTCAGGCTGATGTATTGACATATTAACAACAACTTGTTGTTACGGGATTACTTAATCCAGTTTCTTGAAATCAAATGCTCCGATAATCACTTGGTCATTTCACTTGACCTATATATTTAGTTCTCATAAGAAGATATCTAAAAACAATTAAACTTAAAATCAAGTTTGAAAAATTGAGATTTATTTTATACTTTCAGGAGTGATGGCCATAATGCCAATAAAATGTTTCTACCGCTGGACAAACCATTTTATCTTCTGAAGTTTACAGGTGACTGCCAGCAGGTATATGGGATGAGAGTTCAGGAGGAATTCTTTCAGTTCGATGACCAAAATTCCAATAATCACGGCAGTTGCCATGGTGCCCATCCTTACGACACTGGATGCGATAAAGATCAAAATTTACATTTCTGCTACTATGAAGCTGATCACCAAAACTCTGTTATCTTTGGATAATAAAATACGATTTTCGACGTTTGTTATGTCATTAACACAAATTTTCTAGCAGAACAAACAAATTTTATTTTTTAGTCATGTTCAGTATTTGAAATTTGTTGAAATGTTAATCTTTTTCATGTAATTGGACATGTTACCTTGTTATCAATCGTAACATTGGTACGTTAAATTCTTTATTATTTTTATCATTTAACATGTTTAAGACCGTAAAACATTGTTTTGGCAAATTCGTTTTCGACTTCTGGTAAAGCTAATAAGGACAGTGTACACTGAAGTAGAGCTGATTTCAATACGTGGTATAGTTCCTCGTTATCTAAATGTGCATCGATTTTTCTGTTCTCATGTAAAAAACTTATTAGTGTGTATGAAATGAGATCAGGTTCGTAAGCAATCCTTTTCAATGCTACATCTCATATAACTCATTGACATCTATATGTTTGTACTTGGAATTCATTTTTTTTTTTGGTGTTGATCCTTCGCCTGGTCAATTGGTCATTGACAGTTTGGAGAAATATATATTACAAGTTCTGATCCGTTCTTATATTATTAATGCGAGAGCTGTAGAAAGACCAACTGATGAGTTCAAGTGAGGTGTTGCCAAATGTTAAAAGAACGCATTGACAGAATATTTTAGTATAATATTGTTATTCAAATAAGAAGAAAAGTAGTTTTCGAATATCGTGTGTTGAGTTTCTACAGGTCCTCAGCATACACAATATGCAATTTTTTCCTGACAATGTGATATGTGTTATACGCAATTACTACCACCTACATGTACATGTGAACAAATCGTTAGTGTATGCTTATCATATCCTTCTTCCCATGTAGTTAACCACATTTAAATTATATGAAATTGAAGCATACAGATTCATGGATTTTTTTTTCCAACAAATAAGTCAGCTATAAACAATTATATATAAGCATTAGAAATTATTCAATTGCCCATCTGCATGATTTAATGTATAATTAAACTTAAGTCCGGCATCAGATACTGGTTTTATGTATCATTGTGTATATGTGCAGATGCGTATACGTCAACTTTTAAGATACAGTGGACATGTCTTTAAATGACCAACCTCTAGTGGTTATAACAAGACTTACGACCAATGTCATTGTAATAAAACTAAGTTAAATGTATTAAACTGGAATGAGGGATCATAAGATGATATCAAAAATAAGTTGATACTCAACACACAAAACTTTGACTTAAACAGGTATCTGGATACATCTGAAGAAATACTAAATAATCTTTAAATCTTGAATATAAGAATCAGCGAGAAAATATGCCCTCGTCATTAAAAAATCCAAACCGTGTCTTTGAGATTTTTTTTAGGATAGATTCACAAATAACACTTCATTGGAACATTAAAAAAAACTGATGTCAGAACTCCCGAGGTAATGTTGGAATGAGTGATACTCTGGAAACAACTTGATTAGTTCATCAACAAATAAAATAAAATAAATAAGTCGAATGGTTATGATGATATGACGAACGAATATATACTTTTTGTCAAAACTTTATTGAACATGTTGAAACCTGTTTTTTGCAAATTTTAAATATCGTTTTTTGTTCCGGAAATTTTCCTGTAATATGGGTGAAATTTTTTTAAGTTCCAATCTTTCAGAAAGGAAATCCTGACGATACTGGAATCAATACCAAATTTTGCTGAATTCACATCATAGAAAACTATGTACGTCCTTGATTAATACAAGACTTATAGCATGGTGCAAGATTAACAACGCTCTGATAGATGCACAGTTGGGATATGGAACTGATGTTATATAATGTCGTCATTCTTTGATTTATGAGATATTATGAAAGGTTAAACGCTTATACTGCTGTATCATCGGTTTATATAGAAGCCTTTGATATTGTTTTTTCATGTAAAGTTTTTTTTTTTAATAATAGTAAAAAAAAAAGATAGTAAAACCCCAGGTTTTTGGTTTGGTTCTTCTTCCTTATTCTTTAGTTTTCGTTTTTGAGTCTTGTGTACTATAATTTGTCTGTTTGTCTTTTTCTTTTTAAGCCAGTTCGTTTTCATTTTATTTTCGATCAATGAGTTAGAATATCCCTCTGGTATTTTATACCCTCTTTTATTTGTGGTGTTACTGGTAAACGTTAAACTGTAATTCAATCTACGTATTCAAATTTGAAAACTTGTTGAAGTGTAATAGCAAAAATTCAGATTTTCGTTTTAATGTTATATACTGGCTTCATGCAAGGGGAATCTTTATCTCCATTATTATTCCCGTTGTAGGTTAATGATATGAAAATAGAGCTTATTGGTAATATCTGTCAGTATTATGAATTGAAATAATCATATATAGATTACTTATGTACACAGACAGCACTAGGTTTTTTTAACGAGAAAATTGACAATATGTAAAATAAGATGAATGCTGTTTACTATTCCCCAAACAAACTATGTTTTTTTACGTATAAAAAAGAAGATGTGGTATGATTGCCAATGAGATAACTTTCCACAAGAGACCAAAATGACACAGACATTAACAACTATAGGTCACCGTACGGCCTTCAACAATGAACCGCATAGTCAGCTATATAAGGCCCCGATACGTGTCCGTTATTATTCTGTGTTGACATGTACATCATTTATATGGTCATTCTTATAAATTTAAAAGTATAAATTATTCTAAATATTAAGGTATTTTTTTTATCTCTTGCAGATAACCTTAGTCGTATTTGGCACAATGTTTAGGAATTTCGGGTCATCAATGCTCTTTATCTTTGTTTGGCTTTCTTTACTATTTTAATATGAGTCCAATTGTGAGTCTTGTGTAGACGAAACACTCACGCTAAATTTTAGCATTTATTGTTAATTCGTGTATTTCTCTATCCTAAATGTTTGGGTTTTTTTTCATTTATTTGTATTGCAGTCCAGTCATGTGATGTTGTCATTTTAGTGTTATATTTAACATTGCATTGAAAGCGGGATGTTTGGATAGCCACAAAACCAGGTTCAATCTACCATTTTGTTTATTGAAATGTCCTGTACAAAGTCAGGACAATGGCAATTGTTATCTTATAGTTCGTTTCTGTGTGTGTTGCATTGTCGTTAGGTTTTTTGTTGCAGTTTAGTATTTCTGTTGTATTGTTGTTTTCCTTTTATATTTGATGTGTTTCCCTCACTTTTAGTTTGTAACCCGAATTTGTTTTCTCTCAAACGATTTGTGACTTCCGAACAGTGTTATACTGCTGTTGCATTTATTTAGAAATAAAGGTAGTGTAAAAAGCAAGAAAATTGTTTTTAAATAACAACCCACTTATTATATGTGACAATTTTGTATATTTCAGTATCCTTTTTAATTATAATGGTGTTTACATACACGAATAGATATTACCCAATCAAGGTACATAAAAGATATTTTTGCTTGATGTAGTAAAACTGAAAATAATTGTTAAAAGCGGGAGGTATTGCATGCAACAAAACCAGGTTCAACCTAGTATTTTTTTCTTAAAGTTAGGAAAATGGCCATAATTGTCATTTTATAGTTTGTTTCTGTGTGTGTGTTACTTTTCAATGTCGTTTTTCTGTTGTGTCGTTGTTCTGCTCTTATATTTGATTTGTTTTTCTCAGTTTTAATTTGAAACCCGGATTTGTTTTTTACTCAATCGATTTATGAATTTCGAACAGCGGTATACTACTGTTGTCTTTATTCTATAATTGTAAAAATGAATATTCTATAAATAAGGTGTATTGTTTCTGAATAAAGTTTTATTATAATTATTATTATTCTGTTCCTGATTTAATATATCAAAACAGTAATTAGCTACAATATTATACCATTTTTAATAAAATAAATTACGTTGAGATAAGTTTCTGCAAATTATTACACGATCTTAATTAAATTTTTGTTATATAGGTGTTAAAGTTTTATTTAACTGTTTGATCATGGTAATGTGAGTCGAAATCTTTAATTCTCAACACCATAATTGCGATTGTTTTCATGTGCATCAGCATTTATGACATATCTAATCACGATATTGTTGTCCATTATGTTTTTTTCTGCTAAATTTCTCACAAGACTAACACTATCTTAATGAATTGTCATGAACATCATCACATTGGTTTTCTTCATTTTAAAAAACTGAGGGGCAAAACAATTTACCCTTCCTGTCTCTAATGACGATGATAAACATGAAGAACTAATTGATTTTCGAGTTGCAAAGAGATGCTTTTTGCGCAACCCAAATACTGATTTTAACATGTTGCTATGCGGAATTATTTAATTCTTGGCAACAATCTTGATATTCGAATTGAAGAGAATGGTGGCTTTTTACATTGTATTTTTTTTTTTTTTTAAGTAATTGAACATTTTTTTTTTTTTTTTATAATTCATTATTTTGAATATTTGAAATATACAATAAATGGCATTTGTTGCTAATATTTAACTATATACTCTACGGATTCGACAACAGTTTTTAAACATTTTCTTTGAAAATCGTCCTTTTTCGGGACTTTATATAAAACAACGGATGTAGACTTAAGGTGCCTTGTATGTTTTAGGCTGTATAAACAATATTTTTTCACTGTTATAAATGTCCGTGTTTTCTTCTTTCTTACTAAGGAAATATTATTGTTTAAGGAAATATTAACAATAATTTTGTTAATATTTCCTTAGTAAGAAAGAACAAACATGGACATTTATGTCAAGTATTTTTAAAGACCTCGAATAAAATTTGCATTGCATTACGACACATTTTCTTTATCGATACAATTTACCTAAAAAGAGTAAAAAATATATTAGAGTTATTTTAATAAAGTTATTTTCTATCATCAATATGTCTTTCCATGTGAAAACTTGCTATATGTTTTAAGATTGTATTAGACGTGATAGAGTATATTTGATGTAAAAGCATCAAAGTGAACAAATGTACATTTTAAATTCAATTATATTCGATTACTTTAATCTCATAAAACTACATTTCAAAGTTAAAGATAAAATTAATCTTTACAATAACAAAATTTTATTTATATCAATCAAGTTTATTTTTTTTAAAGTTGAAAATTGTAGTACCTTGAATTTTACCCATAGCGGGATTGCTTGCTTGTGGTTTGTCAACAGCCACGTTCGGTCGTTAAAGATGTTCAAGCTAGGTAAAATGTGTACGCTGGCGCTATTCCGGTAAAATGTGTACGCTGGCGTTATTCTGGTTAAATGTTTCCTTTAAGGTGTTTTAGTGCTCATTCAACTGTCACATATAATTTATTTTGGAAAAAGCAAACAAATTTTCACGGAAGGACATGAATATAATTCAGAAATCAAGTTATTAAAAAACAAGCCCCAAAAAGGGAAACTAACCTTAAAAGTCTGCACAAACAATTTCATGTCCAAATTGGTAGATTTACGCTTTTCTGATAATTTCCAAACAATATGTTATCGATAAAATGACGGGTACTTAAATGTACTTAAAAATACTAGATTGAACAATAGGCGTTTGTTCGTTATTACCCTGAATCAGTACTGCTAGTTTGTCGCGAAACGATATTGTGTCACAAATCATTTGGAAATAAAAGGAATGTTTTCAATAAAACTACAAGTATTTGATCACCAACAAACGATTTTCAAAGATTAGATTTCACTGTTAAAAAACATTTTCCACTTACAATGAAGTGATTTTGTGTGGCATATAAGTCTGTTGCTTTAAGACAAGATTTGATTTAACAAAGTCTAAGATGTGTTTTCATATTTCTTTTTACCCTAAAACGGTGGGGTTTTTTTTGTGTTGGCTTTTTTTTCGCTATTTCATGACAAAATGGGCATTTTAAATTTTCACTGAGTATACTTTTCGCTGAATGAGAAAATACACGCGAAAATATAACTATCCTCTTGTTATAGATGAAAGTAACACAACATTGATTGACTTGCAGGTTATCGAAAACAAATATATACGAGTAACCAAAACGAAAGTATACCGAACTTTTAAGGGACGTAAATTAATTATATACACATTTGGGCATGCTAAAAATGAAGGTTTTGATCAATACAGATACAGAAATACTCTTGTAAAAGTGATTAGTATTATTATATTTTTATTAAATGCGTAATGTTTGGATTATGACACCTATCAATACAATAGCGCGTCACTAATCAGCATCTAAAAGAGGGACGAAAGATACCAAGGGACAGTCAAACTCATAAATCGAAAACAAACTGACAAAGCCATGGCCAAAAATGAAAAAGACAAACAGACAAACAAAAGTACACATGACACAACATAGAAAACTAAAGAATAGACAACACGAACCTCACCAAAAACTAGAGGTGATCCCAGGTGCTCCGGAAGGGTAAGCAGATCCTGCTCCATATGTGGCACCCGTCGTGTTGCTTAGCTAATTGTCTTGTTGTCAAAATGTGTGACACGCATGTTTTGCTGATTTAATTATTGTGTAGACAGAGATTTTAATTAAGTTTGCTCATTCTTGTGATCTGTTCAAAGAAACGAAAGACTATAATTAACAGTATTGTATATAAAAATTTGATAAATCTTGGAATATGTAGGGAAATTTACGCGGGCTAACATTTTTGCGTTTCTTTAGCTACCGCGTACAAACCGAAAATAAAACACGCAAAAAGGCATCGATATAATGTATCTGAGATATCAAAAATTAAAAAAAAGTACAGAAGTTCTGACCTTACATTTTGGGACTTTTTTTATTATTTCGAATGGTTTCTAGCAGACTTGTTCTAAAAACATATAATTCTACATTGGTCAAAAGAACTTTAATAATCTCCTCAACATATCACTAAACATTAAATGTGTAATAACATCAATACATCGATAGCAATTACAAAAACATGATTTAGATCATTATTGTCAATAAGAAAAGAAAATCGTCATGAAACGTTTTAAATAGTATATTATTCATTGATGTTATACGCAGATTAATTGCTTCATTGGAATATTATAGACGATCTGTTGATAAGGACGTCGCTTTTTCATTCGTTATACTCACACACGTAAGGTTGATTAGACCTCTACCATCTCCATAGCGTAAGGGTTGTTCAATGGTTGAATAGCATTTCTTCTACACAATATCTTGTTGATCTGGTCACGAAAATCTTTAATGCAAAATACGTATATGATTGGATCCAACAATGGGTTTAGCAAAATCAAAGTATTACAGTAATATAACCATCGTATGATGTCTTCACTTTGTCCGATTAATACAGAATAAATGCCAACAAAACAGCTGGGAACATTAGCTGTAAGTGTAACTAAAACTACTAAACCTACTGTTTTGAAAGCTTTTTTAGTTGTATTTGCTAAATTGAATATGTTGTCATTTGCATGCGCACGGTTGTTGTCTTGTTTCTTGTAAATCCTGATCAGTGTTATCGTATAGATGACGACGATCAACACACACAGTATTCCTACAGGCACGCGCATGATTATATCCACGAAGTCAGTTGTAGTACCAATATCGCACCACGTGGCATGTGTATTGAAGCGCAAAACATCAATTACAATTTGGAGAACTGAAACTAGATGACAGGCAATGCATCCACAAATAATTCCTATATTAGACGTTAGTCTTCTTAAACTTTGCCGATCTGTAAGAAATGTTGCATTGAGTCGCTCCAAGCACACTAGGAAACATTGATATAGGGAGAACATATATGTCCCTGATGTTACACCTGTTAAAGAAAGACACGCATAGCTGAATGGTTCGTCAAATCTAGAAACGGACGAACTCAATCTGTTAAAAATGATAATTTCGGTAAGAAAAAGAGTGTCACTTATGCTCAAATTTAGAACCAACTTGTGAAATCTCGAAGTTCGTAATTTTGATGATTTAGCAAATATAACAAGACAAAATATGTGTAAAAGCATATCACAAGAGATAACTATGAGAAATGCAGTTGCTCGTAGCATTTTCTATTTGTAGCTATATAGAGTTCCATCCAAAAAAAATCATTTAAAGATAATCCCGTCTCGACTATAAATTATTTATCTGTATGATTATTTGTAAAGTATAAGTATTTATTATATATACAATCCCTGGTGAAAAGGTTTATTTATATCTAGATGATGTCTGATTGGTAGCTTACCTGCTAGAACGTAAATAATTGGATGCCACTTATCGAAAGTTTATGACGTTATCTTGCAATAAGTCTAATATCACCGGAATGGATATGATTTACATCGGTCAGAAATGTAATTAAAAAATCTTGGAAATAAACACCTGGGTGTAAAGTATTCTTCAAACTATTAATCGTAGAGTGAAAGCTTACAAAGGTTAAATTATGTGTTTTCTATGAATAATGGCATAAAATCCCACAATGATAACCCTTATCAGTTACTAAACGCAGTTAATAATGAATATGATTCGTCCAATATTCATTTCTTTCATTTAATTGGTCAATATTATCCAACTTGATTATAGATGGTGCTGTGGTAGACAAGTCTAATAATATTTGTGAGTATGATAAGAAAGCCAGATGCATGCATTTATCGAAACACATTTTGTTTACTGATAATTCAGATTTTATAAATTCCTCTGTTTTAGTTTTATGCACTTTAAAGTTCCTGACAATTACGAACCTATACTAATACAGTTACACCATATATTTGGTAAGGACGTCAAACGATTTGCTGCCGTTACGAATTTTTCACGGACGGTACCATTTAATTGTTGTAACACGAGTTTGCTAGGGGTCAGCAATAGTTCTTAGAGTCTTTTACAGTTTACTCCGTTCTAGCACAATAATATACGGATAATTACGGTCAATAGAAAAATGACTTCAGGCTTCTGTAAAAATACTCCTACTTAAAGGGCCCAAGGTAGTTTTTGTTTTGTCGTATAGGTATACATAAAAGAGGGACGAAAGATACCAAAGGGACAGTCAAACTCATAAATCTAAACCAAACTGACAACGCCATGGCTAAAAATGAAAAAGACAAACAGAAAAACAATAGAACACATGACACAACATAGAAAACTAAAGAATAAACAACACTAACCCCACCAAAAACTAGGGGTGATCTCAGGTGCTCCGGAAGGGTAAGTAGATCCTGCTCCACATGTGGCACCCGTCGTATACATAACATTATCAAACATGAACAATCAACAACTGATGATTTCGATTAATTGGTTGAAGTGGAATATAGGACACGAAATCTCAGGGTAGTGGTCATGCTACGTGATGACAGACTTAGAGTTGACTGGAGGCAGAGGAGATGGTGGACAAGGGACTGACGTCTTCGTAGACCTATTGATGTCCAGCATGATGTAAACATGTAGAAAATTAAGCAGCAATTGCGACCTTTTTATACTAGACAAATTAATGTTTCCGGAACTGCAGCATGTCGGCGATTCTACTTCGTTTCAATTTTCGCTACGTTTGTTGTTGAATTTTCAAAACATAGGGGACAGGTCCCGATTTGAACAAAGAATTACTACGTTTCGATACGCTTCGTTACGTATATTTCCGTTTCGGTACGCTTTCAAAACGTAGTAAAACGTAGCTTTTGAAACGGGACAGTGTGACTGGGGCTTAAGCCTAGCGGAATGTAACAAAACGTGCTTATTACGTATCGAAGCGTATCAATGCGTGGTGGAAACATGGGTCTACACGTACAAATACGTAGCAAAACGTGATAAGAACGTAGCACAAACCTAGTAAACCCTATAGCTTTCAAAATAACGGGACATTTTAATTCAAAACGTAGTTGAAACTTATTATTTTAAAACGGAATAAAACGTGACAGTGTGACTGAAGGAGATGGTGGACCAGCTAGGGACTTTCTTCTCTATGGACTATCCATGTCCAGTATGATGCCCTCATGGCTGAACTGTGGATAATCAGGCAGCAATTACGACCTTTGTAAGCATAGACCCATCTATGTTTCAAGAACTGCTACATGTCGTTGGTCCGATAATTATGAAGGAAACCACCTGGTACAGACAGACAAAACACAAAAAAATCATCGATTTAATGTCATCAAAATGGATAAATCACAAGATAAGTTAGAACTGATTATCGGTTTAGAAAAATGTGGTGGTTCGTACTATTCATTTAACATGTTTAATATCAATGATTTAAAGTTCGACAAATAAAAGTGGTTGGTTTGGATTGTTGGTACAATTTAGGTAGGGTAAATGATTTAGTGATTGATTAAAATGCTGCACTTTATTCTAGAAATGTGCACACGATCAACAAGTTTAGAACCCTATAAGATTACTAAAAGAAGCATTCAATTGTTCAAATTACATGTTTATGCTATAATCATTAAAAAAAAATCGATTTCTATCATGATCGTTTATTTCTTTATATAACCTGTGCACTTTATCACGTGTCCGATTATAAATGTTACACTTCATTGGAATATGAAGGTTAACTTAGTTTTAGTATGATACGCAAGCGTTGTTATACAATCAGCATAGCGGATTCTTCTGAAACATACATGAATTGTAATATTATTCCATAATAATTGCTTCATTCAGTTATTCTATGACGCCCAATGACAAATATTTAACGCATATTATTTACTCAAAGAAAATAAATACCCCACCTATAATAACGAGATAGGCCGGGGACTATTCAACCGATCAAAAGACTCGCGGGGTTGAGTTCCTTGAAACTAGCGAGAAAACATAGTACTTGAATCCCCTGTTGCATTTATTTAAAAAGAGTTCGATTTTAAATCCAACAGCATAATGTATATATCGTAAAAAATAGTGTTTCCAACAGAGTCTTTGAATTGCCTGTTGCATTAAGGCACATAAGTGTATAACAAAAGTGTATTGTCTACAGGATTTTATTAGCTAGTAAAGTATACACTCAAAAGCTAAATAATTGTTCATTGTAAAACGAAAGGACCCATTCCCGCAAACACCCGCAAAATTTGAAAGTTCTCGTATAAAAATAAAATACCAGTTCCAAGTTAAAAGGTTTTGACTCGAGCATCACTGATCGACATTAACACTTAAAAGGCGCTCCTTGTGTATGATAAAATTGTGTTGTTATGAACGTTTACAAATGAGAGGTTTCGCGCAATAAAACCAGGTTCAATCCACCCTTTTCTACATTTGAAAATGCTTGTACCAAGTCAGGAATATGACAGTTGTTAATCCATTCGTTTGATGTGTTCTATCATCTTGATCATTTGATTTTGCCATTTGATTATGAACTTTCCGTTTTTAATTTTCCTCGGAGTTCAGTATTTTTGTGATTTTACTTTTTTCTTGTTCATAACCTTTGTCGTAAATTTACAATGATAATTATAGTTTTTATTCAAAAGATACATAGATAAATATCTATCTAGCTGATTTTAATTGACATGTTTGACCAAGCTGGACAATTGATACATAGTTTGATAGTTTATTTATAATACAACCATGCCCATATAAAGGTTAAAGAGAGGTTGAAAAAATGTATACAAAATATTAAATGTGATAACATAATATATATATATTATTATATACATAATCATACTGATAAAGAATATCTGTTATCCTAGATATTTATAAATAATTACATTTAATGTTTCCATTATTTATATTGATGTTGCTTTAACAATTTTTAGGCGTTTTCATATAATGTGTGTATATAAAAATAGTAAAAATATAAATATGAGAATGCAAAACAAGTATATAAAAATGTTGACAGAAATAGTTTTAGCGTTTAAAAATGCTGAAATTATGTTTGAGAAGAAGGAGTTGATACATCTTATGAAATTGCAAAGCAGTCTGAGTTTCTTTGGTTTTTATGAGTTAAACAGTTTCTTGATTTCATGATGTCTGCTTATTAGTTCGTTTTGTATCAATCTCTTCCTTTCATCTTCTAAAGCCGGGCAAACAAAAATATGGTGGTTTTCTTCTCCAATGTCTTCATTTTGGTATATAGAACACTTTTGTTCACTTCTGTTAATAGTTATCAAAGGTACCAGGATTATAATTTAGTACGCAAGACGCGCGTTTCGTCTACATAAGACTCATCAGTGACGCTCATGTCAAAATATTTATAAAGCCAAACAATTACAATTTTGAAGAGCATTGAGGATCCAAAATTCCAAAAAGTTGTGCCAAATACGGCTAAGGAAATCTATGCCTTGAATAAGAAAATCCTAAGTTTTTCGAAAAATTTAAACTTTTGTAAACAGCATTTATAAAAAAAAAAAATGACCATATTATTGATATTCATGTCAACACCATGATACCATCTCCTACTTTCTATTGGAAGTGAAGGATTTGCAAAGTATATATATATCTCGGTCAATGCTAATATTTGAATAATTTTCAAATTCCAAATTTACCTTGATTTTCCTGTATGTGATTCATTTAGGAGTGTTCAGGATAGCCGATATCCTAATTTAATTTAACTGGTCAATCAATCGAAGTTTTGAGACTTCCCGGTAAACATTATGTTAGGTCGGTATTTTGCTCATGAAATATGTTTGAGAAACCAGCATTGTCCAAAATGGTTTTGATGCAAGTTATCCATGGAATACCATCGTTGCATATATCAAAAGTATAAAAACATTATATAAGATGTTTTATCTACTAACAATTTGTATCAATATGATAATTTTATCATTCTACAATTAATGCTTCTTCTAATGGATATCTTCCGGTTTCCCTGCACAAGGTCATGCTTGTTGTAGATCTTTAAGTGTATGTTTCATTATTATACATTATTTCAATTGGCTAACAATAATCATCGTCATTCTGAAATCCAACTTCATTTGAAAATGAATTGTAACATACACGATGATTGTAATCGTGTTTTTATAATTATAGCGAAAAAACGTAATTATAAATATTGATTGTTTATTTTGATAATTTCATACGGTTGTAAAAGCGTTGGCCGTGCGTCATTCACAATGTACTTCGGTCAACGCTTTTACACCCTAATAATTACATCAGATAAATTTTTCATTAGTATACATTATTTTGATTGGCTAACAGCAATCTTGCAGCATTCTTCATTTCAAAATAAAATGCATGAATTGAAACATACATGATGGCACACGTTCTCACAAAAAGTGCACTGGTAAATAAAAGAAAAACTTAATAGTAATCGCGTTGTTATGATTATAGCGAAACACTGCAATTATTTTGTTGTTGTTTTTTTGTTGTTGTTTTTTTTTTTTATAAAGGTTAGACCGTTGGTTTTCCCATTTGAATGGTTTTGCACTCAGTCTAGTACTTTTGGGGCCCTTTATATCTTGTTGTTCGTGGTGAGCCAAGGATCCGTGTTGAAGGCCTTACATTGACCTATAATGGTTTACTTTTCTAAATTGTTATTTTTATGGAGAATTGTCTCATTGGCACTCATACCACATCTTCCCACATGTATATCTACAAATGTAAAAGTATTGAATGCTTCTTTTAGTAATGTAATAGGGTTGTGAACACGTTGACCGCGGGTACATTTTTAGAATGGACTTCGGTCAACCTTTTAGACCTCAATGAATTTACAAAAAGAAGCATTTAATCCTGAAATGAATTTACAAAAAGAAGCATTCATTTTTTTTTAATGATTTTACAAAAGAAGCATTCAATTCTTAAATAAATGCTTATGGAATTTAAGGTGAAATTGTTCGATAATGTTTTCAAATTCCCAAACTTTATGTCCGTAAAGAACAATTGGTTTAACCAGTTAATCAAATAAATCTATCTGACATTCTATAGCTAAATTACAAATTGTAGAGGTATTGCTTCGTTTCATAAAATAGAATGACCAACGTAGATACAAGTATCTTGTTTAAGGGAGGGGAAATCCTACTTTGAAAAGGATCACACTGATTCACACAAATGTTTTTTCTGAAACTGACATTATCAAGATGCTTGATTTCTTGATTGACAACATATATGTTACGTTTGGAGGACGTGTTTTCAAACAGACTGTCGGCATTCCAATGGGAACCAATTGTACCCCTCTTCTTGCCGACTTGTTTCTTCATTATTATGACGCTGACTT
This sequence comes from Mytilus galloprovincialis, assembly GCF_965363235.1. NCBI lineage: Eukaryota > Metazoa > Mollusca > Bivalvia > Mytilida > Mytilidae > Mytilus > Mytilus galloprovincialis. The sequence continues at coordinate 21,314,749 of NC_134846.1, forward strand.
CATACCGGAACTTCTTAGGATGAAAAAAAGAAGTTAGCGGTATCCTTTAACTTTACCTTCCGCTAAATAGATGATGTTCGCTCACTAAATATATCAAAATTTGGTGACTAAATTGAACGCATCTATCACATCGAATTAGAGATAAAGGACACAACAGATACAGGTAAGTCCGTTTCATATCTCGACTTACATCTAGAAATTGACAATGAGGGTCAAACAAAACTTTACGACAAAGGAGATGATTTCAGCTTCCCACCTTTCTATTTCTATGCTTCAATATTCCAGCTGCGCCTGCATACGGAATATAACGATACTATATTCCCGCGCTTGTATTTCCTATCATGATTTCCTTGAAAGAGGGTTGCTGCTCACAGGGAAGCTAATAAACTAATTGGTTAAGCTTAAATTATTTCTTCTTCTTTTACGGACGCCATCACGAGCTAGTTGACTGTTATAGAATAACCGTTTCACAGATGATATCGGATAGGTTTCTTACGTCGTAACTACAATCCCCTTCCCTTTTCATGAATGTGACTTACCGAATTAGACTATTGACAAGGTTTGTAATAATATGAGCAGCATGACGGGTGCCACATGTAGAGCAGGATTTGCTTACCCTTCCGCAGCACCTGAGATAAACCCTAATTTGTTTGATGGTTTGGTTTGTTTGGTTTTTTTTTTGGGGGGGGGGGGCGTGTTGCTCAGTCCTCCATTTTCTATGTTGTTTCTTTTGTACTAGTATTTGTCTGTTTGTCATTTTCATTTTTAGCCATAGTATTGTCAGTTTATTTCGATTTATGAGTTTGACTGTTCTTCTGGTATCTTTCGTCCCTCTTTTACAATTAAGTGTCTTCCCTTTTTTAAGTGTACTGTACATAGCTTTCATTGCTTTTTCTGATCGCTTTTTCTTTTCTTAATTGAAAGATCTAGATCTGGTTAGCAACAGTCATAGGCAGTTGAATTCTTTCACATTTTCAAGTTTGTTTTCCTTATAAATGAAGTGTATATTATTAGACTGCCTTCCTTTTGAGTAAATTCAAATTTTGTTTTTAGATGCATTCATTTTCAGTTTCCATGTATCACAACAATTAAAAAAGCAATTCAGTTAGATTTGAAGGTCATCCCGTGTTTCTGACATTAGAACAGTATCATCGGCGTATTATATCAGGACTAAGGGAGCTACCATTTGATTTTTAGGGGGGGGGGGGGGGGGGCTTGGATGAAAATTTTTGTCCTGCTTTTTTTTAAGTTGTAATCTCTGTCCTGCCTTTTTATTTTTTACTCTATTCGGTCCTGCCTTTTTTTTTATCCTGACTTTTTTTACACAAATTGTCATCCTGCCTTTTTTTTTACCAAGTTGCTCATCCTGCCTTTTTTTTACCCAAAACTCCTGTCCTGCCTATTTTTTTCAAATTTCATCCTAAGGAATTGAAAAATATGGCCGTGTTTACACCTCCAAAATTACTATGAGTACAGACAAACTGGTACATCCAGGAAAGTTTTAAGGCATGGCAGGAACTAGATATATAAAAGTTATATGAAGTCTACGTTTCAGAAAAGTAAAAACTTACCTGGATTTTGATGTTCATTTTTTTCCAGTCTGCAGAAGATAGCAAAATAAACAAACACCCGAGTTTCATTTGATACGGTCCACTCAGTTACACAGTTTAAACCTGTTAAATCACCTATTGTTTACAGGTGTCTACTGTCCATCTATTGTCCATTTAAATCAATACTACTCACAACATTGATTATATGAGGGGAGCTTCTCAATCGTTTTCACTACTTAGTTAATTTTTGCACCTTCTGCAGGAACGAAAAAAAATGGATAGCAAAAAAAAAGTTTATAATTTTCTGAAACATAAAATGCATTTAAATTTTATATATCTAGTTCCTGCCATCCCTTAAAACTGTCGCAAGTGTATAGGTTAGTCTGTACTCAGAGTAAAATTTGGGGTGTAAATACGGCCATTTTAGCCAAAAGGTTATGATGAACCTTAATGTAGTTATTGGTTAAAACATATAAAAATATGGACCAAATCAAGTACACCTTCTAGGGTGCGCTCGACTTTAGTGACTCAGCATGAGGTATTTTGGAATTTACAGGTTTGTTAGAACTTTTTGTTAAAAAATAAACACTAGCACATCATAGAAAAGCAAGTGAGCAATCTGTGTTTCAAATCTTATAACAAAGATCTCTGTATTTAAGGCTGTGGATTTTCTATAAAAATCTTGGTTTATTTGCCACAAAGTACTCTTTTTTTTTATCAAAGGCAATGAAACAGTAAATAATATTGCTTTGCATCAAGTTTCCCCTTGGTATATATACAAAATAGCTTATCTCTATTATTCATTATATCTGTAGTTTTGATACAATTGAAGTTTGAAAAGTTCGTACAAAAATGGCTACAGAAGGGGTCATAAACCTTTAGTAAACAAAAGATTAGTTTAGAGGCAATTTGATATTCATGAAAAACCTTTTACATTCTTTGATAATAAATATTTTGTAAGTTTTTTTTTTATAAACGACGAAAACAATAGAGGATAAAGATTGTCACCTTGTCATACTGCAGTGTTACACGGGAAAATATCTGACTTTATATTATAAATAACTCGTGAATGATTTAATATTGTTGTACATACTATGTATCAGTCTGTGCATTTTCCCATTGATTATTATTCAACTCCATCTTAAACCATTATCAGTTTCTCAATGCTGTGTCGAAAGCCTTTACAAAATTAATAATAACACATAACAGATGAGAACAGCTATTTCTTTGAGGATCTGGCTAAATCGAATAGACATTGTAATATAAATAGGTTATCTGTTGTTGTATATTTTTTTTCTAAAACTGACTGTTGTGTATTATTGAAAAATTCTCAAAGTATTTTGTAAATTGTTCATTCAGAACGGACGTAAACAGTTTTAATATCAAAACAACTCATATTCGTTCAATCTTTATGAAAATATTCTATACAAAGCACAAAATTGTTGAAACTCACTCACCTAAAATGCTAACAAAACCTTTAAACACACTTATTCGGAACGGATACAGTTACGATACCATTAAAGATGGCATATTTTGGTATTCATCTGGATTCATTCATAGAGTCTGTACATCGGAAACATATACATTTATTCTAAAACCAGTTGTTTGCATGTAACGGGGTCTATTCTCATATATTGTATGATAGTATGATACTAAACCCTTAACTGCAGTGAGGTGTTTCGTGTTCAAATGAGGTCTAGAGCTGGCACGTCCTTAACTGCTTGTAGTCCTTCGTTAATTTATCATTGTCATTTTGCTAAGTTTCTTTTGTTATATTTTTCGACATAGAACCGAACTTACCTCGCGTTACATGTCCAATAGGACAACGTTGTCGAATCACACTAGGAAAATATCTCCCTTCGTCCTTCCCAAAAGCATATGTAGGATGTGAAAAGAATAACGGACACTATGGTGGCTGTGAACAAGAACATGAAGAATGCAGCACCTGGCAGACATCACCAGATGGAAATAGAATAAGATGGGCTCTAATGTGTAAATACTGTTGCAATGAGAGTTTGTGTAACAACCCCACGAAATGCAGTAATTTAGATTGCGATCTAACTTCGAATTTGAGTCATAGGAATATTGGAAATCATGTGTTTTTGTTGTGGTTACCGTTTTATACTTATTTATAGAATAGAACTGAACAGGTCGTTTATCTATGATAATTACTCTTATAATGGACTGTGAATAGATCATGTTTTAGTTGTAATCTCTGTCCTGTTTTTTAAAGTTTTAACTGTAGTCGGTCCTGCCTTTTTTTATTAGTTTATCCTTCACAAACATTGTCATCCTCCCTTTTTGTCTGCTTTTTTTCAAATTTCATCCTAACATCCACCCTTCCGTAAAAAAATTATACAGATAATCCTACAGAAGAGTATTTTCACAAATAAGTACTAAAACACGAATCAAATCTTTTCTCTCAATACTTGAAGCAAAAATTCATTCAAAAAATTATGTATACGTACAAAATATTCCATAATTTAAAGTAAGAATACAATTAAATTGATAAAATATGTTTAAGACAAGTTGCTGTCTTTAAAAAAAAGAAAAGCAATACATGAACCTTAGACCGCTGACTGCCGGGTCACTAAAAGATTGTTTGCTGAATTTGTGTTTGCTTTTGAATTGAAATAATTGACTGTGAATAGAAGAAGCCAGTTGAAAGTATATATTTACAGCTTCTCTTTGAATAGTTATTTTAAAGCTCGACTATTTCATTTATTACTTGGGAATGTACATAATTTTTCCGATTATAACCATTTGGCAAATCATAATTTCTACTAACCGGATGACTTATGCAAATTTCACAAACCTATCGCAATATAAATTTATGCACTCAGTTTGCTTTGTAATCTGGAATTCTGGATGCATTTATTTTTATATATCATATCCTTATATTTTGAATGCCTTTATATTCTCAACTCGTATTGAAGCTGTCTTTACTCATGGTATAGATGTTGTATGCGGCGAAACCTGCACATGGCATGCAATTAATTGATTCATTTATGGAGAAGACTTCATAAGTATGATTTACTTGTGTCTAATCCATTTTGCTTTAATTCAGCAAATAAAATATGTTTAAACTAATTGATTGGGACCCATAAAACATCTCAAATTTTAAGGATTTCCTGATTTTACTTAAATCCATTCAAACATTCTACAGGAAAACTTAGTTTTGCCGAAGATTTCTTAATTCAAAAGTTTATGAATACCTGTTCACACTTTCAAAAATAACCAATTTAAATAAAAAGGTATGTAGATGTAAAAAGATACCAGAATTAAAATGATGTACACCAGACACGAGTTAAGTCTACAAAAAAAGCATCAGTGACGCTCGAATGAAAAAAGTTAAAAGGCTAAATACATTACAAAGTTAAGGAATCTATTCCTTGGGTAGACAATCCTTAGCTTTTCGAAAAGGTCAAAGTTTATAATAGGACAGTGACTCAAAAAAGAAACAAACGAGAAACAACTCGAAGTCAGAATACCGTGAGTAATGATGACCGTGCTTGAAAGTCACATGTAAAGCTCATTCTGCCGTGTCCTGAATTTAGATAACAAAAAACGAAAATAAGCTTTCACGAGTGTTATTGCATGCAAGTAGTATTTTAGCGCACGAAATAGTAAATAGAAAGCATCTCACTGATTCTCAGGAAAAGAATACTATGGTGGCCGGATGCAGCCATTTCGCCTTTTCGCCTTTTCTCCTTTCTCCTTTCAACTTTCACGCGAAATCGAGAAATCGGGAAATCGGGAAATCAAGAAAGCGAGAAAGCGAAATCGAGAAATCGGGAAAGCGAGAAAGCGAAATCGAGATATCGAGAAATCGAGAAATCGAGAAATCGGGAAATCGAGATATCGAGAAATCGAGAAATCGAGAAATCGGGAAATCGGGAAATCGAGAAAGCAAAAACGCGAAATCGAGAAATTCATTTCGCGTTTTCGCTTTCGTGTTTTTGCTTTCTCGATTTCTCGATTTCCCGATTTCCATATTTCTCGATTTCCCTATTTCTCGATTTCCCTATTTCTCGATTTCCCTATTTCCCAATTTCTCGATTTCTCGATTTCCCGATTTCCCGATTTCGCGTTTGCAAAGTGAAGGAAGAAAACACAAAAACACGAAAATGCGAAATGGCCGCATCCGGCCACCATAGAATACGCATTTGCCTCATCACATATCTTAATCTAATAGTTGTCAAACGGCCTACATTAAATGTTTTGACTCCGGATTCATTGACATTTTATCCGGAATTTTTGAGAAAGCAAACCGATAGTGTGCTTTTGAAACGTGATCTATAATGTGAATAAATCAAGACGTGTAGGATGTTAGTCAACACAATGAATACCATTTTCAAAACCGTACCATAGTACAAATATGTAGATGCTATAAGGTTAAACTATTAAAACAAACAAACAAAAATTGAATTAAAAATATATAATAAACTAACGTTCCTGTTAGTAATTTTTTTCAAATTCTTTTGAATATATATAATATCGATAAAGACAATATTAATCAAAACCAAGGAGTAAACAAAGACTCACAAAACCAAAGGACATTTACATCAACAGTTATAAATAATAATTAAGAAACAACACGAACTCCACTAGAAACCGGGAGTGAAATCAGGTGCTCCTGAAGGGTAAGCATTTCCTGCACCGTATACGGCACCTGTCGTGTTATTTCTTTGTTCAGTTCGGTAATGATGGAAGGTTATTATGACTGAGGAAGAATATCAGATATGATTTCTGACACACTTTTGCCATAATTGCCAATCAGCTTATGATGGCGACCGGATATTTCTTGAGTGATGACCTTAATTTAATTAATTCATAGCCTGTCTTAAACACGAACGTCAAGTATTTACGGATGGACATTTTCTTTATCGAATGAATCTATTTTTAAATTCTAACATTCTTCTTTGTGAATATATTACTACACGGCCGACACTCGGCTAACCGAGAGATTGGTCGGTTAATCTATATTGAGTATGCGGCTATATCGGCGGTTGGTCTGTTAATCGGGTTGGCTAAAGTCTGTTAATCAGGAGTTATCGAGAAAATCATTGAAAGTTCAGCATGTTTCATTGTATAACTTTCTAAATATATTTTCATCATAAAAAGTATTCATGTCTAACAAAACAATTCAATGTACTGAATTCAGTGGTGTAATTATTATTTTTCTAGCTTCAATGTACGATCTATAAAATGAAAAGGCGGATTGCTCATCAATAAATTTATACACATTTTACACACATAAAATGTACACAAAATGACACATTGGTTAAATTTACTTGCATTCATTATTTTGAACATCGAAAAAAGAAAGGCATTATGTTTGTTAACCATATTGATATCATTGTGTGAAAAATCTACACGAAAATCTGTATTTTGGTGACATAAACCAATCTTTATTTAAAACCTGGTCTGTTAATGGGTCGGATGTATAAACCCGGTCTGTTAATTGGTCTGTTAAGAGTTATGAATGGCAATAAAATATACTTTTATTGCTATATGGGGTGTTATCGGATCAAATGAGTAGGCTCAAGACGAACGGCTAAAATATACGAAAACAACACATGAGCAATGAAACATAACATATACGGAAACAACACATGAAATTGAAAATTGATAGAAATGGTTTCAAAAAGTGTAATATTAAAGTAATATTAATTTCTTCCAAGAATGATCGCATATATCATGTTGATTCTGTTTAATTGTCATGAATGACACACATTTGTCATCTACATTGGTAACCAGTATAGAAATCAGAAATAAACGTCGTAATGTAACTAAACATCAGTAAGTAAAATATATTGGGATGACAAAATATGAAAAATAAAGAAAAAATAATGAGTAAGATAAATAAAATGTAGACTTGAAAAAATGACATAACCATTTAAAGAATACAGAAATAAACAATACCCCCAATCCGGACCCTCATGGTTTACACGAGAATCTGGATGGAAACGCAGAATATAGAATAATATATAAGGACAGTAGAGAGTGATACATTGCTAAAAAACAAATTCTAGAAGTTTACATGCAGACAAGTAGTTCTCCTCTGCACTTATGTAAAAAGGAACTAAACTGAATAAAATTAATTGAAACTTAAAATAACCAAATGTAGCTGCATTCGCTTCTTTCCGTTTACTTTTTTAGAGTGATTTGTAAACAACATATGATTAAGTAATAGAAGAAAAGAACCAATTGGATGATGCTAACGAATTAGGGTTTAACGCCCAGTGACAAAAATCATGTTCATATGTCAACGAGAACACGTTATATGTACACTGTGTTGTATTAGAAAGACACTTTCAGTCGGAATTGAGAACGTGCTACTTCTAACAGACACAAAAATTAAGGCTGATTGAAATCGTCAATAAAAAATTCATGCATATTCCAGAGGCCAATCCATATCACGCTATATTGAAGTGACACACCCTTCAATAAAATGCAAAGAAAGTCAAAATAAAAATGCTCTTTCTAGGATACTGTGGCACCGTATTGTCATGTTTGTTTACTCAGGAACATCTCATTCTTCAATTTTTTAAGGGGAAAATATAAAGGTAGCAAAATTATTGTAGTGGCTAAATAACTCTTAACTGACACAATTGCAATTGTCCAACCCATTAACAGACTTTATTCCCATACTTTTCAATAAAACGTGGTATTATTCACGTTATTTTACAATTATGAAATATTTACTAATGTCAATTTATTTTTTAGAACCACAGTACCATTTTTGGTCCTTTAAATGATATCTAAATTTGTTTGTTTCGCTTTGTATTAAAAAATTGCTATGCGTATAAGCATAAATACTACATACTTGCGCGACGCCTTTTAGTTTTACTGAAAACTGCGCAGACTAAGAAATGTTTTTACAAGTGCAAAATGCTCTATGATAGCTATCATTTTGTCAGACACTTTTTTTTTTGATTTGGTTCTTATAACATGCCAAAAATCTGTATATTTAATAGAGTTTAACATTAAATTAAGCGTTTTACTCTTAACAGACGTATAACCAACCCGATTAACAGACCAATCGCCCATATAGCCGCATACTCAATATAGATTAACCGACCAATCTCTCGGTTAGCCGAGTGTCGGCCGTGTACTATACAAAATATAAGCAAAGACTTCTAAATCCATACTAAAACAGTATAAAATAATCAACATTATGGTTGTTATTAAATTTTGTTGTGATTATTGTAAATTGTGTTTACGGTTATTGTGAGCAGCAAGGATTTAAAATCATGCTTTATGAATTGAAAACACACAAGTATTTTTAAATATTTAATAAATTTATCTTACTTTCCGTTTTATGGAAGTTGAAGCCCGCTGTATGAAACTTTATCCTGTTATGAAACAGGCGAAGCAAGACGGTAACCAGGTGTCTTTGATACGGGACAAACTATTCATTAACGGAGAACAATTCGAAATTACAGAACACATTGATATAGATGATCAGCACAGAGGACATCCGAATGGAGGGTTCAGAGACATAATGATGACCCCAGCTAATACTAACGGTCGCCCTTATAAACGACAAAGATCTGGATCAAACCCAAGTAGTGAATCAACTCACCTATAGGAATGCCAAGGAGAGCATAACCAACATTTATCAGATGTAACTTTTAACTGTAACAATACTTTAAATACTACTAAGAATGTATACATAAGAAGTGATATAAATATTTTGTGTTTAAACTGTTGTGGTGTTAAAAAAAGATTGAACTATCCTGAATTTCAATCATTAATGAGTAATAATGATATAATTTGTTTAGTAGAAACAAAAACTGATGATGTAGATATTATTGATTTACCAGGTTATGAATTTACAATGAAAAATAGAAAGAAAGTGTCAAGAAATAGGTCAGGTGGTATAACTTTAGGGTACAAATTAGAACATGCAAATAAAATTAAAATTTTAACAACTGACAGTCAGTTTGTTCTTTGGTTCAAAGTATCGTCAGATTTACTCGATATTGATGATGACATAGTTTTTGGCATAGTATATATTCCTCCGGAATACACAAATTACTCATCTCAAGATGCTTACAGTCAGTTAGAAAATGAATACATTATTTTTTCTGATAATTATAAATATGTGTCATTACTTGGTGATTTCAACGGACGAACAGCAGACGACGACGATTTTGTTATTATACATGATGATAAACATACCGATAATATTACAGATTTTATAGAAAATAAAGTGTATATGCTTGACGAATTAAATATTCCAAAGAAAAGAAAATCTTTGGACAGGGTAAAAAATGGATACGGGAAACGATTTTTAGATTTATGTAAAGGAAACAATTTATTTATTGTAAATGGTCGAATTGGTGATGATAGACAGTATGGTAAATTAACATGTAGAAATAGCAGTATTGTAGATTATTGTATTAGTAGTGTTGAGTTGTTAAAATATTTTACTAATTTCCATGTACTTGATTTTTGCACCTTATATTCTGATGTTCATTCGCCATTACAGATAACTTTGGCAAGCACTAAACAAGATGTTGTAAACAATCAGTGTTTAAATACTGTAACAGATACATGTAATCGTCCAGAAAATATTAAAAAATGGGATAATGATAAAATTGGGGATTTTCAAAATGGGATAGATGTAGAAGAGATTCACGCTCTAATTGAAGATATTAATAAAGTTGAATCAAATATGGACAAAAATGAAATGAACCTGATTGTTAATAACATGTGTGATTTATTTTTGGATTCTGCTAGGGCAACATTTGGGGTAACCAAAACTAGTGGGTTAAAGAAGTATAAAAACAAGCCTGTAAAATTGGATAAAGAATGGTTTGATTATGATTGTAAATTTGCTCGCCAAAATTATCGCAAACTCAAAAGAAAATTTAAGAACAGTAGTACTGATGAAAATCGTCAAATCATGAAATCTTCGGAGAAACAATACAAAAAAACTTTAGATAAATCAATTATTGCTCATAGAAAGAAAATGGCAAAAAAAAATAAACACATTGAGATCCAATAACTCAAAAGAGTATTGGAAATTACTTAACAGTAGAAAAAAGAGAGCCCAACCTGACATCCCTATCAACAAATTATTCGATTTTTTCAAAAATCTGAACACCGCCCCAGAAATTGAAGAAAATACAAATATTCCAACTCTAAACCCGAATGATGTCGATAGGCTTAATGAAAATTTAAACAGAGGAATTTCTAAAGACGAAATTCTTAAGGGCATCAAAAACCTGAAAAATGATAAAGCATTTGGGGATGATCGTATAATAAACGAATATATCAAGTCTACAGCTAGTTTATTCATTGAATTATACGAAAAATTATTTAACGTTATATTTCGCACTGGTATTATACCAGATACTTGGCTAGTTGGTTACATTAAGCCTGTTTATAAAAATAAAGGTAGCAAGTTGGACCCCAAAAATTTTAGACCAATTACCATTTTAAGTTGTATGGGGAAACTTTTTACCGCAATCTTATGCGAGAGACTAAATCTTTTCTCTGAAGAATTCATGATTTTAAACGAAAACCAATGTGGTTTTAGAAAGGGTTATTCAACCATTGATAATTTATTTGTGATTCATACATTGTTTGAAATTTTAAAGTTAAAAAAGAAAAAACTATTTTGTGCATTCGTCGATTTCGAAAAGGCTTTTGACACGATATGGCGAGATGCACTATGGTACAAAATGCTTTTAAATAATATGAATGGATGTATGTATAATGTAATTGTAAATATGTATCAAGGTACAAAGTCATGTATTTTATATAACAATGCCTTATCTGATTTCTTCCCATGTAGTAACGGGGTTAGACAAGGTGAAAATTTATCGCCATTTCTTTTTTCTTTATTTTTAAATGATCTCGATTCTTTTTTGCAAAACTGTAACCTTGAGGGCCTAAAATCAGTGTCAATAGAGCTTGAGGAAAAACTTGATATTTTTTTTAAACTTTTTATCATTCTGTACGCTGATGATACTGTTTTGATGGCCAAATCAGAAACTGAACTCCAAAAACTTTTAGATTGTTTCCAAGATTACACAGATGTATGGAAGCTTAAAGTTAATGTTGATAAAACAAAGGTCGTGGTTTTTTCAAGGAGACGACTATCATGTAATTTTCAATTTTTACTTAATGGCAAAAAACTTGATATTGCTGATGAATTTAACTACTTAGGAATAGTTCTAACAAGAACAGGCAATTTTGATAAAACAAAACAGTTTAATGTAGAAAAAGCTACCAAGGGTCTTTACGAAGTGTTAAGACTAGGTCGTCTACATAATCTTTCTATATATAGCCAGCTAGATTTATTTGATAAAATGGTAAAGCCAATACTACTGTACGGTTGTGAAGTATGGGGTATTGGCAATAACGACATGATTGAAAGGGTACATCTAAAATTTTGTAAATTGTTATTAAGTCTGAAAACATCTACACCCTCTTATATGATTTATGGGGAGCTTGGGAGATATCCTATAGACTTGGACATAAAAACTAGATTGATTTCATTTTGGGGAAGATTAAACTCTGGTAAAGAGACAAAACTATCATATATTTTATATAAATTGTGTTATCACATGTCTATTAATGACAATGTGAATTTTTCATGGTTAAACAGAATAAAGACTAATCTGAACGAATGTGGTATCCCAAATGTATGGGAAACGCAATCTTTTATAAATTGCAAGTGGTTAGTTTCATTCATCAAACTTAGACTTAAAGATCAGTATGTACAAGTCTGGCATTCTTTACTAGAAAACTCGCCAAAAGCACTAAATTACAAACTTTTTAAAGATTTTTTTGGAAAAGAAGATTATTTTGAAATTCTTTGAAACAAACTGTCTATTGATTTGTGTAGATTTAGGACCACAAATCACAAGCTCCCTATTGAACAGGGTAGATGGAACAATATAGTCAGAAACAATAGAATTTGTCTTCTATGTAATAAAAATGATATTGGTGATGAATTGCATTATATATTAGAATGTAAATACTTTAAAGAAAACAGGAAACATTATCTGTCACATTATTATTTACAAAATGCAAATATTGTCAAATACAAAGAGATTATGTCTTCAAAAAACAAATCAGTAATGATTAAATTATGAAAATTCATAAAGATTATTAACACAGGTGTATGTGCTCCTGGCTAAAATGGACTTCAGATATTTTCTTAGCAACTATTTTGTTTGCTCTGTCTTGTTGTAAATATTGTACATAATTGCATGTCTTCTCTATACCTATGTATATGGTTTATTGAGAATAAAAATATATATATAATGATATATTACAATACAAAAAATAAATAAAAATTACTCATAAAACTTAAATAATAAAATGGTATGAAATAATTAACGTAGAAATATAATGATTATTGTTTATAAACATTTTTTTGTAGGATGCAAGAATTTATTTAGATTTAATTTTTATGTTTCCTTTACAATTGAATATTTAAAAATACCAAAGCAGACGATCTTGTCATATAAAATACTTATTTCTTAATTGCAACTCTGAAAATATTCAGATTTCAATCATTGTTAGTTTCTTCAGAAACATAAATACAATATATATTTTATATATATATTTCTTTGATTCCAATTGAATTAAATACTTTTGATAATATTATCTTTCTGTTTTCCGATCTACTATTAATATTTTAACCAGAATGTTCTCTCCCGTAAGTCTATGATGAAATACACAGTATCCCGTGGTTAAATTTTCAAAAATAATTAGTTTACATGTTATCAAAAGAAAAGAAAATACCACGTTATAATTGACCCAGATACAAACAGTGTACAGTGGTCGTTTTAAAATAAATATAATTGCGTCGTCAAGGGCCATCAAGGGACCATATCCAAGACGTAGATAACAACCTGTTAAGACCTGTATAAATGACCGAAAACTTTCGAGACTTCCGGCCGAGAGATATCGAGTGGCCCATAGACACATCCAAAACTCGCCAATATATAAGCATGAACCCCTCAGGGGGTTCATGCAAAAAATACTACTGGTGATCTACCACTCAAAACTATTCTTAAATTTTAGATGATCGAGGTTAACACATTAACAAATCTTAATTCTCAGATCTTAATGCACAGTAGAATCACCGAATTTCCTTTGATATATTTATCTCAATAAAATGATCACGTGATTCCACTCTAGTGTTTACTTGATTCTTCGAAATAAAATGTTCACGGGATGTTGTGTTAATAAGGTAATTTTGTCTGAACCGGAAGGGGAGAAAAGAAAAATTTAGTTACTCATTTGTCCTTTATTTAATTTAATCGATTGCATGTGAAGTATGATACAACAATACCTAATTCAAAGAAAAATGGAAGAATTTGAAGAATGATGGATGAAATAATACTAGAATCTACTGAAAGCTATACGGATACATTCATTTTGATTTGCTTTAAATTAAATTATCAACCTTTCTCTTTGCGACAAAATACATTCTCGTCCTGTCGATTAACAACCCCGTTAGTTTCACGTATATCAATGTGGTATATTATACTACAAGGATATAATTCTGTAAAATCAGCTGAATGCTTGAATCACATTCTATTGTTAAAGAAATAGCTAGCTTCTCAATTCTCAAAATAAATGTTTGTCAAACTGCTATATATCCAATGAATTGTTTGTGATAAAGTATGTGGTTCATGTTTTTTTTAATGTGACTGTGAGAGTTGAACACATGCTCATCGATTTCGTTAGCTGCATCTGAATGTTGTTTGTCTTATCACTATGTTCGGTCTAGAATAAATGTTATATTCAAGTTATTAAATATCCCGGGCAGGCGCGGATCCAGAAAAGGGGGGGGTCCGGGGGTTGGACCCCCCCCCATTTTTTTTTTTGGACGATCAATGCATTTGAATGGGGACATGCAATTGGACCCCCCCCCCCCCTTTGTCCTGGGTTAGGAACCCCCCTTTTTAAAAATGGCTGGATCCGCCCCTGCCGGACAACCCCATATGTTTATCTCAAAATTTCCTTTGTGTGAAAGTTGTTTTGTTGCTGGCTTCGTGGAAATAAATGGATCTAAGAGAAGAAATAATGGCAATTGTGTAATATAACGACATATGTGATGTCACAGACAGTAAACGTGTCTATGGTTGGCACAAAATTGAAACAGCACGTTTAATATTTTGAGGCGTCCGAAGTGAGTTTCTTGAATTACCTTCATTAGGAACATTCAACGCCGAATATTTAAAAGCCGACGATGTGTAAGTACCGAAAAGTAAACGAGTCAACAACTTTTAAATTTTAGCATACGCTAGCATTATTTTGTGTGAAATCATATCAGCTATAAACAAAGATATTTGCCTTCATGGATTCATGTTCAGAGGTTCCTTTAGAAAACACATCATAATGTCCATTTTTGTAATTGTTTTTCAATATTCATGTCTAACTTGATTTCTAACTTAACAAAACAATGAAATGAACTAGTACACATTTCTGTTTAGAGGTCAGCTGAAATTTTTCCCCCAGGAATAGATTACCTTAGCCGTATTTGGTACAACAGTTTTTGGAAATTTGGGTCATCAATGCTCTTCAACATGTTCAATATTGTACTTGTTTGGCTTTATAACTGTTTTGGTCTGAGCGTCACTTATGAGTCTTATATAAACGAAACGCGCGTCTGGCGTATTAAATTTATAATCGCTGGTACCTTTGATAACTATATAGGAAATATACATTTAACTCTTGGTTTTATTTTTTAACTATTACATAGAATCTGATCTTATTTTTAATTTTAAAGTACCAATCATTTCTTTTCAAAGATAACCCTCTTCTACGTTTCGGTTAATCTTTCAAAATTGACTCTGGTAAAACGACATATTTCTGCAAATTCTATATTTTCTTTACAGACTATAGACAGTACAATTAATTATTATTTATAGTATTTATACGCACTTTATTCAATGATAAAAAACCAAAATCCGGAAATACATATATGTATACACTATATATTGCAGCAAATAAAACTGCCTTCTGGTAAACTGCGTACAACAATTTATAATATAACAATGTTTTATTACATCACAAACACCAGTCCTCGGATATCTATTTACTGGTGATTAATCGTCATCAAGGAGTGCAATTTTCCTGTTTTGTATTAGAAAAAAAAAAACACTTTCTAAATGTTTATGTAAAAAAAACACCATTAAAATAAGAGACATAACAACAGTTTAGGATAAATTATCCCTTTAATTTGATTTTGAATTTGAATTTGATTCAGTACTGGATATCACTGGACAGGTTTAAATAATCTTAAATTTTATTATCAAAATTTTATATGATGCGTAATTTAGTGTTGACAAGAATTTTCCTGTAGTTTCCGGATAATGTTGATATCTTACAAGTACTATTGAGTACATGTACCTAACAATATAATATAAAATGTAAATAATGATTAATTAGTTCGATCATAACTGCATAAGAGTAGTAAGTAAACAACTAGAATTTCTTTTTTGTCATTGTTTCTGTAATGTACATTATTTTTTTTAAGTTCTAAAACATTCTTGACAAATTAGAAAAAAATATATGTTATATTTATGTTTCAGAAAGTGTTTACATATTCCGGAATTTACCTTGTACAATGTAATAAAAATAGTTTTATTTATTTATTTTCTAGTTATCTATAGATGATTCTAGAATTAGAATGAATTTGGTATATAAGCTAAGATTTTTGTTACTTGTTTGGTGAATAAATATCATTGTAGAAATAGTATTGTCAATAGTATAGAAGTGATATTAGTTTAGACGGATTATTTAGCAGTATTCTAATGTGATATATTTTTTTTTATTTGATATGCTGTACATACTGTAAATAACCGTTAATTTTTTTAAGTTGGAAAAAGATTCCGTGTTAATCTGATTTTGCTACAATCGTAATACTAGTACATGTAGTTCTTTTCGTGTTTGAAACATATTTTTCTAATTTCAGAAAAAAGAAAACTAACAGCTTACAAAAAGTTAAATACGATGGATAAAATTTTCTGTACGCTTGTCCTGGTAGCTTCGTTTGCTGTTTATTCTGCCACGTCAGATGTGCCACAGATTGAGTGCAATGCAACCGTTGATGAAACAACGGAAACTTCGCTACCTTCTGTGAAACTAAATATTGAACATCTGTATAGCAGTGTAACGAATGGCGTTCCATACAGTAAAGCTCCCAGCATGGTACCAGGGGTTACGTTTGGAGGAAATATTTCATCATATGTGGTCAGTGTTACTGTATCTCGTTCAAATACACAAAAAATTACATTTGCATATAATGGATCTCATATTTGTGCCTCTGCGCAACTGCGTCTAGAAACTGATACCTGCTGGAGTGGTTCCTCAACCGGATGTAACAATAAAACAACAACATGTGACTCTACTTGTTTTCTGTCAAACGAATTCTATAAACGACATACCTTGAAACTTTTTGACAGTCTTACGTCAAGTTCTAGTATTGGTTCTTGGACAATGTCAGACTGGCTATCAGTGTATACGACATCAAACAAACAACTAGAATGTTTCCATAGAGACGAGGGCTTCTACAGATTCGAAAATAGTGAGTACATTAAAGAACCGAACTTAACTCGGGTTACTTGTCCAATAGGGCAACGTTGTCGAATCTCAATAGGGAAACTGGTACCTTCGTCTATTCCAAAAGCATATGTGGGATGTGAAAGAGATAGCGGACATTATGATGGCTGTGAAAAGGGATGCAACACTTGGCAGAGATCACCAACAACCGGATATAGAGAAAGATGGGGTGCTATGTGTAGATACTGTTGCAATGAGGATTTGTGTAACAGCCCCGTGAAATGCAGTAATCTAAAATGCGATCTAACTTCCACATTAACAGAAAATGATATGTCGAATTTGAGTCATAGGAATATTGGAAATCATTTGTATTTTGTCTTGGTTTTATACTTAATTTATTCACTGATTTGAAGAATAGAAATGAAAAATTCGTCTATCTATGGCCCCTTTAAAATGGATAAAACTTGTTAATATTGACTATGAAAACCATGTGTTAGAAAGAAAATTCGTACACTGAAGAACATGAATTTTTTCTTCATAGCTGTAACATTGAACATTGTTGAAGTAATAGTCTGTTATATTATAAAATATATATAATGTTATGAAGATTATTTTCACAAATAAGTCTAGGCTACTAACACATGTGAAATCTTATCTCTCGACACTTTTCATTAACATCCATCCAACACATTGTGTATCCTGTTGAACTACATTTCATAATTAAAGGTAAAATTTAATTAAACTGTATTTGAATTACTTAGCTTTATTTTGTTTATATCTTGCTATAACATACTGATTAAATACAAAGCTTTGTCAATGTTCTGATGCGAAAAAAGCTTGACAGGGTTAACATAGAAAATCGGTGTTGGCATATACCTAGGCGAAAAAGATGCAAAGTATTTGCAGATTTCTGGGGGAGTTGAGGGGAGGAATCATCAATAGTTTTGCAGAACAAAGTAAAAACGTCAAAATGTTAAAGAAAAATATTGATATTAATGGTGATCTGTGATTCGTATATGAGGTGTTATTAGTTGTAAAGGCAAATACTTCCTCATAACGGGTGCACTATTTTATTCTTAAATTATAGATGAGTTCAACCCCTTAACAAATCGTAATGCGCAGTACATGTAGTATCATTGAATGTCCTACGCTGTATATCTCTAAATAAAATGTTAACTTGATTCCACTTAATCTATTATTCGTATTTTTTAAAAATACTCACGTCATACCACTTATCAAAAAAGTGTTTACTTGATTCTCCTTAATAAAGTGTTTACTGGAAGTTGCATTGACGGGATAGTTTTGTCTGAACCGGAAAGAGAGAAAAGAACAATTTAGTAACTTTAAGTCTCCTCTAGATCTGTCTTTTATTTAATTTAATTTATTGCATGTGTAGCATGATAGAACAATACATAATTCACAGCAAGATGAAACCATACTAAATTTGAAGAAATAATACTAGAATGTACTATAAGCTATACGGTTACATTCATTTTGATTTGCTTTAAATTGTATGGTCACCCTTTCTCTTTGCGACATAATACATTCTCGTTATGTCCGTTAAAAACTGCGTTAGTTCCACGTGTATTTATGTGGTATATAACACTACAGGGAGATAACTCTGAAAAATGAAAAAGTCAGCTAAATGTTTGAATCACATTTTACTGTTAAGGCAATATTTAGTTTCTCAATGATCAAAATAATTTTTTGTCAAATCGCTTTATATCTAATGATTTTTTTTGTGACAATTTATGGTTCCTGTATGCTAAAATTGGTATATGTTTGTCAAAGGGTCAAAGTACATAATATGGTTTGTACCACATTAATGTGACTTATCATCCTATCACCACTAAGGTCTCACATAAATGTTATATTCAAGTTGTTGAATATCCTGGCCACACCATATGGATTTATTTATAATTGTATGATTCCACAGTCGTTTATCTGATTTGACTTCAAATTATATGGTCTTGAACTATACATTATAGGTACTGACGTTGTTTATCATTTTAATAATGTGTAATAGTATACTTTAATTTGTTTTTGTAAATTATTCATGTTATTATATTTACTCTTTTGCTTATTTTTGGTAATAACCATTTGATGTGACTTGGTACTTGTACATCCCGTGTTTTAGTGCTATGGTATTTTTTGGTATTCTTATTTAATTTCGTTTTTGCTAAATTTAATCTGCTTTGTCTGTATGTTTTTCTGTTTTTCTTTGATGACATACTTGCAACCCTTGCAACAACTCTTTGAGGGGTCCGTAGGTGGCCTGTTGCAAGGCAAATTGTCTGTCCCTACCCAATATACTCTCATTTTCCAGTGGCAGTCCAAATTTCCCCGACCATCATCCCGAATTGCCTCTATTATGACAGGACCTATCTATTGTTTATATTGCTAACTTGTTCTCGTCCTGAACAGGCATGCAATATTTGCCACTGGACGTTAATCAACCAAAAACCAATCAATCAAGTTTATGCTGCATAAGATTATGATAAAATGTGAACTGCTGTAGTCCTATTTTTTTAACATTTTTTCCTAGTATGTCTGTTTGTTTGTTCACATATTGTTGTAAAAAAATGAAAGTTTATGTCTGATAATTGAGAGGTTTAGTTAGCTATTAAAAAAGGTTTAATCCACAATTTTTTACACAAAATTCCTGCACCAAGTTATGTGTTCATTCGTTTAATGTGTTTGCGCTTTTGTCATCTGAAAAAAAGACTTTGTGATTTGAGTTTACCTCGGAGGTCGGTATATTTGTCATTTTACCTTAATTTAATTATATTTGATTACTTAATATCGATTTCCTAAATGGATATTTTTTAGAAACCTTTCTGAATTAACTCTTAGAACTACAAACCTTACTGTCTTCATAGTCTCTGTAATTTTCCCTTCTTCTTTCTTGATAAAACAATACTCCATCTGCATTACTGCCTTCAACAATGAACAAAACCCTTAATGTATAATCAGTTACATTCCTGCCTTCAACAATGAACAAAACCCATACTGTATAATCAGTTTCATTACTACATTTACCTTCAACAATGGACAAAACCCATACTGTATAATCAGTGAAATTATTGCCTTCAACAATGAAAAAACCCTATACTGTATAGTCAGCTACATTATCGCCTTCAACAATGAACAAGACCCATACTGTATAGTCAGCTACATTACTGCATTAAACAATGAACAAAACCCATACTGTATAATCAACTACACTACTGCCTTCAACAATGAACAAAACCCATACTATATAATCATTTATGTTACTGCCTTCAACAATAAACAAAACCCATACTGTATAATCAGTTATGTTATACTGCCTTCAACAATGAACAAAACCCATACTGTATAATCAGCTACATTACTGCTTTCAACAATGAAAAACCTTACTGTATTATCAGTTATGTTACTGCCTTCAACAATGAACAAAACCCATACTGTATAATCAGCAACTCTACTGCTTTCAACAATGAACAAAACTCATACTGTATAAACAGTTACATTACTGCGTTCAACAATGAAAAATACCCATACTGTATAATCAGTGAAATTATTGCCTTCAACAATGAACAAAAACCTAACTGTATAATCAGTTACATTTCTGCCTTCAACAATGAACAAAACGCAAACTGTATAATCAGTTTCAATACTGCCTTCAACAATGGACAAAACCAATACTGTATAATAAGTTATATTACTACATTTACCTTCAACAATGGACAAAATCCATCCTGTATAATCAGTTTCATTACTACATTTACCTTCAACAATGGACAAAACCCATACTGTATCATCAGTGAAATTATTGCCTACAACAATGATTTAAACCTATACTGTATAGTCAGCTACATTACTACCTTCAACAATGAACAAGACCCATACTGTATAGTCATTTGTGTTACTGCCTTCAACAATGAACAAAACCCATACTGTATAATCAGTTATGTTACTGCCTTCAACAATGAACAAAACCCTAACTGTATAATCAGTTACATTTCTGCCTTCAACAATGAACAAAACGCATACTGTATAATCAGTTTCACTACTGCCTTCAACAATGGACAAAACCCATACTTTATAATCAGTAACATTACTACATTTACCTTCAACAATGGACAAAATCCATCCTGTATAATCAGTTTCATTACTACATTTACCTTCAACAATGGACAAAACCCATACTGTATAATCAGTGATATTATTGCCTTCAACAATGAAAAACCCTATACTGTATAGTCAGCTACATTACTGCCTTCAACAATAAACAAAACCCATACTATATAATCAGTTATGTGACTGCCTTCAACAATGAACAAAACCTATACTGTATAATCAGCTACATTACTGCCTTCAACAATGAACAAAACCCATACTGTATAATCAAATATGTTTATGCCTTCAACAATGAACAAAACCCATACTGTATCATCAGTTATGTTACTGCCTTCAACAATGAACAAGACCATTACTGAAAAATCAGTTTCATTACTGCCTTCAACAATGAACAAAACCCATACTGTATAATCAGCAACTCTACTGCTTTCAACAATGAACAAAACTCATACTGTATAAACAGTTACATTACTGCGTTCAACAATGAAAAATACCCATACTGTATAATCAGTGAAATTATTGCCTTCAACAATGAACAAAAACCTAACTGTATAATCAGTTACATTTCTGCCTTCAACAATGAACAAAACGCAAACTGTATAATCAGTTTCAATACTGCCTTCAACAATGGACAAAACCAATACTGTATAATAAGTTATATTACTACATTTACCTTCAACAATGGACAAAATCCATCCTGTATAATCAGTTTCATTACTACATTTACCTTCAACAATGGACAAAACCCATACTGTATCATCAGTGAAATTATTGCCTACAACAATGATTTAAACCTATACTGTATAGTCAGCTACATTACTACCTTCAACAATGAACAAGACCCATACTGTATAGTCATTTGTGTTACTGCCTTCAACAATGAACAAAACCCATACTGTATAATCAGTTATGTTACTGCCTTCAACAATGAACAAAACCCTAACTGTATAATCAGTTACATTTCTGCCTTCAACAATGAACAAAACGCATACTGTATAATCAGTTTCACTACTGCCTTCAACAATGGACAAAACCCATACTTTATAATCAGTAACATTACTACATTTACCTTCAACAATGGACAAAATCCATCCTGTATAATCAGTTTCATTACTACATTTACCTTCAACAATGGACAAAACCCATACTGTATAATCAGTGATATTATTGCCTTCAACAATGAAAAACCCTATACTGTATAGTCAGCTACATTACTGCCTTCAACAATAAACAAAACCCATACTATATAATCAGTTATGTGACTGCCTTCAACAATGAACAAAACCTATACTGTATAATCAGCTACATTACTGCCTTCAACAATGAACAAAACCCATACTGTATAATCAAATATGTTTATGCCTTCAACAATGAACAAAACCCATACTGTATCATCAGTTATGTTACTGCCTTCAACAATGAACAAGACCATTACTGAAAAATCAGTTTCATTACTGCCTTCAACAATGGACAAAACCCATACTGTATAACCAGTTATATTTCTGCCTTCAACAATGAAAAAAAAACCATACTGTGTAATCAGTTTCATTACTACCTTCAACAATTGACAAAACCCATACTGTACATGTAAGTTTAAACTTCCTTTTGCATTATTTAGTACATCTTATATAAATAGTTCCTGATGAAGACATAGCAAGGGAAATCTTTAGAATCCAGAATAGTTTAACTCATAAAGTTTTGCCTTTGTACTGTCTCACTTACACATCATATAAAGATAGTTCCTGTTGTAGACAGAACAAGAGAGTATGGAAGTAAGATCACCATGACAAAGAGATTGTAGTAGTTTATACTTTGTCCTTGGTCAGTCAGTATATGTAATGAAAGATTGTCCATAACTGTAACAATGATATTATCTGATGGCGTTGTTAGTATTCCTACAGGTATTAATGGCTTGACATCAGGGTGTTCAGAGTAAGTCCCTAGAAAGTCTCCTCTTGGTGATAACATTATCAATTTATCTATGTTATCATAATGTAACCGGAGAGCACGAATTTCATTACAAAATTGCTTGTCTCCACCGGGACTCGAACCCGGGACCTCTGTGTTACAAGGCAGCGCGCTAACCGACTGAGCTAAAGAAGTACTTCCTTAACTCAACCGCTTACGGCTGACTAAGTATCTACTAAGTTTTCTAAGGGAAGCAATCCCGTCACAATAATCTAACAGATCCACCACACAAATGTTACCAGTACTGGCAGTAGTTACACTTCCAGGGTAGGTAAATAGTTGTTTGTTGAGATTATCATGTTCATATTCCTTTAATTGTTTTCCTTCCTGATCCAGTACAATAACTACACGTCTTCCTTTGGCAGGGAATGGTTCTCCTGGAGACCTAGGTCCTATGATGACTGTGATCACTGGTCACATGAATACTGGTTAGTAACAATGGTTTTACACCATACCTCGAATCTATTATCTCCCCTGTCATGGTGTTGATTAGTTTGAAATAAGTCTCACCTGTTACAACAAGAATGTTATTTGAATTAGTAGTTGCTATTCTATAAAGCTTAGTGTTTAAAATTGTTATAATTACAGTTTAAAATTTATTTTCCTTAATTTTGACATGTTGTAATTTTAACTTGTTATTATCTGTAATCCACATAGAACCATCAGAACATACTGCTATAATGGTGAATATTAGTTAGATCTGTTGCATAAACTTTGGATATTTCTAACTTAATTTCACTCTTCTGTGTTAGATACAGTTCTACTTTGCCTTTATTATAGTTTTCTTCTTCAATTAACTCATGTCCATTATGAACTTAAGTGATACACTTTGGACAGATAAACTCATTACAAGTATTACAGAATAGACAGCAAGCTTGGTTAGAATGTTCTTTACACTTCATATCACTGAATATAATCGTGTCCTTTGACTCTCCAGGTTTTCCAATGTCATTAATGTTAAGTATTCTATGATCTTTTCCAATCTTTAGATGTACACCATCTTTACACTTGTCACACATGAGCGAGTCACATGTGCTACATTTCCATTGAATCTTATATTTCCTCCTTCACATAATTGACATCCAACTGGAATTTGACCCTTTTGTATAGAACTTGGGAACGCCATTTCAAAATTTAAAAATGTCTGACTTTCTAACTTCCTTGGTCATTTATCTATATATCTCTCTATATATACAAGTCTTTATATATCAATATCTATTTATATCTACTTTTTTGAATTGTGTATAATATGTATAATATGTAACGGTTTTCCCCATACATGGTATTTCACAGGTAAATACTATCCAGCTGTTGAAATTGTTTTTGTTCCTATATCTTGTTATGCTATGATTCATGGTTCTAATTTTTCTTTTGGAATTGTCACTTGCTCCAATGCGATAATCTTGTGTATTTAGATAGTTAAAAATATCATCATACCTAGACTTTTACTGTTAACTGTAGTAATGCAACTACATTTCTACCTTTACTTTATTATTTATACTGAGATCTGAAAACAACTCACTTTTACCTGTATTTCACTTACCTTATTTTATATATTAAGGAAGTTCGCTTGTCATGTTTTGCAATTTTTGTCAAGATTGTGTTGCTTTGTCTTTGCAGTGCGGTTTCCTCTGCAAATAAAACAAATCTGTGATGCCATATTTTTTGCTTTTTCTGTTAGTGTCTTAAGGTTCATGTTGACCCTTTGCCTAAAATGGCCGTATTTTCACCTCAAAATTTACTCTGAGTACAGACAAACCTGCGCATCTGTAAAAAATTTCAGGCATAGAATGCCCTAGATAAATAAATTTCAAACATGTTTTATGTTTAAGAAAAATAAAAACTTACCAGGATTTAGCAGTGCACTTTTTTCATTCCTCCAGAAGGTGTCAAAATAAACTAAGTTGGGAAACAGGTTTGAGAACTTCCCCACAGGTAATAATTGAAGTGAGCGTTTTTAATTGACATGGATATTAGATGGACAATAGATACCTGACAATAATTGGTGATTTAAACTGTACCTGAGTGGACCATATCAAGGTAAACTCAACTGTTTGTTAATTTTATCATCTTCTGCAGGGACGAAAAAAGTGCACAGTAAAATCCAGTTAAGTTATGAATTTTCTAAATCATACAATGCATTTGAATTCTATTTATCTAGGGCATGCTATGCATTAAAACTTTTCTAGATGCCCAGGTTTGTCTATACACAGAGTAAATTTTGAGGTGAAAATACGGCCATTTTAGCCATAGGGTCCAAATGAACCTTAAATAATGTCTTCTATTGTACATGTTATATGCTCTTTGTGGGCCCATTTAATAAAAATAAACATCTTCTTCTCCTTTAATAGACTGATGAAAGTGGCATAAAACACCAACACTCAATCGTTCATTTTTCACAGATTTTCGGTTTGAGCGTGTGTCAAGTTAAAAAAAACGTGTATATAAAAAGTAAAATCACAAAAATACTGAACTCCGAGGAAAATTCTAACTTGGTACAGGCGTTTTCTTATGTAGAAAATGGTGGATTACACCTTGTTTTATAGCTAGCTAAACCTGTATATATAATATTGTTCCTACCAGTAATGTTTATAAGTTTAACAAAAGATGTTGCATCAGTTTCATATCCATTTACTATTTAAGGAAACAATAAAGCATTGAATGTTTCGTGTTAATCTTTTTGCATGTTAAGAAAAGCTTATAATTTCAAGCAAATCTAAAAATAAACCACTTAGTCTATAAAATAGCATAACGCTAAATCCGTTCTTTAGTAACAAACAAAATTGATTTAAAAAAACAAAAACATTGATTAGAAGTATATCATTCGTAAAAGTTTAAGCTCAAAACTTCATACTAGTCCTAGGCCTTCATTCAGCATTTCAAAACTCTAAAAAAAAAAGTATATAAAAAAATAGAATAAAGAAAGTAAATTAACTTTGAATGCGATACTGAGAACTTTGATGAGACGTACATTTTAGCAATCATTATGGCTGTATGTTAGTTCCAAAATTGTTAGTGTTCGGGCTCAATACAAAAAGAACGCTCCTATTGCCTTTATTATATACCCATCCTCCACAGGTTTATATACATATATTTTTTATTAGTTCTGGCTTTTTCAACGTACAAATAAATCGGTCAGTGAATATAAAAATCAATAGAACTTTTAGTCCAGTCAATCTAGCATAAATTTGACCCAAACCCGAAAGTAATTGCAACAGAAGATTTTTAAGTTTTAATCTTAAGCATTATACCCTAAATATACACAGAAAAAAGTCCCATAAAATCTAACTTGAGGAAGACTAAAAAAAATCACCATTTAAAATTCCTATGGAGATTTGCATTGAAAAGAGAGATAACTCTTGCAAAAAAGGCAGAAATATCAATAAAAATTGATACAAAATTATAACTTTACCGCTTCTATTCACCAGAATGTATTGATTCTTGATTTTTTTTTAGCTGTCTTTAGAGTATAACAAACAACTCTAAAGGTGTTTTCATATATTTTATCAAGCTATAATCTAGATTTCGTAATTAATTAGTTGACCATTTATTGAATTTTTCAACATGTCAAGGTAAAGAATCTCAAATTTAATAAAAATAATTAAGCATGTATTCTTCTTTTTGTGGTTTAAACTTTCTTTAGATAAGTAAGTTGCTGAAAAAATATAATATACAGATATAAACAATACCAAATTTTCACATAAAGCTTCAAATTTGCAATTATTTAAAGAAAAATGCACGAAAAAAAACTACCCATAACTCTTCGGTTTTGTACATTTCATGAGCAGAAGATTATATAGTTTAGTCAAATACAAACTTATAACTCCATCAAAGTATCATACTTTACACAAATTTCAAGAAAAATAACTAAAAACTGACCAAAAAAGACTCATTTTTGCAATAGTTATCTCCCCTTCCAATGTTAATTTCCATAGGAAATTAAAAATGCTGATTTTGAGTTTTCCTCAAGTTAGATTTTATGGGACTTTTTTCTGTGTATATAAAAGGCATAATGCTATAGGTTAGAACAAAACATTTTCTGTTGCAATTAGTTTGAGGTTGAATCTTAGTTTGACTGGACTATTTATGCAAAACTACATTTTGAAAGCAGTTACAAACCATTTGTTGAAAGGCGCAGAATTATTTGAATATATATTTGTTTATTTGGTCATAATTTTTCTTCAGTCATTTTGGTTTCTCATATATTAATTGGTAGGAATATTAAGCAAAGTTTAGGATAAAAAAATAAATTTTGCAAAAATTGATAATAAATGCTTCACAACAGACATACAAACAAACCTATGAGAGATATGCTTCTATTAGTACCAGTTGGATTAAAACCCAACATTAATTAAATAGTCACTTAATATTTTTTATGAAAAGTGTAGATTTTCATGAAATATATAACAACAATCTGTAGGTGAGAAATCCTAATGATCAATTGCACAATACTCATACCTGATATTTTCTTTTTGTCCTAAGAGAACATGGTATACACGTATCTTCTTTTATTCACATAAATAATGTGTTTAAAGGCTATACTGGAAGGCAATAATACAACACGTCAATAGGTTACACGACTTTGACGTTAACATACGACGTTACCAAAGGTGACACCAATATCATGCGTAACGTCATAGTACTACGTGAAAATTTGTAAGAAAAAGTTGACGCCATACCCGAAGACATCAACACAGATACAGAACCACATCATTGTAAGCGAGGCGTTGATACAGATCAGATTGTCAAGTTCGAGAATACATTGTTGTCAAATGAACAATAACATAAACCTTTGCATTTTACTTTTCAATGCATGCCAAAATATTCACTGGTTATAGTTATGATATTAATAAAACCGAACACCAATATGCTTAAAATCATTTAAACAGGGCATTAGTCGTATTGCTAATGCAAGTACACATTCAGTAATAATTCTAATAATTTAAGAGTTCAACAAAGTGAGAAAAAGATTTCTAAAAATTTGTAATTAAATATTCTGAAGCCCGCTACCGGGTGTGAGATTTTCTCGCTGTGTTGAGGATCCATTGGTGGACTTCGGCTGTGTTCTGCTCTTTGTTTGGTGTTATGTATATTTGACACATTCCCAATTTCTATTCTCAATACTATTAGTACAAACATACAACATGTTCAAGTCGGATTCCCAGCTAGTTCCTATCATGTAAATTATTAGACGTATAAATTAAACCAAAAATAACATGTAATAATGAAATGTGGTTTATGGAAGAATGTAATTCAATTTTGAGAGCCATAATAAGAACCAGGATGCATAGAACTAAATGTGATTTTTACGGATTCATTCAGCTTTGAATGAGTACATCATCAATTTTATAAAACCTATCTGGTAATTAGGAAGACCTCGTGTGATATTGCTGAAAAGTTTGAGTTAGGACGGTTTCAATATATTTTTTTAAGATTATCTGTAAGGATATTAAAAGTAAAATTACAAAAATACTGATCTCCGAGGTAAATTCAAAACGGAAAGTCCCTAATCAGATGGCAACATCAATAGCTCAAACACATCAAACGAATGGATAACAACTGACATATTCCTTACTTAGTACATGCATTTTTACAGTAGAAACCGGATTTATGAAAAAAAGACAATAAATCAAATACAAAGAAGTTTTTTTCTATTTATTTATCTATTAAATACTTTCAACAAGTAATTACATGTATAACAAAATAAATTAAATCATTATCTAAATTTAAGTACTGAGTAAGCTTATTTAAAAATCCATGTTTTAAGTGTTAGTTTATTTTATAAACATACATTCTTTTAAATTTGATCTTTTTTTCAAAATACATTCTTTTCAATACTATTTAGTTTAATTCAAAATTATTATTGTTTAATTTTATACATTTAAGCTACTTCCAACAATAGAGAGGTAATTATTTATACATCAGATATCCAAACGGTTGTATCGGATTTATTTGTAGACACACACAAGGAAATCATAAAGCTTTGTTAGTTTAAAATACTTCAGTGATCAATGCAAATATACAATGCACACCACTAACCGTACATTTTACCCAGGTAAGCATGTTATTTAATTTCCAAAGATACTCATCGACTTAAATGAAACATAATAAGTGTTTTCATTATTGATCTAGACCATAATTACAAATAAAGACACTTCTTTAAATTTAAACCTTTATTGGAGTTTACAAAGCATGAACTTGTAGAGAAACACACTTACGAGCATTCGGTAAATTTAAAAATAAACAACATTTTAAGTGTGCAACCTTTTATTGCCTATTGCAATGTTAGGTGCGTGAGCTCTGACTAAATATGATTAACTGTTGCAGTACTTCTTAGCAGAGTATATTCCTATATTTACTGGTTACAACCAACGAAGCAAAAAGCCATACTGCATTGACTTCCGGTTAGGGGCACATGTACATATTATTTCGTATTATAGTAAAAGAGAAAGATGAATCGATGTAAATTTTAAAAGCAGGTAATTTTACTGGTTATTTAAATGTTGCTTTGATTCGATTATGTGTATTTCATTGTCTGTAAACAACGCTATGTATGTGTATGACCTCGCCGAAGTTTCTAACATAAAGAAGAATTGTGATAACTGTACACAACCATATATGTCATCTATAGTCTTCTGGTATCCAGCTGTTGCTGTGATCGACCGGCTATATTCATATGTTAAGTTCAATTCGAGGCCTTGTTTAAGTGATGTTGATTCCATTAAAAACAAAACCGACGTTTGATAAGAAAAATTCACAAAACGTGTATACAATGTACAAATGACACAATGATAGCTATTCTACTAGATCACACGCGGCAATTTTCACAAAAAAAAAAAACAAAATATATGTTAATAAAATGAAATAATTGTTCGTACAAACGAATATTTGTTCATAGAAATAAAATATATATTCAATACATCAAAATATGTATTCATAAAAACAAATTATAATAAAGAATAAATATATGTTCATTAATGAGTTTTTGTTCATAAAAACGAATAATTGTTCGTAAAAACAAAAACATGTTCATAACAATAGATTATGTTTTCATGAAAACAAACATGAAATCCATTCATAAAATCCAAATATATTCATTCATAAAATCAAAATGTTGATGCAAAAACAAGAAAAAACTAGGAGATTACGAAATTCAATGTCTTTTGTAAAATGTCTGAAGTCTCAAATGAGACAAATTAAAGGCCTCTTCTGTAATGAGTTCATGAGAATTGAGTTTTATTCATATATATTCATATGTTTTACGATCTACCTCTTTTAATTTACATAGATATGGGATCCAGTTGGAGAATTGTAAGCTGTTTTTTCTCTTCGATCAGATTTGGTAAGTAATTTCATTTTTTTATTTTTTTTCAATTTCGTAAGCCTGTGTGTTATACATTTTTAAAATTCTATAATTATACAAAAGATAAGAACTCTAAACAAACTAAAAGACAACGGGCCATAATATTTAGCAATACATAATTGGTAATGATCGACTTTTACTACACGAACACCTAGTGGAGAATGGACGAAGTGAAGATATACCTTTATTACCATATATATTATATGTTATTCAGGTCTCAGACAAGGTATATACTGTGACATTCCCGGCTTAGAGTTTATATCCCCTGAGCCGAAGGCGAAGGGGATATAAGACCTAAGCCGGGAATGTCACAGTATATACCCTGTCTGAGACCTGAATTACACATATAGTACGGATTACCCCTGACTAAATGTTATTTTCCAGTGCAAGTATTTGTTGACAACACATATACATTGAAAAACCCAACCTGATATGTTCGGCATACGTGAAGGATTTTCTAATTTGCTGTGAACATAATTTTATCGTGTATGTAATAATTTATAATAACACTTTGAACATTAAGTTTAAGTATTAAAAGTGTAAATTGCGTGATTTTGTATTAAAAATGTATTATTGACTGAAGCACGTCATTATTTTCAGTCTGTGAGCCTCTGACAGTCCCATAGCTTATGACTACGTCACATAGTAACCAGTGTTATGATGACGTTTTTGTGGATCCAATTGGAGATAAAAACGTCGTATATACCCCGGCAGTTTCCCGAATATATACTGACATCTCTGTGTTGTTTTCCAATCACAAACCTCGACACATTTGTAATCCGTAATATATATTTGCACATTCGATAGAGCCAAAAGGCACCCCTTATATACCTTCTAAAGTCGTGATTCAGATACCCTTCTAATTTGATTTAATTTTTTTTTATCAAGTGACATTGCGCATATTAGTTAACAAAGGCGTAGGATCATACTTTAACATATGCAAAAACAATTGATGAATAAATGTCAAAATGAATTAATTAACAATTTGAAACATTTTGGAAAGTTACCATGATAGCGAAAAACAATAATATAAGTCATAGACATATTATATTGACCGGTTGATGTTTACAGACAAGAGAAAAAAGACATAAAATACGGAATGGAGATCGAAGTATGGCCAAATTAAACAAATATTTAATACGAAAATAGAAACTCCGTTCCAGAGCCCCGTATTAAATAACCATAGACCTGTATAGTTTATATACTTTTTGTATGCGCATCGATATCAAACTGTATTCGACTGATTCCAAATTGTTGACTTTGATTGTGTATTTATTTTTTTCTAAAATTAAAAGTTCGTAAGTTGTTAAACTATCTCTAAAACATTTCATGCTGTATAACCACCTACTTTGTAAACATTTCTATCAAATATATGTGTGGATGTGGGTGGCAATTTCGGCCCCAGTTTGTTTTGTACAGGTTTGTTTTTTATTAGAGGGTATATTTCAAATATTTTATTTTTCTACCTCTTTTCTATTCTTCCAAAACAAATACAAAAACTTCCAGAAATATAATACATGGCTTTATACCAGGGTCTTAACAAAGACGCTATGTAATATATACTTATTCTTTTTTTAGCATCATGTATGTGTCTTTTTTTAACGTTTCTATACACTTCGAAATAATTTGATAATAAGGAGACAAGAAAAATTTGACTTGTTGGACTCTATCTTGCATTATTTTAATATGTAACCTGTGATAAATTTCTTTTTTATGAACTTTATTCTTTTTCAGTATACGTAAAAATGGTACAAATAAATGTTTGGAACATAAGTGGCCATTTTCGTTTTCTCCTACAAAATAGTAAGTACAATTTAATGATAATATATTTTTAAAAAAATGTTTAAAACATTTGTCTTAATGCAGACGATTTTTAAAAGACAATTTTAGGGGGAAGGAATGGAATCATAAAAGGGTTTTATGAAGAAATACTGTCACCGTTTTGTTTAAAGTCACCTTTTAATATGATATCCTCCTAAATTCTCGAAAGATTCGGATTTATTTAGAAATACATGTGAGGCGTCCAGGATAAGACTGTGTAGTACTTAAGTTGCCATTTGAGTTATACAAGCTTGTATGAATTTGAGATGCCTATGAAAAAAGGAATTCCTTACTTAGTTTTCCACTTTTTTTTCAAAAGCCTGGCTCCGTAGTCAAAGTACCATGGTGTACTCGAGTCAATTACTTCCAAGTATAGGGTTAGATTCATAATGGCAAGGTGAGAGGAAGAACACATTCTTACAAATTTCGAACTATCATTAATATCTTGTTGTTATTTTTAATTTTCATTTTGTTATGTTTTGTCACATATTATAAATATGTAGTTTTATGGCAATAAAGATTTGAATTTGAATTTGAATTTATACTGATTTGTTGTTTGTTATTTGCATAACATTTGAAGCGGAAATATATATTCAAACAATACTGAAGTTTGCTATATTACAAGTTAGTGTAATAACATTTCGGTTATGCAAGCTGCGACGAAAATAGCGGACCTTTAGACTGTCTGTGCTTTGTATTCTTTAGTTTCATGAGTAACATTACAAGGAAAAATATAAGTCATTAGCATATTCCTGTATTATAAGGCGTGATAGCGTGATTGGTTATTTTCTAGCAATTCTGTAAAGTTTGTTGTGCTTTTGATTTATATGCACGCGAAAAAAGTTTTATAACCACTAAATTTAAAGAGTTGTGGTTACCCAATTTCAACCATGAATAACTCGTTTTTTTCTTTAACAGGAACAGCGAAAAAACTTGCAGTCATTTGTATGCTTTTAACTGGGATTTATTATACATTTTTTTACCAACATTCTGCTCATCATGATTTACCCTATCAAGATCTTTCAGAAAAATATAATTGCAGTTCGATTGCTCATATGGATAAAATAGGAATCGAAAGAAACAAATCTGTGTGTGTAAAATTCGCTGGAGGATTAGGAAATCAAATGTTCGCTTTTTGTTTTGGATACACTATCGCTCGGAAGAAAAACATGCATTTAGTATTAACAAGGGAAC
The DNA here is from genome assembly GCF_965363235.1 of Mytilus galloprovincialis. Classification (NCBI taxonomy): domain Eukaryota; kingdom Metazoa; phylum Mollusca; class Bivalvia; order Mytilida; family Mytilidae; genus Mytilus; species Mytilus galloprovincialis. The sequence goes on from NC_134846.1 coordinate 21,348,307, forward strand.
ATATTTTAACACAGTATTTCAAATTGGTGCCATATCATTGGAGGGATTATGATTTAAACGCAGGTATTTGTGGTTGTTTTCCATTAATAAAGGATAAAGGATTTGATTGCGGATATGACAAAAAATTAGAACATTTACCTAGTGACAAAGATTTATCATTTTTAGGATTTTTCCAATCCTGGAGATATTGGAAAAACTATGAGAATGAACTGAGACAAATACTTCAGTTTCAGGATAATATTTTACATGAAGCTAAATCCCAGTTTCATAATATTCTTTCAAAACACAAAAATGATCAAGGTTTAACAACAATAGGGGTACATATACGTAGATTCGAAAGGTATGATACAGATGAATTTGGTAAAAACAATGCACCAAAAGAGTATATAATTCATGCCATGGACTATTTCAGAAATCTGTATAAAAAGTGTTTATTTCTCATTTTTTCTATTAAAATGAAATGGACTAAAAAGAATATTCCACAAACTGATGATATTTTCCTTGTCGATGGAAATTCCGCACCAGTGGATCTTGCAATGTTAACACTTACGAATCATACCATAATGACCGTCGGAACATTTGGCTGGATGGCTGGATGGATGACACAGGGGAAGACAGTTTACTACAAGCATCCGGCCACGCCTGGGTCAGAGTTTTCTAAACTTTATTCGAACTATTCTGATCATTTCTATCCCGGATGGATTCCCATGGAATAAATTAAGTGAGCGACGATACGCGTCTGGTCGTGGATCTTTTAACGTGTATTATGACGACTTGCGTCTTCTAAGGTGTCTAATGACGGTTTGTGCCTTCTAAAGTGTCTAATGACGGCTTGTGTCTTCTAAAATGTCTAATGACGGGTTGTGTCGTCTTAAGTGTCTAATGACGGCTTGTGTCTTCTAAAAGTGTATCATGGTAGTTGTGACTGACAGTACTATACTAACTTCAATCTGAAAGAAATACATTTCATGATTTTTACAAAACATCTAAAATTGTTTATAAATTATTTGTAGCAGCTGTACTTACCGTAAAATCTTTAGCACAATTTCTGGACATACATTAAGGATTTTAGTTATAATTTCGAGGGCTTCAGTTACTTTTGGGTGATACAAATAAACGACCTTATGAAATAAAGCAGCATTTGCCAGCATTAGGGCTTAAATACATGAAAAACGCATGTTTATTGTGTTCTTGTATTTCTTCCCCGGCATTTCATTTGTATACTATTTAATGTATATAAATAAAGATTAAAACAAATCAGCTGTTTTGCTTTACAGGGATGTCTTTTGCATTACAAGTAACTTTTCTATATTGTAAGTAGCCAATCTATCGGAACCCATCTGAATAAAGGCAATAAATAGTATTATACCGCTGTTTAAAAGTCATAAATCGATTTGAGTGAAATAAATCCAGGTCATTAAACCAAAACCGAGGGAAACAATGGAACAAGATAAATAAAACTCTGCTACAACACAAACGAATAAAAACACAGAAACGAACTATTTGATAACAACTGCTATATTCCTAACTTGCTACAAGACATTTAAGGAAAACTGGTAGGTTGGACCTGGTTTTATGGCTAGCTGAATCCCCAGCTTATATGACAATGTTAAAATTACATCTTAATTGACATCATTGCGTTACAGGAACACAGTACAAATAAATACAAGAACTCTCAGGACAGAGAAATACACCAAAAAAACAGGACATTTAAACATGTAAACCACTACGACCCCCTAAATTATTATACAACAGTCCAAAATAATTATGAACTGTGCGTCTCACGAATGTATCAACGCCATAAAAATTGATGGCACAAGTAAATTTCTAAAGCCTCGATATAAATTAAATTTGTAATGGTGTTATTAGTTGTATACGACAGTTGTTGTCTATTCGTTTGATGTGTTTTATCATTTGATTTTGACATTTGATTAGGGACTTTCTGTTGTGAATTTTCCTTGTAGTTCAGTATTGTTGTGATTTTTTTTTGGTACTTTCTAACCATTACAAAATTATTTAATATAAAATTGTATTAATAATGGTGTAATCATTTGTAGTTTCTAAACATATAGAAACAAATTGAATCAAAACCACAAATGATAAGACATAATACAATATCCTACCAGAATTACAAATAAAACATCAAAACTAAATATATAAATATTGGATGTATAAAAACTGACACTTCTATTCGAATGTACAATCGGAAAAACAGTCATATACTAGCATACTAGACGCCGTAGATGGTAAACCACAATCTAAGACGTGGTGAAAACGTCGTAAAGATCAAATAGTGATGATGTCCATAAAATTACAAAGCGTCTTGTTTAATGTTCGTTCCCCATTACTCTGTTGGAGCAGTTTCTGTGTAAGGAGTACACTTGTGTATATGAAGTCCGTATAATGTGAACATGCACAAGCATAACTTATCAACTAAGATATGTGAACATCATACGATGGGCAGAGGGTATGTTAGTGCTGAAAAACGGAAATTTCATATTTAGTAAGTTGGAATAGTTCCGTTTGTCATAGATGTTAGTGTTACTTCGTCTATCTGCGTCAATATTGATGAAAAGGTCAAGGTATGAAGCAGTCCTTCTAGCATCAGTGGTATCCTTAATTGCAAATCACTGGGATATATAAGATGTACATTTTTGTAAGAATTTGACAAGGTAAAGAAGTTTCTCGGCAGGTCACTGGAGACGCTCTTTCGTCGAAATATTAAAAAATCGTAAAGTAGATTTATACAAGGAGAAAAAAGAAGGATATCCCTAGGCTATAAAACACGACCGAAAAGAGAAAAACAAGAGGTAACAAACAAACAATTAGGGAGTCGCATGAAATTCGCTAGTAGGACATATGAACTTGATAATTTGATTAAAAATGTATCATATGTCCTTGCATTTTGTTTGGTCGCATTACTATATATTGATATAAACTGTGTATATATGTACAATTGTGAGTGTAATACTAAATTAAACTAGAAAAAACGTTTATAATATTATATACACTTTTTAGAATTCTGATTATTATCATCATAACTATGTAAGCACTACTACTATCGGCATTGCAGCCAATCTAAATGAGAAGATCACTTAATTGAGTAGTTTATTATTTCTGAAATCAATATAAAGAGTTTTTCGAGTAAACCAACTATCATGCCAACATTTTTATCATTTAATTTTAAAGGTTCATGGGGTCACATATCTAATTACGTATGCCTTCAAATTTGATGAAACATTTATAATTGTAATTTCCCCAAATAAAATATATTAGGGGAGACAACTCAGATCTTTAAATGTAATAGTGGAATGGATTACAACCTTAGAGTGACAATCGATGACATGTATAGGATATGGCAGATCATTCAAAAATCTTATGTTAATTGGTTGTCATACTTCACAATATCAGATCATTCTAAAATCTTTGATTCATTCGTCGTCCAGCTTAGTTTAAACAATATTTATTCAGATAAATCAACATTAAACGATATTATACAAATGAAATAATATTAAGGATTCAGAAACAAGCAATTTGCTTTTACAAATCTGTCGTCCAGCTTAACAATGGAAGATTATTCTAACATCTTTATTTATTTGTTTTTAAATTCGTATGTATGGCAAAAAAAAAGCAATAGTAGTATACCGTTGTTCAAAAGTCAAAATCTTCGTTTAATTGAAGAAAATCCGGGTCAAAAAACAAAAACTGAGGGAAACACATCAACTATTAGGGGAAAAAAAGGAACAAACAAAAATTTAACTGATACAAAAACAAACGACAACATACACAGAAATGAACTATATAATAACAACCGCCATATTCCTGACGAGACATTATCAGAAAAAAAATGTTGATTGAACCTAGGTTTATGGCTGGCCAAGGCTTTTGCTGATATGGCAATGTTAAAAATACCGCCAAAATGGCAACATTACGTGACAGAAATATAGTATAAATAAATGCAAGAACACACAAGACAGAGAAATGCATGAATAAATGATATAATAGTACATTTCAACATGTAAACTACAGAATAACAACAAATGTTAGTAGATGGTGCAATTATTGGTATTGTATACCAATGTCAGTTTTTCTTCTAAATCAAACTGTGTAAAAAAACAAAAACATCATGTGCATATACACTCCTGTATATGAAGTTTTCTGCATATGAGTACAAAAACAAACCGGCCAGTAGGGGTGCACCCATCTAAAATCTTGAGTTAATTTGTTATCATTCCTAACAATGGTAGAGTATTCTATAATCTTTGTTTAATGTGTTGGCACACTTAACAACGGCAGATAATTCTAGATTTATATCATAAAGAAAATGAGTAACAAACATAAGAAAAAAGACAAAATGGACAAAAAAAAAAATAATAAATGATAAGGTAATAATATATATCGAAATATAGTAAAATAATATTTTACAGAAAATGGCCTTCAAAATAAAATACAAATCGACATCCCATTTTCTTCCAAAATCAATACCTTTTGTTCTATACATCCGACTCAAAAGACATAAATCGGTATATCTTGATTAAGTTGGTCTTTTCGTTCTGAAAACGAAGGGATACAATTTGGGTTATCTATCTTTGCACTTTTGAAGATCAGAACAAGACGGACGAAAGTCATCTGATTAAAAACTAGAGGCTCTAAAGAGCCTGTGTCGCTCACCTTGGTCTATGTGAATATTAAACAAAGGAAGCAGATGGATTCATGACAAAATTGTGTTTTGGTGATGGTGATGTGTTTTTACATCTTACTTTACTGAACATTCTTGCTACTTACAATTATCTCTATCTATAATGAACTTGGCCCTCTATAATAATATTCAAGATAATAACCAAAACCAGCAAAATTTCCTTAAAATTACCAATTCAGGGGCAGCAACCCAACAACAGGTTGTCAGATTCATCTGAAAATTTCAGGGCAGATAGATCTTGACCCGATAAACAATTTTACCCAATGTCAGAGATGCTCTAAAGGCTGCGGTTTCAGAGTTATAAGCCAAAATCTACATTTTACCCCTATGTTCTATTTTTAGCCATGGCGACCATCTTGGTTGGTTGGCCGGGTCACCGGACACAATTTTTAAACTAGATACCCTAATAATGATTGTGGCCAAGCTTAAGTTTGGTAAAAATTGGCCCAGTAGTTTCAGAGGAGAAGATTTTTGTAAAAGCTAACGACGGACAACGACGACGACGGACGACGGTCGACGGACGACGGACGACGGACACCAAGTGATGAGAAAAGCTCACTTGGCCCTTTGGGCCAGGTGAGCTAAAATGATTTCAAGGAAACGTAGTTTTGAATGAGTTCATTGCAATTTCCTCGTTTGTGAATCTCGTGTTTATATTGAAACTATGGTAATAGGAGAACAACGACACAATACTAAAATGTAACACACACAGGAACGAACTAAGCATTAGACAAAATCCAATGAGAATAACAAATATAACACCAAAACTAAATACATGAATTTGGGATAGAAAAGTAGAATTCACACTCAAATATAAGAGGAAACAAACTACACAACAGAAACACAACGTTAAAATGTAACACACACAGAAACGAACTATAATATAACAGTGGCCATATTCCTGACTTGGTACAGGCAAAATAAACGTTGCTTATTAATTGTAATCGATAATTTCTTATATCAACTTGAAATTCAAAATACGGGCAGAATTTTTATATTATGATTACTTATTGTACTTGTATCTGTCGTTGATTTTTTTTATGAATAAATTATGTTTCTTTGATATAAATGACGAAGCTCTGTACTTATACATCCCGTCATGTATTATTGTGCTACGGTAAATGTTTGTATTCTTGTCTTTAATTTCTGCTAATGTGCTTTATCTCTATGCCTTTTTGTGCATTTTTGTTACATATGTTTTTGTTTTATAGTGATTAAGATTATAACACGGTGTTGACCGTTGTTCCCTTGGGTTTTTTTTTAATTTTTACATATTATGTCTGTTTTTTTTCACATACCGTTTTCAATATAATGGAATTTGATGTTCCAGTCATATACGTGAGAGGCTTAGCTGGCTTAGCTAGGTTTTAGCCAACACGGCTGTGTGTTTTTGTAATGTGTCCGTTTTTATTCTATAGCTAGTCACCACTTCAGTTTAATCATGTAAATCTATTATATAGTCATTTTATAAAATTTACTGTTCACAAAAGTATGAATTATTCTAAATTCTAAATAATAATGATGTTCTTGTCCCAGGCGTATTGGTTAAATTTTGTTTTTGGGACTGTTGGTCCTCGGTGCTTTTCAACTTTGTACTTGTGTTGGCCTCCAAACTTAGCGTCACTGGTTAGTCTTGAGAGGACGTGGCGCACGTCTGGCGAATTAAATTTTTAAACTGGTTCATTTGTTGGCTATTATTCATTTGCTTCTCGGTCCTATATTTTGTCTCATTTATTTGTATTGTAATTCGGTCATGTATCATTGTCATTTTAATGTTATAATTAACATTACCATTAAAGCGGGAGGTTTGGCATGACACAAAACCAGGTTCAACCCACCATTTTCATTTTTATATGCCCTGTACCAAGTCCGGGAAATGGCCATTGATATATTATAGTTCGTTTCTGTGGGTGTTGCATTTTAATGTTGTGTTTCTGTTGTGTCGGGGTTCTCTTATATTTGATGTGTTTTCCTCAGTTTTAGTTTGTAACCTGGATTTGTTTTTTCTCTATCGATTTCTGAATTTCGAACAGCAGTATACTTCTGTTGACTTTATTTATTAACCACATGTAAGCCATGTCGATTTTTATCAAAAAATCAAAGAATACAGTTAAGAATAAAAAGTAATGACTGAATAAAGCTCCACATTTTGTGACTGTCATGCACGTGTGATGTTTATTTAACAATTTGGTACATACGAAAATGTCGGTATCAAGTCAAGAATATGACAGTTCATTTAACTTTGATTTTGCCATTCTATTAGGGACTTTCCGTTTTGAATTTTTCTCGGAGTTCAGTATTTTGGATATTTAACTTTTTTACATATAGTTTAATTTTTCGTGTATCTCATTGGTTGATTTGGTCACGTGTTTTTTCATATATGCTGTATTTCTCACTTTTTCACATTGTAATTTGACGTTACAATTTAAAAAAAAAAGATCTTGTCCCTGTTTTACCATGGTGAAAATAGTAACATGGAGTCAATATCATTTTCAAACTTATACTATTTACATACCATTTTCTGTTACCTATAGTATTCGAGAGTCCCGTTTAAAATCTTTGATTAAACACATCAACAGTAATAGAAATACCAAGAAAAATCAAAATTTTAATAGACGTCCAAAAAATACATTTTTCATTTGAGGGAATTTCAAATATGGTACAATATTTGAAAAATTATGCTAGTCTGCATGGTTTACCACAAACAGTACATCATAACAGACATGACTCTGAACCTCAGATTGTGTTATCTTCTTGTGAATCAAAACAGTCGGGTTTTGACACATATGTATCAGCATTTCAGACAAATGGAACTGGATGTAGATATAAGAAGATGAATATGAGTGCCAATGAAACAACTCACCATCCATGTCATAATTTTAAAAAGTAAACCCTTATAGGTCAAAGTACGGTCTTCAACACGGAGGATTTATAGACTAGATAAGCCCACTGAACAGAATGGACAAATGTCTGGTCGCCTTGCTGTCCGCACATAATATTTGCATCTATATATTCTGATGTGTGTCGTAGATGGGACTCTTATACTAGTATAATAGTCCTAGGTCGTAGTTATAGACCTTCAACATTGAGATAAAACATACCGTACCGTCGGCTAATAAAGACCTCGATATGAAAAATATGAAACAATTAAATTAATTACAGCCGATTTCATTGAGTGTGTAGGCAAAGGTAATATCTTTGGTTAGCTAAGGTATACGACCATCCTTTCGGAGTAGCCTGGTCTTACAGGCAGATATATTGGTTATCTGTCGGATGAGTCTACTTTTAAAGGAGTGTAGTTTACCTGAACTAAAAATGACTTCACGGTTAAGCTAGCCGCGAATCAAGCTAACCAAAGCTATTACCTTTGCCTTCACACTCAATAGAATCGGCTGTAAATTGCAATTGATATCAGTATATTAAACGCCCTATTGGCAAAATATATTCCACTCCTTTAGATTAAATGTTCAAAACATTGACCTTCCACGACAAATTCCAATATTGAGCTCCTTTAATCTATATTTCATTTCTAATTTTATTGTCAATTTGATTTTGAATGGCCAAACTGTTTTAACTGGCAATATGAATTGATTCAATCTGAACCTGAGAAAGATCGAATAAGGCAGCAACCATTTGATTTTCTGGGGGGGGGGGGGGGGGGGGGGGCTATGGTTTTTTTTTTCTGTGCAAACTTTTTTTTTCGCCTTCGGCGAAGAACAATCTATTTTTTTAGCGACAAACCGAAAACAAATTTTTTCTTTCAATTTTAGCATTACATATAGTGGGAGCTGAGGGTGAAACAAACAATTTTTTTTTCTCAGGGTCCAAAACAAATTATTTTTTTCACCAAAACCTGGAAACAAACTTTTTTTCCAAAAAAAACCATAGCCCCCCCCCCCAGAAAATCAAATGGTTGCTGCCTAAGTGTAAAAATTAGTCAAGTTGATCCTTAATATCAAATAAATACAAACAGACACCACGCGTGAAATCATAAATCATAAACAGAAAACTCAGATGACCATGTCTTAAAATCAAACGAGTGAAACAAAAAAAATAACACAGAAATTTAAAAATTGAGCAACACGAAACCCATGAAAAACAGATAGTGCCTCGGAAGAATCAGGAGTTCACACTTCAGTGTGGTTTTTTTTCTTTATTACATTTAAGATAACACTGAAATCTCTACCAAAATAAAAAGAATTCTTTTATATTTGAAATCCAACAAATGAAAGTCTTTATTGTTCTGTTATTGTAGGAGAAAAAAAATCGGTATATGACTGACTATCTTGCTTTGTGTGTGCTACATGTAACTGGACATTATTAGAAAAATAAGCCTTTGGTCATACTAAACGTTTGGTAGATTTTGTCAAGCTAAAAAAAAATATTGACGATCAAACTGTGATACTGTATCGCATAGGGCACAATTCTTCCAAAAATCATCATCAATAAGATAAGTTGGTTAACATTGTAAGCAAGAGAACGATGAAACTACTTAGAACATGGAGAGATTAGAAACCAATTTTATCTGTTTTGATTAAACCTATTCTATGGTATCAGAAAGTACCATTATTTCATCGTTGCTCATGATAAATCAGAAATTAATTTTGCAAAAAAATGCACAAAATAAAAAGAAAAACATACTCTTCATCGTACTTATAATAGTTCGATAAGTTGGCTCGTCCTGTAGTTATTCCTGCATTCAGAATTGCACGTGTTCGGTAGGAACATCTATATTTAAAAAATCGTCCATATGCTAGGAAGGAATATCAGGCTACATTTTGTCAAGTACCAGGAGTAGAGTAAAGTAGTAAATGGCAGCAAACTTAAATCGACGTCAAAGTGTATGATTCCAACGTTACGTTGAATTTTACGTTAGAACACATGTGTTACCAAAATTGAAATTTCTCAACTAATTTTTCACCGATCGTTTTCAAATTTTTTACATTGAGTTGGCATAAGTATTTTCTGTTTAATTAATAAAAAATCCGATAATTCATAATTTTTGCCATAAGGGTCGTTTTTGCTTGTCGGGCGTCATATATATATATATATATATATATATATATATATATATATATATATAATATGAGTTAAGGATCTTCACTCAGTAAATACGTTATATGGACCTGTTAGGTAAATATTGTATCACGGATTTCGTCATTGGTCAATATAATCCGAACTGGTCCATATATAACGTGCACGAATTAACCTCAGAGTCGTTTAAATTCCATAATTGATAAATATATAATTTCTGCAATTTATCACAAATTGATGCATTACAATTTCGGGGGAAAATGATTAATATAAAATATATATGTAAAAATTAATTAATTTTGATAGTAAATTTGCAATATTTTATCACAGATAATTTTGATAGTAAATTTGCAATATTTTATCACAAATAATTTTGATAGTAAATTTGCAATATTTTATCAAAATGAATATGTAAATATTTAATATGTTAATTGCTATTTTGCTTTACGCTTGAACATATGCAAATTATGAAAAATCTAGAAGGATTTTTTGAGTTATAGATTTTGGTACCGTGAGTGAATCAAGCTAAGTGAAATTTGCATTACAACTTTATCATTTTTTAAGCAGATCACTTTTTGTCTTTGAATGCATGTGATTTCGATTCGCATTAACTAATTCGAATTAGTTTAATTGGTATTCGAAACGTTTAACGTCCTAACGTCAATTCTAATTCGAATTGCAATGCGCATCAAATTCGCAAAACTGTCCAAACGACGTTTACTTTTTATTTGTATTTACAAAAGCGTATTTCTAATGCGAATTTGATAACTCGAATTAGCGAATTCGAATCAATTCGAATTAAAAAAGAAGAGTGTGTGAACGCGATTAGCGAATTCGATTCGAATTCAATTTGAATTAAATGTACGTGTGGACGAGACATTAATTTCTTTACCTGAGGTATACTTTTAGCTGTACAACTCATAATGAATGCAACCTAACAATAAATCTCTTAAACCGAAAACTTTATCATAAAAATTGAGAATAGAAATGGTTTATTTTGGTATTGTTTTCACAACTATGCTGAAGAAAAGAAGAAGAAAGAAAGCAAATAAAACTTGGCAGCTTAGCCTGTCGGTTTAGTGTTTTGAGATTTAGGAACAACAAAGTCAGATTAAAGACAATGATCTAAACTGCTCGCTTTGCACAAGCAGATTTCGACGAACGGGGGTTGATTTTTTGTAAAACATTTGTTTTTTTTGTTCGGTAAGCGTTTTTAATGTTGAAGTGTTCATCTCTCGTCCATTTATAAGTAAACTTGTTACAATTTCATGAGTATTCCTTTTTAGCTCACCTGCCCCTATGGGCCAAGTGAGCTTTTCTCATCACTTGGCGTCTGTCGTCCGTCGTCCGTTGTTTTGCATCATGCGTCCGTTAAATTTTACAAGAACCTTCTCTGAAACTACTGAGACAAATTTAACCAAACTCATAAGGGTATCAAGTTTAAAAATGTGTCCAATGATCCCGCCTGCCAAACAAGATTGCCGAAATGGCTAAAAGTATAACATAGGGGTAAAATGAAGTTTTTGTCTTATATCTCGGAAAGTAAAGCATTTTGAGCAAATTTGACCTGGATTAAAATGTTGATAATGTTTGGTATTTATATCTGGGCGTCACTGGTGAGTCTTGTGTGGACGAGGCGTGTTCTGACGTATTGAATTTTAAACCTATTTATTTGTATTGTAGTCCTGTAATATTATGTTGTCATTTCAATGTTATATTTAACATTGCCATTAAAGTGCGAGGTTTGGCATGCCACAAAACCAGGTTCAACCCACCATTTTTTCCTTTAAAAATGTCCTGTACCAAGTCAGGAATATGGCCATTGTTATATTATTGTCCGTTTCTGTGTGTGTTACATTTTAGTGTTGTGTCGTTGTTCTCTTATATTTAATGCGTTTCCCTCGGTTTTAATTTGTTACCGCGTATAAAGAATAAAACGCGCGTCTGGCGTACTAAAATATAATCCTGGTACCTTTGATAACTATTTACTGTTATTATCTTGAATATTATTATAGATACAGATAAACTGTAAACAGCAACATTGTTATAGCTATAGACAAAGTGCAAAACAAAAAATGATAGACAATCAACAAACAAGGTAGACTGTCACTCTTCACTCTTCATAAGAGTGAATACTCTTAAATGGGGTTAAGATTCACCCTCTCTTGTGTTTTGAGCTAAAACTATAGAAGATAGAGGGAAACTAAACAGACTAAAACATCATTAATAAAAGATCAACAAAATACAGGTTTTTGTAATGAAGTGTCTTTTGTTTGATATGCACATAAACCAAGGTGAGCAACACAAACTCTTAAGGGCCTCTAGTTATACATACTATAACTATTGGATGTATCACTAAACAAATTCAAAAAAAACTGACTTGCCCACTGAAGATTACTGAATATGGTCATTAAATCAAGTTTGTGCATGACATTTGAATCTGCATATGACTTTAAAGTTCAATTATTGCATGACGGCTGATTCAATCAAAGCAAAAATGTATTAACTTTTTATTGGTGATTCTAATATGACGTGCTTCTTTCGCTTTATGAATAAACCCATACTCTGAATCCTATATTTTTTTTTTTTTGCACATGCGTATATTGACTACTGCAGAATAATGAATGTTATCAAATTGGCATGCATTTAATATATTTCATTAACTTAAAACACTTCAAAACTACTAAACGATGCACATGTTGTTAGTAATTCATTAATTATGACTGTAATGTGTTGCATTTCGAAATTTACATATTTGACCTAAATACGACAACCGACCATACTGGCTGTTTAAAACTCCTCCCTCTGAGAAATCACAGTGCCAGCCGTTTGTTTCTTTTTAAACAAAAAAGGGAGGTTATGGAAGAGCCTACACAATCGCTTTACACTTATACACATCGGACATAGAAATTACCTAAATTGTCCTATCAGAATCGAAATAATTCGATGCAAGCTATACTTTATTATAGTTTTAACATGGGTTGGCATTATATTATATACGTGTTATTTTAGCCCTCACTATCGCTCGGGAAAAAACAATCACGAATATAATGCCTACCCATGTTAAAACTACAATAAAGTATAGCTTGCATCAATTATTTCTTAAACATTGTTTTACTGCACAAAAAATGTGACAAGTGCGCTGTTTTTGAAGACCGATGTGTGACTTTGTTGCCGTTCCTTTGTTTTTTTTGTTTTGTTAATGGATGTAGGGATTTTTTTCTTGCAAAAATGCGCATTCTCTCCAATTGGCAAGTTACTGTGTTAGTAACTGTGCAGACTAGAAAAAATGTTCATGAATTCTTTTATTTTTTTTAGAAACTTGTGGTTAAATCATCTCCATAATTATCTTTACCAAAGTATGTGATGCTTTTATGCATGCTATAATTAGACCCTGCTACATGTAACGTATACGCCCGGGTATTACTTCCTATTTTTTTTAGTGGTATGAGTGTGCCGCAAAACGGGTCACTTTTTCATGCCTTGCTGGATCAGGGTTTCTTTTTCATGTCCTGCTGGTTAGAACAGAATCGCTTTTCCATGCCCTGCTGGTGATAACAGTGTCTTTTTTTAAACAAAGTATTTGTCTAGAACAAGATCGCTTATTTAACTGTTTAAGATAAGTCTAAAACCCTAATCTAAAACTGCAACTATTTTATACGGTCTGCAACAACTTGAGGTATACACTTTCTGAGCGTGTATAGAACAGGGTACTCTGACCTATAGTTGTTGATTTCTGTGTCATTTTGGTCTCTTGTGGACGGGTGTCTCATTGGCAATCATACCACATCTTCTTTTTTATATGTTTTTCAATATTTTTTATAGAACAGAGTAACTATGTGTTTCAATGTTTTCTGGTTAGAACAGGATATGATTTTACAAGTGTGCTGTCAGCACAGTTATACCCAAAAGGATAGTCAGTAATACCTCCCCACCCCCCCCCCCCCCGGGCGTAAACGTCATTGTCCGTCATAAGATTGGACAATTTCAAACTGAATTTGCTGGACAATTCAAATTTAACCTGAGAAAATTCAATGCCTTTCGTCTTACCGAAAATTTAGTTCCGTGATGATTCACATTTAGACCTTTTTATCTTGAAATGACTACTGATGATAGGTTAAATACCAAAATTTATGACAAACGCGATGATTTTAATTTTCCTATAGTCAACTTCCCATTTCTGTGTAGCAACATCCTAGCGACACCAGAATATGGAGTATATGTGTCTCAAATGATACGTTACTATAGAGCTAGCCCAAAGTACGTTAATTTTGTTGAAGAGGAATATTGCTTTCTCAAAAGTTGCAAAGACAGGGCTATGAATCAATAAAATTTAGGTCATCACTCAAGAAATTTTACGGTCGACATCATGAGCTGATTGGCCATTATGACAAAAGTGTGTCAGAAATCATATCTGATATTCTTCCTCAGTAATAATAACCTTCCATCATTACAGAACTGAACAAACTGAAATAACACGACGGGTGCCGTATACGGTGCAGGAAATGCTTACCCTTCCGGAGCACCTGATTTCACTCCCGGTTTTAAGTGGAGTTCGTGTTGTTTCTTATTTATTATTTATAACTGTTGATGTGTTGTGTTGTTAACTTGTTGTCTTTTGATTTTAGGAGTCTTTGTTTACTCCTTGGTTTTGATTGTTATTGTCTTTCTTCTCCAAAGAAATGATGGACTTACTTGCATATACATGTGTTTCGCCGGCCCTGTCTTCGTTCTGACATTTGGCGGTGAAAGTGCAAAAACCTGCAACCGCAGAACAACCGACTATAATGCGTGTTTGGGCAAATCTAACGACTCAACGTTCATTGTTACCTACTAGTACCATGCATACACCAGGAACCTAATGTTCAGTGGTTGCCGTTTGTTGATGCGGTTCATAAATGTTTGTCGTTTCTCGTGTTTTATTTAAATTATTGACTGTTGGTTTTCCCGTTTGAATAGTTTTACACTAGTAATTTTTGGGGACCCTTTATAGCTTGCTGCTTGGTGTGGCACCTTGCTCCGTGTTGAATACCGCACTTTGATCCATAATGGTTTACTTTTACAAATTGCGACTTGGAGGGAGAGTTGTCACATGCATTAGCACTCATACACCATCTTCTTAAATCGACTTAAAGCCTCTATAGTAAGTGTCCAAATCATACGTTATAAATAAAATAAATAGCAAGTAATCTTAATTTATATGTAAATTTTCCAGCTGTCCAGTGGCAGTAGGCCCAAACTGTCTTATGGTTCACAATAACGCATAAAAAAGTGTTGCGCATTGTAGTGTGTTTGGAATTTCTAGTACTCGTAATAAAAACAAAGAGTGCAATTCCATGATCACATCAGGAAATGTATTTCGTCTTCAGCACAACCAGATAAGCATGTTTAATGGGCATACTATCTCTAGGAATATTATAAAATCGCTATATGAATAAATGTTTAAAATGCAAAAAAATCTTGTTGAAAAATCTGTCAAGTACTTTGTTCAGTTTTTGGTGGTGTTCGTGTTGTTTATTCTTTAGTTTTCTATGTTGTGTCATGTGTGCTGTTGTTTTTTTGTCTTTTTCATTTTTAGCCATGGCGTTGTCAGTTTGTTTTAGATTTATGAGTTTGACTGTCCATTTGGTATCGTTCGTCCCTCTTCAGTTTACTATATATGCAATGTTCAAATGCCATTACATGCATGCTGATCCTATTAGTGAAATTCAAATACGTACATTTGGAATTGTCTAAATAATTTCGCAAAATTTATGTGTATATCTATAGAATTTTTTTAAGCCGAATAGCATGCTGATTTTAAAGTTAATTTGATAGTTTGGATACTCATTTTAAAATAGTTTTAATCCACTCCATTCCATAACTATTTTTATTTCACCAGGCTCAGATGTAATTCTGTCAGTAATCACAAAGTCTCATATAAAATGAAGATAGGAGGAAAATATATACTTGTATTGAGGGTCTGGATTGGGGGGGGGGGGTCTGTTATTTATTCTGTTAACATTTAATTTTCACCCCTTTTTTCTCTAATCTTCAAAACATTAACCCCTTTTTTTCCCTAATATTCATTTTTTTTTGCCCGTTATTCTCTAATCTTCATTTTTAAGGGCATTATTCTTTAATCATGTAACCCAATCAAACACTCTTGTATCAGTGCTGGCTGCAGATCATTCATTTAAAATAAAAGAAACACGAAAATTGTTATTTTTGATATTTGTTTCTCTTAATCTAAAATTCACACATTTATCCAGATATACTAATGCATCTCGCCGTACCTATTATACATGCTTCATTTATACAGGTCACACCGTTCTAAATGACCTAATTACATTTGGACAAATTATGTTAATTATTTTTGTTATGACGTCAGAAATCATTCCAAATCAATTAAGCAATCAAATGTATTGTTTCTGTTGTATGTACATCTATGATACCTAATTGTAGTTTGATTATCACCTATACCTGTATACACCTGAGAAATCAATAACTTAACTGATTGGTGCGTTGGGAATTACCTAACCGTAACGGGATCTCGTTTCGACACGTTAGTTTTGTTGTGTACCTTACGGAAAGTCAAACAAATCGTTTTAAATTGATATATTGATAATGTCACGGTTTAAATTTATTTTGAAAAATGTGACAAGCAGTTGTTAGACTTTGATTTAACTGCTTGGTGGGATCTAAATATTAGTTCTGTTAATAATTGTATTACTTAGGATGGAATATACCTGAAAGATACATATATATATATATATATATATATATAAAGGAATATTTTCATGGTCAATTGTCATGGCACAGCCTGCAAATGACACCAAAACGACGACGAAAGGGGGAGGGGAACAAAACCTAACGGTAAGATCATTAAAAAAATGCTTCCATCATTTCACCTCGGTCTACAGTATTTTAATTTCCGCTTTATTTAAAAATTATCTGTGAAATTTAATTAAAATCATCTTCAATAAATTTATATAAAATTTCTGTCCCTTTGTTTGAAGAATTAACAAATAACAAATTTATTTTATAACCATGTGTTTTTTTTGTTGTTATATTTTTTATTAATTATGGTATTATTGAAAGGAAAACACCTTTTGATATTTTCTTTCACGGTTATAGCTGTTTTCGATATGAATGCTTTATTAACTATTTCAGCCCATTATTCCTTTATTTAATCCATGAAGAATAAATTATATTTTGAGTTCTACGTGTAGGTCTTGATTTAATGTGTTATTCTATATTAAACAAATTCCAGAAGTTAAGGATGAAGACATGCAAACTACTCCCAATCATTGTCACCAGTAAAACAAAAACACGTATATATATACATGTACATGAGCTGATATAATAGAGACTTTTAATTGAAAATTTTACTTTAACCAAGGATTTGTATAGTTTTACTATACAAATCCCTGCTTTAACTCAATAAGGATTTATATTGTAAGATCTTACTAAACAAATCCTAGGACTAATACATGCATCTGTATCAATATTATAATAGTGAACGGTACAGATGTTTAAAAAACTTAACACACAGTATACGGCAAATAATAAGAAAGTGGGGATCTAAGGTGGATCCCGGGAGGCAGGGGGATTTTTGTGGTTGATTATATATTGAATTACTGAAGCATGACTGGAGCGGGACCACTTTAGGTTAGTCAGTCCCCTCCCCCTTTTATTAAAAGTTCTGTATCCGCCACTGATTTGGGAAAGCTTATAACGATTTAGCATAGACTAACACTTGAGACCCTTATCTTGTATATCCGGACAAATTAAAATCATTATATTCAATTTTCAAACCTTGAGAAACATATACATACATTTCTTATATTCTAGAGATTCCAAACAAATGCATTATTGTCCGCATTGCTGCAGTACCGTACTTGAGTTGACATTTAGTAAAGTGATTTCCTGTCGGAAAAAATTGTGTTGCCACGAAAAAAAACATTCCTGTATTACAGCAAGAAGAACGATTTCTTTCACAAAGTCAAAGAAAGAAGGCACCATGTAGTATCATTTCACCGTAAAGCCAAACTGGGGCATTAGTTAACCTCTTCTCATGTAGCTGTTACTAGTCTAGCTGCGGAACCGTAGCTCTTAGGTCCTTGTGTTATTTTTTTACTAGAGTGGGGTGCTCATTTTCGCCATATCTTTCCATGTTTTTTTTTCAGTTTTTGTTCAGGTCTTTATGTTTTTGAAGTATACTGATATTTCTATATGAAGATAACTTCAAATGCAAAATATTCTTAGCTTAAGGTTCATCATAACAAACGGACAAATATGGCTGTATTTACATGCCAAAAATTACTCTGAGTACAGACTTACCTGTGAAGTTGGAAAAGTTTTAATGCCTGGCATCCACTAGATATAATAAAGTTAAATGCATTTTGTGTTTCAAAAAGATAAAATCTCTTTTGGATTTCGATGGGCATTTTTTTTCCTTCATGCAAAAGGTCTGAAAATTAACTAAGTTGTGGTACAACTATGAGATGCTCCCTCAGGTAAAAAACCGGTTTGTATTGTTTTGATTGTCCTTAATTGACATGGACAAGAGGTATCTTCACAACTACAGGTGAGTAAAAGAGTTCATCTGAGTCAGTGAGTGGACAGTATCAAAGTAATTCAGGTGTTTGTTTATTTTAACACCTTCTGCAGAAAGGAAAAAAAATGCCCCGCAAAAACCAAAAAAGATTTGATCTTTCTTTAACACAAAATGCATTTAACTTTTATATATCTAGTGGATGCTAGGCATTAAAACTTTCCAAACAGCACAGGTAAGTCTGTACACAGAGTAGTTTTTGAGGTGCAAATACGGCCATATTTGTCCATTTGTTATGATGAACCTTAAAAACGTGTTTGTTTTGAGAAATATCATCTGAAAAGTTGGATTAAAGGTGTTTGAAATTTCCTGATTTTTTGTCAACGGGGGACACATATTCTCCGTTTTTACACATCTATTTAAAACCAAATAACTGCAGCTTTAAACAATATTTATCAAATAAATTTCCTTATAGATGAATAGCAGACATTTGAAAGGTGTAAAAAACTGAAATTTAGGGCAATCAATCAAAGAATTACTGAGAAATACTTCTTTGAAATCTTTTTTTTCATTCAGGAAATTGGCTGAAAATCGTTGTCTGTTTTTCGGTCCTTTGGGGTAAGTGCCGAAATTTGGTCTCAGTTTAAAAAATAATCATATTTGTTATAAAAATATAATTTACCGGCATATTTCTTCCATTACAACCATCCTTTGAAGTTTTTACACCTCAAAATCACAAAACGGCGAAATTGTGTCCACGGCGAATATGAGCAACCTAATCTATATTTGCGGACCGCGTCCGCAAAATAATAAAAAATGAATAAAAAAGGACCATAAGACTTTAATGATAAGAGTTACGGTTCCGCAGCTATTACAAGTCATGCTGCTGAATTCCTGGGAACAGACTCAATAGTAGTACAGTAGATAGGGTGTTTTTGAGGTAGCGATTGATCCTTTAGGAATCCTGGAATTTTTTTTGCAAATTTCGGGACCAGGACCCGCTGACCCCCCCCCCCCCCAACTCCCCAATATATATACATTGTACCTTTATTTTTCTTATAGACATATAATACAAGTCACTTATTTTGGTCCATTGAAAAGTACTGACAAAATCTTGTCTCGTCTCGTCTTCTGTTGTATTGTTCAGCAAAAAAAGACAAACCACAACAATGAACCATTGATATTCACATTCACACAGCAAATTGACATGATACATTGTAGATTATAGATACATTCATACATGTAAGGATAACTTAGGAAACAGGCTTAAATTGCAAAACAATTTCTGATTAATCATAGATTATGTTATATATAATTTCTATTTTAGGTAGCTTTAAGGATACGACCTCTGAACGAAGATGAAAATTACAATGGAGCGAAAAGTATTGCACATAAAGTACAAGCCAAGGTATTTAAGAAGCTTATAGCATGTTATATATGAGTCTATGTATAGCCTTAGAATCATTGCTTGAATGTCAGATTGTTTAAATACATTTATAGAATTTATGTGTTTCAAGTGCAGTTCAATATTTTTGTGTGGTTAACATTTTTCTTCTAATAACACAAAATCAGGCAACCCTGATGCATTTTTAAATTATCATTACTCAATCAATGAATCAAGCCTTCATTTTCTTGGGGGGCACCCTATGAAGCTATCCATACAACCTGAAAGTAATTATATAGCCCATACCAATATTAATTACTACATTACCTTTACATTAGCCCTAGTCCTAAAAAACCTATTCTTACCCTAACTGTCATATAAGCATATAAGTTGGAGGTAAGGCTACATTTACACAAAGTACAGCCTGTAGGGTATACATGAAAATTAATGCTTAATCATGATTCATGTTAATCTAAAACCAAACAAACAAAGGAGGGGCAAAAGATACAAGAGGGACATTCAAATTCATATATATACTAGATAAAAAAAACTCACAACTCCATTGCTAAAACTGCATAGTAAACATATTTAGCCTTACCAAAGAAATAAAGTATGGAAAAATTATAGAACAGTCTGATCAATAGTGCCTTAGACCTTGAAAATATTTCTGTGTAGGACAGGAAATTTGATCCTGTTGTTGATTTCATGTTGAAATGGATTACTTTTTCTGAGATGTCAACTTCAATGCTTTTTTCTTGTACTTTTGCTCAAATTGGATTTATTTTTTGCCTCGTCAGTCCTGTAATTAAAAAGTTTATATTTCATGCCAGATTATATTGTCTTTATTCATCCCATCATAAATAAGATATGACATTTTCTATTTATGTACTGTATCTTTGATTAGGAGATAAAGAAAAGAAATTATAACATATTCCTAGCATATAAACATCACATACGGTTTTAATCACAATCTTTGATGGTAAAGAAATTTATTATTGGAAATCTATATTGAATATATCAATAAAAACTCCTTTGAAAGGGTAAAATAAATAGATAATTCAATTGTTGAATATATTTTAATTATAGAGATTTCAAACTTAAAATGTATTGAATACAAATTATATTTTTTTTATTATATTTAATAACAAAGTAAAAATTAGTTTAAGTTATGAAATAAACATTGTATCAGCCTAGATTAAAACTTTTGACCCATGTTTAACTTTGAATTGGAAGAGAAAACAGCAAATGAAATTGTTAAAAAAATCAAGAACACAAAGAAAAAAAAAGTGCATTTGGTACTGAGGTAGACATTTGGTAGTGTATATCAATTAATATTAAATAAGGACATATTGTACGCTTGCAAATGAAATAGCTAACCAACAGGGTGCAACGTGGGTCTAAGCAATCACAGGTCATCATTTATACGGCCTTCAATAATGAACAAAAAAAAATTCATTAATTTTGTATTAGCATGTATTAGAGCTTGACTTTAATATTGTTGAAGAATTGTTTATTTACTTCAGGTCTTTTTATCTGTACTAGTGTTGTCAGGCTGCTGCCTCATTGATATATACCAACATCTCCTTTTATTCATATGTAGGCAACACAATGTAAATTGTTAAAAGAAGAAGACTTACAATCCAGAAAGCTAATGAATAAATTGCAACTTAAACTGGGGATGAACTTCTGTGTTCCAATAAAAGTATTATAGTTTCTCATGCATGCTATTAAAGTTCCTGGTAATTCCTGTATCATGTCCATGAAAAGACTCTTCTGGGAAAATAATTATTGAACATACTCATTAATTCAGTAATTATTATTGAATATGTTTTTTAAATGGTCCTTCAATCAGGTTAATATATTGTAAAGTTATAAAGTGTCCTGAATCTGAATCCATGAAATTTAAAGGCCAAATGCCTTTGTACTGAGATAAGAGCATTCTGAGAAAACAGTTTTAAGAACTTAAGGGTAATAGCCATATGAATTATCCATAATTCATTTTAAAAAATAATATTACATTGATATGTATAAAATGATAAAACATTTTTCTACCTTTAATAGGACATTGACAGAAAGAAAACAAAAACAAATTTGTTTTGGTAAACATTTAGGAAAACCACTGCCCTGGAAATTAAATAAATAAATGAATTAAAACCACAACCATTTAACCACACACAGTGCTTAATTAGAAAATGTATGACCCTCCCCCTTTTCTGTATAAAATCATATGCAGTTGGCTGACAATCAGATCTAGATGTGAACGGACTGATCTAACATTCAAGTAAAAGTAACGTTTTCCGGATACCTTTTTACCTAATGCTAGCGCAGCCACGAAATACCAAATAAACCCAGGTTCTTTACATAAACAATGAAGACCAGTTCTGCCCTGGACACCTTGTCACACTAGGGGACAAGTGTCTACAACAACCGACATAACGGACAATTCTCTGGGAGGACAAAGCTAATACTTGACCGGATAATGATTTGGGCAAGTATAAGCCAGCATTCTAGGAAAAGAAGTCTTAAAGAAATAATACCTCAATAATCATATTTATTTCATACCAAAATACACAATAGATATTCTAATATTATGGCAGTTAGTTGTACAACAATACAGACGTTAAATAAAGTGGGGAAATGTCTTACTTTAAGTAGGGAATATAAACTGTATCATTTAAACCATTTTATACCCAAGTCCTAAAGTTTAAACCCAAAATGAAGCCAAAACATTTAAGAGAAGAATTGGTCCAGAACAGTAATAGTAAACAGCATGGCTGTAATGAATACTGATAGTTACCTTCGAGGAAAGTATGAATTCTGGACAATGTATTAAATGTGAATTCAGTATATAATTAATAACAAAATGACTTAACAAATGGTACTTTCTTGAAATAAGATTTGCAATTTAACCAACACAATCTTACCTTTAACTATTAATAACCGGTTTAGAAAAGGAGTAAAGTTATTGTGTACATAAACACAGGTGAAAGTTTTCATGTAAACAATAGTAACTATATAAAATGTAAATATGCTTAAACTTAAAAGGGAGCTAATAAATAACTCTTAATTCCAATATTGCCACATTCCTCCCCACTTAAAGATCAAATGTCATCATTTTATCTAACAAAAATAATGAAGAAATATGTAAACGTAATGTAACATGTATATAAAAAAATATATCAAAATGTTCAAGAAATATGTATACAAAAGTTCAATAAATATGTATCAAAATATTAAAAAAATATGTATCAAAATATTCCATAAAGATATATACGGAATGTAAACAAAAATTGTTCACCTAATGTCAATGTTTTTTCACTTTTATTATTGTCCTTGTCAGAGTATTCTTGTCGAAATTAAATTTCAAATGTTCGTCCCTCGAATTATAGTGTGTGTCCTCTACTTTTGATTTCTTTCCCGACTTCACATATCTTTTACGTGTTTCTTGTGCCTCTTCCTTGGCTTTTCTCTTCCTTTCCTCAACTTTCTCCCTCGTTTGTTTTGCTTCCTCCCTTTCCTTTACGTCGCCGACTCGATAAGGCAAAACATCCTTCGGGTCAATGAAATTTTTATTGGCAACCTCTATACATCTATATCTATCTTCAGAGCATTTATGGTCCTTAACGAGATGTTTCTTCAGTACCTGTAATTTCCTTCTTGACAAATCACATATCTGGCAGGTATATAAGGTCAACTTTTCTTTATGTACACCTCCAAAGTGTGACTTGTACTCGTTAAATGAGCGGAAGAATTGGTTTTTTCCACATTCTTGTATGTTACAATATGCTCCCACAGCTGGCCATAAATCTCTCAAGTGATCATTTTGAAAACTTTTATATTCATTATCACACACATGTAATTGTAACTCCATTCTGAAAATATATAATTAATAAACATATAAATTTGTCTATTTTCAAAAAATCTTTTCACAGTAATATATATATATATATTTATATATATCTAAGTCACTGACTTCAATCTGCAAAATTCTACAGTAAAGAAAAAATATTCATTATTCCTGTATATATTATATACAAACACAAAAATTATGTATATATGCATACCTTCTAACAATACCATTTATGATGCCGTGTGGGCCCTTTCACAACATCACAAACAGTAATGTAGACAGGTACTAAAAGTAAATGAGCAAAACAATAAAACAAAATTATAGAGTAAATATTTGTCGGGGTTTAATAACACGACCAAAGCGAGTTGTCACTGGTGGAGTTAACGTTTGTACATTTTCGTGTGGTGTAACGATTTGCTCTTGTACAGTTGGAGTATTTGCAGCTTGGTATGGTTTCAAATGATCTACATGTACAACTAATTGTTTAGTACTTGTGTCTTTTTGTATTCTGTATGTCAAATCAGTCATTTTCTTAATAACTTTGTATGGACCAGTCCAGCCTAATCCAAGCTTCTTATTTGCTTCTGGAGGATACCATCTCCAAACAAATGAGTTTTCTTCAAAACTTCTTATTTTCAAATTTTTGTCATAATTTTCCTTTTGTCTATTTGCACTTAAACCAGATTGTGTATGTGCTAACTGAAATGCATTTCTAAGAGCCTCTTGAACCCACTCAACATATGCAATTGGACAAGGTATACTTTT
This sequence comes from Mytilus galloprovincialis, assembly GCF_965363235.1. NCBI lineage: Eukaryota > Metazoa > Mollusca > Bivalvia > Mytilida > Mytilidae > Mytilus > Mytilus galloprovincialis. The sequence goes on from NC_134846.1 coordinate 21,372,575, forward strand.
ATATCCTTGAGGTAAGCCAAACATAACATCAATTGGACATCTTAATTCATGTCCAAACATCAAGAGATTTGGAGAACATTTTGTGCTTGCATGTTGAGTGGCTCTGTATGCCATATTAATGAATGGAATGTGATCGTCCCAATCATTTCTATGTTCATTAACAAATAAACGTAGAATAGATTGTAAAGTTTGATTGAAACGTTCAACCATTCCGTCAGACTGGGGTCTGTATGGACATGTTCGAGTTTTGTCAATTCCTAATTTGTCACATATGGCGGCAAATAGGCCAGATTCAAATTCTCGGCCTTGATCTGTATGAATTTGGAATGGACAGCCAAATCTGCAAATGAATTCTGTAACAAGTTTATCAGCTACTGTAAGAGCTTGGTGATTTGGTATTGCATAAGATTCTGTCCATTTAGTGAAATAATCTTCCACTACCATAATGTATTCATTTCCACCCGTAGTAATGGGCAAAGGACCTATGATGTCAATTGCTATTCTGTCTAAAGGATACGTAGAAACACTGGATTTCAAAGGTGATTTCCCTTTCCCTGGTCCAGGTTTCCCTTTAGCACAAACATCACAACTATTAATCCATAACTTTACAGAATCTGACATATTTGGCCAATAAAATCTTTTCTTTATGAGATCTAAAGTTTTGTCTCTTCCAAAATGAGCTGAATATTTTGTACAATGTAACTGTTGAAAAATGAAATTTCGTATCTGTTCCGGAGCTACAAATTGATAAACCAGCCCCTGATTTTCTCTTTCAAAAAATTTACATAACAGGTTATTCTGAATGGTCAAGGATTCCCATAACCCATAAAGAATTTTTGTTTCTTTTGATTTGTTTTGAATTTCGGACTTTTTGGGTTTTTCGTCAGATTGTAACAAATTGTTCAATATAAAACTTATATTTTGGTCATTCTCTTGCATTTCTCTTAATTGCGAATTCGACCAATAACTGAGCCAGTTTGATGTTATGTCAAAACTAAGTTCTTCTGTATTGACATTGACCGGTCTGATAGCTAAATGGGTCGCAAGACAACCTCTGACGCTATCAGTGTCGCCGTCAGTTTCCGTATCATTGATAACTGATTGAATACTTAAGCAGAAGGCAGGGCCATCCTTGACGGTATTCAGGTCATCAATACAATCCGTAGTTTTGACATTTTCAAAATATTCTATATCTGTTTTCATTTCGGTACATTCTGGACAATTGATTCGTTTACATTTCCGTTTTGGTGTGCGCGATAAACCATCTGCGTTTGTATGCAATGAACCCTTGCGGTGTTGAATTTCCATGTCGTATGTGTCTATGATAGAAATCCATCTCGCGATCATACCTTCCGGGTTTTTGAAATTTTTTAGCCACTTGAGCGACGCATGATCTGTACGCAAAGTAGATTTTTGGCCATATAAATAATGTCTGAATTGGCACAAGAAAATAATGACCGCTAGCAGTTCACGTTTTGTGGTACAATACTGTTTTTGTGCTCTGTTTAAAGTTCGACTGGAATATGCAATTACATGTTCCTCGCCATTCTGGATTTGCGAAAGAACAGCTCCGACTCCTGTTTGACTAGCATCTGTATCTAGTATGTAAGCGCCATCTTCACTTGGAAATGATAATGTTGGTGCAGTTGTTAAGCATTCTTTTAACGTCTCAAACGCGATTTTACATTTATCATTCCAAATAAATGATTTATTCTTTTGAGTTAACTGTGTCAGAGGATGAGCGATAGTTGCAAAATCTGGTATGAAACGGCGGTAATAACCCGCGAAGCCTAAAAAACTTCGTAACTCTTTGACATTTGATGGTGTATGCCAATTCTGAACCGATTGAATTTTTTCTGAATCGCATTTAATGCCTTCTGCAGAGACAATGTGTCCCAAAAATTTGACTTCTGTTTGAAAAAACGAGCATTTACTCGGTTTCAGTTTAAGATTTGCTTCTCTAAAACACTGAAATACGGTTTTCAAATTATCAAAAGCTGTTTCAAAGTCTTTTCCATAAATTATGACGTCATCCAGATAGCAAAGACAACGATGCCATTGTAAACCACCCAAAACCTGATTCATGAGCCGGCTAAATGTCGCGGGAGAGTTGCATAAACCCATCGGCATTACAAGAAACTGATATAAGCCTTTATGTGTCGAAAAGGCAGTTTTGTATTTGTCTTCTTCGGCAACCTCTACCTGAAAATATCCACTGGCTAAATCAACGCATGAAAACCACTTTCCGCCGCTCAAGGTATCAAGAGTGTCATCAATACGCGGTAAAGGGTAGGCGTCTTTTACTGTTCTTTCATTTAATTTTCTAAAGTCCACACAGAATCGAATAGACCCATCCCTTTTCTTTACAAGGCACACTGGTGCTGCCCATGGACTACAACTGGGTTCAATTAAATTTTTGTCAATCATTTTTTTCAATTCTTCTTCAAGAACATCCCTCTGTTTCAAAGCTACTCTTCGTGGAGATATCTTTACAGGTTTTGCATCACCAGTATCTATGTAGTGTTTTACTCTATCAGTTCGCCCAAGAGAACCATCAGGACCAACGAATATATCTTTATACTCATGTATAAGTGAAGACAGTTTTTGCTTCTCTTCATCTTTTAAGTCTGATGATACTTTATCTAACATAGATTTTAAATGCTCGGGCATGTCAACATCTTTTAAAGTATTAACTTGTTCTGATATGTCATTAGATTTTGAATCTGTTTGTGACTCATTATTATCCTCATCAAAAACTTGTTCAATTGTCATCAAGTGTGCAATCTGTTCACCTTGTTTAAGTTTAACTGATTTTGAATTCAAGTTCATGATAGCTAGGTAAATTGTATTTTCTGTATCAACTAGGCTTTTTGCCACTAAAAGACCTTTACTTTTCACCCATTCTAATGGTTCAATAATGCCAATACCATCTACAAATGAATCTCTTTTAGAAGCTTCAATAATCATTTCACTATTTGCAGGAATTGAAACTTGCCTAGCTATCTGAATTCTTGAACACTGGGAACTATTTTCTTTAAAAAGAGGAATACTCTGACCATTGATACTTAAGCATTGGCTTTTAATTTGAATATCAATTTCATTTTGTTCAAAAAAATTCATACCTAAGATCCCAGATGACCCTTTTATATCAGCTACAATAACTTCTTGTTTAACTAATAAAGGACCTATTGCTATATTCAAAATACATTTGCCTTTAACACTTAAAGCATTGCCATTGGCAGTTGTTAAAATACTATCTAGGCTAATCAACTGGGAACTCAGTTTTAATTTCTCAAAAGTATCAAAAGAAATCAGAGAAACTGGTGATCCAGTATCAACAAGAAATTTAACATCAATTTCATCAATTTTACAAAAAGCAAAAAGACAATTTTGATCCACTAAATTTATTTGAACTCTCTTAATTGGATCTGATATCAAACTTTCAATTTTGGTTTGTGGCCTTTCTAAATTTTTAACAGCTGAAGTATTGGCCTCTAAATCAGCTTTTAATCGTTTCCCTGATTGTTCAATGGACAATAGTACTGAATATGTCCTATCTCATTACATTTATAGCAGACTCTATCAGTCGTGCTGTTTTGATTCCTATAATACCTTCCTCTGCCCCTATTATTAAATCTGGGAGGCCTATTTTGATAATATCCTTTCCTATTTTCGGTTTCTGTATTAAAATGTTTAAGTTGACTTAATTTTTCATCAATTAATTTAGCAACTTCATCAAGAGTTAATAACTCTGTACTTTCCTTTTTATTATCCTTAATTGCTTGAATGGGGACTTCATTGCTAGTTAGCATTGGCTTTCTCATATTATTTTGAGGATTTATAAATGCTTCATATTCAATTGCGTATGAAATTGCAGTATCCAACGTGTTTGCACGCTGAAACTGGACATGCTTTTGTAAATCCAAGTTATTTAATCCTCTAATGAATTTATTTATAAGAACTTTTTCCATCATTTCAGAATCTTGTTTTTCATTTGGAAAAGCCAAGTAACCTAACCTTCTTAAAGCTTGACCATACTCAGAAACAGTTTCGTCTTTAGAATGTCTTCTTGCTTCAAATTCGCAAACATATGCGGCTTCTCTTTCTCTAGGATTAAATCTATTATTTAAACTTTCTTTAATTTTATTATAATTTCCAAGGTCTTGTTTACTTAAAGTACTCAAAATTTTCTGAGCAGGTCCTCTTAGACTCATAACAATTTGTTTAGCTCTTTCTAAATCATTCCATTCATTCCATTCTGCAACTTGTTCAAAATGAACCAAATAGTCTTGCCAGTCAATAGTTTTGCCATCAAATGATTGAGGCTCTTTTTCTCTTCTTACTATACGTTTTTCATGTAAGGTAACAGGTTTTGGCCAGTTATCAAGAGAAGATGAGTGCTTAACCCCTTCATGCCTATTTAAATCATAACTGGGGTATTTGTCAGTTGAATACCTATTTAAGGATTGATAGTCCTCTGAAAATGTATCCTTATCAACATATCTCTTGTTTGGGGGATAATCTGATCCTTGGTTCTTGTTTAATCTATCCCTATCATCATACAATTCATAACTTGGTCTCCTACTAAAATGTGGTTCTTGGTATCTTTTTGGAGTAAATTTTCTATCTACTTTATAATCTGGATGTTTCAATATAGATTTATCCCTTACAGAATCATCATAGGTTTCAGATAAAGTAACAAATGATTTTAATGGAGTACTAAAATTGAAATCTTTATGTCTATACTTAACTTCATCTTTATCAGAAAATCTATCAGAATGCTCCATTTTTGCTTTATCATGCTGGCTTATACCGCTTGCATAATCTATTGAATATGCCATTTTACAAAATAACAGAAATGTTAAGGGCAATTTGTATGGTCACGGCACCAAAATGTGAACGGACTGATCTAACATTCAAGTAAAAGTAACGTTTTCCGGATACCTTTTTACCTAATGCTAGCGCAGCCACGAAATACCAAATAAACCCAGGTTCTTTACATAAACAATGAAGACCAGTTCTGCCCTGGACACCTTGTCACACTAGGGGACAAGTGTCTACAACAACCGACATAACGGACAATTCTCTGGGAGGACAAAGCTAATACTTGACCGGATAATGATTTGGGCAAGTATAAGCCAGCATTCTAGGAAAAGAAGTCTTAAAGAAATAATACCTCAATAATCATATTTATTTCATACCAAAATACACAATAGATATTCTAATATTATGGCAGTTAGTTGTACAACAATACAGACGTTAAATAAAGTGGGGAAATGTCTTACTTTAAGTAGGGAATATAAACTGTATCATTTAAACCATTTTATACCCAAGTCCTAAAGTTTAAACCCAAAATGAAGCCAAAACATTTAAGAGAAGAATTGGTCCAGAACAGTAATAGTAAACAGCATGGCTGTAATGAATACTGATAGTTACCTTCGAGGAAAGTATGAATTCTGGACAATGTATTAAATGTGAATTCAGTATATAATTAATAACAAAATGACTTAACAAATGGTACTTTCTTGAAATAAGATTTGCAATTTAACCAACACAATCTTACCTTTAACTATTAATAACCGGTTTAGAAAAGGAGTAAAGTTATTGTGTACATAAACACAGGTGAAAGTTTTCATGTAAACAATAGTAATTATATAAAATGTAAATATGCTTAAACTTAAAAGGGAGCTAATAAATAACTCTTAATTCCAATATTGCCACAGAAAACAGTTTTAAGAACTTAAGGGTAATAGCCATATGTGAACGGACTGATCTAACATTCAAGTAAAAGTAACGTTTTCCGGATACCTTTTTACTTAATGCTAGCGCAGCCACGAAATACCAAATAAACCCAGGTTCTTTACATAAACAATGAAGACCAATTCTGCCCTGGACACCTTGTCACACTAGGGGACAAGTGTCTACAACAACCGACATAACGGACAATTCTCTGGGAGGACAAAGCTAATACTTGACCGGATAATGATTTGGGCAAGTATAAGCCAGCATTCTAGGAAAAGAAGTCTAAAAGAAATAATACCTCAATAATCATATTTATTTCATACCAAAATACACAATAGATATTCTAATATTATGGCAGTTAGTTGTACAACAATACAGAAGTTAAATAAAGTGGGGGAAATGTCTTACTTTAAGTAGGGATTTTAAACTGTATCATTTAAACCATTTTATACCCAAGTCCTAAAGTTTAAACCCAAAATGAAGCCAAAACATTTAAGAGACGAATTGGTCCAGAACAGTAATAGTAAACAGCATGGCTGTAATGAATACTGATAGTTACCTTCGAGGAAAGTATGAATTCTGGACAATGTATTAAATGTGAATTCAGTATATAATTAATATCAAAATGACCTAACAAATGGTACTTTCTTGAAATAAGATTTGCAATTTAAGCACCACCATCTTACCTTCAACTTTTAATAACCGGTTTAGAAAAGGAGTAAAGTTATTGTGTACATACACACAGGTGAAAGTTTTCATGTAAACAATAGTAATTATATAAAAATGTAAATATGCTCAAGCTAAAAAGGGAGCTAATAAATAACTCTTAATTCCAATATTGCCACATTCCTCCCCACTTAAAGATCAAATGTCATCATTTTATCTAACAAAAATATATGAAGAAATCTTTAGACGTAATAGTACATGTATATAAAAAATATATCAAAATGTTCAATAAATATGTATACAAAAGTTCAATAAATATGTATCAAAATATTTAAAAAAATATGCATCAAAATATCCATCAATATATAAACGGAATATAAACAAAAATTGGTCACTTAACGTTAATGTTTCTTCGCTTTTATTACTGTCCTTGTCAAAGTATTCTTGTCGAAATTAAATTTCAAATGTTCGTCCCTCGAATTATAGTGTGTGTCCTCTACTTTTGGTTTCTTTCCCGAATTCACATATCTTTTACGTGTTTCTTGAGCCTCTTCCTTGGCTTTTCTCTTCCTTTCCTCAACTTTCTCCCTCGTTTGTTTTGCCTCCTCCCTTTCCTTTACGTCGCCGACTCGATAAGGCAAAACATCCTTCGGGTCAATGAAATTTTTATTGGCAACCTCTATACATCTATATCTATCTTCAGAGCATTTATGGTCCTTAACGAGATGTTTCTTCAGTACCTGTAATTTCCTTCTTGACAAATCACATATCTGGCAGGTATATAAGGTCAACTTTTCTTTATGTACACCTCCAAAGTGTGACTTGTACTCGTTAAATGAGCGGAAGAATTGGTTTTTTCCACATTCTTCTATGTTACAATATGCTCCCACAGCTGGCCATAAATCTCTCAAGTGATCATTTTGAAAACTTTTATACTCATTATCACATACATGTAATTGTAACTCCATTCTGAAAATACATAATTAATAAACATATAAATTTGTCTATTATCAATAAATCTTTTCACAGTAATATATATATCAATCTGCAAAAATCTACAGTAAAGAAAAAATATTCATTATTCCTGTATATATTATATACAAACACAAAAATTATGTATATATATGCATACCTTCTAACAATACCATTTATGATGCCGTGTGGGCCCTTTCACAACATCACAAACAGTAATGTAGACAAGTACTAAAAGTAAATGAGCGAAACAATAAAACAAAATTATAGAGTAAATATTTGTCTTGGTTTAACAACACGACCAAAGCGAGTTGTCACTGGTGGAGTTAACGTTTGTACATTTTCGTGTGGTGTAACGATATGCTCTTGTATAGTTGGAGTATGTGCAGCTTGGTATGGTTTCAAATGATCTACATGTACGACTAATTGTTTAGTACTTGTGTCTTTTTGTATTCTGTATGTCAAATCAGTGATTTTCTTAATAACTTTGTATGGACCGGTCCAGCCTAATCCAAGTTTCTTATTTGCTTCTGGAGGATACCATCTCCAAACAAATGAGTTTTCCTCAAAACTTCTTATTTTCAAGTTTTTATCATAATTTTCTTTTTGTCTATTTGCACTTAAACCAGATTGTGTATGTGCTAACTGAAATGCATTTCTAAGAGCTTCTTGAACCCACTCAACATATGCAATTGGACAAGGTATACTTTTATATCCTTGAGGTAAGCCAAACATAACATCAATTGGACATCTTAATTCATGTCCAAACATCAAGAGATTTGGAGAACATTTTGTGCTTGCATGTTGAGTGGCTCTGTATGCCATATTAATGAATGGAATGTGATCGTCCCAATCATTTCTATGTTCATTAACAAATAAACGTAGAATAGATTGTAAAGTTTGATTGAAACGTTCAACCATTCTGTCAGACTGGGGTCTGTATGGACATGTTCGAGTTTTGTCAATTCCTAATTTGTCACATATGGCGGCAAATAGGCCAGATTCAAATTCTCGGCCTTGATCTGTATGAATTTGGAATGGACAGCAAAATCTGCAAATGAACTCTGTAACAAGTTTATTAGCTACTGTAAGAGCTTGGTGATTTGGTATTGCATAAGATTCTGTCCATTTAGTGAAATAATCTTCCACTACCATAATGTATTCATTTCCACCCGTAGTAATGGGCAAAGGACCTATGATGTCAATTGCTATTCTGTCTAAAGGATACGTAGAAACACTGGATTTCAAAGGTGATTTCCCTTTCCCTGGTCCAGGTTTCCCTTTAGCACAAAGATCACAACTATTAATCCATAACTTTATAGAATCTGACATATTTGGCAAATAAAATCTTTTCTTTATGAGATCTAAAGTTTTGTCTCTTCCAAAATGAGCTGAATATTTTGTACAATGTAACTGTTGAAAAATGAAATTTCTTATCTGTTCCGGAGCTACAAATTGATAAACCAGCCCCTGATTTTCTCTTTCAAAAAATTTACATAACAGGTTATTCTGAATGGTCAAGGATTCCCATAACCCATAAAGAATTTTTGTTTCTTTTGATTTGTTTTGAATTTCAGACTTTTTGGGTTTTTCGTCAGATTGTAACAAATTGTTCAATATAAAACTTATATTTTGGTCATTCTCTTGCATTTCTCTTAATTGCGAATTCGACCAATAACTGAGCCAGTTTGATGTTATGTCAAAACTAAGTTCTTCTGTATTGACATTGACCGGTCTGATAGCTAAATGGGTCGCAAGACAACCTCTGACGCTATCAGTGTCGCCGTCAGTTTCCGTGTCATTGATAACTGATTGAACACTTAAGCAGGAGGCATGGCCATCCTTGACGGTATTCAGGTCATCAATACAATCCGTAGTTTTGACATTTTCAAAATATTCTATATCTGTTTTCATTTCGGTACATTCTGGACAATTGATTCGTTTACATTTCCGTTTTGGTGTGCGCGATAAACCATCTGCGTTTGTATGCAATGAACCCTTGCGGTGTTGAATTTCCATGTCGTATGTGTCTATGATAGAAATCCATCTCGCGATCATACCTTCCGGGTTTTTGAAATTTTTTAGCCACTTGAGCGACGCATGATCTGTACGTAAAGTAAATTTCTGGCCATATAAATAATGTCTGAATTGGCACAAGAAAATAATGACCGCTAGCAGTTCACGTTTTGTGGTACAATACTGTTTTTGCGCTCTGTTTAAAGTTCGACTGGAATATGCAATGACATGTTCCTCACCATTCTGGATTTGCGAAAGAACAGCTCCGACTCCTGTTTGACTAGCATCTGTATCTAGTATGTAAGCGCCATCTTCACTTGGAAATGATAATGTCGGTGCAGTTGTTAAGCATTCTTTTAACGTCTCAAACGCGATTTTACATTTATCATCCCAAATGAATGATTTATTCTTTTGAGTTAACTGTGTCAGAGGATGAGCGATAGTTGCAAAATCTGGTATGAAACGGCGGTAATAACCCGCGAAGCCTAAAAAACTTCGTAACTCTTTGACATTTGATGGTGTATGCCAATTCTGAACCGATTGAATTTTTTCTGAATCGCATTTAATGCCTTCTGCAGAGACAATGTGTCCCAAAAATTTGACTTCTGTTTGAAAAAACGAGCATTTACTCGGTTTCAGTTTAAGATTTGCTTCTCTAAAACACTGAAATACGGTTTTCAAATTATCAAAAGCTGTTTCAAAGTCTTTTCCATAAATTATGACGTCATCCAAATAGCAAAGACAACGATGCCATTGTAAACCACCCAAAACCTGATTCATGAGCCGGCTAAATGTTGCGGGAGAGTTGCATAAACCCATCGGCATTACAAGAAACTGATATAAGCCTTTATGTGTCGAAAAGGCAGTTTTGTATTTGTCTTCTTCGGCAACCTCTACCTGAAAATAACCACTGGCTAAATCAACGCATGAAAACCACTTTCCGCCGCTCAAGGTATCAAGAGTGTCATCAATACGCGGTAAAGGGTAGGCGTCTTTTACTGTTCTTTCATTTAATTTTCTAAAGTCCACACAGAATCGAATAGACCCATCCCTTTTCTTTACAAGGCACACTGGTGCTGCCCATGGACTACAACTGGGTTCAATTAAATTTTTGTCAATCATTTTTTTCAATTCTTCTTCAAGAACATCCCTCTGTTTCAAAGCTACTCTTCGTGGAGATATCTTTACAGGTTTTGCATCACCAGTATCTATGTAGTGTTTTACTCTATCAGTTCGCCCAAGAGAACCATCAGGACCAACGAATATATCTTTATACTCGTGTATAAGTGAAGACAGTTTTTGCTTCTCTTCATCTTTTAAGTCTGATGATACTTTATCTAACATAGATTTTAAATGCTCGGGCATGTCAACATCTTTTACAGTATTAACTTGTTCTGATATGTCATTATATTTTGAATCTGTTTGTGACTCAACATTATCCTCATCAAAAACTTGTTCAATTGTCATCAAGTCTGCAATCTGTTCACCTTGTTTAAGTTTAACGGATTTTGAATTCAAGTTCATGATAGCTAGGTAAATTGTATTTTCTGTATCAACTAGGCTTTTTGCCACTAAAAGACCTTTACTTTTCACCCATTCTAATGGTTCAATAATGCCAATACCATCTACAAATGAATCTCTTTTAGAAGCTTCAATAATCATTTCACTATTTGCAGGAATTGAAACTTGCCTAGCTATCTGAATTCTTGAACACTGGGAACTATTTTCTTTAAAAAGAGGAATACTCTGACCATTGATACTTAAGCATTGGCTTTTAATTTGAATATCAATTTCATTTTGTTCAAAGAAATTCATTCCTAAGATCCCAGATGACCCTTTTATATCAGCTACAATAACTTCTTGTTTAACTAATAAATGACCTATTGCTATATTCAAAATACATTTGCCTTTAACACTTAAAGCATTGCCATTGGCAGTTGTTAAAATACTATCTAGGCTAATCAACTGGGAACTCAGTTTTAATTTCTCAAAAGTATCAAAAGAAATCAGAGAAACTGGTGATCCAGTATCAACAAGAAATTTAACATCAATTTCATCAATTTTACAAAAAGCAAAAAGACAATTTTGATCCACTAAATTTATTTGAACTCTCTTAATTGGATCTGATATCAAACTTTCAATTTTGGTTTGTGGCCTTTCTAAATTTTTAACAGCTGAAGTATTGGCCTCTAAATCAGCTTTTAATCGTTTCCCTGATTGTTCAATGGACAATAGTACTGAATATGTCCTATCTCATTACATTTATAGCAGACTCTATCAGTCGTGCTGTTTTGATTCCTATAATACCTTCCTCTGCTCCTATTATTAAATCTAGGAGGCCTATTTTGATAATATCCGTTCCTATTTTCGGTTTCTGTATTAAAATGTTTAAGTTGACTTAATTTTTCATCAATTAATTTAGCAACTTCATCAAGAGTTAATAACTCTGTACTTTCCTTTTTATTATCCTTAATTGCTTGAATGGGGACTTCATTGCTAGTTAGCATTGGCTTTCTCATATTATTTTGAGGATTTATAAATGCTTCATATTCAATTGCGTATGAAATTGCAGTATCCAACGTGTTTGCACGTTGAAACTGGACATGCTTTTGTAAATCCAAGTTATTTAATCCTCTAATGAATTTATTTATAAGAACTTTTTCCATCATTTCAGAATCTTGTTTTTCATTTGGAAAAGCCAAGTAACCTAACCTTCTTAAAGCTTGACCATACTCAGAAACAGTTTCGTCTTTAGAATGTCTTCTTGCTTCAAATTCGCAAACATATGCGGCTTCTCTTTCTCTAGGATTAAATCTATTATTTAAACTTTCTTTAATTTTATTATAATTTCCAAGGTCTTGTTTACTTAAAGTACTCAAAATTTTCTGAGCAGGACCTCTTAGACTCATAACAATTTGTTTAGCTCTTTCTAAATCATTCCATTCATTCCATTCTGCAACTTGTTCAAAATGAACCAAATAGTCTTGCCAGTCAATAGTTTTGCCATCAAATGATTGAGGCTCTTTTTCTCTTCTTACTATACGTTTTTCATGTAAGGTAACAGGTTTTGGCCAGTTATCAAGAGAAGATGTGTGCTTAACCCCTTCATGCCTATTTAAATCATAACTGGGGTATTTGTCAGTTGAATACCTATTTAAGGATTGATAGTCCTCTGAAAATGTATCCTTATCAACATATCTCTTGTTTGGGGGATAATCTGATCCTTGGTTCTTGTTTAATCTATCCCTATCATCATACAATTCATAACTTGGTCTCCTACTAAAATGTGGTTCTTGGTATCTTTTTGGAGTAAATTTTCTATCTACTTTATAATCTGGATGTTTCAATATAGATTTATCCCTTACAGAATCATCATAGGTTTCAGATAAAGTAACAAATGATTTTAATGGAGTTCTGAAATTGAAATCTTTTTCATGTCTATACTTAACTTCATCTTTATCTGAAAATCTATCAGAATGCTCAATTTTTGCTTTATCATGCTGGCTTATACCGCTTGCATAATCTATTGAATATGCCATTTTACAAAATAACAGAAATGTTAAGGGCAATTTGTATGGTCACGGCACCAAAATGTGAACGGACTGATCTAACATTCAAGTAAAAGTAACGTTTTCCGGATACCTTTTTACTTAATGCTAGCGCAGCCACGAAATACCAAATAAACCCAGGTTCTTTACATAAACAATGAAGACCAATTCTGCCCTGGACACCTTGTCACACTAGGGGACAAGTGTCTACAACAACCGACATAACGGACAATTCTCTGGGAGGACAAAGCTAATACTTGACCGGATAATGATTTGGGCAAGTATAAGCATTCTAGGAAAAGAAGTCTAAAAGAAATAATACCTCAATAATCATATTTATTTCATACCAAAATACACAATAGATATTCTAATATTATGGCAGTTAGTTGTACAACAATACAGAAGTTAAATAAAGTGGGGGAAATGTCTTACTTTAAGTAGGGATTTTAAACTGTATCATTTAAACCATTTTATACCCAAGTCCTAAAGTTTAAACCCAAAATGAAGCCAAAACATTTAAGAGACGAATTGGTCCAGAACAGTAATAGTAAACAGCATGGCTGTAATGAATACTGATAGTTACCTTCGAGGAAAGTATGAATTCTGGACAATGTATTAAATGTGAATTCAGTATATAATTAATATCAAAATGACCTAACAAATGGTACTTTCTTGAAATAAGATTTGCAATTTAAGCACCACCATCTTACCTTCAACTTTTAATAACCGGTTTAGAAAAGGAGTAAAGTTATTGTGTACATACACACAGGTGAAAGTTTTCATGTAAACAATAGTAATTATATAAAAATGTAAATATGCTCAAGCTAAAAAGGGAGCTAATAAATAACTCTTAATTCCAATATTGCCACATATTGGCAACAAAACAGTTTTAAGAACTTAAGGGTAATAGCCATATGAATTATCCATAATTCATTTTAAAAAATAATATTACATTGATATGTATAAAATGATAAAACATTTTTCTACCTTTAATAGGACATTGACAGAAAGAAAACAAAAACAAATTTGTTTTGGTAAACATTTAGGAAAACCACTGCCCTGGAAATTAAATAAATAAATGAATTAAAACCACAACCATTTAACCACACACAGTGCTTAATTAGAAAATGTATGACCCTCCCCCTTTTCTGTATAAAATCATATGCAGTTGGCTGACAATCAGATCTAGACAAACATGTTTCTCAAGACTATATTTATTTTATATAAAATCTGCCATGATTGTGGCATACATACAGTGTCAAAATCTTAGTTCAGTGGAAAATTTAACACTTCCCTCCAAACCCCATTTAACTATATATAGCAAGATGACAAAGATACAAATGAAATAAACCCGTCCCTTTTAGCCACACACAGTAGTATAAAGACAGATAAATGATCAATAGTTTACAAATTGCCGTTTCGAGCTTTGTCACTATATAACGTAATCTTGTTTATAGATCTATAATCACTTAAGATCTATTATATAAACCCTGTACTTACAAAAATCAATTTAACTTAGGTCCAGTTTGTCGATATTAATAAATATCAATTAATTGATATCAAAATCTTGAGTGTCTCAACAGAGTTGTTGACCCTTCTAACACCCTACATGGAGTTAAGTCAGTACAGACTATTTATGCGGCATAATGGAATTGTCTTTGGAAAATCTCAGTATTATGTCCTTTTGTTTATTTTAGGTTTATGATAAGTTCTTATTAATTTGTAAAAACTAATTAAAACACTCCTTGAGGAAGTGTTATTAGTTCATGCACCTTTTCAATTTATAAACTTGAGCAATTTTAATTTAGTTTTTTCTTTCAATTCTTTATGAAATTGTTATTTTTGATGTATTTTTCATCCAATTTATTCTTTTGAAACTATCAGCTTGTACTTTTGAATCAGAGTTTATGTTAATTATGTTCCTAAGATTTAGAAGTTTATACTGTCCAGTGTCATATTGGGCTGTGTTCTGTGTTATCCTTTATTCTAATACTTAAGTGAATGTTGGGGGCTTTAGGAGGAACATTCCTCCTTTCCTTTAACCCATGTCTGAATTTCATTTTGAATAAGGGCATTGGAATAATAATTTAACATCTACTGTACATTACTATGTGATGTTACACTATTATTTCAGACAAGGGTGAGGGTTTGGTACCATTAAAATGTTTACACTCGACATGTTTTGACAACTGGTTTTACCCTAGCTGTATCACCAGGTGCACTCTAGGTGTTGGTTCACTGATATAATTTCAGATCTGCATTAGCAGCATATAAAGATAAAAAGATGTTGTATAATTGCCAAGAAAACATGATTATACCTTTGTCCTATTTTAACAACTCTCCACAAGTGACCAAATGACACAGAAATAATATAAAATGTATATTAATTGCTTTTGACAATGAAAGACTATATTTTAGTGACATGTAATTGCCAAAACTTCTATTTTCTTCTAAATCAAACATTAATTGATTCATGATAATGTCAGAGGCGGATTTAGGGGGAGTCCCAGGGTGCCGGGCCCCCCTTTTGAGAAAAATATTTGGTTGATTATATAGGGGATCACTGAAGTCTGAAGGCAGCGGGCCCCCTCTTCGGTAGCCAGTGGGCCCCCACTTATGAAACTTCTGGATCCACCACTGAATGTTTTTAGTCATCAAATAGAGAAATAATTTGAGTCATATTCAAATTCACAGTTATACATTTAGGAGATAACTGTATTGTATTTTAAGCTATGATGGCAGTAATTGGTGATTTGATGGTGTCAAATAAGTTCACTGGTGACACATTAGCGCTTTATTATGCCATGAAAATTGGGGACATTATCCAAACAAAATGAACATTACAAAACATGTTGTATAAGAATTCATGTTTATACCCTTGCCATATTTTAACAAATCTTTAAACATTTGTTTGTCAAATTTGTAATTTGCTGTACCTTTGAACACTGTTAAGGATGTTTGCTCCTCCATTTTTTGATTTTTTGCCAGATTTTCAGAATCCTCTGGTTTTATCCATGTATTGTCATTATAAAATTTTGCCCACTAACCCCTACTTTTCTTTTCATAATTTTATTACATAAAGTTTAAAAAGCCATATTTCAAAATTTTATAAAATTCTTGTTATTTTTTCATATTTTTGTAACAAATAAGGTGCTAATGTTAAATATATGAAAAATCTAGAGAGAATTATTTCCCGCCAAATTTTCAATGGCTTATATCTCGAAAATGAGCACACGGACCCTCCATTTTTTTTCTACTTTTTGAGTTTCTTTATTAATATACTATCAATTCATAATAGTCTTTTAAAAAGCTTGTTATTTTTTAACAGAGTAGCGAACATCCTTAACTTATACATGTAACTCATTCTACTTTAATATTTAATCACATCTAAAATATATATGCACCTAAGTCCTTGTGTTCTTATGTCATACAGTATATATCTAGAGGATTAATCTGGAAAAAAGGAATTGTATCGTGAACAAAAGTTCAAAAGAGCTTTAGGATCAAACAAAACATTTTATTGACAATCCAATGTCTCTTGGTAGAAGATATTCTAATTGGTAAAAAGATCTGAGTTTGTTTAAGAAGATAAATTACTTAATTTCATGCAAGTCGTCCATATCTTTTGAAATAGATTGCATATGTATATTTACTTTAGTATTGAATATGCACGCAGATACGATTATTCCATAAAAACTTGGATATCTCTGCATGCTAATGAATTTGGATTTGTTTGAAATAATTTGATATACTGGTGATTAGGCGCATATCACTATTTTTCTTTTAAAATTAAACATCCTCAAGTCAAAGTAAATAATAAAGGACACACATTTCATGTCAAATTTGCTAGGAATAGGTTGGCCATTTTGTTACTGAAGGTTCTTAAAACATGAAGATTTATACACTTGAACCATGATTCCATTATTAAAATGTAATAAGAAGTCTTTCATTAATCATTCTGAATCCATGAGGCCTAAGTTGCAAAGTTGTCTCAAGTAGTTTAACTACTGTATTACACTAGAAGAGGTCATTATGTTTTCTAGTCTTTGCGTCAATCTGTTAGTCCTTCTGTTTTGTCTATGCACTCTGAAGCCCCTAATCAGGTTTACGTGTTGGTTTAAGCATTGAAATATTATATTGTTTTTAACACTTCCTTGGTTTTAGTAATATTACAATGATTCAGTTGTGGTCATATCAACTTCAAACTTTAGTATGCATGTTGCATCTATATATTCATTATGATGTGAACTTTTTTTTATAAGTATGCCACTTCACATGGTAATGTGAAATTAGTGCACGTGCAGGACATGATATGGCATCCTATTGACACATTCTTGTTTTATTTATGGTTTTGAATATAATTATTTGTTTGACGTTTCAAGTTTATAATACATTTGTACTACTCTCCTAAAGCTGATGTCCACTATTGAAACTTAACAGTTGAAGTGAAGTTAATCAAGTTTATCATATTTTGAGGAAATTTCTTTTGATATTGTAATAAAGTGTACTAATTTGGCATTATAAGCAATATTTAATAGGGTTGTTCATCTTTTATCTCTCTCTTCTGTCAATTTAAAACAGATAAAATGTCACATGAATGTGCAAGTGCTGATAATTTAATGCTTCTTATTTTATGAAAATGCATATTTAGTTGGTTCATCATAGATTTTAATATTGCCAAAAACAGTTTAAGATATATAATTGTAAGGAGCTTCCTGGACGAAAAATGTTTAATGAAATTCTATTGTACAGATATATAAAAGGCGAATTTGAAACCTGTTAAAATTTTCCAAATTGTCGAATTGGATTACTAAGATAAAATATATGAAATATAAATTAACACCTTGTCCTGACTTGCACTTCAGAAGCAATAGAAACATAGATATATACAAAGATACTTATTGAAATATATTATTTTAAAATTTTCAAGCCATCGGGAAATTTCTAAATAATATTTTTTTATGCCCCACCTACGATAGTAGAGGGGCATTATGTTTTCTGGTCTGTGCGTCCGTTCGTCTGTTCGTCCGTTCGTTCGTCCGTCCATTCGTCCGTCCGTCTGTCCCGCTTCAGGTTGAAGTTTTTGGTCAAGGTAGTTTTTGATGAAGTTGAAGTCCAATCAACTTCAAACTTAGTACACATGTTCCCTATGATATGATCTTTCTAATTTTAATACCAAATTAGAGTTTTTATCCCAATGTCACGGTCCACTGAACATAGAAAATGAAAGTGCGAGTGGGGCATTCGTGTACTGAGGACACATTCTTGTTTTAAAAAAGGTTTAAAAGGTCAAATAAGAACTATGCCATCTATATAACAAAAAAACAGCTTTTAGATTTTCCCATAAAATTATTCATATTAGGGTGGT
This sequence comes from Mytilus galloprovincialis, assembly GCF_965363235.1. NCBI lineage: Eukaryota > Metazoa > Mollusca > Bivalvia > Mytilida > Mytilidae > Mytilus > Mytilus galloprovincialis. Next base: position 21,390,887 of record NC_134846.1, read on the forward strand.
CTTTTTAGTAAATTTTACATACATATTGGATTTAAATGCCAGTAGCATTTTTCATCCATAGTAATAATGACCAAAATCATCCTAGCATCCCATGACTTTTAAATTCTTGTAATTTCTTTGTCCACAGCAAGTCTATTTTATCAATTTATGATTAAATGAGCTTTAAAAGAAAAATGAACATAAAATGGTAATCTTCTCTCCATATCAAATATATAAATAAATTGATGAGCTTAAAACATATTGGATGTGTATTATCAGGTGACCAACATTGACTTGAAAATCTTGACTTTCATTTCACTGTTTACAAGTTCTTTATAGGATTGTTTTAATTTAATTTGAATCAAATTAAAATTGTCGAAAGTAAATTGCTGTAAGACTATAGTTTGTTGGTTCATGTCTGTCATATTTATTTTTTGTAAATTGGGTTGTTATTGATAAGGCTGATAGTTTTCTCAATTGAGATGTTTCATATTTTTCTTGTTGGGGCCTGTTAAAGCCGACTTTTTGGTATGGGTTTTTCTCGTTATAGAAGGCTGTAAGGTTACCTATAATTGCATACATCAGCTTCATTTTAGCCTTAGTCACCATATGTAGTTGCACACCACATCTCCTTATTGTTATGCATATGTTTATATCCACATTGAACAGCAGGAACTTAAATACTGTTGTTTTTCCCCTCAAAATGCTTTTAAAAGAAAAACAGGGCCGGTAAGATTTTAAAAAAAAATTAAAATTTTTGCTCATTTTTTTTTACTTTAACTATAACTAGACCATCTGCAATTTGTCCTGTCTAAAAAAAGCGTCAATAAAAACTTTGATGTATTTTCAAAGAATAAAATTTTTGGTAGGTATTGGTACCCTATAAAATTGAGAATGGAAATGCCTCTAATGGGGAATATATATATGTCAAAGAGACAACAACCTGACCAAAGAGCAGACAACAAGTTTTATTTTATCTTGGCCTATCTATAAATTTTTCTTTCACTTTCTCCTCCCAATGTTAGTCAGTGTTATGATCACTGTTAGCAATAGTAATAACATGGGAGTAAGATGTTAGACCTAAGGATCAGTACATGAAGTGTCCAATGGTGGCATAACAACATTTTAACATTTCACATTTTATAAATTCTTTATGTCATACATTTTAATGTCCGTGGGAAGTCAATTTATTGAATGATAGTTACACAACTATTAATCCATGAATCAGGTGAAATAAAATGCAGTTTATGTAGTACAATGCTGGCATATAGTGACCAAAATTCTGCAGAATTTCACGCCTTTCGAATTCTTGTCATACATTTTTCAATCCATGGCAAGTTAATTGTTTGGATTATCTAGACACGAGAATTCAATTATGAGTCAGATGTAATAAAAGCAATTCAATATTACATTAAATTTGTTCTATTCAAGGACTTGTCAATATATAGTTATTAGGATGTGATTGTCATATTTTTATCTGTGGACGAATGTGAAGTTTTGGCCTATATTGATAATTGTGGTGATATTATAATCATCTACTTAAAAAAATCTTCACACCTATTCTATCTTCAATTTTTCTCCTGATTATTATGAATTTATGCTTTATTGCTTAATGAATTGAGAGTAAAACATTAGGTAGCTGCATGCATGTTCACTCTGGGCCCATGCACAAGTCTGAATATATGTTTATAAAATTGACAAAGGAAATGGGGAATGTGTCAAAGAGGATACAACAACCCAACCAAAGAGCAGACAACAGCAGAAGGCTACCAATGGGTCTTCAATGCAGTGAGAAACTCACTTACTTGGAGGAATCCTTCCAGCTGGCCCCTAAACAAATACATGAAATAATTAGACCGTTGGTTTTCTTGTTTGAATGGTTTTACACTAGTAATTTTGGAGCCCTTTATAGCTTGTTGTTAGGTGTGAGCCCAGGCTCAGTGTTGAAGGCTGTACATTGACCTATAATGGTGTAATTTTTTAAATTGTTATTTGGATGGAGAGTTGTCTCATTGGCACTCACACCACATCTTCCTATATCTATATACTAGTTCAGTGATAATGGATGTCATACTAAACTCCAAATTATACACAAGATTTTTAAACTAAAATTAAAAGTCATACAGGACTAACAAAGGCTAAATAATAATTCATAAGTAAGAAGTAAAAAATGGACATGCATGCAAGGATTCTATCAAATATTTAGCAAAACTCATGAAGAATTTACAATATATTCTTTACATTAGATCTTGCAATATGAATTATGTCTTGTATGTACAGTGCTCTCAGACATGTTTTATATCATCATGGTAAACACAGAATTATATAATATATCATCATATATCATGAGAATTAGAAAACAAAGAAAGTTTACAAATTATTTTGAATAAATCATGTTTCACATTATTGAAATATGATTATACCATCATAATGTATACATTTTATGTACAATATATCTCCATAATAATGGCATCATTATAAGGACAATTATACATCTTAATTTATAATTTAGCATAGTAGTCAGTCATGGGAATTACTCTAATACAATCGTTTATTAAAGTCAAGTTTTGTCAAGAACAATGAAGGAGTCTAAGCTGCCTTTATTTCAGGATTTGCAGTAGAGTGATGTATAAAATAAAATCAGTAAAACAAAATAAACTGGTGAAATGTTAATATAATATGTGTCATTTGTTGTCTTTTTTAGATGGTTGTACTTATGGATCCTATGGAAGATCATGACGACGTCCTCCGAGCAAACAGGTCTCGAGAAAAACAGTTTGTTTTCGATTGTACATTTGACAGCAATGCCTTACAGGTAAAATATACATGCATTCATGAAGAAAATTCACCATTTAAGAATCAATGAAATCTTGGTATCATTTCATAAGCATGAGAAGCTTATATAGCTTATGGATTATGACTGGTTGAAAATGTTCTTAACATTGGATATATTCAACAAATTGCATAATACTAGAAAAAACAGCTGAATCATACATCAGTAACTAACGAAATATTGTTCATTGTAGGAAAAAAACAACTTGTAGGCTCAGAATTATCCCCCTTGAATCTAGTCCCTGTCTCTTTTAAAAAAAATGATGTGGACATTTTATTGGTCATTATATAAGTTCTTATTCCATGTATTCTTATCTTAATTATTAATTGTAATTAAGACCTTGTGACCTACAAAAACTTTTATTATGTAATAAATAATCCCAGAGTTAATTTTTCCCTTTCTTGTATTACATGTACTTACTTAATCATGATATGACACCTGTAATATAATATTATCATTAGATTCTGGTGTGTCAATGTGTGTCATCGTGGTTTAATGAAATTATCAATATAACTATTTGAATAAAAAAAGTAGTATACACATGATACATTTAAAAAATCAGACTAATTGCATAAACAGTTTTTTTGGATATTCTAAGGTTGTAAATTGAATACCGGTAAACCTATAATCAAGGTGTAGTTATTTAATTTCAAATTGAATTATGAAAAACAATTTAAGTAATGAAATACCTTAACAGATAATAATGAGTCCACAGTATAATTAATGCATGATTATAAGTGTTTGGGAACTGACTATTATAATGGTTGGAACAAACTGACTCTCTTTAGATACAATCATAGTATATTTAATCCACCATTTTCTACAATTGAAAATGCCTGTACAAAGTCAGGAATATGACAGTTCTTGTCCATTCGTTTTTGGTTCGTTTTGTTATTTGATTTTGCCATATGATTATGGACTTTCCGAATTGATTTTCCTTTAAGTTCAGTATTTTTGTGATTTTACTTTATACTATAGTTATCAGAAGCAATTATGATATAAGATGTCATATTATTGAGAGATAATATTCTTGGATAGGTTAATTCCATTAAAATCCTTACAAATATCTTGAAAGGTATCACTCTTCACGTCCATAAATCTGTTAGTTATCTCATCAATTGTATACCAATCCTAGCAATAAAGCCAGATCTTTTTGACATGGACTGATAAAGTATTAATGAAATCGAGCAACTATCTCCCTTTTATGGACCACCAAATCCCATGTGATTTGTTGTGCATGTTTTTGACCTATATTCATTTGATATTATTGAAATATTCCCTTTTGGTTGATTTATTATTTGAGATATATTTTTAACACCCTTGTTTAGTTGTATTCACATCTTGATCTTTTGACCTGCTTTATTTGAAAAGTATTAAAGCTGTACTTATAAGTGGAATACATGATATATGTTTATAAAAATCTGGCAATATTGTAACTTATTTGTACTTGTAAATAAGAGGGACTATTCATTACGGTCACTGAATGCTTTGTTGATAAAAGTTTAATGTTCTATTTTAGTTTTTATTAAGTTCAGAGGTTATAGTCCCTTGAGAGTTATATAAAATAGTATATTTAGGCCACTTGACTGTAGAAATGAAATTTAAATAACTTGTCATGAACTCAGTTGAATGTGTCTCGGGGCTTATTTTCACGCTACATGGTGTTCAAAATTGACAAATTTTGTATAGATTATGCGTGGAAAACCCAATTTTTTGCAATAAAGCGTAAACTACACCATATAATTTTGAGATAACATAGCTTTAATAGTATGCTTTCAGTTAAGAAAAAGAAAAATTGGGGTCACCGGACCTATTTTCTTGCTACATAATACAATAGGTAAATTCCTAACACATTCTATTGTTAAAGTACCATTATCTGAATTATCTGCCCTTGCATTTGAGTTGCCTCCCCTTATGTGGCAAAGTTGGAAAAAATTTAATCAAACAAAAGTTTTCTGTTTTTTGTAAAACAACCATAAATATGAAAAAAAATATGTCATTTTCTATATTGAAATGAAAGTTCTTACACATGAATTTCCTACTATTCTCAAAATTTGCACATTCTTTTAAAGATCTAGTCCTTGTTTTCTAGTACAGTTAACTCTCGTTGTCTCGAACTTGGTTTACTCGAAATTTCGGATGAGTCGAAGTTTTCACGTGGTCCCGAACTTTATTCCATACAAAAGTATGTAATTCGACTCCTGATGAGTCGAAATTGGATGAGTCGAAATTTCGGTTGAGTCGAACTAAATTTACGGTCCCAAAGTTAACAAAAGCATTCAAAAATCATTTTTTATCTCGAACTAATACACAAATATTTCAAAACATGACCTCCGGGATTTAAATGGATTGAAGAGTTAATCTGACAATACACGTGTAATTAAATTTCCGGTCACTGACCACTGTATTGATTTATGACATGCTATTTCCATGACTATTTGAGTGTTTTCCTAAGATTATCTTTTGTAGAATTTTTATAAATAATTAGTGATAAATTGTTAATGTTCCTGAAAAAGTATTTTAATTGTTTACAAAACAATTAATTTGTGATTTACACTAATGAGCTTTGGTGTGTATAAAGTGAGGATTATGGCTTCCGTTGATGATCACCTAAAAACTACTCAAACGGTGTCTTTAATCTTATTATATGTCTTTTGAAAACAAAGAGTGAGATAAAACAAAATGAATAGAAATCAAAATTTTCTAAAATCTCTTGTATCCGAGAATAAACAATTTTGTAAGCTATTAGCGACCTGAATTACGAAACTGTCGATTGGAAATTACTCTCTTGGAAAAGCCATAGGATTTTTTTTTAATTGAAACAATTGAATAAGTAAAAATAACAGTCATTATAATAATAAAAGACTGTGACATACAAATACATCGATCTGATACTAGAATATCGATCCCCTTGTCATATTCACCCGGATTTATTTTAGCTTTACCAAGCTAAGCAAGAGTTGTGTCCCTTAGATTGTCGAACTTCCGGTGTTCGTTTGAGTCGAACTACGTGTATCTCGAAATATTTCTCTGGTCCGGCTGACTTCGACATAACGAGAGTCGACTGTATTTCCAAATCCAAAATGGAGGAAGACACCCTATCTACCTTAAACTTGTCATAAACAATTTCCATTTTTAGCTCACCTGGCCCGAAGGGCCAAGTGAGCTTTTCTCATCACTTGGCGTCCGTCGTCCGTCGTCTGTCGTCCGTCGTTAACTTTTACAAAAATCTTCTCCTCTGAAACTACTGGGCCAATTTTAACCAAACTTGGTCACAATCATCATTGGGGCATCTAGTTTAAAAATTGTGTCCGGTGACCCGTCATACCAACCAAGATGGCCGCCACGGCTAAAAATAGAACATAGGGGTAAAATGCAGTTTTTGGCATATAACTCAAAAACCAAAGCATTTAGAGCAATTCTGACAAGGGTAAAAGTGTTTATCAGGTCAAGATCTATCTGCCCTGAAATTTTCAGATGAATCAGACATTCCGTTGTTGGGTTGCTGCCCCTGAAATGGTAGTTTTAAGGAAATTTTGCTGTTTTTGGTTATTATCTTGAATATTATTATAGATAGAGATAAACTGTAAACAGCAAAAATGTTCAGCAAAGTGAGATCTACAAATAAGTCAACATTACCAAAATGATCAATTGACCCCCTAAGGAGTTATTGCCCTTTATAGTCAATTTTTAACATTTTTCGTAAATCTTAGTAATCTTTTAGAAAAATCTTCTCCTCCAAAACTGCTGGGACAAACTTAATCAAACTTGGCCACAATCATCATTGGGGTATCTAGTTTAAAACTTGTGTCCGGTGACCCGGCATACCAACCAAGATGGCCACCACGGCTAAAAATAGAACATAGGGGTAAAATGCAGTTTTTGGCTTATAACTCAAAAACCAAAGCATTTAGAGCAAATCTGACGGTGGGTAAAAGTGTTTATCAGGTCAAGTTCTATCTGCCCTGAAATTTTCAGATGAATCGGACAACCCGTTGTTAGGTTACTGCCCCTGAATTGGTAATTTTAAGGAAACTGCTGTTTTTTGGTTATTATCTTGAATATTACTATAGATAGAGATAAACTGTAATAACAATAATGTTCAGCAAAGTAAGATCTACAAATAAGTTAACATGACCAAAATGGTCAGTTGACCACTTTAGGAGTTATTGCCCTTTATAGTCAATTTTTAACCATTTTTAGCTCACCTGACCTGAAAGGTCAAGTGAGCTTTTCTCATCACTTGGCGTCCGTCGTCCGTCGTCTGTCGTCCGTCGTCCGTAAACTTTTACAAAAATCTTCTCCTCTGAAACTACTGGACCAAATTCTACCAAACTTGGCCACTATCATCCTTGGGATATCTAGTTTAAAAAATGTGTGGCGTGACCCGTCAAACCAACCAAGATGGCCGCCATGGCTAAAAATAGAACATAGGGGTAAAATGCAGTTTTTGGCTTATAACTCAAAAACCGAAGCATTTAGAGCAAATCTGACAGGAGTAAAATTGTTTATCAGGTGAAGATCTATCTGCCCTGAAATTTTCAGATGAATCGGACAACCTGTTGTTGGGTTGCTGCCCCTGAAATGGTTATTTTAAGGAAATTTTGCAGTTTTTGGTTATTATCTTGAATACTATTATAGATAGAGATAAACTGAAAACAGCAATAATGTTCAGCAGAGTAAGACCTACAAATAAGTCAACATGACCAAAATTGCCAGTCGACCCCTTAAGGAGTTATTGCCCTTTATAGTCAATTTTTAACAACTTTTCATCATTTTTTGTAACTTTTCTAAAAATCTTCTTCTCTAAAACTACTTTGCCAAATTTAATCAAACTTGGCAACAATTATCATTGTGGTTTATAGTTTAAAAAATGTGTCCGTTGACCCAGCATACCAAACAAAATGGCCGACATGGCTAAAATTAGAACATAGTGGTAAAATGCAGTTTTTGCTTTATATCTTTGAAACCAAGACATTTAGGGCAAATCTTTCAAGATTTTAATGTCCATCAGAATAAGATATATCCCCTCACAAATTTTCAGTTGAATCGGACAACCTGTTGTTGGGTTGCTGCCCTTAAATTGGTTATTTTAAGAAAATTTTGCAGTTTTTGGTTATTATCTTGAATACTATTATAGATAGAGATAAACTGTAAACAGCAATAATGTTCAGCAAAGTAAGATCTACAAATAAGTCAGCATGATCAAAATTGTTAGAGGACCCCCCTAAGGAGTTATTGCCCTTTAGAGTCAATATTAAACAACTTTTCCTCATTTTTAGCTCACCTGGCCCGAAGGGCCAAGTGAGCTTTTCCCATCACTTTGCGTCCGGCGTCCGTCGTCGTCGTCCGTCGTCTGTCGTCCGTCGTCGTCCGTCTTCGTTAACTTTTACAAAAATCTTCTCCTCTGAAACTACTGGGCCAAATTGAACCAAACTTGGCCACAATCATCATTGGGGTATCTAGTTTAAAAAATGTGTGGCGTGACCCGGTCAACCAACCAAGATGGCCGCCACGGCTAAAAATAGAACATAGGGGTAAAATGCAGTTTTTGGCTTATAACTCAAAAACCAAAGCATTTAGAGGAAATCTGACATGGGGTAAATATGTTTATCAGGTCAAGATCTATCTGCCCTGAAATTTTCAGATGAATCGGTCAACCCGTTGTTGGGTTGCTGCCCCTGAATTGGTCATTTTGAGGAAATTTCGCTGTTTTTGGTTATTATCTTGAATATTATTATAGATAGAGATAAACTGTAAACAGCAATAATGTTCGGCAAAGTTAGATTTACAAATAAGTCAACATGACCGAAATGGTCAGTTGACCCCTTAAGGAGTTATTGCCCTTTATATTCAATTTTTAACCGTTTTTCATAAATCTAAGTAATCTTTTACAAAAATCTTCTCCTCTGAAACTACTGGGCCAAATTAATCCAAACTTGGCCACAATCATCTTTGGGGTATCTAGTTTAAAAAATGTGTGGCGTGACCCGGTCAACCAACCAAGATGACCGCCACGGCTAAAAATAGAACATAGGGGTAAAATGCAGTTTTTGGCTTATAACTCAAAAACCAAAGCATTTAGAGGAAATCTGACATGGCGTAAATATGTTTATCAGGTCAAGATCTATCTGCCCTGAAATTTTCAGATGAATCGGTCAACCTGTTGTTGGGTTGCTGACCCTGAATTGGTAATTTTGAGGAAATTTTGCCGTTTTTGGTTATTATCTTGAATATTATTATAGATAGAGATAAACTGTAAACAGCAATAATGTTCAGCAAAGTTAGATTTACAAATAAGTCAACATGACCGAAATGGTCAGTTGACCCCTTAAGGAGTTATTGCCCTTTATATTCAATTTTTAACCGTTTTTCATAAATCTAAGTAATCTTTTACAAAAATCTTCTCCTCTGAAACTACTGGGCCAAATTAATCCAAAGTTGGCCACAATCATCTTTGGGGTTTTATAGTTTAAAAAATGTGTGGCATGACCCGGTCAACCAACCAAGATGGCCGCCACGGCTAAAAATAGAACATAGGGGTAAAATGCAGTTTTTGGCTTATAACTCAAAAACCAAAGCATTTAGAGGAAATCTGACATGGGGTAAATATGTTTATCAGGTCAAGATTTATCTGCCCTGAAATTTTCAGATGAATCGGTCAACCTGTTGTTGGGTTGCTGCCCCTGAATTGGTCATTTTGAGGAAATTTTGCTGTTTTTGGTTATTATCTTGAATATTATTATAGATAGAGATAAACTGTAAACAGCAATAATGTTCATCAAAGTAAGATTTACAAATAAGTCAACATGACCGAAATGGTCAGTTGACCCCTTTAGGAGTTATTGCCCTTTATAGTCAATTTTTAACCATTTTTCGTAAATCTTAGTTATCTTTTACAAAAATTTTCTCCTCTGAAACTACTGGGCCAAATTAATTCAAACTTAACCATAATCATCTTTGAGGTACCTTGTTTGAAAAATGTGTCCGATGACCTGGCCTTCCAACCAAGATGGCCACCACGGCTAAAAATAGAACAGGGGTAAAATGTAGTTTTTTGCTTATAACTCTGAAACCAAATCATTTAGAGGAAATCTGACAAGGAGTTAAATTGTTAATCAAGTCAATATATATCTGCCCTGAAATATTCAAATGAATTGGACAACCAGTTGTTGGGTTGCTGCCCTCCAATTGGTAATTTTTAAAGAAATTTTGCTGTTTTTGGTTATTATCTTGAATACTATTATAGATAGCGATAAACTGTAAACAGCGATAATGTTCATCAAAGTAAGATCTATAAATAAGTCCACATGACCTAAATGGTCAATTGACCCCTTAAGGAGTTATTGCCCTTTATAGTCAATTTTTAACAATTTTCATTAATTTGGTAAATTTATGTAAATTTTTACCAAATATTTTTCTCTGTTACTAATGGGCAAAGTTCATTATAGATATAATTGTAAGAAGCAAGAATGTTCAGTAAAGTAAGAACTTCAAACACATCACCATCACCAAAATACAATTTTGTCATGAATCCATTTGTGTCCTTTGTTTAATATGCACATAGACCAAGGTGAGCGACACAGGCTCTTTAGAGCCTCTAGTTGTAACTTGTATAAAAATCTTTTCTAAAACTACTTGGCCAAATTTAACCAAACTTGGCCACAATCATAATACTAAGGTATCTATTTTTAAAAAGAGTGTCTAATGACCCCGCCTACCAACAAAGATGGCCGACATCAGTAAACACATTAACAGGTGAGCGACACAGGCTCTTGAGAGCCTCTAGTTCGTAAATCTTAGTAATCTTTTAGAAAAATCTTCTCCTCTGAAACTACTGGGCCAAATTTAACCAAACTTGGCCATAATCATCATTGGGGTATCTAGTTTAAAAAATGTGTCCGGTGACCCGGCCAACCAACCAAGATGGCCGCCATGGCTAAAAATAGAACATAGGGGTAAAATGCAGTTTTTGGCTTATAACTCAAAAACCAAAGCATTAAGAGCAAATCTGACAGGGGTAAAATTGTTCATCAGGTCAAGATCTATCTGCCCTGAAATTTTCAGATGAATCAGACATTCCGTTGTTGGGTTGCTGCCCCTGAAATGGTAATTTTAAGGAAATTTTGCTGTTTTTGGTTATTATCTTGAATATTATTATAGATAAAGATAAACTGTAAACAGCAATAATGTTCAGCAAAGTAAGATCTACAAATAAGTCATCATGACCAAAATGGTCAGTTGACCACTTTAGGAGTTATTGCCCTTTATAGTCAATTTTTAACAATTTTCATTAATTTGGTAAATTTATGTAAATTTTTACCAAATATTTTTCTCTGTTACTAATGGGCAAAGTTCATTATAGATATAATTGTAAGAAGCAAGAATGTTCAGTAAAGTAAGAACTTCAAACACATCACCATCACCAAAATACAATTTTGTCATGAATCCATTTGTGTCCTTTGTTTAATATGCACATAGACCAAGGTGAGCGACACAGGCTCTTTAGAGCCTCTAGTTGTAACTTGTATAAAAATCTTTTCTAAAACTACTTGGCCAAATTTAACCAAACTTGGCCACAATCATAATACTAAGGTATCTATTTTTAAAAAGAGTGTCTAATGACCCCGCCTACCAACAAAGATGGCCGACATCAGTAAACACATTAACAGGTGAGCGACACAGGCTCTTGAGAGCCTCTAGTTCGTAAATCTTAGTAATCTTTTAGAAAAATCTTCTCCTCTGAAACTACTGGGCCAAATTTAACCAAACTTGGCCATAATCATCATTGGGGTATCTAGTTTAAAAAATGTGTCCGGTGACCCGGCCAACCAACCAAGATGGCCGCCATGGCTAAAAATAGAACATAGGGGTAAAATGCAGTTTTTGGCTTATAACTCAAAAACCAAAGCATTAAGAGCAAATCTGACAGGGGTAAAATTGTTCATCAGGTCAAGATCTATCTGCCCTGAAATTTTCAGATGAATCAGACATTCCGTTGTTGGGTTGCTGCCCCTGAAATGGTAATTTTAAGGAAATTTTGCTGTTTTTGGTTATTATCTTGAATATTATTATAGATAAAGATAAACTGTAAACAGCAATAATGTTCAGCAAAGTAAGATCTACAAATAAGTCATCATGACCAAAATGGTCAGTTGACCACTTTAGGAGTTATTGCCCTTTATAGTCAATTTTTAACCATTTTTCGTAAATCTTAGTAATCTTTTAGAAAAATCTTCTCCTCTGAAACTACTGGGCCAAATTTAACCAAACTTAGCCATAATCATCATTGGGGTATCTAGTTAAAAAAATGTGTCCGGTAACTCGGCCAACAAACCAAGATGGCCACCATGGCTAAAAATAGAACATGGGGGTAAAATGCAGTTTTTGGCTTATAACTCAAAAACCAAAGCATTAAGAGCAAATCTGACAGGAAGTAAAATTGTTGATCAGGTCACGATCTATCTGCCCTGGAATTTTCAAATGAATCGGATAATCGGTTGTTAGGTTGCTGCCCCTGAATTGGTAATTTTGAGGAAATTTTGCTGTTTTTTTGTTATCTTGAATATTATTATAGATAGAGATAAACTGTAAACAGCAATAATGTACAGCAAAGTAAGAACTAAAAATAAGTCACTATGACCAAAATAGTCAATTGACCCCCTAAGGAGTTATTGCCCTTCATAGTCAATTTTTAACAATTTTGTTAAAATTTGAAGATTTTCAATAACATTTTCCACAGAAAGTACTGTTATAGATAGAGATAATTGATATGGTCAGTTGACCCCTTTAGGAGTTATTGCCCTTTATAGTAAATTTTTTACATTTTTCATAAATTTTTGTAAATTTTTAGAAAATATTTTCCACTGTAATTACTGGGCCAAGTTCATTATAGATAGAGATAATTGAAGCAACAAGAATGTTCAGTAAAGTAAGATCTACAAACACATCACTATCACCAAAGCACAATTATGTCATGAATTTATCCATGTCCATTGTTTAATATGCACAAGAACAAGGTGAGCGACACAGGCTCTTTAGAGCCTCTAGTTTCTTCTTACGTTTCCAAATACAAATTTATAGAGTGTCTGACTCCATCATGTTGCTGTTAGGTAGTAAAGTAAGGATCTTCATGTATACTTTTGAAGACCCTTTGGTGGCCTTCGGCTGCTGTCTACTCTTTATTTGGGTTGTTGTTTCTTTGACACATAAATTTCCTCATTTCCATTCTCAATTTTATTTTGACCAAAAAAGGTCAACTTTAAAGTTTTTATAAAAAAAAAGATAGGAAGGGTTTTGGACTAACAATGCTTAAAATTATAGCTAAAAAAGAAAGTAACACTGTTATGACTGTAAAGAAAGTATGATTTTCTGACTTAAAAAATTGATTTGGTCAAAAATCAGACAATCTTAAGAAAGATAAATCAAGATGAACCAAATAGTTGTGAAAAGAGTTTTATAAATTGCATATTGGTATTAAGTACATAATAAACAATCGAAAGTTCAGACATTTTTCTTTCAAAAGTATTTTTTAAGTGCTTGGTCCAGATTTTAAAATGATTCTTGCTTAAGAAAATGATAGATTTTATTCAAACATGGTTGCATTGTTAATATTTTGGAATCTGATCTTTAAGTACATATATATGTATTTATAGTAAGAGTACTGTTCAAATACTTATATTGAATTTTTTTAAGTGTTTGTTTATAAAATAGATTGACTTTTAAAATCAATAAACACGATAAGGGTAAATCTTCTATCAATCAAATTCATATGATATTTGATCTCTACTTTGTTGAATTGTCAACAATTCATTCAATAAGTTCAATAAGATGCCCTTTTAGTAAACTCAATAACAAAAGGATTGAAAAAGTCTTCAATTTTGAACCGTAATAATTGTGTTTGAATTTTTAAGATATAAAATGAATTTAAGAAGATTATAGAAAGTAAAATTCACAGAAATAGAAACAAGATCTAAGTGTCTATTATAAGTACTACTTTTTATGTTAATGTTTTATCCTTTCTGCTGAATTAATTCACATTTTGTAAAGCTCATAAGTTTAAAACGTGCCTTAATAACATTGTGGGGACTTGTCACACTAAGTAAAGATTATAGGTTTTATCCTCTAAATATCTATTTTTGTAAATTTTTGTTCTAATTTCTGTATCATTGACATAATTTTCTCTATGTTGATCTCCTTTCATATATCCTAACCCCGAGAAATCATTTTTGGCACAAATTTGTAAGGATTGTGCAGTATAAAAAAAATTGGCTGGTGAAGTTTGCATGAAATTATACATAATTTTTTAGATTTTGATCCATTGTATGTTTCAGAGTTAATTTTTTTCTCTAAACTTATAAGTACATGTACACATTTTTGTTTAGGATGATGTATTTTCTGTTTAGGATGATGTATTTTTTGTTTAGGATGATGTATTTTCTGTTTAGGATGATGTATTTTTTGTTTAGGATGATGTATTTTCTGTTTAGGATGATGTATTTTCTGTTTAGGATGATGTATTTTTTGTTTAGGATGATGTATTTTCTGTTTAGGATGATGTATTTTTTGTTTAGGATGATGTATTTTCTGTTTAGGATGATGTATTTTTTGTTTAGGATGATGTATTTTTTGTTTAGGATGATGTATTTTCTGTTTAGGATGATGTATTTTCTGTTTAGGATGATGTATTTTCTGTTTAGGATGATGTATTTTTTGTTTAGGATGATGTATTTTTTGTTTAGGATGATGTATTTTCTGTTTAGGATGATGTATTTTCTGTTTAGGATGATGTATTTTCTGTTTAGGATGATGTATTTTCTGTTTAGGATGATGTATTTTTTGTTTAGGATGATGTATTTTCTGTTTAGGATGATGTATTTTCTGTTTAGGATGATGTATTTTCTGTTTAGGATGATGTATTTTCTGTTTAGGATGATGTATTTTCTGTTTAGGATGATGTATTTTCTGTTTAGGATGATGTATTTTCTGTTTAGGATGATGTATTTTTTGTTTAGGATGATGTATTTTCACACTTTTTTGAGACCCATTGGTGGCCTTGGGCTATTTTATGCTCTTTGGTTGAGATGTTGTTTCCTAGACAAATTCCCAGCTGTTGTCATTCTAAGTTTTAACTGTAACAAATGGAATCTGCACAACAAAACATTTTCAGTTGTTAAGTTTCAAAACACCATTGAATAAAATTTGTAAAGGGGGATTTATTTTCACCATCGATTTTTCAAATTTATTGAATGAAATAAAAAAAAAATGATTGATTTCATTAAGTTGATAATATTAAATTGCAAATTTCATTGTCAATAAATCTCCATGAAATTATAAATTATATATTGAAAATATTCGGTAACCTTATAAACCTAGTGATGTAGTCTACAGACACAATGATAAACTGAGAAGCTTTTGTAGCAGTCTTAGATTTTAATGCAACCTTGATACAGATTATTGCATTAATTTACATCTCATGATGCAAAACAAGACTCTATTCAAATGAAATGGTATAAACAATTTTTATCAATTAGAAACCAACTCAAGGCCGTAATGATCAAAAAGACATCTATATGGCAATATATATTCTTTGAGAATCAAAATTAAGTCTATACAATATATATTTCAAGCTACAATTTTTATCAATTAGAAACCAACTCAAGGCCGTAATGATCCAAAAGACATCTATATGGCAATATATATTCTTTGAGAATCAAAATTAAGTCTTTACAATATATATTTCAAGCTACAATTTTTATCAATTAGAAACCAACTCAAGGCCGTAATGATCCAAAAGACATCTATATGGCAATATATATTCTTTGAGAATCAAAATTAAGTCTTTACAATATATATTTCAAGCTACAATTTTTATCAATTAGAAACCAACTCAAGGCCGTAATGATCAAAAAGACATCTATATGGCAATATATATTCTTTGAGAATAAGTCTTTACAATATATATTTCAAGCTACAATTTTTATCAATTAGAAACCAACTCAAGGCCGTAATGATCAAAAAGACATCTATATGGCAATATATATTCTTTGAGAATAAGTCTTTACAATATATATTTCAAGCTACAATTTTTATCAATTAGAAACCAACTCAAGGCCGTAATGATCAAAAAGACATCTATATGGCAATATATATTCTTTGAGAATAAGTCTTTACAATATATATTTCAAGCTACAATTTTTATCAATTAGAAACCAACTCAAGGCCGTAATGATCAAAAAGACATCTATATGGCAATACATATTCTTTGAGAATCAAAATTAAGTCTTTACAATATATATTTCAAGCTACAATTTTTATCAATTAGAAAACAACTCAAGGCCGTAATGATCAAAAAGACATCTAGATCGCAATATATATTCTTTGAGAATCAAAATTAAGTCTTTACAATATATATTTCAAGCTACAATTTTTATCAATTAGAAAACAACTCAAGGCCGTAATGATCAAAAAGACATCTAGATCGCAATATATATTCTTTGAGAATCAAAATTAAGTCTTTACAATATATATTTCAAGCTACAATTTTTATCAATTAGAAAACAACTCAAGGCCGTAATGATCAAAAAGACATCTAGATCGCAATATATATTCTTTGAGAATCAAAATTAAGTCTTTACAATATATATTTCAAGCTACAATTTTTATCAATTAGAAAACAACTCAAGGCCGTAATGATCAAAAAGACATCTAGATCGCAATATATATTCTTTGAGAATCAAAATTAAGTCTTTACAATATATATTTCAAGCTACAATTTTTATCAATTAGAAAACAACTCAAGGCCGTAATGATCAAAAAGACATCTAGATCGCAATATATATTCTTTGAGAATCAAAATTAAGTCTTTACAATATATATTTCAAGCTACAATTTTTATCAATTAGAAAACAACTCAAGGCCGTAATGATCAAAAAGACATCTAGATCGCAATATATATTCTTTGAGAATCAAAATTAAGTCTTTACAATATATATTTCAAGCTACAATTTTTATCAATTAGAAAACAACTCGATGGACGCACTTACTAACAAAAAGACATCTAGATCGCAATATATATTCTTTGAGAATCAAAATTAAGTCTTTACAATATATATTTCAAGCTACAATTTTTATCAATTAGAAAACAACTCGATGGACGCACTTACTAACAAAAAGACATCTAGATTGCAATATATATTCTTTGAGAATCAAAATTAAGTCTTTACAATATATATTTCAAGCTACAATTTTTATCAATTAGAAAACAACTTGAAGGACGCAACTAACAAAAAGACATCTAGATGGCAATGCATGTATTATTATACTCTTTGAGACTCTACAATATTTCAAGCTTCATTTTTTATTAATGAGAAAAGAAATGAAGGATGCAAATAACAAAAAAACATCTAGATGGCAATAAACATTCTTAAAGAATCGGAATTAAAGCTATACAGTAACAATATTTCAAGCTCCAAATCAACTATATTTTATTTATTATCTATGTTGAGTTTAATTATAAAAGTTGTGAATTTTAACAGAATTATTAAAGACATTTTAAAATTTGCCATTGACAAATTATTCCATGGACAATACAAAACAACTGAGATATGACCAAAACCAATGACACAAGGTTGCTGACTTGATATATATTCAGTATATACAGTCATATTTTGTTAGAAATATCATTGGGGGAAAAAACACAAGTGGAGCAGATTATCTGCTTTACCCTTCTTGAGATCACCTCTATTAATGGATGGCTTAGTGTTGATCATTCTTAAGTTTTCTTATTTTTCTTTTGTATATTTTCATTTTTTTTGCCATGCCTTTGTCAGTTTATTTTTTATACATGAGTTTGAACGTCTTGTTGGTATCTTTAGCCTCTCCTTTATATACATCATTTTTATATAGATTAGACCATTGGGTTTTCTGTTTGAATGGTTTTACATTAGTCATTTTTAGAGCCCTTTTGTAGGTTGTTGGTTGGTGTGAACCAAGGCTCCTTGTTGAAGACCGTACTTAGACCTATAATGTGTACTCTTACAAATTGTGACTTGGATGGAGAGTTGTCTCATTGGCACTCATACCACATCTTCTTATATATCTATTTAGCATTTATAAGTTTTGTGATTGGAGATTGACTTAATTTATAACAATGGACATGATGGTAGAAAAGATTACTGACCTGACCTATCAAAGCTACTTATTTCAGTCATTGATTCATTGATCCTTCTATCTAATTTATTCAAATTCAAAAGGAAATTTCTATTAAGACAATAATAAAATTCATGTAATGGAGAATAAAAAGGCACTTTTTGTTTGAATCTGTAGCCGAGGAATTTGATTTATTGGTTTCTAAAGTTCAGGAGTGTAAATTTAAGTACTCTTAGAGGGAAAGGTTGCTGTCCTAATAAGTGATCTTCCCCAGCTGTTCTACATACCAACATTGAAGTCATGGATTCACCCTTAATTTTATATCATTAATTATGATATAAAATCTCTTTCAGCAAGACATATAAGGGACGACATCAAAAGATCAATGTAAGATAATAAACTTTATTCAAATAGTTTGGGGGTGGGGGGGGTTGAACTGCTGCAAGATTTGGTTATCCGACATTGATTTTTACATATATCCATATGGGTCAATCAATTTTCCCCAAATTAAGTTAATAGGGGGGTAGGGGGGTCAGTGAAAAAACTATTTGAATTAAGTTTTTTATCCTTCATTGAACTTTTGATGTCGTCCCTAAAGTTGACAATCCCTTAGATATATGATTAAGACTGTGCATTTGGAAAAGATATGTAACGTTAACTAACATGAAACTGCAACCCTGAGCAACTTTAAAACATACTAGAAAATTCCTATAGAGGTCTCCATGGATAGATAATTATGACCTGCTTTTATTGAAAAGACAATTAATTTAAGAATTTTTTTTCTTATTTTCAAAAAAAAAGAATTTGATCTATATAAGATTACTAATTTATACAAAAGAATGATTGATACAGTCATTGTGCTGCTACTATAGTATAATAATATAATTTCTTTTCTTTTCTGTTCTTATGATTATTATTTGGAATATTGGCATCACAGAAACTCAACCATTCTGTTGATTTCAGCATTAACACATCTTCAAAAAGACCAATTATTTCAATTGATGTCACATTTTAATAAAACATATTTAGTCTCTCACTCAAATATATATGACATTCAAAATTTCCCTCCAAAAAAAAGAATGCAATTTTTTTCGAATATAAAATCAAATCTAAACAAACCGAAAAACCTTGTGGATTTAGTTTCAACCCTTTGACCCCTCATCAAGGTGACATTACTATAATTATCTTAATGATCATTGTCAACTATCCAAGTGTGCAAAAACTTAAAAGATTTTAAAGATAAAACATATAATTTGCATGTAATGCAAAAACAAAACTATTGTTTACGATGACCTATTTTATATATTCTTAAATACACAAAAACAAAACTATTGTCTATGAAGACAAATTTTATATGTTCTTAAATACACAAAACAATGGCATTGTTCAGATAAATGACAAAATTGTTATATGATATGCAGTCGGAATTATTTATTTTTTCTGATCTGGCACATGATAAAGGGATTTTTGCTGTTAAAACAAATGGAAATATTTGTATAAGAGCTTTATCATTGCATTGAACGTGATTAAGTAGAGCTTTTGTTATTAAACACTTCAAATTCTCAAGTTTAATGAAAATAGATAACAATATTTGTTAAATATAAGTGGCCAGGCACTTTATGAAATCAGAATTATCACTTAAAAATAGAAAAATTTTAAGTTTGACATGTTCTATGACCAATATGCAAGAGTGAAATTGTACAAAACATACATATGGAAAGCCAAGGGTTTTGAACCTCTTCTGAAGTAGTTCGACTATTAACCCCAACTTACCCCCTCAAAGACATCTTCAGGCTCTGTGCTGATATATAAAACACTGAAGTTTAAATTTCAAAACTTTACAAAAAACGAAAGCTAGGAAAGTCAGGGGTGGAGAATACTAATTATAAAAAAGAAAATGTGGTATGAACCGTCACATAATGATTGCCACTGAGACAAATCTTCACAAGAGACCAAATGACACAGATATTAACAACTATCACTGCAAGGTCACCCTATGGCCTTCAACGACCAAATCCTATACCACATAATGAGCTATAAAAGGCCCCAATATGACAAATGAGAGAACTAATGACCTAATTTATGTACAAAAAAATGAAAAGTGTAACTTTGTCCATTTTGGTAAATATAATGATCTTTTTTAATTTTTCAGGATGAGGTTTACAAGAATACAACGAGATCTTTGCTGCCAAATATCATAAATGGTTACAATGCTACAGTGTTTGCCTATGGAGCAACTGGTAGGTTCTAGTTATTCAGGCTAACATTTATATCACTTATCAGCTTTTCCAAGTTCTTACAATGCATAATTTTTTGGAGACTGTAAAATAATCTATAGACCAAGTTAGCTCTCTTTATTCCTTAGGATTCAAAAAATGTACTAAGTAAGAAAAATATAGTCTGGCAATTTGCATGACACATTTGAACATGTTTTAATGTTGTCTCTCAAAATTAATTGTAAATTATTATTGAAAAATGTCAGGAAATCCAAAAACTAGTAAATATTATTTATTTGTGTTGGACAAACTAACTTTTACACTGAAGAAAAACTTCAAGCACAGTAATAGAAATTCAGCAAAACTAAAACTTTGACAAATTAAACTGTTATTCCAGATCCTGTATTTACATGATTTATCGACATGCTTTACAATAAACTAAGGTCAAATTTCGAAATGATATACCCTTCCTAAAATATTGAAATCTATCAATATTTATAATCCATAACATCATGGTGTATATTTCAGATATATATACTCAATCGTTCTAATGCCCTGATGGGTGTGTCTAATAATAACATTTAATGTGCAATTACACCAAATAAAGTATTATACCACAAAGAAAAATAAATGTACAATCACCAGGTTGCATTTGAACTTTCTTGCCAAAAAGCAGCGAGCATTGATGTTGAATAGAAATACAAAAGTTGGCAAGCATTTACACTAAAGTAACCCTCAATCATCGGCTAAAAAGACTGGTGATTTACAATTTTCTTTACATTTGAAGTAACATTTGCATGCATGAATCCTATGTATTTATTTATGTTTGTATAATATCCAAGGATCTCACATTTGTCATCTTTTGAAAAAAAATCGCATTAGTAATTCATATAGGATGTTTTAAATCAATACTTTTGAAGAACATAAATTTAATAGTGCTTGTTTAATCTAGCATTTAATATGTATTCCATAAAAGTATTATGTTAATATTTAATTCTACTTTTCATGTGCAATGATGTATTTCGATACGATTGGAAGTTATGAGATATTATGCTGAATGGTACATTAAGTTTTATAACGACTCAATCAAATATTGCTATGTCATTTGGCAAAAACTGAAGAAGAAGGAAAAAGATATATCAATATTTAGAAGCATTCTGATAAACAATGTTGACTCACTGTTTCATAATGATTATAAGACATTGATTTAAGTGAAATTTTATTTTATTGGAGACTTTCCTGTTCAAAGAATAAGATTTTCAGATTTGAAAATACTAAACTGAATGATTGTTTTGATCCCATAAGAAACTGAGCTCTTCCAAAAAATCAGATTTTAACTCAAGTGTGCTCATTCTGCCTGAATGATTAAGTGCATAATTTTTCAGACATACAAAAAAAAAATTAATGCGATTGTAGGACTTGTTGACCCCTGAGTAAGTCCTTAAAAAAGGCAGTCAGAATTTAGAGTAATATCTGACTGATGCACTTTTATTGGTTACCCTATCATTAATTTACATAACATTCAAGTAATTTTTATGCCCCATTTATGATGCTCCATTTATTAACATTATGTTTTCTGGTCTGTGCGTCTTTCTGTTCGTTCGTCCATATATCCCTTTGTCCTTCTGTCCCACTTCAGGTTAAATTTTTTGGTCAAGGTAGTTTTTGATGAAGTTGAAGTCCAATCAACTTAAAACTTAGTAAACATGTTCCTAATGATATGGTCTTTCTAATCTAAATGCCAAATTAGAGATTTTATCCCATTTTCACGGTCAACTGAACATAGAAAATGATAGTGTTGATGGGGCATCCGTGTACTTGGGACAGTCATTTTTTTTTTTTTTTTTTTTAACAATTATCTTAGTCTACTTTAGACCTTTCCTAACCAAGCACAGTTATTTCTTTTCTTTTGTTGTATGCTTTGTTGGGGTGCCCATTCATTGGCCTCAATTTTGGCATGTTCTTTCTTTTTGTCAGTTTTCTTTAAAAAAAATCTAACATCCATATTCTCTTGGAAATTTAGATTGATTGAGAGTCTAAGATTTTTATGGATATTAATTTACATGTGTATTTCTTGAAAATAAGGTAACAATGGTTACTTCAAGCTTAAAAATAAGTTAACTTTCTTCTGAAAATCATTTATATATTTGTATATTTTCAGGTGCTGGAAAAACATACACCATGTTGGGTACAGATGATGAACCAGGAATCATGGCCCGGGGACTAAACGATTTGTTTGTAGAGATGGACAGAACGAAAGAAGAAATGAAATACAAAGTCTCCATGTCTTATTTGGAGGTATCAACTTATGTCTGATATATCATAACACAGAACATGTCATGCATGTGCCAGAAATTTTATTTTACAGCATTGTGGATAAATTGATTTCTTAGTAATCTTGAAACGAGCAAGTATAAATTTTGAATGAATATAGAACACAAATAATAATTATAAAACATGGTCAACAGGAATATTTCATTTTGAATCTTAAATTGATTGTTGGTTGCTTTTAATCTAGTGAAACTTGAGGAATCTGGCAAAATCAAAATGATTCAGAAACATTAAATTAAGCAAATGTTTTCATTGTATTTAATAAGGATATAAAGCGTGCTTAGTTAATTGGATTATTTCTCTCTTGTTGTATTATTAACTATATTGTGGTTCCTAAGGGTCCGATTATTATTCTGTCTCTCCCAACCTCAGGGATGAAACATTATACCTGCATATCTTCCTCCTACTTTTTTATCATTTTAATATCATATAGTCTGTTAGAACGAGTAACTAACTTATAAGTAGGAAAAAGAAACAAAACTTTCACAAAAGTGCAAGACTTGTCACAAAATTCCGATGGCCACTTTTTAGGCGTAACCTTTAAAGAGTACGGAAATTACCCTATTGTGTCCCAATTTTCTAGTGACGTCACTGTTTTCTTGATTGTGTTTCATTCATGATCGGTGAAGATGATATATCTTTATGATGATAGTGCTTTTTATAATCTTTCTTAATACAGAATTTGTCCCTCATGAATGATATTAATTTGATGGTCTCTATTGAATTTATTAACAACCTTTCTTGGAGACATGTAGAAATTGACACATTAAATAGATACATATTTAAAAGAGCAATCTTTATTGACGAGGTTGTGCCAAAGCTTTATGTCATAAATTTATAAATTTTGTACTTTTAGTTTTTGTGCTATTTGTATCTATTAGGAAATTTAATATATTTAAACTTTACTACCGTAACAAAAAAACTCTTTAGATAGAGACATTTAATTTTCTACAATTACAAACAGTTTGTATCACCTTAAAACCGCAGATTAAGTTGAACTAGGTCACTATGGACTTTGACTATGTATGTATTATATAAGAAGTCTTAAGAAACCTTTCCTTGACCTTAACCACTGGTAATGTTGTTTCAAGCTGTATGCAATACTTAGTATTGTTTATTACAAGCGTTATTTGAACCTTCATTTATTTCTTATTTGATTTTTAAAAGTACTTTTCTTTACCTAACAAAAATTTATATAAATCAATGCATTATAATGTCAAGCTTTAGAGTTCATGTTTTATAAACATTTTATAGTACATAAAGTGCTAGGGCTCTTTTCAATTGTCAAATGTTGTATGGTGTCAGTAACATCTAGATATTCTATATGCTCTTGAGAAAACTAAGTAAAAAGCAAAAAGTAACATAAAAAAAATACTGAACTCCCAGGAAAATTCAAAACTGAAAGTCCCTAATCAAATGGCTTTAATCAAAATCACAAACACATCAAATGAATCAATAACAACAAAGGAGCAGGTATTGATTGATGTTCTTCATCTCAACGTCATAGTTAAGGTGGTACCTAACACTACAGGGAGATATCTCTGTAAAGTCAGCTAAACGTTTTATTTACGTTGTGTTGAAACAGAATATTAAGCTTCTCAATGATTAAAATTGGTGTTTGTCAAACTGCTATATAACCAGTGTATTTTTTCTGACAAAACGGTTGGTTCAAAATTTAAAATTTTTTTATATTTTTGTTAAAGGGTCAAAGTAAATACTTTGACAAAATGTTATGAAAATTAAACGAGCCAAATTAATTTTAGTGAAAGTTTTGGGTACCACCTTAAAGGCCATATTTATGCAGAGTACAAACTCATTTTTAATTTTGATAAATCTATTCTTTATTGCTGTCCCATTGACACCCAACCATGCCAACTGATGTCTTGTATGTCCAAAGTTGATATATGTGCTCTTGCTTCAATAATTTTTATCCTGTTTTTTTTTACTTTTTTTTTATTTTCTATGCTAGTCAGGACTACCTTTCGTCTCGTTAGTCTGTTCGTTTCAAGATATGTAAAGAAAATAAATGGACTTATTGGATAAAAGAAATTACAGGACTTGAGTGTAAGAAAACATGCTCAAAGCACTATATACTTAATTGTAACTTGTTATTTGGCTGTATTAGGGAATGTTACCAAATATTGGACTTTATTTCTAACCTTTTGCAAAGTGTTATATCTTATAAACACGTTAAATGTTTTTCATAGAGGCTCACTAGTATTTATATTATTGCCATGCAAATTACAAGGGTATTTTTCACTATCAGCTTATGAAAGGATTTGTTTGAATTGAACAATATTATTGCAACAGCCTTTTAAGTACAAACACTTTTCGATTATTCAATGTTTGTTAACCTTACAATTTAAATTAAAGGATTTCAATAATTTCAAATGATTGAAATTCTCTGTTTTGAATTTCAATCCTGAAACTGAATAAAGAAAAACAAATTGAAATGAAACTGTGAGGTGTAAAGTCAAAAGAACAAATGTAAATAAGGCAATAATAGTTTAATCTAAACAAAGATTTCAACAAATAATAAAATCAGATGAAATAGAAATAAAGGTGGGTTGGGAATTTAAGGCCCAACAAATTTCATTTTTAGTTCTTTTATTTATTGGGTTTCAAAAAGTCATTGTACAGTCAGTGTTTATGAATATTGGCTGCCCTTACAGTACTTAGAATTTAAGAGACACATCATCTTGAAACTATTTACCAGTAAAAAGAATAACTACCAAAATCACTGGTTGCAGCCCAGCAACTTGCGTCATTACTCAATAGTATTGTTCATTTAACCTCACACAATCAAAGATTTAGATTCTTTTCAATTCTTCATCTAGAATATAAGGGACTCCAGTATGGTAATTTCAAGGTCATGTTTAAAAATTGCCTCAGATTTTAAGTTCATTTTGAAGCGAAGTCTTGTTCTAGACTGATCTGGTTTTCTGTTTATAAAATTTTGGAAGGCTGATCACTGGTCCTTTTAAATCAAAAGTCTTGTCGAAATATTGTCTGTCAAATTCATCAAGACTTCAGGTCATACAAAACCATGTTGATAGATATAGGAAGATGTGGTGTGAGTGCCAATGAGACAACTCTCCATCCAAATAACAATTTAAAAAAAGTAAACCATTATAGGTCAAGGTACAGCCTTAAACATGGAGCCTTGGCTCACACCGAAAACAGAAAGCTATAAAGAGCCCCAAAATTACTAGTGTAAAACCATTCAAACGGGAAAACGAACAGATAAATCTTTATAAAATAAAAAACGAGAAACAGGTATAAATTACATAAACAAACGACAACTACTGTACATCAGAAGCCACATAGCAAGGTAGTGCATATAAATAGGTTGTGTTTCAAATTTAATTCGGTCCTCTCAAACCAAGGGCATACTGATTTTTCAAAGGGCCTTTAATATTAACAAACGTATAAATGGCTCATAATATGCTGAATTTTATAGAAAATTTATATACATTAGGAGAAAGACTCACCTAAGTGATTTTACTTGTACAATAAATCTCAAACTTGTCAAAATTTATCCTTAATTGCTTTTATTGAAGTCATATATTAAAGATAGAAATATTTGTCAACATGTCCAAGTGCCCAATATACAATTTATGAATGTTAAAATCACTTGATTGAATTATCTTTTCACTTCATGTGAGTCAATAATTCAATTTCCAAATTACATTTGTATGAGTATAATTTATTTTATATAGGTATTAAGCATTAATTGGCTTGATAAGGGTTAAACATGACGTATATTAAGTGGTAAGATTATATGTTGATTAAATAACATTATACAGCCATTATGTATTTAATTCTTATATATTCTTTATAAGTTTATAAATAAATTTTTTAGAGTTGACAATATAGCTTGGTCTTCAATTCTGAAAGATTATTTATATATCTGAATGAAATGATTCTTGATATAAATTTTAATTACTTTGTATAATTACCATAAGAACTGATGGATGAAAAGTGGGATTGCTGTGTCATATCTGCAATAATTAATTGTCGACAAATTTAAAAGCACTTAGTAAAATTACAGACTTCATGAAGATTTGGCAAGAAATGACTGCTATATCTATTTGAATTAAATGACAGCTATTGTATATGTAATAAAAGGCGATTGCATACATCATAGCTATAGATATCAGTGTAGTTATATCATGTCTAATGAACAGTTTTCAAATTACCACTATTATATAATAGAAGGGTAAAGCAAATATTGGAATAAGATATTTTTCATGAGTAGACATGGTAGAGTAAAGGGCTTTAACTGTGGAGTTTTGATAAAAATACTGTATTTAATTAAGTGTAATTTAAACCTTTAAGTGATATTGGTTCTTAATGTATGGTCTGAATAGTTATAATAGTAGAGAATATTGATTAGTACTACCATTTAAATGTGTTTTAAACCTGGAGCACTACCATAATGGCATTAAGCAACTGAAACTGTTTTAAAACTTTTTGAAAGTATTCAAGGGAACTAACTCTAATTACTTGTGATACAATGTAAATTTATCATACTCAAGGGAACTAACTCTAATTACTTGTGATACAATGTAAATTTATCATACTCAAGGGAACTAACTCTAATTACTTGTGATACAATGTAAATTTATCATACTCAAGGTAATTAACTCTTACCACTTGTGATACAATGTAAATTTATCATACTCAAGGGAACTAACTCTTAAATCACTTGTGATACAATGTAAATTTATCATACTCAAGGGAACTAACTCTAATTACTTGTGATACAATGTAAATTTATCATACTCAAGGGAACTAACTATAATTACTTGTGATACAATGTAAATTTATCATATTCAAGGGAACTAACTCTAATCACTTGTGATACAATGCAAATTTATCATACTCAAGGGAACTAACTCTTAAATCACTTTTGATACAATGAAATTATCATACTGAAGGGAACTAACTCTAACCACTTATGATACAATGTAAATTTATCATACTCTTGCACATTTCATGAAATTATTATTTCTGTTTTACCATTTATCTGATCTAAGAAAAGATTGTTTATTGTCAGTCTGTAGTTTTCTATGTTAATGTTGTGTGGAATTGTTTGCCTTTTTTTTTCTTTTTTTTTTTTTGCCATGGCGTTATCAGTTTCTTTTTGACTTATGAATTATTCAAAAGATTTGATTGTTCCCTTGGTATCTTTTGCCTTTTTTTTCAAAGTCATTAAATTAATTGTTTTTAACAAGGATCAAGTAAATAATAAATAAGCTCAAAAATTATTAATTTTTAGCTCACCTGGCCCAAAGGGCCAAGTGAGCTTTTCTTATCACTTGGCGTCCGGCGTCCGGCGTCCGTCGTCCGTCGTCCGTCGTCCGTCGTCGTCGTCCGTCGTTAACTTTTACAAAAATCTTCTCCTCTGAAACTACTGGACCAAATTAAACCAAACTTGGCCACAATCATCATTGGGGTATCTAGTTTAAAAATTGTGTCCGGTGACCCGCCCAACCAACCAAGATGGCCACCATGGCTAAAAATAGAACATAGGGGTAAAATGCAGTTTTTGGCTTATAACTCAAAAACCAAAGCATTTAGAGCAAATCTGACATGGGGTAAAATTGTTTATCAGGTCAAGATCTATCTGCCCTGAAATTTTCAGATGAATCGGACAACCCGTTGATAGGTTGCTGCCCCTGAATTGGTAATTTTGAGAAAATTTTGCTGTTTTTGGTTATTATCTTGAATATTATTATAGATAGAGATAAACTGTGAACAACAAAAATGTTCAACAAAGTAAGATCTACAAATAAGTCAACATGACCAAAATGGTCTGTTGACCCCTTTAGAAGTTATTGCCCTTTATAGTCAATTTTTAACCATTTTTCGTAAATCTTAATTATCTTTTACAAAAATCTTCTCCTCTGAAACTACTGGACCAAATTAAACCAAACTTGGCCACAATCATCATTGGGGTATCTAGTTTAAAAATTGTGTCCGGTGATCCGGCCAACCAACCAAGATGGCCGCCATGGCTAAAAATAGAACATAGGGGTAAAATGCAGTTTTTGGCTTATCACTCAAAAACCGAAGCATTTAGAGCAAATCTGACATGTAGTAAAATTGTTTATCAGGTCAAGATCTATCTGCCCTGAAATTTTGAGATGAATCGGACAACTCGTTGATAGGTTGCTGCCCCTGAATTGGTAATTTTAAGGAAATTTTGCTGTTTTTGATTATTATCTTGAATATTATTATAGATAGAGATAAACTGTAAACAGCAAAAATGTTCAGCTAAGTAAGATCTACAAATAAGTCAACATGACCAAAATGGTCTGTTGACCCCTTTAGAAGTTATTGCCCTTTATAGTCAATTTTTAACCATTTTTCGTAAATCTTAATTATCTTTTACAAAAATCTTCTCCTCTGAAACTACTGGACCAAATTAAACCAAACTTGGCCACAATCATCATTGGGTTATCTAGTTTAAAAATTGTGTCCGGTGATCCGGCCAACCAACCAAGATGGCCGCCATGGCTAAAAATAGAACATAGGGGTAAAATGCAGTTTTTGGCTTATCACTCAAAAACCGAAGCATTTAGAGCAAATCTGACATGTAGTAAAATTGTTTATCAGGTCAAGATCTATCTGCCCTGAAATTTTGAGATGAATCGGACAACTCGTTGATAGGTTGCTGCCCCTGAATTGGTAATTTTAAGGAAATTTTGCTGTTTTTGATTATTATCTTGAATATTATTATAGATAGAGATAAACTGTAAACAGCAAAAATGTTCAGCTAAGTAAGATCTACAAATAAGTCAACATGACCAAAATGGTCTGTTGACCCCTTTAGGAGTTATTGCCCTTTATAGTCAATTTTTAACCATTTTTCGTAAATCTTAGTTATCTTTTACAAAAATCTTCTCCTCTGAAACTACTGGACCAAATTAAACCAAACTTGGCCACAATCATCATTGGGGTATCTAGTTTAAAAATTGTGTCCGGTGACCCGGCCAACCAATCAAGATGGCCGCCATGGCTAAAAATAGAACATAGGGGTAAAATGCAGTTTTTGGCTTATCACTCAAAAACCAAAGCATTTAGAGCAAATCTGACATGTGGTAGAATTGCTTATCAGGTCAAGATCTATCTGCAACAACAGAAGAAAGAGAGTTTTTAACGACCTCAGCTGGCTATACAACCCTTACACAATCAACTGAATTTTGCAGAAATCATTAATAGGATAGATTGCCCTTATATGATAATTTTTTATTACCTTTTTGGTTTTTTTGGCAAAGTGGGGGGGGGGGGGGGGGGTGGTTGCGCAACAACAAAACTACTTCACAACTTTCTCATTACTTTGCATTTCTTGTTAGATAAATTTTACAAAAATTCTCCCCTGAAACAACTGTTGAATTTAAACAAACTTGGTTTAAATCACCACTAGGATATCCAGGGACCACTGTGTATGATGACCCTGCCTGCCCACATGGCTGAAATTAAACATAGGTTTCAAATGCACTTTTTAGTATTATATCTCTGAAACTAAACGACAGTACAACAGTTGCATTTATCATGCAACAATTGTAAATAAAAATATCAGGTGAGCGACACAGGGTCCTTGGACCCTCTAGTTAATGATTCCTTAAGAGAACATTGACAAGTATACCATTATCTCCTTAAATTCATTATCATATTGAACAAATAACAACAAACTATGACTGAATCTAAAGGGAATAGAAAGAACAATATTATTTGAAACTAATATTAAATATGAAATATTTGAAAGGAAGACAATAATATTTCCATTTGTCATATAGTGAAAATTGTCAAGAGATTCATAAACATAAATATTACATTATAAGATTAAAATCTGTTTTTGTTCAAGGTGAATAACTGTCTCAATAAGTTATAAATTTTGGTTCATATATAATAGATTAGAAAATGATGATTCCTAATTTGTTCAAATTCTGATATAAACTTAAAAAAAAGGAAAAATGTTAACAAATTTGATTCTTTTTCTTGGAGATTGAAAACTGATATATGGTTAGGCAGTAATTAGCACAGCAATTGATTCTTTTATGGCCTGAAAAGCACTTATTTGCACTATGGTTTATAAGAGCAAATAACTATCTAGTAGTATAAAATTTAAATCCCTCTGGAGGTAACAAGGATTGTTATATGTGATTAACCATGATACTGATAAAATTGCAGCTATCAGCAGAAGAGCTTAGTGCCAAAAGAGTAAACTATCATTAGTACCATATAAAAAATCTTACATAATGATATTATTCATCACTATTTAATTTACCCTAGAGTACAATAAGTAAGAAGAATTTACCTGTAAGGATTTTTTACTGTAGGTAGATTCTTAACTTATCATCTATGAACTACATGCATGCACATAAAGAATGTCATATGGCTTTACGCTGTTTGCATGTTAAGAGACCTTGTAACAACTCTTTGAGGGGTCTATAAGTGGCCTGTTGTAAGGTTAAATTTCTGTCCCTATCCAATATACCCTCATTTTCCAGTGGCAGTCCAAATTTCCTGACAATCTTCCCGGATGGCGTCTATTACAAGACCTACCTCATAATTGTATTCATTGTTAACTTGTTCTTGTCCAGAACATGCATGGAATATGTGCCACTGGAGTGGACATTAAGCAACCAACAATCAATCAATCAATCATATGGCTTTTTCAATATCACATTTTTATCAACCCCAGACACTAATATTACCTAAGAGCTCTGCAACCATGATTGATGTCTATATCATTACAGAAAATAGTATGATTGTTATTCAAAATTTCTTTATCTATTTCAGATATATAATGAAATGATTCGAGATCTGTTAAATCCATCGTCAGGTATCCTTGACCTTCGGGAAGATGCCAAGGGTGGTGTCCAGGTGGCAGGTCTGTCTGAGGTCACAACAAGGTCAACAAATGAGGTAATTAGTCTCTGAGAAACTTGAATCTTAAACTTGAAATTATTTGATACCTAATATTTGTATTACAGGTTTTCCTATTTTTTTAAGGTCTACCTCAAAGTTTCTATAAGCATTTGTTCTTAGCGCACTACCTACCTCCTTAATTTTTTTTCAACTAAATGCATTACAGTTTGTTTAAGGGTGACCTTTGAAAGTATAAAATAAAGATTTTATTTCCAATTAAAACCATAAATATAAAAACGAAGATGTGGTATGATTGCCAATGAGACACCTTTCCACAAGAGACCAAATGACACAGAAATTAACAACTATAGGTCACTGTCTGGCCTTCAAAAATGAGCAAAGCCCATACCACATAGTCAGCTATAAAAAGCTCCTAAATGACAATGTAAAAAACGAGAAAACTAACAGCCTTATTTATGTACGAAGAATGAATGGAAAACAAATATATACCGTAACACATAAACAAGCGACAACCACTGAATTACAGGCTCCTGACTTGGGACAGGCACATAGAGAATGTGGTGGTGTTAAACATGTTAGCAGGATCCCCCTCCTAACCTGAGACAGTGATGTAACAGTACAACATATGAACGAACTATAAAAATCAGTTGAAAAAGGCTTAACTCATCAGATGGATAAATATACAAATACTACAAATACAAGTGGACACGGCCGGGTACTTGTACACCCAACAACATACACTTAGTACTGATCTGAGAGTACTCGCAGTAACTGACAGCTAGTCCGAAGCCACTAACAACTAATAAAAAAAATCATGCACGTAAGACCAATAAAGCCTTGTTCAAGCTGCCTAAATTTAAAGATAGTTTGATAATTTGATAATTGATTTGTTTTGTCTTATAGGTAATGGATATGTTATTCCAAGGAAACAAAGAGAGAACTCAAGAACCTACTGCTGCAAATAAAACTTCTTCCAGATCTCATGCCGTCCTCCAAGTCATTGTCAAACAACAAAACCGAGTAAGGAATACAGTGCAAGAAGTACGAGTCGGCAAATTATTTATGGTTGATTTAGCTGGATCAGAAAGAGCAGCAGCCACACACAATAGAGGCAAACGTATGGTAGAGGGCGCACATATAAACCGGTCACTATTGGCTCTTGGAAACTGTATCAATGCTTTAAGTATGGCTTCATTTTAATCTGATTAATTAATGTCTCTTCTAATTAGCTGATATACAACATATACTTTATAATATTTAGAATAAGAAACAGCTAACCTATAGTAAAGGAGTGGCAAAAGATACCAGAGAGACATTCTAACTCATAGATCAAATATTAACTGACAACACCATGGCTAAAAAAGTAAAAAGACAAACAGACAAATAATAGTACACAAGACACAATGTAAAAAACTAAAGACTAAACAACACAAACCTCACCAAAAACTGGGGATGATCTGGAAGGGTAGGTAGATCCTGATTCATATGGGACACCCGTCGTGTTGCTCATGTTTTTACAAACCAGGTAAATGGGCTAATTTGGTAGGTCTCATACACAAAAGTTTTATTATAGGACAGTCACTCGAGAACAAAATTTTATTCATTGTTTTAAAATCTACATTTAGATATCAATTAAAGAGGAATTATCAACAACAAAAATAACCCACAAAATTCACAAAATTGTATTTCCAAGAATAATAATATTAAACAGTAAGACTAAGTGCAAATTAAAGTTTTAATAAACAATATTTTTGAGAAAAATTTCACTATTTTTCAGGTGACAAAAATGGACACAAGTATATTAACTACAGAGACAGTAAACTAACAAGACTACTTAAAGATGCTTTAGGTGGAAACTGTAAAACTGTGATGATAGCCCATATCAGTCCAGCCTCCTCACAATTTGAGGAGTCCAGAAATACACTGGTATATGCAGATCGAGCAAAACACATCAAAACAAAGGCAAGTACACATCTTCAAGACTAAAGAGTTTAGAAAAATATTTGCCAGTAGACACTTAGTAAAAACTAGAGAACAAAGTCAATTTGCAGATTTCAAAAATAGATAGACAGATCCATATTTATTGTATGGGGTGATTAAAATAAAAAGTCAATAAGAAATAAATCAACTCCAGTTCCTTAAGTAACATTGATGGATATGAACAGTTATAGAAAAAAAAACCTACACAAGAAAAAAATAATTAGTAGGATTAATTTCAAACAATGGTTAACTCTTGACATTCAATTTATATGAAACAGGAATAAAAATTGAATAAAATTTATTGCTCTCAGCTTATCAGCACTGAATTTTAATTATCTGCAGTAAAGAATTACATGCAATTCAAATTACATTTGCTGTATCAACCTGTTATACATTGAATAATTGTCTATGGGAGATAACTCAATTTTCTTTTTATAAATCCTCTTTTTTGAGTGGAAAAATCAATGCTATTTCCTATCTTTAAATTAGAAAACTTTAAAATGATAAAACAACATACATATGTGTTCATTTATGTTTCACAAATACAAAAGGAAACACAGCTTTTATTTAATGCTCACTTGAAGTAAAACATACTCCTCTGATTCTATAATAAAAAAATCAAAACTAAATTTCATTGCAAATTGAAATCAGCTGATTTATTTTTTTAATTAATGAAATGAGGAAGAAGCTGCAACATCTTTATTTAAATTTGTTCTCCTTACAGGTTAGAAGGAATGTGACAGATGTATCATATCATATAGCCCAGTACACAAACATTATCCAGGAATTACGGGAGGAGATAGGACGACTGAGAGTTAAACTTAATGATAAGACCACTTCTGTCAGCCTTCATGGAGGATCTTCTATACAGGCTGTTCAAGGTACATAAAAAATCGGCTGGCAATTTTGTTGTAAAAATTAAAATTTACAATGTGCACTACAATTATACATGTGCAGGTAAAAAAATCTAAAATAATAGTACTTGTTAATTTGAATACAAAAGCTTAATTTTTCTAAGCTACTGTATGTTTAATCTTTATGATATATATGAAATATAAGAAATGTTTCTTCTCTACTTGGGCGACCACTAATGCTATGTACCAATTTCCCTAGACCGTATGAGTATTTCACAGAAATTTTGGGTATTTTTATACAGATTTCACAGATTCAATTTATATTCCCTTCAGGACAAAAACATCATGCCTTAGACTAACCTAGATTTTAAAAGAAAAGTGCATCTTCATTAATATTCTTTCCTCAGTATTCACACATTTAAATTTGTCAATACATTCATTGTACTGCAGTTTAGTTATTGAAAGAATAATTTAATGTCTTTGTTAATCTATTTATACATGATCATTTCATACTCAGGTATTTTATATGTACCAGTGTAAATCTCAATATTTATGACATACCCTGTCTTTCTTTACAGCTCAAGTATTAGAAGCAAAGAGGAACTTAGATAAAGTAGAACTAAACAAACTGAAGGAACAACTTTTAATATCATTTAAAGATCAGATGGAATTAAGGTAGGAATCAATATGTAATAATTAAAGTTAATCTGGCATTCCATTAACTTGTTATGAAAATACTGACTGTGCATTCCTAATAATTCAATTAATACCATTTTTCATGGATTTTGGAAAAATTCATGCTCTTGTGTATTTGATTTCACAATTTTTGCCTAATACATATAGGAAGATGTGGTATGACTGCCAATGAGAAAACTCTCCATCCAAGTCACAATTTTTAAAAGTAAACCATTATAGGTCAAGGTACAGTCTTCGACACAGAGCCTTGGCTCACACCAAACAGCAAGCTATAAAGAACCCCAAACATTACTTGTATAAAACCATTCAATTGGGAAAACCAACTGTCTAATCTATATAAGAAACGAGAAACACTTAGGAACCACATAAACAGACGACAACCACTGAACATCATATTCCTGACTTAGGACAGGTGCAAACAATTGCAGCAGGACTAAATGTTTTAATGGTACTGAACCTTCTCCCTTTTCTGAAACAATAGTATAACATGACAACATAGAAAGACACACTAAAAAATATCAAAATGTCTGCATTTAAACCTACAAAACATTTGGAAATTATATAACATATAAATTAGTAGTTTACATGTACATATATATGTGTAGTCAACTAAAACCAGTAGTTTACATGTACTGTCCGGAAACGGTCATATATGCCAGTCTTGACCTAAACTGAAAGTATTTGTCCTAAATGAGTAATTGGGATTTAGGACAAATTTTATTTTTTTACAGAAACAATTTCGGTCATTTAATGTCATTTCGTTGAGATCGAGTTTCTAACATTGTCTAAATCGCCATTTTGAACTTATTTTTTGTTGTTATCCTTTTCCTGTTATAAAACTGCCACTCCAGTAAAGTGTTATAATCCTGAGGGCCCTCCTAATAACTATAGTAATGCCTCGGGGAATTTTGGCTAATGATCGCTAATCTTTTTACCTGTGTTTTTAATTAAATTTTCTATTGATCACAAGCTCAGAACTAATATTTTAAAGAAATTAAAAGTTCATAACAACTGTCTGCATTATTTAATTACTTTTCTCAGCTAAGACAATTGTCAATTCTGATTTAAAATTAAATTAAAATTAAATTAATTTACGTAGAACAAAATATTGTTTCACTACAAACCTGAGACTACTATAACACGAAACTACGTTACATTAACGTAGCTATAAAAGTGGAGACTCACACTACACGATAAATCGGTAGTGACCAATCTCTGTGTTATAGTAGTCTCAGTACAAACACACGTGCTTTGTTTACTAATACGCATGCTTGAAATGCTCTTCCAAAAATTAGACACTAAATCGTAAATTCAAAATGATTTCATGCTAAATTAAACAAGTCCAACTATTATAATTAATATTCAAACACTATTAAAGGTAAAACAGTTAAAAAGCCGACGATTTCCTGTGAATTTGATAAACAAAACTAATCCCGGAAATGAGTCCGGAATTGGTCGTTTTACTATTGTCGTTAAACCTCCCGTTATAATTTTCTCTTCAAAATGGAAAGAAACGTAAGCGAAGTTTGAGAAATTTATCGTTTTGAGTCATTAAAATCATTTCATTTTTAAACTGTTGCCTTCCTTTTATTGCTCAAGATCGATTTTAAGGAAAATGGTAGGGAAATTTCTGAAGTAAATGCGATGCAACAGTTAAACAAGTTTGTTGATGCTACGAGTATGACTGTTTGAGCATACACACAATCTTTGTTTGAAAAAGGGCACCAACTTTTAAGTTATCCGAAAATGACCGAAATTAGGTGAAAAAATTTCCAGATCCTTGCATTGCATGTACATATATGTGTAGTCAACTAAAACCATTGGTTGTAAATCTGTATGAAGCCTTAGTTCAAGTGGGTTTTGTATTTATAATGACTTATTTCTGATTATAGAAAAAGTTTGATGGAACTGAACAATGCTACTATGGAGATTAGCTTGGAGACAAATCGTAACCAGATGATTATTACTGAGTGAGTACATTATACTGTTCCGAAAGGTCATTTTGTTTCGAGTTTAAAAGTATAAACAGCTTTTGCAGGTTTCAACAAAAATAAAACAGGTCGGGACCACTACCTTATATGGAAATGCATAAATTAGCATACTTATGTTCTCTCACATGTAATTGTTTATTTACATGTGACGCAATTTATTTTTACCTAGGTTTTTGACCAATCCACAAAATGAGTCACAATGCATGATGGACTACTACGTGTTTACAATCAACCAAGAACACGTGTTATTTACTGAAATACAACACATTTTTTCGTGCAATGCGGGATTCACAATTTCGCTTAGTTTTTCATTTTGTGTATCTTCATTTATAGTTCGTGATATAAAGTATTACTTCCATGCTCAGATTAACGAAGAGTTGTTTCTATGCGAAGAAAAAAGGGTTTGAATTACCCGATATATAGCCATTAACATGTTTGATGATGGCACAGAGATTTCATGTATTTGTCCACCAGAAGCAACGAAACAACAGCGAAACACACAATTACTCATGAGACAAACTTACTGGTGTAAAGTAAGCTGTCGATAACAGCCGGTGCTGATATTCAAGAGTACAGCAATGTTCGTATAGATAATTAAAGGCAAATGTGGGATCCTTGAATTTTGTGTTCGTAAAAAAGGCGAAGAAATATTTACATACATGGCAGTGTTAACAAAATTTATAAGTATTTTTGTTGGTCACATTTCAGTATATGGGACTTCCAAACTGTTCCCTTTTTTTTAAGGTAGTGAAGTCAGCAACTGTAGTTTCAGTTTGTTCGTTTTTTAACGGGCTCGGACATTTGCCAAACTGAATAAAATCATTACAGCTGATTTCTTAAACCTGCAAAGTAAAACTTTGGTTGGCTTGCTTGCTTTGTTTGTATAGTTGTTTATACAAGCTTTGAAAATAAGATTGACATCTTTAAACAATATATATATATATAGGCATAGTTTAACTTGTATATTTTATATTTTGTACAATATACAAACAAAGCAAGCAAGCTAACCAAAGTTTTGCTCCACGTGCATTAGGAAATAAGCTGTAAGGATTTTTATCCATATGTGTGTGCGACAAGGTGGAAAATTTGATATATTTTGTGAAAATTGCAGCATTGGATCTATAATAAAAAAGAAGATGTGGTATGATTGCCAATGAGACAGCTGTCCACAAGAGACCAAAATGACACAGAAATTAACATTTATAGATCACCGTACGGCCTTCAACAATGAGCAAAGCCCATACCGCATAGTCAGCTATAAAAGTCCCCGATATGACAATGTAAAACAATTCAAACGAGAAAACTAACAGCCTTAATTATATTAAAAAAAAAAAATGAACGAAAAACAAATATGTAACACATAAACAAACGACAACCACTGAAATACAGGCTCCTATACAATATATTTTTTTTTGATGGGATAGATTTCTTGTCCTTTTATATATTAATTGGGCCGTTTTTTTTTTGATTTTTTTGTTTGGATTGTTTTACACAAGTAATTTTGGGGTCATTAATAGCTTACTTTTCAGCATTGGACCTATGACTGCTTACTTTACTAAATTATGTCTTTGTTGGAAAGATGTCTTATTTGGCACTCATACCTCATCTTCTTATTTCTATATACAAAGAACGTTTTAGAAAAAAAATAATAGGTAATATGGCACCCACTATGATCCAGAGACTTTTAATATTGGAGATATTCTACATATGTCAACAGGGCAGCAGCCGAACGATAAAAAAACCTCTGAGGTATATTTTGTGATAAAATTAGCAACAAACGGATATTATCGATGGATGAAACTATAAAAAAATGTATTGAGCTATATACTGTACCCGCTCAGTGGCGGATCCAGGGGGCGGGGGTTCCGGGGGATGGACCCCCTTTTTTTGGACGAGGACATGTAGTTGGAACCCCCTCCCCTTTTGTCCAGGGTTAGGACCCCCCTTTTTAAAATGGCTGGACCCGCCCCTGCCGCTTTAAAAAAAAATACACATTCAGTACAGAAAGAAGTGTTTCAATGAAAGTTTCGTGTTTTTCTAGGCAGAAATGATTTTGCAATGACATTATACAGATTTAAAAGAGCTCAAATGATTTTCTTACTGGACAGTGGTCACTTCATTGAATATTTCACTGTGTCATGTCGTGAAATTGATGCAGGTTCAATTCATAACAATGCACAAAACCGGTTCAACTACTTTTGCAAGGCGAAAAAGAAAGTCGAATCGTGAAGCCAATAAACAATATTTTTTTAATCTATGCATGCAAATTGAAGATTACGTTATATATTTTACATTAAATATATTTGCAGGATAAAAACTTTGGTAATGAGAGTCCCAGACAATATATTAATTGACTGTTTTCCCACTAATTCCACGTGATTTAAGTAGTAGTTTACTCGTAGTAGCCCACAATGCATTGTAGTTCATTGAGTGGATTGGTCAGTTTTTCAAGGCCATATTGGCCTTGTGTTTTGGAAATTACTATGCAAATATATTCTGACGTCAGAAAATCTAGAGTTCTCGACCTGTAAAACCCTTATTTCAATTATTAATGTGGAGATTGTTATACATGTTAAAAGGGGGATAATCAAGCTGACATACTTATTTAAAATTTGAAATATAAAGTACTGTTATGTTATTGTTTGGGGTGAGTATCTTGAATGAATACACACACAGTTCTAGTTTAATTTTTGTTGTATTTCAGATGGCAAGCAGAGAGAGCAAAGTCATCATTACGGAAAGAAGGGGGTGATAATGCAGGTTTGTGAAATTTATTTTATGAAAAAAAGTAAAATCGTAAAAAAACTGAACTCTGAGGAAAATTCTCAAAACGGAAAGTCTGTTATCAAATGGTTAATCAAAATCTCAAGCACATCAAATATATGGATAACAAATGTCATATTCCTGGCTTGGTATAGGCATTTTCTCATGTGAAAAATGTAGAATTTAACCTGGTTTCATAGGTAGCTAAACACTCACTTGTATGACAGTCACATTAAATTCCATTATATTGACAAGGATGTGTGAACAAGACAAAATAGTTTAAAAATTGACATTGAGGAGAAAATAAATTCTAGACCTTAATGTTAGATTGATATGGATATTTGATTTTATGGTTTTGTGAAGGTCTGCATACAAGCCTATAGAAATTTGGTATTTTGTTGAACATTTTAGATTTGTGGCTTACTTATTAGTCCTTACAAAATACAAGAAAATTACATAATCCACAATAACTTCTGCAGATATGTTTTCCATATATTTGACAGTGTTCTCCCCAGATATTTCATTTAGCATCCTGGTAAACAGGTGAAATTGAAATACCATCTTGTTTCTAAAAATTATAGCATCACATCCATAACATTATCTTTTAGAAAACCACGTCAGATAGCATCACATTTAAGATTATAGCATCGCATTATTACCATGATGCTTAAAGGCCCTGGGGAGAACACTGTATACTTTGTCAGTTTTGTCATTTAAAAAAGAAATGTTGCAGTGTTTTAAAAATAATAATTCTGAATGTTGTTATGCCTGACAAACCTGAACATCAAACTGTTTATATAAGTCATTACGAAAACAATATAAGCAGATAGATAACATAAAATATTAATCGGAATTTAGAATTTAAGAATCACTATAAAAGATCTCTTATTATTCCAGGACAAATGTCTAAATCTATGGAACTAGCTGGTATAGGATCAGATGAAATAGTTGAACCAGAGGAAGTTAAAGTTGCAAGGGATGAAATCAAAGTTTTACATGATGAAAAATACAGAACAGAAAAAATCAGAACCACTGTGTATAAAGAACTTGAACAGGCTAAATCAAAAACTAGAAAACTAGAGGAGGTAAGTTGCAGTTACTTCCCTTGGCATAGTTCCATTATATCTAAATTATTTTTCTTTACCACGGTATGGAAAAAGTTGAGGCTTTTTTTAAATGAAATTTAACATTTTTAACATTGTGCATTAAAAACAACTTTCATTTCAGATTCATTGCTTTATTTATTAAGATCAATTAAGAATCTTTTAGAGACATAAAGCAATTGTAATTACACATAAAAAGTTAAAGAAATGAAGAGATTTTTTTTATTAATTAGTGAACCAAACTTTTGGTTGTTTTTGCCATTGCATTGCTGTCAAATTGACATAAATCCCAAATCTTATTTTATTCATAGAAGTTTCTTTAGTAGCTTTCGGAAATTATGATGACCTTTCATTGAAAATATCTGTCATTGGCTAGTAATAAAACTAAATGATACATTTGTTAAGATTTTCATTATTTTTTTTTGACAGACTGTACCTCAGAAAATCAGCGACGAAGACCAGACAGAGATAGTCATGTTGATGTGTAAAGTACATGAATTGGAAATAGAAAATACGGAGGGACAGTCCGCCTGTCTGATCAGAGACTTCCAAATCAAGAAGAAAGATATGGTTATCGTAAGGTTTCGTCAACACAGAACTCTATGTGATGAAATCATCAGGAAACAGAAAATTTTGCTAGAAGGTAAAGCTTTGAATTTTGATTGATTAATTCATATGTTGGAAAATAGATGCTTCAGATAATATTGGTAATTTCATAGAAACATTCGTAAAAGAACTTCAAAGATTTCCAACAGATTGTAGATGTGTAACAAATTATGAAAATTATGGAAACTTCACTTTTGTTGTTGTTGAGATGTACCCATATATATGGTGAAAAGTTGAATTCCATCTTATATCCAGAAAATAATGTGTTATAATCTTGAAGAAAAATATTTCAGAAGACTTTTGTTCTAGAAAAATTTAGGATTTAGTCTGAAAAAATATAATTTTTAGTGCTTTATCACGGCAGAGTTTAAATTCAACAACAGACATGTTACTGAGATTTTATTTTAATATTTTCTTCTCCAGATTTTATCCTTCTTAAAATTAATAAACAATGGAAGATTTTCATGATTTTATTTCAACTGCAAAATTATTCAAGTCAAACCACAAGCAAATATGTCCAACTTTAAAAGTGTAATTATCTTCCTCTCTAGAGAACGATATACCATTGACAAGAGAGTTAGAAGAACTGATGGAATTATATAAGTTAGAGAAAGAAGATCGAATGTTGTTCAGTGAGGAGACACTTCTAAATCTGACACCAGAATACAGAAGCAAGGTAAGATGATTCTTCATGAAGTCATCAGTTTTCTGTGAATGCATTATTATTCGTTGGATACCAATTTTGTAGATTTTTCAGGTACAGGTGAACCACAAATTTAGATAAACAACAAATTGCAAATTTTTATATCTTTGTATACAGATTTTGGCACCACAAAGTAATCAAATATTGCCGAAAATACAGGCATTCCTCAATCGACGAAAATTGGTACTCATGAAAATTAATGAATCAACAGCATTGCTGTTTATAAAGGGGGTCTCATTGGGGGGGTTCCGATCCTAGATCCCGCTTACTGTTTTGTCAGATTCCCGTATCCCGCTTACACTATGTACATAAGCAATTCTCATTTTTTGGTCATTTCCTGGGTCCCACTAGACCTCATTTCCCGTTTTCATGACACAATAACTTGACTTTCACGTGTCCCGCTTACAAAAAATCGGCAATCCCGCGTCACGCTTAGACCCCAATGAGACCCACTATAAAAGCTCAGAGACAAATATTACTTGACAAACAATAACATTGCAATGAAAAATTAAAGACTTTTCTAATTTGAAAAAAGGAAACAAATGCAGATAAGTCAGTAAATTTAAAAACGCACATCTTTAAGATTTTCAATATTGTCAAATTGATATGCCAAAAATAATTAATGGTATTAAATCTTAGCAGTTCAAAATTTAAAGCAGTAAGATTGAAGATGTAAAAATAAGTACAAAATCATCTGTTAATATTAGAGATATGTTAAAAAAAAAGAAAGATGGCTGAAATGTTTTCTTTTTTGGAAAAAAAAATTAATATAAAAAAGAAGCTTACTTTTAATAGAACACTTCTGTAAATGTTGTTTATAATTATTTGTTTTAGGTACCATCAGTGGCTAGTACTAGACTGTATGGTGATGGAGAAACAGATCATATGAGTGCTTTAACAGAGGAGGAGGATCATAGAAGAGGAAAGAAAAGGTATGCATCAGGGATAGTCAACACAATGGCAGGGATAATTGTTGTTTGAAATGTTCATTTTCCTATTTTATGATGAAATCAATCTAAGATGATTTTGATACATGGCAACAAAACATCTCAATACTTTCTTAACATGGCAACAAGACTTCTCAATACTTTCTTAACATGGCAACAAGACTTCTCAATACTTCCTTAACATGGCAACAAGACTTCTCAATACTTTCTTAACATGGCAACAAAACATCTCAATACTTTCTTAACATGGCAACAAAACATCTCAATACTTTCTTAACATGGCAACAAGACTTCTCAATACTTTCTTAACATGGCAACAAGACTTCTGAATACTTTCTTAACATGGCAACAAAACATCTCAATACTTTCTTAACATGGCAACAAAACATCTCAATACTTTCTTAACATGGCAACAAGACTTCTCAATACTTTCTTAACATGGCAACAAGACTTCTCAATACTTTCTTAACATGGCAACAAAACATCTCAATACTTTCTTAACATGGCAACAAAACATCTCAATACTTTCTTAACATGGCAACAAGACTTCTCAATACTTTCTTAACATGGCAACAAAACATCTCAATACTTTCTTAACATGGCAACAAGACTTCTCAATACTTTCTTAACATGGCAACAAAACATCTCAATACTTTCTTAACATGGCAACAAGACTTCTCAATACTTTCTTAACATGGCAACAAGACTTCTGAATACTTTCTTAACATGGCAACAAAACATCTCAATACTTTCTTAACATGGCAACACGACTTCTGAATACTTTCTTTACATGGCAACAAGACTTCTCAATACTTCCTTAACATGGCAACAAGACTTCTCAATACTTTCTTAACATGGCAACAAAACATCTCAATACTTTCTTAACATGGCAACAAAACATCTCAATACTTTCTTAACATGGCAACAAGACTTCTCAATACTTTCTTAACATGGCAACAAGACTTCTGAATACTTTCTTAACATGGCAACAAAACATCTCAATACTTTCTTAACATGGCAACAAAACATCTCAATACTTTCTTAACATGGCAACAAGACTTCTCAATACTTTCTTAACATGGCAACAAGACTTCTCAATACTTTCTTAACATGGCAACAAAACATCTCAATACTTTCTTAACATGGCAACAAAACATCTCAATACTTTCTTAACATGGCAACAAGACTTCTCAATACTTTCTTAACATGGCAACAAAACATCTCAATACTTTCTTAACATGGCAACAAGACTTCTCAATACTTTCTTAACATGGCAACAAAACATCTCAATACTTTCTTAACATGGCAACAAGACTTCTCAATACTTTCTTAACATGGCAACAAGACTTCTGAATACTTTCTTAACATTGCAACAAAACATCTCAAAACTTTCTTAACATGGCAACAAGACTTCTCAATACTTTCTTAACATGGCAACAAAACATCTCAATACTTTCTTAACATGGCAACAAGACTTCTCAATACTTTCTTAACATGGCAACAAGACTTCTGAATACTTTCTTCACATGGCAACAAGACTTCTCAATACTTCCTTAACATGGCAACAAGACATCTGAATACTTTCTTAACATGGCAACAAAACATCTCAATACTTTCTTAACATGGCAACAAGACTTCTCAATACAAGAAAGAAGTCTTCAGATAATATAATGGAACTTTGGTATACCTCATTGAAAATTCATCTTTAAATTTTG
Source organism: Mytilus galloprovincialis (assembly GCF_965363235.1). Lineage (NCBI taxonomy): Eukaryota > Metazoa > Mollusca > Bivalvia > Mytilida > Mytilidae > Mytilus > Mytilus galloprovincialis. Next base: position 21,435,655 of record NC_134846.1, read on the forward strand.
ATCTGCTGATACAAATTGATATATCTGAACATGCATGAAATATTTGCCACTGGTGATAGAAGTTTTTAACGACCTTGACTGGAGTTAAACAAGCATCAATTTATAATCAACTACACAAGTTGAGAAGGTATTTATCTGGTTACACCATGAACACTGTGGTTTCATTTATTTTCATCAGATGGAATTTTTTGTGAATTTAAAAAAAAATCATATTTTCATGGATACTAGAAATGTGGTTTTCACAAATTCTACATACATTGTCTTAAAGAAAGTGGCATTCAGTTAACCATTTTAATTCATAGTTGATCTGTACCTACAAAATCCATCTGATTAGTAGTCCAAAATTTTTAGGGAAACCACTGACACCAAAAATATGCAAACTGAAGCTATATGTGCTGTAGGTTGAGTATTTTGTTTTATCAGCAAAGAAAATTGCAAAACAGATAATTTTTTTGGTGGAAAAAAAGGAAATATATATGCAATCAACTTTAAAAAAAAAAAAAGACATGAAATAACTTTTACAAGTGATTCTCTACTAAATATTGCCATTCAACATTGCAATACTTACTTCTCTTTTCATTTCAGTGCAAAAAGTGACGACAAACTCTTTTCCCAGAGTGCTCAGGCTAGGAGGATAAAAGAAGGAACTTTATCTGGAATTTGGAGAAATAATTCTAATGTGAGTGGTCCTGATGACCCTCCTCTAACACCAACTCCTAGAATTACCCCAGGGGAGAAAACAGATAGGACTGTTATTGCAACTGGTACTAGAAACATTGCTGCATTGGCAGCCAAAAAACGGACAATAATTGAACAAAAATATGGCGACACGAAGTCGTTATATAGACCTAACAGTGAAAAAGATTTAACGAACGATAGTTATTTATCTCAAAATATGTTAGCTAAACATAACAAAAAATTTTCCGATACAACTTTACCAATGATTAAAGATCCAAGTGATGATAATTTATCACATAATACTAAAAATAGTTCTTTTTCGGATAGTACACTTCCACCAATCAGACAAGGTCAGAAGAATTCACTTCAAAGAGAGGCTGATCTAAAGAAAAATAGAAGAACTCGTGGAAATGAACTGGGTTACTCACAACAGGTACAGATGAATTTATTGGATACTGATTTTTTTTTTTTTCAAAATGGTTGAATTATTTCTCTCAAGTATGTATGCATTAAAAGCTGTTTTGATCAATAAGAAATTCAAAACCAGAATTTTGTCCAGTACCATTATTTCATTATTCTAATGTTGCATGTATACCATATTTTTGTTTAAATTATTTTTTTAACTTTCATTTGCAAAAGTTATTATGAAGAACTATTTATTGCTGATAGAGCTGAAACAATGTCAGTAGTTCATTCCAACATAATTTCTAGATGATAGGTACCGATTATCACGTTGTCTGCATGTTGATACCGTAAAATATCAGCTGTGAGACATAATATGAAGCTTTTTGTCGAGTAAGTGCAGCGAACAAGATCAAAAAGCCTTCATATTATGTCGAGCAGCTGATATTTTACAATATTAATATGCCGATAACCTGATAATTGATTTATCGGGCTGTATTTGCGTCTTTTGGAAGTATTGTCTTAGTGTCACCAGCAACCGGAAGTTGACTTGATAAGTTCGGGTCAAACTTATCAACGTCGGTTTAAACATTATGATGTCGCTGATATGTCCGGGTCAAAGTTATTAAGGCCAGGTCAACGTATTTGACGTCACAAAGCCGTGATATGGAGTTTTATTAAGAGCTGAGCAGATTGATATAGACAGTTGGATGACCGATAAATATTACTATTACTGCTTTATAGATTTTAAATTACTAGACTTAAGCTTGAATGCTGGTTTATGTAGTACCGTCTTTTGGGGTGTATAGTGCGCATTTGTGTATAGTGCTTATGTAGTTGTTTGATTTGTTTGATGATTTTTTGTTTTCTGAACATCCAGTGGTTAATATTTTTACTGATAAAAAGAGAAAATCTTTGAAAAGGACAGGAATTAAACAGTGCAGCAGGCCACATGCAGAGTCTGCATTGCAGACTTCTCCCAGAGTTGTTGTAAGGGTTGTTTAATTAATGTGCATTCTTCTTTCACAGTGTTGTAAACTAAATTGTATCATATAAAATGATTAAAGAAAAACAAGTATGTTAAAAAACAATTATAAGGTTTGAAATAAACTAGATTGATATTAGATAAATGAACCAAACTAAAATTAAGAGTTCATCTTTTTATAAAGAAATTTTTATTTTTTAGTTTGGACGGGCGAGGAGACTGAGTGAAAAAAGCAATGTTAATACTGCACGCACAGGTATGTACCAGTAATTTATTGAATAACGAAACTGAGTGAATTTTTAAGCATTTTCTAATTAAGCCTTGGGTATACTAGCTAAAAATTAATTCTATTATTTTCTATTAAATGCAATACATTGAAAAATTGTTATGTTTTGATTTAAGTCCAGTTAATGTTGCTAACACTTTCGGGTTGTAATTAAGATAATTTAAATAATATTTTAATGTTGTGTTTTGGTATGATTTGCTAAAAATGAAATCACAAATAAACAGTTTTATTCAGATTTTGAATTTCTGAGTCTAAAAATGTGCAGAAAGGTGCTAGGTTCATCTTTCATAGAAACTATCGGTATCAAAAAATTACTTTTTGTGATTGAATATGATTTTTTGTTCCGTGTACTTGTAAAAACTATGGATCTTGTACATTCAGAATGCAAGATTTTTTTTTATCTAAAAACAAACATTTTTTAGAGGCTACATATCTATTAATATTACAAATGTTATTTTGATCAATTAACCTTGTTAATCCTAGTTTTCTTAATTAAATAATGTGTGTAACTAGAAAAATTGTAAATTTCACAACTTTGATAGGCCAAAGTTCAGATATTGAACAATGGGGACATCCTACCTTGACCCCAGCATGTAAGGGGTTATTTCCTGAGTTGGCAAAGTCAACTGAAGGTGAGGTTAAAGGTTAAAGGTTAGATAAAGGTGACAGACACATGTAGAGCACTTTCACAAAGGAGAACAAGGGTTGTTGAAGGTGATCACTAAGTAAGGGCAGATAATCTCCAGGTGTTTATTGGTTTTAAAAAACAATGTGGTAGAATCTAATTTTAATGCCATTTTTTCACAAATAGATACTAATAATTACAGGAATTTGCTTAAAAAAACAAAATAATAAAAAATATTTTAAGATTCTTATGCCTTTTAGTTATATTAAGAATCCTAACTTTTGCTTTAATCTTTTTATGATGGAATTAATGTTTGTATATGGATGAACCTTCTTAAATGTCTTTCCATGTATAGTATTTAAGACAAAAATGGGGTATTTAGTTGTGCAACACAAATTTTTGATTGGTGCAAAGTTAATATGTGCAGGATAGAGGGTGATAGTTTGAATGTTGTATTGCCACTTTACACTACCTGACTACATCAATTTATTGTGCAACTGTGAATGTATACAGGCTTTTAAAAAAAAGTTCTTTCACTTAGTAATTTTTTCATTCAAACTAAAAGCCATCAATCATATGTCCTTTTCACTAAAATTTTGAAAGCTGAATTATTTATATTTTTGTTTTTAAATGACTGTTGTTTTGTCTTGGAGAAAAGATTAATTTAAAACAATTATTTTAAACTGATATTAGAGTTCAATATGTTAAATTAAACTCATTTTGGACTCAATTTCCTTTTAATTAAATTCAACTTGATTGTGAATTATCAGATTTTGGAAAAATAGTTTTAAAAAAATCATGTTTAGAGAAGCATCTGTTAGAAAAATGGAATTTATGGAACTCCCAACACTTTATAATGTTGTCATTTTTTTCTGTTTCTAGGAGATAGAGACTTGCTGTCACCTGTAGGCTACAGAAACAAAACAAAGAGACAGGGATACAGAGGTAAGCTGGAATATAATATCCAACATTCAATCAACTCTAGAAAGATTTGTTTTGATAAAGGTTTATCTTGGCTCTTTTCTGCTCTTTGGTCAGTTTTTTGTCTCTGATATATTCCCCATTTCCATTCTCTATTTTATAATTCGAACAAAAGTTTAATATGTTCAATTATATCTGGACTGATATATATATTGATACAGCAAATTTATAATTTGTAAGCAGAATTTGTTTTCATTTTCTGCTTGACGGAATTGAAAAGCGAGACATAGGTATTCTGTTTCTGGTGACGCCGTCAGCAATGTATTAGTTTGTGGTTAAGTATAGTTTTATGGTGAACGACAAGTTGTAGGTCAATCATATTTGGTATGCAGTTGTATTAATTAGCATTGGCACATCTCATTTAAATGCAGATTGCTTAGCCAAATAACTCAGTCATGATTCATAGACTTTGAATATTTGCCTAACTTATGTAAATAGTTATTAAGGGTACCAGGATTATAATTTTGTATGCCAGACATATACCATGTTAAATATTGCTATTTTAATGTCAATATTTGCATAACCAAAGTTACAAAAAAGCGAGACGTATCTCTCTGATAACAGTTTATACTATTTTATGTTTTAGATTCATCCAATGCAAGTACTCCTAAAAGGAAATCAAAATCGAAGAAAAATGTTCCCACAATTCCAGCATATAGACAAGGGGACATAACCATCACTGGATTTGCTGTACCAAGATGATGGGAGACAACTCTTGCCAAATAAGATGAAAAATTACTGCTGGTTACTGAACCCTGCTCATCAATGCAACAAATCATACAATTTCAGTTATAGACATGCATTTAATAAATACTTGTGGCATATTTGGTACCTTTCTCAATCAAATTTGTCCAAAGAAGTTTGTGAAAATTGTTTGTTTTAATAATTAAGTTTAACTACACAAAAACATAAAACATCATTGTTTGTACATGTTGAAAGTGAGATTTTTTCTTCATTTTAATCATGATAAGAATTTGTGTTCTTTTAACTAGCAGAACAGTTGTTTTTTATCAACATGCTAAAGTAAGGTCTTATTGTTGCAAAAAACTTTTAATCATTTGAAGATAATGTCTCATTATAATTGCTGTATGTAAATTATCATTATAATTATGAGTCATTTTGTCATATGAGAAAAGCAATGCAAAAATACTCTCAAAACAAATTGTCCAGTTGTGTAATATTTTCAGAAAGAAAACATTTTTTCATTGTCTTGTTATCATGTTTATACATTTTAGCATTTTAATCAAATTATTGTTTTGGATAAAGCCTTTGTTTTTTTAATTTTAGCAGTATAAGGTATTATTATAATACGTACTTGAAGGAAATTCTTCTTAAATTGAAAAAAACTTTAAAAAGGCTAACATGTGGTTAAATCTCTAATATAACCACAATGCATCATAATTTATTTGTATTGTCGGTACTGTTACATTGTATTAGTCTTTACTGTTATTGTTTTGATCTGAACATTTTGTATTTGTACTTTAAGTGTCAATACTAACTTTTATAAGTGCTAGATAGTATTTTGTATGACTAAGGTTACTTTGTAAAAAGTAGCCAATTATGTAATTTTTGCATTATTTTCGTATTTCATCATGTCATTAATTTATTTTTTGTTATTTGTTTGAAAATTATTTTGTCTGTCATTATTGGATTGTCAATTACAAAAACCTTGAGGCTGCACAAGTTTGACCTGAAAGCATTTTGTTTTCTTTAGAAGTTCTGCACCAGTTTTTAACAGAGAAAATGGCTGTACTTCAATTTATTTACATGTTGCACTAATTATAATTGTTTGTCATTTATGTTATATAAAGTAAGAACAGTCGTATGTTGCATTTGAAAATTTTGTTTCGTTCACTCTTCAAATGCACATATTATCCTGTTGTATGAAGAAACATGATAGAAAATATGGCAAAATGAATTCAGGGGTTGAAACTCCCCCATACCTGCCAATTTTTCAAAATCACCATGGGGATGGCTGTCAGAGTCCTAAAAAACCTTCTAGGAGGCCTGCAAATACCTTTTAATGTTGTTTTTTTTTTTGACTTCTTCATACTTTTATAAGCCTTAAGTCATTGTAAAATTAATTGTTTTGTTTAAATTGTGGACAAAATTGCTCTTTCAAAATTTCAATTTGGGAGCCTCCATGGGGAAAATCCCCCGCAAATAGTGACAGTTGGCAGGTATGCTCCCCATTTTTTTTTTAGGATCAATGCATTTGAATGGGTACATATATTTGGACTCCCCCCTTTCAAAAAGGCCAAATCTTCCCCTGTACTTGTAATGATCATCTAGGTCTGCTGTCTCAAATATACCAACTAGTATGTATGTTTCGAATCCTTTTTGCTAGGTTTTCTGTTTCATCTGATATTAAATTCCTACAATTTGCTTCGGAATCCATAATTGTTAATTTCTGTGTTAAGTGTTTTATAACTTGTTAGATTTTGTGTAAGTATGTAAAAAATGCGATCTGTGATACAATTTATCTGTGGGTATATATCTTTTACAAATTATAGTTATGATGTTGAGGCCTTCCTTAAATTAATTCTTTGTTGAGTGTCAGAGGTTGAAATGATTGTATGAACTAGGAAAAGTGGGATGTAGTTCTCGCTACATTGAAGACCCATTGGTGGCCTTCGGCTGTTGTCGTCTGCTCTATGGTCAGGTTGTTGTCGCTTTGACACATTCCCCATTTCCTTTCTCAATTTTATTTAACAAGGGAACATCTATAATTGAAATACTAGGCATTCATAAATTTGTATCACCAGGGTAACAATGTTATTGGAAAAAGGAAAAAGAGTATTTGCATGTAAAATTTATTCCATTGTTTTTATTTTTTTTAAAAGTCTGCATTATGGTATATATAAAGTTTGAGGAACACTTAAATTTTCATGGCCCATTTTTACTCCAGAAATCCATGAACGACATGTACTGGCATCAACAGTTCTTTTTATAATATTTGTTCAACTGTATAACCAAATATGACCAGGGATTTCATTACAAGAAAAGCAGAAAGAAACATTTTGAATCTTTTTGAATTTTTGAGATGGAATACTCAACAAAGAATATTTTAAGGAAAGATGTATTGAGAATTCATCTTAATTTATGCATATCAATTTTCATGGTTTGAATTTTTATATGACTTGATTCCTTGAATCTTTTGGCAAATGACAGGAAGAGCCATTTTGCTTAACACATTGGAAAATTATGGCAGAAAAAAAACCTCTGCACATTTACATTAAACTTGATACAAATTATGTACATGTACATACATTTGTATAATTATCTATCTTATTTTAGACATGTTTTTTTTAAGAATATTTTGTAATTGCCTATTTGTCTTTTCAAAACTGTATTTTTACCAGTAAAGCAGAGAAAATTGATATACAACATTTTACGATGAACTCACAATTGCCTATTTTTTTGTACATCTAGTCGTTTGTTTTAGTTATTTATTAGTTTTTACATTGTTACATGGTAGTTTTGTTTTTCTACATAGGTGATATTAGTTACGTGTATTGTCTCATGTTTTCAATTTAAATTAATGCCCGATTTGTTTCATATGTTTCCCAGAGGGAAAATTTAGACAATTGTCAATGATATTATTTATATTTCCTGATTGGAAAGCTTAAGATACTAGAGGAAGTCTGTTTCAAAAAATGACCTAAAGATAAATCCTAAACCCCAAAATCCCCCCCTTTCACCACAAACCTACTGATGATAGAAATTTAATGTAAAAATTATTTGGTATTGTTGCCGTACAATTTCGTAAATCTTTTTCAATATTTACATCTTTTAGCAATTTAGGACAATTTGATTGGAAAAAGTTTTTGAAATATTGTAAAAATTTGAATTTGAATTGTGTATAAAGGGCAGTTCCAGAACTCAATGGTTGTGTCAGAACCCCTCTGTACTCTGTATCCCCCTACCCATCACACACATTCAATTATGAAGCAGACGTTACTTTATAAGAAACATTTTAAGACTCCAAATTTTGGAGAGATTTTTCATACATTGTACATGTCTTTTTATCATTATGTTTCTACTGTTAAAATTTCACAAGTTGATTAAAACTTTGATTGAAATGTTTAATTACATTGTTGATTATTGGACAAGATATCTTGTTAATATGTTTTGATGATATATATACATATATATTGAAAATGACATTATATTTAATAAAATATGAATTTTCGAAAAAACAAATTTAGTTTTCTTGTAACTACAAAAAACAACAAAAAATCCAGAAACAACTAACCAATTTACAAAATGATTTAATGCAAAAGAAAAGGAACTTTATTGCTGTTCTCAATCAGTAATCCTTTTATAAAACAAGAAACAAGAAACACTTATGAACAACATCAACAAACAACAACTATACTGAATATCAGGTAACTGCTCTTGTTCCAATTTACAAACAGCTCTCATGCATGGTAGGATTATTTGCCAGCTTGTGTACCAAATATTTTACTGCCATTTGATGTGACCAAACTTGGAGTTATGGGACTTTTAACTTTTTGTCTTAGTATTTTAACAATAGTAAATTTAACACTTCAGAGATTGTTGTACAGAAAGCTCTCATACTTTGTAGGATTGTTTACCATCATGTGTAGTTGAACATATTATACCATCATTTTGATTTAATCATTTTAAGGCAGTTAAATCAAAAAATTAATCAATAAAGCCTGAATTATTATTGGTACATTCTCCAAAGATATTTGACTGGGATGAAGGTTTGGAAATGAAAATTGACATTAAAAAGATGATATTTTGCAACAGAATTTACAGCCCTGAACCCTCATAAGCATTGTTTGGAAGATATACATTTATAGCATTCCAACTAGCTCTGGACATGCTGGACATGGCTACATAATTAGACATCCAATAGTTAATAGTCAACTAGATGACATTCAAGATCTTTAGAATGGATTTTTAATACTGCAAAGTTGGAAAAGCCCTGGCAACAGAATTTCTATATAAATACTCCAGTAAATACATGTACTCTGGGAACAGTGTAATACATATATGTACTGCAACATTTTTATAAACTTCTTCATACATGTATATCATGTATATCATGCATATCTACCATGGCATTCTTGCACAGCAAAACCTTTGAAGTCAATACATTTAATACAGGAATTTGCATATATATTAAAATAAGAAGACATGCATACATTCATAAATTTTAATTTATCTCTCATCTTGATTTATAAATGTGAGTACACATGGAGTATTTTCAATTGTTTTAAAACACTTTTTTTCAAGTATCTCTGTTTCATGTCACAGTTGTGTATATTTTTTTTGCATTCTAACCCATTAGGGGTAATTAAAAATATATTATCTGTCCATATATAATGAATTTATATAGAATTACATACAAATGTGCATAAATTGCATCATTGTGCATGGCAGAACTTAGTCCTTGAATGAGCACAGAACATATAATTATCAATTAGATTGAACATGTTGAACTGATTATAATCCAATATATCCAATGAGTAGCATACAATAAATTATCCAATTACATATAGTTGTGTGTTGTTCGATAAAGCTATAACTTTGGAGATGAAAGAAGCTTAGTTCTTTCTAAACCATATCTAAACTCTGCGAAGGTAATCCGTTTTTTGTCTTTACAACACGAAAAGAATATTTTAGAATCATCTGAATTGTCTTGCCAGGTATGAACCTCAAGTTCGTCATCCACAAAACTTTCACCGATATAATTAATAGCAACATGTTCCACATTAAACCAGCACATATCAGTTTTAAAATGGCGATAATATCCTGATATGGCTGCTTTGGTTGAACAGTCCATGAACAGTTTCAAGTAAGTGGCTTGATTAGAATGCATGTTTTTATCTAAATCACTGTAACGAACAATAACTTTCCATCGAAAACAGTTTTCGGGTGTTTCAGAAAGGGTGGCTCTATTCAGGCTGGTATACTTCCCGTTCATTTTCAAATGAGACAAACTTGTTTGAAACCAGGCTGGAAATGGCAATGACTTCCTAGTCTCTGTGTTGATCTGGACAAACTTAAGTACATTCTGACCAAGTTTTAAACCAGTCTCTTCGTCGTATAGACGCGTGCTGAAGATGATGGAAGAGTTTCCGATCTCCTTCATTTCCATTTTAAATCTCAACTTGATAGGTGTCTTGTATGTGTATCTATAAAGCAATGGGTTGATGTCTAATATCTGTTTTGTAATTACATGCCCGACGTTTTTTATGCGCAATATGTTCATATGCATGAAGGAATTCGTCATACTAACAGCTCTGTTCGCTTGAAAGAGTAATGATATTGCCCATATACTCCAATGTCCTGTCCTATCGGCGTCAGCATAAGGTATTCCACGAAATGTTACATCTGATTTTTCTGGTGTCACCTCGTTTATTGTATAGTGTGTCATCTTTCACAAATTAAGACGCAAAGTTATTCACAAAGGTTGGTGAAGCGTTCTATTTTTTGACCGGACATTTAAAGATAGGGGACAGAGACGAACATGATAGTTTATTATCTACAATATTCGTATCGGATGCGTTTATATTCCTCCTTGTACAGGCACACACTAAGCCAATTGATATATTTAACCGTCATAAGTTTCTAAAGCTTTTTTTTAAATACAAATATTAGGATCTGGTTATAAAAAGTAAAATTACAAAAATACCAAGGAAAATTCAAAACGGCAACAGTCCTAAGTCCTATAGCAAAATCAAATGCTCAAACCAAGGATATGTATACTATACAAATCCTTGCTCAAACCAAGGAATTGTATATTTAAATATACAATTCCTTGCTCAAACATATCAAACAAATAGAATACATGTGTGCTGTAATTTATTTGTGATTGATTTTAATTATGTTTCAGTTCTGGCATGTTTAGATGTGTAGTTTAGAAATGCTTTGCCTGTATTTTAATATGTCTGTGCTGTTTCTATGCAAGTTGAAATGATTTGTTGCTCAAATATATTATGCACATGGTGTGTGTTTTAATGTTATATGTATATGGTATGTATATGTTATGTATATGTATATGTTATGTATATGTATATGTTATGTATATGTTATGTACATGTTATGTATATGTTATGTATATGTTATGTATATGTTATGTATATGTTATGTATATGTTATGTATATGTTATGTTTATGGCATGTATATGTTTTGTACATATGTTATATGTATGTTATGTATATGTTATGTATATGTTATGTTTATGGCATGTATATGTTTTGTATATGTTATATGTATGTTATGTATATGTTATGTATATGTTATGTATATGTTATGTATGGGCATGTTATGTATATGTTATGTATATTTTATGTATGTGATATGTATATGTATATATGTTATGTTTAGAGCTTATTTTTGTATTGTTAGATTTGAACCGAATCAAATCTAAAAATTTCCGTATTCGTAATTTTGTATAATTTATGTAGAAATGGTGTAGAAATGGTCACGGATCAAACCTGGTTTTATGGCTAGAAATTTGACTCATTGGCCACGGGCAATCAAGCAATATCTCTGTTTTATTTGTACATTGTAACAATAGGCGGGTGGATTGCAGGCTTAAATCATTTTGACCGTGGCATACTGACATTATTATAATAAGTTAAACTAATTAGTACCATAAATAATATAGAATTGAATGTTTCAAGTTTCATGTTTTTATTAAATCAGATGGTACAGTAAATAACTTGTCACGACAGGTTTTCAGCTGATTCCGTGGACCTGTCCTGTCATCTTCGCTACCCGATCGAGAGGATCGTAACCCCTGGCTCACAGCGAAGATGCTGCACGTCTTGTCCGTGCATATTTAATTTACAGTAGCAGAATTTGTTAGGAAAGAACTATTATATATGTTTCAGATTTTTCACACATAATTAAGTGTGTGCCTATTATTCATAAAAAAAGTAGGTCATGTACGATCCTATATATTGGAGGGGGAGCGCCAGAATAATGATAAACACACTACCAGTCAACAGCGCTCCTTAATTCTTAAAACTATATACTGGGAATAAATTTACAGTGTTTGTATTTGTATAAACCAAGGAATCATGATCGATCAATATCTTGCCTACAATAGATATCCGCTCTTCACAGGAAATGCCAGGAATATTTTTCTTGGTTTAAAACAATTATTCCATCCTTTTATAATTTTCCACTTCTGCTTCATATATCCGATTGAGAATCTTAATTTGATGATCGGAACTCAGCTGGTGAATTCAAATCAGAATTGGAATAGATTATTTTTTTAAATTATGATTGTCCATAATGTATGTGTGTATGATTCCTTTGTAGGGGTTTGCGTGATTTTGGCAAATACTTATATAAGTGCAAATACGAAATTTCCCTCATTTCATGTCCTGAAAATTTAAAAAAAAAAAAAAAAGAAAAATATGCTTGTTAGTTAGCTGAGGTGTTATTTGATGCTAATACTCCAATGGTAAAACCTGGCATGAAAAAAAATATTTTCTTGTGATTTTTTAAAAGATTGAGTATTTATAGGACATGGAATAAAATATGGGACATTTTAAAAATAAGAAATAAAGAAAATCTGGGAATATTTGACACTGCAGTCCAAAAGCAGTGGCACAGTCCTAGTAGCAGCAGGAATTGAAAATAGCAAAATTAAAATGCTGATCCCATGCAGATGAATTACAAAACCGTCAACAGAAACTTTATCAAGTTATTTCTAAGCAAAACGTTGAAATCACAAAATAAATTATTGAGTCTTTTTGGTATAATAACTACACACAAATCCTGAACAAACTTCCTTGATCGCTGCAAGCAGGTGATAATAAGAAATATAAGGTACGGATAAATTTAGATGAATGATTTAATTTAATTTGAAATTCTCTACTCTTTGCCGAGTTGCGGATTTAAAGTTTCTCCCTTACGAGCTCATTAATTTTCAAAATAACTATCATTAAAACATTCTTATTGTAAGGGCTCTTATATAAATTTCATTTTCCCTTATCAGGGATTAATGGCACTTTGTTCGGAATGAAAATCATTCGTGAAACGGTGTAATATCATGGATATTTTTGGAGAAGGTAATTTTAAAACATTTAAGTTTTTTGTTTGTTATTTAGTTAGATTTAAACTGAAATCCATGCACCATCCTCTCTATATAATTAAAATATTCTTCTCTGATGTCGTTACTGGTATGAGCCTACACGAACACGCGAGTAAATATGTAGAGCCTATACGAACACGCGAGTTAAAACGTAGAGCCTATACGAGCACACTAGTTAATATATGTATATAGAGCCTATACGAGCACGCTATAGTTAATATGTAGAGCCTATACGAGCACATGTGCACTAGTTAATATATGTATAGAGCCTATACGAGCACGCTAGTTAATATGTAGACCCTATACGAGCACACTCGTTAATATGTAGAGCCAGTGGCGGATCCAGAAATTTTCATCAGTGGGAGCCCACTGACTGACCTAAGAGATGGCCCGCTCGAGTCACGCTTCAGTGATTCCCTATATAAGCAACCAATTTTTTTTCCCAAAAAGGGGAGGCCCGGGCCCCCTGCCCCCCTAAATCCACCTCTGAGAACCTATACGAGCACTCTAGTTAATATGTAGAGCCTATACGAGCACGCTAGTAAATATGTAGAGCTTATACGAGCACAAGAGTTTTAATCTGATTGGCATCCTCTCTTCATTTAATTTCTAGATGTGTATTCCGTCAACATAATTGAATACTTGATTTTAATATAGATTTGTAATCATAAAATTGATCGATGAGAATGGAAATGGGGAATGTGTCAAAGAGACGACCCGACCAAAGAGCAGAAAACAGCCGAAAGCCACCAATGGGTCTTCAACAGAGCGAAAAAATCCCGCATTGGAGGAGTGATTCAGCTGGCCCCTAAACAAAAATGTTAATCAGCTGGACGTCATACTAAACTCCGAAATATATATATTTGAACTAAAATTAAAAAAAAATCATACAAGACTAACAAAGGCCAGAGGCTCCTGTCTTGGGACAGGGGTTTTGTGAGATCTCAACCCTCATCCTATACTTCTAGCCAATGTAGAAAAGCAAACACACATGCACTGGTTTTTGATTTGATAACCCGGGCTTAAGGTTTAAGCAATATTGTTACAATGACTTCTTATCACCGTAACTTTATTGATGAGCCATGTAACTGGCTGTGCTAAATTTAAAAATAAACAGCCATGTCGGGTTGGAACGGATAATATGAAGCTATATATACTATGCTTTAATTGTAGTTTCTTGTGTATAATTCGGAGGTTAGTATGACGTCCATTATCACTGAACTATAGTATACATATTTTTTCGGGGGCAGCTGAAGGACGCCTCTGGGTGCTGGAGTTTCTCGCTACATTCAAGAGCTGTTGGTGACCCTCGGATGTTGTCTGCTCTATGGTCGGGTTGTTGTCTCTTTGACACATTCCTCATTTCCTTTCTCAATGTTATTTGTATTAGACAGAAAGGCCTAAACAGAATTTCAATGAGGTAGACAGTTGACTCTACCCGGACATATTATTCCGACTCGATAAATCCTTGCTTTTACTCCTATAAATACAGCGTGTTAAGCGGAGAAGCAGAAATTATAAATATTGAAGTCTTTGGTTTGACCATTTACAGCACACGATGTGAACTGGATAAAACACGACAACCGAGGCGGTTCCTTTATGGTTCAAATATGACATATTTCTAGGCAAATGTTCTTCCACTATCTATGCCTCTTTTTCTAGTGGCAGTCCTTTATCCAGGTTGATCATATTGCAGAACTATCCTGTTTTTTAACTTATCAAATTTGTCATTGTTCTGTAATATTTGTCACTGAACATCAAACGAATTAACATTATTAGCTGATTAAAACACATACTTTACAAATCGAGACCAAAATAATTGAAATGAATAACTGATGTTCGTTATTAATTGTAATATTGTTGATCGTTGTTTGCTTTATGTCCAGTGGGAAATATACTCCATGAATATTAGAGATGAACGTTGTATTTAGAAATCTGTTTAAATTGACTAGATAAAATATTTATTAATCTATATATACGGAAAATAGAATCTCGTTCAATTTTTCTGTGACGTGGACACAAAGCCCATTTAGTTTATCTTTCAAATTAACCGGGCTGAAGTACGTTCACTATTCACTTTTCACTTTTCACTATTCAAAATTCATGAATAGTGAACTGTGTTTTTTTGCACTATTCACTATTCAATTTTATTCAAATTGAATAACTTTAAAATTTAATCCTGATATCTATGATGCACATGTATACTGTCTAAAGTTACAGCATTTAATCAGTTTTCTCTTTTCATTCATTTACATGTAGTTAAAATTTTCTGGTATAAAAGATGATGTGGTATGATTGCTAATGAGACAAATCTCTGTAAGAGACTTAATGACACTGAAATTAAGAACTATAGGTCACTGTACGGCCTTCAACTATAAGCAAAGCTCATACTGCATATATAGTCGCCGAATACTATCGGCCTAATTAATGTACCAAACAAATGAACGAAAAATAATTGAGTATGTTACACATAAAAAAAAAAAGACAACCCAGAATTACAGGCTCCTGACTTACCGGGCTGAAGTATTCAAATTATAAAGCTGCTTATAATATTATTATTGTTTGACGTAAATTTTACATTGAGGTTCTGAAAAAGGAAATCACCAATTCACCAACATTCCAACTGACTCCATTTTCAGAAAACGAAATCTGTAACAAACATAAACTTTTAGTCACCGCTGTACAAGCCATGTCAGTTAACTGCTAGTAGTCTGTTGTTATTTATGTATTATTGTCATTTTGCTTATTTTCTTTGGTTACATCTTCTGACATCAGACTCGGACTTCTCTTGAACTGAATTTTAATGTGCGTATTGTTATGCGTTTACTTTTCTACATTGGTTAGAGGTATAGGGGGAGGGTTGAGATCTCACAAACATGTTTAACCCCACCGCATTTTTGCGCCTGCATGTCCCAAGTCAGGAGCCTCTGGCATTTGTTAGTCTTGTATTATTTTAATTTTAGTTTCTTGTGTACAATTGGGAAATTAGTATGGCGTTCATTATCACTGGACTAGTATATATTTGTTTAGGGGCCAGCTGAAGGACGCCTCCGGGTGCGGGAATTTCTCGCTACATTGAAGACCTGTTGGTGACCCTCTGCTGTTGTTTTTTATTTGGTCGGGTTGTTGTCTCTTTGACACATTCCCCATTTCCATTCTCAATTTTAAATTATAAGATATTTAACTTGTAATGGTATTTTGTATTGTTGACAAACATCTTCTTTGGGCATTATAATAAATGAATTTCTAGTGTTTAAATAGAGACACAACTTGCATTATTTTTATCAGGTTACTTGAAATCAATGTTTCGATTTCTCATATACTATCTGAGGAATGTAACAAAACGCTGTCGACATATATTTTATTTTAACTTTTATAAAGTCAACGAATAAAATTCTTTCAATACACATATTTTAGGGTCAAAAGATCTATTTTTAAATCATGCATAACTTCATTTATTCCACATGATGGTGATGCTGATGACAAATTTGACGTTGCTGGATTTTTAACGTGCTATTTCTCAATATATATTCATTGTGTCGTAACTCTAATTCCGTTCCCTTTCCACGAATGTGACCAACCAAATTATAATATTTAACGGGTTTGTAATACCATTAGCAACACAACGGGTGTCCCATGTGGAGCAGGATCTAAGTACCATTCCGAAGCTCCTGAAATCACCTCCGATCGATTTTGGTGGGGTTTGTGTTGCTTAGTCTTTATTTTTCTATGTTGTGCTTTGTGTACTATTGTTTATCTTTTTCTTTTTTAGCCAGGTCGTTGTCAGTTTATTTTTGATCTATGAGTTTGAATGTCCCTGTGGTATCTTTCGCCTCTCTTTCTCAAGAAATTGAATAAGTCATCGGAAGATAGAATGAAATTCAAAACAGTGTGGCTGTGGCCATTGAATGACACATTAAATTCATCCATTGACTGGGACAATTTAGGTGAAGGTTTGTTTGTAACGACCACTGCTAACTATGTACTTTTTTAAGACACTTAAACTATGGGGTCACCAAAGGTTCTCAACACCTTAATAAAGTAATTCGAAAAATTAATCAGAAATAACACGATGTTTTGATTTATATTAATTATATAAATCAAAACATAAAGGTTATTCCTGATAAATTTTTCGAATTATTTTATAATTAAAGGCGTTAAGAAACCTTTGGTGACCCCACAGTTTAAATGTCTATCGAAGGTACGTCGTGAACAGTGGTCGTTACAGACAAACGTTCACGTAAATTGTCCCAGTCAATGGATGAATTTAATGTGTCAAGCAATGGCCACAGCCACACTGTTTTGGATATCATTCTATGTCATCATAACAGACACTTTATAATCCTAACTCCTATACAGACCAGTCTTCGTTCTTTCTCTTAATTGTTGCGTGTTAAGCATAGAAGCAGATGCATAATACATGTTAAGTCTTGAACATGTTTTCTATTCTTCCTATACAAAAAAATGTGCATAGACTTAAAATGATGTTTACCATTATTATGTGAAGGTAACTAATAACCACCTTGATTTAATTGACATTAAACATAATTAATTATGCTGTATTGGAAATAGATAACAAAACATCATCTAAGAAACTAGGTGCAACATATCCTATACGTATGCATGTACAATTACATGACATCTTGAATGAATGGAAGTTCCCGAGTTATTTTAGAAACAGTCAAATAATCGTAAGTACTTATAAACACAAGGAGTGTTGAAAAACTATAAGAAATATTTTAAATCACGAGGAAATGGAAAGGAATACTAAAATCTATATATTTATCATAAGAAATATGTGTCGGATATTTTGCCGGTTTATAGATTATCCTTATACCACTATGTTTGCATGTGCCACAAGCAATCGACCAAAGCCAAAGGTGAAAAGATCATATATAATCATTATTATGTCAGTGTTTGTAAGAAAGAAATTATATATTTTATTGTTATGCTAGATTAAAATTCATTGACAAACTTTCTTTCACGAGAATTAGATTTGCATGTACTATTTTGACAAGGACTTTACAATTATTAAGGTTAACAGAGATATACACTTGTTATCGTTTAGATTACACGAACCGATGGCTACATTGTGACCAAACAATCCAAACTGTCCTTAAATTCTCAGTCAAACTCTGATTACGATCTCCAATGAAATGTTGTTTGTTTTAAATCAAATAGCTCTCGTCTTTCTTTTGTGATCTGTATATAAGTAATAGAATCTACGTCATTAAACAATAGATTATTTATGTTTTAAATTTTGGACTTGTTTTAATGTTTAAGTATCATTTCAGATAGACAAATAAAATTAACTAGTACAGCAGTCATTATAGTATCAAGTGACGTTTAATTAAGATCTACCTGTCATTTTTGGATGGTCGTTTGTGGAATCGACATCTAGCTAGTACGTTAATATTGAAAACACATGCAAAATAAATATTTCACCAATAAAACAGGATTATATAAATACAATCGTGACACAGAAAACAGTCAAATATAACATGAAACGGATTATTAACAAAAATGTGTGCTAATATGGAATAATCATTTCTAATTAGAATTTGATAACAAGGTGAAAATCGGAGATTATATTTTTTAAAAGCATCCGTAGTTACTTCTTGCAATAGATAACATTATACGGTGAAATGGGATTAATTCGCCTTGAGGAATAACATTCATGATCTATTTTTCATCAGAATAATTACCTGAAGAAAATAGGTTTTATTTGGCCCAGTCTTTTTGAAGTATCTGTAATGAGGTTAAGATGATTAAATTGACCAAGCACATGTTGAATTACATTTCGGAAAGATAATTTGGATAAGGAATATTGAAAAAAGATATTAAATTAATCAAATTCTCGAGAATCGGTATCATCTGCTCATGATGGATTCTCATGATGATGTACTAACTGCGTTGCCTAGTTACGTTAGATATTCTCGACGAGAACTGGGGAAGCTTTCCAAGGAAGACAGACGAGAATCTGCTTTCAGTGGAATACGTCAGAAACTTAGTTCAGCTGTCATTTCGGTGCCATATGGAGGCGGTTTAGATAATTTAAGACTAATTGGGAATTTAGATGACCATGAATTTCAAAACCGATTCACTTCCTATACTAAGCCAAGAAGGAAGAAAAATAAGAACGGTGTTGTGTCAGATACAGAAATGTTCATGAGTGATGGAGAAATGTCCCCGACTAAAGGTTATCACAGATATCACGACCAGTTTTCACCCTCCAAATTCATTTTACCTAGTAGGAAACCAGCACGAATAGGATCGGAAACCAGTACAACAAGTACTGCAACTACGAAAAGTCGTAGTACGATATATTCAACGACGTCGGAACACGATGAAGGATATTGGGCGAAAAAACTTAAAGAATTGGATGAAGTTAAAGAACGTTATTCAGATAATAGTGAATTCTTAACACATCTGTATGCATGTAAATTGAAAAAAGACAAACATTCAAAGAAAAAGAAAAACAAGAAGGTAAAACGAGACGACGAAAGCACACCACAATCAATTACAGGTGACATAAGTAACCGCCTCGTATTGCCTCCAATAAAACAGAAACCTATTTTCGATAGGAAGAGTCGAGAGAGCACACTAACAAACCCGAGTGACGAAAGCAACACCTCTACCATTGTAGCGAATGATGAAAATGAAGTTTCAAAACGACGGAAGGTGGAATTTAATCTTCACCAAAAGGCAAAACGAACTGTTAAGCTACCTCCTTTGGAATCCAAACATGAGTATAATCGAACAAGTCCACGAGTGAAAAATCCGAAACGTTCTATCCTGAAGAAAATAGACAAAAATACAGACACTGTTGTGAACAGTTTTCCAGCTAAAACACATTCTACGTCATCAGTATATAATAATCATATAGGAAAACTGAAATCACCGATTCCTTCGTCTGCTTCTCGGAGACAACAAGTGACATTCAAACGTAACCCATTTAATCTAAAATATAAATGCAGTAAGGAATTCGAGGCGGTGGCGAGTAACTATGAAAAAGAAAACGAAAGGAAGCCCTCGTTTTTGACGGATTAACATACATTAACATTTAGTTTCACGTTCATTTTCGATATTTCTTCTAATAATGTGAATTTTTGTTCTCATTGCTAACAATTTGCAATCAAGTCATGTGAGTAGACATATTTGTTATACAAGCTTTATCAAAATCTTACGACAATCATTACAGTGAAGCCAAAATTAGTTACTATTAGACAGTTTCGTGTTTGATAGTTTTTATATACTACGCATTAACTGTTAAAATGCTTTTGATGTCGTGTAGACAAGACTTTTATATACGTAAACAGTTAATTTACGAGAGAAAGAATTGCTTCTATAGAGTGGTGTTCGGAAGCAATCACACTTAAGGTGACATATTCGTAAATCCTTTTAGTTTGTGATTGAAGATCATTGAAATGATTCAGAACAATTAAGCTCAAAATACTACAGAAAGTAAGTGTAGTAATAATAAAACGTACAAAACAGAATGATTGTTGATTATACACCATAGTTTGTCATATATTAAATGTAAAAAGAAACCAAAATGTATGGGGTTCTTGCATTCGGCAATCCTCGGTAGAATCTGCTACTCTCCTTCTGAGGGTACGGAATCGGCCGAGTTGAGACGAATGGGGTTCTTGTTGGTCAGTCTTTAGTTTTCTATTTTATGCTCTGTGTTCAATGTACTTATGCTTTTTTTTTTTTTTTTGCTTTCGTTTTTTTTTTGTAAGGAAAAGTCATATTCACCGAAAATAAATCGTATCCTATTTATTAGAAATATTCAATTTTTTTAAAAATTAGATGGCATTAAAATTCAACTCGGTATGAATACAATGTGAATACAGAGGGGCAATGGTAATCAGAAACATACCTTATGCACTCTCAAGACAACTTGGTAATTACACTTAGAATGTAAATATAGATAAAGCAAAATAAATTATCATCATGCACAGTTTCATATGAAATAGTGTTTCGATAGGGTATGTTTCCAGGTAGAAATAGGTCTACTTAGTTGCTGTTTTCGTCTTTGCTCCAAGAGATCAACATTTTCTTTGATGAGAAAGGACGTATAAGGAAATATACTCCTGGAAGATTAGGCAATATTTTTCCTGATTCGATTCTTCGACGAAATTTCATAAAACTTTGTAAGGAGTGTTAACTCAGACCATGTGTGTTCTTCAGCAGCAACGTTAACATTACAGCTGGTTTATTAATAGTCGCGAGTACATTCGCACCTTTTGTTTCCAAATTGTAAGGGTATCGGAAATATATTCCAGTGTGCAGTCTTTACATGGAAGACTGAACAAATCATGAGTATATTTCAGACGTGTAACTGGTTTATTCAAAAAATATTTTGAGATCAATGTTGACGACAAATGGTTTCTGTCTGTCATTTTTGCTTTTCGTTTATTGTTTTTGTCATTAAATCGTCCCGGGTCGTTAGGTTTTTCGTTTGAACTGTTTTACAATTTGTCATGCGGGGTCATGTTATAATGGTTGACTTTATGGTTTTCATTTTTTCTCATTCTTAAAGGGCGTAATTGCTTAAATCCGCATTATTTGAATATTAGGGGATAATTGTCCCATCGGGTGTCACACGTGGAGCAGGATCTGCTCAAAAGATCATGTCGCTCGGTCTTAAGTTTTTTATGCTGCATTTCTAACACTAGTACTGTTGTTTATCTTTTTGGGGTTTTTGCAATGGCGTTGTTAATTTCATTTTTTTTCTTTTGAGTTGTATAATTATATGCCCGCCGGTATCTTTCGTATCTCCTTGGCAACCAAATCGCATTTAATGTGCATTAAAAACTGTTTTAAGTTCAGTGACAGCTTTTTTAAGAATATTCAAGACAGGAACACATTAAACAAATATTAAACATGCTGACTTCTAGACCAACACATTGAACCGGACCTATAACGTGTAGTTGACAAGACAACAGTGCACAGGCAGATATTTCACAACCCTGCCATAACGAATGTTCTCTATACCGAATATGCAGTGTCTACTATTATTTTGTGTCAATTACAGAGACGGATTTTTTTATTTCCAAAAAGCACCCCACCCCAGTTTTAAATGATCAATCACCCTGATGTTTCACAGAAGCCAGAAACAAACGAAGAACTCCTGTAGAAATCCATATTGAAAACGCGAGTTCAACAACAGTTGGACAAATACTGTTTTACATCTGCTATTTCTTAATGTCCACCTGTCTATAATATGATTTCGCTATTTGCACCTTCTGAGGGATTAAAATTCACACGTTACCACATGCATATATACATTTATCTAGCCTTCTTTTTTCACGGAAGAGTCTTAAATGAGGGTACGGGTTATGTAAACAGAATAGCGAATAATGGAAAAACGAAAGATGGAGACAAATGTGAAAAAAAAAAAAGACAACAATATTTAAGAAAAAAATTGGGCAAAACGAATACGGAAACGGAGAAAAATGACGCGAAAAATAGAAATGAAGACCTCTCCCTATTAGACCCTCTTACCTTTTAGATCCTCTTATCATTCGGTATTGATTAACCTTCAGTTTGTAAATGTGTCAAAACTGTAATATGATAACTTATTTCTAGTTTTGGTTGATTTAGCGCGTTCTCTGGTTGCAATCTCATTGACGTAAACACCACATTTTCTTCTTTGTTGATTGTTAAAAAAAATAACCAGCACGTGATAAATTTCATGCGTCCGAAGCGCTTTTATGGACTGATTACCTTCACCAAGAACACTCAAAGCTAAATAGTTGAAACCGAGAATGAATAAAAACCGAAAGAGACGAAGAGCAGTATTACTAAAAAGGACCTAAAAATAGCCTCAGTTTGTTTTAATTTCAAAATCAAATCTTTAAGCAATTTGTTTATTTGTTGTTAACGGCATATTTTTTGTTCTTTTAAAAAAAAACTTTACAGACGATTATGTCAAGACATCTTTCGATTGTAGAGGACTTTACGCTGACATGTAGATGGCTTTTATTCATATACATTGCTATACAAAAGCATTGTAATTCTAACCAAAGATTCTTTCCACCACAAACATCAATAGTATACCAGTCAAATAACGAACCCAATTTGTATCGGATTAAAAAATTCGAAGATCTCGTTAAGTCTTCTTTATTTCTGAAAAGATGAAATGCGATGCATTTTTAGTAGCAATATAAAGCCTAGACATATGACGTTGAAACAATTAAAACTGGGTTTAAGGTATAATAAAAAAGTAATTATCTTATTGATTTCAAATTAAGATTCTTGAAGTGATATCTTTAAGGATAGGAAAAATCTTCAAAGCATATCACTTAAAGAATTAATTTACTCAAAATGATCATGGTTTATTAATTAAAACGTATCCCAAACAATTTCCTTAAAGTACAAATACTTGCATGACAACTAGTATCATTATAGTACTAATGACTGAAAATGTCTGATGCTATATAATCATTTCTTTTAGACTTTCAAATTTTTATGAAAATTAGAAAATCCGATAGTGTGGGTGTTGACAACTTTTAAATAGGAAACTGTTCGACCTTCAAACAACCGTATACTAAGCCATAAAAGGCCACGACATACTGTACTTTAAACCTACTTTATTGTCAAAACGAGAGGAATGGCGAATGATAGGGCACACATTTTCAATGTTTAAGGGGCCTCAATAGTCGAGTGATATAAATTGTTCAATCATCTGGTGTATAACTTGTCTGTTAACACTGAGGTTGTGAGTACATATCAGAACGTGGCAAGCAAATGCGCTCGAATCCAATAAACGCTACAAGTGTAAATACGTTTATATTGACTTGAAGTGCTTGTTTTCCTGTCTAAGATCTGGTTGCGTCTTCCTCCAAAAAAATTGAAATAACCGTCATGATCATTTAGCCAATAACTCTTTAAATGGCGTTAAACATCAACTATTAGTCAATCAATCATTTAACTTACAAGAAATACTCCTGTATAACAACATTCATATTCCAAAAAATAAAACAAAAGCCTGATGTATGCTTAAAACAAATATGATGAATAAAACCAACGAGAACCGCTGGATCACAGGTTCCTGTCATGTGACAGGTACACGACTGATAAATGGAGGTCTTAAATTTAGTTTGTAGTCACCTCTCTTGAGGAAAATAAACTCGAACAATTCTGCTGGTTTAACGTCAAGTATCGACTACATCAATTTTATAGGCCACGCATATTTGGAATAGGAAAAAAATGAAGAATTGAGTGGAAGGAGCTGCTAGATGTAAATGAGTCGATAAGGTCAGGAATAAAAGGGAGATGGAAGATATCAAAGGGAGAACAAAAAACTCAAAATAATGTATAAAAACCAAACCAACAAATAACACAAGGACACAGAAGTCTACAACACATTAAATAAAACTAACATGTAACGTGGACCATTTAAACACCTGTGGTGAGCTCAGGTGCTCTGGGTTTGTCATTTTTGCCTTTTTGTGTGTGTCCGCTGCCAAGTCTTCTTTTCTTGAAATCTAATGGGAAGTTTTACGTGGTTACTCAGGACAGACACATGATATAGTTTCATGTGACCAGATTGAAAAATCTGTTCTCTATGGTCAGCTTCGTTTTATTTGTAAATAAAGCATATGCAGGATGTGGAAAAATGAACAAAACAGAGACACAGTATACATATTTCATGTATTTAAAAAAAATGAAAGCAACGGCAAAGATCTGATCAGAACGACTGAAACTTCATTTATAAAATTTTACAAGTATAGAGAGTTTGCTTAATATACTAGTTTTCAAAACAAAATGTTGATTGGACTCCTTCATCTCTTTGCGTAGTTTGAAAATTTTATTCATTAAAAGAAAGGGAGAGCTACAGCGTAAAAAAATAACTTTTGGAGCAATTGCTAATACCATATATACTATGTTAAATTATATTCATCATTATCACTACGGTTATTTTAAACTGGTTCATTTCGTTATGTAGGAGATTTTTTAGTACGGTGACCAGACCCAATATTTTTTTTTATATTTAATCGTCAAATATACTATATGGCTATATTCTATCATTGGATTCAGGAAAATGAGTACTTTTATAATATCGATGTCGTCAAAAAGAAATGGGATAACAGTTTTGCATGAAAGAGGGTCAAAGATCAAATTCTGTGTTAACATTTTTTTTCTTCCATCCTTTTAAAATCAGACATGTTTTCAAATCAATTAACAATGAATTATCTCAAAAATGTATAAAAAAAAATGAATTAGGAAATCGATTTATTCTTGTCATTGGCGTTTTTCAAACACTTAAATCTATTCTACACAATTTCTGTTAAAGTTACAGTAGTTACCTTGCCGGCTGACATTCAACCTCAGCAATAAAAGATAAATATTATTATTTTACCTGGAGAAGCCTAATATAATGAAGGCGTATTTTGCCTAAGCTCGTTCATATAACTCATTAAAACCAAAAAGCACTCATACCTTGAAAACAGTTACAACTCAAAAATCGAACCAAAGAGACCCACACAACAGAATTATACCAGGAGTATCTTCTGGTTCATCTGTCAAGGAATATGATTTAAATTTCTACATAATTCTGACCCTTTACAGTAGCAAAGCTCAGGACATGTAGGGTTTTGTTGTGAACAAACACCTGACTTTTTTACATGGAGATTTTTCCTTCAATGATAACACAAGATTCTGCACGAATTCTGCTGACATATGCCCTTTAAAATACACGGGGTGTAATGAATCATATAACTTTCATCAACTGTATTGTAAAATTGACGGAATAGAGGTTTAGCAATGTGAAAGGCGGTCCAAATTTTTAGTTTGAAACGAAGTACGTGAAACATGCTGTTTCACTACCGCCTCACAGGGAGGTGACCCGAAAAAACCTACAAATTTACTGGTGGCAAGTTCAAAAGAATTTTCTTACCATAAAGCTTTGGAATTAACGTCCATACCCAAGAAGAGGGTCTATCTTTGTCAATATTACCGAAACTCTAAAAGCCACTGAAATAGTCGTGCGTGTCATTCAAAATCTTGTAAACAGTGTGTTCACCTACTCCAAACAGAGACAAAGTTGTGTCTCATCCGGTAACTGCATGTACAGCAGTTAATAGTTAACAAATTGTTGGGGAAAACAGACATAGTTAGTGAATAGGTGAAAATATCAGCCCATCCTTTACACTGCTAATGTTCCCCATCTGCAATCACAACTCGCTTACATGTTTCATATATTTAAAATAGTGAACACACAGCCCAATCACATTTGTAATAGAGGTCCGTATGATTGTTCTTCCGCTCTTTCCCCATTTCTCTGAACTTTGTGTCAAAAGTTAAGCAGTGAGTATCGACCTAGGTCTCCTATTGAGTGCTAAACAAGTTACGACAGCCATTAACAGTGTTAGTGACAATTTCACATCAGGTGGAATCATAGGGGATATTTCAAAGTTTTGCATGATTTTCTCATGGTTTTGTTATCTTGAAAAAAAAGGAAATTCGAATGGGACCTACAGGGTGCAACAAAACATGTTCTACGGTAACATCATCTCTACATTTTGTCAAAATAAGTGCACGTCCAAATATTAGTTATGGATTTATGTGACTTAAAAGTATTTCCCCCGATTTATATTTAAGGTATGTTTTTGTGGTCATGTGTTCAAACGCTTTTAGTTTTGACTTTGATATTGAACTATAAAAACTCCTTGACTGGATCTAAAGAAAGAGCACTAGTGATACAATGTTTAGACATGTTCAAGCCTTCATCTACAGCTTTGAGCAAAGAAATGAATATCTCTTTTAGCATGCATTCTAGAAGAGATATTAATAAGACATGGAGAAGATATCAAACTGATCAGTCATGGATCATCAACTAGTTCACAATGGTAATACCATGTTCTTCATCTCTTTTCATTGTTGTTGGTTTTGTTTCCTCTTGTAAATTTGCATTATTTGCAGCATTCCAGCTCTTTTTAGCGTTATACGACTAAGGGATTCTTAGAAATGTCTAGTAAAGGTCAATCTAACAAGCGCAGACTTTTGATTTGTTATGCCCATATATAGTGCCACCTGATCCGCTTGAGGCTTTTATAACGGTCTTTAATGTTGCCATGTCGGCCCATGTACCGTTATAATGTCAACGAGTCTGTCTTAAAGCAAAGTAGCGATCTATAAAATTCTCAGAAAGTTGTAGCATATCGAGTATGTAAACTGGCATCCACCTTCAGTAATTGGTACGCTTGGTTACACAAATAATAAGGATACATTTGGGATGACGATTTCAAGGAATTGATCATTCTCTATCGTTCTGCACAACCATTTGAAAGCAAAATGTCTACTGCTTCAAGGAAAATATCCTAGTATTTGAATGTAAGTGATACAGCACATTCTCATTGCTTATATGCATCTTTAAGAGTCTGTGTATGAGCTTCAAATAGCTCCGTCATATGAGCATTTGGAATTGTGTATGGCTTGGATTGCTGAAATAATGCTTCTAAAATAAATGAATTTAATATTACTGATTAATAAAGGTATGAAATATCATATAAATGTTAATTATTTTACATTTTGCGTAAGAAACTAAATTGAAACATACTCTATTTAATGCAAAATATTCGTAGTGGTAATCTTTTACATAAACTCTTTAATAACGGATTAATTTTGCTAAACTTATTTGAAATCGTTAAAATAAGGTGTAACAACAGTGTATATTACAACAGAAATCATAACACGGATGTTCTTTTACAATGTAGACCTCAAAGTCGATTTTTCCTTCAAGTAAACTAACGTACTTCAAAGTCCATTTTACGAAAATTGCACCGTACTATGTTTTGACGACAAGTTAAAATGTCAGCTTTAACCTTTGAACTACCAATACTGTGATTTATAGCCGTATAGTCCGAATGACAGTTAAACTCCTTAAATAAGCGTCTTTTTCTTACTCGGTCACCATACTATTTATTTCAATCTTGATTGTCACCCAAAGGTCGGCATGCTTTTTATTTTACAATTTGTTAAGAGGTTATGCAATTCCATCAAATAAGATCCCCTGGGGATTTTGTTTTAGTAACTAATCACTAAACAATCTAATATTTCATCATTCGGCAATGATATAAATGTTATCTAGAGTCGGGAATATCATCTTTGAAACAATCCACTACGTTGTTGATAATTACAGGTAAATCTCAGGTAACTTATCTTTGGTCTATGTCAGATAAAATCATCATAATTCGTGGCCTTGATTAAGTAAGGTATTTACGGACAATAAACCGACTAATATTTTGTTTCCTAAACTAAAGAAAAAAATCACTTAGATGACCTGTATTTGAAATGTGTGTAATTTAAGACATTTAAATAATTGATTGGGTTATTCGTATCATTTAATGAAGTTCCTTGGAGGCTGCATATTTTATTAAGACATTTTATTACAAATAATCATATAGAATTTATACTTCGGTCGTGTTTCACATTTTTGTACTTGAAATGAACAAAATATTCTAAGCTTAAGTCCAAAGTTCAAAATCTTTATTTATAGACAAATTTTAGCTTCTAGAAACACTATATTGTGCCCTAACAATGAACAACAACATAAAAAAACAACATCGGACATTTATAGCACATGTTAAATTTGACAACTAGTTTTAAGTTGGAGGTGTGAAATATGATTCAAACAACAGTAAAGTAATTTTTAATTTTTTTTCCGGGAAATTTACAGACATGACTTCAGTCGGAGTTGAACTTGTGACAGTGCCATACGCTATTGTATTAACTGATTGATGTTTGTGTCAAATATATCATGCTTAATATTCAGAACATATTGATCAACCAAAAAGTAGGTTTTTCAAAATATAATGTCGACTGCCACTGGCAAAAGAGTTTTTTAATTAAGGACATAAAATTTTGTATACCAAAACCGTCTAGTTACCTCTCTAAAAAGTAACTACATTCATACGAAGCATGCACTTTATTGTCAGCTCGTGCTGTGGGAATTTATACAACTCAAAAAGGAAAACGAACCCACCGGAAGGGTCAAATCCGGGAGACGATATTTTTATATCCGTGTCAAACCGTTTGTGGTACTCGAATAGATGATGGTTATAAATCTACTAGCTAAAGATATAGAAAGAACCGCCACAGAGTACCTCATACTTTAATCTAAATAAAGGAATATAAAAATAAATATTTCTGAGCAGTATCATAATATTGCATTTAGGGATACCATCTGGATTCTCAAATACGTTTAAAATCTCACATTTTTTGTATTAGAATGCATATAAGTTGTATAATTATGTGATAATCAGTATGATCAGACATGACGCTCATTGCAATGGAACACAAATCTATTTGTTCAATAATCTGCAATAATTTCCAGGAAAATAGAGGTATTCGATTCCCCCTTTGGTTATATAAATATCTCTTCTAGACACAATAGTGCAACACTGTAAAACACTAGGGGATGTTTAACTTGTCAACGTACAATATATCTAGTCTCACTTCGATTGAAGTTAATGCAATTCTTTGATTGTTTAATTTAATCATGACTTTTGAGAACATCGGTACACTACTTAAATTGTATTTACTATTATTTACACTTGTTAACAATAACATTAAATATTTATATAAAATTAAGAAATTGTTTTCTCAATATCACACTGGTATCAAGCTGAGACATCAAAACACTCCAGAGAGTGTCTGTTCAAGATGTTATTTGTCTTTGAGTTGATACATTGTATGCTGTACGATATTGTATAAAAAAATAAGGCAAATTTCATGCTAAACTAAGAACAGGCTATTGCCTATTTATATGTTTATAAAGTATTCACAACAATAGCTGCTATCGATATCACAATGGATGACCTATCGGCCAAGTGCTATATAAATGAAAATAGAACGTGGGATTTTTTTGTTTCCGAAGCGCTATTTTGTGATCTACCTTCACCAGGAACGCTGATGAGGAAAGAATTGCAATTATCAGTCTGACTATTAATAAGCTGTTTAATAAAATTTGAATCAGGAAAACCATAGCTATTACAACTTGATTACTTATACATTGGCGTGACATATTCAGTTCTTTAAAAAAAGAACAATCCTGATTTCCGTGAACACGACATGTGTTCTAAAATAACCTTTATCAGATGCATATAAGACAAATAGTTTGAGAAACCATGCATTTTAAATCGTTTTAGAGAATAAGAGCCCAAATAACACGTCACAATTGTATAAATATTCCAATCACAAAAACAATGTACTTCTACTGTAACAGTTGTCAATTGCAAATAAATCAAAAATCACTATTGTGGATTCATTTATATTCATTGGTACCAATTTTCGTGAATTGAGGAAATGCATTGCATTTCGTGTATATTTGATTTCGTGGTTTTGTAAAAATCTGCATACGACCTTATAGAAATTTGTTATTCGTTGAACTTTTAAATGCGTGGTTCATCTCTACCTACGATATCCACGACAATTGGTATCCAACTAAAAATAATGAATCACAATACATGGATTGTATTTGATATAAACAGAAATAACAGATAAGAGAACAACTTTGTTAGCTTTTTGGTGGAAATCATGACATATTTCGCAAAAAAAGATTGAATAATAAACGATTTGAATGTTAAAGAATAATTTCGTGAGTCTGATCTTGAAAGGAAAATAGTTTGTTAAGGCTGCAATTTAGTTTCAACCAATAATAATAACAACCCGCAAATGAATAAATCATGGAAAAAGAACGGCAACTCTTGAAATATTTTCCTTTTTGTTTCAGTTTTCTTCTTTTTCTATGATAATTTGTTGAATGCATTTACACAAGATTTTCAAATATTTTCATCACAGAATATAAGGTAGAAATTTAACTAGTAAAACACAGAGAAAACAAAAAATTGAGTAATTAAAAATAAAAAGGCCCTATCACTTAAACTGTTAGAATAATGAATAAATATCACAGGTCTTACACATCACAGTACGCCAGTTTGAAAATATGTGTCTTTAAACCTTTTTTTAAAAGAGGAAGCGATTGTTCTTTCCGTAAATGAGTTTGTAGGTCATTCCACAATGTAGCTCCAGTGTCATTCACAGTATATTTTAGTGCGGACATCTCTTGGTTTCGTTATGAGTCCTTCATGATCATTTCTGACCGAAGTGTTCTAATCGGAGCGTATGGTAAACTCAGTTTTCAAATATTTAGGTGCTTTATCGTGTAATGCTTTAAAAACGTAAAGTAAAATTTTAAAATGTGATCGGTATTGTACGTGGAGCCAATGTAGCTGCATCAGAACAAGTGTGATGGAGTCAAACTGCATTTTTCTTCTGACAAGTCTAGCTGCTGTGTTTTGAACGCGTTGCAGTCTTGCTATAGTGAAAGAGTTTACATTATATAACAAAGCGTTTCCATATTCTAATCTGGAGGTGACAAGAGAGCAGACTTACACGCATTTTCAGTGATATATATGATCTAATGTTTCCGATGGTTCGAATCTGGTGGTAACATGATTTTGAGACGGCTGTTACCTGCTGTTACATACTCAAGGTCTCCCAGATTCCTAAAACAGTTCGCATCACTTAAAATAGTGCCATCAAAGGGTAGCTCATACTTTGATAACTGTTTGACTCTATGTTTTGAAGCAAAGACGATGAGCTCTGTTTTGGCCTGATTCAGTTTCAGCATATTTGAAGTCATCCAGTCGCTTATCTCTGACAAAAACGCTTTTAAACGGTCCGACAGATCGTCCCAATCACCTTCCGGTTTAATCACTTGATATGCCTGAGTGTCGTCAGCATATATACGAGTGGTATAGCATTTTATGTCGCCTGCATATTTCACCAATAGGTTTCGAGTACATGCATATTATGGTCCTAGAACAAAGCCTTGAGGCACACTATATTGAAGACGTAGATCGTCAGATTGCTTGGTGCCAATGGCAACTTGCTGAGTTATGTTTTTCAAGTTAGACTCGAACATAAGGCGCTCTCGGAGACTCCGAAAGAATAGTTCAGACGTTCTAGTAAAAATCTTGTGGTCAATAACATCAAATGCGGCCGAAAGATCGATCATCAGAAGTACAACACAATTGTTTTTGTCCAGTGTATAAACTATATCGTGTTGAACACGTAGAGGAACTGTTTCTATAAAATGACGAGCTCGGTATGCCGATTGCAGATTTTCGTTCAGATTATTCGATTCTATGTGGTGTTCAAGCCGAGATGAAACAACTTTTTCTAAGACCTTTGACAAAAAACGGAAGTTTGACACCGGACGGTAACTTTTGAACACTTCACGATCTAGACTAGGTTTCTTTAGCAATGGTCGAACGATAGCTTGCTTAAATGAAGATGGCACCAGTGAATCTGACAACGAGCAATTAACAATGTTTGTCACTGCCGGTAGAATAAAATTGAGAAAGGAAATGGTGAATATGTCAAAGCGACAACCATCCGACCATAGAGCAAACAACAGCCGAAGGCAACCAATGGGTCTTCAATGTAGCGAGAATTCCCGCACCCGTAGGTGTCCTTCAGCTGGCCCCTAAAATATGCATAATAGTACAGTGATAATGGACGTCATACTAAACTCCGAATTATACACAAGAAACTAAAATTTAAAATCATACAAGACTAACAAAGGCCAGAGGCTCCTGACTTGGGACAGGCGCAAAATTGCGGCGGGGTTAAACATGTTTATGAGATCTCAACCCTCCCCCTATACCTCTAGCCAATGTAGAAAAGTAAAAGAATAACAATACGCACATTAAAATTCAGTTTAAGAGAAGTCCGAGTCCGATGTCAAAAGATGTAACAAAAGAAAATAAATAAAATGACAATAATACATAAATAACAACAGACTACTAGCAGTTAACTGACATGCCAGCTCCAGACCTCAATTAAACTGATTGAAAGATTATGTCTTCATCATATGAATATCAGGTACAATCCCTCCCGTTAGGGGTTTCGTATCATACTATCATAAAATATATGAGAAGAACATAACCCGTGTCATGCCAACAACTGTTTTTTTAGAAATAAATGTGTTTAGTTCCGATGCAAAGACCCTATCAGTGAATCAATGTTAAAGCCAAAATATGCAATCTTTAATGACCTGACAACAGTATCGTAACTATATCCCCTTTTAATAAGTCTATTTAAAGATTTTGTTAGTTTCTGAGGAGAATACTGACATTTTTGTGCTTTATAAAGAATATTTCCATAAAATTTTGGATGTGAAATACCTGAACGTATAAGATGTCTGCATGTTGAGTTATATTTACGAATTATTTCCTTATACCGGTGATAAAATTTAGTAAATGTTTTGACCAGTTTGTGATATCGAAAACCCTGGTGTAATAATTTTTCAGTAATACATAAATTTCTCTCGTTAAAATCTAATACATTGTTACATACACGAGCGAATCGTACAAGTTGAGATATATAAACACCATAAGATGGTGACAAGGGAACGTCACCATCTAAAAATGGATAATTAACAATAGGAAATGAAAAATCATCTCTTTTATCATAAATTTTTGTATTAAGCTTCCCGTTTATGATATAGATATCAAGATCGAGGAAAGGGCAGTGGTCATTGTCATCATTAGCTTTATTTAAAGTAAGTTCTACAGGATAAATTTCTTTAGTATACATACTGAAGTCGTCATTATTTAGAGCCAATATATCATCCAAATATCTAAAAGTATTGTTAAATTTTTGTATCAAATGTTGTTTTGATGGGTCTTTGCTAATTTTAGTCATAAATTGTAACTCATAACAATACAAAAACAGGTCCGCAATAAGTGGTGCACAGTTAGTCCCCATTGGAATTCCAATAACTTGACGATATACGGAATCTCCAAAGCGAACAAAAATGTTATCAAGTAAAAATTCAAGTGCATAAATAGTATCAAAGCATGTCCAATTGACATAGTTCTTTTGTTTATTGCTACTAAAAAATGATCTAAAAGAGTTTGAACATATGTACTCGCATTCCGACTTTTTAAATGCCCAGTTAATTAGGGATGTGAATTTTTTCTTAATAAGAATATGAGGCAAAGTGGTATATAGGGTAGAAAAATCAAAACTTTGAACAGATTCAAAATCACCAATATATGCATGCAATTTATCAAGTACTTCCAACGAGTTTTTGACACTCCAAAAGTAATTAATTCCACTATTTTCAAAGGCCTTATTTGAACAATTTATTATCAGGTTTTTTATTGTACCAAGTGTACTAGTAAGTAAAACAGACAATTTAGTAGTTGAACAATGGCTAGAAGATGAAATAAATCTATATTTGTAAGGTTTTTTGTGCAGCTTCGGAAGCCAGTACATAGTTGGGACTTTCATTGTGTTTGGTTCTGCTTGTAAAGAAGTAGCTAAAAGTTTATGTTTGTTACAGATGTCGTTTTCTGAAAATGAAGTCAGTTGGAATGTTGGTGAATTCGTGATTTCCTTTTGCAGAACCTCTATATAAAATTTACGTCAAACAATAATGATATTATTAGCAGCTTTATCAGCCGGGACAAAAACAAATTGCTTGGCTAGTTCTGTTAGTTTATTTTTGATACGCGAAATAGGGTTTTTATAGTTTTTGTTGAGGGTAAAATGTTCTTTAAAATGTTGTATTCGAATATCAACTATCTTCATTACTGAATTAAAAAAAGAGTCCAAAGATTTTTTGTCAGCTTTTTCCCGTTTTACCCATTTCAAACAGTAGGCACGGAGTGAGTCGTTGATGATATTACGACACTCATTCCAGTTAATAGTTGACGGGGGACGATATTTAGGTCCTTTACTGAGGAATGATTTTAACTCTCGGTCGCGAACGATGTTAAGGTCTCCTGTTATAACATGGGAAGTTGGTCCATAGGTGTATTCTGAATTACTGCAATTACACGACATAGGTGTATTTTCAGTGATATTTACATCTTTACACAATTGGCTATAATTAAACACATATTTTCGGGTAGATTTCTTGTAAATATAACAAATGAGAGGGAGTTCAGTATTATCAAAATATCCAGGAATTTGGTCTTTAACAGAATGGTCGTTAAAAATACCGGCAATATTTACAAAATCAAAACCTTTATTGACATACTTTATTTTAATAAAATGTTTTTTATGATCTTCAGGGCGATCAATTTTTGGAAACAGTTTAGAATAACAATATGCCATTATAATTTGGACAATTTCATACTTAGGACTGTAATATGAAATTGTGTTGCAATGCTCTAAAATTTTATTTAATTTATTTATAGGTAAAGAACAAAGCTTGGTTAACAGATAATGTCTGCCGTTGTTTTTTGAAATGGAAATTAGGTCCGAAATATTTGTATGGTTGGTCCGAAATTTTCTTTGATTGCGATTTTTTCTGCGTCCATGAGAACGATTTTTACGAACAGTTTTAGAAACTATATCCAAAATGTTAACAGAATCGGTTCTTGATATATTGCCAATTCCCATGATATTATCATTAAGACCGAGAGGGTAGACTGTCTGTAATTTTTTAATCCAATTTAATTCACTTATTTTTCGTGATCGTACAAACTTGGAATGAGATTCACCAGGCTGCTTATTTACTACTTCTAAAGGTTGAACTGTTAAATATTTAATAGGATGACTGTGCTTCTTAAGATGTTGATAAATGATACTTTTGAATTTATTGGGTCTTTTAAAACGATACAGGTGTTCTTGCGTGCGTTTAGATAAATATCGCCCAGTTTCACCTACGTACTGAATACCGCATCCCGGTTTGTTTCATGTGAGTAAATAAATAATACTGTTTGTTTTTCAAGTAATATCAGTTTCAAAATTTAGAGAAAATGTGCGACCATTAAATGTGGACCTTACTGTATTGTTGGTGGAAAGACGGGGACACGTAAGTCATTTTTTGGCATGACACTTATCGATAGAAGGGTAACCACGATTTTTATTGTTAAAAACGTTGGCGATAGTAGTATTTTTAGATAAGCGATTCTGAAGATTGAGACGTGTAGATACCCTTTGAACGAGTTTAGTATTTAATATTTTTCCATTTCTAAGCTTCATATTTGTTTTTTGGTATGTAGATTTATATCAAAGGAGCAAAGACTGGCGTCCAGAATATGAACCATCACACAGTAGATTAAATTGTGTAAAAATGATAAAACTGTTCGGCTCAAGACGTCAAATGCTTATTGTCATAAGTTACCCGACAAATTTAACAAAAGATAGGGTATATCAAGGTAGCGACTGACGTCTGACTAAATAGGTGAATGGGGCTGAATATTAAAATACTACTTTTTGATAGATATTCCTAAAGTAATGAACATAGAGAAGTTCTCGCTCGGACACACACTCCATAATCTAGTATAATATAAGAGCATAAACCTTAAGCACGGGGAGGCACTCTACTGTCTCCACACGGCACTAAAGACAAACTCTGTAAAAAATAAAATTGAGAAAGGAAATGGTGAATATGTCAAAGCGACAACCATCCGACCATAGAGCAAACAACAGCCGAAGGCAACCAATAGGTCTTCAATGTAGCGAGAATTCCCGCACCCGTAGGTGTCCTTCAGCTGGCCCCTAAAATATGCATAATAGTACAGTGATAATGGACGTCATACTAAACTCCGAATTATACACAAGAAACTAAAATTTAAAATCATACAAGACTAACAAAGGCCAGAGGCTCCTGACTTGGGACAGGCGCAAAATTGCGGCGGGGTTAAACATGTTTATGAGATCTCAACCCTCCCCCTATACCTCTAGCCAATGTAGAAAAGTAAAAGAATAACAATACGCACATTAAAATTCAGTTTAAGAGAAGTCCGAGTCCGATGTCAAAAGATGTAACAAAAGAAAATAAATAAAATGACAATAATACATAAATAACAACAGACTACTAGCAGTTAACTGACATGCCAGCTCCAGACCTCAATTAAACTGATTGAAAGATTATGTCTTCATCATATGAATATCAGGTACAATCCCTCCCGTTAGGGGTTTCGTATCATACTATCATAAAATATATGAGAAGAACATAACCCGTGTCATGCCAACAACTGTTTTTTTTAGAAATAAATGTGTTTAGTTCCGATGCAAAGACCCTATCAGTGAATCAATGTTAAAGCCAAAATATGCAATCTTTAATGACCTGACAACAGTATCGTAACTATATCCCCTTTTAATAAGTCTATTTAAAGGTTTTGTTAGTTTCTGAGGAGAATACTGACATTTTTGTGCTTTATAAAGAATATTTCCATAAAATTTTGGATGTGAAATACCTGAACGTATAAGATGTCTGCATGTTGAGTTATATTTACGAATTATTTCCTTATACCGGTGATAAAATTTAGTAAATGTTTTGACCAGTTTGTGATATCGAAAACCCTGGTGTAATAATTTTTCAGTAATACATAAATTTCTCTCGTTAAAATCTAATACATTGTTACATACACGAGCGAATCGTACAAGTTGAGATATATAAACACCATAAGATGGTGACAAGGGAACGTCACCATCTAAAAATGGATAATTAACAATAGGAAATGAAAAATCATCTCTTTTATCATAAATTTTTGTATTAAGCTTCCCGTTTATGATATAGATATCAAGATCGAGGAAAGGGCAGTGGTCATTGTTATCATTAGCTTTATTTAAAGTAAGTTCTACAGGATAAATTTCTTAAGTATACATACTGAAGTCGTCATTATTTAGAGCCAATATATCATCCAAATATCTAAAAGTATTGTTAAATTTTTGTATCAAATGTTGTTTTGATGGGTCTTTGCTAATTTTAGTCATAAATTGTAACTCATAACAATACAAAAACAGGTCCGCAATAAGTGGTGCACAGTTAGTCCCCATTAGAATTCCAATAACTTGACGATATACGGAATCTCCAAAGCGAACAAAAATGTTATCAAGTAAAAATTCAAGTGCATAAATAGTATCAAAGCATGTCCAATTGACATAGTTCTTTTGTTTATTGCTACTTAAAAATGATCTAAAAGAGTTTGAACATATGTACTCGCATTCCGACTTTTTAAATGCCCAGTTAATTAGGGATGTGAATTTTTTCTTAATAAGAATATGAGGCAAAGTGGTATATAGGGTAGAAAAATCAAAACTTTGAACAGATTCAAAATCACCAATATATGCATGCAATTTATCAAGTACTTCCAACGAGTTTTTGACACTCCAAAAGTAATTAATTCCACTATTTTCAAAGGCCTTATTTGAACAATTTATTATCAGGTTTTTTATTGTACCAAGTGTACTAGTAAGTAAAACAGACAATTTAGTAGTTGAAAAATGGCTAGAAGATGAAGTTCGTTTCAACAAGATTTTAGTAAATAGGTAGGCATTGGATCTAGTTCACAGTGTTTTGATGGTGCAGATTGTAATGATCTTCGTGAGTTCCGTAATGGTTGTTGGTTTGAATGATGATCAATGTTCAACGTTAAACTTTTCGTCTGATTTCAGTCAAGCTATTCCAATTGAAGTTTTATAGTGCGTCTTTCTATGTTGTGATGTTACACTATTGTTTCAGATAAGGGTAAAGGTTAGTTCGTATTAAAACGTTTTTACCCGCTGTATTTGTTTGCATTTTTTCCTAAGTCCGGAACCTGATATTTAGTGGTTGTCGTTTATAAGTGTTTCTCGTTTTTCGTTTTTTGTTATGAAGAGGTTTTCCTGTTTGAATGCTTATACACTAGTCATTTTTTGGGTCCATTATAGCATGCTGTTCGGTGTAAGCCAAGGTTCGTGTTAAAGACCGCGTTTTGACCTATATTAGTTGATGGAGAGTTGTCTTATTGGCACTAATACCATATCTTCTTATATAGATTATATGTACCATTACATACTATTCAGTCTTGTGGAATATTATGATTACAAGTCATGTTTGAAAGATGTCACTTGTACATGAATTTAAGCATACATAGTTAAGATGCTTTTCATACCAAAAACGAGAGAGTGATTATAGGTACTAAAAGAAAAGGTAAAAACTAGAAATTTGGAAGTTATATATTTTGTTCCGGTGTATATGTGTGTCATGTGTATCTCGATCAGGTCCATCAAACAACATAATTACTAGAAATAACATTGATGGTAATGTGTATTGCAGTACCATTAAGTTAAACATATTTTGTGTTTTTGAGTTGTGTATTTTTGCATGATCCGTAAATTATATTTATTTCTTCTATTCAAAACCAAACACGTAAGTAAGCTTTACATTACTGTCTAGATCTTTACAATACACGATAGTCAGCTACGGCTTTGACATATTGGACTGCTAAGTTTATGGATAAAACATATTAGCTCATAATATTCCCCTTCAATAATCAGTTTGCCTTTGTATTTTAATATCTAAGGGAACTCAATATTATTTTTTTGTGTTCTAACGACAACCCATAATAACAAATAAAAACAACAACAAACTTGGTGTGTATATATGTAATAAATAAACTGACATGTAAAATGTAAAACAAAGTCGTGACAATTACGGCTATCCAAGAAGGTTCCCAATATCTGCTGCCCTAAAATAATTTAAAAAAAAAACGAAAAAAATAATCAGTTGTATATATTATGTAATGTTTATTTCAAATGTGTGGTATTTTTGTGACAAAAGTAGCTGTTGACACATTAACAATGATGCGTTGAACGAAGTAAGATGCTTGCAATTCACAAGTTGCCTTTTTGTTTTATATTGTATTCATTTCGTTTAACAGGCCGTCAGTTTTCAGGTTTATATTGTTTCAAATTTACCATTTCAGTCATTTTCAGGCCTTGTTAAACTACAAGGGTTTTGTTCGTTGTTGCAGGCCTAACAATGACGTTTAGACGCTAATTTATAACGTTTCTTGTAAAAACTTGTCTCAATGGCAATTTTTACAATTTTTTCGAATTTCTTTAAATAATAATCTTTTTTTTAACATATTACGGACGCGTTAATATGTGTCTACTTCAAATATCAAACGACGGATCAAGTTAAGAATTAGGTAGCAATAAACAGTTAGGAAAAAATATTAAAATTAGCCCTTATAGATTTTACCATCCCCTTTTCATTGCTTTCTTGCAATATAAAACTTACTGTTTGTGTCATATATGTGCATATGTATGTACTCAGAATCTTCCATAGATTTTATATTCAGTTTATAAAATGGTAAAATATAATTTCTTTTGGGTGTATCCATGGCAACAATTTGCATTTATTTGTTATAAAATATTGCAAAAAGGGGGGAAAAGATGTCACATAAGTCCCCAAAATTTGGCTAAAAGTAGAATTTCAATCGCTTGAGGTAATACATTTTCTGAAACTGTACATATATCATTCAGCAAATCCAATGAAAATCATATGTCTTTCATCTCATTTGTAAAATTGCGTCAAAAACTTCGTGTAGAAAAAAAAGTGTTTGTAAACATTACATTAATTTCTGGACCGATGGCCGGTCTAGCTATGCAAATACGGATCGTCAAACAGAAAATAGCCAACAAAACATGTCAAAAATAACCTTGATGCTCTTATAAATCATCTTTGGAGGCTAAATTAGCACTCAGCAATCTAAAAGTGAAATTTATTACACAATACAATTCCTCTTTGAAAAATCAACTGGGGCCAAAATGTGAAACTAAACTCCTAACTGTGTATTGCTACCTTATGTACATACAAATGTATTTGGAACAA
This sequence comes from Mytilus galloprovincialis, assembly GCF_965363235.1. NCBI lineage: Eukaryota > Metazoa > Mollusca > Bivalvia > Mytilida > Mytilidae > Mytilus > Mytilus galloprovincialis. Next base: position 21,476,332 of record NC_134846.1, read on the forward strand.
AATGAGAGATAAAAAAGAACTATACTTATAGATGGAGAGGACTTTTTGAAATTTTGAAAACATTAAATATGTGCTGATTACTTGATAGTTGAAATCAACTTGAAAAAAAGCAGAGAGAAAAAAACCAACAAGTTTTTGAAGTGATAAAAAGGTCATTGTCAAATGTATTGCGTTTAAATTGACTTGTTTACTATAATACTTACACCATTTCACAAATGTAGGTAAGTGGTACTGTACAAGGATCATCTGTCCAAGAATAATTGAAGCCCATAACTGGATCAACTGTCATAGCTACACAGTTCTCGTTTCCCCCTCTGTTGTTTGGCTGGGTAGGTCCCCAGTTAAAGTAAGTTGCCTGCTTGCCGTTAGCTACCCAGTGAAATGTCCCTTCAGTTACAAGGTCATTTAATCCTATGTACATTCCAATGGAATCTGTGAAAACAAACACAATGGTTTTGGACACCAATCAAACATAGGTTGATGCTATAAAACAAAACATGCTTAATTCATTCAATGAAATATACATTTTGAAAGTTACGTTGTGAATTTTTAATTTTTTTTAATTTTGCATGTATTTTGCATATATTTAAAAAAAAACCAGCCAAGTTTGACCTTAAAATAATGGCTATTTATATATTGAGGTTAATGAAGATATAGAACAAAAGTTGCGCTTCATTATTCATAAAAAAATCGAATATCTACACATTCTTACTTATTTTGATCATTAAATCTGCAAGAAACTGTTGTGTTTTTGCATCATCAACGGTAGCTAATGATGCAGATCTACCATACTGGCGACCAATCACTTCACAAAGTTTCTGGAAAAAAGATAGAAAAGTATTACTTCAAATTTAAAAACAAACATTTATTCATCATGGGGATATAATATTATATCATTATATCAAATGAGAATTTGAACATATTTTCAGTTATTTCTCTCCCTTGAATAACAGCATAATTCCGACATGCTTAAACGTTTAAAACAAACGGTCATTACCATGATATAAATGTGAAAACAAATATGCTAGAAAATATACTTCCGCTACTAATATTATGTTGATGATCTTATTCTAAAACAGTATGTAGTTACTTATTAATAAGCTTTCTATTTATAAATTCAATTTTTTTAATATCATATACAAGAACACGTGATATGAAATGAGATGCAACCGTAGTTTACCGATGTTCAAAACTCATGTATTCAAATAATACATAAATGTTGGACAAAATCACTTGAGGGATTCACATAACTTTATTAGAGGATATATGTAATCAAATAGTAATTGACGTCTGCTATGCATACATTATCCGTCATTTAAATGCACACTCATAATCACGAATAAGACAAACTCAATACAGTGTTCAATACATGAGGAGTAATTCTTAATGAAAGTAAATAAAGGCAACAGTAGTATACCGCTGTTCAAACTCATAAATCCATGGACAAAAAACAAAATCGGGGTAACAAACTAAAACTGAGGGAAACGCATTAAATATAAGAGAAGAACAACGACACAACACTACAATGTAACACACACAGAAACGGACCAAGCATCAGACAAAATCACACGAAAATAACAAATATAACATCAAAACCAAATAGATGAATTTGGGATAGACAAGTACCGTGACACGTCTTATCGCAATGTGAATTTACACTAAAAAATAAGAGGAAACATAAGAGAAAACAAACGACACAACGTTAAAATGTAACACACATAGAAACGAACTATAATATAAAAATGGCCATATTCCTGACTTGGTACAGGACATTTTTAAAGGAAAAAATGGCGGGTTGAACCTGGTTTTGTGGCATGCCAAACCTCCCATTTTATAGCCATGTGAAATATAACATTAAAATGACAACTCAACATCACAGGACTACAATATAAATAAATTAGAGAGTACAATTGACAAAGAAACACACGAACAACAGCCAACAAAAGGCAAATAAAACAATTGTAATTATAATAAGAAAACAAGTTTATGAACAATTACTTTCGAAACTCTCTCTTTGCTCTGTTTAATTGTACTCACCAGTGAATCGGCAAATGTCTCGTTGTCACGGCTTAGAAAGAAACACTTGTCTTTATAATGAGTCCAACTGTTAGGACATGCACAAAATACTTAAATCAAAATAATAAAAATAAAAAATAGTATGCATGTCTCCTTTCATGCAGAATATAAATGTTGATTACTGTCTAATATTTGCAAACAAATGTTATCAAGAGAGTTGTCACGTTGAAGGAAGGCAGTCAATGAAGAATAATCTATATTACATTTTGAGTGATTAAATCTATTCGACGCTCAGTTTATTTGCATCACGACGAATCCTTGTTTCTAAGGAATTTCACTATTTGATAATCAGAATCATCTATAAACGAGGTATTCTTTATTCAAATAAATTCTATCATAATTATATTATTACGTGATCTATATTGCTTTTCGGCCAGGTCCAATATTTTCAATACGGACTGGCAATGAATCCTAAATTACATGTAAACATATATTGTGCATGAAATTCAGGATTCATTGCCAGTCCGTATTGAAAATATTGGCCCTATATTCACATTTGATGTATGTAATACAGCATTAAGAACAAGTCTGTATTGAAAAAGTTGGATTATTTAATAAAAGTGATGTGAACTGGATGTTTCTGTATTGGCACTGGTATAGATTATCGGTCAGCTGAATTGGCCCTCGACTCTACGGGTCTCGAGGCTAATACAGCAAACATTGAATCTATACTAGTGCCAATACATAAACAGCCAGTTAATAAGACTAAAATACGCATGTTATGGTCATTCATTTTTGCTTTTCGGTATTTTTTTAGGGTGTAAACACTTTGACCGTTTGTACGTACATATATGAAGCCCATAATATAAAAAAAACCCCGCTTTTTCACAATTAACTAACAATAACTATTTCATATCGGTTAAGAATAAGCTTATCTTATTGGATAAAAAAGGGACACATGACATTCTTTATAAATTCCATCGGTCATTAACAGAACAAAACGGACCGGAAAACCGGTCCATATATCACGATAATGACCAGTTTTTCAATAACTATTATGTAAATACATGTTTTATTTTGCTTCAAACATTGATAAAAAAAAAATAAACTCATCACAGTAGAAGGCGATTAACTTTCAATGTAAAAAACGTGTACAATAGAGTGAACAGGTAAATAAAAGAAAAACTTTGAAAACATCTTGTTTTCATGATCCTAACAAAAAATGTAATTATAAGTATTGAATGCTTCTTTTAGTGATTTTATAGGGTTGTAAAAGCGTTAAATGTGCATATATTTTTAGAATAAAACGTTTCAGCGCTTCATACTAAATGTACATCGGTAAACGCTTTTACACCCCAAAATATTTACAAAAAGAAGGATTCAAATCTTGAAAAAGTGTGACTTACCAACTGTGGCAACAAATGCCAGAACACAAAGTTTCATCCAAACAAAAGACATTTTGATATATTAGGCAGCAGTTTGTATATTGAATATTGCATTTCTAGAGGCGATATTTATATTCGTTTATTATCTCAAGTTCGTGATGTCAAAAACTTGCAGACAAACTGAAATGAGGGTGCAAAATTCGGACAAGAAACAATGTCAGGGTTTCCTAAATTATTAATGATAGATATAGAACTTGTAAGACTGGTATTCGTACAGACCATTTTGATAAAAAGTTCAAATTTCAGAACAAGATTATTTGGAATATAATTTGGAACATTTATCAGGATAAGGATAAAAGCCATAGTTCGAGATGTCCTATGTGAATAATTGAAATTTGAATAAGAATATTTATCAGTACATGAGATGATTTGTTAGAATCCAAATCGGAATGTCCATTATGATTGTCTCTGATGATACACTTCTTCCATACAAATTTATAAACCTGATACATTCGATGCGTTTGTAGTACAAGTAGAAAATGTTATCAATTGAAACCTAAGTATGTGCGAACGAAACATATTTTCAGAATAGGATTTAACCCGTGCTCATTTATTTACAGTTTTGAACACAGTGGTCAAAATGGAAAACAACACGTTAAATAATTTCATGCGTCCGAAGCGCTTTTCTGGATTTACCTTCATCGAGAACGCTCAAAGCCAAACATTTGAAATCCGAAGATGTATAAGTACTGAACCCGTTAAAGATATTTGGTATGATCCATTGTCTCAGAGTAAATTGCCTCTTGCCCTACAAATCTATTTGATTAAAATTGTGAGTTACACATAAGCATACACGTCAGGCAATATGCTTTTTTTGAAAATGAAATAATAATAATGTGTAACTTGTGAACTTGTTACTACTTTCCTTTATATACATTTTACTGTAAGAGTTAAATGTATTTCCCTTGGTGTGACAGAGAAGAACAATTTAATTAACTGTTTAGCTATGAGAGTTGATCCAGTTATAGGCTTTAATTATTCTTGGACAGATGGTCCTTGTACAGTTCCAACCACGTATATTTGTGAAATGGTGTAAGTACTCTTCAGGAGAAATCAATTTAAACGCATTACATTTAACCATGTGCTTTTTATCACTGCAAACATATTTTGTTTTTTCTCTGTTTTCTTTATTTGGTTTCAATGGTTTCAACTTTTATTCAGCACCTATTTGTCGTTTTCAAAGTAGGGAAAAAATGTCTTCTCTGTGTATAGCTATACCCCCTTTTTTTCATTTCTCTGGATTTTTTGTTTCGAATGCATTTGTATGTACATAAATCACATCTAGATCGGTTGTTTGATATTTAGAGTAGACACATATTATCGCTTAGTAAAAAATTTGAATATTTATATAAAAATAAGCAGAATTTGCATAATTGCCGATGAGAGTAATTCTGAAAAAGATACGTTACCAATTATCATCTATAGTACACCTTTATGCCTTCAAAATGAACAAAACCACTGCAGCGTACCAAGGAATAAAAATCACAGAAATGGCAAAGCGAAAATATTTTAAACGTGAAAAATGACGACCTCGTAAACAAAAATGAATACAATATAAAAATATTAAACAAAAGGCAACTAATGAGATGCTAGCATGTTACTTCTTTTAAAATCCCCATCGTTAATATGCTACTTCTTTCACGAAAAATCCAAAACAGATGAAATGAATATTATTTTATATAATAACACTACTAATTATTTTTTGAATATTTTTTTATTTATTTTTTTGGCAGCAGATATTGGAAGCCTTCTTAAGATAGCTGCAATTGTCAGGAATTGTTATACATTTTACATGTCAGTTTATTTATTACATTTTTACACACAAATAATTCTGTTGTTTTCTTTGATATTTAATTAGTTTTTATGTTATGTTTTTATGTTATCACGATATCTATCATGAACAGTGCATGATGATTACTCAATATTGTAGACATCGCGATATCTACAATGTTAACACGATATTGTGTCAATACTGTTTACAATGTTGAAACCCTTATATATTGTTTACATCGTTGACATCGTTAACATCGCGATGTATAAAATCTTGGAAATAAATTGTGTTTACATTGTTTACATTGAGATGTTTACAATGTTAAAACGATGTTGTTCCAGCATTGTTTACATTGTTTGTTCACATCGTTGACATCGTTAACATCGCGATGTAAACAATGTTAACACGATGTTGTGTTATCATCTTTTACATTGTTTGACTTTTATATATTGTTTACATCGCGATATCTACCATGTTAACACGATTTTGTGTCAAAATTGTTTACCTTTTTTGAAATCTTATATAGAGTTTACATCGTTCACATCGTTATCATCGTGATGCATACAATGTTAAACAGATTGTGTGTTTACATTGTGTACATTGCTATATATACGGTACTTATCTATCCCAAATTCATGTATTTGGTTTTGATGTTATATTTGTTATTCTCATAGGATTTTGTCTAATGCTTAGTCCGTTTCTGTGTGTGTGTGTGTGTGTTCGTGTCGTTGTTCTCCTCTAGGCTTAAATTAAAATATGGTTTGTTTGCAGTTTACCGACCGACCCTTGAAAATCCTCCCGACTGTGAAAATTTTATTGCTTTAAATTTGAAGAAATTTTTTTTAATACTTCTATTGACGCGATCCGGAACATTATGTCCTTTCCGGAAATGATTTAAAGTCTGGGTCAATTACGCATTTCAAGTTCGGTTTTAGCTTCCCGTCAAGCGTCCATATGACCATTTAATGATAAAGCACATGGAAATTGTTTACAGGTATCCATGAAGTCACGGAGGAATCTACGCTGTCGTCTCGTGTCAATTTTAAGACAAATAACAAACAAAAAAGTTTATTAGTAAACTGTTTATACAGATTCAGGCACATGTAATGATGTGTGATGATATCATTGACGATGATGCAGCGGATATTCATAACTGACACGATAACCGTTCTGTCTCAAACAAATCGGGTACAGAATCTGTGGAGCCTGACTTTATGGAACCAATTTCAGTGGTTAAATAATTCGACAGCTGCTTGAAGTATGGCATATTTTCTACAAATCGTTGTGAAGACGACAAAGATGAAACCACTCCTCCGTGACTTAAATCTTCATGGATATCTCTAAACACTCCTGTACGGAGGAAGGGCTCATTTGAAATGTTAATGGATATAGATCATGCCAAATCAATTAAAGCAACCCTAACTACACAAAGATGTAGAGAAAATAAATGGTTAGCTTGAAAAATAAATATACCCTCTCTATATTAAATCTATTTTCGATTGCAATGAGTATGCTCCTTTAGGATAAGGGGGGCTGCCCCACTCATTGCAATTATTCTCTTTCTTACAATATTAAATATACCCAAACTGTGTGGCCTGTGTGAATTCAATTAAAACATGTCCTTAGGAGCTATGCTGCCAATTTTTTTTTATGCATTAAAAACATTTCAGTACAGACCATTTACTTTTAATGGGGTGCTATGGATTTCACCCAAACTTTAGATTTCTTTGGTTTTCATTAAAGCCTGGCAAAAATATAACCTTATCACATATATATAATTAAATATTGTTAGAAATATGAAAACAGTCGAATGTCTTATTACGTTTTTTTTCAATTGAGGAAGATTCAATGGTTTTTTTTTTTTTATTAAAAATACACTCTTTAATACATTGTCTTAAAAATCTTTTATATTTACATTTATCTGATGAAAATACTCTTCTCATGAAAACCTTCTAGTAAAGAAGCATACATGTCTGAATATATTTCTTTAAAACAGTTCTAGTCATAATGACATTCCTTGTTTATAAGTGTTCCAGTATTTAATAATTATACCATATTTTATGTCATAAATTGGATAATGACACTATGTTAAAGTTTCAGTTTTGGTTAAAAAGTTTTTTATCTGAAAATGCCTGTTCATTTGATGTTGGTTTTCAGCATGTCCAGTGTTTGTTGTTTTAAAATGTTTTTTTTCTTCACAAAAAACTTGTTTTAGTGAAACTGCTTGTTTAAACTGTATTTTGGCTGATAAAATAAAATATTTTTCCTACCTACCGACCCTTCAGTCTGAAGGTACAGTCGGAAAACTGCAAACAAACATATTTTTAAGGTTGGCCTTATATTTAATGCTTTCCCTCAGTTTTAGTTTGTTACCCCGATTTTGTTTTTTGTCCATGGATTTATGAGTTTTGAACAGCGGTATACTACTGTTGCCTTTAGTCATCACCTGGAAATTATCAATTTTTGTAATGTTCCAGGTTTTGACAATTGCCTCTTTAATGGCTTATAAATTATATGACGGATCATGCATTTCACTTTCATACTAGTCTGTTTATAATTGATGTTGCAATATTGAACTGGAATCCATAAACTATCTTGATATATTGCACCTAGATAAGTAGTTATACATTATATATGATAAATAACGTAATAACAATTAAATTGTCTTATATTGCAAACTCGCCTTCTATTTGCCTTGTTCACAGTACATATTTTATATAATAAATGTAGTGATAAAGTTTATATAAAATAACTCATGTGTCTAGAATCATTCACATATAGACACATAGAAGACATTACTGTTGTTTTTATATTCCTTCAAGGTAGAAATACATACTTCGAATAGAAAGCAGATGTTTCATTTTTTTTCCCCAATCATCAACGACCTTTGCTCTATTATTATTACAAAGGGCAAATATATTTTATTTCCTTTACGGATATATTTTATTGCATTTTTCATTCAGCTCCTAACTCCTCAAGGACTTTCCATTGTCACATCAGCACTTAAATTAGATTAATGAATAATGTTGTTCTGGTACCTAACAGAAAACCCTGGCCGTTTTTGGCACAACTGTTTTGAACTTTTGGTCCTCGATGCTGTTCAACTTTGTACTTGTTTCGGCTTTCACACTTTTGTATCTGGGCGTCGCTAGTAAGTCTTGTGTGGACAAAATGCACTTCTGGTGTAATAATAGCATTAAGGATAGAGTTGTGCCGATGATTATGAATCAATTTCAAATATCAAAGGAATTAGTCTCTTTTCATTTCAACTTTTATCTCATTTAAATGTCAGATGATAAAAGGAAATTGAATGCTGCGACGTTAGAAAGTACAAATGATATACCTGCACTTTAAAAGATATGGCTTAGTATTGCATAATATTTACTTATCTATTAATGAAGCCTGCGTGCATGTTGCCCTCTTCCGATCGTTGTGTGCTTCTCATTGGCGTATACATGTACTTATCAGTCCTTTTGATGTATATTTATTTTTTTTTTCTACAAGTCAATCAGAGATCTCTACCAGCCAGATCAAACCACTGTAAATTGGAGTTTGCTGCTTATCTGCTAAGCAAGCGTCGTTTAAGTTTCAGAGAAATGACTGTGTTTAGGTGTGGTGACATGTCATCCAGGGGACTGTTTCTTTTTTAACTTATGATTTTTTTTATTTCCAACAATAACAACATATACATGACATACATACAATATAATAATTATAAGATATATACAATGTCATTATTATAAATATATCTTATTTGGAAATATTTTACATTTTCTATTTTTAAAGTTAAGAGATTTTTTTTTTTTTTTGGAAATTAATAAATAAATTTTAAGAAGAAAGAAAAAAAAACACCACCCAAAAATAAAAAAAAAATTAATTAAAAAAACCAACACATAAGGATTATCCAGTTACATCCCTATCTATATTTTATTTATCACATATTCATGTCGAAAAGTATTTGCCAAAAAAACCTATACATATTTCTTCCGTAACAGCCCTGAACACAGATCAAGTACATAACATGACAATTATATTTTCTTTAAAATAGATTATAATAAAATAGTCATGAGTAATTGTAACAAAAAAAATCCAGGGGACTGTTATCTTATGAACTAGTCTGGGAAAAACCCATAGCACATTGACAGTTTTTGGTCCTGATATGTATGTACTATATTTCACTGGACGATAGAACACATTTCATCTTTATTACTATCACTACAGTTATTTTTCATCTATTTGCACTATGGATGTTTAAATCGTTATGTAGGAGATTTTTACTTCAATCTTTATTATTACCCAAAGGTCGGCATGATTTTTATTTTACAATTTGTGTAGAGATAATTCAAATAAGTCCCCTGGGTATTTTGTTTTAGTAAATAATCACTAAACAATCTAATATTTCATCATTCGGCAATAATATAAATGTTATCTAGAGTCGGGAATAACATCTTTGAAACAATCCATTACGTTGTTGATAATTACAGGTAAATCTCATGTAACTTATCTTTGGTCTATATCAGATAAAATCATTATAATTCGTGGCCTTGATTAAGTAAAGTATTCACGGACTATAAACCGAATTATATTTTGTTTCCTAAACTAAAGAAAAAAAAAATCACTTAGATGACCTGTATTTGAAATGTGTGTAATTTAAGACATTCAAATAATTGATTGGGTTATTCGTATCATTTAATGTAGTTCCTTTGAAGCTGCGCATTTAATTAAGACATTTTATTACAAATAATCATATAGAATTTATACTACGGTCCTGTTTCACATTTTTGTACTTGAAATAAACAAAATATTCTAAGCTTAAGTCCAAAGTTCAAAATTTTTATTTATAGACAAATTTTAGCTTACAGAAACACTATATTGTGCCCTAACGATTAACAACAACATAAAAAACAACATCGGACATTTGTAGCACATGTTAAATTTGACAACTAGTTTTAAGTTGGAGGTGTGAAATAGGATTCAAACAACAGTAATGTAATTTTCATTTTTTTTCCGAGATGTTATTTGTCTTTGAGTTGATACATTGTATGCTGTACGATATTGTATAAAAAAAATAAGGCAAATTTCATGCTAAACTAAGAACAGTCTATTGCCTTTTTATATGTTTATAAAGTATTCACAACAATAGCTGCTATCGATATCACAATGGATGATCTATCGGCCAAGTGCTATATAAATCAAAATAGCACGTTGGATTTTTTTTGTTTCCGAAGTGCTATTTCGTGATCTACCTTCACCAGGAACGCTGATGAGGAAAGAATTGCAATTATCAGTCTGACTATTAATAAGCTGTTTAATAAAATTTGAATCAGGAAAACCATAACTATTACAACTTGATTACTTATACATTGGCGTGACATATTCAGTTCTTTAAAAAATAACAATAGGTTAAGAGTACATGCAGTATAACTTTGGTCCTAGAACAAAGCCTTGAGGCAAACCATATTGAAGACGTAGATCGTGAGATTGTTTGGTGCCAATGGCAACTCGCTGAGTTATGTTTTTTCAAGCAAGACTCGATCCACGATAAGGCGCTATCGGAGACTCCGAAAGAATAGTTCAGACGTCCTAGTAAAAATCTTGTGATCAATAACATCAAATGCGGCCGAAAGATCGATCCTCAGAAGTACAACACAACTGTTTTTGTCCAGTGCAGAAACAATATCGTGGTAAACACGTAGAAGAGCTGTTTCTGTAGAATGACGAGCTCGGTATGCCGATTGCAGATTTTCGTGCAGATTATTCGATTCTATGTGGTGTTCTAGACGAGATGAAACAACTTTTTCCAAGACCTTTGACAAAAACGGAAGGTTTGACACCGGACGGTAACTTTTGAACACTTCAGGATCTAGACTAGGTTTCTTCAGCAATGGTCGAACGATAGCTTGCTTAAATGAAGATGTAACCAGTAATTCTGACAACGAGCAATTAACAATGTTTGTCATTGCCGGTAGAAGTTCGTTTCAACAAGATTTTAGTAAATAGGATCTAGTTCACAGTGTTTTGATGGTGCAGATTGTATGATCTGCGTGAGTTCCGTAATGGTTGTTGGTTAGAAAGATGATAAATGTAAACCGTTAAACTTTTCGTCTGATTTCAGTTAAGCCATTCCAATTGAAGTTTAATAGTGTGCCTTTCTATGTTGTGATGTTACACTATTGTTTCAGATAAGGATAAAGGTTAGTTCGTATTAAAACGTTTTTACCCGCTGTATTTGTTTGCATTTTTTCCTAAGTCAGGAACCTGATATTTAGTGGTTGTCGTTTGTTGAAGTAGTTCATAAGTGTTTCTCGTTTTTCGTTTGTTGTTATGAAGAGGTTTTCCTGTTTGAATGCTTATACACTAGTCATTTTTTGGTCCATTATAGCATGCTGTTCGGTGTTAGCCAAGGTTCGTGTTAGAGACCGTACTTTGACCTATATTGGTTGATGGAGAGTTGTCTAATTGGCACTAATACCATATCTTCTTATATAGATTACATGTACCATTACATACTATTGTAATTCAGTCCTTTGGAATATTATGATTACAAGTCATGTTTGAAAGATGTCACTTGTACATGAATTTAAGCATACATAGTTAAGATGCTTTTCATACCAAAAACGAGATAGTGATTATAGGTACTAAAAGAAAAGGTAATAACTAGAAATTTGGAAGTTATATATTTTGTTCCGGTGTATCTGTGTGTCATGTGTATCTCGATCAGGTCCATCAAACAACATAATTACTAGAAATAACATTGACGGTAATGTGTATTGCAGGACCATTAAGTTAAACATATTTTGTGTTTTTGAGTTGTGTATTTTTGCATGATCCGTAAAATATATTTATTTCTTCTATTCCAAACCAAAAACGTAATTAAGCTTTACATTACTGTCTAGATCTTTACAATAGACGATAGTCAGCTACGGCTTTGACATATTGGACTGCTAAGTTTATGGATAAAACATATTAGCTCATAATATTCCCCTTCAATAATCAGTTTGCCTTTGTATTTTAATATCTAAGGGAACTCAATATTATTTTTTGTGTTCTTACGACAACCCATAATAACAAATAAAAACAACAACAAAGTTGGTGTGTATATATGTAATAAATAAACTGAAATGTAAAATGTAATACAAAGTCGTGACAATTACGGCTATCCAAGAAGGTTCCCAATATCTGCTGACCTAAAATAAATAAAGAAAAAAATGAAAAAAATAATCAGTTGTATATATTATGTAATGTTCATTTCAAATGTGTGGTATTTTTGTGACAAAAGTAGCTGTTGACACATTAACAATGATGCGTTGAACGAAGTAAGATGCTTGCAATTCACAAGTTGCCTTTTTGTTTTTATATTGTATTCATTTCGTTTAACAGGCCGTCAGTTTTCAGGTTTAAATTGTTTCAAATTTGCCATTTCAGTCATTTGCATGCCTTGCTAAACTACAAGGGTTTTGTTTATTGTTGCAGGCCTAACAATGACTTATAGACGCTAATTTATAACGTTTCTTGTAAAAACATGTCTCATTGGCAATTTTTACAAAGTCTACGAATTTCTATAAATAATAATCTTTTTTTTAACATATTACGGACGCGTTAATATGTGTCTACTCCAAAGATCAAACGACGGATCAAGTCAAGAATTAGGTAGCAATAAACAGTTCGGAAAATATATAAAAATTTGCCCTTATAGATTTTACCATCCCCTTTTCATTGCTTTCTTGCAATATAAAGCTTACTGTTTGTGTCATATATGTGCATATGTATGTACTCAGAATCTTCCATAGATTTTATATTCAGTATATAAAATGTTAAAATATATAATTTCTTTTGGGTGTATCCATGGCAACAATCTGCATTTATTTGTTATAAGATATTGCAAAAAGGGGGAAAAAGATGTCACATAAGTCCCCAAAATTTGGCTAAATTTAGAATTTCAATCGCTTGAGGTAATAGCTTTTCTGAAACTGTGTACATATATCATTCAGCAAATCCAATGAAAATCATATGTCTTTCATCTCATTTGTAAAATTGCGTCAAAAACTTCGTGTAGAAAAAAAAGTGTTTGTAAACATTACATTAATTTCTGGACCGATGGCCGGTCTAGCTATGAAAATACGGATTGTCAAACAGAAAAAAGCCCATAAAACATGTCAAAAATAATTTTGATGCTCTTATAAATAATCTTTGGGGGCTAAATTAGCACTCAGCAATCTAAAAATGAAATTTATTACACAATACATTTCCTCTTTGAAAAATCCACTGGGGCCAAAATGTGAAACTAAACTTCTAACTGTGTATTGCTACCTTATGTACATACAAATGTATTTGGAACAAAATGAAAGATAAAAAAGAACTATACTTATAGATGGAGAGGACTTTTTGAAATTTTGAAAACATTAAATATGTGCTGATTACTCGATAGTTGAAATCAATTTAAAAAAAAAAACAGAGAGAAAAATACCAACAAGTTTTTGAAGTGATAAAAAGGTCATTGTCAAATGTATTGCGTTTAAATAGACTTGTTTACTATAATACTTACACCATTTCACAAATGTAGGTAAGTGGTACTGTACAAAAATCATCTGTCCAAGTATAATTGAGGCCATAAACTGGATCAACTGTTATAGCTACACAGTTCTCGTTTCCCCCTCTGTTGTTTGGCTGGGTAGGTCCCCAGTTAAAGTAAGTTGCCTGCTTGCCGTTAGCTACCCAGTGAAATGTCCCTTCAGTTACAAGGTCATTTAATCCTATGTACATTCCAATGGAATCTGTGAAAACAAACAAAATGGTTTGGACACCAATCAAACATAGGTTGATGCTATAAAACAAAACATGCTTAATTCATTCAATGAAATATACATTTTGAAAGTTACGTTGTGAATTTTTTTTTTTGATTTTGCATGTATCTTGCATATATTTAAAAAAAAAACAGCCAAGTTTGACCTTAAAATAGTGGCTATTTATATATTGAGGTTAATCAAGATATAGAACAACAGTTGCGCTTCATTATTCATAAAAAAATCGAATATCTACACATTCTTACTTATTTTGATCATTAAATCTGCAAGAAACTGTTGTGTTTTTGCATCATCAACGGTAGCTAATGATGCAGATCTACCATACTGGCGACCAATCACTTCACATAGTTTCTGGAAAAAAGATAGAAAAGTATTACTTCAAATTTAAAAACAAACATTTATTCATAGGTTGATGCTATAAAACAAAACATGCTTAATTCATTCAATGAAATATACATTTTGAAAGTTACGTTGTGAATTTTTTTTTTTTTGATTTTGCATGTATTTTGCATATATTTAAAAAAAAACCAGCCAAGTTTGACCTTAAAATAGTGGCTATTTATATATTATTAGAGGATATATATATATATATGTGTGTGTTCAAATAGTAATTGACGTCTGCTATGCATACATTATCCGTCATTTAAATGCACACTCATAATCACGAATAAGACAAACTCAATACAGTGTTCAATACATGAGGAGTAATTCTTAATGAAAGTAAATAAAGGCAACAGTAGTATACCGCTGTTCAAACTCATAAATCCATGGACAAAAAACAAAATCGGGGTAACAAACTAAAACTGAGGGAAACGCATTAAATATAAGAGGAGAACAACGACACAACACTACAATGTAACACACACAGAAACGGACCAAGCATCAGACAAAATCCCACGAAAATAACAAATATAACATCAAAACCAAATAGATGAATTTGGGATAGAGAAGTACCGTGACACGTCTTATCGCAATGTGAATTTACACTAAAAAATAAGAGGAAACATAAGAGAAAACAAACGACACAACGTTAAAATGTAACACACATAGAAACGAACTATAATATTACAATGGCCATATTCCTGACTTGGTACAGGACATTTTTAAAGGAAAAAATGGCGGGTTGAACCTGTTTTTTTGGCATGCCAAACCTCCCCTTTTATAGCCATGTGAAATATAACATTAAAATGACAACTCAACACCACAGGACTACAATATAAATAAATTAGAGAATACAATTGACAAAGAAACACACGAACAACAGCCAACAAAAGGCAAATAAAACAATTGTAATTATAATAAGAAAACAAGTTTATGAACAATTACTTTCGAAACTCTCTCTTTGCTCTGTTTAATTGTACTCACCAGTGAATCGGCAAATGTCTCGTTGTCACGGCTTAGAAAGAAACACTTGTCTTTATAATGAGTCCAACTGTTAGGACATGCACAAAATACTTAAATTAAAATAATAAAAATAAAAATAGTATGCATGTATCCTTTCATGCAGAATATAAATGTTGATTACTGTCTAATATTTGCAAACAAATGTTATCAAGAGAGTTGTCACGTTGAAGGAAGGCAGTCAATGAAGAATAATCTATATTACATTTTGAGTGATTAAATCTATTCGACGCTCAGTTTATTTGCATCACGACGAATCCTTGTTTCTAAGGAATTTCACTATTTGATAATCAGAATCATCTATAAACGAGGTGTTCTTTATTCAAATAAATTCTATCATAATTATATTATTACGTGATCTATATTGCTTTTCGGCCAGGTCCAATATTTTCAATACGGACTGGCAATGAATCCTAAATTACATGTAAACATATATTGTGCATGAAATTCAGGATTCATTGCCAGTCCGTATTGAAAATATTGGCCCTATATTCACATTTGATGTATGTAATACAGCATTAAGAACAAGTCTGTATTGAAAAAGTTGGATTATTTAATAAAAGTGATGTGAACTGGATGTTTCTGTATTGGCACTGGTATAGATTATCGGTCAGCTGAATTGGCTCTCAACTCTACGGGTCTCGAGGCTAATACAGCAAACATTGAATCTATACTAGTGCCAATACATAAACAGCCAGTTAATAAGACTAAAATACGCATGTTATGGTCATTCATTTTTGCTTTTCGGTATTTTTTTAGGGTGTAAACACTTTGACCGTTTGTACGTACATATGAAGCCCATAATATAAAAAAAAACCCGCTTTTTCACAATTAACTAACAATAACTATTTCATATCGGTTAAGAATAAGCTTATCTTATTGGATAAAAAAGGGACACATGACATTCTTTATTCTTCAGTAATAAATTCCATCGGTCATTAACAGAACAAAACGGACCGGAAAACCGGTCCATATATCACGATAATGACCAGTTTTTCAATAACTATTATGTAAATACATGTTTTATTTTGCTTCAAACATTGATAAAAAAAAAATAAACTCATCACAGTAGAAGGCGATTAACTTTCAATGTAAAAAACGTGTACAATAGAGTGAACAGGTAAATAAAAGAAAAACTTTGAAAACATCTTGTTTTCATGATCCTAACAAAAAATGTAATTATAAGTATTGAATGCTTCTTTTAGTGATTTTATAGGGTTGTAAAAGCGTTAAATGTGCATATATTTTTAGAATAAAACGTTTCAGCGCTTCATACTAAATGTACATCGGTAAACGCTTTTACACCCCAAAATATTTACAAAAAGAAGGATTCAAATCTTGAAAAAGTGTGACTTACCAACTGTGGCAACAAATGCCAGAACACAAAGTTTCATCCAAACAAAAGACATTTTGATATATTAGGCAGCAGTTTGAATATTGAATATTGCAGTTCTAGAGGCGATATTTATATTCGTTTATTATCTCAAGTTCGTGATGTCAAAAACTTGCAGACAAACTGAAATGAGGGTGCAAAATTCGGACAAGAAACAATGTCAGGGTTTCCTAAATTATTAATGATAGATATAGAACTTGTAAGACTGGTATTCGTACAGACCATTTTGATAAAAAGTTCAAATTTCAGAACATGATTATTTGGAATATAATTTGGAACATTTATCAGGATAAGGATAAAAGCCATAGTTCGAGATGTCCTATGTGAATAATTGAAATTTGAATAAGAATATTTATCAGTACATGAGATGATTTGTTAGAATCCAAATCGGAATGTCCATTATGATTGCATCTGATGATACGCTTCTTCCATACAAATTTATAAACCTGATACATTCGATGCGTTTTTAGTACAAGTAGAAAATGTTATCAATTGAAACCTAAGTATGTGCGAACGAAACATATTTTCAGAATAGGATTTAACCCGTGCTCATTTATTTACAGTTTTGAACACAGTGGTCAAAATGGAAAACAACACGTTAAATAATTTCATGCGTCCGAAGCGCTTTTCTGGATTTACCTTCATCGAGAACGCTCAAAGCCAAACATTTGAAATCCGAAGATGTATAAGTACTGAACCCGTTAAAGATATTTGGTATGATCCATTGTCTCAGAGTAAATTGCCTCTTGCCCTACAAATCTATTTGATTAAAATTGTGAGTTACACATAAGCATACACGTCATGCAATATGCTTTTTTTGAAAATGAAATAATAATAATGTGTAACTTGTGAACTTGTTACTACTTTCCTTTATATACATTTTACTGTAAGAGTTAAATGTATTTCCCTTGGTGTGACAGAGAAGAACAATTTAATTAACTGTTTAGCTATGAGAGTTGATCCAGTTATAGGCTTTAATTATTCTAGGATAGATGGTCCTTGTACAGTTCCAACCACGTATATTTGTGAAATGGTGTAAGTACTCTTCAGGAGAAATCAATTTAAACGCATTACATTTAACCATGTGCTTTTTATCACTGCAAACATATTTTGTTTTTTCTCTGTTTTCTTTATTTGGTTTCAATGGTTTCAACTTTTATTCAGCACCTATTTCTCGTTTTCAAAGTAGGAAAAAAATGTCTTCTCTGTATATAGCTATAACCCCTTTTTTTCATTTCTCTGGATTTTTTGTTTCGAATGCATTTGTATGTACATAAATCACATCTAGATCGGTTGTTTGATATTTAGAGTAGACACATATTATCGCTTAGTAAAAAATTTGAATATTTATATAAAAATAAGCAGAATTTGCATAATTGCCGATGAGAGTAATTTTGAAAAAGATACGTTACCAATTATCATCTATAGTACACCTTTATGCCTTCAAAATGAACAAAACCACTGCAGCGTACCAAGGAATAAAAATCACAGAAATGGCAAAGCGAAAATATTTTAAACGTGAAAAATGACGACCTCGTAAACAAAAATGAATACAATATAAAAATATTAAACAAAAGGCAACTAATGAGATGCTAGCATGTTACTTCTTTTAAAATCCCCATCGTTAATATGCTACTTCTTTCACGAAAAATCCAAAACAGATGAAATGAATATTATTTTATATAATAACACAACTAATTATTTTTTGAATATTTTTTTATTTATTTTTTTGGCAGCAGATATTGGAAGCCTTCTTAAGATAGCTGCAATTGTCAGGAATTGTTATACATTTTACATGTCAGTTTATTTATTACATTTTTACACACAAATAATTCTGTTGTTTTCTTTGATATTTAATTAGTTTTTATGTTATGTTTTTATGTTATCACGATATCTATCATGAACAGTGCATGATGATTACTCAATATTGTAGACATCGCGATATCTACAATGTTAACACGATATTGTGTCAATACTGTTTACAATGTTGAAACCCTTATATATTGTTTACATCGTTGACATCGTTAACATCGCGATGTATAAAATCTTGGAAATAAATTGTGTATACATTGTTTACATTGAGATGTTTACAATGTTAAAACGATGTTGTTCCAGCATTGTTTACATTGTTTGTTTACATCGTTGACATCGTTAACATCGCGATGTAAACAATGTTAACACGATGTTGTGTTATCATCTTTTACATTGTTTGACTTTTATATATTGTTTACATCGCGATATCTACCATGTTAACACGATTTTGTGTCAAAATTGTTTACCTTTTTTGAAATCTTATATAGAGTTTACATCGTTCACATCGTTATCATCGTGATGCATACAATGTTAAACAGATTGTGTGTTTACATTGTGTACATTGCTATATATACGGTACTTATCTATCCCAAATTCATGTATTTGGTTTTGATGTTATATTTGTTATTCTCATAGGATTTAGTCTAATGCTTAGTCCGTTTCTGTGTGTGTGTGTGTGTGTTACATTTTAATGTCGTGTCGTTGTTCTCCTCTTATATTTAATGCTTTCCCTCAGTTTTAGTTTGTTACCCCGATTTTGTTTTTTGTCCATGGATTTATGAGTTTTGAACAGCGGTATACTACTGTTGCCTTTAGTCATCACCTGGAAATTATCAATTTTTGTAATGTTCCAGGTTTTGACAATTGCCTCTTTAATGGCTTATAAATTATATGACGGATCATGCATTTCACTTTCATACTACACAGCAAAAAGTGCCACGCATGTTCTACGCATGTGAAAAAAAACATGCGTGAAACACATGTTTTTTGTGCGTTTAACACATGTTTTTTACATCATGCGTATAACAGGCGTTAAATAACATATGTTTAACATGTGTTACAAAACACATGTAAAATATCACATGTATAAAACATGTGTTTTTTCATACACATGTAAAATATATGTTTTACGCATGTTTTACATACAAATTACTGTAAAAGGTATTTTTGAATACTTTTTTTTCACCATATTTATTTTTAATTTTTGTTTCAAATATTTGAGAATAAAATTGTATAATTGAGCATTCATATATGAATTAAAATTTTCTTTTGAGATTTGAATTTGCAATACATATGAACAGAAGCAACTATTTAGTTTAATGTAATAATACAAAATGTAGAAATATATTGAAATCATCAATTCAGATGGATGATGGTGTTCATTAGTAAGAACGGTCTTGCTTTTAAAAATTACATACAATTTTGGATGAGATGATAAAATGAAAATAACAAAATGATTTATGCTGAGTTGGATCATTGAACAAATGATTTTCAGTATATAATAAAAACAGTATGAGCACCAAATAATCAATTGAAGCAAAATAAATTTAAAAATGCAAATACAAAAGAGTCCAAGACTTGTGAAATAAAACATTAAATGTATGAAGGATGCAATATTCGATCAAATCATTGTTAAAAGCCATATGACATGATGACTTGTACTAATTACATCTATGTTATCGAGTGGATAAAACTGAAATGGAAATGGGGAATGTGTCAAAGATGCAACAACCCAACCAAAGACCAGAAAATAGCAAAAGGTCACCAATTGGCATGATGGGTCATCTTAGCTCATCTATACAGCTATACAAAGTTCCAAATTAGACATATCTATATGTCTATATATAAAACGTCGTAGATATTATTCAACAACAAAAAATGAAAAGGTGCAAAATCGTTGTAAGTAACTATATACATGTAAACAATAAATAAATTATATAAACACCTAAAAGTTTACAAAACTAATATATGTAAATATTTCGGAAAATAGATCTTTAATCAGTATCATTATAATATAAAATTAATCCGAAATTTTTATAAAAAATTACATATAATGTTTCTTTTTATAAAATTGGTATTGTTTTGTACACTTTTTAGGTTTTTATACATATTTACTTTTTTTTACCTTGATAAAACTGTATGGTAGTTTAAAAGTAAAAGAACATGTACTGTACTAATGCATTTATTTTTTTCAGAATATTATAACAAATAAAATGAAAATCAATATTGTTGCATTTGAAACAAAGGCCCTGCTTACATATTTTTGTGTGATTATTGGTTCATTATAATACACCACACTGACATATCTATCCTATATCTAGGAATAACAAGCAGCTCTCTCATTATTGTTTAACCACAAATGCACTTTTTATTATTATTCTATATCCCATTTGATTAATTTGTTTTCTTACTCTCAGAACTTTTCCCATTATGGTATAAAAAGTTTGAACATAAAGACATCATTAAGATAAAGAAAAATACAAACAATTACTGAAAAGAAATTGCCTTTGAATGGTTGTTTATACTTCTTTTTTCTTCTATACTTTCAATGAATAAAAAATGAAATCCTTAAAAACATTTTTCATAAAATTTGAAATATTTAGATTTTAATTTGTAATTTAATCTGTATATTTTTGGAGACAGAATTCAATCTCTGGTTTTAGTATTCTCTAATTGTCTATCCAACATAATAACATTATAAATTAACAAATTATCTCCCCTCTATATACATGAAAGTAAAATACATTATCATGAAGGTGTGCTTTATTTCCTATTTAAGAATATTGAAATTTCTTGATTGATATCTAAAATTTATCTAATTGAATTATAATAACATGACAACAATTGAACTATAAATAATATCTGTAGCTTATTTTAAATCATAATAAGGCACACAGCTTTCTTTTTTTTCTGTACAGTTGTACAAAAATTAATACATTACAAAACAATATTTTTTATGAATCAAATGTAACATGAGATTACAAAATTACCCCCATTGTTTTTAACTAAGAAATGACTTAACATTTTTCCTGTCTATTCTAAATAACATCACAAATGTGGTGCACACTGAATAACCATCATTCCTTATAATTTTATCATAAATTCTATTCTAATATCACGTGCTTCTTTCGCTTTGTAAACAACACTGTGTGAAAATTTTCGATATATCTATACTCAGCGCAGACTCAGAGATATACATAATAATGGATGTTTCAATATACCTCCCACGTAAATCCACATGTATTTGACTCTTTGCAAACGCATTGTTTTAGAAATTGTAATAAAACAAAAGACAAAAGAACTTTTATTCTTATTCGGATGCATAATAAAAAGAATAAATATATTGCAACTAGTTTTGTTTATTTCCTAAATATAGTAACACAGCTATATTTTGTGCAATGTCAATTTCATCATGGAACACTTTCTCTACAATCAGGGGTTCATTAAGGTATGAAAATTCGCTTGATATTTATGTTACGATTTTAAAAGCTATCAATATACTAATTTAAGTTGCAGTATAAAAACAATATTTAGTCAATGTCACAAAAATATAATTTTTTTTGTAACAATCGAAGTTCGTATAATATTAAAATGGAATTTTGAGGTAGGTTTTGTTTTGTTTTCTATTCTATTGCATATTTGATTTCAGCGAGTCAACATGTCAGCTCCTTCGTTACGAAATGTCAATTTTGGATTTGACGGTAGCTTACGAGAAAATATGTTAATTAAAAATCGAAAATATTGGGTTTGAGAATTAAACATTTTTTCCACCGGTTATTAACGAAATAATCAATGCAAGCTTAAGATTTATGAGAATATTTGAGCTTTATCTAAAAAGGAGTAAAAAAGAACAGCTTCACACACGGCATACCCACTCTCACTTCAGTATTTGAATGAACTTATTTGTCCTATTAGAATCGAAATAATTCATGGAAGCCATAGATTTGTTGGAAATTTACACATGACCTGGGCCGTGATATTCGTTAATTTTATCCCTCGCTAACGCTTAGGATAAAATTCGAATATCACGGCCCAGGCCATGTGTTAATTTCCAACAAATCTATGGCTTCTATGAATTATTTCTTAATTTTAAGCTGTAGTAAATCATGAAAAAATGTTGAAGATGTTATGGTTACATGACAAGTTATGTCTATAAGCTGATATACAAAACACTGCCAGCCGATCAAAAGAGAGATAATTTGGAGCTTTTTTAATGATACAAATGTATATAAACATTTCAAACGTCATCTGGGGTCAAATCAAATTGATTTTTTAGTTAACTTTTGTACCATATCATAGAGTAACAACTATAGTAGTGTAATAAATAAATTTGTAATGAAAAAACAAATGTTTTAATTTTTAATGAATTTGTTTGTACCCTTAAGCCTCCTTACGCATCAACAAATTGTAACCATTGTCAAGAAGAAGTAAGAAATAAATAAATGATTAAACATTCAAGGTGATATATCACTGATTTATCAGGATAGTTGACAAAATTCAAATATATATCTGTTTTAAGAGTATTTAAGAATTGTATAAAAGCTTCTTGTAATATTATAAGAGTGTAAAATGTACTATGCATTTTAGTGACAACCGGTGAGAAGCATGTTGAAATGTATGTTGAATTTGATCGAGAATGTCAAATGTTTAAAGAAATTAAAGACAATGATTAAGATTTTAATAATTAAAGTTTCAAGTGTAACATGGAAGTAATTTCAGGATAAACAAAATATAGGTACATTGTCTTTCTTAGTTAGAACATAGAAATTTACAGTTGACAGAAAATATAAAATGCTTATTAACCTATCGGTGGACTTCGGCTGTTTTCTGCTGTATGACCAGATTGTTGTCGCTTAATTGACACATTTACATTCTCAAATGATACCCGAGACATATTTAAAAAGAGTAATTGAAGTAAAGAAACCTTTTAGCTATTGATAAGCATAAAAAGTAATGCATTATTTGTTTGTTTATTTTTTTCAGATAAAGAAACATAAACAAAAGAAAAAGAACAATAGACTACAGAACCATAGAGCTAATAACAATGACAGTCTGTTTCACCATTAGCTTAAATAAATTTATAGCATTTAAGACAATTGCTTCATTTATACTTGTTCACATCAAATATTTTAACCAAACTAAAAATATGTGGCTATGATGAATTCTCCTGTTTGTACGTCCATTTGTGCAACAAGTATTCTTTCCAGATTTTCACCAAACCATTAAATCTGTTAACCATATATAGGCCTGACATTATTTGTTCACAGAAAATTTTTTGTTCAAATGAGTTAGAATTTTATAGATACATTTGTATACAAGGATATATGTTGGCTGCCTTCTCCAAGAGAGGCACAAAAAGAGGGGGAGCTATTTATTGTAAATCGTATCGTAAAATCGTATAACAGGTTTGCTTTTCGAATAAATCCAATTGAAAATAGACAAACAGCCATTTTTGGTCTGTAATTTTATTTTCATATATTTATATATATTGCCTGTCAAATGGAGAATTGTGTTCAATATCACTTTGTGAAGAGATTTGGTATGATTGCCAAATAGACTTGAATTCAACAGATTCCAAAAGAAGCATTTGGTATGATTGCCAAATAGACTTGAATTCAACAGATTCCAAAAGAAGAATTTGGTATGATTGCCAGAAATACAGTTGAATTCAACAGATTCCAAAAGAAGCACATCTCAGCAATTATATGTCACTTTACATCCTTCATGAATAGAACCTTTTCTGTTTGTATGGAATATAGGAGAATGAACTAGATAACTGGCTAAAAAAAAAAAATATGAATGATTGGTAAAAAACTTTTCATTAGTTTGAAATATGTATTATACATATGTTTGTTACACACATGTTATACACATCATTATAAACACATATTATTCGCATGTTTCCTACAACATATGTTTAACACATGGTTTTGAAACATGCGTTTTACATCACATATATTTTTCATGTGTAAAACGCACGAATAACGCATGTTTAAAACATGAGTTTTACATAACATGTATTTTTCATGCGTAAAACGCATGAATAACGCATGTTGTAAACATGCGTTTTACATAACATGTATTGTTCATGCGTAAAACGCATGAATAACGCATTTTTAAAACATGCGTTTTACATGCGTGGTAGGAAAAAGACGTTTCCCATGCGTTACCAAACACATGTTTTACATATGTAAAACATGTGTAAAACATGCGTGGCACTTTTCCCTGTGTAGTCTGTTTATAATTGATGTTGCAATATTGAACTGGAATCCATAAACTATCTTGATATATTGCACCTAGATAAGTAGTTATACATTATATATATGATAAATAACGTAATAACAATTAAATTGTCTTATATTGCAAACTCGCCTTCTATTTGCCTTGTTCACAGTACATATTTTATATAATAAATGTAGTGATAAAGTTTATATAAAATAACTCATGTGTCTAGAATCATTCACATATAGACACATAGAAGACATTACTGTTGTTTTTATATTCCTTCAAGGTAGAAATACATACTTCGAATAGAAAGCAGATGTTTCATTTTTTTTCCATTCATCAACGACCTTTGCTCTATTATTATTACAAAGGGCAAATACAATTTATTGATAAAATCGTATTTCCTTTAAGGATATATTTTATTGCATTTTTCATTCAGCTCCTAACTCCTCAAGGACTTTCCATTGTCACATCAGCACTTAAATTAGATTAATGAATAATGTTGTTCTGGTACCTAACAGAAAACCCTGGCCGTTTTTGGCACAACTTTTTTGAACTTTTGGTCCTCGATGCTGTTCAACTTTGTACTTGTTTCGGCTTTCACACTTTTGTATCTGGGCGTCACTAGTAAGTCTTGTGTGGACAAAATGCACTTCTGGTGTAATAATAGCATTAAGGATAGAGTTGTGCCGATGATTATGAATCAATTTCAAATATCAAAGGAATTAGTCTCTTTTCATTTCAACTTTTATCTCATTTAAATGTCAGATGATAAAAGGAAATTGAATGCTGCGACGTTAGAAAGTACAAATGATATACCTGCACTTTTTAAAAGATATGGCTTAGTATTGCATAATATTTACTTATCTATTAATGAAGCCTGCGTGCATGTTGCCTTCTTCCGATCGTTGTGTGCTTCTCATTGGCGTATACATGTACTTATCAGTCCTTTTGATGTATATTTATTATTTTTTTTCTACAAGTCAATCAGAGATCTCTACCAGCCAGATCAAACCACTGTAAATTGGAGTTTGCTGCTTATCTGCTAAGCAAGCGTCGTTTAAGTTTCAGAGAAATGACTGTGTTTAGGTGTGGTGACATGTCATCCAGGGGACTGTTTCTTTTTTAACTTATGATTTTTTTTATTTCCAACAATAACAACATATACATGACATACATACAATATAATAATTATAAGATATATACAATGTCATTATTATAAATATATCTTATTTGGAAATATTTTACATTTTATATTTTTAAAGTTGAGATTTTTTTTTTTTTGAAAATTAATAAATAAATTTTAAGAAGAAAGAAAAAAAACACCACCCAAAAATAATAAAAAAAATTAATTAAAAAAACCAACACATAAGGATTATCCAGTTACATCCCTATCTATATTTTATTTATCACATATTCATGTCGAAAAGTATTTGCCAAAAAAACCTATACATATTTCTTCCGTAACAGCCCTGAACACAGATGAAGTACATAACATGACAATTATATTTTCTTTAAAATAGATTATAATAAAATAGTCATGAGTAATTGTAACAAAAAAAATCCAGGGGACTGTTATCTTATGAACTAGTCTGGGAAAAACCCATAGCACATTGACAGTTTTTGGTCCTGATATGTATGTACTATATTTCACTGGACGATAGAACACATTTCATCTTTATTACTATCACTACAGTTATTTTTCATCTATTTGCACTATGGATGTTTAAATCGTTATGTAGGAGATTTTTACTTCAATCTGTATTATTACCCAAAGGTCGGCATGATTTTTATTTTACAATTTGTGTAGAGATAATTCAAATAAGTCCCCTGGGTATTTTGTTTTAGTAAATAATCACTAAACAATCTAATATTTCATCATTCGGCAATAATATAAATGTTATCTAGAGTCGGGAATAACATCTTGGAAACAATCCATTACGTTGTTGATAATTACAGGTAAATCTCATGTAACTTATCTTTGGTCTATATCAGATAAAATCATTATAATTCGTGGCCTTGATTAAGTAAAGTATTCACGGACTATAAACCGAATTATATTTTGTTTCCTAAACTAAAGAAATAAATCACTTAGATGACCTATAATTAAAAAGGCGTAATTCAAGACATTAAAATTTCTGATTGGGTTATTCGTACTAGTTGATGTAGTTTATTTGAGACTGTATGTTTACATGTAATTAAGACATTTTATTACAAATTCTCATATAGAATTTATACTTTGGTCTTGTTTCACATTTTTGCACTTGAAATAAACAGAATACTTCAAGTTCAAAATATGTGTTTATAGCAAATTTAAGCTTACAGAAACATATTAAACTATAATGTGTTTTAACAATCCACAACAACATAGAAAAGAACTTAGGAATTTTGTTGCGCATGTAACTATAATAATTAAAGTCAGAATGTGAAAATAGGTTCCAAACAACAGTAATATCATGTTTCAGAATGTATCTTAGTCCTGCACAAATTGTTTCAACCGTTGAGTGATATCATCTGGATTCACAATAGCTGATATTTACAGTCGTTCTATAGTCGGTGTTACAAGTCTCACCTTTTTTTGTGTTTGAATGCATAAACATTGTATAAATGTGTTAATCAGTATGATCATATATGACTCTGATTGCAATGTTCAACAAATCTAACTATTCAATAATTTGCATTAATTTCCAGCGAAAGCGATATTTTCGATTCCCACTTAGGTTATATATATTTCTGTTGTAGACACTATAGTGCAACACTGTGAAACACTCTAGGGGATGCTAAACTTGTCAACGTTAACTATCTAGTCTCACTTCGTTTGAAGTTAATGCTATGCTTTGATTGTTTGATGTAATCATGTCTTTTGAGAACATCGATACACTACTTAAATTATCTTTACTTTTATATACACTTGTTTACAATATCATTAAATATTATATTAAATTAAGAATTTTGTTTCTCAATATCGCACTCGTATCAAGCTGAGACATCAAAACACTTGAGAGAGTGTCTGTTCGAGATGTTATTTGTCTTTGGGTTTATACATTGTATGCTGTGTGATATTGTATATATATAAAAAACCAAATAAAACAAATAAGACAAATTTCATGCTAAACTTGGAACAGGCTATTGTCTGTTTAGATGTTTATAAAGTATTCACAACAATAGCTGCTATCAATATCACCATGGATGACTTATCGGCAAAGTGCTATATAGATGAAAATTATATGTTGGATTTTTTTGTTTACGAAGCCCTATTTTTGATCTACTAAGCTTAATCAGGAACGCTCACGCGGAAAGAATTTTAATCATCAGTCGACAATTAATAAGCTGTTTAAACAAAATTGATTCAGAAGAACCATAATTATTTGAATTTGATTACCGATACATAGGCGTGACATATTTAATTCACCTAAAAACTTTCAATCCTGAATTCCATGAACACGACATGTGTTCTAAAATAACCTTTATCAGATGTATACAAGACAAATAGTTTAGGAAAACCATGAATATTAAATCATTTTTAAAAAGAATTTAAACCAATAGAGCCGAAATAATACGTCACCATTCTCTAAAATTTGAAAATTACAAAATAACATTCGTCTGCTGTTGTCAATTGCAAATAAATCAAGTACCACTATATGTTTTTTATTTGATACATATATATATATATAACAGAAGAAAGGACACCTATGTTAGCTTTTTTTAAGGAAATCATGACACTTTTCGTGAGAAAGGGTGGGATCGTCTGAATGATTTAAAGGGTAATGAATATGTCTGATTTATGAAGGAACACCATTGCGTTTGATGAAGTTATTTTATTTTGAACAGATTCTATTGAAAATGTGTTCTTCAATTGTCGAAATCTAGCTTAAAGTTTGGTGTTTAGAGTTTCAATTTGATGTAACCACTACATTACATTAATATTTTTTTCCTTTTCATTTGGAAACATAATTTTTGGAGCATAATGTTACCTTTGATGATTATTTCATTTTTTAATATAGTTTAAAAAAAATAGATATCGATTTAAAAACCAGTTTGATTTATGTTAACGTCTCCCGGTGCTGTTGGTTAAATATGATTTCACAAACCTAGTACTTTTGGCACTCTTATAGCCTGGTGAAGGTATGCAGATGATGTAACTCTTATCAACAATTCTTTAATTTCATTTGAAGTGAGGCTATATCAGGGTTTTATCTTTTTTAATGTTTTGGATTCGATCGTCAAATATTTGTCTCTTTTATATGGAAAATGCGTGACTAAAACAAGTCAGTGCATATGTAACAAAGTTAGGATAATTTGGCGAAAAGGTTTCATCGAAACAACAAGACTTATGTATACCCTTACTTATTATTGTAAATCGATCCTATGGATTATTCTGATAACAAGTAATTTTAGAATGATGTTTGAAAATTCCAAAAGTACAACGGTATTTCATTTTCGCGGTGTTCACTTGTACATACATTTAAGCATACATAATTAACATGATTTTCATATCACAAACCAGATAGTAGTTGGGTACTATATGTACTACATGTAAAAGAAATCTAATAACTATAAGTTATATCTTTTCTTCTGGTGTATACTGTGGGTCTCTATCAGGTGCATCAAACAACATGGTTACTGGAAACAACATTGATTGTAAAATTTATTTGGAAGACTATTTAATAGACATTTTGTGCTTTTGTGCTGTTTATTGTTGCATGTGAAAAATGATATTCATATCTATACTTGAAATAAAAACATAAGTACACTTTACAATACTTTCTGGTTCTTCATAATACACGACAGTCAGCAAAGGCTTTGAATAGTTAAATGCTAAGTTTATAGATAAACGATAATAGCCCATGATATTTACCAGAAACAATCAGTTTACATTTGCAATTTTATTTTCGAGTTTACAAAATATTATTTCTGTTTTTACGACAATCCATGTTACACCATGGGCGCTCTCAATATCCAGCAATTAGCATAACACGCTAAATATCAAATAAAAGCAACAACAATGTTTGTGTGTAAATATGTAATAAATAAAGTGACATGTAAAGTGTAAAACGATTCCTGATAATTACAGCTATCCAAGAAGGTTTCCAATATCTGCTGCCCTAAAATGAATAAATGAATATTTGAAAAAGCCGTCAGTTTTCACGTTTAAATTGTTTTCAATTTGCCAATTCAGCGATACTTATACCTTGGTAGGATGTAGGGTTTTATTCATTGTTGAAGGCCTACCGGTAACATTAGGATGATAATTGATAACGTCTTTTGAGAAGAATTGTTTCATTGCCAATTATACGAATTCTGCTTATTTTTATATAAATAGTTATCTTTTTTAACGTATATTACAGAAGCGTGAATATGTATCTACTCAAAATATCAAACGACCGGTCCAGGTATGAATTATGTTCATATATTATTATCCTGAAGTTTCTATCCAACAATTAAACACTTAGTGGTTCAAAAAAATCGATATTGTTTTAACGCCGGCCACGAAGTGGACACCAACGAACTGTTATGCAAAAAGAAATATCTTCATTATCAATTTGCTTAACATCCAAGCGGGGTAAAATGCGACTTTATCTGTAATTTCTGTACCTGTTATTTGTAAATTAGTTGGCTGATTTTTAAAATACCCAGAGATAAAAAAAAACTACAGCAAAAGACTTTTTTTTAATCTTGAAAACAACAAATATATGCTTATTACCAGATAGTTAAAACCACATTGAAAACAGGAAAAACAATATATATATTTTTGCAGTGATAAAAGGCTCAGTGTTAAAATGTAATTTGTCTATTTGTTTGCAATAGTACTTACACCATTTCACAAATGTATGTAGTTGGTACTGTACAAGGACCATCTGTCCAAGAATAATTGAAGCCTATAACTGGATCAACTCTCATAGCTACACAGTTCTCGTTTCCCCCTCTGTTGTTTGGTTGGGTAGGTCCCCAGTTAAAGTAAGTTGCCTGCTTGCCGTTAGCTACCCAGTGAAATGTCCCTTCAGTAACAAGGTCATTTAATCCTATGTACATTCCAATGGAATCTGTGAAAACAAACAAAATGGTTATGGACACCAATCAAACATAGGTTGATGCTATAAAACAAAACATGCTTAATTCCGTCAATCAAATATACCTTTTGAAAGTTACATTGTGAATTTTGTTTTGCATTTTGCATGTAATTAAAACAGCCAAGTTTGACCTTAAAATAGGGAATATATATTATATTCAGGTTAAGCAAGATAGAGAACAACAGTTGCGCTTCATTATTTCTAAAAAGTCTAATTTCTAAACATTCTTACTTATTTTGATCATTAAATCTGTAAGAAACTGTTGTGTTTTAGCATCATCAACGGTAGCTAATGATGCCGATCTACCATACTGACGCCCAATCACTTCACATAGTTTCTGTAAAAAAGATAGAAAAGTATTACTTTCAAATTTAAAAACAAACATTTATTTATTATGTGGACATGATATTATATCATTATATCAAATGAAAATTTTAACATATTTTCAGTTATTTCTCTCCCTTGAAAAACAGCATTATTCTGACATGCTCAAATGTTTAAAACAAACATCTTTTACCAATGCTTTGATATAAATCTGAAAAAATATGCTACATTTAGAAAATATGTTTCCGCCTCTAATATTATGTCAATGATCTTATTCTAAAACTCTATGTAGTTACTTGAGCTTTCTATTTATACATTTGAAAGTTTTTGATATCGCATACAGGATCACGTGATGCGAAATGAGATGCAACCGTAGTTTACCGGTGTGCTAACTCATGTATCCAAATAAGAAATAAATGTTGAACAAAAACACTAAAGTGATGTACATAACTTAAAAAGAGGCGATATTGGATGTGTACAAATGGTAATCGACTTCTGCGATGCAAACATTATCCGTCAATGGAATGCACACTCATACAAAATCGCAAATAAGTTAAACTCCATACATCGTTCAAAACAAAAAGAGTAATTATATATAAAAGAAAAAACAATCGAAATCATAATAGGCGTTTATGAACACTTATTTTCGGCACCCTCCCTATGCTCTATTCATTTTTACTCACCAGTGAATCGGCAAATGTCTCGTTGTCACGGCTTAGAAAGAAACACTTGTCTTTATAATGACTCCAACTAGTAGGACATGAAGAAAATACTGAAATAAGAATTATTATATATGCATGTATCCTTTCATACAGAAATGGAATGTTGAGAACTGTCTAATATGCTATACAGAGAGTTATCAAGTTCATGGAAGGCTGTAAAAATCAAAAGTCATAGAATAATAATTTATGTTACATTTAAAATGATAAAATATATTCGACGCTCAATTTATTTGCATCACGATGATAACCTTCGCTATTTAATAATCAGACTGTAAGCACACGGTGTTCTGTATCCCAATAAATCGTCCCCTCTGCTCGTGCTATCTATGACAACGTTCATCACAACATTATAAATATTCAAAAACAAAGTAAGGGCTTTGAATGTTATTGCAAGGGATAATTTGATCACATAAGGGCCATTCCTACGAAATACGGCCACATTTTAACGGGTCTATGCATTATTAATTGGTTCTCTATGGATTTTTTTGTAATTTAGATAATATTATATGTGTTTTACTATGCTATGAATCAAATATGTTAGTTTGTAATTGGGTCAAATTGATGAACATGAATTTGGCAGCTATAATTATCCTAACATTTACTTTGACCCTAATGTCCATTTATCAAAATTACACGAAGAAACATTTATTTATGAATTACAGATTAAATATTGGTTAAACAATAGTTACATAACAAGCATTGCATGTTTCATTATAATACTTTATTTTGATTGGCTAACATCAATCTTGCGTTATTCTGAAATTAACATTCATTTCAGAATAAAATGTTACATTGATCACGAACAACACAATCAGGTGTTCAGGTGAACAGGTAATTAACAGAAAAACTTGATAAAAATCTTGTTTTCATAATCCTAGCAAAAAATGTAATCATATTTATTGAATTCTTTTTTTAGTAATTTTATAGGGTTATAAAAGCGTTGACCGTGCGTACATTTTTTCGAATGAAGCGTTACGGCGCTTTATACTACATGCACTTCGGAAAACACTTTCACACCCCAAAATATTTACGAAAAGAGGCATTCAAATCTTTAAAATAAATTGACTTACCAACTGTGGCTACAAATGCCAGAACACAAAGTTTCATCGAAACAAAAGACATGTTGATATATTAGGCAGCAGGTTGAATATTGAATGTTGCATTTCTAGACGCGACATTTATATGCATTAATTATCTCAAGTTCGTGATGTAATTTTGTTTTAGACAAACTGGAATGGGGGTGTAAAATTTGGGCCAAACGCAAAGTCAAGGTTATCCTTGGTTATTAATGATAAATGATAAACTTTTATGTAACTGGTATTCATTAAGACCATTTTGATAATAAAAAGTTCAAATTTTAGAACAAGATTATTTGGAACATAATTTGGAACAATTATCAGGATAAGGATACAAGCCAAAGTTAGAGATGTCCTATGTGAATATTTGAAATTTGAATAAGAATATTTATCAGTACATAAGGTGAATCAATATAATGTAAATCGGATTATCCATTTTGAGGGGCTTTGTTGACTTTAATGAAGACGGAAAGCGCATCTTGGGAAAATCCTAGCAACGATATTTTTCTTTCCGAGTCAAACCGTTTGTAGTACTAGAATAGATGATGGTTATGAATCTATTATCCAAAGATCTAGGTCTTCAGAAGCACCGCCACAGAGATATCACAAAATTAATCTAAATGTCAGAATATAAAAAAATAAACTTTTCTGATCAGTATCATAATATAGTCCATGACGTTTGATAACCTTATTTCATAGGATTATAATAGTCAGAATGATTTTTCAGTTGACTCAACCGATGAATTCCTTTATATTTTGTAAATTTGATATGGTTGAGGGATATCACCTGGATGCACAAATACGTTTAAAATCTCACCTTTTTTGTGTTTGAATGCATTAAGAATTGTATATGAGATAATCAGTATGATCAGATAGAAGCTGCAATGTAACACAGATCTAACTGTTCAATAATTTGCAATAATTTCCAGCGAAAGAGATGTTTTCGATTCCGCTTTCGGTTATATATATTTCTCTTCAAGACACAATACTGCAACAATGTGAAACACTCTTGGGGATGTTTAACTTGTCAACGTATCTAGTTTCACTTCGTTTAGTTTGAAGTTAATGCATTTCTTTGATTGTGTGTTTTAATCATGACTTTTGGGAACATCGGTACACTATCTAAAAAGTATTTACTATTATTTACACTTGTTTCAATAACATAACACATTAAATAAAATTAGAAATAGTATATCTTTTCTCAATATCGATCACACCCGTATCATGCTGAGACATCAATACACTCTAGAGAGTCTCTGTTCGTGATGATATTTCTGCGGGATAATACGCTGTGCTATATTGTATGAAAAAACCATATTACACAAAGGAGTAGGTCCGGTAAGGGCCGATTTCGGCCTCAATTTTCAAGTTCATCTAACGAAAGATTTTAGACACTTTCTAAACACTTAAGTGTCTATTTCAATTGATTCAATTAGTTAATGGGGAAGATTTTAACTTAATAAGTCATTTAAAACGCCCCGATTCAAGCTTAAATATGAAAAATCTATCAAATATGCCAAAAATCGTCACTTTTTAAATGGTTTTTGTCAAAAATGAAAGTGGCCGCATCCGTGTTCATCCTCAACCTTTATATATATTATGTCTTATCATCAAATACAACTTACATTTCAATATTATGAAGGAACACGAATGCGGCCACTTTCATTTCAGACGGAAACCGTCTAAAATTGAACTAAAATGCTACAATTGTGAAGATTTCAGTAATTTAGCATGACTTAATGATGCTAGTACCCGATATATGTGCATTGTTTTGTCAAAAACAGCCCATATTTATGTAGCAGAAGCATTCTACCTTGCAATAAATATCTAAACGATTACATTTTCACAATTTTCTAAAACTGCTATATTTTGAGGCCAAAAAGGGGTCTTACTGAACCTACTCCTTTCATGTTCAAAGTATAACCGACGATTGTCTGTTCATATTTTTATAAAGCATTACCAACAATAGCCATGGTAGCTGCCATCGATTCGAGAATGGATGACTTATTGGCCAAGTGGTATAAAAAATAAAATATCTCTTTGTGAATTATGTGTGTCTGAAGCTCTATTTTTGGGATTTACCTTCATCATACGCTCATATAGAAAGAATTTTAACTCTGATGAAGTTTTGTTATAAAGAAAAAGCGTGTCAGACACACTGACTAAAAGCTTAAATTACAAAAATACTGAATTCCGAGGAAAACTCAAAACGGAAAATCCGTAATCAAATGACAAAGTCAAAAACACATCAAACTAATGGATATCAACTTTCATATATTATTGTTGACTTGGTAAAGGGATTTTCTTATTCAGAAAATGGTGGATTTAACCTGGTTTTATAGCTAGCTAAACCTCTCACCTGTATGACAGTCCCAGTTAAATTCCATTATATTAACAACGATATGTGAACAAAATAAACTAAGTTAATAAGTAAAAATGTAAAAAACGGGGCACAGTAGTCAACATTGTGTTATACTCGTAATTACTATAAAAACAAACAAACATGAAACAATAATCTATAATATTTTATTTTCATAAACAGGGTTGCTTTTCTTGTTCTAAATGATTATAGTAATCTTTCGTACTTACCAATTAGACGAAAGTTTCTTTTATCTTCATACCTATACTTTAAATGTATACTGAAATACTTATATCAGTCAGCTATTAATACATGTAATTAGAGGTTGTAAAGAAAACTGAAACAGTAAAACCATAAATACTTGAACATGTTGAAGTTGTTGATTATTTATACATAAGCGTGACACAATTACTTTTTACAACAACAAAACAAGATACTGATGTCCATTAGGTTTTCTGAAATAACCTTTATCTGATGTACACAAGACGAAAAAAAAAACATGAATACTTAAAGAGAATTTAGAAAAAAACAACAAAACAAATAACACGTCACAATTGTCTAAAGTATTCTAATTACAAAATCAAATAAACATCTATTGTTGTCACTTGAAAAACAAATCATATAGATTACAACAATATACAATTATGGCTCGTAGAAAAGGTATATATCCAAAATTTTCAACACGAGAAAGTTATTTCATTGAGGGTCGCAAGTTTTGTATATTCATCGATTCTAAGGGGTTACAATTGTTTTATTATACAGAACTGACAATAGAAGGGCCCTTTGAATCATTTAAAAAGCACTTACTATTTTATTAGAAACAATCACAAGGGGACGTTCGAAAATACATTTGTGTCTTAGAATTTCTCGTATGTACAACAAAGGTAGAATCTTTTTGTGAAATATTGGTGGCCCTAAAAAGGACCGTTTATAAGAGATAATATTGGCAATAGATGTAAGTCCAAAGACTTATTTTCTCGTCTCTCGATAGGCTTCCTGTAACGTGAAGGCTGCCATTTTGCTTATTTACGTCAGTGACGTCTTTTTCATAGGAGATAACTCGTGTTCAAATCAAGAAACTTTTAAACGATGTTATTCACCGGTGAGTACTAGGGTTATTTTCACCAATGGTGTAAATTTTAAGGGTTATTCGGCCTTCCTTGCAATTAAATGAAAATAAACTGAATTTTTCCATGTCACGTGATAACGCGTTACCCAATAGAAAAGTTATGTATAATAATAAGGATTGTAAATTATTCAAATGAATATAACAGACGAAATGACAGCTTTGTTATCCTTTTTTGAGGAAATTTTGTCAATTTTCGCAAAAAAAAAAAAGAGAAAATAATCAGTCTGAGAACGATTTAAATGTCAATGAATAATTTCGTTTGTTTGATCTAGGAAGGAACGCTGGTTGTTAAGGCTGCATTTCGTTTCAACTAATAATAACTACAGACCGCATTTTTTTAAATCACGGAAAAAGAACGGAAACTCATGCAAATTATTCCATGTATTCCTCAATGTTTCCGTTCATACTTTTATTTCCATAATCATTTGTTGATTGCATTTTCAAATATTTAAATCCCCAGAATTTACGATGAAGTCAATAAATTGTCAATTAAAAAATAATGGATACCTATTCATGTACAAAATGAAGCTACAATATCAGAAATTCCTGTTATAAAGTCTAAAAGTTTAAAATAAGCAAATTGTTATTGCAAAAAAAACCCCAACCCCAATACTATTGCAGCAAAGTAATTAACATGATCAATTTACGAAATAGTTTTATCAAAACAAAACAACAATCGTGACGTATATGTATTTTTCATCAATTGCGAGTACTTTCAAATCGTACTTTTTTACCTGTTGATACAATCTTTAATGCTTCTTTGTTATTTAATGGTTATGTAAGAATCCTGGGTTTTTATTGGTTGATAGCCAGTGTATTTTTCACCAATTTACTGTTATCAAATGAATATCGTTCATTTGTTAACACCGCCAGGGTATATGCAAAAAGATATGCCTTTTTTACCCTCTCGACCGTGTTATTTGCCAAAAAATACTCTATCCGACCGGACGCTTGTAACGTCATGATCATCAATGCGTTTATGAACATTAAAATTCGGTGTAATTAAACAGATATAGCATATTCTTGAGGGGTATTTGCCAAAAATACCAGTCTTGAGAATGAATTTCCCTCGCCTTACGGCTCGCGAAATTTAACATTCTCTCGACTGGTATTTTTCACAAATATCCCTCCTTAACATGATACATCTATTCAATATCTCGTGTCTCATGTTTTAAGCGTTTGAAAAACGTTTGATATAACAATAAATTGTCACGTCTGTTCTCGTACTATGAACAACAAAATTATTTATTTTGAAAAAATAAAACCATTTCCGTAGTTCATTAATGTATACCTTAAAACAAAATTATTTTCATTTACCTGTGTACATTATTTTTATGGCGGTATTTTGTCCATGTTATGGTTGTTATTCTGATATTGTTTAACATTTGATCCTTATTTTAAAATAATTTGTGAAGAAAAACTCATATGGTGGTGCGCTTCTTTTTTTGCTACGGCCCTCTGAAAGTACCCAATTTTGATGATTTTTCCATTTTTCATCAATCTTTACCCTTTTTTGGGATATTATCGTGAGAAAAATCACAGTACTGGATTAAACTTTCTTACATACTCTCAAATAAGATGAAGTGGACCAATCTGAATAAATTCAACAAATAAAAACTATAGTTAGGTGTTAATATAAGAAAGTTTTATAATATGTTGATGCTTATTCGTGTCAAATTTACCATGTTGTCAATTTTGTCAATTTGTGATTTTTCTCTGTTTAAAGAACAAAATGCATATTTCTTGTACCCTTCACCCATTTTTCTCAAATTTCCCTAAAAAAAAACTGACTTGATAAGTAATAAAACTTGAAAATTTCATTACTCAAAAACTACGTACTAATTGGAAATAGACAATATTTTCATAGAGCTAAGCATGAATATGATAATTATCAAATTCATTGCTATTTTCCACTTGTATCACATGTTTTGGAAATAATTCCAGAACGAGATTTCAATGAGACTGAAATGTCAGAAGAATACATCCTAAATATGTCTGTTGATTGTGTTAAGCCATTTCAATGGATATTTTATAGTGTCCCTCTCTATGTTGTGATGCTACACTATTGTTTCAGACAAGGGCGATGGTTGGTTTGTATTTAAACATTTCAACATGCTGCATTCGTTTGCAGCTGTCCCAAGTCAGAAACCTTATATTTAGAGGTTGTCGTTTGTTGAATAGTTCATAAGTGTTATTCGTTTCTCGTTTTTTTATATACATGTAGATAGTTTTTCCTGTTTGAATGCTTATACACTATTCATTTCAGTGGTCCATTATAGTCTGTGTTAAAGACCGTACGTTGACCTATATTGGTTTACTTTTACAAATTGTTACTTGGATGGAGAGTTGTCTCATTGGCACTAATGCCACATCTTCTTATGTATACTATATGTACCATTACCTACTATTGTAATTCAATCCTGTGGAATATTCTGATTACAAGTAATGTTTTAAAAGATGTTTAAAAATTCTGAAAGAACAATTGTTACATTTCCCCTCTGTTCACTTGTACATGAATTAAAGCATACATAATAAATATGCTTTTCATACCACAAACGAGATAGTGATCAGGTAATGTATGTAATGAAAAGGATAATAACTAGAAATTTGGAAGGGTAATAACTAGATGTTATATCTTTTGTTCCGAAGTATACTGTGTGTTCAGTTAATCTTCATCAGGTAAAACAAATAACATTATCATTGAAAATACATTGATTATAATGTTTATCGGTGGACTTTTAACATATTTTGTGTTTTTTTTTTTTTGCATGATCTGTAAAATTATATTAATTCTTCCATTTTCAAATAAAGACGTAAGTAGGCTTTACAAAACTTTCTGGATTTCCCAAATATACATTAGTCAGCTACAGCTTTGAAGTATTGGACTGATACGTTAAAGTGGTATGGGTGTCTTCCTCCATCTTGGATTGTAAAAAACAGAGAACCAAAGGTCCAGATTTTCTATCAAGTTAGCAAAATTTGATGCAGGAATGCAGATATTTAATGTGAATTTTCATTTAAAAGAATCAATTTATAAGAATAAAACTTATACATATTGATATTTTTGTAAATGATGATTATTTTTGGTTGTTCTTGAAAGTAAATTAAATTTGCATTTTAAGGGGAGGTAGCTCTAAAACAGTGCATTTTCTGAATGATTATACATGGAATTTTCCTATTTTGTATTTTAGCCGGAAAAAACGTACGGTGACCCTATCTTTTCTTTTAATATTCTCAAAGCATTGTCTGAAAGCTATCTTTTCCTTAAGTATTTAACAATTCTATCATTTTGTTTAGTTTCTAATCACAAAATTGTGTTTTTTCCTGTATAATCCATACAAAATGTGTCATTTTGATACGCCCTGTAGCTTGAGAAAATGCGCGGTGACCTATCATTTTTATAACATTTTTCAACATATATCAATAGATACTACGTTTTGGCAAAGTATGAACAAGTTCTATCATTTTTATTTTAGACTCCCATACCACCTTAATAGATCCGAGACCACCATTGTCGTCCCTTGATATTCGTTGTTCACAAATATAGTCCCTAGTGTTGACAGTGGGTTACTTGCCATTAATGTTTTTACCCCTTCCAAATTTATTTCTCCATGTTTAATGCCTCAAATTGCAAGTGGAGGGATGAAATTACACTGTAAAACAATTTGAGTCCAGAATTTTAAAGGAAAGTAGTGATTTGGTCCAGCTGAAAAAGGTTTAAAATTAGCACTTCGGAAGCTGTCAAAAGATTTCAAGACGCCCTAAACATACAATTGTCCATATTTTGAGTTAGAGCCGATGAAGTTTTCTATAATTTAGATATAATTTGTCCCAAAAGTTGTACAACACACTGTAAAAGTTTCTTTGAGAAAGCGCAGGTGGGATTTTTTTTATTTTCATTTTTCATGTTTTTGTTCTAAAAGAAATGCACTACG
The DNA here is from genome assembly GCF_965363235.1 of Mytilus galloprovincialis. Taxonomy (NCBI): domain Eukaryota; kingdom Metazoa; phylum Mollusca; class Bivalvia; order Mytilida; family Mytilidae; genus Mytilus; species Mytilus galloprovincialis. Next base: position 21,516,815 of record NC_134846.1, read on the forward strand.
AAATAATTGTGTTCTCGGACCAATAGATAAAAGGTAATAGTTTATAATGTTAACTATAAACAATCAATTTGCCTCAAAAATTTTATATTCAAGTTAACTAAAGATGATATCTGTTCTTCCGATAATCATTGTTACACTATGGACTCACTCAATATTCAGCAATCAACATAACAACACAAATATCAAATACAAACAACAACACTGTTGGTGTGTATATATGTAATAAATAAACTGACATGTACAAATAAAACAATATTTGACTATTACATCTATCCAAGAAGGTTCCCAATATCTGCTGCCCTAAAATAAATAAAGAAATGTTTGAAAAATGACCAGTTGTATATATTAAATATTGTTTATTTCATATGTGTGGGATTTTTTGTGAAAGTAGTAACTGTTGACACATTAACAATGATGCGTTTCAACGAAGTAATTCATTAGTTGCCTTATGGTGTTTTTATATTATATTCATTTTCGTTTACAGAGTCGTCAGGTTCAAATTGTTTCCAATTTGCCATTTCACCCATTTGTATGCCTTGGTAAGCTTCAAGGCCTAACAGTGACTTATAGATGGTCATTTATAACGTTTCTTGTGAAAGCTTGTCTCGTTGGCAATTTTACAACTTCTACTTATTTCTATAAATATTTTTTTTAACATATTACGGACGCGTTAATATGTGTCTACTCCAAATATCAAACGACGGATCAAGTTAAAGAATTATGTACATACATGTAGAAATGTATCCGGAACAAAATATCCGGAGAAATACAAAACAAACATATCATACGTATAGACGGAGATTACTTTTTAAAATTTTGACAATAAGAAGTATGTGCTGATAACTCGATAATTGAATTCAAATTAAAAAACAGAGAAAAATCTCAACATGTTTTTGCAGTGATAAAAAGCACATTGATAAATGTATTGCGTTTAAATGGACTTTTTTTTGCAATAATACTAACACCATTTCACAAATGTAGGTAGTTGGTACTGTACAAGGACCATCTGTCCAAGAATAATTGAAACCTATAACTGGATCAACTCTCATAGCTACACAGTTCTCGTTTCCCCCTCTGTTGTTTGGTTGGGTAGGTCCCCAGTTAAAGTATGTTGCCTGCTTGCCGTTAGCTACCCAGTGAAATGTCCCTTCAGTAACAAGGTCATTTAATCCTATGTACATTCCAATGGAATCTGTGAAAACAAACAAAATGGTTTTGGACACCAATCAAACATAGTTTGGTGCTTTAAAAAAAATGCTTAGTTCATGCAATCAAATATATATATTTTGAAAGTTACGTTGTGAAGAGTTTTATTTTTATTTTGCATGTAATGAAAAAGTTTGTCCTTAAACTAGTGGCTATATATATTGTCAGGTTAAACATGTTAAACAAGATATGCAAGATAGAGAATAAAAGCTGCGCTTCATTATTTATATAAAATCTAACATCTAACATCTAACATCTACACAATCTTACTTATTTTGATCATTAAATCTGTAAGAAACTGTTGTGTTTTTGCATCATCCACGGTAGCTAATGATGCCGATCTACCGTACTGACGCCCAATTACTTCACACAGTTTCTGGAAAAAGATACAGAAGTATTATATTCAAAGTTTAAAACAAACATTTATTCATCTTGCGGATATGATATGATACCATTAATTTGAATGAAACATTTGACATATTTTTAGTTATTTCTCTCCCTTGAAATACAGCACAAGTTCGAGCATGCTTACACGCTTGGACGAGTAAGTCTATATCAAAGTAAAACAATCGACATTATAATACGAACACTATCTTATAAACACTTTATGTCGAAACCCGCTCTCTACTCTCTTCCTTTTTACTCACCAGTGAATCTGCAAATGTCTCGTTGTCACGACTAAGGAAGAAACACTTGTCTTCATAATGACTCCAACTATTAGGACATGCACAAAATACTGAAATAAATATCGTATTGCGTTTATCCTTTCATACAGAATATGAATGTTGAGTTTTCTATAATAATTACCAAAACATAATATAAGAGAGTAACCACGTTCAAGGAAGACAGTCAAAATCAAAAGTCAAAGAAGAATAGTCTACATTAAATTTGAGTGATAAAGTTTATTCGAGACTCTGTTTTTAAGGGATTCCGCTATTTGACAATCAAGCTAAAAGCACATGGTGTTTTTTATCCCAAAAAAATCGCCTCGTCGATAACTGCACGTGCTATATATGACAAAGTTCATCACAATACAATGAATATTCAAAAACAAAGTTAGGAAAGGTTGATTTCACTATTGATCTAATGTTCTTACTTTTTGTTTGTAATTAGGCCCCACCAATTTATTTTTTTGTTCAACGGATTTTTGGAAAAAAATTGAGGCGAGCGAGCGATTTGAAAATTTTAATAAAATAATATTTAATTTGCAAGCTTTTGAGGCGAAGCTTGAAATGTAAAAGGCGAGGGATTATAATTTATTTTGTAAACATAAAATAGTAGGTTTTGACAATACTAAAACTGGATTTATCACTTGTACTTTGACATTTCTTTAATTTATGAAGTATTTTCCCTTGTTCACTAAGAAATAATTGAATGATTAAATCTGGTCTATGTATGTGTGACTGACAATGAGACAATTCTCCATCCAAGTCATTATCAGGTTTAAGACAACCCCTAAATTTTATAAATATCCCTTATATGAGGGGTCAATATAAGTTATTATATATGTTTTTGTAAAATTTTGTTTTAATACAAAAGGGCTCATGTTTTCCCAAAGAACTAAATATCTATCTGGTATTAAATGGTCAAGACATGTCCAAGAATTTTTTAATACTCTGGACTTTAATTAGTCGCTATTAGTAATCATTTTGGTTCAATTAAAAAAAAATGCATAGGTGAATAAAAGAAAGACTTGATATCAATCTTGTTTTCATGATCCTAGCAAAAAAATGTAATTGTGAGTATTGAATTGTTCTTTTAGAAATAATTTCATAGGTGTTTAAAAGCATTGATCGTACGTACATTTTTAGAATAAAGTGCTACAGCGCTTTATACTAAATGTACTTCAGCAACGCTTTTACACCCCAAAACAATTACACAAAGAAGCATTCAAATCTTTAAAAAAGTGACTTACCAACTGTGGCTACAAATGCAAGAACACAAAGTTTCATCCAAACAAAAGACATTTTGATATATTAGGCAGCAGTTTGAATATTGAATGTTGCATTTCTAGAGGCGATATTTATATTCGAGAATCATCTCAAGTTCGTGATTTCAAAAAATTGCAGACAAACTGGAATGTGGGTGCAATGTTCGGACAAGAAACAATGTCAAGGTCTCTTAAATTATTAATGATAAATATAGAACTTGTAAGACAGGTATTCATACAGACCATTTTGATAACAATTCAAATTCTAGAACAAGATTATTACAAGTAATATTATTTGGAAGATTTATCAGGATAAGGATAAAAGCCATAGTTCTAGATTTCCTATGTGAATAGTTGGAATTTGAATAAGAATATTTATCAGTACATTAGGTGATTGTTAGAATGTAAATCGGAATGTCCATTATGAGTGCCTCTGGTGACGCGCTTCTTCCGTACAAATTTATAAACTTGATTCAATAGATGCGTTTGTAGTATAGTCAGAATAAGATTTAACCCGTGCTCATTAATATTCTTCAGTTGAACACAGTGGTCAAAATGATATTTGGTATGATCCATTGTCCTAGAGGGAATTGCCCTACAAATATATTGGATTAAAGTTTTGAGTTACATATGAGAATACAGGTTTATACAATATGCTTTTTTAGAAAAAAAATAATGCGTAACTTGTGAACTTGCTACTACTTTCCTTTATACACATTTTACTGTAAGAGTTACATGTATTTTCCCTGATGTGAGTAGAACAATTTAATAAAATAAAATTATACTGTAACAATTAATCACGTGTTACATGTCTTTATTGATATAAATCACCTTACATACAAATTTGCAATTTTGTGCAAAGAGGTAGCTGACTTGTCCTGCTATTTTACAACACATATTGTGAAAAGTAAAATCCCAAAAATCTGAAGTGGGAGGACAATTCATAACGGAAAGTCTCTAATCAAATGGCGCATTAAAAAAATAAAAATCAAAAGATCAAACACATCAAACGATTGGATATTTACAATTATTTCTTTCCTGACTCGGTACAGGCATTTTCTTATGTAGAAAATGCAAGCATGGACTAAATTAACGTTAGATGCCTTCGTCCATGCATGCATGGATTAAGTTTAGTTCCTAAGTTTTCATGTTTATATAACATGTATAACATGAAAGGTTTAGTTATATTTGTTATTCTCGTGGGATTTTGTCTGATGCTTGGTCCGTTTCCTTGTGTGCTACAATTTAGTGTTGTGTCGTTGTTCTCCTCTTATATTTAATGCGTTTCCCTCGGTTTTAGTTTGTTACCCCGATTTAGTTTTTTGTCCATTTATGAGTTTTGAACAGCGGTATACTACTGTTGCCTTTATTTAGTCATACTATCAAATGTTTGCAATTTATTTCTTAAGGTAAGCTATAATGCACAATATGTCTTTAAATCATAATAAATAGGTTGAATATTAAAAAATCAACTAAGAAGAAAAAATGATAGTAACATCAAATTAAAAAATAATTGAACTAAAATCATAAAATAAAGCAGTTAGAAGTAATGCAGGACTTCTAAACTTGATGTTGATTTCCAGTTTTATTCAATACCTTGTTTATAGTACAATAACACAATGACGCGATGTATGCGAAAAGAGACACGCTGTATAGAAGTAACACCAAAAGGCATATAGACAAAGCACATTATCAAAATGAAGACAAGAATACAAGAATGTCACAAACAATAATGACGGGATGACGGGAAGAACCACAAGTATCTTAATAAAAATAAAAACAAACACATATTTTACCAAGAAGCACAAAAAGACATTGATAACAGTATTGTTAGCTTAATATGTTACTTTCACGACGTAGGACAATAGTAAGTGCGTATTCTTCCTGATCACATACTGATACACCCGGTTTGTTGAAGGGTTTGTATTGCTTTATGAAACTTTGAATTTTTGAAATACTAACTTAAAGGCTTTTCTACCACAGGAATATATTAGCTTAGCTGTATTTGGCATACTTTTTTTTAACATTTTTGGATATGAGCGTCACTGGTGAGTCTTTTGTAGACGAAACGCATGTCTGGCGCAAATATAAAATTCCAATCCTGGTATCTATGACGAGTTTATTTATCTTTAGTTGTTTTTGCAGAGTTTTGTGAGCAGTTATTATTTCTTGTCTATTTTTTCTTTTTGGCATGACGTGTTATTTTTTTTTGTCGAGGAATGATTTAAATTTATTTAAAAAATAAAGTATTAAAATACTGAATAACTTTTACTTAATAAACACCAGAGATTAATTAATGTTGTTATCCTTCTTCTGTCTCTTACACATACAGTACATAATTATGTATTCATTAAAGAAAACGTCAACATGATGAGTGCATAAAATCGAGTTGAAATTTTGAAGCAGCGTCATTATTGCTGTTATCAATAGTACCAGTGAAATAAACGTTTATAATGATGACTGAGGTTTGGCACATTAATTACGATGGCAACAAGCATGTACTGTCATTATAAATATATAAAATTATATATATAAGTTTTTTTTTGTCTCCATGCGGCGTCTTGATTTTATATAAACTGTTTCAATATGCTCATGCTATTGTTTTTGTGTTTTTAGATGCAAATAAGACGCATTTTAACTTTATTAAAAAAAGGACAAGTTATCACAGATATATATATTGGTCTATAATTACAATTTTATATTTAAAAAAAAACCCAGGAAAAACCAACATTTTAGGCTCAAAAACCAAGTTTTGTGTAAAGTTAAGTGGTGGTTGTTATATATTTATAGATAATCGTCGATCATCTCAACGAGATCTATTTTCTCGCTTGAGCAGGTACGCCGAAAGCGAGAAAAGCAATCGAGTTGAGATGACCAATGATAATCTGTTGATCGCTATTTTACCTATGACGACGTTGTCAATTTCATGTAGATGTCATAAGAAACGCCACGTGCCTCCTTAGTTTCTAGCGATAATTTTCCATCTCAAGCGAGTAGCATGATATGAAAAATTATCACAAAAAAAAGATCAAGGGAAAAATGCACAAAATAGCGATAAATATATACATATATTCTAAGTAGTGCTACATATTGTTTCAGATCGTCTTTGTTGTTTTAATCGACCGCAGACTTGAATATGTTATTAGATAAACTTATAGGGCAAGAGGCAATACTCTCTGAGACAATTTATCATATCTTATATCATTTTCTTAAACGAGCTTCGCATTGTCCTTCCATTAATTTTACTATGAATGCGCACGGGTTCAAGCTTATTCTGGAAGTATATTTCGTGCGAACATACATAGGTTTCAATGGTTTACATTTGTCATCTCGTACTCAAAACGCATCAAATATGCCAGGCTTATAAATTTGTCTACATAAAACTCTCCAAAGGCACTCTCCGATTTACATTCCAAATATGCATATAGCACGTCTTGAACTTTGGCTGTTATTCCTATCCCGATAATCATTCCAAATTATATTCCAAATAATCTTGTTATAAAATTTAAACGTGTTATAAGAATGGTCTGTATGAAGACCAATCTTATAACAGCACTACATTTATAAATAATATCTAAGTAGACCTTGACTTTTTTATTTGTCCGAATTTGTCACCTACATTTCAATCGTTCTGCAGTTTCTTTGACATCACGAACTTATCAACACGAGATATTTAACGAATATAAATATCGTATCCTGAAATGCAACATACACTATCTAAACTCCTGCTTCATATATCAAAATGTCTCTTGTTTGGATAAATATTTGTGTTCTGGCATTTGTAGCCACAGTTGTTAAGTCACCTTTTGAAAAATCATTTCAGGAACTGATTCGTCGAGATAAATCTGTTTTTCATAGTTAAATGCTTATTCGTATAATTCAAATTACGGGGCAATTATACATGTTATAGTTTGGTTTAAGTTAGACTGAAAGCAACATTAAAATCTATGGTCACCAATATTAACTTTTTACAAAATATCATATTTGATTTATTACAAAGAAAAACTTCTATCCAAATTAAGAGAAAAACAAATGCAACAACTAATAATGTATAAAGTATAACGTGTTAAAATGTAGCAGCATTTCGTGCGTGTTTCACTAATATCATTAAATTATCTATTGCGATGAAACTCATAGACTTCCAACAGTCACATAACCAGATACAGACAGAGCTTAGATAAATTGACAGAAAAACACTTGTAGTAGATATTCTGGGTCTGTTTAATTAATTTTTTTATATTAAAAATACATATTAATCATCGTTTAACGTGTAACAGAATGAAATTGTTTTGTATACCGGATCAGTTTTTGGATTTGTTTTTGCTGATGTCGCCTTTGTTTTACTTTAAAAGTTGATATTCGTTTTATTGAAAATAAATAAGTTCGCTGAACACATGAGCTACAACCCCTTCCAACCAAAAAGGTCAAGTTTAATGTTGCAAACATTTTATACATCAACGATGATGCTTTGTTTATTTTGATAAAATGGGGTAAAAAACTGACTACTACTACATTATAATATTTGTTTCAGTATTTTGTGCATTTCCTAATGATTGGAGTCATTATGAAGACAAGTGTTTCTTTCTAAGCCGTGAAAACGAGACATTTGCAAATTCACTGGTGAGTAAAAATGAAAAGAGCCACGGGAGGGTTTCGAAATTAAATGTTGATGAATTAAATAATGATTTTGATTGTCCTACTATAATACATATTAACTCCCATGTATTGCACGCCGTATTGAATATTTCCTTTTCTCCAGTGACTGATGATGTAAATATCGCAGACGTCGTTACAAACAGACATAATAAGTAAACTACTGTTTCCTCATTTGAAATCACATGATACATATGAAACACGCTATATTGATGGGTCAAATTCTAGACTGGAATGATTGTGGATTCTTATTACGGATGAAGTATGCTAACCCATTCGACACATCAAGTTTTGACTTTGTTATAGTTGATGGGAATCACCCAGGTTGTTTTTAGTGTTTGTATTTTTACCTTGATTTGTATCCATACATATTTTTGAGATTTGAGTATTCAGCTATGGTTGCCTATCATTTGCCATTAAATTATAGAAATGATAGTGGCTTTGAACTAGCTGTCAGTAACTGCGAGTACTCTCATATCTGTGACTTTTTGTTGTTGGGATATACAAGTACCCTACCACGTCCAATCTGTGTAGTATTTCTATTTGTATCAATCTGATGAGTTAAGCCTTTTCAACTGATTTCTATAGTTTGTTTTATGTTGTACTGTTACACCACTGTCCCAGGTTAGGGGAGGGTTATGATCCCTCCAACATGATTATTCCCGCCATACTCTGTATGTATGTGCCTGTCCAAAGTCAGGAGCCTGTAATTCAGTGGCTGTTGTTTGTTAATGTGTTATATATTTGTCTTTGGTTAATTTTTGTACATAAATTAGGCCGTTAATTTTCTCGATTGAATTGTTTTACATTTGTCATTTCGGGGCCTTTTATAGCGAACTATGCGGTATGGGCTTTGCCGTACGGTGACCTATAGTTGTTGATATCTGTGTCTCTATGTGGTCTCTTGGAGAGTTGTCTCATTGGCAATCACAACTCATCTTCTTGTTCTATATATACATAATGTATATCAAATCAATAATTAAGAATAAATAGATAACAATCTTAAGGGACTGCAACCTTAGAATAAGAAAAACGACATAATATAAGAAGTGGGAAATAGATCGACACTATATACTAGTATCATATTTTATTATTGTTATACACGAGTACTTGGTAATATAAGAATCGTTTGTCTCATGGTAGACATTAATTGAAGTTTTTCGAGGGAGGAATATAAAAGAAAATATGCAATTATTTCATCCTGATTTATCGTATAATACCAACATGACAATTTAATACTTTTTTGTGTGAATTTGAAAGTATTATTTTTCTATCTTTTCTCAGACACTATGTGAAGTGATTGGACGCCAATATGGAAGATCGGCATCATTAGCTACAGTTGATGATGCGAAAACACAACAGTTTCTTACAGACTTAATGATCAAAATAAGTAAGAATGAGCAGACCCTTGATTGTTCATAAATGATAAAGCATAACTAATCTCCTCTATTTTAACCTAAAAAAAAACATGTGTACTAAGCGACATTTTAAATGTAATATTAAGCGTGGTTATATTTTTTTTTGCGTCATAGATTTTATGTGAGTAAAAGTTTTGGGTATTAGGGTATCGTATGCATAAAAGATTTTCGGGTTTTTGTTTAATTTAATTAACGCTCATACAAAATAAGATTGTTGGAAGTCATATACTGTTACGATAACATATATTCCGATAAGCCTGGAAAACATAGAACTTAACAATTATATTTATATCATACCGTTCATTTGTTGGCATTAAAATCACAAAAATAACTTTACAACGCAACTTTGAAAATGTTTACTTGAAAGATAGAATTTAGCATGTTTTTATATTTAAGCAGCAATAAACGATTATGAAGTGATATTTTTCGTTTGTTAGATTCCATTGGAATGTACATAGGATTAAATGACCTGGTAACTGAAGGTCTCTGGAACATTTCACTGGATAGCAAACGGCAAGCAAGCAACATACTTTAACTGGGGACCTACCCAGCCAAACAACAGAGGGGGAAACGAGAACTGTGTAGCTATGAGAGTTGACCCAGTTATCGGCTTTAATTATTCTTGGACAGATGGTCCTTGTACAGTTCCAACCACATATATTTGTGAAATGGTGTAAGTACTCTTCCAGAGAAATATATTTAAACGCGGTGATTTTTATCACTGCAAACCATTTTTTCCTTTTTTTTTCTTTCGTTTCAAATATATATCAAACACATATTTGTTGTTTTCAAAGTTAAAAAACAAATGTCTTCAATATCTATAACTATACCTTTTGTATCCCTCCTAGTATTTTAACCAGAATATATTTGTATGTATTAAATTATATCTAGATCGGTAGTTCGATCTTTGGAGGAGACACATATAAACGCTTCAGTAATACGTGGAAAAATATGACTATTTATATAATATTCAGCAGAATTTGTTTGCCGATGAGAGTAATTCTTAATAAGAAACGTTACCAATTTGCATCTATAGGCCACCGTTAGGCCTCCAATATTGAACAAAACTACTGCAGTGTACCAAGGAATAAAAATCGCTAAAATTGCAAATGGAAAACATTTCAAACGTGAAAACTGACGACGTCGTAAACAAAAATGAATACAATATAAAAACAATAAAAGGCAACTAATGAATTACAAGAATTTTACTTCTTCCAAACGCCTCATTGTTAAGCTAATTCTATCACGAATAATCCCACACATTTGAAAAGCACATTTTCTTATATACACAACTGATTTTTCAAATATTTATTTATTTATTTTAGGGCAGCAGATATTGGAAACCTTCTTGGATAGCCGTAATTGTCAGAAATTGTTTTACATTTTACATGTTAGTTTATTTATTTCATATATACACACAAATAATTATGTTGTGTTTTGTTTGATATTTAGTTTTGATGTTAATTCTATGGATATTAAGATAAGGTTTGCATACACAGGGAAAGAAATCGAATTCCAATAATTGAAAAAAGGAGAGACCTGTCATTTTGAATTGCTTTGATTAACCAATGTTCGATAACTACAATAGTATCGAAAATAAAACAACACCTACCTAAAAATCGCCGTTTTGATGTAATTTTATCAAAATTTAACACGTACAAATAACGTTTTGACCTTCAGTTTGTTAGTTTTCATTGATATGAAGTCACGTTTAGCCATAACTTCTTTGTGCAAAAACCATGCATGAAGTTTCGCGGAGTTTTATTTTATTTCATAAATGTACATTTGTATGCCCCCGCCTTAGCAAAGGGGCATTGAGTTATATCCTTGTCTGTTTGTACGTCGAATCGAATGTACGTATCATAATGTACGTCCGTTTTTACAAAATTGGTTTCCATTCTCTAACTTTAGTTTTCCTCAACCAACTGATATAAAACTTATGCACAATGCTTTTTGCCACAAAAACACAGAATAGATTTGAATTTTGATGTCGTCACTTTTACAGTTCTAGATTTATGAGGGGTCGGACTGGGGATACCTTTCTCCATTCTCCCGTCCCCTTTCCCTTGTCTATAGCCATAAAACCGAAAAAAAACCTCATGTGTGGGAAGCTCATTTCGATAGAAATCAATATCTTGTGTTTTTATGGCTTGTCCCCGTCTCGTCCTTTCACAAGATAGAAGTATTGTTTATCCTGCTTCAAGAACCCTGGTAACTTTTTCACTGACTGTTAAGCTGTCTTTTTTATTGAATTTTAAGTCTGATGCACGCCGTTTCTGATTTTTTATACAGTATAAATACAAATTATAGAAACGCAGGATTGAATGAAAAACAGCACATGCTTGTGACATTTTTAGTCAATTTAGTTTAAAAATTTACATAATGCGCCATTTGTTTTACTTATAGAGGATGCATATATTTATTCTCAGATATTTTTATTGCATAATCTTTACGAATGACAGAATGTTGAACTTGGTCTTTTCAAATGTATAGTTTGCAAGGTTTGTCCGCAAATACGCACACAACCCACACGTTTACCATGTTTACATCTTCGTAATATATTTTATTTTATCAATCACTTTTACAACTGACGGCGTGTTCTAATAGTAATTTTTATGGATGTATTAAGACACAACTATTGTATTGTGTCGTCCTGAACATGCCTGAAGTATTTTCCACTGGACATTTTATAACCTCTAATCAAACAAACTTCTTTGCATATCAGTCAACTTTGAATCAAATTATTTAAAAACAAGGATGGTAATATGTGTCTCTACGCATGCACGGACTCACTATAAAATCGGGGAAATTGTTAGTTTATAGTCTTTCTCCGTATATAAGAGATCATAATAAAGTAGTGACGACTCTCGGAGTATTTTTATGAGGTCGTTTTCTGAATTTTTCGTTTCTTTTTTCCAACTTTAGTTTGCTTTTACCAAATGTTACGTAATGCTTTATAATGTTTCATGTTTATGTAAGAGGGGGCATCATTAGTGTCCCATGGACACATTTCCCATTTATTCCAAGCTCTAACGTATTATTTCTTTTTATAATGCATTATATTCGGAATTACATAACTGTGGTTGAAGAGTAGCCACAATCAATTTTTATTTGACGGTCGCAAATTTCCGTTTTACTGTCTCCCCTTCGCGTGGACAGTAAAACTGCATTTGCGAACATCAAATCGCAAATTGACGATGGGGATTCCCCATCTACAGTGCCGTTACACCTGTGAACTTCATTGAACTGATTTTAATTTATTGAAATGTGGAAGATTTTCATATTACAGGTCTACATAACTGCATTTCTTATTCTAAATATCAAGAATACATATACGTCTGGTCATTTGTATTCCGAGGCCATCGTCTGTTTCGTCTTTCGTCATGTTTAGGAGCGTGTAGTTTGTTTGTTTGGTCAAAGATCCCAAATCTGAACATCATGTGTAACAATTTGACAAATCATACCAGTAATCTATCTTTCTCCTGCAAGGCTTTCCCGTGCCAAAACTGATGTCTTTTCATTCAATTGCTGCATACAAACAATTTACCAAACATGGAGCAATGAAACAATTTTCATTACTTTTAATGGCAATTTAAATGCTTTTCTAAGATTTAGAATATTATAATTTGAAGCACTGAAAGAATATAAGTGTTTTCCAAGTATGACCAAATTTAAACACCCCCCTCCCGACTGATAGTTGTGGACATAAAAGTTAAGGGACGACATCAAAAGTTTAATGTAGGATAAAAAGAAACTTAATTCACATAGTTTGTTCACTGACCCTTCTCCACCGTCTTAACTTAATTTGGGAAAATTGATTAACCGATATGGATGTATGTAAAATCGATGTCAAATTAACAAAACTTGCAGCAACTTTTATCCACCCCCCATCCCCAGAATATTTGAATTAAGTTTTTTATCCATTGATCTTTTGATGTCATCCCTAAATTATTTGCGCCAAAAATAAAACATACGAATACTCCAATTAGCAGAAAAATGACTTCCATACTCCTCTATTCGGACTTGGAACCGGCAGTTTACACGGCAAATAATTCCTTTTCTGAATATCTTTTTACTGCTGCTGCAGGGGTACTTCCCAATTTAATGTATGTAGTAGCTTGTAACTTCACTTTATTGTCCAAAAACACAAACATTGAAGGTTGAAATGCATAAAACAGTTCATAATATTTCTTAACAATAATAAAGCCCATATGCATGGTGGGAACAAAGCACTGTGTCATCATTATATGTGGCTCAAACTTAATCAGCAACAGCATTTTTTCCCTCTCTATTGGTATATATTTATCAAATATTCAGCAAAGCAATACGTTTTATTCTTTCTCTTTACATTGAATGTCTAATGCATTTCAAGTCATTTCTCTCCAGATGCTCATCTTCATGGTGAACTATCTCTGAACTTATGATACTTTTAAAGCCAAAAATAAGAATAACTATACATTAATCACTGATATTTATGATAGATATGTGTACAGGTAAATTGGCGCAAATGAGTTCCGAATATTGGCGCAATTGATACATTTGGAAAACTAAATTTGGCGCAAATGATACACCTGAAAAACAGTAATTGGCGCAAAAGGACTGCTGCCAGTAAATCACTGTTTTTTTTCATTGATTATGGTCAATCCCAAAGTTTTACAAGACAAAATGATTCTATTAAAGATGACTTTCTTCTTTGTGTTTTACAGAAATGACAAGATGAACACATATAACGGCCATTTCCGTAAAACCGAGTTCGGGGACATGCCAATTTTATTAGCTAATTATAATGCAAATAGTTATTTTCTTAGGTTCCCAGTTTTTTGCAAAAATGGTGGACCCGGAAAAGGAATATTTTTGGCTTTTTGTTGCAATGGCAACGGTTTTGTTTTTAACTCAAAAGTTAGAAAATCTTGTTTTTAGGATTTTTTATGATATTTTCAATTAAAATTTATTATTAATGAATGGACCACAATTATTTATACATGTTTTATTTAGTTTTATTTTTTTATAGTCACTCGCATACATTATTATTTCAGAAGAATTCAAATACAATTTTCCCCAACAATCGTCAAAAATCGTAATTTTCAGCTTTTCACCTGAAAAAACGGGACGAGTGATGTTCGATTTTTTTTTCATTTAATGATTGGGTACTCATCCCTGAACAAAATGATGTATCATATTGGTATAATATTACTAATAAAAAAATCCAGGTTTCATGCAAACCTTACTTTAAGAGATTCAATAGTATAGTTAATAGTTATCAAAGGTACCAGGCTTATAATTTAAAACGCAAGACGCGCGTTTTGTATACATAAGGCTCATCAGTAACACTCTGATAAAAACAGTTATTAAGCCAAACAAGTACAAAGTTGAAGAGCGTTGAGGAGCCAACATTCCCAAAAGTTGTTCCAAATACGGCTAGGGTTTTTATGCCCTTTTCTTATACTTACAGATCAAGATTTTCACCCCAGTATCACCGTGTTTTATAACAGAAATCAGAAACAAATGATGATCTCCTGTACAGTTCCGTATTGAAAACACGACTTTAATAACAGATAGACAAATACACCTGCTGTTGTTTCCCATCTAACTACTAATACTATTTGAAGTGACTTAAATGAGGATATGGATTGTGTTTACAGAATAAAGAATAATAGAAAAACGAAAAAAGGAGAAAGAAGTGAAAAAAGTAAACAATAAACATGATAAAATTATAAATAACTAATTAAAGAAAATTGAGCAAAACTAAAAAAGACCTGAGAAAAATGATACGAAATACAGAAATGAAGGTTTCACCCTATCAGATCCTCTAATTATTTGATATTTATTAACTTTTAGTTTGTAAATATATCAAAACAGTAATCTGATAACCTATTTTTAGCGCGTTCTCTGGTTGCAATCTCACTGACGAAAACATGCGTCATTTTTGTAAAAGAGGGACGAAAGACACCAAAGGGACAGTCAAGCTCATAAATCTAAAACAAACTGAAAACGCCATGGCTAAAATGAAAAAGACAAACATACAAACAATAGTACACATGACACAACATAGAAAACTAAAGAATAAACAACACGAGCCCCACCAAAAAACTAGGGGTGATCTCAGGTGCTCCGGAAGTGTAAGCATATCCTGCTCCACATTTGGCACCCGTCGTGTTGCTTATGTGATTACAAATCCGGTAAATAGTCTAATTCGGTAGGTCACATTCATGAAAGGGAAGGGGATTGTAGTTACGACGTAAGGAACATATCCGACATGTCCGATATCATTTGTGAAACTGTTATTCCATAACGGTCAACCAACTCGTGATGGCGTCCGTAAAATTTACGAAGGGACGACTTCAACTTCACCATTTGAAACTCTTGGTTTAATAGCTTCCTTATGTGCAGCAACCCTCTATCAAGAAAATCATAAAAGGAAATGCAAGCACGGGAATATCGTATCAATTGGGAGATATATACCCCGTATGCAGGTGCTGCTGGAATGTTGCTACTTAGAAATGGAAAGTTCACAATTGGAAAGCTGAAATCATCTCTTTTGTCGTAAAGTTTTGTTTTCAGCCGACCCTCATTGTCCATGTCTAAATGTAAGTCAAGATATGAGGACGACTTAACTGTATCTGTAGTATCCTTTATCTCTAGCTCGATGGGATAGATGCGTTCCACATACTCACCAAATTTTGAATTATTTAGTGAAAGAACATCATCTATATAGCGGAAAAAAGAGTTAAAGAATATTGCTAACTTCTTATCTTTCTTCCTAAGAAGTTCCTGCATGAAGTCAGCCTCATAATAATAAAGAAACAAGTCGGCAAGTAGAGGGGCACAGTTTGTTTCCATTGGAATGCCGACTAACGATTTTAAGTATAAACAATAGTATATTCTCAAAAGTGCACAAAACACAATAATACAATAGAAAAATAGGACTTCAGAAACATAAAGAACTAATATATACCAGTCTCCCTCTCCCTCTTAATGCGATATTCCTGACACTCATTGTCTTATGTCATATCTTACTGTATTTTGTTATTTTTGGAAATTCGTTATTGTCCGTATGATTACTGTGGATTCATTTATTTTCGTGGGTACCAATTTTCATGGGTACCAATTTTCGTGGGTACCAATTTTCATGGATTGATAATAGCTGAATTTTCTTTGATATTAGGTTTCGTGGTTACTTCCTATAGTAGTTTTACAAGCTTTATGGACTAAGAGCTACTAAGCTTAAGTTTGAAGGCTTTCTGTTGTTCAAGACTATTGGTTGACCTCTATATGTCTTTTATGTTTTGTTTTGTGTTGTTGGGTCACTGCCGTATTGGCGTTTAGCGAAAGCTCATCTTATCCATACACATTGCTATACAAATACCTCTGATATTTTATCCAAAGCTTATTCCCAGAAACATGAATACCAGTCAGATATCAAACCCAATTTGTATCGGATTTTGAAATTTGAAGATCTCGTTAAGTCATCTTTATTTCTAAAAAGATGTAATGTGATGCATTTTTAGTAGCAATATAAAGCCTAGACATATAACGTTGAAGCAATTAAAACTGGGTTTAAGGTATAATTAAGAAGTAATTATGTTATTGATTTTAAATAAAGATTCGTGAAAAGATATCTTTAAGGAAAGGAAGAATCTTCAAAGCATATCCCTTAAAGAATTCATTTACTCAAAATGATCATGGTTTATTGATTAAAACGTATATCCCGAACAATTTCCTAGAAGTACAAATACTTGCATAACATATAGTAACATTATATTTAAAAGTACTGATGACATAAAATGTTTGATGATGATGTAATCATTTCTTTAACACTTTCAAATCTTTATGCGAATAAAGAAAATGTAGTAAGAAAGCCAATGAGACAACTGACGTACACAGTCCGAATGGTGTTGGTGTTTACAACTATATAGGAAACTGTACGGATTTTGAAAATGAGGAAAAATCGAAATCCGTACTGTAAGCTATAAAAGGCCACGGCACACTGTACTTTAAACTTATCGATTGTCGAATCGAGAGGAATGGCTAGGGATATGTCATACATTTTAACTTTTGAGGGGTTTTCGGTGGTCGAATTGTCTAAATTGTTCATCTAGTGTATCACTAGTTTTTTAACACGTAGGTTGTGCGTTCGTATCCGCACTTGACAAAGGGGGACGAAAGGTACCAAAGGGACAATCAAACTCATAAATCTAAAATAAAATGACAACGCCATGGCTAAAAATGAAAAAGACAAACAAACAACAGCTCACATGACACAACATAGAAAACGAAAGAATAAACAACACGAACCCCAAATTAGACCTTTGGTTTTCCCGTTTGAATAGTTTTACACTAGTTATTTTGCGGCCTTTTATAGCTTGTTGTTCTGTTTGAGCCAAAGCTCCGTGTTGAAGGCCGTACATTGACCTATAATGGTTTACTTTTATAAATTGTAATTTGGATGGAGAGTTGTCTCATTGGCACTCACGCCACATCTTCCTATATCTATATAAAGGAAAATAGTAGCATGTTCACAAGTTACACATTATCTTTTTTTTTACATAGAAAACCAAAGAATAAACAACACGAACCCCACGTGTGCGTTCGAAATAATCCTAATTGACTAGGATTGCCTATTTTCCTACCTAACTAAGACGCTAAATAGCGATTCTACTTGGTTAATTTCAAGAGTCGACTACACTAAGATTATACGCATGTTTTGAATGAGAATGAATTGTATATTTGTAGTGGCAGGAGCTGCTACATTCACATGAGTCTACAGGTTTAGACAAAAGAGATTTAAAATATCATAGGCAGTTCGAAAAAGTCATAAATCGAAGAGAAACCGACAAAATAATGTCAATAAAAACCACACAAAAACCACACTATTACGTACATGAGAGACATACATTTATACATTGTACTTGCCTCCCCATGCCGCTAAAGTTATATTTGTTTACAAAAACATCTATTTCTGCAGCACGTTTATTTCAAAGAGACAGATTACATCACATGACAAATATGCATCATCATCATACAAAGGGACACAACTCTCACAACTTTAACATAAAACACATACGACCATACATATAAAGATACATAACATCCCGCCCCCCAAAAGAAATTTCCCAAATTTTCCAAATAGTCTATGTGTTTTTTCCATATACAATATCCAGATAAAGTGAAAATATACTATCATTTCCGTGTTAAATAAAATCTGTTTACAAATAATCTTTGTAAATACATTTATAATAACTGAAATACTCGTGGCTGACCAGTTATCACATCTAGCATCCATTTGCAAACAAACCAGTACCAACTATGCAGAGAAATCCGAACGTCTGGCATCTCAATCTCCCCCTTGGGACATTATGCACGCATTACGTTCATTCAACATAAAACAAATATGCATTTGATACATTTACTCAATCCACTAAATGGGAAATTCTAGAATATGGTCATAAATTTAGCTGTTACAGTATAAAACAAAATGATATATAATCACCAGAGACCTTTAACTATAACAAATGGTAAATATTACATCAATGAAACACTTCATAAGTAACATATGTCAGTAAAAGAAAATACAACTAATTCTCCCTCTCTAATATGTCCAACCTCTCATATTTCACACTCACAAAGTAAACTAAAGATAAAACAAATGGAAAGCTCCAGAAATGTCAATATCAACCTTGGTTTTATTTTGTTACTATTCGCTGTCCAATCAGGCAAACTGTTAACAGAAATGTGATGTATAAACAATACACACAAACCAAATAAATCATAAAAATAAAATCCTTATGACAAAATTGAATGCAGTATTAATGTTAGAAAAAAATCCGTGTTTTCGTTGTAACTTGGGAGTGTATGACGAGATAAATCTGACACGTACCGTCTGGCGTCTTTGTAGTAGAATCTAAATAGTTCAGATCAAACCTGTTACACATTTTCCCATCTTAATCCTAAATACACATATAGGTCAAAATGATAAGTTACTAAAGATAATGCCAATTACTAAGCAATTATTTTCGAAGTACTGTGAGATGATAGGCCGGGATGCACACATACACATACACAGCTGTCTTTCTTGATGTCAGACAAAAACTCCAAATAGCTGTTAAAAGTTTAATTGTTTGTGTAGCAATTTCGACGGCGTCCAACAGTCCAAATTAAAATTAAAGTTCAGATAACAATAAACAATAATTGCGAAAAGCCTTCGATAATAATATGCATGTACAATTTAATTTAAAAACAGTTCCTTGAATGTTACCGTTTTCTTTTGTTGACGAAAACTCTCCTGGTGTTCTGATTATTGGCTAAATCCAAATTAAAAACATCAAAATCTATATGAAATCCAAAAATCGGTTCCAGTGTCAAATGCAATGGTACAGCTATACTCTACTGAACGAAAATTCCAAGATTTAAAATTTAATAATGACGCCGCTAGTCCCGCGGGCTAGACTTTTAGAAAGTTTATTCTTCATCTTTGGGAACAGCTCACATAAAATACACTTAAAGGGATCGTTTTGAAGTCCTCCACCATATTACGTACATGGGAAATATACTTGCCTCCCCATGCCGCTAAAGTTATATTTCTTTAAGAGCAACAAAAACACATCTATTTCCATAGCACGTTTGTTTCAAAGAGAGATAACATCATATGACAAATATGCATCATCATCATACAAAGGGACACAACTCTCACAACTTGAACATAAAACACATATGACCATACATATAAAGATACATAACAACACATAGGCAAGGACAAACAACAGTTGTTAAAATATTATATGACACTAACTACTGAGCAACGTGAACCGAGCAAAACATCTAGGGTGTTCTTAGGTTCTCTGCTTTTGTTATGTTAGCTCAGGGTTTATCATTGCTTTTTTTGTATGTATCCGCTGTCAAATCTTCTTTTCTAGAAATCCAAAGGCAAGTATATTTCATGGTTTCTCAGTAAAGAAACATGATGTCCAGGAATGCAGATTGAAAAATCTGTTCTCTAGGGTCAGCCTCATTTTATTGCATATAAGGAATATTTAGGATGCAAAAATAAAAAAATGAACGGTACAGGGACGAGATAAATATATACTTTTTTTCAAATGAAGGCAACGAAAAAGACATAAACAGAACGATTGGAAATCGTACAGGTATAGAGAGCTCCCTCTATATGCTTGTTTTACAAAAATTAGGTGAAATGCTGATAGGACAACATTGAATTCACCTAGAGGGAGAACTAAAATGCCAAATAAAATACTTTTGTATCCATAACTAATATCATATGGTATATGTTTTGGTTTGTGAGAAAAAATAGGAGGGTGCAACATTTTTTTCCAGCTGTATGTTGTTGGCAAGGGAAGATTCATATCTGTATGCATGTGATTAATTTAATGTATATATATATATATACAAATCTAAACGAGTCTAAATTGAAAACTACGTTCAAACCTATGATTGCGTTAAATAAAAACCGCAATTTTTATACGTGTGCATGTAAAACAAATTTCGTTTGGGTCTAAAACAGCACAAACATTATTTTCCAAAAGACCAAAAAAAGTGAAAAAGTATATTTAAACAAAACGCATTTGACTAACAGGTCGAACAACTGATGTTCTTTAACCCTGCTGACTGCCATTGGCGATTTCCAAATAAAATTGATCACAAGATGTAACAAAACTGATCTTAAATTATATGAATTTAATACTAAACAGAAAAGAAATTTAACTTGTGGCCACGATGTTATGCCACAAACATACGGTGTCAATATTTTTTTAGTACACCAGATCCGGATTTCGACAATAAATGTCTCTTCAGTGATGTTAGGGATCGAAACGGTATTTGGAAGGCCATATAAAAAGTACCCTCATTTTTAGAAAAAGTACTCTCATTTTTAGATAAGACTCTTGAATTTTAAGAGTCAATATAGGATGAACGGATCATAGTAACCGGAGGGAAAATATGATACAAGCCCAAACGAAAAAATATAAACGAGTCTAATAAATATAAATATATATACATAAAGTCATAAATATATACAAGTCTAAATTAAAAACTACGTTAAAACCTATGATTGTGTTGGATAAAAACCGCAATTTTTATACGTGTGCATGTAAAACAAATTTCGTCGTAGAAGGGTCTAAATACAGCACAAACAACATTTTCCAAAAGACCAAAAAGTGAAAAAAGTATATTTAAGGTGGTAACCAACACTTTAACTAAAATCAATTTGGCTCCTTTAATTTTCTTAAAATTTTGAAAAAGTATTTACTTTTGACCCTTTTACAAAAATATAAAAATTTCAAAAAAATTGAACCAACCGTTTTATCAGAAAATTACACTGGTTATATATAGCAGTTTGACAAACACTTATTTTGATCATTGAGAAGTTTAATATTCCCGTAAAATCACAACGTAATTAAAACGTTAACTGATTTTACAGAGTTATCTCCCTGTAGTGTTAGGTACCACCTTAAACAAATATATATATATATCCTTCCTGTTTCGAAAACTTTCCTTAGAGACATTTCAGCAGTCACCGCTAAAATAAAAAAACACCGTCTGATCTTGTCGAACGTTGAAATCTTCAGCAAGAAGAGCAGTAAGGCGTTCCGATAATTACGAATCAATTCCCCATATCTTAGGAATTGCTCGCTTTTAATTTCAACTTTTATCTCATTTAAATGTAAGATGATTACAGAAAATCGAATGCTGAGACGTTAAAAAGTATATACCTGCACTTTAAAAGATCCGACTTAGTATTGCATAATATTTTCTTGTCTATTAAAGACGTCTGCATGCATGTTTTTATATAAGCTTTGGATTTCAAATATTTTGACCACGAGCATCACTGAAGAGACATGTATTGTCGAAATGTGCATCTGGTGCAAGAAAATTAGTACCGTTAATTTTATTGCCCTCTTTTAATCGTTGGGTGCTTCTCATTGACGTATACATGTACTTTTCATTCCTCTTTATTCATATTTGACGGATCAACTTACTTTAAATTGCTGCTTATCCGCTACGCAATCGTCGTTTAGATTTTAGAGCAGGTGTGATGACATGTCAACCAGGGACTGTTACCTTATGAACTAACCTAGAAAAAACCCATGGCACATTGACAGTTTTAATTTCGGTCCTGATATGTATTAACTATATTCCACTGGACAATATAGCACTATTATCACTAGAGTTATTTTTTTTTATCTGTTTGCACTATTTCCACTTTAAATGCTAAATTCATTACGAAGGATATTTTTATTTTAATCTGTATTATTACCCAAAGGTCGGCATGATTTTTATTATACAATCTGTTAAGAAGTTGTGCAATTCCATCAAAAATAAAATTCCCTGGGGATTTTGTTTTGGTAATTTGGTAACTAAACAATCTAATATTTCATCATAAGGCTTAATATAAATGTTATCTGGATTCGGAAATATCCTCTTTGTTACAATCCACTACGTTTTTGATAATTACAGGTAAATATCAGGTAATTTATCTTTGGTCTATGTCAGATAAAATCATAATTCGTGGCCTTGATTGAAGTAAGGTATTTACGGACTATAAACCGAATAATATTTTGTTTCCTAAACTAAAGACAAAAATCACTTAGATGACCTGTAATTAAAAAAAGGCGTAATTTAGGACATTCAAATACTTGATTGGGTTATTTGTATTATTTGATGTAGCTTCTTTGAGACTGCGTGTTTAATTAAACATTTTTATTACAAATATAGGTATAGAATTTAAACTTTGGTCCTGTTTCACAGATTTCTTCAAGTTCAATTTCAAAGCTGAAGATCTTTATTTTTAAACAAATTTAAGGTGTTATGGGTGTCTTCCGTCATCTTGGATTGTGAAAAACAGAAATAACTTATAAATATTAATATTTTTACAAGAATAGATTATTTTTGGTTGTTTTTAAATGTGTTTAAATTGACATTTTAAGGGGAGGTAATTCTAAAAACGTGCATTTTCTGAAGAAATCTACATGTTCACGGAATTTTCCTATTTTGTATTTTAGCCGGGAAAAAACCTACGGTGGCCCTATCTTTTCTTTTGATATTCTCAAAGCATTGTCTGAAAGCTATCTTTTCTTAATCTATTTTACAATTCTATCATTTTGCTTAGTTTCTAATCACGAAATGGTGTTTTTTCCTGTATAATTCATACAATATGTGTCATTTTGTTACACATCCTGTAGCTTGAGCAAATGCACGTGTTTTTTATTATATTTTTGAACATATCAATAAATATTACGTTTTGCAAAGTATGAACAAATTCTATCATTTTTATTTGAGACTCCAATACCACCTTAAGCTTACAGAAACATACATTGCGTCCACAATAGCCTAGAAAACTACATCGGAAGTTTGTAGCGCATGTTAGATATAAAAATAAAAGTCAGACAACATCTGGTTTTGGGATGTAAATATTGAATGGACTTAAACAACAGTTATGTCTATGAGTGGCCGTTCATGTCATTTTAAAGAGTGTGTTCAAGTCCTGCAAAAATAGTTTCAATCGTTTTTTTTTTAAAGAGAGCCGTGATTCAGTGGTTCGTGCATCGGACAACTAACCTAAAAGTTCCTTGTTTGATCATCGGTCCTGGAGAAAATTTCGGGGACTGAATATTCGGCTCTCCCTTGACACCATTTGCAAGTATAGTCTTGAAAAAGGATAATAGTCCGTCGTAAGGAGAAGATAATTGACTGACCTGTGTGAAGAGAGAGCCATATCTCTTGCACGTAAAACACATCCTTTGTAGATTTCGAAAAGAGGGCAAGCTTATGCCGCTACAAGACAGCACTCGCACCCGCAAAGTGGAAAGGGGTTAATATAAGTTGCAATAACTTGTTTCCCAATTCACTATCAGTAAATATGTTTAAACTAAACTGACATAGTCACTGCAGGTTTTTAAGTTGAAGCGTAGAATTAAACAGTTACAATTCTATTTAGTTTATTTTTTGTTTTTTGTCTATGAGTCATTGGCGTGACATATTCAATTCTTATTTAAAAAGTAACAATCCTGATTTCCGGGAACACGACATGTGTTCTGAAATAACCTTGATCAGATGTACACAAGAATAATAGTTTGGGAAACCATGAATATTAAATCCTTTTAGAGATTATAATCCAATAGAGACCAAACAAACAAGTCACATGTGTCTAAAGTTTTAAAACAATACAAAATGAAATGTACATCTACTGTTGCAAATACATCAAATACAACTATAAAGATTGTAAATGATACAAATGGATAACAGACAAAACTACATCTTTGTTTACTTACCGTTTTGATGGGAATCATGACACTTTTCGACAAAAAAGATGATATAACACGATTTAACTGTTTATGAATAATTTCGTGTGTCTGATCGAGAAAGAAAACAGTTTGTTAAGGCTGCATTTCATTTTACCCAATAATAACAACAACCCGCAAATGATTAAAACAGGAAAAAGAACGGCAACTCTTGCAATATTTTCCGTTTTGTTTCAGTTTACTTCTTTTTACATAATGATTTGTTGATTGCATTTACAAGATTTTCAAATATTCTAATCACCAGAATTTACTTTGAAGTCAATAAAATGTGAGTTAAAAAGTGATGTTACCGATTCATGTATAAAATACAGCCACCCTCTGACGTCAGAGAGCCCTGTTATCAGTCTAAAAGTTTATAGAGATAAACGATATCATAGAGCACAATGTTACGTTTGATGATTTCGTCAATTTCATATAGTTTAAAAAAAGATATCGATTGCCAAATAAGTTGAGTTAATTTAACGTCACCTCGTGTTGTTGGTTAAATATGTTTTTAACAAATCTGGTAACTTTGGTATTCTAAAAGCCTGATGAAGGTAGATATATGCTGTAATCTCTTATCAGCATGCAATCCTTTGATCAAATTTGAGTCTTATATGCTTCTAAAGACCAAAAAAATATCATTTCAGTTGCATAATTAAAAACTCAATGAACCATTTCTTACGCCATTCAATGTAACAATGAGGCTCTCTCAATATCTAGCAATTAACATAAAAACTAAATATCAAATAAAAACAACAACAAAGTTGGTGTGTATATATGTAATAAATAAACTGTAATGTAAAATGATATGAACAAATTCCTGACAATTACGGCTATCCAAGTAGGTTCCCAATATCTGCTGCTCTAAAATATATAAAGAAAAATTTTAAAAATAATCATTTGTATATATAAAGTAATTTTTTTTTAAATGTGTGGAATTTTCGAGATTCATTAGTTGCCTTTTGTTGTAAATCTAAAAGTTTTCGGAGCGAAATATCCGAACAGATCAAATCTGGAAATAGAGGCCATTTTTTTTTCAAAATTAAAAATAAACAAAAGTTTGTTGATTACTCGATAGTTGGAACCAAATTAAAACAAACAGGGGAAAAACAACATACTTTGAACTTATGAAAAGTACAGTGTTAAAATTATTGCTTTTAAATTAATTTATTTGAAATAGTACTTACACCATTTCACAGATGTAGGTAGTTGGTACTGTACAAGGACCATCTGTCCAAGAATAATTGAAACCTATAACTGGATCAACTCTCATAGCTACACAATTCTCGTTTCCCCCTCTGTTGTTTGGCTGGGTAGGTCCCCAGTTAAAGTATGTTGCCTGCTTGCCGTTTGCTATCCAGTGAAATTCCCCTTCAGTTACAAGGTCATTTAATCCTATGTACATTCCAATGGAATCTGATAAAACAAACAAAAATGTTGCTGGTATAAAACAAAACATGTTAGTTGCATCAATCGATTATTTATTTTTAAAGTTACGCTGCGATTTTTTATTTTTTTTTTGTATTTTGATGATAGAAGATATGGTATTAGTGCCCATTGGACAACTCTCCATCCAAGTTACACTTCGTAAAAGTAAACCAACATATGACAAAGTACGGTCTTTAACACGGTTTCTTGGCTCACACTGAAAAGCAAGGCATAGAAGGCCCCAACAAATACTAGTGTAAAACCATTCAAACGGGATAACCAACGGTCTAAACTATTATATCAAATACTGTACATACCAACAATTGAGCAAGATGATATAATAATTATAGTGTGATATATACGATATTATCGTTTTCCAGGCTTACCGGAACATGTGTTTCCGTTTTAGTATGCTACTTCCTACTATTCAAACAAATGAGGGTTTGAGATTTGAACACGTTAGGTCACTCTCTGTTTTGTAATGCATTGTTGTTATATGAACGTAATTGAAACAATGTTCTTTTTTTCATCTTCTTGTTAAGTTCCTCATTTGTTATTTGCCATGATAGGATAACATAACAAATCGATAGTAATTAAGACAGCCAAGCTTGATAAAACCTTGAACAAGTAGCAAACTTATATTGAGGTAATTTAAGATAGAGAAAAAAAGTTGCGCTCCATCATTAATGTTAAATCTAACGTCTACGCATCCTTACTTATTTTGATCATTAAATTTGCAAGAAACTGTTGTGTTTTTGCATCATCAACGGTAGCTAATGATGCAGATCTTCCATATTGACGTCCAATCACTTCACACAGTTTCTGTTAAAAGATAAAGAAATATTACTTTCAAATTTCAAAACAAACATTTATTCAGCATGTTGGTATAATATGATACCATTAATTTAAATGACAAAGTTAACATATTTTCAGTCATTTCTCTCCCTTAAAAAACAGCATAGGTTCTTCCATGCTTACACATTTCAAACAAAAGTACATTCCTACTTAACCGACTGCTTAGGTATAACCATGATGAAATATGCTACATTAAGAAAATGTATCCCGCTCCTAATATTATTTCGATGATCTTATTCTAAGACTGTAGTCCCTTAAGCTTGTTATTCAAAGTTATTGATATCATATACAAGATCACGTGATGTGAAATAAGATGCAACAGTTGTTGACCGGTGTTCAAAACGCATGTATCCGATGAGAAAGATACAATTCAATGATAAACAAAAAAACTTGAGGGATTCAAATACTGTACACCAACTTCTTTTCGCGGATAATTTGTTCTGGCCCTTTTAAGCCGACTTCGTGTTGATTTCATTTTATTTTTATTAGCGATTTTTAAATTCACTAAATGCAGTAAGATTAGGAAATAAATTATCGCGACGATTTATATTCGAGTAATTTAACTAGTCGCAAAGGTCGCGAAATTAAATCGCTCGCGAAAACTAATTGGTTTTCAGTAACTTTAAAAGAGTCGAGCCTAGATGTGTTTAAAAAGTAATCGACTTCTGCTTCCGCTCATTATCTGTCATTGGAATTCATACTCATCCAAAATCGGGAATAAGACAAACTCCATACCGTGATTTATACAAAACATGCAAAAAGAGTAATTATAAATCATAGTAAAAGACCAAAATTATAATAAGAACACTTAATTTTCTATCCGCCCTCTGCTGATTTCATTTTTACTCACCAGTGAATCGGCAAATGTCTCGTTGTCACGGCTAAGAAAGAAACACTTGTCTCCATAATGACTCCAACTAGTAGGACATGCACAAAATACTGAAATCAAAATTAGTTTTTGTATATCCTTTCATACAGAATAAAAATGCTGAGAACTGTCTAATATTTACAAACAAATGATATAAAGAGATTTGTCACATTCAAGGAACAGAAGAATAATACATGTTACATTTTATTCGACGCTCAGTTTATTTGCATCACGATGAAAACCTGTTTCAAACGGATTCCAGTATTTGGTAATCGGACTAAAAGCACATGGTGTTCTTTATCCCAATAAATCGTCGCATCTATAACTGTTCGAGCTATCTATAATAAAGTTACTTTTTTCATCACAAAAATATTGTAAAAACAAAGCTAGGAAAAGCCTGATTTCGCAAATAATATAACGTTCGTACTTTTTTTTGTTACTATGTTCTCTTATTCTTTCTTTTCGGTTGTTTTTGTATGGTGCAAAAACGTTGGCCATTTATACATACATATGAAGGCTTTTATAAAAACTTTGCTGTGACTTACGCTTTTACACAGTAAACTAACAGTTGATATATGATTTATGTTGCCTCAAACATTGATAAACTTATCACAGTAGTACGATAATTACTTCGTATGCCAAATGAGCGTACAATATGGTAAAAATTAAAAATAATCTATCGCTATTCGTAATCATTTTGGGTTAATTTTATAAACAAATTGATCAAAATTTTCGCTGATTTTTAATTGGTTTGCAAGGCAGCAATATCATTTTAGGTTATGTTCGTGCAACATTTACTTATAGTATTTGGTGGGGAAGGGTATTGCAGGTGTTCAGCATTTATATGTTTATCAAAGTCGAAATCAGCAAAAAAGATCTTTTCGTTAACTGATCCGGTACACATAAATACATTCATTTACAAGTTAAACATTAAATCGAACAGACCTAAACATTCTAGATGATGAGTTTGTCTGTCTATTTAAATCAAAATAATGTATGCATGGTATGTATCGGGTTATATGATTGTTAGCAGGCTTTGAATGTTATCGCAAGGGATAATTTGATGGCATGGATTTGACAGCTATGCTTATCTTAACATTTACTTTAATCCTTATGTCCATAAATCAAAGAGGGACGAAAGATACCAAAGGGACAGTCAAACTCATAAATCTAAAACAAACTGATGACAACGCCATGGCTAAAAATGAAAAAGACAACAGAAAAACAATAGTACACATGACACAACATAGAAAACTAAAGAATAAACAACACGAACCCCACCAAAAACTAGGGGTGATCTCAGGTGCTCCGGAAGGGTAAACTACACGAAGAGGCATTTAATTATATAGAACAGATTGACTCTTGAAGAATTAGTTCAATATTACATTACATGCATAGTATGTATGCTTCATTCTAATAATTTATTTTGATTGGCTAACAGCATTCACGCGTCGTCAGTCTGAAACTAACGTTCATTTTGAAATGTAACATTCATCATGACACGAGCTTCGGCAATAAAGTGCACTGGTAAATAAAAGAAAAACTTATTTTCAATCTTGTTTTCATCATCCTAGCAAAATATTAAATTATAAGTATTGACTTCTTCTTTTAGTAATTTCATAGGGTTGTAAAAGCGATGTCCCTGTTTACATTTTTAGAATGAAGCATTTCGGCGCTTTATACTAAATGTACATCGGTAAACGCTTGTACACCCCAAAATATTTAAGGAGCATTAAAATATTAAGAAAAAGGACTTACCAACTGTGGCTACAAATGCCAGAACACAAATTTTCATACAAACAAAAGACATTCTGTTATATTAGGCAGCAGTTTGAATATTGAATGTTGCATTTCTAGAGGCGATATTTATATTCGTTAATTATCTCAAGTTCGTGATGTCAAACAATTGCAGACAAACTGGAATGGGGTGTAACATTTGGGGCAACACAAAGTCAAGGTCTACTTAGTTATTACTGATAATGGACCAACTTTTATGACTGGTATTCATACAGACCATTTTGATAAAAAGGTCAAATTTCAGAACAAGATTATTTGGAATATAATTTGGAACATTTATCAGGATAAGGATAAAAGCGATAGATCGTGATTTCCTATGTGATTAATTATTGAAATTTGAATAAGAATATGCATCAGTACATGAGGTGAACTATGAGAATGTTAATCGGAATATCCATTATGAGTGCCTCTGATGACTTTCACCTCGACGGAATGCGCGTCTTCCGTGCAAACTTATAAGCTTCATAGATGTGATGCGTTTGTAGTACAAGTAGAAAACTTGACAACTTAGTATGTGCACACGAAACATATTTCCAGAATAAGCTTTAACCAATGCTCATATATTTCAGTTGCAACCAGGGGTCAAAATGATGTTTGATATGATCCATTGTCTCAGAGAGAATTTCCTCTAGCCATACAAAGCCTTCCGAAAACAAATTTTGAGTTACATAGGAGAAGATAGGTTATATAAAATGCTTTTTTTTAGAAAATGCAAATACAAAAAAAATATAATGTGTAACTTGTGAACTTGCTATTACTTTCCTTTATATAGATATAGGAAGATGTGGCGTGAGTGCCAATGAGACAACTCTCCATCCAAATTACAATTTATAAAAGTAAACCATTATAGTTCAATGTACGGCCTTCAACACGGAGCTTTGGCTCACACCGAACAACAAGCTATAAAGGGCCGCAAAATAACTAGACTAAGTGTAAAACTATTCAAACGGGAAAACCAAAGGTCTAATTTGGGGTTCGTGTTGTTTATTCTTTAGTTTTCTATGTTGTGTCATGTGTGCTATTGTTTGTTTGTCTTTTTCATTTTTAGCCATGACGTTGTCAGTTTGTTTTAGATTTATGAGTTTGACTGTCCCTTTAGTATTGTGACGTTTTTGACAGATAGCAGTGGCTTAATTTTTATTGATATGGTCTATATTTTGTTGTACTATTATTTAGCTAATCTGGTAAATACATTATGTATAATGGAGACTTCATGCTTTAACGTAAATACAATTTACATTATTTTGTCTATATTTCTGCCAACCGTCCTTTGTATTATTTTATTAAAGCAGTAAATGTGTGCATATTATTTCATTATTACCTATACATGGTTTAATCGTTTTAATATTGTATGTTCCAGAATGAAAGAAAACGTGTGTTTTCTTACCGGCAGCTTTTGATTAATTTTACGTTACTTTCACTTTCGCTTTTACAGGATGTCAAGAGTATTATTATAAATATAGTGACAATAGAAATCGTATAATTTGTAGACTGTTCGGGACATGTTTTAGATATATTTTTGTATGTTTTTCAAAATAGGGATTAATGTTAGAATGTTTTATGTAAGGTTTATGTAGAAGAGAGTTTTATTCTGATTATTGTAATAAGTTCTGATGAACTATTTTTGCACCGACGTTGCGCATCTTTTCACAGTAATAGGGCTGTAATGACGTCATTTGATCAGACGTTTAGTGCAAAGATATGTACCTTATAAGGAAGTTTCCTTATTAGGTCATTGATTTCACCCATATTTGGAATTTCTCTCACGCGAAACAACAACACTAGCGTAAGATTCATAGTATTTTACGTCAGTTCCAGCTTGTCCCTACCGCCGGCTAGCAGCTTTTTTTACGTGTCTCATAAATTTCAAGGTACAGTTTTTCTAAAGCAGCAGTTTAAGTTCCAGAATTTTGCAATATATATGCAATATAATTATTTATGCAGTTCATTTAATTGTTCCAGTTTTTAACGGAGGCAGAAATTTAATAGTTATCTTGTTTTCTAAATATTATAAGTTTTGAGAATAAAGTTTGATGATGCATTTAAACTTTGAAAAGGGGAAAGGTGCGTAAAGTCGGCAAACATGTCCGTTTCTTTTAAATATTCAGTGCTGCTGTTAATATATTTTTATGATATAGAAAGAGGCTTACGAAAATTGTGACTTATTTATTTGTGTAGTATTTTACATGTATTTATATGGAGAGTTGCTGATAGAATCTGTGTTTCTTGAATGTTGATTTTTGGTGTAGCTGTTTTAGAGTATTATTATTGTTCGTCTAATTTATACGGAATATTGTTAATTGTTGATTGTTGTTTTAAGAGATTTATTTATGTTAATCCGTGCTCCAGTTGTTTATTATATTATGTCTGGTGAATAAAAGTTATTATACACTTGAAACGATTTTGTGTTTGCATTCAGAGCATCAACGTAAGGGCGGATCTGATACCTTATTACATTACATATAAAAATACAATCCGTCTCACACACACACACACATAAAAAGGAGACTGTGCTGACCTAGAAACTATATTTGTGTGATATGCAGTATGCAGTAGCAGCAGCAGTAACTATCTTGAGCCTTCATATTTCCCGAAAATTCTTTTGGTTCGTTGTTTGTGTCTGTCTAATGTAATGGTTGGTTTGGTTGGTTAGAAAGGTTCTCACCGGTTAGCGAACACGTTACAGTATCTTTTGTCCCTCTTTTATACACATTTTACTTTAAGAGTTACATATATTTCCCCTGATATATGACAGATAAGAACAATTGAATTAAAAAAAAAAGCAAATAACATAAATCAAAACGTTTTTTTTTTTTAAATTATACAGCGAATCACTAACACATGTTACATTTCTTTATTTACATAAATTATCCTTCATACACATTTGCATTTTAAAGCAAAGAATTAGCCAACTGTGTGCTTCTATTTTACAACACAATAACGTTAGCTGAATATATGACTTTCACAATGTAGGACAATAGTAAATGCGTCTGATACCTGATTGCCTACGGATAAACCCTGTTTGTTGTATGGTTTTTATTAGTTTAGGAAACTTTGTTGAATTTTTCTACCCTAGGAATAGATTACCTTAGCTATATTTGGCAAATAGTTTAGAATTATGGGTCCTCGATGCTTTACAACTTCGTACTTTATTTGGCTTTTTTGCAACATTTTCGAGCGTCACTGATGAGTCTTAGTAAAAGAAGACGCGCGTCTGGAACACATATATAATTCCAATCATGATATTTATGATAAGTTTATTCATTTTTCTTTTTCTGCAGAGTTTTGTGAGCTGTTGTTATTTCTTCGTCTATTTTTTTTCTTCGGCATGATGTTTCATATCAAATTTTCGTCGAGGAATGATTTAAATGAAAAAAATAAGGTATTACAATACTGAGTAACCTTAATTAATAATCACCAGCAAGGCCGTAACTATTGTTTTAAAATAATTGTGTTTTGTTGTGTGAGCCTTCTTTTTGCACATATCGTACATAAATATGTTTTCATATACATGTATGACTTTCAAAAACAAACAACATGCTAGAATAAGTAAATAAAACCCTGTTGAAATTGGACGCAGCGTCATTATTGCTGTTATCAATACTACCAGTGGAAGAAACATTTACAATGATGACTGAGGCTTGGCACATTAATTATTATGACACAAAGCATTGACTATCAATATGTTTATATAACTTCTCACACATACTTGATTACATGGATCTCAAGATATGTAACTACTATGATGCTAAAATGAATGATAAAATTGAGAAAGGAATTGGGGAATGTGTCAAAGCGACAACAACCCGGCCATAGAACAGACAACAGCCTAAGGCCACCAATGGGTCTTCAATGTAGCAAGAAACTCCCGCACCCGTAGGCGTCCTTCAGTTGGCCCCTTAAAATATGTACATGTATACTAGTAAAATGATAATGGACTTCGTACTAAAGTCCAAACTATACACAAGAAACTAAAATTAAAAATAACACAAGACTAATAAAGGCCAGAAGCTCCTGACTTGGGACAGGCGCAAAATTGCGGCGGGGTTAAACCTGTTTATGAGACCTCAACCCTCCCCTATACCTCTAGCCAATGTAGAAAAACAATACGCACATTAAAATTCAGTTTAAGAGAAGTCCGAGTCCGATGTCAGAAGATGTAACAAAAGAAAATAAATAAAATGACAATAATACATAAATAACAACAGACTACTAGCAGTTAACTGACATGCCAGCTCCAGACCCAAATGCATGTAAAACAAATTTCGTTGTAGAATGGTCTTAATACAGCACAAACAACATACAATTTTTTCAAAAGACCAAACAAGTGAAAAAGTATATTTTAACAAAACGCATTTGACTATAAACAGGTCGAACAACTGATGTTCTTAAACCCTGCTGACTGCCATTAGTGATTTCAAATACAAAAGGATGATCACAAGATGTAACAAAATGGATCTTAATATAAATTTTAATACTAAACAGAAAACCATAAGTTTGCGGCAATGATGTTATACCACAAACATGAATGCAAAACATGTGTACACCAAATCCAGATTTCGACAATGCATGTCTCTTCAGTGATGTAAGGGATAGAAACGGTATTTGGAAGGCCATATAGTTTATCTCAATTTTAAAAGGATACATACTTGAATTAAATGAAACAAAATAGGATGAATAGATAATATAAACCGGAAGGAAAATATGATACAAGCCCAAACGACAATATGTAAACAAGTCTAAATTGTAAACTACGTTCAAACCTATGAATGCGTTGGATAAAACCCGCAATTTTGATTATTGTGCATGTAAAACAAATTTCGTTATTGAAGGGACTAAATACAGCACAAACAACATATTCCAAAAGACCAAAAAGGTGAAAAGATATATTTAAACAAAACGCATTTGACTAACAAGTCGAACAACTGATGTTTTTAAACCCTACTGACTGCCATTGGCGATTGCCAAATAAATTGATCACAAGATGTAAAAAAATGGATCTAAATATTAATTTAATACTAATCAGAAAACCATAAACTTGCGACAAAGATGTTAAACCACAAATATAATGTACAAAAAAATTGTACACCAGTTCCGGATTTCGACAATACATGTATCGTCAGTGATGTTAGGAATCGAAACGTTATTTAGAAGGCCATAAAATTTACCTTAAATTTCACTTGTGTCTCTACATATGATGTTCAGGTAAAACTATATTAGTTTTATATTGTAAAGAAATAAAGATTGCTGTCCTTTAAGGTAGTACCCAACACTTTCACTAAAATTAATTTGGCTCGTTTAATTTTCGTAAAATTTTGTCAAAGTATTTACTTTGACACTTTAACAAAAATATAGAAATATAAAATTTTTTGAACCAACCGTTTTGTCAGAAAAATTACACTGGTTATATACCAATTTGACAAACACCAATTTTGATCATTGAGAAGCTTAATATTCTTTTTACAACACAACGTAATTAAAACGTTTAACTGACTTTACAGAGTTATCTCCCTGTTGTGTTAGGTACCACCTTAATAATCAGAATAGATTGATCTGATTTATTTCACATCGTGCTCATACTGATGAAAAATATACGTTATACGTAATATATAACATTTGTTCATTTTATTGTTATTTTATGGTGATGTTCTACCCTTTAGACTTGTTATATTTATATATTGCTACATATATAACATGTGTAACGTCTTTGTAGTCTTAATCCATCCTAAATCTTAAAATTGTTATCGAATAGATAGCATTTCTGACTGAGACAATTTATCATACAAAAATATATAGTTTTGACCTCTCTTTTCAACTCTTAAACCATCTACGGATTTTTCTTACATGACATTTATCATTAATGGGCAGCGGTTAAAGCTTATTTGATAATATGTTTCGTGCACACAGACATAATTTTCAATGGTTTACAGTTTTATACTGGTACTGAAAGTCCCTAATCACATGCCGAAATCAAATGACAAAACACATCAAAAACGAATGGACAACAATTGTCATATTCCTGACTTTGTAATGCATTTTCACATGAACAAAATGGTGGAATAAACCTGGTTTACATTCAATGTAACAATGAGGCTCTCTCAATATCTAGCAATTAACATACAAACTAAATATCAAATAAAAACAACAACAAAGTTGGTGTGTATATATGTAATAAATAAACTGTAATGTAAAATGATATGAACAAATTCCTGACAATTACGGCTATCCAAGTAGGTTTCCAATATCTGCTGCTCTAAAATATATAAAGAAATATTTTAAAAATAATCAGTTGTATATATAAAGTAATCTTTTTTTAAATGTGTGGAATTTTCGAGATTCATTAGTTGCCTTTTGTTGTAAATGTAAAAGTTTTCGGAACAAAATATCCGAACAGATAAAATCTGGAAAACGAGGCCATTTTTTCAAAGTTAAAAATAAACAAAAGTTTGTTGATTACTCGATAGTTGGAACCAAATTAAAACAAACAGGGGAAAAACAACATACTTTGAACTAATGAAAAGCACAGTGTTAAAATTATTGCTTGTAAATTGATTTCTTTGAAATAGTACTTACACCATTTCACAGATGTAGGTAGTTGGTACTGTACAAGGACCATCTGTCCTAGAATAATTGAAGCCTATAACTGGATCAACTCTCATAGCTACACAGTTCTCGTTTCCCCTTCTGTTGTTTGGCTGGGTAGGTCCCCAGTTAAAGTATGTTGCCTGCTTGCCGTTTGCTATCCAGTGAAATTCCCCTTCAGTTACAAGGTCATTTAATCCTATGTACATTCCAATGGAATCTGATAAAACAAACAAACATGTTGCTGGTATAAAACAAAACATGTTAGTTGCATCAACCGATTATTTATTTTTTTAAGTTACGCTGCGATTTGTTTTTTTGTATTTTGATGATAGAAGATATGGTATTAATGCCCATTGGACAACTCTCCATCCAAGTGACACTTCGTAAAAGTAAACCATCATAGGCCATTTAAACGGGATAACCAACGGTCTAAACTATTATATCAAATACATACTAACAATTGACCAAGATGATATAATAATTATAGTGTGATATATACGATATTATCGTTTTCCAGGCTTACCGGAACATGTGTTTCCGTGTAAGTATGCTACTTCCTACTATTCAAACAAATGAGGGTTTGAGATTTGAATACGTGAGGTCACTCTGTGTTTTGTAATGCATTGTTGTTATGTGAACGTAATTCAAACCAGTTTTTTTTTTTATCGTCATGTTAAGTTCCTCATTTGTTATTTGCCATGATAGGATAACATAACAAATCGGTAGTAATTAAGACACCCAAGCTTGATAACAACTTAAACGAAGTGGCAAAATTGTATTAAGGTAATGCAAGATAGAGAAGAAAAGTTGCACTCCATCATATATGATAAATCTAACGTCTACGTATCCTTACTTATTTTGATCATTAAATTTGCAAGAAACTGTTGTGTTTTTGCATCATCAACGGTAGCTAATGATGCAGATCTTCCATATTGACGTCCAATCACTTCACACAGTTTCTGTTAAAAGATAAAGAAATATTACTTTCAAATTTCAAAACAAACATTTATTCAGCATGTTGGTATAATATGATACCATTAATTTAAATGACAAAGTTAACATATTTTCAGTCATTTCTCTCCCTTAAAAAACAGCATAAGTTCTTCCATGCTTACACATTTCAAACAAAAGTACATTCCTACTTAACCGACTGCTTAGGTATAACCATAATGAAATATGCTACATTAAGAAAATGTATCCCGCTCCTAATAGTATTTCGATGATCTTATTCTAAGACTTTAGTCCCTTAAGCTTGTTATTCAAAGTTATTGATATCATATACAAGATCACGTAATGTGAAATGAGATGCAACAGTTGTTGACCGGTGTTCAAAACGCATATATCCAATGAGAAAGATACGATTCAATGATAAACAAAAAAACTTGAGGGATTCAAATACTGTACACCAACTTCTTTTCGCGGATACTTTGTTCCAGCCCTTTTAAGCCCACTTCGTGTTGATTTAATTTTATTTTTATAGCGATTTTTAAATTCACTAAATGCAGTAAGATTAGGAAATAAATTATCGCGACGATTTATATTCGCGTAATTTAACTAGTCGCAAAGGTCACGAAATTAAATCGCTCGCGAAAACTAATTGGTTTTCAGTAACTTTAAAAGAGTCGAGCCTGGATGTGTTTAAACAGTAATCGACTTCTGCTTTCGCTCATTATCTGTCATTGAAATTCACACGCATCAAAAATCGGGAATAAAACAAACTCCATACAGCGATTTATACAAAACATGCAAAAAGAGTAATAATTATTATAAATCATAGTAAAAGACCAAAATTATAATAAGAACACTTATTTTTCTATTCTCCCTCTGCTGATTTCATTTTTACTCACCAGTGAATCGGCAAATGTCTCGTTGTCACGGCTTAGAAAGAAACACTTGTCTCCATAATGACTCCAACTAGTAGGACATGCACAAAATACTGAAATCAAAATTAGTTTTTGTTTATCCTTTCATACAGAATAAAACTGCTGAGAACTGTCTAATATTTACAAACAAATGATATAAAGAGATTTATCACATTCAAGGAACAGAAGAATAATACATGTTACATTTTATTCGACGCTCAGTTTATTTGCATCACGATGAAAACCTGTTTCAAACGGATTCCAGTATTTGGTAATCGGACTAAAAGCACATGGTGTTCTTTATCCCAATAAATCATCGCATCTATAACTGTTCGAGCTATCTATAATAAAGTTACTTTTTTCATCACGAAAATATGAATATTGTAAAAACAAAGCTAGGAAAAGCTTGATTTCGCAAATAATATAACGTTCGTACTTTTTTTTTTTGTTACTATGTTCTCTTATTCTTTCTTTTCGGTTGTTTTTGTATGGTGCAAAAACGTTGGCCATTTATACATACATATGAAGGCTTTTATAACAACTTTGCTGTGACTAACGCTTTTACACAGTAAACTAACAGTTGATATATGGTTTATGTTGCCTCAAACGTTGATAAACTTATCACAGTAGTACGAGAATTACTTCGTATGCCAAATGCGCGTACAATATGGTAAAAAATAAAAATAATCTATCGCTATTCGTAATCATTTTGGTTCAAATTTATAAACAAATTGCTCAAAATTTTTGCTGATTCTTAATTGGTTTGCAAGGCAACGATATCATTTTAGGTCATGTTCGTGCAACATTTAATTATAGTATTTGGTGGGGAAGGGTATTGCAGGTGTTCAGCATTTATATGTTTATCAAAGTCGAAATCAGCAAAAAGATATTTTCGTTAACTGATCCGGTACACATAAATACATTCATTTACAAGTTAAACATTAAATCGAACAGACCTAAACATTCTAGTTGATGAGTTTGTCTTTCTATTTAAATCAAAATAATGTATGCATGGTATGTATCGGGTTATATGATTGTTGGCAGGCTTTGAATGTTATCGCAAGGGATAATTTGATGGCATGGATTTGACAGCTATGCTTATCCTAACATTTACTTTATCCTTATGTCCATAAATCAAAACTACACGAAGAGGCATTTAATTATATAGAACAGATTGACTCTTGAAGAATTAGTTCAATATTACATTACATGCATTGTATGTATGCTTCATTCTAATAATTTATTTTGATTGGCTAACAGCATTCTCGCGTCGTCAGTTTGAAACTAACGTTCATTTTGAAATGTAACATTCATCATGATAGGAGCTTCGGCAATAAAGTGCACTGGTAAATAAAAGAAAAACTTGTTTTCAATCTTGTTTTCATCATCCTAGCAAAATATTAAATTATAAGTATTGACTTCTTCTTTTAGTAATTTCATAGGGTTGTAAAAGCGATGACCCTGTGTAATTTTTAGAATGAAGCATGTCGGCGCTTTATACTAAATGTATATCGGTAAACGCTTGTACACCCCAAAATATTTAAGAAGCATTTAAATATTAAGAAAAAGGACTTACCAACTGTGGCTACAAATGCCAGAACACAAATTTTCATACAAACAAAAGACATTCTGTTATATTAGGCAGAAGTTTGAATATTGAATGTTGCATTTCTAGAGGCGATATTTATATTCGTTAATTATCTCAAGTTCGTGATGTCAAATAATTGCAGACAAACTGGAATGGGGTGTAACATTTGGGCCAAACACAAAGTCAAGGTCTACTTAGTTATTACTGATAATGGACCAACTTTTATGACTGGTATTCATACAGACCATTTTGATAAAAAGGTCAAATTTCAGAACAAGATTATTTGGAATATAATTTGGAACATTTATCAGGATAAGGATAAAAGCGATAGATCGTGATTTCCTATGAGAATGTTAATCGGAATATCCATTATGAATGCCTCTGATGACTTTCACCACGTGCGTCTTCCGTTCTAACTTATAAGCCACATACATTTGATGCGTTTGTAGTTCAAGTAGAAAATTGTAATCACTTGACAATTTAGTATGTGCACACGAAACATCTTTCCAGATTAAGCTTTAACTAATGCTCATATATTTCAGTTGCAACCATGAGTCAAAATGATGTTTGGTATGATCCATTGTCTCAGAGAGAATTTCCTCTAGCCATACAAAGCCTTCCGAAAACAAACTTTGAGTTACAAAAGAGAAGATAGGTTATATAAAATGCTTTTTTTTTAGAAAATGCAATTAAAAAAAAAATAATGTGTAACTTGTGAACTTGCTTCTTCTTTCCTTTATATAGATATAGGAAGATGTGGCGTGAGTGCCAATGAGACAACTCTCCATCCAAATTACAATTTATAAAAGTAAACCATTATAGGTCAATGTACGGCCTTCAACACGGAGCTTTGGCTCACACCGAACAACAAGCTATAAAAGGCCGTAAAATAACTAGTGTAAAACTATTCAAACAGGACAACCAAAGGTCTAATTTGGGGTTCGTGTTGTTTATTCTTTAGTTTTCTATGTTGTGTCATGTGTGCTGTTGTTTGTTTGTCTTTTTCATTTTTAGCCATGACGTTGTCAGTTTGTTTTAGATTTATGAGTTTGACTGTCCCTTTGGTATCTTTCGTCCCTCTTTTATACACATTTTACTTTAAGAGTTACATATATTT
Organism: Mytilus galloprovincialis; assembly: GCF_965363235.1. NCBI lineage: Eukaryota > Metazoa > Mollusca > Bivalvia > Mytilida > Mytilidae > Mytilus > Mytilus galloprovincialis. Next base: position 21,557,415 of record NC_134846.1, read on the forward strand.
CCCCTGATATATGACAGATAAGAACAATTGAATTAAAAAAAAAGCAAATAACATGAATCAAAACCTTTTTTTTTTTAAATTTTTCAGCGAATCATTAACACATGTTACATTTCTTTATTTATATAAATCATCTTACATACACATTTGCATTTTAAAGCAAAGAATTAGCCGATTGTGTGCTTCTATTTTACAACACAATAACGTTAGTTGAATATATGACTTTCACAACGTAGGAAAATAGTAAATGCGTCTGATACCTGATTGCATACGGATAAACCCGGTTTGTTGTATGGTTTTTATTAGTTTATGAAACTTTGTTGAATTTTTGAAATACGCAGTCTTTTCTACCCCAGGAATACACTACAGTCCAGGTGGACTTTGTCATTTCCACTCGCCCACGGTGGACAAACCAATGCCGTCCACTCTCTGTCCACGGCCGTTGTCCACCGTAGGCGTGGTGCCCACCCTATGCCGTGGACTTCCGTGGGCGTATTGTCCACCCTATACAGAGGACAGTCGTGGGCGTGGTGTCCACCCTATACCGAGGACAGCCGTGGACATACAATGCCCACGGTAAACGGTGGGAAGAAGTATGCACAGTTCTAGATATAACTCGTGATTTTCGGATACATTTGATGCTTTTTAAGGGGTTTATTCCAATAAAATCTTTTTGTAAAGTAATTTGCAATATTTCATGCACTTTTTATCTTTGTAAGAGACGTTTAAGGGTCATAACCTTTACCAGTTCACCGAATGAATCAACTTTGCCAACAGGTGATAATAAAATTGACAAGTTTGTAGAATGTGGAAGGTTACCGAAGGAGATTTCGCTTAACAACATTTTATTTATGTTTTAATCATTAGAGAAAAAGATTCTCGCATAGTAGCTCGTGGGTTTTCGGATTTTATCTTGCCGATATCGGACTTTAAAATTGAAAATTAAACTGTCGCAGACATTTGTACCCACGTTACTTGCGTTTTTGATTGATAACCGGACGTATTTCGTATAACAACGTGGAAATTATCAAGTGCAAAATAACATTCATTATCGCTTATGCATATTAATGAAAATATTTTTTAAGGAACAGTCATGTAGATAAATGATGTGAAAATCTTTTGTCGTTACAAATATATAATCGATATTATATCAAGGATACCAATAATTTGTGTTAACGTTGAGGAAAAATATCTGAAGAAGGTTTTCCAAAAATTGCGGGAAAATTTGAATGCCTACTCAAATCTACTTACTCAAATCCAATCTATTAGAAAAACTAATTATTTCAAAAGAATGACCATTATGCACTTCCACTGCACTATCATTAGAATACTAGTAGAATAGAATGACATACAAATAAATAAAAATTACATATAACGGTTATACTTATATTTGTCGTATTATGAAGCCGTAGTTTACAGATTGTCACCTTATTGTAAGCAATCAGCAAAGAAACATGGTTAATGAGCACGTGAATATGTGCAATCAGAATATAGTTTATTTAAATGACATATCGATGCGTATTGCGATCGATTGATTTTTACGAGAAAGGTCACGCTAAGATTACTTGCATACGGAAAATATGTCGGCGAATTTCATCCTTTTGAACAACTGGGCCCTGAAATCAAGCAATTTAAAAAGGAATCTTCTTCTAAATGTGGACAAGTTAAAGAATTTTCTTCAGAAAAAAAGTATATGGCAGTACATAAGTTTTAGCATGAAAACTATACTTATAGTTATAACAAAACATATGCATCCTTTTTTATTTTAATTAGAGGTTTCATATGACTTTAATATAATTTATAACAACAAACTAGAGTATATTGATTAACAATATAATAGTTGTTACGGTGAGGTTGAATTCCCGGTCATTTATTCATCATCCACACAGGAACTTGTCTCCGGAAAAATGTGTCTGTGAAGTGTACCTTAACCTCACTTTTGGGTATAGAGATGCGATTTTTTATCTGATACAAGTGCTTGTCACCACCCAAAATAATTTGTAGTCATCCGATGTTTTGTCGGTACATTGATTATTTCAAGACTGGTGAATGCTTGATTTCGACGTCTGTTTAAAGACAAAAATGGATATGAATAGTATAAAACGGCACTGGAGAAAAAAATGTATTTTTATTTAAGATCGAAGACAATTTTGCATAATTCTTTCAACAAGAGGTTTCTAGCACACGGCAGTTGAGATATGTTTCATTTTTATTCAATTGCAAACTTTTGATAAGAAGCTCGAAGAGATACTTTACCTAATACAATGAATCGACATACATGTTACGTTCCCCGTAAGAGCCTTAATCATTTCCGGCCAATCTGAGCTCGTCTAGTCAGCAATATATTGTAGAATGATCGATGTCAATTATTGGTTATAACAATTTTAAATTTAACATGAATGATTGATGTCAAGTTCGTTTTACGATTTAAAATTGTGCAATAATATTTTATCCAACGATTTTAAATCAATTTCACGGATTCAATCTAATTAGTGTATTCATATTGTTTAATATGTCGTTAATATCAAATGTGTTCTTTCTTTGTTTGATAAATACTTTATTGTATTTTTTCAAAATGTTTTATTGATGCTAATTTGTGATGTCAGGACAGTTCAACTATCAATGAGGTATTGAATTTGCTTCAACCCATCACTTAAGACCAGAGACATATATATGTGTATATATATGTCTCTGTTAAGACTTTATGGTATCCACTCAGAAGGCAGATATTCATTTTTGAGGATCATGCAAAAAGAACTTTATTATCCTAATCGCTATCAGTATTTCTTTTATATACATGAACACCTGCTCCAATGTTGTTTTTTTTCGTCTTTTTAATGCTGAGATACCTCCTTAACAGTTAATAAAAAAAACTAGATTTACGGCATGAATATAGTTTTAATCAAAAGGTTACACAATATGCATATATACACATTATATATAATCTCGGTAAAATATTGATATATTCATTTGAGAAAACCAAACAGAATAGAATTGGAATCTAATATGTACTGAGTCATTTCTTTTAATAGGATTCCTCATAGTTGACAAATACTAGTATACAAGAAACCATAAGAAGAAAAGAAAATTAATCCTGCTATTATATTAGTCTATATATACAGTGGCGGATTCAGAACTTTTCCTAAGGGGGGGGGGGGGGGGCTGGATCCGCCTATGATATATATATAAAATTATACAATATTTATAAGTTCAAAAGCCCTTATATATATGAATTATTCCAGAGACTTCAGTTCCAATGTTCTTATAATCTAATCTGAAATTTATGGGTTATTTTAAAGGAACAGATATAATTTTGTCAGAAGAAATATAGAAATATGATTCGTATCAACTTTAATAGCTAATAAAAATATCCTTTTACCAAATAATGAGAAATATGATTCGTACCAATTTTAATAGCTAATGAAAATATCCTTTTACCAAATAATGAGAAATTTCTAACCGGGAGCGTCTAAACACCACCTAGGCCGTCTTGGTGTACTAAGCTCCTGAAACTGCACTAAGCCCATGATGGGATGGTGTTATGAATAAAACAAACATACCATCGGATGTATTTCATTTTGTTGTTTTGTCGTAATATGATTTTTTTCTGTCATCAAAGGTTTTGTCCGACGGCACGTGCCAGTAATAAACAGGTAATAAAACCACTGATCCATGAAGAAATGAAGAAATAAAGAAAGGTTATTAAATAATATTTATCGGTGTCTTTCTCAAATGCCAACATTTTATGTGTTACCTATACCTAAGGAAGTTATATAAGAAGGAGAGTGAACACTCTGCTTGATACAAAATTAGCATCCCCAGGATATCAGTTCGATCAGAGAAAAATGATAAAATTATAAAGAAACCGACATGTTTATTACCCACTTGACATGGCCCTCTGATGTACCGGGCTGTTACCGCGAGCAGTTCGGGCTATTGGATAAATCGCATATGTCACGTGATTGTTATCAGTGACTGGGTCATATAGTTCAGGTGTAATTTTGGTAGCAATGCAGTGTAGAGGTGTTTATGATATGATTTCTAATATAACCTCCTTGCTATACCTTAAATGCCAACAAAAAATAGTTTTTTATAATAAGAGAAAATGGCAGATTTTGGGGTTAAAAGAGATAAAGAAATTTAAAACATTTTAAAATCTTTTAATAAAAAAAAATTGAAATGATTGTTTTTATTCTAACACATTTATAAGAAATTCGAAATATTAAAGAAATTTAAGTGAAATATTTTAAACTTTAATTTAAGTGGGCTGTATGGTGGGGTGCGTCTAAACACTGCTAAGGAGTCCTTAGTCCTTAGTGCACTAAGGACTTATAACATGTCACTAAGGACTAGATGGGGTGTCATTAAATGTAATTTTTTTTCATATTATGGTAGATATTGATATCTAATACATAAATTTCAAATTTTATAGAAAAATAATCTTAGATAAACGAGATATTCAACATTATTTAGACACGTGCCTGTTTTTCTTTGATATGACGAAAATCAATGACCCGTTTGACACGTGTCAACTGATTACACGGGAATCCTGATATATCTATCGTGTTTAATCGACAAGATTGGTAAAGTTGGATACTAATAAATGAATTGTTGTTGAAATTTTATTCATGGTTTTTTTTTCAGAATGAAGAAGTATTTTCTCAAGTGTATTTTGTAATTATTTCATATGAATTATAAATGTGTCACCAGAGCAATATGTCTAATGTCGGGTTTTTAAATTGACGTTCAAATTAATAAAAGACTGAAATATATAAAAATTTTGATAACAAAATAAAGTGTTCGAACAATAGAAAGGTATGGAGCTGAAACACTTTATTTTGTTTCTTGTTGTGCACTTTTCAAATTTTATTTTCATATATGAAGACTTTAAGCAATGTATTACTGGACAAAAAGAAATCAATAAGATAATAAATCTTTACTACATGCAACCACACTGAGTTCATATATGAACTGGTTTGACAGAGATTATCTTATGCGACCATTTTCAAATTTTTTAAAATATGAAGAAAAAGTTTGAGCAATATATTTCAGGGCACAAACGAACTCATTTGATAAAAAAATATTTACTACATGTAACCAAACTGAACTTACATGTAAACGGACGTATTTGGACAGAGTTTATATCTTTTGCCTTTGCTATGGTTCATTTCAAATTTATTATCATATGAAAAACACGTTCGAGCAATATATTTCTGGACAAAAACGAGTTCGCTATGATAATAAATTTTTACTACATGCAACATAGACAAGAAGATGTGGTATGATTGGACGGTTTCGATTGGACAACTCTTCCCTAGAGACACAATGACATAGAAATTAATAACCATAAGACCCCGTACGGCCTTCAACAATGAGTAAAGCCAGAGACATATATGTCTCTGGTAAAGCACATAGTCATTATTTCATAAATCATTTCAAACAATATCTGAAAGAGACAATTTGGTAAAAAAAAAAGTCTTTGTAAACAGACGGCTTTTGTCTTGATATCTCTTACATAAACATTTTAACAAGCTGACCACACTCTTAACTGGCCAAATTCATGCACCTATTGCAAATAACTTTGTCGGGAATGAAATAAAACAAAAGCAAAATTATTTGTTCTTTTAATCATTTTAAATAAGAACACATCTACTTATAAATATTAAGCATTTTTTTTATACAATTGTTAATTATTTAAAATAAAAATATTATGATTGTTTAATCAGTTGTTTTGTTATTTGGAACGTGTCAATCGGTTCACTGATTTTCGGAATATCAAAGAAACACTGGCACGTGCCTAAATAATGTTGAATATCTCTTTTATTTATGATTATTTTTCTATAAAATTTGATTATGAAATTTATGCATTTAATATCAATCTCTATCTTAATATGGAAAAATAATACATATAACATCACTCCTTCTAGTCCTTAGTGGCATTGTATATGTCCTTGGTGCACTAAGGGAGAGACATATATACACATGTATATATATGTCTCTGACCATGGAAGTATTATATTGACAGGAACTCCAACGAAAAATTAGCACATTCGCACCCCACTGATTTCTTTAGGAAAATAAAAGGTTCCGACTCAGTATGTCAAGTATGTGATAACTCCTTTGTGGGGTATCTGCGATGCCGCCCTCGCGTATGTAGTTTACAGAAACTGATCTTATCACGTGATCTGTTATCGAGGGTCTAATCTACCTACCAATGTAAATAAACACGGAAACTTCCGTGGCTAATTGCGAATCGCTACATGAATAACGACACCTGTTTCTATTCAATAATTAAAGACTACAGCTGAAACAATCTTAAAAATCGGTCCATATTTAACAGAATGACAAAAGAAAAATAACTGTATTTGGAAAGAATGTAAGATTATTTTTAGTTTTGTCTAATATGTTTTTATCACTAGAACTAGGAAATCGGAAAATATCGGATTATGCAGATTACATGACTCTGAAGTAGAGTGTTTGCAGAAAATAATTTGATGTCCGTGTAGTGTGCCTGATGGCGCCTGATAACTCAAATTTTAAGTTAAAGATTGTAAATTTTAATCGAGTGTAACACAAATATTAATAGTTTTCTCGATCGTAAAATGTAACTTAACATATTTATAGAAATTGTTTTAAGCACTAAGAGGTGGATAATTATACGCCCGTGATTGTCTCTCCATATAGTACGTATCAAGTTAAAACACAGATTACATGTACACCGTCTTTTTTTTTAAATTCAACCTGGTCCGAGATTGCTCTGGCGTCTGACGGATTTGTTTTGGGAAATTTATAAAATTTTCTTTTTCTTGAAATGAATGAAACATTTGACACCGGACTTTCAGTAAACAATTCAACAAGTGATTTGTTAGCAGTAAACCTCAATTATACATGCAGATTACAACTATTTGTTTCCTTACACAAGACATTTATTATAATTCAATATAAAAATAAGAAGATATGATTGCCAATAAGACTACTCTCCACCAGAGATCAAATGAAACAGAAGTTTTCAACTATAGGTCACCTTACAGCCTTAAACATATTTTAGCAAATCCATTTCATGTATGAAAAATTTTGTTTTGCAGTCGGGTCCTTCACACGGAATCATCTTTTCTATTGAACATGTTTCAGATTTACAAAAGCAATAAAACTCTTCAATTTCTTCTCCGATAATTTTTTCAAATTCTTCATCATCAAAATCGTGCATGTCCATATTGATTAGTGAAATATTTGTAAATGTTGAGTTTATTAACATAGAAAACCTAAAAACTATAAATTGTCAACTGTCAAATATTGGCATGGTCGTTAAATGTCATATCCTTGACATTTATGTATACATCCGGTTACTTCGGTAAATTCCGTAATTACGAGTATCCCAATAACGTCGTTGAACCCATGCATCGATACAACTAATTGAAAGATGTCAAATTAATTAACAGATACTTAACGATTTTGCGGCATCGCACTATAAACGTTTGAAGTCGGTTTGTTGGAGTTCCTGTCAATATAATACTTCCATGCTCTGACTAAGGTAATGCACCGACTAAGGCGTCCTTAAAGTTTTTAGACGTACCGTGTTTGGTGTGAGCCAAGGCTCCGTGTTGAAAACCTTACTTTGACCGATATTAAATGGTTTACTTTTATAATTGTGACTTGTGACTTCGATGGAGATTTGTCCCATTGGTTTTCATACCACATCATCTTATTTGTATAAAAAAGCTCGGAAATAAGAGATTTTTTAATTCTATATCATCATGATTAAGGCAGTGGCTATTTTGCCGACTCTGATTAAATATATTTAGTTCGGTAAAGTACAGGGAATTTGTTATTTTGCAGGTTCTTTGTAAACAGCTGACAACATTTGAACATATAATCGTTTAAAAACTGTTATCAGTCAAATTTACATTACATGTTATGACAATATTTTCTCTATTTTTTTTAACTTTTGGAACAAAAAAAACCAATGCATATACATAAAGATGACTAGACGATATGGATTTTCTCGTCGTTAAAGGCCGTTCTGCGACCTGTCATTGCTTAAATCTTTGTCATTTCAACTCGGGTATATAGTTACATTTCTATATATATCTTTATTCTCACAAACCAAATTACAAAGGTATAATGTTAATAAGTCTTTAGCAGTGAATATATTTACACCAAAATTTAAATATATGCTCTTTATTCAAAACTGTATCGTACTCGGGATCGTACTGAATGACCTTGGTGCTTATATGACTGTTCCAACATGGGCTTAGTGCAGTTTCAGGAGCATAGTGCACCAAGGCGGCCTATGTGGTGTTTATACGTTTACCGTTTCTAACGTAGTACTTCATAATCTTTTTCTTTTTTTCTAATACGACTTGCCGTCCTGATTGCGCATGAGACTTTTGCCACAACACGCTAAGCAACCAACAAATTAAATTTGTCTATTAGAAAAATACTCAATTATGATGAAATATAGAAACTGAGATTAATATGGAGATACATGTATAGTCATTATTCAGACTTTATTTATATTCCCTCAAGGCTTTCAAACTGGGCCCGTATGCAAAATGGCTTGTGTATTCAAGTTAAGATTTGTTCCGAACGGATGGATTTTTCTACACTTTCAACGATGAATTACGTTACAAACGGAACCTTGCTTCAGTATAAGAATGTTTAGTAGTAGACAAAAGTGGACAACGCTATCAAAAGGGGGTTTTGATCCATAAGAAAGCCACATTTTGTTTCAAATTTGATCTGTAATTTCATTTACCGTTTTCAAAAGAAATAAATTGAATGGAAAATTTTACGACTTTGTGGAGATTTTTCAATTGTTTTTTTAAATGAAACCGTCTGTATTTGTTTACCGAGTAAACTTGTACATGTATGTGTTTATTTGACTTTAATAAACTATTTAATTAGTTTTAATAAACACTAGCACATCATAGAAAATCAAGTGAGTAATTTATGTTTCAAATTTTATAACAAAAATCTCTGTATTAAAGGATGTGGATTTTCTATAAAAATCTTGATTTATTTGCCACAAAGTCCTCTTTTTCTATCAAATGCAATGAAACAGTAAAAAAAAATGCTTTGCATCAAGTTTCCCCTTGGAACATGTACTAAATGGCCTATCTCTATTATTTATTATATCTTTAGTTTTGATACAATTGAGGTTTGAAAAATTCGTACAAAAATGGCTACAGAAGGGTACATAAACCTTAAACACTATATAGATCACGACGCGAAGTGATGTACCCAATTTGTATCAGCTCCGTTTTCGTGGGAAAAGTGGACAGATATACGACTGACTATTTCATCTGCTAAGACAGCATACCACGAAAACTGGGTTCGGCTCTACTGATATACAGACAGAACGACTAGGCAGATATATGGTTCTTCGCACTAGTAGACAATCGCTTTTGGTGACTTTTTACATAAATAAAACTGGTCTGTTTTGCATCGGTTTAGATTTTAACATCGATATGTAACACAAATACAAAAATATATCAAGTAATAGAATACATTACTAAAATGAGGTACGTACAGTCAGTGAACATTTCGATTTTTCAAGTTACTTTTAATAAAAAAAATCGTTAAAAAAAAATAATTTCTAGATTATTTCTTGATAATTTTTGATGAAATTTTAAGTTTGATTAGAATTTCCCTTGTTTATTTAAGGATTTTTTTGTTGAATAACCTTTTTAATTTTGTAAATCAAATACGGCGGATAAAAATAATAACGTAACCGTTTCTGGTTATACTTGACCAAAAATATACGGTTTGTTAATGTTTTGATATAAATATTTTTTAACAATATCCCTTTTTACAATATTTTAGTTAAGACCTGATATAGTTGAATTACAGGTAATTATCACGATGCCAGTCCTTATGAGGACCCCCTAATCCCTTATGTTGTTTTAGTCTAATTATTTAATGTTGGAGAAACGTGCCTAAACCACCATCGCAAATCACCGTGACACGACTCTTTTTAATAATTGTTAAAGATAAAACGACTAATCAACACGCTAATTGGTAAAGAATGAAATCGTCGGTCGTGGATAAATAATCCCATGTAACGGCGCGTCCTGATAATTCTATCCAACTCTTTATGGTGTGTTCTCATTTTACCTTAACTGGAAATTCCAGGTAAAAAGGTAAAAAAATATACTAAGGCCAGATGGGAATTAAATTAAGGCGAAATGTGAATTTAGATAAAAATATTAAATAAACAAATTAAACCTCTGCGTTTTTATTGCAATTTAAACAACATGCAATTAGGGAATTGTTTCTCTTGAATTATTATTTTTAATTAAAGTGACCATTTTTATGATTTCAAAAGTTGTGAAATCAGGAAAAATCTAAAATAAAACATTTTTAAGTAGGAAAAGTTGCTTCTCTTGAAATATTGTTTGTTTCATATTTAATAAAAGTTGAAACTTTTTTTAATTTTATGCAGTTAGAAAAATCTAAATAATCTAATTATCCTCAGAATTATCCTTTTACATTATGCAACACACAAAAAAGTTTAATAGAACGTTTTCCAACAGACTTTTATAACAGAAACTTTAATAATAAAAACAAAATTGAATTAAAAAAAAACTGTGCTTATTGTATATTAAATTTGTAAGGATTCCGTTGAACCTGGTGTCTCGCCTACTTTTGATGTTAATCGCAGCCTCAACAAAAATGAGAAAAAAAATAATAAAGATATTCCTCTCTATACTAACTTTTGATTGTCCAAGTTTTGTAAAAAAGCAGCATAGTTTATGAATCTAATAAATGTTTTAAACACTTTAACTGCAGATATGTAATGTATCTAGAAGAAAAGCTAAGTCCATTCATAAGTACATGTAAAATACGGAAATAAAGAACAAAATTTTAACTTAATTTCTTTCTAGATACTAGCTTTTGATAATAAACAAGCTTCTGTCCAAGTTTGGTACAAATCCAGGATAGTATAAAAAAGTTATAAAACTTTTAAAAACTTTAATACTCTGAGCACAGACATTAAGCTTATCAGTGCAATAAATACAAATACATTTTTAATATGACAACATGGCATACTACATCAGAGAAGCGAATAAATATCAAGTATTGATCAATAACATTTTGGTCCTATGATTAAGTGCATTAATCAAGAGTTTACAAAAATTACGCAAATCTTTTATTTTCAGTGCTGAGGAGTTGCACTAATTTGAACGACAATGGACGTCTATAATAATAAGGTTTCATAAAATGCCTCCTTAAGTCTCTACAGCATTCACATTGTAAAACAAAATGGACTTCATCTTCAGTAATATTCAAAGTACAAAGAGTACACTTTCGATCTAACTTGTCTGAGACTACTATAACGTTGTTTTCACGTTACACTTTGTACGCGTATTTCCCTAAAACTCACCCGATTCAGACTAAGACCTGGGATAAATTCGCCTCAGTGTGTACTGGGGTACTTCAGGGTGTTGAAATACCCATATACTACGGACATGAAAAAATTATTAACAATTAACACTTAGATGAAATGTTCATTTGATAAAACCTTAAATAACTTCTCAAATATTGAATATATTTTAATAAAAACAAAGACTTTAAGATAAAACAATAAATTATCCATCGAATGCATACAAACGCTCACTAAAACATCTATGAAAGTTCCTGTTTTAATTATATAACAAATCAAACACGAGAATTTGAGTGCAAGCAGTGGACCGTGTATATTTGCGTGAAAAAAGAAGAAACTATTGTCGTTTTTGTAATAGAAATTCAGAGTTATAGATTAAGTTAAGTCATTGATCAGAGCTCTGGTTATTGATATAAGAAAATATATTTTAAAAATCGTTACTTGTATTCTGCATGTTCATTGGTTTACTATTGGCGTTCAACTTTCTGTGTTAACCAATGATAATATACCTGACTGGAAGACCGCCCACAGTTTGGATTTGACCAATCAGATTTGGAATTTAATCGAAGGAGTGTCTGTTTAAAGACAAATGAATTGAAATAGAAATTCCCTTTACAGGGAATCACCTTTAAGTATGTTAAGGACCTTGGAGAAAGGAACGGATTTTATTTTTTAAATCACAAACCTAAATACACAAAAAGAAAAAGATGTCTATATTTCTGTACAATTTTCCTTTCATTTATTAAAAAGGTTCTAGCCATTTTTCTCCAAAAAGTACTTTCTAAATCATCATTTACAACGGACACATTTAAATATAAAAAAAAATATAATTCGAAATGAATTATCACATGAGTACGTATGGTCTTGAATTTCAAAAGTCGGACTTGGTTATATCAAGGATTTATATATTAATCTATACAAATCCGTGGTTATAGTCAACAGTTACAAAGTTTGATTTTAAACTATGTTTTGTTTTTTTGTAAAGCAAAATACGGATTTCCAAAGTACGGATATTGACTTCGTTATATATCAAATGTTTTAATTTTCATACAAAAAAGCAATTCTCTAGAATATTACACCAGTGCATGAATGAGAAAAAACAAAATATCAACTTTAAATATTCTTACAAATTTAATGATTTCCAAAGTATAGATATTCACTTCGATTAATCAATTGTTTTAATTTCAATACCAAAAAAAAAGATATTAAACAATTAAATATCAACCTGAAATATTCTTACAAATTTCAAGTATCTTTATTTAATACCGGAGGAATAATTTGGACTGTATATATCTATAGTTTAATTATGTCGTTTGGTTGCTGTCTCGTTAAAGGGACCAATAATGGTTTTCAAGGTGGGACGTGGTTAAATTTAATAGTAACAATGAGTATTTCGAAAATTATGTTTTTCTATATAAAAAAAGCAATGAAAGAAAACTTAATATCAACTGTACAAGTGGGAACAACACCGGGCTGCATTGGAGTCGGCGTTTTGCATTTGCGCCGATCTGCATTTCATTTGCGCCGATTTTTTTAACAATGATAAATCAAATAGAATTGTTGATCTTATAAAGCACACAGGTTGTAATGAATGATATAACAGTTCCACCCGGAGATAAAATAAAACAAAACATTTTGAAAGGATGACTATTTTTGAATACCTTGCTTATTTGAAGGTTCCTGTCAGTGTGATGATATGATAATTGGGGTATACCGTAGCTGTCAAATGCAAACAAAAAAATTGCTTTTTGTTTCGGTGGGAACAACACCTGTCTGGCTGCATTGGAGTCGGCGTTTTGCATTTGCGCCGGGGTTTTTTTTTTTCATTTGCGCCGAATTTTTTTACAGGTAAATTACAGGTGAATAGATATAAGTAGATTTGTTATGAGTGCCAATGAGAGAACTCTCTATCCAAGTCGTGTTATTTTTCATTTATCATTATATATACCTCTTTCTTTAGCCACTTGTAAAAATGTTATGAATTGTGAATCATAACATGTATATTAACTGTTGTCCCCTGCTCACCACGGGGAGATGGAAGAAGGCCTACAAGATACATGCACCTCCAGACTTTTCACTTGACAGTACCCGTATAGTTCTTTAGCCTCTGTCTTTCGAACATCTTCCACATGGTAATGCTCGATCTGTGTTTGACAATATAATCCGTGGTGAATTTGGCTTTACACGATTTTATGGTAAATTAGTAAGATATGATGTTATGTTTTAGGACACTGACCTTCCGATACATGTGTATGTATGGCCCTCGATATGATTAAAGAATTGACTCCTCGGTTCGTTTCAGTGTGCACTATGTCCATCGTCTTACAACGAAGTTCCAGAACAATATGAATCAAAATTAAATTAAACATAAATGAACAACATTTATAACCAGGTTTACCAATGGTATAGTACAGTACATGTACAAGTATTAACTTACCTGTAAATCTAATTAGGAGTAAACATAAAATCGGCGCAAATGAAAAAATGAAATCGGCTCAAATGAAAGAATGAACATTTTCAAAATCGGCGCAAATGTCATACGCCCATTGGAGTAATTGAAGAGAAATAGAGCAGTATGCATATATAGAAAAAAATCCAGCCGAAAAAAATAGTATTTTAAAAATAAATGACTGTAGTTGAAAAATATGAATTTGATGTAATATAGAATGTAAGATTTTATAAGATTCAAACCATACATTTGATTACGGATTTCAAATATACTATTACAAATTTTATAATTACAAATGTACATATATTATTGAAACATTTAAAATTTATTTTGAGAATTTTTTGTCTGAATTGAGGGATTCTAGTTGAAATGGATTACATAATTCACTTGAACAGGCACATACATGTACATTTAATTAGCAATAGATAATTTTAATAAAGATGAAACTATTGATATAGAACATAAAACAGAAGGAAGAAAGAAAGACAAAGTAACGGTCTTCTTTTCTAAAATGTAAAGAATTCCAATACACGTATCATATTTATATAGGATTTTGAAGCTTGTGTTCTCGTGTTTTTACAAACCGGACTTGAAATAAATTATATATCTGAAATTAAGCTCTAGACCTGAAACGGCCTGTGTCATAATATTCTTATTGTACAATGTAATCTAATCAAACTATGCTGACGTCCAAGATTTTACACGATAAATCTGTATGGATTTTAAAGCCTATACGTCATTCACGATCTTGCTATGCCGATTTCTTTTGACATGACTTTAAATGGTTACGAAACTACATTTAATATGTATATAAATAAGTATACGAAATTTAGATATAAAAAGGAGACAAATCAGACATCAATCCATCAGATCCGAAATAAGGAGATGTGGCATTATTTTAAATAAACAACAGTTTCACAGAGTCATATTATACGGCCTTCAACAATGAAAACATAATTGTGTCAAACTGCATTTTAAAATATTCTGTGACTTTGAGTAAAAAAATAAATCACATCTTATTTTTTTAATGTTTTAGCCTTGCTTTGCGCAGATTAGTTTCTTTATATGAATACAGTTTTACCTCCTCGAGATTAGTCACATATACACAAAATTAACAAAACGATGCTGACAAGATGCATTATAATACATGTATGAAGAAAAGTACAAGGCATGCTGTACATACTATAGTTAAACGAATCATTGCTAGTGTCATGTCTTCTCACAAAAGAATAAAACCAAAAAATCAAAATCATCTAAATCATCTTTATTTAAATAGGTATATTTAACTTTCTGTAAACATTACAAGTGCCAAGGTTAACTACATGTATCTATTATTGTTGAGTATTCGTCCTGAATATGTATAATAAATTACGCACTGGAAAACAGTCTATCAGGAACAAAAAAAAATAATAGAAAACTAGTTGCGCAATTCAAACCCCAAAAAATAACAATAACTAAATTCATTGAAAAGCGGTTAACTTATTCAATAGACAATCTAACCGAATTCTAACATCGCAATTCAAATCACAAAATCTTTTATTACTATATCCATGGAAGTATTATATTGACAGGAACTCCAACGAAAAATTAGCACATTCGCACCCCACTGATTTCTTTAGGAAAATAAAAGGTTCCGACTCAGTATGTCAAGTATGTGATAACTCCTTTGTGGGGTATCTGCGATGCCGCCCTCGCGTATGTAGTTTACAGAAACTGATCTTATCACGTGATCTGTTATCGAGGGTCTAATCTACCTACCAATGTAAATAAACACGGAAACTTCCGTGGCTAATTGCGAATCGCTACATGAATAACGACACCTGTTTCTATTCAATAATTAAAGACTACAGCTGAAACAATCTTAAAAATCGGTCCATATTTAACAGAATGACAAAAGAAAAATAACTGTATTTGGAAAGAATGTAAGATTATTTTTAGTTTTGTCTAATATGTTTTTATCACTAGAACTAGGAAATCGGAAAATATCGGATTATGCAGATTACATGACTCTGAAGTAGAGTGTTTGCAGAAAATAATTTGATGTCCGTGTAGTGTGCCTGATGGCGCCTGATAACTCAAATTTTAAGTTAAAGATTGTAAATTTTAATCGAGTGTAACACAAATATTAATAGTTTTCTCGATCGTAAAATGTAACTTAACATATTTATAGAAATTGTTTTAAGCACTAAGAGGTGGATAATTATACGCCCGTGATTGTCTCTCCATATAGTACGTATCAAGTTAAAACACAGATTACATGTACACCGTCTTTTTTTTTAAATTCAACCTGGTCCGAGATTGCTCTGGCGTCTGACGGATTTGTTTTGGGAAATTTATAAAATTTTCTTTTTCTTGAAATGAATGAAACATTTGACACCGGACTTTCAGTAAACAATTCAACAAGTGATTTGTTAGCAGTAAACCTCAATTATACATGCAGATTACAACTATTTGTTTCCTTACACAAGACATTTATTATAATTCAATATAAAAATAAGAAGATATGATTGCCAATAAGACTACTCTCCACCAGAGATCAAATGAAACAGAAGTTTTCAACTATAGGTCACCTTACAGCCTTAAACATATTTTAGCAAATCCATTTCATGTATGAAAAATTTTGTTTTGCAGTCGGGTCCTTCACACGGAATCATCTTTTCTATTGAACATGTTTCAGATTTACAAAAGCAATAAAACTCTTCAATTTCTTCTCCGATAATTTTTTCAAATTCTTCATCATCAAAATCGTGCATGTCCATATTGATTAGTGAAATATTTGTAAATGTTGAGTTTATTAACATAGAAAACCTAAAAACTATAAATTGTCAACTGTCAAATATTGGCATGGTCGTTAAATGTCATATCCTTGACATTTATGTATACATCCGGTTACTTCGGTAAATTCCGTAATTACGAGTATCCCAATAACGTCGTTGAACCGGGCGATATCTTTTTGCGCCAAAAAGTAACTCATTTGCGCCACAACTTAATTGCGCCAATACTTCTTTTGCGCCACCTAATTTTCAAAACTATAGGTATCATTTGCGCCAATAAAGTAATCATCCTCATAAAATTATCCCGCTTTATGGCTCGTTACACAATACAAAGTCATCATCTTTGTTTGTAACAACACCAATATCATCCAATATTCTGTGAAATTCTGCTTGACTTTTAGGTTGAGCCCGATGCAGTTTTATTCTCTCCATATACATTGACTGACGCACATATCTTAAATCTTTCTTTTCTAAATTTTCTTTTTCAATTTTGAAGAGCTCTGAATTTTTTTTATTTTAGAAGGTCGCTCTGGCAACATATCGGTTGCTTTTCTTTTGCACGCAGTTCTCAAAATTTGACGTTCTTGTTTCTGGATTTTTGTTTCATGACATATAATCTAATTCTCCATTCGAAATAATTGTACACGATTCATCTGTGAATAACCTAGCACAACACGACTTAACTGTACATCTCCACCTTATTTCTCCAGTTTTCCTTAACTGTTACATCTCCACCTTATTTCTCCAGTTTTCTGAACAAATGCCTGACGGAATTTTGTGTTCTTTAACAATGATGACCGGTTTTTCCTCTATCAGACTCTATTTTCTTGAATGGTATATCAGACACTCTTGACTCGTGAAAAAATATTACTAAACAATTTATTTTTTTGGTGAGTTTTCTTAAATTTGATGAGTGTTCAATTAAATCTTTAGTGGAAATTTTAATAATAGTACATGTATGCTATAGGTAAAACATGTGCAGGTAGGATATAAGTAAAAAATATTTACAGGTAAATGTGGCGCAATTTCATTTCATTTATTGGCGCAATTAATACCATCAAAATAAAAGAGAGTGGCGCAATTAATACCTTTTCAAAACTGCCATTGGCGCAAATTGATTCTGCCCGTTGAACCCATGCATCGATACAACTAATTGAAAGATGTCAAATTAATTAACAGATACTTAACGATTTTGCGGCATCGCACTATAAACGTTTGAAATCGGTTTGTTGGAGTTCCTGTCAATATAATACTTCCATGCTATATCTGATGATCGAATCACAGCTCAATGAATGTACAAACAACGCTAATATCTTGTGTGATTTATTACCTGTCAATTTCATGAGTAAAGATAATGAAGATAATTAACAACCGATGTTTTAACAAGAATTTGATTTTAACACTGGTACATATATAAGCATCCGTCAGTGATCTTTTCTTTCATTTTTGTATTCTTTAAAGTTCATAGTATTTTTATTTGTCCTTCTGGAAATAACGAAATGAGGTAAAAAAAAAGAAATTTCACGGCATAATGTTTATATAATAAGCAATATGTTTTTCGGTAATTAACAAGGGTTTTCCATGACTTTTTTTATTCAAATATGTTCGGGTTGAATCAGTTGTAAGTGACAAATGGGACATATATTTAAGATTAAACGAATATAGTGAACAGCTGATGACTTGTAAGCACGTGGCAATAACTGCCTTCTAAGAGCACATGTTATTCTATTGAAATAATTCAGGTGGCATCTTGGTTTATTGTATCTACACGGCAATCAGTATTTACGACAACAATTTTAAAATGGCAAATTCACATAATTTCAATTTAAGTTTACTCATTGGTGTCATATCAATACAAACTGAACTCTGAACAAAACATTAAGCTAAGGCTTCCTAATTCACGTACAAAACAATGCAAAAATTTCACAATGTTTTATTATAGGATAAATTACTCCATGTACAAAGTGTTACAAGTGCATATCAATACATTTACAAATCAATAAACATATGGCAACCACTGTACCGATATATAACGTTCATGGATCGACCCCGCCCACCCGATCTCCCGTGGACAGCAGTGGGCGTGGATTCCACGCTATACCGTGGACCGGTCGGTGGGCGTGGACCACAGATGTCCACCCAATGCACACGACATACCGTGGACAAGTGGACACGTGGGCGGGCGTGGACCGAAATGTCCACCCAATTCACACGCCCACCGTGGGCGCGTGGAAATGACAAAGTCCACGTGGGCTGTAGTGTAGATTACCTTAGCTATACTTGGCAAATAGTTTAGAATTATGGGTCCTCGATGCTTTACAACTTCGTACTTTGTTTGGCTTTTTTGCAACATTTTTATTCGAGCGTCACTGATGAGTCTTAGTTAAAGAAGACGGGCGTCTGGAACACATATACAATTCCAATCATGATATTTATGATAAGTTTATTCATTTTTCTTTTTTCTGCAGAGTTTTGTGAGCTGTTGTTATTTCCTCGTCTATTTTTTTTTCGGCATGATGTTTCATATCAAATTTTCGTCGAGGAATGATTTAAATGAAAAAAATAAGGTATTACAATACTGAGTAACCTTAAATTAATAATCACCAGCAAGGCCGTAACTATTGTTTTAAAATAATTGTGTTTTGTTGTGTGAGCCTTCTTTTTGCACATATCGTACATAAATATGTTTTCATATATGACATTCAAAAACAAACAACATGCTAGAATAAGTGGTCCGAGTACACAGTTATCGTCCCATGATTTTAGTTGTCCACGAATATATAGTCCCTACTGTGGACAGTGTGTTACTTGTCAATTTCTTTTATACCCCAACCAAATTTATTTATTTATGTTTTATGCCTCAAGTAGCAAGAAGGGGGATAAAATTACACTGTAAACAATTTGATTCATGAATTATAATGTAAAGTAGTGATTTGGTCCAGTTGAAAAAGGTCAAAAATTAGCATTTCGGAAGCTGTCAAAAGATTTCAAGCCCCCCTTCACATAAAATTGTCCATATTTTGAGTTAGAGCTGTTGAAGTTTTCTATAATTTTGAGATAATTTGTCCCAAAAGTAGTACAACACACTGTAAAAATATTATGGAGAAAGCGCAGGTGGGATTTTTTTTATTTCCATTTATTGTCTAAAGGAAATGCACTACGAAATAACTGTGTACTCGGACCAAGTACACAAAACCCTGTTGAAATTGGACGCAGCGTCATTATTGCTGTTATCAATACTACCAGTGGAAGAAACATTTACAATGATGACTGAGGCTTGGCACATTAATTATTATGACACAAAGCATTGACTATCAATATGTTTATATAACTTCTCACACATACTTGATTACATGGATCTCAAGATATGTAACTACTATGATGCTAAAATAAATGATAAAATTGAGAAAGGAATTGGTGAATGTGTCAAAGCGACAACAACCCGACCTTGGGACAGGCGCAAAATTGCGGCGGGGTTAAACCTGTTTATGAGATCTCAAACCTCCCCCTATACCTCTAGCCAATGTAGAAAAACAATACGCACATTAAAATTCAGTTTAAGAGAAGACCGAGTCCGATGTCAGAAGATGTAACAAAAGAAAATAAATAAAATGACAATAATACATAAATAACAACAGACTACTAGCAGTTAACTGACATGCCATCTCTAGACCAAAATGCATGTAAAACAAATTTCGTTGTACAAGGGTCTAAATACAGCACAGACAACATACAATTTTTCCAAAAGACCAAAAAAGTGAAAAAGTATATTTTAACAAAACGCATTTGACTATAAACAGGTCGAACAACTGATGTTCTTAAACCCTGCTGACTGCCATTAGTGATTTCAAATAAAAAAAGGATGATCACAAGATGTAACAAAATGGATCTTAATATGAATGTTATACTAAACAGAAAACCATAAGTTTGCGGCAATGATGTTATACCACAAACATGAATGCAAAACATGTGTACACCAGATCCAGATTTCGACAATACATGTCTCTTCAGTGATGTTAGAGATAAAAACGGTATTTGGAAGGCCGTATAATTTATCTCAATTTTAAAAGGATAAATACTTGAATTAAAACAAACAAAATAGGATGAATAGATAATATAAACTGGAAGGAAAATATGATACAAGCCCAAACGACAATATGTATACAAGTCTAAATTGTGAACTACGTTCAAACCTATGAATGCGTTGGATCAAACCCGCAATTTTGATTAATGTGCATGTAAAACAAATTTCGTTATTGAAAGGACTAAATACAGCACAAACAACATTTTCCAAAAGACCAAAAAGGTGAAAATATCAAGTCGAACAACTGATGTTTTTAAACCCTACTGACTGCCATTGTCGATTGCCAAATAAATTGATCACAAGTTGTAACAAAATGGATCTAAATATTAATTTAATACTAATCAGAAAACCATAAACTTGCGACAAAGATGTTAAACCACAAATATAATGTGCAAAAAAATTGTACATCAGTTCCGGATTTCGACAATACATGTATCGTTTTTGTTTACAAATATTTACTGATCACCAGTCAGTGATGTTAGGGATCGAAACGTTATTTAAAAGGCCATAAAATTTACCTTAAATTTCACTGATGTATCTACATATGATGTTCAGGTAAAACTATATTAGTTTTATATTGTAAAGAAATCAAGATTGCTGTCGTTTAAGGTGGTACCCAACACTTTCACTAAAATTAATTTGGCTCGTTTAATTTTCATAAAATGTTATCAAAGTATTTACTTTGAAACTTTAAAAAAAAATATAGAAATATAAAAAATTTTGAACCAACCGTTTTGTCAGAAAAATTACACTGGTTATATAGCAATTTGACAAACACCAATTTTGATCATTGAGAAGCTAAATATTTTTTTTTCAACACAACGTTATTAATACGTTTAACTGACTTTACAGAGTTATCTCCCTGTTGTGTTAGGTACCACCTTAATAATCAGAATAGATTGATCTGATTTATTTTACATCGTGCTCATACTGATGAAGGATATACGTTATACGTAATATGTAACATCTGTTCATTTTATTGTTATTTTATGGTGATGTTCTACCCTTTAGACTTGTTGTATTTATATATTGCTACATATATAACACGTGTAACGTCTTTGTAGTCTTAATCCATCCTAAATCTTCAAATTGTTATCGAATAGATAGCATTTCTGACTGAGACAATTTATCATACAAAAATATATAGTTTTGACCTCTCTTTTCAACTCTTAAACCATCTACGGATTTTCCTTACATAACATTTATCATTAATGGGCAGCGGTTAAAGCTTATTAGATAGTATGTTTCGTGCGCACAGACATAATTTTCAATGGTTTACAGTTTTGTACTGGTACTGAAAGTCCCTAATCACATGTCGAAATCAAATGACAAAACACATCAAAAACGAATGGACAACAATTGTCATATTCCTGACTTGGTAATGCATTTTCACAGGAAAAAAATGGTGGAATAAACCTGGTTTACATTCAATGTAACAATGAGGCTCTCTCAATATCTAGCAATTAACATAAAAACTAAATATCAAATAAAAACAACAACAAAGTTGGTGTGTATATATGTAATAAATAAACTGTAATGTAAAATAATATGAACAAATTCCTGACAATGACGGCTATCCAAGTAGGTTTCCAATATCTGCTGCTCTGAAATATATAAAGAAATATTTTAAAAATAATCAGTTGTATATATAAAGTAATCTTTTTTTAAATGTGTGGAATTTTCGAGATTCATTAGTTGCCTTTTGTTGTAAATCTAAAAGTTTTCGGAACAAAATATCCGACCAGATAAAATCTGGAAATAGAGGCCATTTTTTTTCAAAGTTAAAAATAAACAAAAGTTTGTTGATTACTCGATAGTTGGAACCAAATTAAAACAAACAGGTGAAAAACAACACACTTTGAACTTATGAAAAGCACAGTGTTAAAATTATTGCTTTTAAATTGATTTCTTTGAAACAGTACTTACACCATTTCACAGATGTAGGTAGTTGGTACTGTACAAGGACCATCTGTCCAAGAATAATTGAAGCCTATAACTGGATCAACTCTCATAGCTACACAGTTCTCGTTTCCCCCTCTGTTGTTTGGCTGGGTAGGTCCCCAGTTAAAGTATGTTGCCTGCTTGCCGTTTGATATCCAGTGAAATTCCCCTTCAGTTACAAGGTCATTTAATCCTATGTACATTCCAATTGAATCTGATAAAACAAACAAAAATGTTGCTGGTATAAAACAAAACATGTTAGTTGCATCAATCGATTATTTATTTTTAAAGTTACGCTGCGGTTTTTTTTTGTATTTTGATGATAGAAGATATGGTATTAGTGCCCATTGGACAACTCTCCATCCAAGTTACACTTCGTAAAAGTAAACAATCATAGGCCAAAGTACGGTCTTTAACACGGTTTCTTGGCTCACACTGAAAAGCAAGGCATAAAAGGCCCCAACAAATACTAGTGTAAAACCATTCAAACGGGATAACCAACGGTCTAAACTATTATATCAAATACTGTACATACCAACAATTGAGCAAGGGGATATAATAATTATAGTGTGATATATACGATATTATCGTTTTCCAGGCTTACCGGAACATGTGTTTCCGTTTTAGTATGCTACTTCCTACTTTTCAAACAAATGAGCGTTTGAGATTTGAACACGTTAGATCACTCTCTGTTTGGTGATGCATTGTTGTTATTTATAGTATAACTAATCGCCGTACTTGAATATCAAAAATAAGACAACGCGTGACCGAACGACGCATGGATTAAACGAGTGCGCAGCACGAGTTTAATCCATAGCGGCGTTCGGTCACAAGTTGTCTTATTTTTGATATTCAAATACGGCGATTAGTTATTCTTTTTATTACATTGGTAAATGGCTTTTTTTTATGAAATTAATGTAGAAAATGTAAGGAACTATATCTTTTTCCTACGCATTGACAATTTGTTTTGATCCGACGTTATCGACGTCTTGACAACGCCTATTGTTGTATGACGTCAGAGAGTGAAATAACCACGTTTATTTCACATGTGAAATTATCGGTTTTTATCTAACTGGGAAATCAATGTAATTCATTGCAACCAATGTAATAAATGAACGTAATTCAAACCAGTTTTTTTTTTTATCGTCATGTTAAGTTCCTCATTTGTTATTTGCCATGATAGGATAACATAACAAATCGATAGTAATTAAGACAGCCAAGCTTCATAACACCTTAAACGAAGTGGCAAAATTGTATTAAGGTAATGCAAGATAGAGAAGAACAGTTGCGCTCCATCATATATGATAAATCTAACGTCTACGTATCCTTACTTATTTTGATCATTAAATTTGCAAGAAACTGTTGTGTTTTTGCATCATCAACGGTAGCTAATGATGCAGATCTTCCATATTGACGTCCAATCACTTCACACAGTTTCTGTTAAAAGATAAAGAAATATTACTTTCAAATTTCAAAACAAACATTTCTTTAGAATGTTAATATGATACGATACCATTAATTCAAATGACGAATTTAGCATATTTTCAGCCATTTCTTTCCCTTGAAAAACAGCATATATTCTTCCATGCTTACACATTTCAAACAAAAGTACATTCCTACTTAACCGACTGCTTAGGTATAACCATGATGAAATATGATACATTAAGAAAATGTATCCCGCTCCTAATATTATTTCGATGATCTTATTCTAAGACTGTAGTCCCTTAAGCTTGTTATTCAAAGTTATTGAAATCATATACAAGATCACGTGATGTGAAATGAGATTCAACAGTTGTTGACCGGTGTTCAAAACGCATGTATCCAATGAGAAAGATACAATTCAATGATAAACAAAAAAAACTTGAGGGATTCAAATACTGTAAACCAACTTATTTTCGCGGATACTTTGTTCCAGCCCTTTTAAGCCCACTTCGTGTTGATTTAATTTAATTTTTATAGCGATTTTTAAATTCACTAAATGCAGTAAGATTAGGAAATGAATTATCGCGACGATTTATATTCGCGTAATTTAACTAGTCGCAAAGGTCGCGAAATTAAATCGCTCGCGAAAACTAATTGGTTTTCAGTAACTTTAAAAGAGTCGAGCCTAAATGTGTTTAAACAGTAATCGACTTCTGCTTCCGCTCATTATCTGTCATTGGAATTCACACTCATCCAAAATCGGGAATAAGACAAACTCCATACTGCGATTTATACAAAACATGCAAAAAGAGTAATTATAAATCAGAGTAAAAGACCAAAATTATAATAAGAACACTTATTTTACTATCCTCCCTCTGCTGATTTCATTTTTACTCACCAGTGAATCGGCAAATGTCTCGTTGTCACGGCTCAGAAAGAAACACTTGTCTCCATAATGACTCCAACTAGTAGGACATGCACAAAATACTGAAATCAAAATTAGTTTTTTGTTTATCCTTTCATACAGAATAAAAATGCTGGGAACTGTCTAATATTTACAAGCAAATGATATAAAGAGATTTGTCACATTCAAGGAACAGAAGAGTAATACATGTTACATTTTATTCGACGCTCAGTTTATTTGCATCACGATGAAAACCTGTTTCAAACGGATTCCACTATTTGGTCATCAGACTAAAAGCACATGGTGTTCTTTAATCCCAATAAATCGTCGCATCTATAACTGTTCGAGCTATCTATAATAAAGTTACTTTTTTCATCACAAAAATATGAATATTGTAAAAACAAAGCTAGGAAAAGCTTGATTTTGCAAATAATATAACGTTCGTACTTTTTTTTGTTACTATGTTCTCTTATTCTTTCTTTTCGGTTGTTTTTGTATGGTGCAAAAACGTTGGCCATTTATACATACATATGAAGGCTTTTATAACAACTTTGCTGTGACTTACGCTTTTACACAGTAAACTAACAGTTGATATATGATTTATGTTGCCTTAAACATTGATAAACTTATCACAGTAGTACGAGAATTACTTCGTATGCCAAATGCGCGTACAATATGGTAAAAAATAAAAATAATCTATCGTTATTCGTAATCATTTTGGTTCAATTTTATAAACAAATTGCTCAACATTTTCGCTGATTCTGAATTGGTTTGCAAGGCAACAATATCATTTTAGGTTATGTTCGTGCAACATTAAATTATAGTATTTGGTGGGGAAGGGTATTGCAGGTGTTCAGCATTTATATGTTTATCAAAGTCGAAATCAGCAAAAAGATCTTTTCGTTAACTGATCCGGTACACATAAATACATTCATTTACAAGTTAAACATCAAAATCGAACAGACCTAAACATTCTAGTTGATGAGTTTGTCTGTCTATTTAAATCAAAATAATGTATGCATGGTATGTATCGGGTTATATGATTGTTGGCAGGCTTTGAATGTTATCGCAAGGGATAATTTGATGGCATGGATTTGACAGTTATGCGTATCCTAACATTTACTTTAATCCTTATGTCCATAAATCAAAACTACACGAAGAGGCATTTAATTATATAGAACAGATTGACTCTTGAAGAATTAGTTCAATATTACATTACATGCATTGTATGTATGCTTCATTCTAATACTTTATTTTGATTGGCTCACAGCATTCTCGCGTCGTCAGTCTGAAACTAACGTTCATTTTAAAATGTAACATTCATCATGACACGAGCTTCGGCAATAAAGTGCACTGGTGAATAAAAGAAAAACTTGTTTTCAATCTTGTTATCATCATCCTAGCAAAATATTAAATTATAAGTATTGACTTCTTCTTTTAGTAATTTCATAGGATTGTAAAAGCGATGACCCTGTGTACATTTTTAGAATGAAGCATTTCAGCGCTTTATACTAAATGTACATCGGTAAACGCTTGTACACCCCAAAATATTTAAGAAGCATTTAAATATTAAGAAAAAGGACTTACCAACTGTGGCTACAAATGCCAGAACACAAATTTTCATACAAACAAAAGACATTCTGTTATATTAGGCAGCAGTTTGAATATTGAATGTTGCATTTGTAGAGGCGATATTTATATTCGTTAATTATCTCAAGTTCGTGATGTCAAACAATTGCAGACAAACTGGAATGGGGTGTAACATTTGGGCCAAACACAAAGTCAAGGTCTACTTAGTTATTACTGATAATGGACCAACTTTTATGACTGGTATTCATACAGACCATTTTGATAAAAAGGTCAAATTTCAGAACAAGATTATTTGGAATATAATTTGGAACATTTATCAGGATAAGGATAAAAGCGATAGATCGTGATTTCCTATGTGATTAATTATTGAAATTTGAATAAAAATATGCATCAGTACATGAGGTGAACTATGAGAGTGTTAATCGGAATATCTATTATGAGTGCCTCTGATGACTTTCACCTCGACGGAACGCGCGTCTTCCGTGCAAACTTATAAGCCTCATACATTTGATGCGTTTGTAGTACACGTAGAAAATTGTAATCACTTGACAACTTAGTATGTGCACATTAAACATATTTCCAGAATAAGCTTTAACCAATGCTCATATATTTCAGTTGCAACCAGGAGTCACAATGATATTTGGTATGATCCATTGTCTCAGAGAGAATTTCCTCTAGCCATACAAAGCCTTCCGAAAACAAATTTTGAGTTACATAGGAGAAGATAGGTTATATAAAATGCTTTTTTTAAGAAAATGCAAATAAAAAAAAAATAATGTGTAACTTGTGAACTTGCTACTACTTTCCTTTATATATATATAGGAAGATGTGGCGTGAGTGCCAATGAGACAACTCTCCATTCAAATTCACACGGAGCTTTGCCTCACACCGAACAACAAGCTATAAAGGGCCGCAAAATACTAGTGTAAAACTATTCAAACGGGAAAATGAAAAGTCTAATTTGGAGTTCGTGTTGTTTATTCTTTAGTTTTCTATGTTGTGTCATGTGTGCTGTTGTTTGTTTGTCTTTTTCATTTTTAGCCATGACGTTGTCAGTTTGTTTTATAGATTTATGAGTTTGACTGTCCCTTTAGTATATTTCGTCCCTCTTTTATACACATTTTACTTTAAGAGTTACATATATATCCCCTGATATATGACAGATAAGAACAATTGAATTAAAAAAAAGCCAATAACATAAATCAAAACGTTTTTTTTTTTAAATTATACAGCGAATCAATAACACATGTTACATTTCTTTATTGATATAAATCATCTTACATACACATTTGCATTTTAAAGCAAAGAATAAGCCGATTGTGTGCTTTTATTTTACAACACAATAACGTTAGCTGAATATATGACTTTCACAACGTAGGACAATAGTAAATGCGTCTGATACCCGATTGCATACGGATAAACCCGGTTTGTTGCATGGTTTTTATTAGTTTAGGAAACTTTGTTGAATTTTTGAAATACGCAGTCTTTTCTACCCCAGGAATAGATTGCCTTAGCTTTTGGCAAATAGTTTAGAATTATGGGTCCTCGATGCTTTACAACTTCGTACTTTATTTGGCTTTTTTGCAACATTTTTATTCGAGCGTCACTGATGAGTCTTAGTAAAAGAAGACGCGCGTCTGGAACACATATACAATTCCAATCATGATATTTATGATAAGTTTATTTATTTTTCTTTTTTCTGCAGGATTTTGTGAGCTGTTGTTATTTCATCGTCTATTTTTTTTCGGCATGATGTTTCATATCAAATTTTCGTCGAGGAATGATTTAAATGAAAAAAATAAGGTATTACAATACTGAGTAACCTTAAATTAATAATCACCAACAAGGCGGTAACTATTGTTTTAAAATAATTGTGTTTTGTTGTGTGAGCCTTCTTTTTGCACATATCGTACATAAATATATTTTCATATATGACATTCAAAAACAAACAACATGCTAGAATAAGTACATAAAACCCTGTTGAAATTGGACGCAACGTCATTATTGCTGTTATCAATACTACCAGTGGAAGAAACATTTACAATGATGACTGAGGCTTGGCACATTAATTATTATGACACAAAGCATTGACTATCAATATGTTTAAATAACGTCTCACACATACTTGATTACATGGATCTCAAGATATGTAACTACTATGATGCTAAAATGAATGATAAAATTGAGAAAGGAATTGGGGAATGTGTCAAAGCGACAACAACCCGACCATAGAACAGACAACAGCCTAAGGCCACCAATGGGTCTTCAATGCAGCGAGAACCTTCCGCATCCGTAGGAGTCCTTCAGTTGGCCCTTTAAAAATATGTACATGTATACTAGTACAGTGATAATGGACGTCGTACTAAACTCCAAATTATACACAAGAAACTAAAATTAAAAATCACACAAGACTAATAAAGGCCAGGAGGTCCTGACTTGGGACAGGCGCAAAATTGCGGCGGGGTTAAACCTGCTTATGAGATCTCAACCCTCCCCTATACCTCTAGCCAATGTAATAATCTATCGCTATTCGTAATCATTTTGGTTCAATTTTATAAACAAATTGCTCAAAATTTTCGCTGATTCTGAATTGGTTTGCAAGGCAACAATATCATTTTAGGTTATGTTCGTGCAACATTTAATTATAGTATTTGGTGGGGAAGGGTATTGCAGGTGTTCAGCATTTATATGTTTATCAAAGTCGAAATCAGCAAAAAGATCTTTTCCTTAACTTATCCGGTACACATAAATACATTCATTTACAAGTTAAACATCAAAATCGAACAGACCTAAACATTCTAGTTGATGAGTTTGTCTGTCTATTTAAATCAAAATAATGTATGCATGGTATGTATCGGGTTATATGATTGTTGGCAGGCTTTGAATGTTATCGCAAGGGATAATTTGATGGCATGGATTTGACAGTTATGCGTATCCTAACATTTACTTTAATCCTTATGTCCATAAATCAAAACTACACGAAGAGGCATTTAATTATATAGAACAGATTGACTCTTGAAGAATTAGTTCAATATTACATTACATGCATTGTATGTATGCTTCATTTTAATACTTTATTTTGATTGGCTAACAGCATTCTCGCGTCGTCAGTCTGAAACTAACGTTCATTTTAAAATGTAACATTCATCATGACACGAGCTTCGGCAATAAAGTGCACTGGTAAATAAAAGAAAAACTTGTTTTCAATCTTGTTTTCATCATCCTAGCAAAATATTAAATTATAAGATTTAAATGAAAAAAATAAGGTATTACAATACTGAGTAACCTTAAATTAATAATCACCAGCAAGGCGGTAACTATTGTTTTAAAATAATTGTGTTTTGTTGTGTGAGCCTTCTTTTTGCACATATCGTACATACATATATTTTCATATATGACATTCAAAAACAAACAACATGCTAGAATAAGTACATAAAACCCTGTTGAAATTGGACGCAACGTCATTATTGCTGTTATCAATACTACCAGTGGAAGAAACATTTACAATGATGACTGAGGCTTGGCACATTAATTATTATGACACAAAGCATTGACTATCAATATGTTTAAATAACGTCTCACACATACTTGATTACATAGATCTCAAGATATGTAACTACTATGATGCTAAAATGAATGATAAAATTGAGAAAGGAATTGGGGAATGTGTCAAAGCATCAACAACCCGACCATAGAACAGACAACAGCCTAAGGTCACCAATGGGTCTTCAATGCAGCGAGAACCTTCCGCATCCGTAGGAGTCCTTCAGTTGGCCCTTTAAAAATATGTACATGTATACTAGTACAGTGATAATGGACGTCGTACTAAACTCCAAATTATACACAAGAAACTAAAATTAAAAATCACACAAGACTAATAAAGGCCAGGAGGTCCTGACTTGGGACAGGCGCAAAATTGCGGCGGGGTTAAACCTGCTTATGAGATCTCAACCCTCCCCTATACCTCTAGCCAATGTAATAATCTATCGCTATTCGTAATCATTTTGGTTCAATTTTATAAACAAATTGCTCAAAATTTTCGCTGATTCTGAATTGGTTTGCAAGGCAACAATATCATTTTAGGTTATGTTCGTGCAACATTTAATTATAGTATTTGGTGGGGAAGGGTATTGCAGGTGTTCAGCATTTATATGTTTATCAAAGTCGAAATCAGCAAAAAGATCTTTTCCTTAACTTATCCGGTACACATAAATACATTCATTTACAAGTTAAACATCAAAATCGAACAGACCTAAACATTCTAGTTGATGAGTTTGTCTGTCTATTTAAATCAAAATAATGTATGCATGGTATGTATCGGGTTATATGATTGTTGGCAGGCTTTGAATGTTATCGCAAGGGATAATTTGATGGCATGGATTTGACAGTTATGCGTATCCTAACATTTACTTTAATCCTTATGTCCATAAATCAAAACTACACGAAGAGGCATTTAATTATATAGAACAGATTGACTCTTGAAGAATTAGTTCAATATTACATTACATGCATTGTATGTATGCTTCATTTTAATACTTTATTTTGATTGGCTAACAGCATTCTCGCGTCGTCAGTCTGAAACTAACGTTCATTTTAAAATGTAACATTCATCATGACACGAGCTTCGGCAATAAAGTGCACTGGTAAATAAAAGAAAAACTTGTTTTCAATCTTGTTTTCATCATCCTAGCAAAATATTAAATTATAAGATTTAAATGAAAAAAATAAGGTATTACAATACTGAGTAACCTTAAATTAATAATCACCAGCAAGGCGGTAACTATTGTTTTAAAATAATTGTGTTTTGTTGTGTGAGCCTTCTTTTTGCACATATCGTACATACATATATTTTCATATATGACATTCAAAAACAAACAACATGCTAGAATAAGTACATAAAACCCTGTTGAAATTGGACGCAACGTCATTATTGCTGTTATCAATACTACCAGTGGAAGAAACATTTACAATGATGACTGAGGCTTGGCACATTAATTATTATGACACAAAGCATTGACTATCAATATGTTTAAATAACGTCTCACACATACTTGATTACATGGATCTCAAGATATGTAACTACTATGATGCTAAAATGAATGATAAAATTGAGAAAGGAATTGGGGAATGTGTCAAAGCATCAACAACCCGACCATAGAACAGACAACAGCCTAAGGTCACCAATGGGTCTTCAATGCAGCGAGAACCTTCCGCATCCGTAGGAGTCCTTCAGTTGGCCCTTTAAAAATATGTACATGTATACTAGTACAGTGATAATGGACGTCGTACTAAACTCCAAATTATACACAAGAAACTAAAATTAAAAATCACACAAGACTAATAAAGGCCAGGAGGTCCTGACTTGGGACAGGCGCAAAATTGCGGCGGGGTTAAACCTGCTTATGAGATCTCAACCCTCCCCTATACCTCTAGCCAATGTAATAATCTATCGCTATTCGTAATCATTTTGGTTCAATTTTATAAACAAATTGCTCAAAATTTTCGCTGATTCTGAATTGGTTTGCAAGGCAACAATATCATTTTAGGTTATGTTCGTGCAACATTTAATTATAGTATTTGGTGGGGAAGGGTATTGCAGGTGTTCAGCATTTATATGTTTATCAAAGTCGAAATCAGCAAAAAGATCTTTTCCTTAACTTATCCGGTACACATAAATACATTCATTTACAAGTTAAACATCAAAATCGAACAGACCTAAACATTCTAGTTGATGAGTTTGTCTGTCTATTTAAATCAAAATAATGTATGCATGGTATGTATCGGGTTATATGATTGTTGGCAGGCTTTGAATGTTATCGCAAGGGATAATTTGATGGCATGGATTTGACAGTTATGCGTATCCTAACATTTACTTTAATCCTTATGTCCATAAATCAAAACTACACGAAGAGGCATTTAATTATATAGAACAGATTGACTCTTGAAGAATTAGTTCAATATTACATTACATGCATTGTATGTATGCTTCATTTTAATACTTTATTTTGATTGGCTAACAGCATTCTCGCGTCGTCAGTCTGAAACTAACGTTCATTTTAAAATGTAACATTCATCATGACACGAGCTTCGGCAATAAAGTGCACTGGTAAATAAAAGAAAAACTTGTTTTCAATCTTGTTTTCATCATTCTAGCAAAATATTAAATTATAAGATTTAAATGAAAAAAATAAGGTATTACAATACTGAGTAACCTTAAATTAATAATCACCAGCAAGGCGGTAGCTATTGTTTTAAAATAATTGTGTTTTGTTGTGTGAGCCTTCTTTTTGCACATATCGTACATACATATATTTTCATATATGACATTCAAAAACAAACAACATGCTAGAATAAGTACATAAAACCCTGTTGAAATTGGACGCAACGTCATTATTGCTGTTATCAATACTACCAGTGGAAGAAACATTTACAATGATGACTGAGGCTTGGCACATTAATTATTATGACACAAAGCATTGACTATCAATATGTTTAAATAACTTCTCACACATACTTGATTACATGGATCTCAAGATATGTAACTACTATGATGCTAAAATGAATGATAAAATTGGGAAAGGAATTGGGGAATGTGTCAAAGCGACAACAACCCGACCATAGAACAGACAACAGCCTAAGGCCACCAATGGGTCTTCAATGCAGCGAGAACCTTCCGCATCCGTAGGCGTCCTTCAGTTGGCCCTTTAAAAATATGTACATGTATACTAGTAAAGTGATAATGGACGTCGTACTAAACTCCAAATTATACACAAGAAACTAAAATTAAAAATCACACAAGACTAATAAAGGCCAGGAGGTCCTGACTTGGGACAGGCGCAAAATTGCGGCGGGGTTAAACCTGTTTATGAGATCTCAACCCTCCCCTATACCTCTAGCCAATGTAGAAAAACAATACGCACATTAAAATTCAGTTTAAGAGAAGTCCGAGTCCGATGTCAGAAGATGTAACAAAAGAAAATAAATAAAATGACAATAATACATAAATAACAACAGACTACTAGCAGTTTACTGACATACCGGCTCCAGACCCAAATGCATGTAAAACAAATTTCGTTGTAGAATGGTCTAAATACAGCACAGACAACATACAATTTTTCCAAAAGACCAAAAAAGTGAAAAAGTATATTTTAACAAAACGCATTTGACTATAAACAGGTCGAACAACTGATGTTATTAAACCCTGCTGACTGCCATTAGTGATTTCAAATAAAAAAGGATGATCACAAGATGTAACAAAATGGATAAATTTAATACTAAACAGAAAAGCATAAGTTTGCTGCAATGATGTTATACCACACACATGAATGCAAAACATGTGTACACCAGATCCAGATTTCGACAATACATGTCTTTTAAGTGATGTAGGTCGATGCCTTTGCTGGTGGACTATTAGTCCCCGAGGGTATCACCAGCCCAGTAGCCAGTACTTCGGTACTGGCATGAACATACGGATTTTTTGTGTTATTAAAATTTGCTGTTACAAAATATAAGAAATTATTATAAATTAAGGAATGTATCTCCCTCATGCAAAGCTCTGATTCCTTTCACGGATTTGGCTATACTTTTTGGACCTTTTGGATTATAGCTCTTCATCTTTTATATAAGCTTTGGATTTCAAATATTTTGGCCACGAGCATCACTGAAGAGACTTGTTTTGTCGAAATGCGCATCTGGTGCAAGAAAATTGGTACTGTTAATTTTATTAGGTATAGAAACGGTATTTGGAAGGCCATATAATTTACCTCAATTTTAAAAGGATAAATACTTGAATTAAAAGAAACAAAATAGGATGAATAGATAATATAAACCGGAAGGAAAATATGATACAAGCCCAAACGACAATATGTAAACAAGTCTAAATTGTGAACTACGTTCAAACCTATGAATGCGTTGGATAAAACCCGCAATTTTCATTACTGTGGATGTAAAACAAATTTCGTTATTGAAGGGACTAAATACAGCACAAACAACATTTTCCAAAAGACCATAAAGGTGAAAAGATATATTTAAACAAAACGCATTTGACTAACAAGTCGAACAACTGATGTTTTTAAACCCTACTGACTGCAATTGGCGATTGCCAAATAAATTGATCACAACATGTAACAAACTGGATCTAAATATTAATTTAATACTAATCAGAAAACCATAAACTTGCGACAAAGATGTTAAACCACAAATATAATGTGCAAAAAAATTGTACACCAGTTCTGGATTTCGACAATACATGTATCGTCAGTGATGTTAGGGATCGAAACGTTATTTAGAAGGCCATAACCTTTACCTTAAATTTCACTAGTGTCTCTACATATGATGTTCAGGTAAAACTATATTATTTTTATATTGTAAAGAAATCAAGATTGCTGTCGTTTAAGGTGGTACCCAACACTTTCACTAAAATTAATTTGGCTCGTTTAATTTTCATAAAATTTTGTCAAAGTATTTACTTTGACACTTTAACAAAAATATAGAAATATAAAATTTTTTGAACCAACCGTTTTGTCAGAAAAAATACACTGGTTATATAGCAATTTGACAAACACCAATTTTGATCATTGAGAAGCTTAATATTCTTTTTACAACACAACGTAATTAAAACGTTTAACTGACTTTACAGAGTTATCTCCCGGTTGTGTGAGGTACCACCTTAATAATCAGAATAGATTGATCTGATTTATTTTGCATCGTGCTCATACTGATAAGGATATACGTTATACGTAATATGTAACATTTGTTCATTTTATTGTTATTTTATGGTGATGTTCTACCCTTTAGACTTGTTGTATTTATATATTGCTACATATATAACACGTGTAACGTCTTTGTAGTCTTAATCCATCCTAAATCTTAAAATTGTTATCGAATAGATAGCATTTCTGACTGAGACAATTTATCATACAAAAATATATAGTTTTGACCTCTCTTTTCAACTCTTAAACCATCTACGGATTTTCCTTACATAACATTTATCATTAATGGGCAGCGGTTAAAGCTTATTAGATAATATGTTTCGTGCGCACAGAAATAATTTTCAATGGTTTACAGTTTTGTACTGGTACTGAAAGTCCCTAATCACATGCCGAAATCAGATGACAAAACACATAAAAAACGAATGGACAACAATTGTCATATTCCTGACTTGGTAATGCATTTTCACATGAAAAAAAAAATGGTGGAATAAACCTGGTTTACATTCAATGTAACAATGAGGCTCTCTCAATATCTAGCAATGAACATAAAAAATAAAAACAACAACAAAGTTGGTGTGTATATATGTAATAAATAAACTGTAATGTAAAATGATATGAACAAATTCCTGACAATTACGGCTATCCAAGTAGGTTTCCAATATCTGCTGCTCTAAAATATATAAAGAAATTTTTTAAAAATAATCAGTTGTATATATAAAGTAATCTTTTTTTAAATGTGTGGAATTTTCGAGATTCATTAGTTGCCTTTTGTTGTAAATCTAAAAGTTTTCGGAACAAAATATCCGAACAGATAAAATCTGGAAATAGAGGCCATTTTTTTTCAAAGTTAAAAATAAACAAAAGTTTGTTGATTACTCGATAGTTGACACCAAATTAAAACAAACAGGGGAAATACAACATACTTTGAACTTATGAAAAGCACAGTGTTAAAATTATTGCTTTTAAATTGATTTCTTTGAAATAGTACTTACACCATTTCACAGATGTAGGTAGTTGGTACTGTACAAGGACCATCTGTCCAAGAATAATTGAAGCCTATAACTGGATCAACTCTCATAGCTACACAGTTCTCGTTTCCCCCTCTGTTGTTTGGCTGGGTAGGTCCCCAGTTAAAGTATGTTGCCTGCTTGCCGTTTGCTATCCAGTGAAATTCCCCTTCAGTTACAAGGTCATTTAATCCTATGTACATTCCAATGGAATCTGATAAAACAAACAAAAATGGTGCTGCTTTTAAACAAAACATGTTAGTTCCATCAATCGATTATTCATTTTCAAAGTTACGCTGTGATTTGTTTTGTATTTTGGTAATAGAAGATATGGTATTAATGCCCATGAGACAACTCTTCATCCAAGTTACACTTCGTAAAAGTAACCCATCATATGACAAAGTACGGTCTTTAACACGGATCCTTGGCTCACACTGAACAGCAAGGTACAAAGGGCCCCCAAAATACTAGTGTAAAACCATTCAAACGGGAAAACCAACGGTCTAAACTATTATATCAAATACATACCAACAATTGAGCAACGTGATATGATAATTATAGTGTGATATATCGTTTTCCATGATTACCGGAACATCCGTTTCTGTTTTAGTATGCTACTTCCTACTTTTCAAACAAATGAGCGTTTGAGATTTGAACACGTGAGGTCACTCTCTGTTTGGTAATGCATTGTTGTTATGTGAACGTAATTCAAACCAGTTTTTTTTATCGTCATGTTAAGTTCCTCATTTGTTGTTTGATTTGATAAGAACATAACAAATCGATAGTAAGTAAGACAGCCAAGCTTGATAACACCTTAAACAAGTAGGAAAATTGTATTAAGGTAATGCAAGATAGAGAAGAAAAGTTGCGCTCCATCATATATGATAAATCTAACGTCTACGTATCCTTACTTATTTTGATCATTAAATTTGCAAGAAACTGTTGTGTTTTTGCATCATCAACGGTAGCTAATGATGCAGATCTTCCATATTGACGTCCAATCACTTCACACAGTTTCTGTTAAAAGATAAAGAAATATTACTTTCAAATTTCAAAACAAACATTTATTCAGCATGTTGGTATAATATGATACCATTAATTTAAATGACAAAGTTAACATATTTTCAGTCATTTCTCTCCCTTAAAAAACAGCATAGTTTCTTCCATGCTTACACATTTCAAACAAAAGTACATTCCTACTTAACCGACTGCTTAGGTATAACCATGATGAAATATGCTACATTAAGAAAATGTATCCCGCTCCTAATATTATTTCGATGGTCTTATTCTAAGACTGTAGTCCCTTAAGCTTGTTATTCAAAGTTATTGATATCATATACAAGATCACGTGATGTGAAATAAGATGCAACAGTTGTTGACCGGTGTTCAAAACGCATGTATCCGATGAGAAAGATACAATTCAATGATAAACAAAAAAACTTGAGGGATTCAAATACTGTACACCAACTTCTTTTCGCGGATAATTTGTTCTGGCCCTTTTAAGCCCACTTCGTGTTGATTTCATTTTATTTTTATAGCGATTTTTAAATTCACTAAATGCAGTAAGATTAGGAAATAAATTATCGCGACGATTTATATTCGCGTAATTTAACTAGTCGCAAAGGTCGCGAAATTAAATCGCTCGCGAAAACTAATTGGTTTTCAGTAACTTTAAAAGAGTCGAGCCTAGATGTGTTTAAAAAGTAATCGACTTCTGCTTCCGCTCATTATCTGTCATTGGAATTCATACTCATCCAAAATCGGGAATAAGACAAACTCCATACTGCGATTTATACAAAACATGCAAAAAGAGTAATTATAAATCATAGTAAAAGACCAAAATTATAATAAGAACACTTCATTTTCTATCCTTCCTCTGCTGATTTCATTTTTACTCACCAGTGAATCGGCAAATGTCTCGTTGTCACGGCTTAGAAAGAAACACTTGTCTCCATAATGACTCCAACTAGTAGGACATGCACAAAATACTGAAATCAAAATTAGTTTTTGTATATCCTTTCATACAGAATTAAAATGCTGAGAACTGTCTAATATTTACAAACAAATGATATAAAGAGATTTGTCACATTCAAGGAACAGAAGAATAATACATGTTACATTTTATTCGACGATCAGTTTATTTGCATCACGATGAAAACCTGTTTCAAACGGATTCCAGTATTTGGTAATCGGACTAAAAGCACATGGTGTTCTTTATCCCAATAAATCGTCGCATCTATAACTGTTCGAGCTATCTATAATAAAGTTACTTTTTTCATCACAAAAATATTGTAAAAACAAAGCTAGGAAAAGCCTGATTTCGCAAATAATATAACGTTCGTACTTTTTTTTTGTTACTATGTTCTCTTATTCTTTCTTTTCGGTTGTTTTTGTATGGTGCAAAAACGTTGGCCATTTATACATACATATGAAGGCTTTTATAAAAACTTTGCTGTGACTAACGCTTTTACACAGTAAACTAACAGTTGATATATGATTTATGTTGCCTCAAACACTGATAAACTTATCACAGTAGTACGATAATTACTTCGTATGCCAAATGAGCGTACAATATGGTAAAAATTAAAAATAATCTATCGCTATTCGTAATCATTTTGGTTCAATTTTATAAACAAATTGCTCAAAATTTTCGCTGATTTTTAATTGGTTTGCAAGGCAGCAATATCATTTTGGGTTATGTTCGTGCAACATTTAATTATAGTATTTGGTGGGGAAGGGTATTGCAAGTGTTCAGCATTTATATGTTTATCAAAGTCGAAATCAGCAAAAAGATCTTTTCGTTAACTGATCCGGTACACATAAATACATTCATTTACAAGTTAAACAATAAATCGAACAGACCTAAACATTCTAGTTGATGAGTTTGTCTGTCTATTTAAATCAAAATAATGTATGCATGGAATGTATCGGGTTATATGATTGTTAGCAGGCTTTGAATGTTATCGCAAGGGATAATTTGATGGCATGGATTTGACAGCTATGCTTATCTTAACATTTACTTTAATCCTTATGTCCATAAATCAAAGAGGGACGAAAGATACCAAAGGGACAGTCAAACTCATAAATCTAAAACAAACTGATGACAACGCCATGGCTAAAAATGAAAAAGACAACAGAAAAACAATAGTACACATGACACAACATAGAAAACTAAAGAATAAACAACACGAACCCCACCAACAACTAGGGGTGATCTCAGGTGCTCCGGAAGGGTAAACTACACGAAGAGGCATTTAATTATATAGAAAAGATTGACTCTTGAAGAATTAGTTCAATATTACATTACATGCATAGTATGTATGCTTCATTCTAATACTTTATTTTGATTGGCTAACAGCATTCACGCGTCGTCAGTCTGAAACTAACGTTCATTTTGAAATGTAACATTCATCATGACACGAGCTTCGGCAATAAAGTGCACTGGTAAATAAAAGAAAAACTTATTTTACTCTTGTTTTCATCATCCGAGCAAAATATTAAATTATAAGTATTGAATTCTTCTTTTAGTAATTTCATAGAGTTATAAAAGCGATGACCCTGTGTACATTTTTAGAATGAAGCATTTCGGCGCTTTATACTAAATGTACATCGGTAAACGCTTGTTCACCCCAAAATATTTAAAAAGCATTTAAATATCAAGAAAAAGGACTTACCAACTGTGGCTACAAATGCCAGAACACAAATTTTCATACAAACAAAAGACATTCTGTTATATTAGGCAGCAGTTTGAATATTGAATGTTGCATTTCCAGAGGCGATATTTATATTCGTTAATTATCTCAAGTTCGTGATGTCAAACAATTGCATACAAACTGGAATGGGGTGTAACATTTGGGCCAAACACAAAGTCAAGGTCTACCTAGTTATTACTGATAATGGACCAACTTTTATGACTGGTATTCATACAGACCATTTTGATAAAAAGGTCAAATTTCAGGACAAGATTATTTGGAATATAATTTGGAACATTTATCAGGATAAGGATATAAGCGATAGATCGTGATTTCCTATGTGATTAATTATTGAAATTTGAATAAGAATATGCATCAGTACATGAGGTGAACTATGAGAATGTTAATCGGAATATCCATTATGAGTGCCTCTGATGACTTTCACCTCGACGGAACGCGCGTCTTCCGTCCAAACTTATAAGCCTCATACATTTGATGCGTTTGTAGTACAAGTAGAAAATTGTAATCACTTGACAACTTAGTATGTGCAAACGAAACATATTTCCAGAATAAGCTTTAACCAATGCTCATATATTTCAGTTGCAACCAGGGGTCAAAATGATGTAAGGTATGATCCATTGTCGCAGAGAGAATTTCCTCTAGCCATACAAAGCCTTCCGAAATCAAATTTTGAGTTACATAGGAGAAGATAGGTTATATAAAATGCTTTTTTTTTTTTAGAAAATGCAAATAAAAAAAACCATAATGTGTAACTTGTGAACTTGCTACTACTTTCCTTGATATATATATAGGAAGATGTGGCGTGAGTGCCAATGAGACAACTCTCCATCCAAATTACAGTTGATAAAAGTAAACCATTATAGGTCAATGTACGGCCTTCAACACGGAGCTTTGGCTCACACCGAACAACAAGCTATAAAGGGCCGCAAAATAACTAGTGTAAAACCAAAGTTCTAATTTGGGGTTCGTGTTGTTTATTCTTTAGTTTTCTATGTTGTGTCATGTGTGCTGTTGTTTGTTTGTCTTTTTCATTTTTAGTCATGACGTTGTCAATTTTTTTAGATTTATGAGTTTGACTGTCCCTTTGGTATCTTTCGTCCCTCTTTTATACACATTTTACTTTAAGGTCAAGGATCAGTAAATGAACTAGTCCATAGATTTTTTTTTAATTTAGAACTCGATAAGATATTGAAAATATACATCAGAAAATGTAAAAAAAAAATATATATCACCGACTTCGTTTTCGAGAAAAAAATCATTTTTAAAATGGTCCGAGAGGGTACTAAATTACATTGAATATATAGGGGGAATCTGTATTTTTCTTCTACAATTTTCTGTGTCCGGTATAAATCACGTAAACCGCTCCATTGAATTTTTTTTTAAATTAACATTTTCTTCCTCTTTGTCTTACAAATTAGATGATGTTAAAAACAAATATGGTCATCGACTTCGTTTTCCCTGTAGAAGCAACGCAAACTCAACATTTTGGCAAAAAACCCATCAAAATTCGTGACGTCGTTATTTTTATTACATAACGTCAAGTTATCATGCTAATTATTTCCAACGTTCTTCGTGTTGATTATGCACGATTAATATGTGTTTCGTATTGATAGTTTCTTTTTATCTGGATAATTATCATTAATTTTTATTTTGTATTTCCGATATTCTTTATTCTTTATATTTAGGCACCCCATTATGCTCTTTTTCTTTTTTCTTTTTTTTTTTGCCGTTTATTCTCAATTTTTTGCCCATTATTCTGTATTCTGTTA
This sequence comes from Mytilus galloprovincialis, assembly GCF_965363235.1. Lineage (NCBI taxonomy): Eukaryota > Metazoa > Mollusca > Bivalvia > Mytilida > Mytilidae > Mytilus > Mytilus galloprovincialis. The sequence goes on from NC_134846.1 coordinate 21,599,159, forward strand.
ACCTCAATCAGACCCTCTTTTATGGGACATTTTAAAAAGAAATTATACGTTATAAAAAATATGATACATGTATGTTCATTATCAATACACATGTCTAAAACAATTACTAGTTCAATCAAAAATACAGTGAACGCAAAAATAGTAAAAACATAAAAATAGAAATCATGAGGTTTACTGTCTACAATCTACAAGTTGACGCAATAAAAGATGTAATTGAAACTATAATTTGTTATGCCCCCGCAACTGAAAGTTGGGGGGGGGGAGGGGATGTTACCCCTGTCCTTCTGTCGGCCGTCCTTCCCTATTATAGTTAATCCGCATAACATCTACAGTTTTCACTTTGTTGTCTGTTTGTACATATATTGAAGGTGTGCATGTGGTCAGGGTTGTGATCTTTATTAATATTTGCTCTAATGGGAGATTATTGAATTTTGTCACTTTTTTGGGTAACCAATTCGTAAATCTCTTAGACTATCGTGTAGATCATCTGTTTGCATTTTTCTCCGTTCCGATATATGAAAACAACGGTTACTTTAGCAGCGGAACATGTAATAGCTCGTTTTTTGGTACTATATCACGACAGATCGAGCTCTGTCCATATACTACTGCTTAACATCGCATATTTAAACAAACATTATATCAACGATTCTACAAATTATTGAAAGAGTGTCGTGCGGTTATTTATACATCTGCAAGTTAACAATTAAAACACGCAGACAAACTGACATCTTTGTAAATATTTTATTTTGATCTGCATAAAATTTATTGTATACAAGTCTACAAAAACGTTTTAAAAAGTTTAATAAATAGTTATTTTTCCATAAGTGTACATGTGTATGCTCGAAGTATATATAGAATCAGTACGTGATACACAACATGCGACAAAAAAAGGGGGGTAGTAATAATAGGAAACTAAATTAAACTAAGGCATTGATCGATGTAAACTTCAATAAAACTGGAAGTTACACAAGGGGAACAGGAAAATAAGAATATATTGCATCACTTACGACCTTTGAATTGACCAGTGACCTTTTTTTTTTTTATTTATTACTGACCAGCCACAACGAGATAATCCAACGAGTTTTTAAGGGTTCATATGACGTGTGGACCTCGATATTCTTTATCTTTAAATATAACGCTTATTCTGTAAAATCCTCAATAAACAATTTTGTAAAATTCTTCTATCATTAAATGATTTCTTAATTCTGTACAAGGTTCTTGTCTGTGTCTACACTGTTGTATTAAATTTTTATTTTAATTTCTTTGTTATTCTTTATAATTTTGCAAACTTTTTTGTTCAATTTTTACATTCGCCAGTATCCGTTATTCTGCAACTCCCTTTGAGATCTTATTATATGTGACAATACATTAATGTCCTTCTCTCTCTGATTTTCGCTTTCTCTCAAGACATTGCACAGTCTTTGAAGCACGGTGTATTTTCCAGAAGATACATCGTGTAAAACATTTACAAGGAAAACAAACATACGGAGATTGAGCTATAACTTAAAAACAGATGTACATATTAATGTTTAATATGCCTACCAAAATATTCCACCCCCCCCCCTCAAAAAAAAAACAAAAAACAAAAAACAAAAAAATACAATCGCACACAGGCTGAGACATGACTCTTAAATGTTTGTTTTGTTATTTAGTTCATCCACACAAACGAGGGAAGGGGGTTGGGGGGGGACCGGGATCGGAACTCCGGGATCGGGTATTTTTAAATATGGGATTTCGGAATTAATCTTTTCGAGATCCGGGAATTCTTTTTTCAAATTTCGGGATGGCGAGATTTATTTTAAATAACATTAAATTCGGGACCTCTGGATTTCATTTTTTAAAGTCCGGGATTTCGAAATCAGGACCCCTCCTATTTGTTTAGGAGGTATATAGTAGAAGTATGATAAAGAGATGATCGATATAATCTCGTTCTCGACCTTCAAGTTTTATGGGTGAAATAGAATTGAGAACAGTTCTATTCTGTATTTCAGATGCTACTTTCAGGGTACATTTTTATTTTTTATTCGGTTAATTTTTACCCATATATATATATATATATATATAGAAAAATTTCCTTTGAGGAGACAACCATATGAATCAATACTAGTAAGAAAATTCGTTTAAGGATCCACTGAACGTTCTTTTATTAGGATAATATTCCATGTATAACTCTTTAAACCATAAACTATTTATACATGTATCTATTAAAAAGATTTGTGTTCTATTTTTAACATCGAAACTTTCAACAAAATTGCGGACGTGAAAGAAAACACCATTAGAAAAAAAAAACCAAACACGTCAGAATACAAAATGTAGCGATGAATTAATGATCGTGAAACATCATTTTTGTTTATTTTTCATTTGTTATAGTCTAAAAAATGTTGTATGAATATTAAATTATTGTTCCGACCGTAAAGAAGGTTAAAAATTTAAATGCATTATAGTTTAGTGTCATCTATATGACTGACTGACAGCAGCGGAGAATTTATGACCAGTATTAATTCATGTGGTTCATTTCCTTTTCGCTACTTTGAAAATATTTTTAATTGTTCCAAATGGTGTGATTATTTTCAAAATAGGGGACATCTAGTCTTACCGTACAAGACTAAGTTTAGTATTAATGTCCCAAACTTGCACCCCATTCTGCTTATTTCCTGCTACACGATGTCTTTTTCCAGTGAATATAGGGTTTATGTATGGACAGTTTTGACATACTACATATAGAATACAGTGGCGGAACCAGGATTTTGCAAAGTGGGGCGATTTTTTTAAAATTCGCCGAGCGGAGCGAGGCGAACAAATTTTGGGACCTTTTTTTGGCTAAAAAACATAAAATAAGTGTAAAATGTACTTTTTAAACGGTTCTTGACGTGGGGCATGCATATTTAATAATTGCTGTTAAGTGTACATTTGTAAGAGTTGGACATTTTTGATGTTGTATTCTCCCCATAAATTGTCTATCATAAAATTATAGTATGGGTCAAAAGCTATGAACTGATATATTTGATGTGGGACTTGTCAGTAAAAAATAGACATGGAAAATTCTCGCTTGGTGTATGTTAAGTTAGCATAAACTCACAGATTTCTTGTTGTAAACAAGATACAAGCCGCGCTATTCGATGAATTTTACAATACGAGCTACACGAGTTAAAAAAGACAAACAAGCAATTTTTATACTTTAATATTACAACAGAGAGCATGCTTGAGAAAAAAAAAACTTCCGTAACAATGTATGCAGATGGCTAGCTTTATAGCCACACGGTATTCCCCTCAAAATGGTCTGTATGAATACCTGTCTATAAAAGTTAATTATTGATAATGAATATCAAAGTGGACCTTGACTTGGGTTTTTGTCCGAATTTGCTACCTACAATTTAATCGTTCTGCAGTTTTATGACATCACGAACTTATCAAAATGAGATAATTAACTATTATAAATATCGGTTGTAATAATGCAACATGCAATATTTAAATTGCTGCTTCGTGTTATGATGAAACTTTGTGTTCTGGCATTTCTAGCCTCAGTTAGTAAGTATTGTTTTTTATTATCGTTTGGTGAAGTGATTAAATATTTGAATATGAAATTCATGATAAATTGGATGCACTTCTTCGTTTAGTTTTAACAAATGGGCATTATGGTAAGGGTCAAGTTTAGGATAGAAGTAACCGTCAAAATCATGCTCACCCATTTTACCCATTGTACCCAATAACAAATTAACATATTGGATTTTTAAGTAAAAACTTCTATCTAAATTACAGACAAGTTCATAAAGAAGCATTTAACAATGCATATACTGACTCGTTACAATGTAAAAGCCATTCGTGTGTATAGACCAAATATCATCAAATTATCCACAAATGTGACCCTAAAGACTGTCATCAGTCATATAAAACGATACATAGACAGCTTTAAAAATTGATAATCAGATAGACACGTGTACTTTAATTTCTAGATCTGTTCGATTTTACATTTAATTAGAATTTTTTTGTGATGAAGGGTTGTGTCTGTGTTCAGCTGTTTTTTTTTTAATTTAAAGATAACTATTTCAACAATTACAAAGTAGAAATACGGTTTAACCATTATGTCGACTGATCCGGTACATAGAACTATCATTATTAAACAATTAAACGATGATTTACATATATCTGGTTTACATAACATGTTGTACGCGTATATAATGAAAGGATTGTGTTGACTTGTTTATTATCATATGTTTGAAACAATCATATATCAATTTGTTGTCTACTGTGTAAAAGCGACGAGAAAAACAAACGTTATATATACCTGACACAGGTATGTGAGTGCTCAGGGTCGATCTTATTTAGAGTAAAGAATACCAAAATAAGATTACAAGTACACAAATATTTTTATTTTTAATATTTAGTATCTTGTCATAGAGATCATTAGCATTTATAAGATCACGGTTTATTGATATAAAGCATGGTATATGAATTTAGTAACTTTATCAAACAAGGAAATAACTTTGAAAAAGTTTTTCCGCATGATGTAAATAAACAAAGTGTCTAAATAAATGCTAACACTCCAAATGTAACTTATAAGATGCAATCGCATAATCAATTCAATTTCAGTATTTTGTGCATGTCTAAATAGTTGGAGTCATTATGAAGACAAGTGCTTCTTTCTAAGCCGTGACAACGAGACATTTGCCGATTCACTTGTGAGTTTAAATGAAAAGAGTAGTAGGACGTTACAAAATGAATTTTTGAAAAAAATGTAGTTACATTATGCATGTTATGATTTAGACTGTCCTACAATGATGATGATATATATAATTACGTTTTACTGAGATATCCAAGTCTCGACTTTAATAGATTCCAATTATGGACAATGTATGCATATCCTTTAGAAGAGGATCGAAATATACCAAAGGGACATGCAAACTCATAGATCAAACATAAATTGACAACGCCATGGCTGAAAATCAAAAACAATAGTACACAAAACACAACATAGAAATTAAAAACAGAGGGTATATATAAAAGCAACAGTAGTATACCGCTGTATAATATACATAAATCAAATGAGACAAGAACATTTCCGGGTTACAAACCAAAAACTGAGGGAAACACAAAAAAAAAGTGAATGGGATTGTAGTTATGACACAAGGAACACATTCCATGACGGTCAACCAACTCTTTATTGCTTCCGTAAAAATTACGAAGGGATGATTTCAACTTCACCATTTGGAACTATTGGTTTTTATAGGTTTAAGGTTTCGCTATTGTTCGAGTCAATGTGAATCCCTCGGGTTTTTTTTTCACTTTGATTTGTATCTTCTTATAGATTGGTGAGATTTGCACATCATTAAACAATACTGGTAGTTTGCTCATATATGAAATCAAATGATCTTGTATATGAAATAGCTTAGAGTTTATAGATAGCAATCTTAAAGGACTGCAACCTTAGAATAAGAATTATGACATAATAATAGGAGCGGGAAATAGATGAACACAATATAACCTATTTTATTGTGGCTAAGCCAGAGCACTTGATGCTGTAGGAATGTCCGTTCGTTACAAACATGTAAGCATGGCAGACCTAATATGATGTGTTTCGAGGGAGGGATAGAACAGAATAATTATGTGTCAACTATTTCAACCAGATTTATCGTATAATACCAACGTTAACATGATAATGAAATACGTGTTTACTAAATTGAAAGTATTATTTTCTATTTTATTCTCAGAAACTGTGTGAAGTGATTGGACGCCAATATGGTAAATCGGCATCATTAGCTACAGTTGATGACGCAAAAACACAACAGTATCTTACAGATCTAATGATCAAAATAAGTAAGAATACGTGGACGCTAATTGATTAAAAATAAACAATGAAGGATATTTTCCTCCTTTATCTATATTTACTTAAACAACTTATGTGGTTTAATTTACTATTAAGCTCGGCTATATTTTTTATTTGATGTGGTGTTTATGTCAGTGTAAGATGCATGTTCATACAAGCTTTTCTGCTTTTTATTCGGTTGAAATTACGCTCAACAATACCTTACAAAACAGAGAGTGACATCATGTGGTCAAATCCCAAATGATGAATTGTTTAAATAGAGAAGTCATTCACTTATATCGTAATGCATATCCCCGTAAGCCTGCAAAACGATAAATTTCACTACACATTTGAACCATGTTTATAAGTTGGATTGAAAATGCAAATTTACTTTACAATGCAGGTTTGAAATTGTGTATTTGATTAATGCAATTACATGAAGTATGCGTGTTTTGTTTTTATCGCAGCAATAAATGTTTGTAACATTTTCAAAACCATTTTATTTGTTTTATCAGATTCCATTGGAATGTATATAGGATTAAATGACATTGTAACTGAGGGGACATTTCACTGGTTAGCCAATTGCAATCAGGCAACATACTTTAACTGGAGACCGACCCAGCCAAACAACAGAGGGGAAACGAAAACTGTGTAGCAATGCGAGTAGATCCAGTCATAGGCTTTAGCGAGTAGATCCAGTCATAGGCTTTAATTATTCTTGGACAGATGGTCCTTGTACAGTTCCGACCACAAACATTTGTGAAATGGTGTAAGTACTTTTGCAAAGACATTGAATTCATTTAACACTGTTCTTGTCGCTAATGCAAAAATGTATGATAAACTGTTGTGTTTTTCTGTATCAACTACCGAGTAATCTTTACATATTTGTAGTTCCAAAATTAGAAAAACGCATTCTCTGTTTATGTTGATAAGCTTTTATCTGTCTGTATATATATAATTGATACATATCATAACTGAAAATAAAATTCTAGGATAGCTGTAATAGTCAGGATTTGTTTACACTTTACATGTCAGTTTATTTATTACATATATACACACAAACACTTTATTGTTATTTTAGTTGATATTTAGATTTTATGCAAATACCTGGATATTGAGAGAATCCATACTATAGCATCGGTTTTCGTAAGAACTCAAATAATCTAGAGTTAATGTGAATATAAAACTGCAAAGGCACATCTATCATACGATGAGCACCCCAACAATTCAATTTAAACGAGGAAACTCACTGTCAGATTGATGTTTGTTGAACATAATTTACAAAAAACCCCAAAAAAAACCAAAAAAGCAACATGATCTGCTTAATTGGTTCGGGACCAATCATCCTGCATTGGAATAAATCAAAGGAGGGTATACATCAATAAGACATCAACCAGACAACAACAAAAGTGAAAATATCTGGAATTCCACTTGACAGAAGAGAACATCATTGATTTAATGGTTTGAACATTTATAAATAAAGGCAACAGTAGTATACCGCTGTTCGAAATACATTAATAGTTAAAGATAAAGAAAAACATTTCCGGGTTACAAACTAAAACTGAGGGAAACACATCAAATACAAAAGGAGAACTACGACACAACAGAAACACAACATTAAAATGTCACATACACAGCAACGAACTATAAGCTAACAATGGCAATTTTCCTGACTTGGTACAGGACATTTTAAGAAAAAACTTATAACATACCAATAGATAGTGCAGGTAGGTTACGTATGTACAGAACCACAAATGAGTTGTTATTTTAATTCTTAGAAATTCAGAGAGTAAATCTTAAAGCATGTTCATGGGAGCTAAAAATGCAAAAACAATATCTTTTGAAGAATTTACTAATATCACATGCTATATAAGATTTTGGTTTATTTGAAAAATTACGGTGGTACAATACTTTTTCAATATATATATATATAATTCTATTGTGAAGATTTATATCCATATGCATTAAAGAAGCAACAATTTAACTTCATAAAGGGGGTTATATGCTAGAACAATTGGGGATCAGAATATCATTTTATGAAAAAATCATAACACACACACATTTTAATGTTAAATAGTATAGAATTCGATGTATCCTGTCTATTTAAAAAAAAGTCCATTCAGACTTTTCAGTAGTCACAAAAAAAAAGAGGACGAAACGCGCGTCTGGCGTACTAAATTATAAGCCTGGTACTTTTGATAACTATTTACACCACTGGGTCGATGCCACTGCTGGTGGACGTTTCGTCCCCGAGGGTATCACCAGCCAAGTGGTCAGCACCTCGATGTTGACATGAATATCAATTATGTGATCATTTTTATAAATTTCCTGATACAAAAATTTGAATTTTTCGAAAAACTAAGGATTTTCTTGTCCCAGGAATAGATTACCTTAGCCGTATTTGGCACAATATTTTGGAATTTTGGATCCTCTATGCTCTTCAACTTTTATATTGTTTGGCTTCATAACTATTTTGATATGAGCGTCACTGATGAGTCTTATGTAGACGAAACGCACATCTGGCGTACTTAATGATAATCTTGGTACTTTTGATAACTATTCTGACCTTGGCGAAAGGTTGCAATCGCCAACAAGAGGAATAAGGAAAGTGTTGAACCATTTATTATGAAACAATTCCCGATACGTAAGGAATTGGTCTCTTTTAGATTCTTTCGTAATCTTTTTTAAATGTCAGATATTTGATTAAAAAAATCAAATACCACGACGCAAGAAAGTATATTGTTATATTGCTATAAAAGATACGGCTTAGAATTTCATGATATTAACGGGTCTATTGATGAAGCATCCATGCATATGTAAAGCAAACTTTTGTCCTATGAAATATTGCCAAACAAGATATTATTTCATGAGTATGTATCATGAAATTTTGTTCTTTGCTATGAAAATCTTGCCAAAGAGGGACACATTTTCATTATGAAATACATGTACCTTGCATTAGGTTTTATTCATATTTGGTAACAAAAATCATAAGTCTCTACATTTATAACCAGTCGAGTCAAATAAACCATTTGAGGGGCCACGCTTTTACGCATTTGTTCAGTGCTAAGAGCATGAAGAGCAAATGTTGTGTACAGGAGTTGTGGCATCTTCTCCTGAAATTTGTTGTTCATAAACAAGCCAGTAAAAATTCATTCTCAGAGTGTCGATATAGTAAACACGCAGGGGGCATATTCATAGCACACTGACAAGTTATCATTCTAAAATTCATGTAATATATTCCACGGACGGTAAAACACATTTCATCGTCATCATTCTCATAACAGTTATTTTGAAATATTTGACATTTTTTACTGTATATGTTCAAATCGTTATGTATGAGTTTTTTTTGTATCTCAATTATTATAGTAACCTAAAGGTCTATATATTATTTTTGTTTATTATTTTACAATTTGTTTAGAGGTAATGCAATATCTCTCAAAGAAGATAACCTGGAGATTTTGTTTTAGTAACTGATCACTAAACAATATAATATTTCATCATTAGGCAATAGCATAAATGTTATCTGGAGTCGGGAATATCATATTTGAGACAATCCACTACATTTATTTTTCGGTTATAAAAGCTCAGAGAGCTTATGTTTATTTGTTATGTAACATGCCGACTATAAATAGAGCTTTGAGTGGTTAAATCTCAGGTAACTTATATTTGGTCAATGTCAGATAAAATCATTATAAGTCGTGGCCTTGATTAAGTAAGGTATTTACGAACTATAAACCTAATAATATTTTGTTTCCTAAATTAAAGAAATAAATCACTTAGATGAACTATAATTAAAAAGGCATAATTTAAGGTTTAATGAACTTCGTGTTGCTACTTCTTTAGTTTTTTTATGTTGTGTTAGGTGTACTTTTGTTTTTTGTTTGTCTTTTTCAATTTTAGCCATGTCGTTGTCAGTTGATTTTTGATTTACGAGTTCGTCCCTCTTTTCTAAGACATTCAAATAGGATTACTTGATTGTGTTATTCGTATCATTTGATGTAGCTTCTTTGTGACTGTGTCTTTAATAAGGACATTTTATATCAAATACTCATACAGAATTTATACTTTGGTCCTGTTTCACATTTTTGCACTTGAAATAAACTTCAAGTTCAAATCCTTATTTATAGACAAATCTAAGCTTACAGAAACATATTAGTGCCGTGTGAAGGCAGTAGAGTGCGTCCCTGTCCTGCAGGTTTATGCTCGAATAATATACTAGATTATGGAGTGTGTGTCCGAGCGAGAACTGCTCTAGTTCATTACTTTAGTAATATTTATCAAACATTAGTATTTCAATATTCAGCCCCATTCTACTATTTAGTCAGCCATCAGTCCTACCCTGATATACCGTATTTTTTTCGGGTAATTAATGCTGATAGAGTTTGACATTTTTAACCGAACAGATTTATCAATTTTACATAACTTAAATTATTGTATGCTGGTTCATATTCTGGACGCCAGTCTTTGCTCCTTTATAATATTATTCACTACCAAAAACAATTATGAAGCTTAGAAATGGAAAAATATTAAATACTAAACTGTTCAAAGGGTATCTACACGTCTCAATCTTCAAAATCGGTTATCTAAAAATACTACCATCGCTAACATTTTTAACAATAAAAATCGTGGTTACCCTTCTATCAATAAGTGTCATGTAATAAAATTACTCCCCGTCTTTCCACCAACAATACGGTAAGGTCCACGTTTAATGGTCGCACATTTTCTTTGAATTTTGAAACTGATATAACTTGCAAAACAAACAGTATTATTTATTTACTCACATGAAACAAACCGGGATGTGGTATTCAGTACGTAGGAGAAACTGGACGGTATTTATCTAAACGCACTCAAGAACATCTGTATCGTTTTAAAAGACCCAATAAATTCAAAAGTATCATTTACCAACACCTTAAGAAGCACAACCATCCTTTTAAATATTTAGCAGATCAACCTTTAGAAGTAGTAAATAAGCAGCCTGGTGAATCTCATTCAAAGTTTGTACGATCACGGAAAATAATTGAATTAAATTGGATTAAAAAATTACAGACAGTCTACCCTCTCGGTCTTAATGATAATATCATTAGAATTGGTAATATATCTAGAACCGATTCCGTTAACATTTTGGATATAGTTTCTAAAACTGTTCGTAAAAACCGTTCTCACGGTCGTTGAACAAATCGCAATCAAAGAAAATTTCGGACCAATCATACCAATATTTCGGACCTAATTTCTATTTAAAAAAACAACGGTAGACATTATCTGTTAACACAACTCAGTTCATTACCGGTTAATTAGTTAAATAAAATTTTGGAGGATTGCAACACAATTTCATATAGCAGTTCTAAGTATGAAATTGTTCAAATTATTATGGCATATTGTTCTTCTAAACAATTTCCCAAAATTGATCGCCCTGAAGATCATAAAAAACATTTTATTAAAATAAAGTATGTCAATAAAGGTTTTGATTATGTAAATATTGCCTGTATATTTAACGACCATTCTGTTAAAGAACAAATTCCTGGATATTTTGACAATACTGAGCTACCTCTTATTTGTTATATTTACAAGAAATCTACCCGGAAATTTGTGTTTAATTATAGTCAACTGTGTAAAGATGTTAATATCAGCGAAAATACACCTACTTCATGTAATTGTAGTACCTCCGAATATATTTATGGACCCATTTCCCATGTTATAACAGGAGATCTTAACATCGTTCAAGACCGAGAGTTAAAATCATTCCTCAGTAAAGGACCTAAATATCGTCCCCCGTCAATTATTAATTGGAATGAGTGTCGTAATATCATCCACGACTCACTCCATACTTACTGTATGAAATGGATAAAACAGGAAAAAACTGACAAAAAATCTTTGGACTCTTTTTTTATTTCAGTAATGAAGATAGTTGATATACGTATTCAATATTTTAAAGAACATTTTACTATTAGCAATAACCACAAAAAACCTATTTCTCGTATCAAACATAAACTAACAGAACTAGCCAAGAAATTTGTTTTTGTCCCGGCCGATAAAGCTGCTAATAACATTATTATAGTTTGACGTAAATTTTACATTGAGGTTCTAAAAAAAGAAATCACCAATTCACCAACATTCAAACTGACTCCATTTTCAGAAAACGACATCTGTAACAAAAAACTTTTAGCTACCGCTTTACAAGCAGAGCCAAATACATTGAAAGTCCCAACTATGTACTGGCTTCCGAAGCTACACAAAACACCTTACAAATATAGATTTATTGCGTCTTCAAGCCATTGTTCCACTACTAAATTGTCTATTCTTCTTACCAGCACACTTGGTACAATTAAAAACCTGATAATAAATTGTTCAAATAAGGCCTTAGAAAATAGTGGAATTAATTACTTTTGGAGTGTCAAGAACTACTTGATAAATTGCATGCTTATATTGGTGATTTTGAATCTGTTCAAAGTTTTGATTTTTCTACCCTGTATACCACATTGCCTCACATTCTCATTAAGAAAAAATTCACACACCTAATTAAATGGGCATTTAAAAAGTCAGAATGTGAATACATATGTTCAAACTCTTTTAGGTCATTTTTTAGTAGCAATAAACACAAAAACTATGTCAATTGGACATGCTTTGATACTATATATGCCCTTGAATTTTTACTAGATAACATTTTTGTTCGCTTTGGGGATTCCGTATATCGTCAGATTATCGGGATAAACAAATTTAATAATACTTTTAGATATTTGGATGATATTTTGGCTCTCAATAATGACGACTTCAGTATGTATATTAAAGAAATTTATCCTGTTGAACTTACTTTAAATAATGCTAATACTAACAATGACCACTGCCCTTTCCTCGATCTTGATATCTATATCATTAACGGAAAGCTGAATACTACAATTTATGATAAATTATCCATTTTTAGATGGTGACGTTCCCTTGTCACCATCTTACGGTGTTTATATATCTCAACTTGTACGATTCGCTCGTGTATGTAACAATGTTTTAGATTTTAACGAGAGAAATTTATGTATTACTGAAAAATTATTACACCAGGGTTTTCGATATCACAAACTAGTCAAAACATTTACTAAATTTTATCATCGGTATAAGGACACCATTCGTAAATATAGTTCAATATGCAGACTTCTTCTACGTTCAGGTATTTCACATCCATTTTTTTATGGAAATATTCTTTATCAAGCACAAAGGTGTCAGTATAGGAATGTATCTCCCTCATGCAAAGCTCTGATTCCTTTCACGGATTTGGCTATACTTTTTGGACCTTTTGGATTATAGCTCTTCATCTTTTATATAAGCTTTGGATTTCAAATATTTTGGCCACGAGCATCACTGAAGAGACATGTATTGTCGAAATGCGCATCTGGTGCAGGAAAATTGATACCGTTAATTTTATTATTCACCTCAAAAACTAACAAAACCTTTGCATAGACTTATTAAGAAGGGATATAGTTACGATACTGTTGTCAGGTCATTTAAGATTGCATATTTTGGCGTTAATATTGATTCACTTATAGGGTCTTTGCATCGGAACTAAACACATTTATTCAAAAACCAGTTGGCATGACACGGGTTAGGATCTTCTCATATATGTTATGATGGTATGATACTAAACCCCTAACGGGAAGGATTGTGCCTGATGTTCATATGATGAAATCATAATCTTTCAGTCAGTTTAATTGAAGTCTGGAGCTGGCATGTCAGTTAACTGCTAGTAGTCTGTTGTTATTTGTGTATTATTGTCATTTTGGTTTTTTTTCTTTGGTTACATCTTCTGACATCAGACTCGGACTTCTCTTGAACTGAATTTTAATGTGCGTATTGTTATGCGTTTACTTTTCTACATTGGCTAGAGGTATAGGGGGAGGGTTGATATCTCACAAATATGTTTAACCCCGCCGCATTTTTGCGCCTGTCCCAAGTCAGGAGCCTCTGGCCTTTGTTAGTCTTGTATTATTTTTAATTTTAGTTTCTTGTGTACAATTTGGATATTAGTATGGCGTTCATTATCACTGAAGTAGCATGTATTTATTTAGGGGCCAGCTGAAGGACGCCTCCGTGTGCGGGAATTTCTCGGTACATTGAAGACCTGTTGGTGACCTTCTGCTGTTGTTTTTTCTATGGTCGGGTTGTTGTCTCTTTGGCATATTCCCCATTTCCATTCTCAATTTTAAACTATTATGTGTCATAACGATTCACAACAACATAGAAAACACCATCGGAAATTAGTATAGCATGATAATATATTTATTAAAGTCAGACAACTAGCTTTAAGTTGTCAAAGAAGGATTCAATCAGCAGTAATATCATGTTGCAGAGTTTTTGCAAGTCCTGCAAATAAACTTATCATAGAAACCAGGACTAAATTTTGTTATTTGTTTATAAAAAAGAACGATAGAGATTATCGGGATTACGACATATATTCTTACATAACATTTAACAGATGTACATAAGACAAATAGACTTGGAACCATGAAAGTCAATATTGAAACCGTTTAGATAATTTACACCAATAGAACCCAAATAACACGTCACAATCGTCTAAAATTTTAAAATTACAAAATAAAATGTACAACATCATTGGATGGAATAATAAGAATGATTTACATGTTAATGATTTATCTCGTTTGTCTGAGCTTGGATGGAACATAGGTCGCTTAGCTTGCATTTCGTTTCACCCAATAATAACTTCAACCAGCAAATGATAAACACACGAACAAAGAACGACAACTCTTGCAGAATTTTCCTTTATGTTTCTGTTTATTTATATTTCCATAATCATTTGTTGATTGCACTAACACAAGATTTTCACAAATATTTTAATCATCAGAATTGACGTTGAAGTCAATAAATTGTTTTTTAATAAATAATGGTACCGATTCATGTATAACATATTGATATCTTCCGACATCAGAGAGCCCTGTTATAAGTCTAAAAGTTTGTAGAGCACAATGTTACGTTTGATTTTTTCTTCTTCAGTTTTTATATAGTTTAAAAACAGATATCGATGTCGAAATAAGTTTGATTTTTTTTACGTCATCTCGTGTTGGTTAAATATGCTTTTACAAACCTACTACCTTCGGTACTCTAATAGCCGGATGAAGGTAGATAGATGCTGTAATATCGTATCAACAATTTTTTAATCAAACTTGTAGTGAGTCTTACATGCTTCTAAAGACAAAAAAAAATATGATGTTATCAGCATATTTAAAAACTTGACTTGATGAACTATTTCTAACGACATTCCATGTAACAATGAGGGTTCTCTCAATATATAGCAAGTAACATAAAAACTAAATATTAAATAAAAACAACAAAAAAGTTGGTGTGTATATATGTAATAAATAAACTGATATGTAAAATGATATGAACACATTCCTGACAATTACGGCTATCCAAGAAGGTTTCCGATATCGGCTGCTCTAAAATATACAAAGACAAATTTGAAAAAAATACTCAGTTGTATACATAAAGTAATTTTTATTTCAAATGTTTGTGATTTTTGTAAAAGTATAAGTGTTTGAACGAAGTCATTTATCAGTTGGCTTTTGTTATACATACTACTGTTTTTGGAACAAAATATCCGAACAAATAAAATCTAGGAAGAGAGGACATTTTTTTTTCAATTTTGAAAATGACAAATAAATGTTGATTACTCGATAGTTGGAACCAAATCAAAACAAACAGGGGAAAAACAACATATTTTTGTACTGATGAAAAGCACAGTGTTAAAGTTATTGCGTTTAAATTGATTTCTTTGAAATAGTACTTACACCATTTCACAGATATAGGTAGTTGGTACTGTACAAGGACCATCTGTCCAAGAATAATTGAAGCCTATTACTGGATCAACTCTCATAGCTACACAGTTCTCATTCCCCCCTCTGTTGTTTGGCTGGGTAGGTCCCCAGTTAAAGTATGTTGCCTGCTTGCCGTTTGCTATCCAGTGAAATTCCCCTTCAGTTACAAGGTCATTTAATCATATGTACATTCCAATGGAATCTGATAAAACAAACAAAAATGTTGCTGCTTTTAAACAAAACATGTTAGTTCCATCAATCGATTATTCATTTTCAAAGTTACGCTGTGATTTTTTTTTGTATTTTGGTAATAGAAGATATGGTATTAATGCCCATGAGACAACTCTTCATCCAAGTTACACTTCGTAAAAGTAACCCATCATATGACAAAGAACGGTCTTTAACACGGAGCCTTGGCTCACACTGAACAGCAATGTACAAAGGGCCCCCAAAATACTAGTGTAAAACCATTCAAACGGGAAAACCAACGGTCTAAACTATTATATCAAATACATACCAACAATTGAGCAACGTGATATAATAATTATAGTGTAATATATCGTTTTCCAGGCTTACCGGAACATGTGTTTCCGTTTTAGTATGCTGCTTCCTACTATTCAAACAAATGATCGTTTGAGATTTGAACACGTGAGGTCACTCTCTGTTTGGTGATGCATTGTTGTTATATGAACGTAATTCAAACCAGGTTCTATTTTTTCATCTCCATGTTAAGTTTCTCATTTGTTGTTTGATTTGATAAGAACATAACAAATCGATAGTAAGTAAAACAGTCAAGCTTGATAACACCTTAAACAAGTAGGAAAATTGTATTAAGGTAATGCAAGATATAGAAGAAAAGTTGCGCTCCATCATTAATGTTAAATCTAACGTCTACGCATTCTTACTTATTTTGATCATTAAATTTGCAAGAAACTGTTGTGTTTTTGCATCATCAACGGTAGCTAATGATGCAGATCTTCCATATTGACGTCCAATCACTTCACACAGTTTCTGTTAAAAGATAAAGAAATATTACTTTCAAATTTCAAAACAAACATTTTTTCAGCATGTTGATATGACATGACACCAATTATTTAAGTGACAAAATTAGCATATTTTCAGCCCTTTATCTCCCTTGTAAAACATCACAACTTCTTCCATGCTTACACGTTTTAAACAAAGGACATTCCTACATTACCAACTGCTTAAGTATAACCATGATTAGATATGCTACATTAAGAAAATATATATCCTGCTCCTAATATTATTTTGATGATCTTATTATAGGACAGTAGTCCCTAACGCTTGTTATACAAAGTTATTGATATCTTATACAAGATCACGTGATGTGAAATGAGATGCAACAGTTGTTGACCGGTGTTGAAAACGCATGTATCCAATGAGAAAGATACAATTCAATGATAAACCAAAAACCTTAGGGATTCAAATACTGTAAACCAACTTCTTTTCGCGGATACTTTGTTCCACCCTTTCTAGCCAACTTCGTGGCGATTTAATTTAGTGATTTTCAAATTCACTTACTGCAGTAAGATAAGGAACTATATTATCGCGACGATTTATATTCACGTAATTTAACTACTCGCAAACGGCGCGAAATTAAATTAAATTTCAATACCTTTGAAAGAGTCGAACCTAGATGTGTTTAAACGGTAATCGACTTCTGCTATGCGCACATTATCTGTCTGGAATTTAAAATCGCGAATAAGACAAACTCCATACAGCGATTACTACAAAACAGGCAAAAAGAGTAATTATATATCATAGTAAAAGAGCCAACATTATTATAAGAACACTTATTTTTTAACCTCCCTCGGCTCTTTTCAATTTTACTCACCAGTGAATCGGCAAATGTCTCGTTATCACGGCTTAGAAAGAAACACTTGTCTCCATAATGACTCCAACTATTGGGACAAGCACAAAATACTGAAATTAAAATAATTTTTCGTTTATCTTTCATACAGAATATAAATGCTGAGAACTGTCTAATATTTACAAACAAATGACATAAAGAGATGTGTCACGTTCACGTTCAAGGAATGCAGTCAAAATCCAAAGTCAAAGAAGAATAATCTATGTTACATTTTGATTGATAAATTTTATTCGACGCTCAGTTTATTTGCATCACGACAAAAACCTTTTTCAAATGGACAAATTGTCGCATCTATAACTGTTCGTGTGATCTATGATAAAGTTACGTCATCACAAAACGTTCGTACTTTTTATTTGTTACTATGTTCACTTTTTCTTGCTTTTTAGTAATTTTTTATGGTGCGTTGGCCATTTATACATACATATGAAGCCGTTGATAACTTTGCTGTGACTAACGCTTTTACACAGTAAAGTAACAGTTGATAACAGTTGATATATGATCTAGGTTGCTTCAAACATTGATAAAAAGATAAACTCATCACAGTAGTACGAATAACGTCGTAGACCAAATGCGCGTACAATATGGCAAACAAATAAAAATGATATATCGCTATTCGTAATAATTTTGGTTCAATTTTATAGACAAATTGCTCAAAATTTTCGATGATGTATAATTGGTTTGCAAGGCAACTATATCATCTTAGGTCATGTTCGTGTAACATTTAATTATAGTTTTTGAAGGGGAAGGGTATTGCAGATGTTTAACATTGATATGTTTATCAAAGTAGAAATCAGCAAAAAGACCTTTTCATTAACTGATCCGGTACATATAAATACATTCAGATACGGGATAAACATTAAATCGAACAGACCTAAACATTTAGTTCACGCGTTTGTCTGTCTTTGTAAATCAAAATAATGTATGCATGGCATGTATCGGGTTTTATGATAGTTGGCAGGCTTTGAATGTTATCGCAAGGGATAATTTGATGGCATGAAGTCTATAATAAAAAAAAAATGCTGAATTATATCGGGTTTACGATTAATTGACTTTCTACTAATTTTTTGGTAAATTGGAAATGTGTTTGACTCTTCTGTGAATCAAAATGTTAAGTTGCAATTGGGTCAAATTGGTAAGCATGGATTTGACAGCAATGCTTATCCTTACATTTACTTTAATCAACAAATATCCATAAATCAAAACTACATGAAGAGGCATTTAATTCTATATAACAGATTGAATCTTGAAGAATTAGTTGAATATTATATTACATGCATTGTATGTATGCTTCATTCTAATACTTTATTTTGATTGGCTATCAAGATTCTCGAGTCAATCTGAAAACTCACGTTCATTTTGAAATGAGATGAAACATTCATCATGACACGAGCTTCGGCAATAAAGTGCACAGGTAAATTAAAGAAAAACTTGTTATCAATCTTGTTGTCATCATCCTAGCAAAATATTAAATTAAAAGTATTGAATTCTTGAAGTAATTTCATAGCGTTGTAAAAGCAATGACCCTTTTTTACATTTTTAGAATGAAGCGTTTCGGCGCTTTATAGTTAATGTACCTCGGTAAACTCTTGTACACCTCAAAATAGTCAAGAAGCATTCAAATAGTAAGAAGAATTACTTACCAACTGTGGCTACAAATGCCAGAACACAAAGTTTCATACAAACAAAAGACATTTTGTTATATTAGGCAGCAGTTTGAATATTGAATGTTGCATTTCAAGAGGCGATATTTATATTCGTTAATTATCTCAAGTTCGCGAGGTCAAACAATTGCAGACAAACTGGAATGGGGTGTAGCATGTGGGCCAAAAACAAAGTCAAGGTCTACTTATTTGTTACTGATAATTGACGAACGTTTATGACTGGTATTCATACAGACCATTTTGATAAAAAGTTCAAATTTCAGAACAAGATTATTTGGAATATAATTTCGAACATTTATCAGGATAAGATAAAAGGGATAGTTCGTGAATTCCTATGCGAATAATTGAATTTTGAACAAGAATCTTTATTAGTACATGAGATGAACTATGAGAATGTTAATCGGAGTATCCATTTTGAGTGCCTCTGATGACTTTCACTTAGACGGAACGCGCGTCTTCCGTGCAAACTTATCAGCCTCATACATTTGAGGCGTTTGTAGTATAAGTAGAAAATTATAATGAATTGACAACTTAGTATGTGCACATGAAACATATTTCTAGAATAAGCCTTAACCAATGCTCATTTATTTCAGTTTCAACCAGGGGTCAAAATGATGTTTGGTATGATCCACTGTCTCAGAGAGAATTACCACTAGCCATATAAAGCCTTCCGATATAAATTTTGAGTTACATAGGAGAAGATAGGTGATACAAAACGCTTTCTTTAGAAAATGAAAATAAAAGAAAATAATAATGTGTAACTTGCGAACGTGATACATCCCGCACAGCCAAACGGACGCCCCACTTCGGCAAGCGTTTTACTGCCGGTCGGGAGAAGACCAAGTAACCATATGTCTATTCACCAGTTATCCTTGGTGGCATAAATAGAATGAATAAAATACTATTAGTAAATTTACATAAGTGGATACATTAAAGATATGCCTGGAAATATCTGTTTATTTGGACTAAGATAGACACATAGTGCAAAAAAATCCTTTATTGAACAAAACTTAATTCTAAAAGAACCACAGCACATATACATGCTATAGGGATGTTTTTATCAATAAATTTTATAATAGATGAGATATAATTTAATTCGAAATTAAACAGAAAAAGATTGTTTTATCTCAGTTTTCAATTTATATAGAGAGACAGATTCTGACAAACTTTTGTTTCGGTATTTCGGGAATTGTAGGGAAAAAAAACTTCTTATTATTTACACTACAACGAAAATTATAAAAATAAGATGTAACATATAGAAAGAGAGAAAAAAGTATAATGGGGTGTTCACCTACAAAGTATATTGAAAAATAATTGTCATATTCAAAACCATGAAAGATAACTCAAATTGTGCGTATGATAAGTTTTGAAGGTATGGAATACTTGTGTTAATACGTGATATTATGTTAATGAAATAAAGGCGGGAATGCAGAACCCACGTCATAACTAAAAATGTTTGATTTCTATCCTTTTTTTGGCATTGTCAATTTATTGTTTATGGACGATCATTCCACTGTGTAATGTTGAAAGTATTTCAATGATTTATCTGAACTTGAGCAACGTATTAAATAAAATTCAATGGTTGGAAATAACCAGTCCCATTAGAAGTTTCTCGATTTGCTACGTATCATGTACGGTTGGTACGTAACACAACCGTTGGTGCTGTTTTGGAGGTATCATTTAATGCATGATAAAATTAAAAGAATTGAAATGCGTATTTCCCAAAAACTGGTTTAACGATTTATTTTAATAACGATTTCCAAGTTTTTATAACATTGTTTATGCTTCTTCATGAGATAACTAAGTTATTCACAAGTGCATGAATCAAACAGACCTTAAACAACTGAGTTGACACGGCCTTCATTCTCTAAATATAGATTTCCGTTTCACATTTGTTATAGGTAATGTTTATGTTTCGTTTATTTTTAGAAAACAAAAATGTTTTCTTACAGAATTAATAAAATAATAACTATAAACTACTTTCTAAAACACAAGATACTGGTGTTGGTTATATTTGTTAACGTTTCAAAATAGTGTTGTTTTCGTATTATTAGTTCAAATAAACAGCCATTTCCAGGCATATCTTTAATGTATGCATTAAAGTAAATTTACTTATAGTATTTTATTCATTCTATTTATGCCACCAAGGGTGACTAGGGGATAGAAATATGGTCACTTGGTCTTCTCCTGACCGGCAGTAAAACGCTTGCCATAGTGGGGCGTCCATTTAGCTGTGCGGGATGTATCAAGTTCGTAAGTTACACATTATTATTTTTTTTTATTTTCATTTTCTAAAAAAAGCATTTTGTATCACCTATCGTCTCCTATGTAACTCAAAATTTGTATCGAAAGGCTTTATATGGCTAGAGGCAATTTTCTCTGAGACAATGGATCATACCAAACATCATTTTGACCCCTGGTTGCAACTGAACTAAATGATAATAGGTTAAAGCTTATTCTGGAAATATGTTTCGTGTGCACATACTAAGTTGTCAATTGATTATAATTTTCTACAAACGCATAAAATGTATGAGGCTATAAGTTTGCACGGAAGACGCGCGTTCCGTCTAAGTGAAATTCATCAGAGGCACTCAAAATGGATATTCCGATTATCATTCTCATAGTTCACCTCATGTACTGATAAATATTCTTATTCAAATTTCAATTATTCGTAAAAGAATTCACGAACTATCGCTTTTATCTTATCCTGATAAATGTTCCAAATTATATTCCAAATAATCTTGTTCTGAAATTTGAACTTTTTATCAAAATGGTCAGTATGAATACCAGTCACAAAAGTTGGTCAATTATAAGTAATAACTAAGTAGACCTTGACTTTGTTTTTGGTCCACATGTTACACCCCATTCCAGTTTGTTTGCAATTGTTTGACCTCACGAACTTAAGATAATTAAAGAATATAAATATCGCCTCTAGTAATGCAACATTCAATATTCAAACTGCTGCCTAATATAACAAAATGTCTTTTGTTTGTATGAAACTTTGTGTTCTGGCATTTGTAGCCACAGTTGGTAAGTAATTCTTCTTAATATTTGAATGCTTCATAAATATTTTGGGTCGTACAAGCGTTTACCGAGGTACATTTAGTATAAAGCGTCGAAACGCTTCATTAAAAAAATGTACACAGGGTCAACGCTTTTACAACCATATGAAATTACTAAAAGAAGAATTCATATACTTATAATTTAATATTTTTCTAGGATGATGAAAACAAGGTTAATAACAAGTATTTTTCTTTTATTTACCTGTGGAGCAGGATCTGCTTACCCTTCCGGAGCACCTGAGATCACCCCTAGTTTTTGGTGGGGTTCGTGTTGTTTATTCTTTAGTTTTCTATGTTGTGTCGTGTGTACTATTGTTTTTCTGTTTGTCTTTTTTATTTTTAGCCATGGCGTTGTCAGTTTGTTTTAGATTTATGAGTTTGACTGTCCCTTTGGTATCTTTCGTCCCTCTTTTATTGCCGAAGGCCGTGTCATGATGAATGTTACATTTCATTTCAAAATGAATGTTAGTTTTCAGACTGACTCGAGAATGCTGATAGCCAATCAAAATAAAGTATTAGAATAAAGCATACATACAATGCATGTAATGTAATATTGAACTAATTTTTTAAGATTCAATCTGTTATATTTATGAATGTAAAGTTCCATGGTAAATTGTATGACACTTATTAATGCAATGGTAAAATTGTTTCAGTATTTAGCACATGTCCAAATGGATGGAACCATTACGAAGATAAATGTTTCTTTCTAAGCAGGGACAATGAGACATTTGGCAATTCACTGGTATGTTGATATGATGAAAAGAAGTCTTAAAACTACTTACATGGTATATGTGCTAACAACGTTTAAATCTTATTTTGTTTGAACCAAACTTAACCATCAAATACAAACGTATGATATTAACCGCCATGTAGCTGACAGATCGATTCATAACATTTCAGGCTATAACTTGTTTTTAAACTATAAGTCCTCACAAAGGATGCACTACGTTGTCGTTGTTGGATTTCATAAACATTTCTATATTAATTTTCATCCAATAGTTTTGGATGTAGCTTGAACTGAACGAAATTAAGTCCATTGGCAATTCTCAAATGTTGATAAATTCACGACATGTATATAGGCGAAAAATTTGAGAGAAAAAAAAATAATTGACAGAAACTGGCTGTAATGACCATCCCTTACTCTAGTAAAATCCAAACTTTCATAAAACACTTATTAAGCTTGAAGTCTATAAAAATAAACATCTTTTTTTATTATTTTTTATACTATGTCTTTATTTTTTGTCAGATGCTATGTGAAGTGATTGGTCGTCAGTATGGAAGATCTGCCTCTTTGGCCACTGTTGGTGACGCCAAAACACAACAGTTTCTTACAGATTTAATGATCAAAATAAGTAAGAATAAAAATACAACATATATATTACAAGCATGATGAACCAAAACGTTCAATTATTATTTCTATGGAACGTTTCTTTCTGAGTTTAGGGAATAAGCCGTCTCGTTTTTAGACAGGAATGCTTGATTTTCATAAGAATTAAAGCTTCGTCTTGTTTCGGTCTACATGATAAGAATTTCATGTTTTCGGACGTTTATCTGTATTTGTGTATGATCATTAAATATATTTTACCTTTGATATTGTTTATAAAATCCGTTGCAAGTTTTAAACATATA
Source organism: Mytilus galloprovincialis (assembly GCF_965363235.1). Lineage (NCBI taxonomy): Eukaryota > Metazoa > Mollusca > Bivalvia > Mytilida > Mytilidae > Mytilus > Mytilus galloprovincialis. Next base: position 21,623,020 of record NC_134846.1, read on the forward strand.
ATACAGTGTTTTATTAGTTAACATCTACTACCTATCGAAGTTTATACTATCTAACACTTCGTTGATGGCTTTTGAAAGAATTCATGAATTTACATACTGGAATGCATCAAAACAAAACACAAATTAAACAAATTGATCAGATAAATGAACAGTATAAACGGCGAATACACTTTCACACAATATTTCTCCAAAATCAAAAACCGACATGGGGTGCAACATTTTTCCTCATTTACACTTTCTACATTAGTTTGAAATCGTTAGAAATCCTATACAGAAATAAAACTTTTGTTTTTATGCGTTTTTATTATACGATTGTCATAGGAAATATGTTTTCAGAGGGCAAAGCAATTTTGTAAATAATTAATTGTTATATATAATCTCCAATAACAATGTTAATCTGTCTATGCCATTTTTCCTTTGAATTATCAGATTCCATTGGAATGTACATAGGATTAAATGACCTTGTTACTGAAGGAACATTTCACTGGATAGCCAACGGCAAGCAGGCAACATATTTTAACTGGGGACCTACTCAACCTAATAACAGAGGGGGAAACGAAAATTGCGTAGCTATGCGAGTTGATCCAGTTATAGGATTCAATTATTCTTGGACAGATGGTCCTTGCACAGTACCAACCACATACATTTGTGAAATGGTGTAAGTATTATTGCAAAGAAATACATTTGACACTGTGATACGCGTTGATTCTGTGGATGGCTTTAACAACACAGGAACAGAAGGTCGTTGTACATTTTCAACCGCATTTGTCATGTTTGAAAAATGATTTGAAAAGAAATAGAATAAATCAAAGATCTAATTTTTGTGATTTTTACAATATCTAAAATAATGGTTAATCTGTATCGCTCTTTTTTTTCATCGTCTGAACCGAATTACCAACAAATGGTGCATAATTTAAAATTCAATAATGTCCTCTTAGTCTTAAACTTTTTAACAGCCTGGGTGTGTCCTTAAAAATATTAAGCATATATAAGCATATGCACTGAAATAGTGTTTAACACATTTCTGCTATGTAATGCATGTAATGTGAATGGTACAAGTCGCTATATGAAATAATATATAACATAAACCAGGAGTTTTATAACAAAAACAAAGTAGCTTGTTTCGTCTAAAATAGACTCATTATTGATGCTCGAATCAAGAATGTAAAATCGTCAAAATAAAAAACGAAGTTGAAGAGCACTACGAACACTAAGTTATTCATAATAACTTTTTTGAAGTTGTCGGTTTTGCCATTTCTGATTAACATAAACAATAATATGTGTATATTTCCCATCTGGATTGTTTGTTGTATACATGACTGTCAACCAAATGATTTTGCTTCCTTAAATAAAGTCAAAATTAGTATACCGCTGTTCAAAATTCAGAAATATATTGAGAAAAACAAATGTGGGTTACAAACTAAAACCGTGAGAAACACATCAACTATAAAAGGAAAACATATACACAACAGAACACTGAAGTGCAACAACAAACAAACGACAAAGTAACTTACATAAAAACAAACTATACGACAACAACTGCAATATTCCTGACTTTGTTACATGTAAGGACATTTTAAGGAAAGCTTTAGAAAAATTACTTACTACATATCTGATATACAAAAAATAAGTGGTATGATTTGCAAGCAGAAAATGGTCCACCACATATTTATTGGCGTTAAGGTGGGCACCTTAAGATCACCAATAGACCATTAGCAATAAGGAAAACTCATAAATCAAACGAAACTATAGTAGACCCATTTACTACAAATGTAAAACAATTCAACCACAAACGCTATTTATGTTAGGTGTCCTAAAAAAATAACTTAACACAAAGCTTACTATAATATACACCAACAAAAGGTAATTATTGATTAATAGGATTCTAAATTGGTTCCAAATGCTAATCGTTTTTGCTGTAAGCATCAACTCCTATCACAAAAGAAACATCCAAATCAAAATAAATGTTTGTTATATAAAATAAGCTGTTGTTTTTTTTTCAAATATGTATTCTATTCATTTTAGGGCAGCAGATATTGGAAACCTTCTTGGATAGCCGAGATTGCCAGATTAAGATTATCCTTTTACATGTCAGTTTATTTATTAAATTTATACCCATATTTTCTATTGTTTTATTAATTGATGAATATTAAGAGTCTCTTCACTTTAATATTACAACAAATAGCATGCTTGAGAAAAAAAAGAAAACTTCCGTAACAATGTAATATGCAGATGATTATAGCCACACGGTATTCCCCTCAAAATGGTCTGCATGAATACCTGTCTATAAAAGTTAGTTATTTATTATTAATATCAAAGAGGACCTTGACTTGGGTTTTTGTCCGAATTTGTAACCTACAACTCAATCGTTTTTCATTTTCTATGACATCACGAACTTATCAAATGAGATAATTAACTATTATAAATATCGGTTGTAATAATGCAACATGCAATATTTATACTGCTGCTTCATATATCAAAATGTATCTTGTTATGATGAAACTTTGTGTTCTGGCATTTCTAGCCTTAGTAAGTAAGTAATTTTTTTTTATTATCGTTTGGTGAGCTGACTAAATATTTGAATAAGAAATTCATGATAAATTGTAAGCACTTCTTCGTTTAGTTTAATAAATGGGCATTATGGTAAGGGTCAAGTTTAGGATAGGGATAAACATCAAAATCATGCTCACCTATTTTACCTATTGTACCCAATAACAAATTAGCATATTGGATTTTTAAGTAAAAACTTCTATCTAAATAACAAACAAGTTCACAAAGAAGCATTTAACTATGCATATACTCGTTACAATGTAGAAGCCATTCGTTTGTATAGACCAAATATCACCAAATTATCCACAAATATGACCCTAAAGACTGTCATCAGTCATATAAAACGATACATAGATAGCTTTAAAAATAATGAGATAGACACGTGTACATTAATTTCTAGGTCTGTTCGATTGTACATTTAATTAGAATTTTTTGTAATAAAGGGTTATGTCTGTGTTTAGCTGTTTTTTTTTTTTTATTTAAAGAAAACTATTTCAACAATTACAAAGAAGAAATACGGTTTAACTATTTTGTCGACTTATCCGGTAAATAGACATATCATTATTAAACAATTAAACGATGATTTACATATATCTGGTTTACATAACATGTTGTACGCGTATAAAATGAAAGGATAGTGTTGACATGTTTATTTTCATATGTTTGAAACAATCATATATCAATTTGTTGTCTACTGTGTAAAAACGATGACCAAAACAAACGTTATATATCGCTGATACAGGTATGTGAGTGCTCAGGGTCGATCTTATTTAGAGTAAAGAATACCAACATAATATTACAAGTACACACATATTCATATTGTTAATATTTAGTATCTTGTCATAGAGATCACTAGCAGTTATAAAGTCACGGTTTATTGATATAAAGCATGCCATATGAATTTAGTAACTTTATCAAACAAGGTAATCACTTTGAAAAAGTTTTTCCGCGTGATGTAAATAAACAAAGTTTCTAACTAAATGCTAACACTCCAAATGTAACTTATAAGATGCAATCACATAATCAATTTAATTTCAGTATGTTGTGCATGTCTAAATAGTTGGAGTCATTATGAAGACAAGTGTTTCTTTCTAAGCCGTGACAACGAGACATTTGCCGTTTCACATGTGAATGTAAATGAAAAGAGAAGTAGGACGTTACAAAATGAAATTTTGAAAAAAATTGTAGTTACATTATGATTTAGATTGTCCTACATTGATATATATATATATATTATTACGTTCTACTGAGATATCCAAGTCTCGACTTGAATGGAGTCCAATTATGGATAGTGTACATGTATGCATAACAGAAGCTGTTATCCTTTAGAAGAGGATCGAAATATACCAAAGGGACATTCAAACTCATAGATCAAACATAAATTGACAACGCCATGGCTAAAAATCAAAAACAATAGTACACAAAACACAACATAGAAATGAAAAACAGAGGGTATATAAAAGCAACAGTAGTATATCGTTGTACAATATTCATAAATCAAATGAGACAAGAACATATCCGGGTTACAAACTAAAACTGAGGGAAGGAAACACATCAAATGAAAGTGAATGGGATTGTAGTTATGACACAAGGAACATATTCCATGACGGTCAACCAACTCGTTATTGCTTCCGTAAAAAGTACGAAGGGATGATTTCAACTTCACCATTTTAAACTCTTGGTTTTAATAGGTTTAAGGTTTCGCTATTGTTTGAGTCAATGTGAATCCCTCGGGTTTTTTCACTTTGATTTGTATCTTCTTATAGATTGGTGAGATTTGCACATCATTAAACTATACTGGTAGTTTGCTCATATATGAAATCAAATAATCTTGTATATGAAATAGCTAAGACTTCAAAGATAACAATCTTAAAGGACTGCAACCTTAGAATAAGAATTATGACATAATAATAGGAGCGGGAAATAGATGAACACAATATAACCTATTTTATTGTGGCTAAGCCAGAGCACTTGATGCTGTAGGAATGTCCGTTCGTTACAAACATGTAAGCATGGCAGACCTAATATGATGTGTTTCGAGGGAGGGATAGAACAGAATAATTATGTGTCAACTATTTCAACCAGATTTATCGTATAATACCAACGTTAACATGATAATGAAATACGTGTTTACTAAATTGAAAGTATTATTTTCTATTTTATTCTCAGAAACTGTGTGAAGTGATTGGACGCCAATATGGTATATCGGCATCATTAGCTACAGTTGATGACGCAAAAACACAACAGTATCTTACAGATCTAATGATCAAAATAAGTAAGAATACGTGGACGCTAATTGATTAAAAATAAACAATGAAGGATATTTTCCTCCTTTATCTATATTTACTTAAACAACTTATGTGGTTTAATTTACTATTAAGCTCGGCTATATTTTTTATTTGATGTGGTGTTTATGTCAGTGTAAGATGCATGTTCATACAAGCTTTTCTGCTTTTTATTCGGTTGAAATTACGCTCAACAATACCTTACAAAACAGAGAGTGACATCATGTGGTCAAATCCCAAACGCTGAATTGTTTAAATAGAGAAGTCATTCACTTATATCGTAATGCATATCCCCGTAAGCCTGCAAAACGATAAATTTCACTACACATTTGAACCATGTTTATTAGTTGGATTGAAAATGCAAATTTACTTTACAATGCAGGTTTGAAATTGTGTATTTGATTAATGCAATTACATGAAGTATGCGTGTTTTGTTTTTATCGCAGCAATAAATGTTTGTAACATTTTCAAAACCATTTTATTTGTTTTATCAGATTCCATTGGAATGTATATATGATTAAATGACATTGTAACTGAGGGGACATTTCACTGGTTAGCCAATTGCAATCAGGCAACATACTTTAACTGGAGACCGACCTAGCCAAACAACAGAGGGGAAACGAGAACTGTGTTGCAATGCGAGTAGATCCAGTCATAGGCTTTAGCGAGTAGATCCAGTCATAGGCTTTAATTATTCTTGGACAGATGGTCCTTGTACAGTTCCGACCACAAACATTTGTGAAATGGTGTAAGTACTTTTGCAAAGACATTGAATTCATTTAACACTGTTCTTGTCACTAATGCAAAAATGTATGATAAACTGTTGTGTTTTTCTGTATCAACTACCGAGTAATCTTTACATATTTGTAGTTCCAAAATTAGAAAAACGCATTCTCTGTTTATGTTGATAAGCTTTTATCTGTCTGTATATATATAATTGATACATATCATAACTGAAAATAAAATTCTAGGATAGCTGTCATTGTCAGGATTTGTTTACACTTTACATGTCAGTTTATTTATTACATATATACACACAAACATTTTATTGCTATTTTAGTTGATATTTAGATTTTATGCAAATACCTGGATATTGAGAGAATCCATACTATAGCATCGGTTTTCGTAAGAACACAAATAATCTAGAGTTAATGTGAATATAAAACTGCAAAGGCACATCTATCATACGATGAGCACCTCAACAATTCAATTTAAACGAGGAAACTCACTGTCAGATTGATGTTTGTTGAACATAATTTACAAAAAAAACAAAAACAGATATAATGTACAGCAACATGATCTGATTAATTGGTTCGGGACCAATCATCCTGCATTGGAATAAATCAAAGGAGGGTATACATCAATAAGACATCAACCAGACAACAACAAAAGTGAACATATCTGGAATTCCACTTGACAGAAGAGAACATCATTGAATTAATGGTTTGAACATTTATAAATAAAGGCAACAGTAGTATACCGCTGTTCGAAATACATTAATAGTTAAAGATAAAGAAAAAACATTTCCGGGTTACAAACTAAAACTGAGGGAAACACATCAAATACAAAAGGAGAACTACGACACAACAGAAACACAACATTAAAATGTCACATACACAGAAACGAACTATAAGCTAACAATGGCAATTTTCCTGACTTGGTACAGGACATTTTAAGAAAAAACTTATAACATACCAATAGATAGTGCAGGTAGGTTACGTATCTACAGAACCACAAATGAGTTGTTATTTTAATTCTTAGAAATTCAAAGAGAGTAAATCTTAAAGCATGTTCATGGGAGCTAAAAATGCAAAAACAATATCTTTTGAAGAATTTACTAATATCACATGCTATATAAGATTTTGGTTTATTTGAAAAATTACGGTGGTACAATACTTTTTCAATATATATATATAATACTATTGTGAAGATTTATATCCATATGCATTAAAGAAGCAACAATTTAACTTCAAAAAGGGGGTTATATGCTAGAACAAATGGGGATCAGAATATCATTTTATGAAAAAATCATAACACACACACATTTTAACATTAAATAGTATAGAATTCGATGTATCCTGTCTATTTAAAAAAAGTCCATTCAGACTTTTCAGTAGTCACCAAAAAAAAAAGAGGACACTTTTCTGTAGACGAAACGCGCGTCTGGCGCACTAAATTATAATCCTGGTACTTTTGATAACTATTTACACCACTGGGTCGATGCCACTGCTGGTGGACGTTTCGTTCCCGAGGGTATCACCAGCCCAGTAGTCAGCACTTCGGTGTTGACATGAATATCAATTACGTGATCATTTATATAAATTTCCTAATACAAAAATTTGAATTTTTCGAAAAACTAAGGATGTTCCTGTCCCAGGAATAGATTACCTTAGCCGTATTTGGCATAATATTTTGGAATTTTGGATCCTCTATGCTCTTCAACTTTTATATAGTTTGGCTTCATAACTATTTTGATATGAGCGTCACTGATGAGTCTTATGTAGACGAAACGCGCATCTGGCGTACTAAATAATAATCCTGGTACTTTTGATAACTATTCTGACCTTGGCGGAAGGTTGCAATCGCCAACAAGAGGAATAAGGAAAGTGTTGAACCATTTATTATGAAACAGTTCCCGATACGTAAGGAATTGGTCTCTTTTAGATTCTTTCGTAATCTTTTTTAAATGTCAGATATTTGATTAAAAAAATCAAATGCCACGACGGAAGAAAGTATATTGTTATATAGCTATAAAAGATACGGCTTAGCATTTCATGATATTAACGGGTCTATTGATGAAGCCTCCATGCATATGTAAAGCAAACTTTTGTCCTATGAAATATTGCCAAACAAGGTATTAGTTCATGAGTATGTATCATGAAATTTTGTTTTTTGCTATGAAAATCTTGCCAAAGAGCGACAAATTTTCATTATGAAATACATGTACCTTGCATTAGGTTTTATTCATATTTGGTAACAAAAATCATAAGTCTCTACATTTATAACCAGTCGAGTCAAATAAACCATTTGAGGGGCCACGCTTTTACGCATTTGTTCAGTGCTAAGAGCATGAAGAGCAAAGGTTGTGTACATGATTGGTGGCATCTTCTCCTGAAAGTTGCCTATTCATAAACAAGCCAGTAAAAATCCCTTCTCAGCGTGTCGATATTGTAAACAAGCAGGGGGCATATTCATAGCACACTGACAAGTTATCATTATTAAATTCATGTAATATATTCCACGGGCGGTAAAACACATTTCATCGTCATCATTCTCATAACAGTTATTTTGAAATATTTGACCTATTTTACTGTATATGTTCAAATCGTTATGTATGATTTTTTTTTGTATCTCAATTATTATAGTAACCTAAAAGTTTATATATTATTTTTTTTTATGTTACAAGTTGTTTAGAGGTTATGCAATATCTCTCAAAGAAGATAACCTGGAGATTTTGTTTTATTAACTGATCACTAAACAATAGAATATTTCATCATTAGGCAATAGCATAAATGTTATCTGGAGTCGGGAATATCATTTGAGTGGTTAAATCTCAGGTAACTTATATTTGGTCAATGTCAGATAAATATAAGTGATGGCCTTGATTAAGTAAGGTATTTACGAACTATAAACCTAATAATATTTTGTTTCCTAAATTAAAGAAATAAATCACTTAGATGAACTATAATTAAAAAGGCATAATTTAAGGTTTAATGAACTTCGTGTTGCTACTTCTTTAGTTTTTTATGTTGTGTTAGGTGTACTTTTTTTTTTTGTTTGTCTTTTTCAATTTTAGCCATGGCGTTGTCAGTTGATTTTTGATTTATGAGTTCGTCCCTCTTTTCTAAGACATTCAAATAGGATTACTTGATTGTGTTATTCGTATTATTTGGTGTAGCTTCTTTGAGACTGTGTCTTTAATAAAGACATTTTATATCAAATACTCATACAGAATTTATACTTTGGTCCTGTTTCACATTTTTGCACTTGAAATAAACTTCAAGTTCAAAATCTTTATTTATAGACAAATCTAAGCTTACAGAAACATATTAAACTATAATGTGTCATAACGATTTACAACAACATAGAAAACACCATCGGAAATTAGTAGAGCATGATAATATATTTATTCAAGTCAGACAACTAGCTTTTAGTTGTCAAAGAAGGATTCAATCAGCAGTAATATCATGTTGCAGAGTTTTTGCAAGTCCTGCAAATAAACTCATCATAGAAACCAGGACTAAATTTTGTATATTTGTTTATAAAAAAGAACGATAGAGATTATCGGGATTACGACATATATTCTTACATAACATTTAACAGATGTACATAAGACAAATAGACTTGGAAACCATGAAAGTCAATATTGAAACCGTTTAGATAATTTACACCAATAGAACACAAATAACACGTCACAATCGTCTAAAATTTCAAAATTACAAAACAAAATGTACAACTTCATTGGATGGAATAATAAGAATGATTTACATCTTAATGATTTATCTCGTTTGTCTGAGCTTGGATGGAACATAGCTCGTTTAGCTTGCATTTCGTTTCATCCAATAATAACTTCAACAAGCAATTGACAAACACACGAACAAAGAACGACAACTCTTGCAGAATTTTCCTTCATGTTTCTGTTTATTTATATTTCCATAATCATTTGTTGATTGCACTAACACAAGATTTTCACAAATATTTTAATCGTCAGAATTGACGTTGAAGTCAATAAATTGTTATTTAATAAATAATGGTACCGATTCATGTATAACATATTGATATCTTCCGACATCAGAGAGCCCTGTTATAAGTCTAAAAGTTTGTAGAGCACAATGTTACGTTTGTTTTTTTTCTTCAGTTTTTATATAGTTTAAAAACAGATAAGGATTTCGAAATAAGTTTGATTTGTTTACGTCATCTCGTGTTGGTTAAATATGTTTTTACAAACCTACTACCTTCGGTACTCTAATAACCTGATGAAGGTAGATAGATGGTGTAATATCGTATCAACAATTCTTTAATCAAATTTGTAGTGAGTCTTACATGCTTCTAAAGACCAAAACAATATGATGTTATCAGCATATTTAAAATTTGACTTGATGAACTATTTCTTACGACATTCCATGTAACAATTATGGTTCTCTTAATTTATAGCAAGTAACATAAAAACTAAATATTAAATAAAAACAACAAAAAGTTGGTGTGTATATATGTAATAAATATAAACTGATATGTAAAATGATATGAACACATTCCTGACAATTACGGCTATCCAAGAAGGTTTCCGATATCTGCTGCTCTAAAATATACAAAGACAAATTTGAAAAAAAATATTCAGTTGTATACATATAGTAATTTTTATTTCAAATGTTTGTGATTTTTGTAATAGTATAAGTGTTTGAACGAAGTAATTCATAAGCTGGCTTTTGTTACACATACGACTGTTTTCTGAACAAGATATCCGAACAAATAAAATCTAGAAATAGAGGACATTTTTTTTCAATTTCGAAAATAACAAATATATGTTGATTACTCGATATAGCTGGAACCAAATCAAAACAAACAGGGAAAAAACAACATATTTGTGTACTGATGAAAAGCACAGTGTTAAAGTTATTGCGTTTAAATTGATTTCTTTGAAATAGTACTTACACCATTTCACAGATATAGGTAGTTGGTACTGTACAAGGACCATCTGTCCAAGAATAATTGAAGCCTATGACTGGATCAACTCGCATAGCTACACAATTCTCGTTTCCTCCTCTGTTGTTTGGTTGGGTTGGTCCCCAGTTAAAGTATGTTGCTTGCTTGCCGTTAGCTATCCAGTGAAATTCCCCTTCAGTTACAAGGTCATTTAATCCTATGTACATTCCAATGGAATCTAATAAAACAAACAAAAATGTTGCTTCTATAAAACAAAAAATGTTAGTTGCATCAATCGATTATTCATTTTCAAAGTCACGCTGCGATTTGTTTTTTTTGTATTTTGATAATAGAAGATATGGTATTAGTGTCCATGAGACAAATATCCATCCAAGTTACACTTCGTAAAAGTAACCCATCATATGTCAAAGTACGGTCTTTAACACGGAGCCTTTGCTCACACTGAACAGCAAGGTATAAAGGGCCCCCCTAAAATACTAGTGTAAAACCATTCAAACGGGAAAACCAACGGTGTTAACTATTACATCAAATAAACTCATCATAGATGCCATGACTAAATTTTGTATATACGCCAGACGCGCGTGTCGTCTACTAAAGACTCATCAGTGACGCTCGAATCCAAAACAGTTTGAAAATGCCAAAATAAGTTGAAGAACATTGAGGAAAAAAATTCCTAAAAGTGTTTCCAAATTCAGCTAAGGTAATCTCTGCCTGAGGTAGAATTTCAATACATACCAACAATTGAGCACCATGATATAATAGTTATAGTGTAATATATCGTTTTCCAGGCTCAAAGGAACATGCGTTTTAGTATGCTACTTCTTACTATTCAAACAAATGAGCGTTCGAGATTTGAACACGTGAGGTCACTCTCTGTTTTGTGATGCAATGTTGTTATGTGAACGTAATTCAAACCAGGTTCTTTTTTTTTATCGTCATGTTAAGTTCCTCATTTGTTATTTGCCATGATAGGATAACATAACAAATCGGTAGTAATTAAGACACCCAAGCTTGATAACAACTTAAACGAAGTGGCAAAATTGTATTAAGGTAATGAAAGATAGAGAAGAACAGTTGCGCTCCATCATATATGATAAATCTAACGTCTACGCATCCTTACTTATTTTGATCATTAAATTTGCCAGAAAATCTTGTGTTTTTGCATCATCAACGGTAGCTAATGATGCAGATCTTCCATATTGACGTCCAATCACTTCACACAGTTTCTGTTAAAAGATAAAGAAATATTACTTTCAAATTTCAAAACAAACATTTCTTCAGCATGTTGATATGATATAATACCATTAATTGAAATGACAAAATTAACATATTTTCAACCATTTCTTTCCCTTGAAAAACAGCATAAATTCTTCCATGCTTACACGTTTGAAACAAAAGGATATTCATACATAACCACCTGCTAAAGTATGACTATGATGAAATATGCTACATTAAGAAAATATATATCCCGCTCCTAATATTATTTCGATGATCTTATTCTAACACTGTAGTCCCTAACGCTTGTCTTTCAAAGTTATTGATATCATATACAAGATCACGTGATGTGAAATGAGTTGCAACAGTCCCGGTGTTTAAAACGCAAGTATCCAATGAGAAAGATACAATTCAATGATAAACAAAAAACCTTAGGGATTCAAATACTGTAAACCAACTTCTTTTCGTGGATACTTTGTTCCAGCCCTTTTTAGCCCACTTTGTGGCGATTTAATTTAGCGACGACTTTCAAATTCACTTAATGCAGTAAATTAGGGAAATAAATTATCGCGACGATTTATATTTATGTTATTTCACTACTCGCAAAGGTCGCGAAATTAAATTAAATTTCAATAACTTTAAAAGAGTCGAGCCTAAATGTGTTTAAACGGTAATCGACTTCTGCTATGCACACATTATCTGTCATTGGAATTCACACTCATTTAAAATCGGGAATAACACAAACTTCATACAGCGATTTATACAAAACAGGCAAAAAGAGTAATTATAAATCATAGTAAAAATACCAAAATTATAATAAGAACACTTATTTGTTTAACCTTCGTCGGCTCTTTTTAATTTTACTCACCAGTGAATCGGCAAATGTCTCGTTGTCACGGCTTAGAAAGAAACACTTGTCTCCATAATGCCTCCAACTATTAGGACATGCACAAAATACTGAAATTAAAATTATTTTTCGTTTATCCTTTCATACATAATATAAATGCTGAGAACTGTCTAATATTTACAAACAAATGATATAAAGAGATTTGTCACGTTCAAGGAATGCAGTCAAAATCCAAAGTCAAAGAAGAATAATCCATGTTATATTTTGATTTATAAATTTTATTCGACTCTCAGTTTATTTACATCACGACGAAAACCTGCTTCAAACGCATAAATCGTTGCATCTTTAACTGTTCGTGTTATCTATGATAAAGTTATTTCATCACAAAAATATGAATATTCAAAAACAAAGCTAGGAAAAGTTTGATTACGCACAAAATATAACGTTCGTATTTTTAATTGTTACTATGGACACTTTTTCTTGCTTTTTAGTAATTTTTGTATGGTGCGTTGGTCATTTATACATACATATGGAGGCTTTTATAACAACTTTACTGTGACGCTTTTACACAGTAAAGTAACAGTTGATATATGGTTTATGTTGCTTCAAACATTGATAAAAAGATAAACTCATCACAGTAGTACAAATAACTTCGTAGACCAAATGCGCGTACAATATTGTAAAAAAAATAAAAATAACCTATCGCTATTCGTAATGATTTTGGTTCTATTGTATAAACAAATTGCTCAAAAATTTTGCTGATTTATAATTGGTTTGCAAGGCAACGATTTCATTTTAAGTCATGTTCGTGTAACATTTAATTATAGTTTTGAAGGGGAAGGGTATTGCAGATGTTTAGCATTGATATGTTTATCAAAGTAGAAATCAGCAAAAAGACCTTTTCGTTAACTGATCCAGTACACATAAATACATTCAGATACAGGATAAACATTAAATCGAACAGACCTAAACATTTAGTGCACGAATTTTGTCTGTCTTTTTAGATCAAAATAGTGTATGCATGGTATGTATCGGGTTTAAATTTATAATTGTTGGCAGGCTTTGAATGTTATCGCAAGGGATAATTTGATGGCATGAAGTCTATAATAAAAAAAAATGCTGCTAAATTTCATCGATTTTACGATTAATTGACTTTCTACTAATTTTTTGGTAATTTGGAAACGTGTTTGACTCTTCTATGAATCAAAAATGTTAATTTGCAATTTGGTTAAATTGGTGAGCATTGATTTGACAGCAATGCTTATCCTAACATATACTTTAATCCGTAAATGTCCATAAATCAAAACTACACGAAGAGGCATTTCATTATATATAACTGATTGAATCTTGAAAAATTAGTTCAATATTACATTACATGTATTGCATGTATGCTGCTTCATTCTAATACTTTATTATGATTGGCTGTCAGCGTTCTCGTGTCAGTCTGAAAACTAACGTTCATTTTGAAATGAAATGTAACATTCATCATGACACGAGCTTCGGCAATAAATTAAAGTGCACAGGTAAATAAAAATAAATCTTGTTTTCATCATCCTAGCAATATATTAAATTATAAGTATTGAATTTTTCTTTTAGTAATATCATAGGGTTGTAAAAGCGTTGACCCTGTGTACATTTTTAGAATGAAGCGTTTCGGCGCATTATACTAAATGTATCTCGGTAAACGCTTGTACACCCCAAAATATTTAAGAAGCATTCAAATATTAAGAAAAATTACTTACCAACTGTGGCTACAAATGCCAGAACACAAAGTTTCATACATACAAAAGACATTTTGTTATATTAGGCAGCAGTTTGAATATTGAATGTTGCATTTCAAGAGGCGATATTTATATTCGTTAATTATCTCAAGTTCGTGGGGTCAAACTATTGCAGACAAACTGGAATGGGGTGTAACATGTGGACCAAAAACAAAGTCAAGGTCTACTTAGTTGTTACTGATAATTGATGAACGTTTATGACTGGTATTCATACAGACCATTTTGATAAAAAGTTCAATTTTCAAAACGAGATTATATGGAATATAATTTGGAACATTTATCAGGATAAGATAAAAGCGATAGTTCGTGAATTCCTATGCGAATAATTGAATTTTGAACAAAAATCTTTATAAGTACATGAGGTGAACTATGAGAATGTTAATTGGAGTATCCATTTTGAGTGCCTCTGATGACTTTCACTTAGACGAAACGCGCGTCTTCCGTGCAAAATTATAAGCCTCATACATTTGATGCGTTTGTAGTACAAGTAGAAAATTATAATCAATTGACAACTTAGCATGTGCACACGAAACATATTTCAAGAATAAGCATTTATTTCAGTTTCAACCAGGGGTCAAAATGATGTTTGGTATGATCCACCGTCTCAGAGAGAATTGCCTCTAGCCATATAAAGCCTTCGGACAATGTCGGATACACATTTTGAGTTACATAGGAGAAGATAGGTGATAGAAAATGTTTTTTTTTAGAAAATTAAAATAAAAAAAATAATAATGTGTAAATTGCAAACTTGATACATCCCACACAGCCAAACGGACGCCCCACTTCGGCAAGCGTTTTACTGCCGGTCGGGAGAAGACCACGTGACCATATGTCTATTAACCAGTCACCCTTGCTGGCATAAATATAATGAATAAATACTATAAGTAAATTTACATTAATGGATACATTAAAGATATGTTTGGAAATTTCTGTTTATTTGGACTAAGATATACACAAAGTGCAAAACAATCCTTTATTGAACACAACTTAATTCTAAAAGAACCACAGCATATATACATGATATAGGGATGTTTTCATCAATGAATTTTATAATAAATGAGATATACTTTAATTAGAAATTAAACAGAAAAAATTGTTTTATCTCAGTTTTCAATTTATATAGAGAGACGGATTCTGACAAACTTTTGTTTCGGTATATCGGGAATTGTAGGGGAAAAAACTTCTAATTATTTACACTACAACGAAAATTATAAAAATAAGATGTAACATATAGAAAGAGAGAAAAAAGTATAATGGGGTGTTCACCGTCAAAGTATATTGAAAAATAATTGTCATATTCAAAACCATGAAAGATAACTCAAATTGTGCGTATGATAAGTTTTGTAGGTATGGAATACTTGTGTTAATACGTGATATTATGTTAATGAAATAAAGGCGGGTATGCAGAAACCATGTCATACCTAAAAATGTTTTATTTATATCTTTTTTTTGGCATTGTCAATTTATTGTTTAAGGACGATCATTCCACTGTGTGATGTTGAAAGTCTTTCAATGATTTATCTTAACTTGAGCAACGTATTAAATAAAATTCAATGGTTGGAAATAACTAGTCCCATTAGAAGTTTCTCGATTTGCTACGTATCATGTACGGTTGGTACGTAACACAACCGTTGATGCTGTTTTGGAGGTATCATTTAATGCATGAAATAATTTTCTACATCATAATAAAATTGAAAAGAATTGAAATGCGTATTTCCCAAAAACTGGTTTAACGATTTATTTTATTAACGATTTCCAAGTTTTTATAACATTGTTTATGCTTCTTCATGAGATAACTAAGTTATTCACAAGTTCATGAATCAAACAGACCTTAAACGACTGCGTTGACACGGCCTTCATACTCTAAATATAGATTTCCGTTTCACATTTGTTATAGGTAATGTTTATGTTTCGTTTATTTATAGAAAAAAAAATGTTTTCTTACAGACTTAATAAAATAATACCCATAAACTACTTTCTAGAACACAAGAAACTGGTGTTGGTTATATTTGTTAACGTTTCAAAATAGTGTTGTTTTCGTATTATTAGTTCAAATCAATAGAAATTTCCAGGCATATCTTTTTAATGTATGCATTAAAGTAAATTTACTTATAGTATTTTATTCATTCTATTTATGCCACCAAGGGTAACTGGGGAATAGACATATGGTCACTTGGTCTTCTCCCGACCGGCAGTAAAACGCTTGCCGAAGTAGGGCGTCCGTTTAGCTGTGCGGGATGTATCAAGTTATTATATGGCTAGAGGCAATTCTCTCTGAGACAATGGATCATACCAAACATCATTTTGACCCCTGATTGCAACTGAAATAAATGATAATAGGTTAAAGCTTATTTTGGAAATATGTTTCGTGTGCACATACTAAGTTGTCAATTGATTATAATTTTCTACAAACGCATAACATGTATGAGGCTTATAAGTTTGCACGGAAGACGCGCGTTCCGTCTAAGTGAAATTCATCAGAGGCACTCAAAATGGATATTCCGATTATCATTCTCATAGTTCACCTCATGTACTGATAAAGATTCTTATTTAAATTTCAATTATTCGTAAAGGAATTCACGAACTATCGCTTTTATCTTATTTTGATAAATGTTCCAAATTATATTCCAAATAATCTTGTTCTAAAATTTGAACTTGTTATCAAAATGGTCTGTATGAATACCAGTCACAAAAGTTGTTCAATTATCAGTAATAACTAAGTAGACCTTGACTTTGTTTTTGGTCCACATGTTACACCCCATTCCAGTTTGTCTGCAATAGTTTGACCCCACGAACTTGAGATAATTAACGAATATAAATATCGCCTCTTGAAATGCAACATTCAATATTCAAACTGCTGCCTAACATAGCAAAATGTCTTTTGTTTGTATGAAACTTTGTGTTCTGGCATTTGTAGCCACAGTTGGTAAGTAATTCTTCTTAATATTTGAATGCTTCTTAAATATTTTGGTTCGTACAAGCGTTTACCGAGGTACATTTAGTATAAAGCGTCGAAACGCTTCATTCAAAAAATGTACACAGGGTCAACGCTTTTACAACCATATGAAATTACTAAAAGGAGAATTCAGTACTTATAATTTAATATTTTGCTAGGATGATGAAAACAAGGTTAATAATAAAGTATTAGAATAAAGCATACATACAATGCATGTAATGTAATGTTGAACTAATTCTTCAAGATTCAATCTGTTATATTTATGAATGTAAAGTTCCATAGTAAATTGTATGACACTTATTAATGCAATGGTAAAACTGTTTCAGTATTTTGCACATGTCCAAATGGCTGGAACCATTATGAAGATAAATGTTTCTTTCTAAGCAGGGACAATGAGACATTTGGCAATTCACTGGTATGTTGATATGATGAAAAGAAGTCTGAAAATTACTTACATACTACATGTGCTAACAACGTTTAAATTTTATTTTGTTTGAACCAAACTGAACCATCAAATACAAACGTATGATATTAACCGCCATGTAGCTGACAGATCGATTCATAACATTTCAGGCTATAACTTGTTTTTAAACTATAAGTCCTCACAAAGGATGCACTGCGTTGTCGTTGTTGGATTTCATAAACATTTCTATATTTAATTTTCTTCCAAGAGTTTTGGATGTAGCTTGAACTGAACGAAATTAAGTCCATTGGCAATTCTCAAATGTTGATAAATTCACGACATGTATATAGGCGAAAAGGTTGAGAGAAAAAAAAATAATTGACAGAAACTGGTTGTAATGACCATCCCTTACTCTAGTAAAATCCAAACTTTCAGAAACACTTATTAAGCTTGAAATCTATAAAAATAAACATCTTTCTTTAATCTTTTTTATACTATGTCTTTATTTTTTGTCAGATGCTATGTGAAGTGATTGGTCGTCAGTATGGAAGATCTGCCTCTTTGGCCACTGTTGATGACGCCAAAACACAACAGTTTCTTACAAATTTAATGATCAAAATAAGTAAGAATAAAAATGCAACATATATATTACAAGCATAATGAACCAAAACGTTCAATTATTCTTTCTATGGAACGTTTCTTTCTGAGTTTAGGGAATAAGCCGTCTCGTTTTTAGACATTAATGCATGATTTTCATAAGAATTAAAGCTTCGTCTTGTTTTGGTCTACATGATAAGACTTTCATGTTTTCGGGCGTTTATCTGTATTTGTGTATGATATTAAATATATTTTACCTTTGATATTGTTTATAAAATCCGTTGCAAAGTTTTAAACATATAATACAGTGTTTTATTAGTTAACATCTACTACCTATCGAAGTTTATACTATCTACCACTTCGTTGATGGCTTTTGAAAGAATTCATGAATTTACATACTGGAATGCATCAAAACAAAACACAAATTACACAAATTGATCAGATAAATGAACAGTATAAACGGCGAATACACTTTCACACAATATTTCTCCAAAATCAAAAACCGACATGGGGTGCAACATTTTTCCTTATTTACACTTTCTACATTAGTTTGAAATCGTTGGAAATCCTATACAGAAATAAAACTTTTGTTTTTATGCGTTTTTATTATACGATTGTCATAGGAAATATTTTTTCGGAGGGCAAAGCAATTTTGTAAATAATTAATTGTTATATATAATCTCCAATAACAATGTTAATCTGTCTATGCCATTTTTCCTTTCAATTATCAGATTCCATTGGAATGTACATAGGATTAAATGACCTTGTTACTGAAGGAACATTTCACTGGATAGCCAACGGCAAGCAGGCAACATATTTTAACTGGGGACCTACTCAACCTAATAACAGAGGGGGAAACGAAAATTGTGTAGCTATGCGAGTTGATCCAGTTATAGGCTTCAATTATTCTTGGACAGATGGTCCTTGCACAGTACCAACCACATACATTTGTGAAATGGTGTAAGTATTATTGCAAAGAAATACATTTGACACTGTGATACGCGTTGATTCTGTGGATGGCTTTAACAACACAGGAACAGAAGGTCGTTGTACATTTTCAACCGCATTTGTCATGTTTGAAAAATGATTTGAAAAGAAATAGAATAAATCAAAGATCTAATTTTTGTGATTTTTACAATATCTAAAATAATGGTTAATCTGTATCGCTCTTTTTTTTCATCGTCTGAACCGAATTACCAACAAATGGTGCATAATTTAAAATTCAATAATGTCCTCTTAGTCTTAAACTTTTTAACAGCCTGGGTGTGTCCTTAAAAATATTAAGCATATATAAGCATATGCACTGAAATAGTGTTTAACACATTTCTGCTATGTAATGCATGTAATGTGAATGGTACAAGTCGCTATATGAAATAATATATAACATAAACCAGGAGTTTTATAACAAAAACAAAGTAGCTTGTTTCGTCTAAAATAGACTCATTATTGATGCTCGAATCAAGAATGTAAAATCGTCAAAATAAAAAACGAAGTTGAAGAGCACTACGAACACTAAGTTATTCATAATAACTTTTTTTGAAGTTGTCGGTTTTGCCATTTCTGATTAACATAAACAATAATATGTGTATATTTCCCATCTGGATTGTTTGTTGTATACATGACTGTCAACCAAATGATTTTGCTTCCTTAAATAAAGTCAAAATTAGTATAACGCTGTTCAGAAATATATTGAGAAAAACAAATGTGTGTTACAAACTAAAACCGTGGGAAACACATCAACTATAAGAGGAAAACATATACACAACAGAACACTGAGGTGCAACAACAAACAAACGACAAAGAAACTTACATAAAAACAAACTATACGACAACAACTGCCATATTCCTGACTTTGTTACATGTAAGGACATTTTAAGGAAAGCTTTAGAAAAATTACTTACTACATAACTGATATACAAAAAATAAGTGGTATGATTGGCAAGCAGAAAATGGTCCACCACATACTGATTGGCATAGAGGTGGGCACCTTAAGATCACCAATAGACAATTAGCAATAAAGAAAACTCATTAATTAAACGAAACTATAGTAGACCCATCTACTACAAATGTAAAACAATTCAACCACAAACGCTATCTGTATTAGGTGTCCTTAAAAAATTACTTAACACAAAGATTACTATAATATACACCAATAAAAGGTAATCATTGATTAATAGGATTCTAAATTTGTTCCAAATGTTCATTGTTTTTGTTGTTAGCACCAACTCCTATCACAAAAGAAACATCCAAATTAAAATAATTTTTGTTATATAAAATAAGCTGTTGATCTTTTTTCAAATATTTATCTAATCATTTTAGGGCAGCAGATATTGGAAACCTTCTCGGATAGCCGGGATTGCCAGATTTTGATTAACCTTGTACATGTCAGTTTATTTATTAAATTTATACCCATATTTTCTATTGTTTAATTGATGAATATTAAGAGTCTCTACGCTTTAATATTACAACAGAGAGCATGCTTGAGAAAAAAAAAACTTCCGTAACAATGTATGCAGATGACTAGCTTTATAGCCACACGGTATTCCCCACAAAATGGTCTGTATGAATACCTGTCTATAAAAGTTAATTATTGATAATGAATAACAAAGTGGACCTTGACTTGGGTTTTTGGTCGAATTTGCTACCTACAATTCAATCGTTCTGCAGTTTTATAACATCACGAACTTATCAAAATGAGATACTTAACTATTATAAAAATCGGTTTTAATAATGCAACATGCAATATTTAAACTGCTGCTTCGTGTTATGATGAAACTTTGTGTTCTGGCATTTCTAGCCTCAGTTAGTAAGTATTTTTTTTTATTATCGTTTGGTGAAGTGATTAAATATTTGAATATGAAATTCATGATAAATTGCATGCACTTCTTCGTTTAGTTTTAACAAATGGGCATTATGGTAAGGGTCAAGTTTAGGATAAGAGTAACCGTCAAAATCATGCTCACCCATTTTACCCATTGTACCCAATAACAAATTAGCATATTGGATTTTTAAGTAAAAACTTCTATCTAAATTACAGACAAGTTCATAAAGAAGCATTTAACAATGCATATACTCGTTACAATGTAAAAGCCATTCGTGTGTATAGACTAAATATCATCAAATTATCCACAAAGATGACCCTAAAGACTGTCATCAGTCATATAAAACGATACATAGACAGCTTTAAAAATTGATAATCAGATAGACACGTGTACTTTAATTTCTAGATCTGTTCGATTTTACATTTAATTAGAATTTTTTTGTGATGAAGGGTTGTGTCTGTGTTCAGCTGGGTTTTTTTTTTATTTAAAGATAACTATTTCAACAATTACAAAGTAGAAATACGGTTTAACCATTCTGTCGACTAATCCGGTACATAGAAATATCATTATTAAACAATTAAACGATGATTTACATATATCTGGTTTACATAACATGTTGTACGCGTATAAAATGAAAGGATAGTGTTGACTTGTTTATTATCATATGTTTGAAACAATCATATATCAATTTGTTGTCTACTGTGTAAAAGCGATGACCAAAACAAACGTTATATATCGCTGACACAGGTATTTGAGTGCTCAGGGTCGATCTTATTTAGAGTAAAGAATACCAAAATAAGATTACAAGTACACAAATATTCATATTTTTAATATTTAGTATCTTGTCATAGAGATCATTAGCAGTTATAAGGTCACGGTTTATTGATATAAAGCATGGTATATGAATTTAGTAACTTTATCAAACAAGGAAATCACTTTGAGACAGTTTTTCCGCATGATGTAAATAAACAAAGTGTCTAAATAAATGCTAACACTCCAAATGTAACTTATAAGATGCAATCGCATAATCAATTTAATTTCAGTATTTTGTGCATGTCTAAATAGTTGGAGTCATTATGAAGACAAGTGTTTCTTTCTAAGCCGTGACAACGAGACATTTGCCGATTCACTTGTGAATTTAAATGAAAAGAGTAGTAGGACGTTTCAAAATGAAATTTTGAAAAAAATGTAGTTACATTATGATTTAGATTGTCCTACAATGATATATATATAATTACGTTTTACTGAGATATCCAAGTCTCGACTTTAATGGATTCCAATTATGGACAATGTATGCATATCCTTTAGAAGAGGATCGAAATATACCAAAGGGACATGCAAACTCATAGATCAAACATAAATTGACAACGCCATGGCTAAAAATCAAAAACAATAGTACACAAAACACAACTTAGAAATTAAAAACAGAGGGTATGTATAAAAGCAACAGTAGTATACCGCTGTATAATATCCATAAATCAAATGAGACAAGAACATATCCGGGTTACAAACCAAAAACTGAGGGAAACACACAAAAAAAAAGTGAATGGGATTGTAGTTATGACACAAGGAACACATTCCATGACGGTCAACCAACTCTTTATTGCTTCCGTAAACATTACGAAGGGATGATTTCAACTTCACCATTTGGAACTCTTGGTTTTAATAGGTTTAAGGTTTCGCAATTGTTCGAGTCAATGTGAATCCTTCGGTTTTTTTTCACTTTGATTTGTATCTTCTTATAGATTGGTGAGATTTGCACATCATTAAACTATACTGGTAGTTTACTCATATATGAAATCAAATGATCTTGTATATGAAATAGCTTAGAGTTTATAGATAGCAATCTAAAAGGACTGCAACCTTAGAATAAGAATTATGACATAATAATAGGAGCGGGAAATAGATGAACACAATATAACCTATTTTATTGTGGCTCAGCTAGAGCACTTGATGCTGTAGGAATTCCCGTTCGTTACAAACATGTAAGCATGGCAGACCTAATATGATGTTTTTCAAGGGAGGGATATAACAGAATATATGTCAACTATTTCTTCGAGATTTATCGTATAATACATGATAATGAAATACTTGTTTACTAAATTGAAAGTATTATTTTCTATTTAATTCTCAGAAACTGTGTGAAGTGATTGGAAGATCGGCATCATAAGCTATTGTTGATGATGCAAACACAAAACAGTTTCTTACAGATTTAATGATCAAAATAAGTTAGAATAAGTAGACGTTTGATTAAAAATTAACAATGAAGCATATTTTCCCCCTTTATCTATCTTAACTTAAAAAAAATATGTGGTTTAATGTACTATAACACTCGGATATATTTTTGATTTTATATGATGTTTTTGTCAGTATAAGATGCTTGTGCATACCAGCTCTTCTGCTTTTTATTCGGATTAAATTACGCTCAACAATACCTTACAAAACAGAGAGTGACATCATGTGGTCAAATCCCACACGCTCAATTGTTCAAATAGAGAAGTCATTCACTTATATCGTAAAACATATCCCCATTAGCCTGGAAAACGATCAATTTCACTACACATTTAAACCATGGTTATTAGTTGGATTGAAAATGCAAATTTACTTTACAATGCAAGATTGAAATTGTGTATTTGATTAATGCAGTTACATGAAGTATGCGTGTTTTGTTTTTATCGCAGCAATAATGATGTACTTAGATTAGGTTAGGTGAAAATTAATAAATTAAGAAGTTAAAATTGATACTATAAGCTGGTAGAGCATCAATTACGGAATAAAATAAGCTAAAAATATTGACAGGTCATGGACCTCCTTTTCGAGATATTTGAGATTTAAAATATGGCGGGAAAAGGCTGACTCGGACTTTTACCTTATATTTGCATTGGTATTATTAGGTCTCAAAACAAAAGAAAGAAAATTAAGAATCTTCTAAAATTTTGGTAAATGACCTTTCTTGAGCTATTAAGTCTTATATGAAAAAAGAAATGGGTGTTATGGGGCAAAATATTTTACATTGTATTGTATGAAAAAACACCAAGGATTCCGAACATTTGACACAAATTCCAAAACCTCACCTAAGTACATCCATAAACGTTTGTAACATTTTCAAAACCATTTTATTTGTTTTATCAGATTCCATTGGAATGTATATAGGATTAAATGACATTGTAACAGAGGGGACATTTCACTGGGTAGCCAATGGCAATCAGGCAACATACTTTAACTGGGGACCGACCCAGCCAAACAACAGAGGGGAAGCGAGAACTGTGTAGCAATGCGAATAGATCCAGTCATAGGCTTTAATTATTCTTGGACAGATGGTCCTTGTACAGTTCCGAACACAAACATTTGTGAAATGCTGTAAGTACTTTTGCAAAGACATTGAATTCATTTAACACTGTTCTTGTCGCTAATGCAAAAATGTATGATAAACTGTTGTGTTTTTCTGTTTTCAAATACCGAGTAATCTTTACATATTTGTAGTTACAAAATTAGAAAAACGCATTCTCTGTTTATGTTGATAAGCTTTTATCTGTCTGTATATATATAATTGATACATATCATAACTGAAAATAAAATCCTAGCCGGCCATAATATGTAAAACAAATTACTTTAACCTGACTAGTAATATAAACATAGCAGAAGTGGTATGATTGCCGATTCTACAACCCTTCTTAAGAGACTAATTAAAATCAGTTAGCAATTATTGGTCGCAGTTAGGCGTTTAACAATTAACAAAACCCATACAGAGTACCAAGGTATAGAAATTAATGTCGCTGAAACTGCAAATGGAAAACAATTCAATACAATATTTAACAAACAAAAAAAGACAACTACTGAATTTCAACCATCTTACTTCGTTCACCCTTATTATTGTTAATGCAGCAACAACTTCTTCTTAATAAAAAATATCCCATGTTGAAATGAAATTATTTTAATACATACAATGTACAATTCATTTTTTTCAAATATTTATTTATCTATTTTAGGGCAGCAGATATTGGTAACCTTCTAGGATAGCTGTAATTGTCAGGATTTGTTTACACTTAACATGTCAGATTATTTATTACATATATACACACAAACATTTTGTTATTATTTTTAGTTGATATTTAGATTTTATGCAAATACCTGGATATTGAGAGAATCCACAGTATAGCATCGGTTTTCGTAAGAACACAAATAATCTAGACTTAATGTGAATATAAAACTGCAAAGGCACATCTATCATACGATGAACGCCTCAACAATTCAATTTAAACGAGGAAACTCATTGTCAGATTGATGTTTGTTGAACATAATTTACAAAAAAAAAAAAAAAAAAAAAAACAACAGATATAATGTACAGCAACATGATCTGCTAAATTGGTTCGGGACCAATCATCCTGCATTGGAATAAATCAAAGGAGGGTACACATCAATTAGACATCAACCAGACAACAACAAAAGTGAAAATATCTGGAATTCCACTTGAAAGAAGAGAACATTATTGAATTAATGGTTTGAACATTTATAAATAAAGGCAACAGTAGTATACCGCTGTTCGAAATACATTAATAGATAAAGATAAAGAAAAAACATTTCCGGGTTACAAACTAAAACTGAGGGAAACACATCAAATACAAAAGGAGAACTACGACACAACAGAAACACAACTTTAAAATGTAACATACACAGAAACGAACTATAAGCTAACAATGGCAATTTTCCTGATTTGGTACAGGGCATTTTAAGAAAAAACTTATAACATACCAATAGATAGTGCAGGTAGGTTACGTATGTACAGAACCACAAATGAGTTGTTATTTTAATTCTTAGAAATTCAAAGAGAGTAAATCTTAAAGCATGTTCATGGGAGCTAAAAATGCAAAAACAATATCTTTTGAAGAATTTACTAATATCACATGCTATATAAGATTTTGGTTTATTTGAAATATTACGGTGGTACAATACTTTTTCAATATATATAAATTTCCTGATACAAAAATTTGAATTTTTCGAAAAACTAAGGATGTTCTTGTCCCAGGAATAGATTACCTTAGCCGTATTTGGCACAATATTTTGGAATTTTGGATCCTCTATGCTCTTCAACTTTTATATTGTTCGACTTCATAACTATTTTGATATGAGCGTCACTGATGAGTCTTATGTAGAAGAAACGCGCATCTGGCGTACTAAATAATAATCCTGGTACTTTTGATAACTATTCTGACCTTGGCGGAAGGTTGCAATCGCCAACAAGAGGAATAAGGAAAGTGTTGAACCATTTATTATGAAACAATTCCCGATACTTAAGAAATTGGTCTCTTTTAGATTCTTTCGTAATATTTTTTAAATGTCAGATATTTGATTAAAAAAATCAAATGCCACGACGCAAGAAAGTATATTGTTATATCGCTATAAAAGATACGGCTTAGAATTTCATGATATTAACGTGTCTATTGATGAAGCCTCAATGCATATGTAAAGCAAACTGTTGTCCTATGAAATATTGTCAAACAAAATATTATTTCATGAGTATGTATCATGAAATTTTGTTCTTTGCTATGAAAATCTTGCCAAAGAGGGACACATTTTCATTATGAAATACATGTACCTTGCATCAGGTTTTATTCATATTTGGTAACAAAAATCATAAGTCTCTACATTTATAACCAGTCGAGTCAAATAAACCATTTGAGGGGCCACGCTTTTACGCTAAGAGCATGAAGAGCAAAGGTTGTGTACAGGAGTGGTGGCATCTTCTCCTGAAATTTGTTACCTTATTATAAACAAGCCAGTAAAAATCCCTTCTCAGCATGTCGATATGGTAAACAAACAGGGGCCATATTCATAGCACACTGACAAGTTATCATTCTAAAATTCATGTAATATATTCCACGAACGGTAAAACACATTTCATCGTCATTATTCTCATAACAGTTATTTTGAAATATTTGACCTTTTTTACTGTATCTGTTCAAATCGTTATGTATGAGTTTTTTTGTGTCTCAATTATGATAGTAACCTAAAGGTCTATATATAGTTTTTAGCTCACCTGGCCCAAAGGGCCAAGTGAGCTTTTCTCATCACTTAGCGTCTGGCGTCCGTCGTCCGTCGTCCGTCGTCCGTCGTCGTTAATTTTTACAAAAATCTTCTCCTCTGAAACTACTGGGCCAAATTAAAGTAAACTTGGCCACAATCATCATTGGGGTATCTAGTTTAAAAAATATGTGGCGTGACCCGGCCAACCAACCAAGATGGCCGCCATGGCTAAAATAGAACATAGGGGTAAAATGCAGTTTTTGGCTTATAACTCAAAAACCAAAGCATTTAGAGCAAATCTGATTGGGTAAAATTGTTTATCAGGTCAAAATCTATCTGCCCTAAAATTTTCAGATGAATCGGACAACCTGTTGTTGGGTTGCTGCCCCTAAATTGGTAATTTTAAGGAAATTTTACTGTTTTAGGTTATTATCTTGAATATTATTATAGATAGAGATAAACTGTAAACAACAATAATGTACAGCAAAGTAAGATTTACAAATAAGTCAACATGACCAAAATGGTCAGTTGACCCCTTTAGGAGTTATTGACCTTTATAGTCAATTTTTAACCATTTTTCGTAAAGATTAGCAATCTTTTACAAAAATCTTCTCCTCTGAAAGTACTGGAACAAATTAATCCAAACTTTGCCACAATCATCTTTGGGGTTATTTAATTTAAAAATGTTTGGCGTGACTTGGCCAACCAACCAAGATGGCCGCCATGGCTAAAAATAGAACATAGGGGTAAAATGCAGTTTTTGGCTTATAACTCAAAAACCAAAGCATTAAGAGCAAATTTGACAGGGTAAAATTGTTTATCAGGTCAAGATCTATCTGCCCTGAAATTTTCAGATGAATCGGACAACCCGTTGTTGGGTTGCTGCCCCTGAATTGGTAATTTTAAGGAAATTTTGCTGTTTTTGGTTATTATCTTGAATATTATTATAGATAGAGATAAACTGTTAACAGCAATAATGTTCAGCAAAGTTAGATTTACAAATAACTCAACATGACCGAAATGGTCAGTTGACCCCTTTAGGAGTTATTGTCCTTTATAGTCAATTTTTAACCATTTTTCGTAAATCTTAGTAATCTTTTACAAAAATCTTCTCCTCTGAAACTACTGGGCCAAATTAATCCAAACTTGGCCATAATTATCTTTGGGGTATCTAGTTTAAAAAATGTGTGCGGTGACCCGGCCATCTAACGAAGATGGCCGCCATGGCTAAAAATAGAACATAGGGGTAAAATGCAGTTTTTGGCATATAACTAAAAACCAAAGCATTTAGAGCAAATCTGATTGGGTAAAATTGTTTATCAGGTCAAAATCTATCTGCCCTAAAATTTTCAGATGAATCGGACAACCTGTTGTTGGGTTGCTGCCCCTAAATTGGTAATTTTAAGGAAATTTTACTGTTTTAGGTTATTATCTTGAATATTATTATAGATAGAGATAAACTGTAAACAACAATAATGTACAGCAAAGTAAGATTTACAAATAAGTCAACATGACTGAAATTGTCAACTGACCCCCTAAGGAGTTATTGTCCTTTATAGTCAATTTTTAACGATTTTTATAAAATTTGTAAATTTTTACTTACATTTTCCACTAAAACTACTGGGCCAAGTTCATTATAGATAGAGATAACTGTAAGCAGCAAGAATGTTCAGTAAAGTAAGACGTACAAACACATCACCATCACCAAAACACAATTTTGTCATGAATCCATCTGCTTCCTTTGTTTACTATTCACATAGACCAAGGTGAACGACACAGGCTCTTTAGAGCCTCTAGTTTTATTTTACAATTTGTTAAGAGGTTATGTAATATCTCTCAAATAAGACAACCTGGAGATTTTGTTTAAATAACTGATCACTAAACAATATAATATTTCATCATTAGGCAATAGCATAAATGTTATCTGGAGGCGGGAATATCATCTTTGTGACAATCCACTACATATGATATTTTTCGGTTATAAAAGCTCAGAGAGCTTATGTTTATTTGTTATGTAACATGCCGACTATAAATACAGCTTTGAGAGGTTAAATCTCAGGTAACTTATATTTGGTCAATGTCAGATAAAATCATAATAAGTCGTGGCCTTGATTAAGTAAGGTATTTACGAACTATAAACCTAATAATATTTTGTTTCCTAAATTAAAGAAATAAATCACTTAGATGAAAGGCATAATTTAAGGTTAAATGGACTTCGTCTTGCTACTTCTTTAGTTTTTTATGTTGTGTTAGGTGTACTTTTGTTTGTCTGTTTGTCTTTTTCAATTTTAGCCATGGCGTTGTCAGTTGTCAGTTGATTTTTGATTTATGAGTTCGTCCCTCTTTTCTAAGACATTCAAGTAGTTACTTGATTTGGTTATTCGTGTTATTTGATGTAACTTCTTTGAGACTGTGTGTTTAATAAAGACATTTTATATCAAATACTCATACATAATTTATACTTTGGTCCTGTTTCATATTTTTGCACTTGAAATAAACTTTAAGTTCAAAATCTTTATTTATAGACAAATCTAAGCTTCAAAACATATTAAACTATAATGTGTCATAACGATTCACAACAACTTAGAAAACACCATCGGAAATTAGTAGCGCATGATAATATATTCATTAAAGTCAGACAACTAGCTTTCAGTTGTCAAAATAGGATTCAATCAGCAGTAATATCATGTTGCAGAGTTTTTGCAAGTCCTGCAAATAAACTCATCATAGCAACCAGGACTAAATTTTGTATATACGCCAGATGCGCGTTTAGTCTACAAAAGACTCATCAGTTACTCAAAAATAGTTTCGTTTGTCAAACTGTCATATTTACTAGTACTGCTGGTTTCTTAGCTGATATTTGCAACCTACAACCACGTACATTTAAAGTATCCCCTCAAAGAAATATTTGCCAATTTTCCATAATGTAACTACATTCATACGAAACAATCTATTGTCGGTTCGAGTCTGAGAATTTATACAACTCGAAAAGCATAACGGACACCCTTCTCTAGCTACCCCTGCTATTGATTACTTACACATATTTTGTTTATAAAAAAGAACGATAGAGATTATCGGGATTACGACATATATTCTTACATAATATTTAACAGATGTACATAAGACAAATAGACTTGGAAACCATGAAAGTCAATATTGAAACCGTTTAGATAATTTACACCAATAGAACCCAAATAACACGTCACAATCGTCTAACATTTTAAAATTACAAAATAAAATGTACAACTTCATTGGATGGAATATAGTTCGTTTAGCTTGTATTTCGTTTCACCCAATAATAACTTTAACCAGCAAATGATAAACACACGAACAAAGAACGACAACTCTTGCAGAATTTTCCTTTATGTTTCTGTTTATTTATATTTCCATAATCATTTGTTGATTGCACTAACACAATATTTTCACAAATATTTCTAATCATCAGAATTGACGTTGAAGTCAATAAATTATTATTTAACAAATAATGGTACCGATTCATGTATAACATGTTGATATCTTCCGACATCAGAGAGCCATGTTATAAGTCTAAAAGTTTGTAGAGCACAATGTTATGTTTGTTTTTTCTCTCCAGTTTTTATATATATAAAAAAACAGATATCGATTTCGAAATAAGTTTGATTTT
This sequence comes from Mytilus galloprovincialis, assembly GCF_965363235.1. Classification (NCBI taxonomy): domain Eukaryota; kingdom Metazoa; phylum Mollusca; class Bivalvia; order Mytilida; family Mytilidae; genus Mytilus; species Mytilus galloprovincialis. The sequence continues at coordinate 21,653,807 of NC_134846.1, forward strand.
TTTTACGTCATCTCGTGTTGGTTAAATATGCTTTTACAAACCTACTACCTTCGGTACTCTAATAGCCGGATGAAGGTATATAGATGCTGTAATATCGTATCAACAATTCTTTAATCAAATTTGTAGTGAGTCTTACATGCTTCTAAAGACCAAAAAATATGATGTTATCAGCATATTTAAAAACTTGACTTGATGAACTATTTCTTACGACATTCCATGTAACAATGAGGGTTCTCTCAATATATAGCAAGTAACATAAACATGATAAAAACTAATTATTAAATAAAAACAACAACAAAGTTGGTGTGTATATATGTAATAAATAAACTGATATGTAAAATGATATGAACACATTCCTGACAATTACGGCTATCCAAGAAGGTTTCCAATATCTGCTGCTCTAAAATATACAAAGACAAATTTGAAAAAAATATTCAGTTGTATATATGTTACAGTACGGTGAAATTAGGAATTACATGTAATTACTAAAATTTAGGAATTACAGGTAATTCCCGATGCACTTAGTTAATACAAGTAATTCCTTAAACGGCCCAGTTATTACCAGTAATTACTAATTTTAAAATGAATTTTTACACCTATTTACTGACTGCTAAAACAATGTTGTATTATGGTTAGATGATCAAAAGTTATGGTAATACTAACTAGAAGATCAGTTAGTACTCTTAAAATTTTGAATGGTTGATTTGTATAAAAAAATCTATTGAATAAATATGGACTTTCAAATATTTGGTTAAATCAGAGTAAAAGTTTAGTTTTAATCCAAAATGGTAAAAGTTGACCATTATACAGATAATTTTTTACCAATTTCAGCAGACATGGAAATCAGAAATGGAAAATTCTCCCAAAGCATTATGTTTTAAATTTTTAAAGAAAACTTTAAATTTGAAGAATATTTAGACTTATTACCTTATAAAGATAAGATAAAGTTATGTCATTAGCTTCTAGATATAAAAAAAATAAATATCTTTTTTTTGTTGTTAAATCATTAATAAAAATGATAAAGTGAAATTTTAATTCACTGTTAGCAGCCAATCTGGTTCTATTTTGTTAAATTAGCTGAGAAACAAGGTTGATGAGTTGTGCACTTGCGAGTGAATATTTGGACCTCATTGAATACCTTCAATTCAACCCCTAGCTGGAGATGGGTTATTGATGTATTAAGCTATTAAAATTGTAAGGGTTTTGCAGAACAAATAGTCTTCTTTTGCTGTTAATCGCAGGCTCAACAAAAATGAGGAAAAAATATTAAAATTTTCCTCTAGATACTATCTTTTGACTAGTACTGTAAGAAGCTTCTGTCAAAATTGGGTAAAAATACTGGATGGTTTATAAATTTTAATGTTTTAAAAACTTTAACTGCAGAGTGTATGTAATGTTAACTGAGGAAAAACTAGTCCTTTTATAAGTAATATACGATAAAAAGGATTTTTTTTCAAACTTTACTTTTGGATATTATCTTATGATCATAAGCATTAAGCTTCTGTCCAAGTTTGGTAGAAATCCAGGATATTTGGAGAAAATGATTTTAAAGTTTTAAACCACAGTGCATGATAGAGATTTTAGTTTAACAAAATTATGAAAATCAATTTTGAATTGATATCATTGTCTTGCATGCATATATTTACGGAGTTTCAAAACCTATAAAACAACCATTTTCCAGTTTCAATTCATAAAACACTACAGAGTATGCACTTTTGATGTGTCTTATATTCCAACATCCCTAAGTAAGCTCACTTAAAATACCCTACCCTTTACTTTTTTATTTGGTATCTTGAATTATGTTTTGAATTTTAAAACAAAAACATCAAGTTAGTAAATAGCTGTAAAAATGACATTAAAAATCAGTGATTACCAGTAATCACTGAAACAACTAGTAAATACATATAATTACTAAATTGGCTAGTAATTACAGGTATTTACTGAAATGTTTAGTAATTACATGTAATTCCTAATTTCACCTATTTACTGTAACATATGCATAAAGTAATTTTTATTTCAAATGTTTGTGATTTTTGTAATAGTATAAGTGTTTGAACGAAGTAATTCATCAGTTGGCTTTTGTTATACATACTACTGTTTTTGGAAAAAAATATCCGAACAAATAAAATCTCAGAAGAGAGGACATTTTTTTTTCAATTTTGAAAATAACAAATATATGTTGATTACTCGATAGTTGGAACCAAATCAAAACAAACAGGGGAAAACAACATATTTTTGTGCTGATGAAAAGCACAGTGTTAAAGTTATTGCGTTTAAATTGATTTCTTTGAAATAGTACTTACACCATTTCACAGATATAGGTAGTTGGTACTGTACAAGGACCATCTGTCCAAGAATAATTGAAGCCTATTACAGGATCAACTCTCATAGCTACACAGTTCTCATTTCCCCCTCTGTTGTTTGGCTGGGTAGGTCCCCAGTTAAAGTATGTTGCCTGCTTGCCGTTTGCTATCCAGTGAAATTCCCCTTCAGTTACAAGGTCATTTAATCCTATGTACATTCCAATGGAATCTGATAAAACAAACAAAAATTTTGCTGCTTTTAAATAAAACATGTTAGTTCCATCAATCGATTATTCTTTTTCAAAGTTACGCTGTGATTTTTTTTTGTATTTTAGTAATAGAAGATATGGTATTAATGCCCATGAGACAACTCTCCATCCAAGTTACACTTCGTAAAAGTAACCCATCAAATGACAAAGTCGGTCTTTCGGAAAAACCAACGGTCTAAACTATTATATCAAATACATACCAACAATTGAGCAACGTGATATGATAATTATAGTGTAATATATCGTTTTCTAGGCTCATAGGAACATCCGTTTCTGTGTTAGTATGCTACTTCCTACTATTCAAACAAATGAGCGTTTGAGATTTGAAAACGTTAGGTCACTCTCTGTTTGGTGATGCATTGTTGTTATGTGAACGTAATTCAAACCAGGTTCTATTTTTTCATTTCCATGTTAAGTTTCTCATTTGTTATTTGATTTGATAAGAACATAACAAATCGATAGTAAGTAAAACAGTCAAGCTTGATAACACCTTAAACAAGTAGCAAAATTGTATTAAGGTAATGCAAGATATAGAAGAAAAGTTGCGCTCCATCATTAATGTTAAATCTAACGTCTACGCATCCTTACTTATTTTGATCATTAAATTTGCAAGAAACTGTTGTGTTTTTGCATCATCAACGGTAGCTAATGATGCAGATCTTCCATATTGACGTCCAATCACTTCACACAGTTTCTGTTAAAAGATAAAGAAATATTACTTTCAAATTTCAAAACAAACATTTATCTAGCATGTTGATTTGATAGGATACCAATTATTTAATTGACAAAATTGACATATTTTCAGCCTTTTCTCTCCCTTGAAAAACAGCACAACTTCTTCCATGCTTACACGTTTGAAACAAAAGGACATTCCTACATTACCAACTGCTTAAGTATAACCATCATTAAATATGCTACATTGAGAAAATATATATCCCGCTCCTAACATTATTTCGATGATCTTATTCTAAGATTGTAGTCCTTAACGCTTGTTATTCAAAGTTATTGATATCATATACAAGATCACGTGATGTTAAATGAGATGCAACAGTTGTTGACCAGTGTTTAAAACGCATGTATCCAATGAAAAGGATACAATTCAATGATAAACAAAAAACCTTAGGAATTCAAATACTGTAAACCAACTTTTTTTCGCGGATACTTTGTTCCAGCCCTTTCTAGCCTACTTCGTGACGATTTAATTTAGCGATTTTCAAATTTACTAAATGCAGTAAGATAAGGAAATAAGTTATCGCGACGGTTTATATTCACGTAATTTAACTACTCGCAAAGGTCGCGAAATTAAATTAAATTTCAATAACTTTAAAAGAGTCGAGCCGAGATGAGTAAAAACGGTAATCGACTTCTGCTATGTGCACATTATCTGTCATGGGAATTCACACTAATCTAAAATCGCGAATAAGACAAACTCCATACAGCGATTAATACAAAACATGCAAAAAGAGTAATTATATATCATAGTAAAAGAACCAAAATCATAATGAGAACACTTATTATTTTAACCTCTCTCGGCTCTTTTCAATTTGACTCACCAGTGAATCGGCAAATGTCTCGTTGTCACGGCTTAAAAAGAAACACTTGTCTTCATAATGACTCCAACTATTGGGACATGCACAAAATACTGAAATTAAAATTAGTTTTTCGTTTATACTTTCATACAGAATAAAAATGCTGAGAACTGTCTAATATTTACAAACAAATGATATAAAAAAATTTGTCACGTTCAAAGAATGCAGTCAAAATCCAAAGTCAAAGAAGAATAATCCATGTTACATTTTGATTGATAAATTTTATTCAACGCTCAGTTTATTTGCATCACGACGAAAATCTGTGTCAAACGGATAAATCGTCGCATCTATAACTGTTCGTGTAATCTATGATAAAGTTACGTCATCACAAAAATATGAATATTTAAAAACAAAGCTAGGAAAAGCTTGATTTCGCACAAAATATAACGTTCGTACTTTTTCTTTGTTACTATGTTCACTTTTTCTTGCTTTATAGTAATATTTGTATGGTGCGTTGGCTATTAATACATACATATGAAGCCTTTTATAACAACTTTGCTGTGACTAACGCTTTTACACAGTAAACCAACTGTTGATATATGATTTATGTTGCTTCAAACATTGATAAAAAGATAAACTCATCACAGTAGTACGAATAACTTCGTAGACCAAATGCGCGTACAATATGGCAAACAAATAAAAATAATCTATCGCTATTCGTAATCATTTTGGTTCAATTTTATAAACAAATTGCTCAAACTTTTCGGTAATTCTTAATTGTTTTGCAAGGCAACAATATCATTTTAGGTTATGTTCGTGCCACATTTAATTGTAGTATTTGGTGGGGAAGGGTATTGCAGGTGTTCAGCATTTATATGTTTATCAAAGTCGAAATCAGCAAAAAGATCTTTTAGTTAACTGATCCGGTACACATAAATACATTCATATACAAGTTGAACATTAAATCGAACAGATCTTAACATTCTAGTTGATGAGTTTGTCTGTCTATTCAAATCAAAATAATGTATGCATGGTATGTATCGGGTTATATGATTGTTGGCAGGCCTTGAATGTTATCGCAAGGGATAATTTGATGGCATGGATTTGACAGCTATGCTTATTATAACATTTGCTTTAATCCTTAAGTCCATAAATCAAAACTACACGAAGAGGCATTTAATTATATATAACAGATTGAATCTTGAAGAATTAGTTCAATATTACATTACATGCATTGTATGTATGCTTCATTCTAATACTTTATTTTGATTGGCTAACATCATTCACGCGTCGTCAGTCAGAAAACAACGTTCATTTTGAAATGAAATGTAACATTCATCATGACACGAGCTTCGGCAATAAAGTGCACTGGTTAATAAAAGAAAAACTTGTTTTCAATCTTGTTTTCATCATCCTAGCAAAATATTAAATTATAAGTATTGAATTCTTCTTTTAGTAATTTCATAGGGTTGTAAAAGCGTTGACCCTGTGTACATTTTTAGAATGAAGCGTTTCGGCACTTTATACTAAATGTACATCGGTAAACGTTTGTACACCCCAAAATATTTAAGAAGCATTTAAATATTAAGAAGAATTACTTACCAACTGTGGCTACAAATGCCAGAACACAAAGTTTCATACAAACAAAAGACATTTTGTTATATTAGGCAACAGTTTGAATATTGAGTGTTGCATTTCTAGAGACGATATTTATATTCGTTAATTATCTCAAGTTCATGATGTCAAACAATTGCAGACAAACTGGAATGGGGTGTAACATGTGGGCCAAACACATAGTCAAGGTCTACTTAGTTATTACTGATAATAGACCAACTTTTATGACTGGTTTTCATACAGACCATTTTGATATAAAGTTCAAATTTCAGAACAAGATTATTTAGAATATAATTTGGAACATATATCAGGATAAGATAAAAGCGATAGTTCGGGAATTCCTTTACGAATAATTGAAATTTGAATAAGAATCTTTATCAGTACATGAGGTGAACTAAGAGAATGATAATCGGAGTATCCATTTTGAGTGCCTCTGATGACTTTCACTTAGACGGAACGCGCGTCTTCCGTGCAAACTTATAAGCCTCATACATTTTATGTGTTTGTAGTACAAGTAGAAAATTTTCAGAATAAGCTTTAACCTATTATCATTTATTTCAATTGCAACCAGGGGTCAAAATGATGTTTGGTATGATCCATTGTCTCAGAGAGAATTGCCTCTAGCCATATAAAGCCTTCCGATACAACTTTTGCGTTACATAGGAGACGATAGGTGATACAAAATGCTTTTTTTAGATAATGAAAATAAAAAAAAATAATAATGTGTAACTTGCGAACTTGATACATCCCGCACAGCTTTACGGACGCCCTTCTTCGGCAAGCGTTTTACTGCCGGTCGGGAGAAGACCAAGTGACCATATTTCTATTCCCCAGTTACCCTTGGTGGCATTAATAGAATGAATAAAATACTATAAGTAAATTTACTTTAATGGATACATTAAAGATAAGCCTGGAAATTTATGTTTATTTAGACTAAGATAGACACATAGTACAAAACAATCCTTTATTGAACACAACTTAATTATAAAAGAACCACAGCATATATACATGATATAGGGATGTTTTCATAAAAAAAATTAATAAAAAATGAGATATACTTTAATTAGAAATTAAACAGAAAAGATTGTTTTATCTCAATTGATATAGAGAGACAGATTCTGACATACTTTTGTTTCGATATTTTGGGAATTGTAGGAAAAAAACTTCTAATTATTTACACTACAACGAAAATTATAAAAATAAGATGTAACATATAGAAAGAGAGAAAAAAGTATAATGGGGTGTTCACCAACAAAGTATATTGAAAAATAATTGTCATATTCAAAACCATGAAAGATAACTCAAATCGTACGTATGATAAGTTTTGTAGTTATAGAATACTTGTGTTAATACGGGATATTATGTTAATGAAATAAAGGCGGGAATGCAGAAACCACGTCATAACTATAAATGTTTGATTTCTATCCTTTTTTTGGCATTGTCAATTTATATTTATGGACGATCATTCCACTGTGTGATGTTGAAAGTCTTTCAATGATTTATCTGAACTTGAGCAACGTATTAAATAAAATTCAATTGTTGGAAATAACCAGTCCCATTAAAAGTTTCTCGATTTGCTACGTATCATGTACAGTTGGTACGTAACACAACCGTTGGTGCTGTTTTGGAGGTATCATTTAATGCATGAAATAAGTTTCTACATCATGATAAAATTAAAAGAATTGAAATGCGTATTTCCCAAAAACTGGTTTAACGATTTATTTTAATAACGATTTCCAAGTTTTTATAACATTGTTTATGCTTCTTCATGAGATAACTAAGTTATTCACAAGTGCATGAATCAAACAGACCTTAAACAACTGAGTTGACACGGCCTTCATACTCTAAATATATATTTCCGTTTCACATTTGTTATAGGTAATGTTTATGTTTCGTTTATTTATAGAAAAAAAAATGTTTTCTTACAGACTTTATAAAATAATAACTATAAACTACTTTCTAAAACACAAGATACTGGTGTTGGTTATATTTGTTAACGTTTCAAAATAGTGTTGTTTTCGTATTATTAGTTCAAATAAACAGAAATTTCAAGGCATATCTTTAATGTATGCATTAAAGTAAACTTACCTTTAGTATTTTATTCATTCTATTTAGGGTGACTGGGGAATAGAAATATGGTCACTTGGTCTTCTCCTGACCGGCAGTAAAACGCTTGCCGAAGTAGGGCGTCCGTTTAGCTGTGCGAGATGTATCAAGTTCGCAAGTTACACATTATTATTTTTTTTTTATTTTCATTTTCTGAAAAAAGCATTTTGTATCACCTATCGTCTCCTATGTAACTAAAAATTTGTATCGGAAGGCTTTATATGGCTAGAGGCAATTCTCTCTGAGACAATGGATCATACCAAACATCATTTTGACCCCTGGTTGCAACTGAAATAAATGATAATAGGTTAAAGCTTATTCTGGAAATATGTTTCGTGTGCACATACTAAGTTGTCAATTGATTATAATTTTCTACAAACGCATAAAATGTATGAGGCTTGTAAGTTTGCACGGAAGACGCGCGTTCCTTCTAAGTGAAAGTCATCAGAGGCACTCAAAATGGATATTCCGATTATCATTCTCATAGTTCACCTCATGTACTGATAAAGATTCTTATTCAAATTTCAATTATTCGTAAAGGAATTCACGAACTATCGCTTTTATCTTATCCTGATAAATGTTCCAAATTATATTCCAAATAATCTTGTTCTGAAATTTGAACTTTTTATCAAAATAGTCAGTATGAAAACCAGTCATAAAAGTTGGTCAATTATCAGTAATAACTAAGTAGACCTTGACTTTGTTTTTGGTCCACATGTTACACCCCATTCCAGTTTGTCTGCAATTGTTTGACCTCACGAACTTAAGATAATTAACGAATATAAATATCGCCTCTAGAAATGCAACATTCAATATTCAAACTGCTGCCTAATATAACAAAATGTCTTTTGTTTGTATGAAACTTTGTGTTCTGGCATTTGTAGCCACAGTTGGTAAGTAATTCTTCTTAATATTTGAATGCTTCTTAAATATTTTGGGTCGTACAAGCGTTTACCGAGGTACATTTAGTATAAAGCGTCGAAACGCTTCATTAAAAAAATGTACACAGGGTCAACGCTTTTACAACCATATGAAATTACTAAAAGAAGAATTCAATACTTATAATTTAATTTTTTGCTAGGATGATGAAAACAAGGTTAATAACAAGTTTTTTTCTTTTATTTACCTGTGCACTTTATTGCCGAAGGCCGTGTCATGATGAATGTTTTATTTCATTTCAAAATGAACGTTAGTTTTCAGACTGACTCGAGAATGCTGATAGCCAATCAAAATAAAGTATTAGAATAAAGCATACATACAATGCATGTAATGTAATATTGAACAAATTCTTCAAGATTCAATCTGTTATATTTATGAATGTAAAGTTCCATGGTAAATTGTATGACACTTATTAATGCAATGGTAAAACTGTTTCAGTATTTTGCACATGTCCAAATGGATGGAACCATTATGAAGATAAATGTTTCTTTCTAAGCAGGGACAATGAGACATTTGGCAATTCACTGGTATGTTGATATGATGAAAAGAAGTCTTAAAATTACTTACATGCTACATGTGCTAACAACGTTTAAATTTTATTTTGTTTGAACCAAACTTAACCATCAAATACAAACGTATGATATTAACCGCCATGTAGCTGAGAGATCGATTCATAACATTTCAGGCTATAACTTGTATTTAAACTAGAAGTCCTCACAAAGGATGCACTGCTTGTCGTTGTTGGATTTCATAAACATTTCTATATTTAATTTTCTTCCAAGAGTTTTGGATGTAGCTTGAACTGAACGAAATTAAGTCCATTGGCATTTCTCAAATGTTGATAAATTCACGACATGTATATATGCGAAAAGGTTGAGAGAACAAAAAATAATTGACAGAAACTGGTTGTAATGACCATCCCTTACTCTAGTAAAATCCAAACTTTCATAAACACTTATTAAGCTTGAAATCTATAAAAATAAACATCTTTCTTTAATATTTTTTATACTATGTCTTTATTTTTTGTCAGATGCTATGTGAAGTGATTGGTCGTCAGTATGGAAGATCTGCCTCTTTGGCCACTGTTGATGACGCCAAAACACAACAGTTTCTTACAGATTTAATGATCAAAATAAGTAAGAATAAAAACGCAACATGTATATTACAAGCATGATGAACCAAAACGTTCAATTATTCTTTTTATGGAGTTTAGGGAATAAGCCGTCTCGTTTTTAGACAGTAATGCTTGATTTTCATAAGAATTAAAGCTTCGTCTTGTTTCGGTCTACATGATAAGACTTTCATGTTTTCGGACGTTTATCTGTATTTATGTATGATATTAAATATATTTTACCTTTGATATTGTTTATAAAATCCGTTGCAAGTTTTAAACATACTGTGTTTTATTAGTTAACATGCTGTGTTTTATTAGTTAACATCTACTACCTATCAAAGTTTATACTATCTACCACTTTGTTGATGGCTTTTGAAAGAATTCATGAATTTACATACTGGAATGCATCAAAACAAAACACAAATTAAACAAATTGATCAGATAAATGAACAGTATAAACGGCGAATACACTTTCACACAATATTTCTCCAAAATCAAAAACCGACATGGGGTGCAACATTTTTCCTCATTTACACTTTCTACATTAGTTTGAAATCGTTGGAAATCCTATACAGAAATAAAACTTTTGTTTTTATGCGTTTTTATTATACGATTGTCATAGGAAATATTTTTTCGGAGGGCAAAGCAATTTTGTGAATAATTAATTGTTATATATAATCTCCAATAACAATGTTAATCTGTCTATGCCATTTTTCCTTTCAATTATCAGATTCCATTGGAATGTACATAGGATTAAATGACCTTGTTACTGAAGGAACATTTCACTGGATAGCCAACGGCAAGCAGGCAACATATTTTAACTGGGGACCTACTCAACCTAATAACAGAGGGGGAAACGAAAATTGCGTAGCTATGCGAGTTGATCCAGTTATAGGATTCAATTATTCTTGGACAGATGGTCCTTGCACAGTACCAACCACATACATTTGTGAAATGGTGTAAGTATTATTGCAAAGAAATACATTTGACACTGTGATACGCGTTGATTCTGTGGATGGCTTTAACAACACAGGAACAGAAGGTCGTTGTACATTTTCAACCGCATTTGTCATGTTTGAAAAATGATTTGAAAAGAAATAGAATAAATCAAAGATCTAATTTTTGTGATTTTTACAATATCTAAAATAATGGTTAATCTGTATCGCTCTTTTTTTTTCATCGTCTGAACCGAATTACCAACAAATGGTGCATAATTTAAAATTCAATAATGTCCGTTTAGTCTTAAACTTTTTAACAGCCTGGGTGTGTCCTTAAAAATATTAAGCATATATAAGCATATGCACTGAAATAGTGTTTAACACATTTCTGCTATGTAATGCATGTAATGTGAATGGTACAAGTCGCTATATGAAATAATATATAACATAAACCAGGAGTTTTATAACAAAAACAAAGTAGCTTGTTTCGTCTAAAATAGACTCATTATTGATGCTCGAATCAAGAATGTAAAATCGTCAAAATAAAAAACGAAGTTGAAGAGCACTACGAACACTAAGTTATTCATAATAACTTTTTTGAAGTTGTCGGTTTTGCCATTTCTGATTAACATAAACAATAATATGTGTATATTTCCCATCTGGATTGTTTGTTGTATACATGACTGTCAACCAAATGATTTTGCTTCCTTAAATAAAGTCAAAATTAGTATAACGCTGTTCAAAATTCAGAAATATATTGAGAAAAACAAATGTGGGTTACAAACTAAAACCGTGGGATACACATCAACTATAAGAGGAAAACATATACACAACAGAACACTGAAGTGCAACAACAAACAAACGACAAAGCAACTTACATAAAAACAAACTATACGACAACAACTGCCATATTCCTGAATGTGTTACATGTAAGGACATTTTAAGAACAGCTTTAGAAAAATTACTTACTACATAACTGATATACAAAAAAATAGTGGTATGATTGGCAAGCAGATAATGGTCCACCAGATACTTATTGGCGTTAAGGTGGGCACCTTAAGATCACCAATAGACCATTAGCAATAAGGAAAACTCATAAATTAAACGAAACTATAGTAGACCAATCTATTACAAATGTAAAACAATTCAACCACAAACGCTATTTATATTAGGTTTGCTAAAACAAATAACTTAACACAAAGTTTAACATAATATACACCAACAAAAGATAATCATTGATTAATAGGATTCTAAATTGGTTCCAAATGCTAATCGTTTTTGCTCTAAGCATCAACTCCTATCACAAAAGAAACATCCAAATTGAAATAAATTCTGTTTTATAAAAGAAGCTGTTGATTTTTTTCAAGTATGTATCTATTCATTTTAGGGCAGCAGATATTGGAAATCTCCTCGGATAGCCGTGATTGCGTGAATTTGAATAACCTATTACACACGTTACATATCAGTTTATTTATAAAATTTATACCCATATTTTCCATTGTTTTTATTTAATATTGTTTTTATTAATGAATATTAAGAGTCTCTACACTTTGATATTACAACAGAGAGCATGCTGAAGAAAACGAGAAAACGTCCATAACAATGTATGTAGATGACTAGTTTTATAGCCACACGGTATCCCCCCAAAGTGTTGTCAGTAATTGCATTTAAACATGTTGTTTACTTAATATATTGTGACTGTTTGATGCCAATTGTGTTCATTTAAACTAAAAAAGGGAATGATGGGTGAGTTGCTTACCACATTTGTCAATACAACGGAACTAAAAGCACATTTCATTTAATTGTATGTAACTAAAAAAGCTTCGTCAACTCACATTGGTAGTTAAAATGCCTCTACCAAAAAGAATATTGCAGTTGTTTATCTAACTCATTATTATAGTAATAATGAATGGGTGTTTTTATAATGGCCCTGTTATATGTCCAAGGTCTGTTATAATGGTCGAGGAAGTCTGTAATGGCTCGAGGTAACGCCGAGGGCCATTACAGACATCCGAGGCCATTATTACTGACCGAGGGGGGGGGGGGAGGGGGAGGGACTCGCATAGAGGTGTACAGTTGTTGTAATCATGGATTAGTTTGCAAAATCCTTCTAACAACTAGTATCATAAAATAAAATGTTTAGATATTATGTAGTTTTAAATATTTTACCTTATGCATCGATCACTGAAATCTGAGACTACTATAACTGTAATATGAGGCAGGCATTACCTGTAAATGGGGACGAAGTCTGTATGAATTATTTTTTTGTAACTTAAATATTTGTTAAAAAAAAAGAAACGGAAATACCGTAACGTTTCCGATTTTGGTTCTGTTGTTAGGGATTTTAGTTGTGACGTTATTTAAATTATGACGTCATATGCAATGTAAACAAAGAAACGCTATCATCAGGTAACGTTTTTTCATATCAAGGAATTATTAAAAATGAAATTGGTATTGGGCGTTCCTTCCTATTTTATAGTAGACTGATAAATATATATTTTACTCAAAGTTTCATACAAATGAGACCGGAAAAAGGAAGTACATTGTACTTTTCTGCGCAGGTCCGGTATTTCAAAACACGACAAAAAAAAATTGAACGATTTTGAGTTCATTAGTATAATAAAAAATTCGGGAAATTTTCCCATATTTTTTTTTTATTGAATTTTCTACTGTTATTGGGGACTCCGTCCCCATATAAGTGTGTCTCATTATGGTCTAAGCGCGACACAGGATTGCCCATTTTTTGTAAGCTTGACACGTGAAAGTCAAATTATTGTGACGTGAAAACCAGAAATGAAGTACATAGTGTAAGTGGGATATGGGAATGTGACAAATCAGTAAGTGGGATCTGTGATCAGAACCCCCCAATGAGACCCCTATAACACAGTAGTCTCAGCTGAAATGCGCATTTGCCATGAATTGCCATTTGGTAAATAGAATAGAAAGGAATAGAATACTTTAATTCACCAAATTATGGCCCAGGAGGGCATATAGCATACAAACAATATTATTATAAACAATAACATATGCAGTACACAAACAATACATATGTAACATGTGTAATAAAAATATATAAATACTACAGGAAACATGGGTAATACACCCAACAAAATAGCAATATATAATAATTTAATTAATACTGTGTTGACATTGACCCTAGAGCACCAGGTTAGTGTATTTTCACTATAAAAATTCAAACAAGAGGCATGAGAAGTTTATGTGGAGAAATCTCAATATAAAAAAAAAGGATATTTAATATGACTTATCTGCAGTAAGCACCAAGAAATAAGAATTGATACTTTTAAAAAGGAAGTCCCTTCTTGTACTTAATGCAGAAGAGTCAAACTTCTTAAATATTTAAAATATATATTTTAAACACATATTTTTAAGATTATAGATACTGTGTCCAGTCAGCAAAGATCTTCAAGGGATGGTGCAAGAGAATATGAAATTCTTCTTAGAATAAGACAAGTTATCCTCATGCTATATATGAGGAGGGGCAAAAGGGGGTCTGTTAACATGTTAACAACACCTTGATATTTTGGCAAAAACAGTTAACAAAAAATGCAAAAATACTGATTACAGTTACGTTACATAAAAAGATTGCCCCCCCCCCCCCATATATGGATTATGCCAATTAGAATGCATAGTGGTCCTAAATTCCATTTGAAAAAAACATGCCTAAGGAAGACTTTATACATGTATGATGTATATACAAAAACATTTGACGAAAAATTATAAACAACAGAGTGAAGAGGGTGGTATTCATGGTAACTTTATGAAACTAACAATTAAACAAATACAGGTTTACCGTTGTAACAATTGTTGATTGCCATAAAAGGCTGATTAATTAGTATTGAGAATGAAATAAAAAAAATATGTCCAACAGAATACAATATATTTATATAACTATCTATAATATATGTATAAAGTATCTGCATTGAGTTGCATTTGAAATAGTAAAATACTGACATATTAAATCTTTTCCAGGTCAGTTATCTGTATTGAATGGCTGGAGAATACAAACCTAGTACAAATGTATATAGAGGAATGAAGAGGCCTCACATATAACTGACTGTCATTGGGTAATTTTATTATTAACAAAAAATTGAGAATGGAAATGGGGAATGTGTCAAAGAGACAACAACCTGACCAAAGAGTAGAAAACAGCCAAAGACCACCAATGGATCTACAACACACTGAGAAAATCCCACACACAGAGGCATGCTTGAGCTACCACCTAAACAAAAATGTGTACTACTCCCCGGAAACATGTGTTCAAGGTGATAATGAATGTTATACTAGACTCCAAAATTAAAATGAACTAAAATTAAAAATCTTAAAAAATAACAAAGGCTAGAGACTCCTGATTTGGGACAGGCGCTAAAATGCGGTGGGGTCAAACATGTTTTGCAAGATCTCAACCTATCCTAATACCTCTATAGCTAGCCATTGTAGAAAAACAATAACAATAGGCACAGTAAATCTCAGTTTTAAAGAAGTCATAGTCCTACATTGTATGTCAAAATAGGCAAAATGATAGGAAATAAAACAAAATAAGCAAAATGACAACTATACATAAATTTACAAAGGACTACTAGCAGTTACTGACATGTTCCTCAGACATATGTGAACTTAACTAAATGTCATACACTATATGTTTTATCACTTTTTGACCTTTTTTTAGCCCATGAAATATATATTGTACCATGTTTTTTTAAGATTTGTTTTGTTGGTACCTGATAAATACTGGTAGGACATGAATTAATATTACCAATAAGAAAAATAATTTCTTTGGTTTTATTCCAATACAGATACATGAAGTCAGACTAAATGTTTTTGAACCTTGCATATCTACTTGAACTTGTTTCATAGTTTAGCAAAATTCCTTTATTCGGTAAAATTTCTAAACAAATGTATAGTTTTGTAGACATTGGCCTCATAAAAATTAGATATAGGAAGATGTGGTGTGAGTGCCAATGAGACAGCTCTCCATCCAAATAACAATTTATAAAAGTAAACCATTATACATTGTAGGTCAATGTACGGCCTTCAACACAGAGCCTTGGCTCACACCGAACAAAAAGCTATAAAGGACCCCAAAATTACTAGTGTAAAACCATTCAAACAGGAAAACCAACGGTCAAATTGCATTTTATTAAACTTGGTCAAATTATATTTCAGCAAAAGGCTTTGCCATCCAATACATTTCATCTTTGATGAAAAAGAACAACAGTCTGATGATGGTGACAGGTCAAATTTACCTAACAGGTAACATATACATGACATATTGTTTTAAGGCTATTTAAACATACATGCATGCATATTGGGACCAGGGAAGACACTTAGAGATCCAAAGTTACAATGTGTGGTTGGGTTAATTGCAATGAAAATGTTAGTGAAATTCTCAATTGGCTTCTATCAGTTGTAACCCTATTATGAATGTGTTTTCCTGTGTACAATGTGTGATTAAAAGTAAGAGCCTAAGGCTTTATAATGCATACTCCTTTTTATTGCTTAAGTTTACATTTAACAATATTAACTATAGTTGAAAAATCTGTATTTTTCATCTGTTTTATTTATCCTTCCATGGATGGGCACTTGTTGTTTAACCTACATGTACATTATTGTTATGTTAGTTTAGTAAAGTATAAATTAATAATGGATTAAACCCAGATTTTTGTTAAATATAGCCTCCTTTTGTTGTGCTTGATATCCTGATTTTTTTTTATATATATTAAGATAAGTAAGTTTTAAAACACTTATAGACATACTCCAACAAATATAATATTTTTTAAAACCAGTATATGTTTTAAATGGAGAGTTTGAAAGAGAGAGTCGAAAAAACAATGCACAAAACCAGACAAATTGAAACAAATGCATGACACAAGTGTGTTAAAAAACAAAAGGAATGTTTCTCTGTTTACGAGTTATTGTATGGACTACAAACACAATACAAACCCTCTTAAAACACAGGCTATATCAGGTGTTAAGAGTCAGCATACACTGCTTGTACATGATTTATAGTTCATAACTGTCTGTCATTCTGTACCTCTGTCAAACCTTGTAAATTAGCCATACTTGCTATAGTATAAAAACTATTTGTACACAATGATTTTCAATGTATAGTTTCACATCTATATATGAAAATAACTTTGTATAATTTTCATATTTCTGTTTCCTGAAAACTAGTAACGATTACCAGTATAGTTGTATAGTTCTAAGCATTTTGTCAAACATCTGAACTTGTAATAATATTCCCTGAACATTTTTGTACACGATTGTGGTTAAAACTCTTAAAATATAAATATTTCTGTAACAATTCTACACGTAATAACAATTAACCACTTCATGATATCCATTACCAAAAGTGTTGTATAGTCTGATTATAACCACAGAATTTACTTTGCTTTTCAGATACTAGTGAAGAAATAAAAAACAAGAGTAGACACCATTTGACCAACTGTGCTTACAGTACTTGTGCAACAAATGTGATTGATGTCCATATTACATTGTAGTATGATAATACTTTACAGCATTGACAGAATTATCATCTTTGGTCGTCAATGCCTCTCATTTCATAATGAATTGCATTTGTTATTTAGGTTGTATGATTTTCTAAAACGACTTTTTTGTTATTAATGGAGTAGAATGTTGAAAAAAACAAATGACAAAGACAATTGCTGAATAAAGTGCAAGTTCTTTTTTAATGTTTTAAATAAAAAATTAGTATGGTGTTTGAGTGAATTAAAAAAGATATTTCTTATTTATTTCCAGTACATTAAAAAGCACTTTATCACACAATCAGTGGCAGATCCAGGAATTTTCATAAGTTAGGGCCCACTGACTGCCTAAGAGGGGGTCCAGCTCACTCCAAACATGCTTCAGTGATTCCCTATATAATCCACCAATTTTGTTTCCATAAAAGGAGGGGGCTAGGCCCCCTGCCCCCTAAATCCACCTCTGACAATACCATGAAAATAGATTTGCTGTAGCTATTTGTTGCATTTTAATGATATCCATAATAAAACCAAAGGTAAGTAAAACACTATCATGTGTACCTTAATTTGATTCTGAAAAATAATCATTACATTGAATGCTTATAATTATCAGAATAATGAGATATGGTATGATTGCCACTGAGATTTATATCCACTAGAGTTCAAATATTGTGCATTCAATTAGTAGGTCACCTTTCAACCTTTAACAATGAGCAAAATCCATAGCCTATAATAAGTTTTAAAAGGCTCTAACATGGCAAAAAAACATTTTTAATCTAACTGATATTTCTAAATAACTGAATGCTCAATTGTTATGATGGTGAAAATAAGTGGCATTACAGTTTATTATGTTTATGCTATGGACACAAAGATCACCCATGAGTTTTCCAAATGCTTCTTTGGACAGTCAAAAGACAAGTAGGAATAAAAAAATCTGCTTTAGTGTTGAATATGTAAAATTGAGAATAGAGATAAGGAATGTGTCAAAGAGACAATTAAGGAGAAGAAAACAGCCAAAGGACACCAATGCATCATCATCACGGCGAAGAAAATCCAGCACCCTCAGTCAGGCTTTAGATGGACTCAAAATAGTGTGTACTAGTTCAGTGAAAATGGATGTCATACTAAACTTCAAAACATATAAATGAACTAAAATTGAAAATCAAACAAGGCTATATAACATGTATAAAAATAAGAAGATGAGTATAAAAAAGAAGATGTGGTATAATTGCCAATGAAACAACTCTCCACAAGAGATCAAATGACACAGAAATTAAACAACTATAGGTTACTGTACAGCCTTCAACAATGAGCAAAACCCATACTACATAATACTAATGTATAGTTGTATAAAGATAAAGGAAAAACAAACAACAACCACTGAATTACAGGCTGCTGATAGGGACAGACACATTCATACATAGTGAAACAGAATGTGGTTGGGTTAAACATGTTCTTTAAGCAGTATCCCAACCCTCCCCCTAACCTAGGACAGTGGTGTAATAGTACAACATAAGAAAAACTATAAAAAATCAGTTGAAAAAGGCTGAACTCTTCAGATGGATACAAATAGAAATACTACATAGAGTGGATTTGGTCGGGTACTTGCATATCCCAACAACAAAGGTACATTTGAGTATTATTGCCAATGAGACAACTGTCAATCAAAGTTCAAATTAAGTGGATTTTATAAAATTATAGGCAACTGTTCAGCCTTGAACAATGAGTAAAACCCATATTTTGTCTGCTATTAAAGGCCCAGACATAAATTGTATGAACAATTCAATTGAGAAACTGACAGCCTAATTTATTACAAAACAATTATCGAAAATTAAAAATGACATACATGAACCAACAACAACCACTGAACTAAAGGCATAAGACTGTGCAAGGGTTAAATATATACTATTAATTTTAAAGCCTGCCTTTTATGGCTTTATTTGTAAATACCCAGCTATCTATCTAAGGCCAACTGCTGAAATTGTTATATAACACAAACAGTAAAAGGCTATCAGGAACTATATATATGATACTGAAAATACATGTGAAAACACTTGACCAAACAAACAACTGACCCTTCAGAAAATACACAATTAAGGAGTGCATGAGATGAACCCTGGTTTTTGGTAGGGTTTGTGTTGCTTTCTTTAGTTTTTGTTGTTGTGTTGTGTCCTTCTTCTAGACTATAAATACTAGGAAAAAGAAATAACCTAGTAAACTGAATTAGTAAGTCTATCAAGCCTCTAGTTCTTGCTGTAGTAGTTTTTTTAAGACTTAGTTAAGTTAAGTTAAAATTGCAATGAATAATACAGTAGAAAGTAGGTCAACACATACTATCTCATGTGATGTGGCTATATATGTAAGTAGATTTATGTTAAATCGAAGGACATGTAAATAAAACAATCAAATATTCCTGTTCTTTTGTTAAAACCATTCGCAGCCTAAAAAATCTGGTGAAATTCTGTTGATTGATGTGCAACTCAGTATATTATATAAAGGCATACGACTACAATTCACTCATATGCACAGTACATAAAATCATGAGTTACTTAATCCTGCAAAAAATCCATAGAAGAATATTGCAATACTGCTTTGCTCTACAAAATAAAAACAAATTCATTATATATTAAATACTGAATCACCTTTGTAAAAAATTGTCTATAATAATAGTCTGAGGTCTTACTCAATCAAATAAGACCTTGTACAGCTGTTGTATACATGTACTTGCAGTGTTTTATTGATATAAACAATTTAATACCAGGGTAACAAAGAAATACAATATTAAAGGCTTCAAATCAAAGAGGACTGACAGAAGATCACATAAGGTACACAAGCTCCATACAAATTTAAAAAAAAATGTTAAGAGAAGGACGGCATCACAGAAAAAAATAAAATAGCCTTTCAAGACATCATGATTATTTGGACTAGCCCACTCCTATAATTTTTTGCATATTAAAGCAAAAAAATAAAACAGTCTTTCAAAGTGTCAAAATTATTTTGACTATTGTGCTGCATGTTGGGAACAACCCATCAAATGAGGGCAAGGGGTCATTTTACTGTTGAAGAAAAGAAAATTAAGATTTTTAACCTAAAAGGGTAATTCGAAAAAAATCATTATTTTTGAAACAGCTTTTTCTAAAAGAGGGGTCTCATTATTTTTAATAATAATAACAGGAGATATAAATCCAAGCCTATTATAAAACTCTTGGACAAGTTTTGAACTTACAATTAGGAGATAACTGTATTGTATTTTAAGCTCCGACAGCGTCAATTGGGGATTTGATGGTCGCAAATTCAGTTTACTGGCGACGCTTTATCCAATCAAAATGGACATTAACAAATAATGTTGCATTATAAAACCAGATAGAGGTATATATTAGTTCTTTCAATTACAATGGGAAACATTTTTTCAACATGTGACATTAATTTTGTACTAAAAAAGTGGATTTTACAACAAAAACAAAATTAATCACTTGAAATGTGTTGTTTTACTCAGAAAAGGCATAGTCATGCAATTGAGGGGTTGTTCCGGAAGCAATGTCTTTTTAATACAATAATAAAATAAAAATTATTTTGAAACTCAGATGTTCAACTGTTCAACAATGTTGCGCGACTTTACTGTTTTTGTTTAAACCTATCAACTTGTAATGATAACCTACTATTCACCTACTGCCTTTTGGCAACACATTAATTACGCTTAGTATGACCCTTTAACACGTATATTCTGGCTGCATGTTGTTCTTTGGTTGAAGTCGATAAAAAAAAACAATCATGGAGGCTGCCATTTTGGATGTTGTGGGTCAAAATATCATTTCGGATACTATCGTTACTCTTCATAGGGTCTACGAACAATCCAAATTGTTCCGTTTCTGCGACAGAAATCTGACGCAAGATTTTTTACCATTACAAAAACCCAGACGTTTGATTTGTAAAATTCAAGCGTCTGGGTAATCGAGACTAGATGTTCATATGATGAAATCATAATCTTTTAGTCAACTTACTTGAAATCTGGAGCTGGCATGTCAGTTAACTGCTAGTAGTCTGTTGTTATTTATGTATTATTGTCATTTTGTTTATTTTCTTTGGTTACATCTTCTGACATCAGACTCAGACTTCTCTTGAACTGAATTTTAATGTGCGTATTGTTATGTGTTTACTTTTCTACATTGGCTAGAGGTATAGGGGGAGGGTTGAGATCTCACAAACATGTTTAACCCCGCCGCATTTTTGCGCCTGTCCCAAGTCAGGAGCCTCTGGCCTTTGTTAGTCTTGTATTATTTTAATTTTAGTTTCTTGTTTACAATATGGAAATTAGTATGGCGTTCATTATCACTGAACTAGTATATATTTGTTTAGGGGCCAGCTGAAGGACGCCTCCGGGTGCGGGAATTTCTCGCTACATTGAAGACCTGTTGGTGACCTTCTGCTGTTGTGTTTTTTTTCTATGGTCGGGTTGTTGTCTCTTTGGCACAATCCCCATTTCCATTCTCAATTTTACTTTATAGTTGCTAAATATATAATGTGCTTTTTTATTGAAAATTTACGTAGTTGCATTTTATTCATGATGTCCAAAAATATACTAATTTCTACTGATGATTGGACAGGAAACATCGAGCACATACATTCACAGAATAGATCTTTTAAAATAATGCATGAAAAGAATTTTTACATCTTTAACTTTAATATCTAGTTTATCGACGCATCTTTGTTTCCTGGTCTTTCTTTGGTTGACATCAAGCCGATTTTGTCAAATTTCTCTATAATCTCTTATTATGATCACCTTCTTCGGTTTTAAATATCAACACTTTGAAATAAAACTTTGACAGAATAACTTTCTCAGTTGTCTTAAGGTCAACTCAAACATTTCGTATCGTGTTCGATTGAAATTTATAGTCTGGTCCAAATATTTTCAGTATACCGCAGTTCCACTAGGCCACGATCGCACTACGATTTGTGAAAAAAATGCAAATTTTGATGATCGTAGTACGACCGTGTAGATCGTATTACGGTCGTATCACGGTCGTGATGAGGTCTTCGATATCGCAAATGATTTTGGTTTCGACTCAAGTTGAGGACTTATGATTTCTTCCATATATTTACTTTGGGCTTTCCTAATTTCTCTTTGAGCTGTTGCTTTAATCTTTTCGTATTTTTCTTTTTGGGATTGGTTCCCAGTTTTGTGTAGCTTTTTTGAATGCTCGTCTTTGTTTTTTACATAAATTATTAATTTCTTTGTTTGTTCAAGGATTTGTATATTTAGTTTTTGTTATTTTACTTGATATATTTTCATTGATAATAAGTAATATTCCACCTCTAAACTTAATCCACCACTGATCTATAGTAAGTTCTAATGTGGTCTGGCTTAGCAGATCAGATATAAATGGTTTATTTATATTTTTATTTTTGTCAAATCTACCTTTTTCCAAAGAAAATTTTATGGTCGCATTGTGTAGCCTTTTAGGTTTACAAATGGCAGCAACCAAAACTATGTTGTGATCCGATATATTAATATTGTAATAGTGTAAATTATTTAGCTTGAATTTTAATGTTTTTTAAGTAACATTTAAAGTGGTAGTAACTCTGAAATAGTGCATTTTTTGAAGGAATCTACATGGAATTTTGCTATTTTGAATTCTAGCCGGAAAAAAAACACGGCGACCCTATCTTTTTGTGGATATTCTAAAAGCCTATTCTAAAAGTTACCTTCTCGTATTTAATACTACAATGCTATTATTTAAATTAGCTGTTAATTACATATAATGGGACATATTATTGACATAATTGTGCAAATCGTGATACAAGCATGAAATTTGGATAAAAGGTTGAATAAATGTTCCTTATTAAAGGTGGTATAGGGAGATAACTCTTTAAAATCAGCTAAACGTTTTGATTACATTGTGTTGTTAAAGGAATATCAAGCTTCTCAATGATCAAAATAAGTGTTCATCAAACTGCTATATAACTAGTGTAATTTTTCTGATAAAACGGTTGGTTCAAATTTTTTGAAATTTGTATATCTTTGTCAAAGGGTCAAAGTAAATACTTTGTCAAAATTTTAAGAAAATTAAACGAGCCAAATTAATTTTAGTCAAAGTGTTGGGTACCACCTTAAAAGAAATCAGCTGCTGGCCATCATTTTTTTTAATTTTTTCAATATAAAAAAGGAAGATGTTGTATGATTGCCAATGACACAACTGTCCACAAGAGACCAAACTGACACAGACATCAACAACCATAGGTCACCGTACGTGAGTAAAGCCCATACAGCATAGTCAGCTATAAAAGGCCCCGATAAGACAATGTAAAACAATCCAAACGAGAAAACTAACGGCCTTATTTATATAGAAAAATGAAGTTGGCCACCTATCATTTTGCAAATGGCGTAATATCCAATTGGCTACATCTCCTAAATCCTTAGAAAGCTGTGTTATAGGTAAAGTCCAATGTAAGTTTTGATACAATGTAAATACCAGTTACTGAAGTAAGATGAAACCATACATAAATGAAAAAATGTGAATTCTAGTTTCAAAATGGCGACGAAAACGTAGAAAATGTCAATTTTTTTTTATCATTTCAATCAACTTAACAAGAGATATCATTTAATGTGTTCAGTACAAATACCTAGTTTGGTAAGAAAAACAGGTTGCTTTATTCAATAGTTATCTGACAGTTGCCAATACACAAACCCTTGCAAGGAAGACCAGAACGGTGGTATTTACAGTAACCGACACAGCTGGATATCTTGCATCCGTATCCATAGGTTCCTGCCACGAGGATGCAACGGCAACTGTCAATGTTTAATTTATAATATCAAACCTAGTGTTTATTAACTGGTTTATGTACCTGTCAAATACATAATACCGGTTGAGCCAAAATATGTCCACCTTAATATGCTTCTCTTTTGATGTGCTACATAAGAGAAACTCTGGTAGGCAGAATAGCATCCGCGCAAACAATTCAAATTGTGCCTCGTTAGCAGCAAATGTTGATGTTACTGTCGGACATACTTGAGGAAAACAAATGCTTCAATGATGTTCATGTCTGTGTCTCAAAATTCAAGCGGACATTTGGAAATACTTCCCATGTCTGCCAATCTGACCTCTCCACTTTCAAAGGAAATGCCAACACAGTATCACCTCCTCTAAATACATGGAAGAAAGAAAGAGCACCTACACGTCGACCAAAGCATTTCATGTAGATTTCTCATCGCGAAAGTGTTTATTCTTTCCAAAACCTATCCACAATTTGTCCACACCTAATCTTGCGAGTGCTACAATTTCGAATACTACTACATCTGTGTCAGTATGTACGTACTCCTTAACATTACTTTTTACAACCATTTTCAGCAGTTTGCTTATTATAGACAAACATTCTGCCTTCTCAAGGTTACACGCTGTGAAGTATTCTTATTGAAATTGCAAAGAATATGTTCACCATGAGTAACATAAACAATTTTATTAGTCTCTAAAGAAGAAATTATGTCGGAAAAAAGTTGAACATTTCCGTTTTGTTGTCATCTTCAGTTAAAACTACTCCAAACCCTTGGCGTTCTACCATAACCAACAAATTTCCGTCTAGAACCACAACCTGGTCTTTTTTCTCATCCCAGCCTTTTAATTATTCATTTAGTTTACATCAAATACAATGTCTACTCTTCAATACTTATCAGTGCAAGATTTTTATGGAAGGCAATGGAAGATCATTTGCATAATCATCAAATATTATTGATCATCGTTGTGACCTGGAATTAACAATTGTTACCCCAAAAAGATAAATGCGTCAGAATGTGGATCAGTTGATTGAAAATCGTAGAATGTTTCAAGTATACCCATTTGCTGCTATTTACTTTGTAATAACACTGTTTAAAGAGACAAAAACGGATGAGCAGATTGGTTGTCATGGCTACAGAAACCTTCCACGTCAAACTGTCTTCATTGACAAGAAATGAAAATTACAGAACAGTTCTCTGGCTTTGTTTTTGACAAAGAAGTTTCAAAATTAATTTTACGGCAATACCGGTAACAGGTTACTATTCCGTTTTATCTAGTTATAAAAAGCAGATTTTTCTTCGTTTTGCTATTTCTTCTAAAGATCTTTATTGACCATGGTTGCATGGTTAAATACCCTACTAAAAATGCAATTGGAATTTGAATTATCTTGACTTCGATCATTGACAAAAATATTGACTGTCGAAATGCACTGGTGCAGTTAAATGAGTGTAATTTAGTTATTGATCATATCAGGTTTTTTTTTAAAGGTTTACCTATACCAATTAGACACTTAACAACGCACTTTGAATGTAGAAGAGATATAATTATTAAAAGTGATTTATAACCAGTAGACTTATGTAGTCATGTCGACAAGACAAGGTAAGATATTACGGATAATTATGCATTTAGATTTAATTCGTATGTCCTGTATGTTAAAATATTTCGTTTCAAAAACGACAAAATAAAACTCAAAAAATATCTTAACAAACATGAAAGTTAGCAGCATGAGTAATTTATTTTTTTCATACTTGAAAGCAGTTGTGTTATATCATTTTAAAACATAAATAAAACAATAAATGTATCATGGACACCATGATTGAAACTGTGTAAGCGTTCCGTCTACAAAAGACTAATAAGTGACTCTCGAATTATAAAAGTTAAAAAGGATATATAAACATCGACGTTGATGAGCACTAAGGACTAAGAAATTCTGAAAGTTTAGCCGAATTCAGCAAAGGTAATATATTGATGAAGTTCAACAATGTTCAACATCCTTAGTATTTCGGAAAAAAACTCTTAATCTTAAGTTAATTTATAATTATGACAAAATCACTGATAATTCATGTCGCCCCAGAAGTGCTTTTAATTGTTTATTTTTCATTATTCACAGTTGTTTTTTTCCGATTTTTTTCTGATTTTCCGTTCGTTTTCAAAAAAAGTTTCTTAGATCTAAATACAAAACTGTATACAAACTAACAGTAAAAATCATGCAGTTATTCGTATATTTATCTAATTATCAGTGATCTTCATCTCGGGAAAATGTTAGTAGTTGTGTATTTAACTACTTTAATTTTTATTTGTTGTTACCGTTGAATGACTATTTAGATCTTAAGATTAATCTCCCTATACATATACATGTGTAATCAATACAGATTTCTTAAATGTCATTTTCTAATAATTACCTGGATATCAAAGAAAATAATTTAATTGAACAAACGGAACACAAAGCGAAAGTTACATATTTATTTTATTAGTTTAATTTTTCGTCCTGTAATTTAGATTTCTTCTACCTTTTAATTGCTACGAAATGCTAGTAAAATCATGAGAAAGCGGATTGTTTTTAATAAATAAAATATCAATAAGTATTAATCTAAATGAAAAGGTATAAAAAGACTCATATTATGTGTGAATTACGATATTTCAACACAGTAGAATAGGTCTAATGTAAATTTGTGCTTGATAGTTTTATAAGTTCATATGAGAAAAGATAAATGCCATTTCAGTTAGCTTTTAAATTCAATTTCACCAATTCGACTCAAGATCTCATATTTTATTTATAACTAACATGGACGTCAATCAAAATTACAATCAAGTTGCAGATTATGAGTCATTTTGTATCAAAGTTTCGTGTGTATTTAACAAAAGACGACAACTTATTAACAATAAAGATGATCTTAGAATAATTTCACAAGTGATATGCCTTATGTAAACATCAACTGAATATAAATATACATATAATCTTATAATAGGCGTAATCATATGGTTATGCTTTCTGTTCTATGTGAAAAGTTCATGTCAATGATTGATAAAACAAATTACTCATCGGTGTACTTGATGTTTTGGTAGGCAGAATCAGTCATAGAAAAGGATCATTCCAGTAGCTGCCTTATTTCATTTTTTATTATTGATATTCTATTCTTTTTAAAAACTAAACATGCTTAGCCCATGCGAACCCCTTTCCAGTGAAGAGTTTAATTGAAGCGCACATGCATATGAATTAAAATGAGTCACAAGACAAACCGTATTCATTGATATGTTTTAGCTTCTTTTAACGAAACCGACAGATAACCTTTTCTAACAGCAAATTCTTATTACACTATTCCGCACATTACGCATTAGATGAAAAACATAATGTTGGAGATTTTTGTCAACTGATGCCACTTTTAGACTATCATAATCAATGCAGTAAAGGAGGGACGAAAGATACCAGAGGGACAATCAAACTCATAAATCGACAATAAACTGACAACGCCATGGCTAAAATGAAAAGTACAAACATACAACTAATAGTACACATAACACAACATAGTAAACTAAAGAATAAACAATACGAGCCCCACCAAAAATTAGGGGTGATCTCTGGTGCCCCGGAAGGGTAAAATATACTTGTATCTACTGTTCTGTCTCTATATTTAACATTTGGGTACAGATGCGCATTAGTTTTTCCATAGGCCGTAATGGTAACGTTTTCTTCTGTTGCTCAGTACTAGTCCATATCGTTAACTTTGATATGTGTGATGGCTCGTTTCGAAGCTGAGACATTTTGACATATGTAGTTACATTTTCGGGGTACGAAGTGAGATTACTTTTTCCGTAAATTAGCAAACCCCGAGTATCCTTTTGTGATGCGGCTCCTCATGGTAAATAATCCCATTTTTAACACAAAAAGTTCTTTGAAAATTTAATACTTTGAACACATTTAATAGCTCCATAGATTTTACACTTTTATTCTGTGTTCCCCTACTTTCTAAATTAACTCAAATGGTTAAGCTCAGTCACTTGTTTATCATAGAAAAGTGTCAAATATCACTACACAGAGAATTTTTGTTTACACGTGACTTTTGAGTTCCTCATTTTAAGGCGCATTAGGGATCTTGTCCCATTTGTTGTTGTATGTCAGTTAGACAATTAATTATGTCTTGATAATGCAAAGATAAAAAGAAATGATATGGCACAAATTTACACCGATTAAAATTACTGACACTAAACAGCCTAAAGATTTGTTTTGTTCATTTACCTTTCCTTGATATTGTCTTTTATCAAGTTACACAAAGTCATGTTACAAAAAAGCATGTCTTTTTAATGAAAGAGGGACGACAGATACCAGAGGGATATATTGATAGCTAATTCTTTCATTATATTTGTTTCTAATAATGTGTTAGTATTATAAAATGTATGAACTGTTTAAGATTTATTATAATCATATACATTTATGGTTAGTGACGTTGAAATACTTAATTCACTGGGTGTTGGACACATGGTTTCTTTTGGCTTTGAACAATATTTAGTATATGTACGCATGTGAGTATTCACATATCTGTATTTTGTGTCTTTTAAGTTTTCATAGGGTATGTACATGATGTATGTGCATTGTTAGCCTTTTTAAAGTGACCTTAACGGTTTGTTTTTTGTACTGTTACACCGAATTCCCAACTTATAAGGAGGATTAAACCCACCACATTCTGTATGTGCTTGTCCAAAGCAAAAAGCAATTTCAAATTGTTAATTGCTGTTTTCCATATCTGTATTTTTGTTTGTTGTCTAGCATATCAATATTAATGTTCTCGTTTGAAATATTCATTTTTCATGTGTTTTTGTTATGTGCGGTCTTTTATTGCTACTATAAGGTTTGTGCTTTATTTAAAAAACAAAAGAAGATGTGGAATAATTGCAAATGAGACATCTCTCCACAAGAGACCAAATTGACAAAAAAATTAACAACTTTAGGCACCGTACAGCCTTCAACAATTAGCAAAGCCCATACCGCATAGTCAGCTGTCAAAGGCCCCGAAATGTGTAATGTAAAATAATTCAAACGAAAATAAGTAACGGCATAATTAATGTACAAATGAACAAAGAACAAAAAAATATAACACATACGCAAACGACAAACGCTGAATAACAGGCTCCTGACTTGACAAGCTCATACATACCGAATGTGACCGGATTAGAAATACAAGCGGGATCCAAACCTCCACTCCTACCCTAAAAAAACTGGGACATAGGTGTAACAGCACAACATAAAAACGAACTATATAAATCAGTTGAAAAAGGCTTAACGCATCAGATGGATACAAATAGAAATACATCTAACAAAAACACAGTGTGGACGTGGCCGGGTACTTGAATATCCAAACAAAAAAAAAGACACTAGGTACTGATCTGAGAGTACTGGCAGTTTTACTCATTTTACGTTTGTGTGCAGTCGTTTTTTATAGAGAAAAAATAAATACGAACCACAGAAAGAAAACATATTGATCAATTGACTGACTGATGTTTGCCTAACGTCAAGTATCAAATAGTTCATGGATGTGAAGTAAGTTGTCCCTCTAGTTAAGTTTGATAACTTAAAATTTATCAATAAAAAATGAAGAACTACATAAGATGATATGTCCAGAACAGAAAGTATATGTATGTTATGTTTAAAGATTTGGTTTACATTTGCTATATTTTATGCTTTTAGGTGTTCACTAGTACTGAAGTGAGTTAGTGTTAATATGGACATACACTGTAAGTTGACTTGTCAAAATCAGTTATAATTATTTTGAAACACTACGTTACGTTGTTATGCAATGCTGAAACACATAATGTCATGGTCATATTCAAAACTATTTTCGGTATTGTTGGTTTTCATGTCCCTCAATGCATAATTTATTTTGTCATTCTACGTATTTGGTGGTAGTGTTTAGTGTACTGATTTAAAAAAAATATAATTTGTAGAAGAACCAATCTATATAGAATTTCTCTATATCAATATAACCTTGTAAATTTTTTATCAAGTTGCTGGTAAAAGTCATGTTGTGGAGAATGTCCACGTCGAGACGTTATCAAATCTAGTAGATAAAATACTTTATATATTATTTGCCATCATTTAATTTTTCAAAAAACTCAACGATTAGAACAAGTTACCTTGATGATATCTAGAAATCTAATTCTCAAATTTGAAAAAAATGGCAAAAAAACAGTGGGTCGGCCTATTCTAGGGCTACTAGTGAAAAATAATGAGTGGTTTCACGGGGTATGACTATATAGGTCTTGAAGAGGAGAAACAGCGCTTCTTTTGGGCTAGGTATTCAAGGGCGTTATGTTCAAAAATCTGAAACTAGAGCTCAAAATTTGAAAAAATGGCAAAACAATAGGGGGGTCGGCCTATTCCAGGGCTTCTAGAAAAAAAAATGAGGGGTGTCACGGGGTATGACTATATAAGTCTTGTAGAGGAGAAACAGGCGATTCTTTTGCGCAAGGTATCGAAAGGCGATATGTTACAAAATCTGAAACTAGAGCTCAAAATTTGAAAAAATGGCAAAAGAACAGGGGGTCGGCCTTTTCTAGGGCTACTAGTGAAAAAATAATGAGGGGTGTCACGCGGTATGACTATATAGGTCTTGAATAGGGGAAACAGGCGCTTCTTTTGCGCTAGGTATTAAAGGGCGTTATGTTCAAAAATCTGAAACTAGAGCTCAAAATTTGAAAAAATGGCAAAACAATAGGGGGTCGGCCTATTCCAGGGCTTCTAGTGAAAAATAATGAGGGGTGTCACGGGGTATGACTATATAGATCTTGAAGAGGAGAAACAGCGCTTCTTTTGCGCTAGTTATTCAAGGACGTTATGTTCAAAAATCTGAAACTAGAGCTCAAAGTTTGAAAAAATGGCAAAACAATAGGGGGGTCGGCCTTTTCCAGGGCTTCTAGAAAAAAATAATGAGGGGTGTCACGGGGTATGACTTTATAAGTCTTTGTAGAGGAGAAACAGGCGATTCTTTTGCGCAAGGTATCGAAAGGCAATATGTTAAAAAATCTGAAACTAGAGCTCAAAATTTGAAAAAAATGGCAAAAGAAAAGGGGGTCGGCCTATTCTAGGGCTACTAGTGAAAAAATAATGAGGGGTGTCACGCGGTATGACTATATAGGTCTTGAAGAGGAGAAACAGGCGCTTCTTTTGCGCCAGGTATTAAAGGGCGTTATGTTCATAAATCTGAAACTAGAGCTCAAAATTTGAAAAAAATGGCAAAACAATAGGGGGGTCGGCTATTCCAGGGCTTCTAGAGAAAAATAATCAGGGGTTTCACGGGGTATGACTATATATGTCTTGAAGAGGAGAAACAGGCGCTTCTTTTGCGCTAGGTATTGAAGGGCGCTATGTTAAAAAAATTGAATATAAAGCTCAAAATTTAAAAAAAAAGTGGCAAAAAAACAGGGGGTCGGTCTATTCTAGGCCTCCTAGTGAAAAAAAAAATGAGTGGTGTCACGGGGTATGACTATCAAGGTGTTGAAGAAGAGAAACAGGCACTTCTTTTCGCCAGGTTTTTAAGGGCGCTATGTTCAAAAATCAGAAACTAGAGCTCACAATTTGAAAAAAAATAGCAAAAAAACAGGGGGTCGGCTATTTTCTAGGGTTTCTAGTGAAAAAAAGTGAGGGTTGTCACGGGGTATGACTATACGGGTCATTATCAAAAAAACATGCAAAACTATGTTATTGGGTCTTTTTAAGTCACAGACATGAAAATATATCAAAATAACACATATATGTTATATGTTAGCTATGAATGTTTTGTGATACACAATATACTGTTTACAGTATGAAATGTTATATACACATCCTTAATGTGTTCTTAAACCCTTGAAGATAGCCAGAATTAACTGTTATTTTTTACTATAAATCCTTTCAGACTTGAAATAGGACTATTATTCATATCATTTGTTATTATGATTTATCATTTTTTTTATTGCATTTTGATACCTACAAACATTTTTTAATGATTTTGGGAGGTGTATGTTGGTTTTATAATAAAAAATTTCACCAAAAGGAAATGTAATTTTTTAAGTCAATGGTGTTACCAAAGGACAAATTAGTAGGATAAGAGTTATCTTTCGCAAGATTTGGCATTTACAACAGGTTCTCCCTGAGCAATGTTACCTGTAAGCATGTTATGCAAAAGAAAACAAACAATTATGTTGAAGATTTAGTAAAAAAATCGTAAAAGTAAGTAAAGGTTATATCGTAATTGGAAATATCATTTTTTTAAAACATTTCCTTAACTTTGAATAATGAAACATATTCATTATAGAAACATGCACCAGTAAAAACATATAGAATAGGGGAATGGAGCACTTATTTCGTAACTGAATCTTAAAATACACCTTAAATCATTGGTGTTATTGTCAATGGTGAGACCATTTTGATAAAATAACACCATTGACCAGTTTAGTAACACAACTGAATATATCATGACAATCAGCATTGTTTTGTGTTTCTTTCATGTTTAACAAGCTAAACATCATATTATTTATGAAAAACAATACTTATTTAACAATGTTTTAACAATATCATGTATTACATATACACAGTTTTCACAAACTGATGTACATGTATGCTGGTAACACCAATGACACTATTTAGTAACACTATTGACATTTTTAGAAATGGATGTTATGATATATAATTTGAGATTTTTTAGCCTAAGAATTAATTTTTCATCTTTTTCTTTTGCTCGGTGATCTTGGCTTTGTGTTCAGTACTTGATAAAGGTAAAATTTGAAATGTAATGTCATTGGTGATACTTTTGTGTCATTGGAGTAACTGAAGTGTCAGTTGTGTTACTATATAAAAATGCGTCATTTGTTTTAATCTTTATTCATAAATAAAAGTGTTTTTATGTCGTGTACGAAGGATTAGGTATATTATTATCATTTAACCTTATACAGTTCACATATATTCAGTTTAAGTTTATTTTTTTATATTTACAATGGCCATAATTAGGACAAGCGACTTTTTTACGACAATATATTTTGAAATTTATGTTTAAATAGAATGCACAGCTATATGAATAATGTCAATAAGTCGTAGTTTAAACCTAAACAACAAATTGGAACAGTTGTTTGATGTTAAACAATAATATTTGGTACCTAAATATATGCTTTAAATTGGTAACACCATTGACACGATTCTTTCAAAGGATGACCTAAAATTGTTAAAATTGAAGAAACTCTTCATTTTTCCCATTGCATGTTTCTGGATATCGTTGCTACCATACTATAGAATAGCGGGACACATTTAAAAGTTTTAAACAATGACATCATTTTTCAAAATGTTACCTGTTAGAATGTTAGAAGAACAGAAACAGGCACTTCTTTTGCGCCAGGTATTGAAGGGCGCTATGTTCAAAAATCTGAAACTAAAGCTCAAAATTTGACAAAAAATGGCAAACAAATAGGGGGGTCGGCCTATTCCAGGGCTTCTAGAGAAAAACCTTTGAAAAATTGGGCCAGTAAAAAGTAAAATCACAAAAATACTGAACTCAGAGGAAAATCAATTTGAAAAGTCCATAATCACATGGCAAAATCAAAAAACAAAACGCATCAAAAACGAATGGACAAGAACTGTCATATTCCTGACTTGGTACAGGCATTTTCAAATGTAGAAAATGGTGGATTAAACCTGGTTCTATAGCGCTAACCCTCTCACTTTAATAACAGTCTCATCAAAT
The DNA here is from genome assembly GCF_965363235.1 of Mytilus galloprovincialis. Lineage (NCBI taxonomy): Eukaryota > Metazoa > Mollusca > Bivalvia > Mytilida > Mytilidae > Mytilus > Mytilus galloprovincialis. Next base: position 21,687,596 of record NC_134846.1, read on the forward strand.
TCCGCTACATTTACATGATGCGTTAAATAAAGTCACAATTAATAAAATAGTCAAAATATGGGTACATCAGTCATCATCGTATAACAAATTAACATTATCTTCATGTCTCTTTGACCAGTACTGTACCGTATTAGGTGAAAAATTAAGTTCCAATTTTTGGCCTGATCGGCGTGCAAGAACTAGTTCTCCAAATTCAGAGAGTGATCAGATAATGTTTTGAAGATGTGATATTATCTAGATAGACGCTAGCGCGACTTTTGGCCCGGGTGCTTAATTTTTGGAATTTTTTTCATTACCGTATAGAGAAATGACACTTCTTTTTAATAAGGCTTTGAAAAATATCAAAAATAGTCATTTTGCTCGGGGAAAATGTGAAACAGTGAGAAACGGGGTCAAATGAACTTTTCATTAACGTAAATGCATGCTATAGTCTGTTTCCTATTTGTATTTATTTCTATACCTAAATCTAGGGTGGGCTGAAATGTCGACAAAGTATGAAGAGAATAGAACGTTTTTGTGATATCTACTGTTTTTATCGGAGAAAGCAATTTTGGTGTTTAACCATAATGACCGTGTCTCAATTGCTGTTCTAGCAAAAAACTAATTTCGTGAAAATTTGCCAAATGGGTCCCAAAGCAAATACCAACGATTTAGTTAAATTGCAAAGTAGAAAAATTAATCTTGGCACTGAATATTTTAGTCCAAGAATAGTTTCTCATGTCAAAGTAGTAATATTATATTTTCGAAATTTGGAAAAACTATGGTCTGTTTATAAAGCATGTTTTTTTCAAGAAATGGTTTCATATAAAACCATTCTTCAAAATTCGATGTAGCTTTTCCATATCAGAACGGTTTTGTTGACAATATGATCAGTGCTGGATGACCTTAGAAAAATTGGGCCAGTAAATTAACATTATCTTCATGTCTCTTTGACCAGTACCGTATTAGGTGAAAAAAATAAGTTCCAATTTTTGGCCTGATCGGCGTGCAAGAACTAGTTCTCCAAATTCAGAAAGTGATCAGATAAGTTCTGAAGATGTGATATTATCTAGATAGACGCTAGCGCGACTTTTGGACCGGGCGCTTAATTTTCGGAATTTTTGTTCACTACCGTAGAGGTTACAAGAGCGCAATTATTTGTTTACATTTTACCGGCAAGTTTTACCCCAAAGATGGTACTCAGAATAGAATCCTATACGGCTTCTGATTGGTTGATACAGGATTGGAATTACGTTTAATCGAATTCAAAGCTTATCCAATTAGGTTTAGAAATTGCCGAAAATCATATTCACATTTTGCGAAGTATATAAAATATCTTCCATTTCTGCACGTCGGAGCCATTAAAAATATGCCTTTTTCATTAAGCGAAAAAAGTAGACGATCTTTTTCAACTGCATTTTAATCAATTTGAGCCGCATGACCCTATATATTTTTTTGGTTGTAATACAACACTGGCATTTCTAGTGACAGGAACTGCTACCCGTTTTTCCATAGTTTGTGTAGTCTTCGGGGAAAAAAATACGGAACACTAATGGTACTCTATGGAAAATGCATTACGAATAATTGCGCTCTTGTAACCTAAACATTTTAGTAAGAAATAGTTCATTCATAAATCTATGAATGAGTAGCGTAATATAATTGGACATAATGTAGTCCTTAATCGTGACTTGGTTTATAATTGAGTTAGATTGAATATAAGCAGAAACCAATTTGCATAAATTTGTGACTCTTCTTTGTTCGTTACACAAATTCCAGATTAACAGGTTTCTATAAGCCTTAGGGAAGCTGTGAAAATAAAAATGGTGGACAGGGTTATCTCTCTTGCAAATGTAAAGGCGGTTGTAACAATTCGAAGTGTAAATGCAAAAAGCAGAATGTATTGTGTAATTCAAGGTGTCATGGTTCGTTCACCTGCTCCAATTAACCAGAGCATTGTATATTATTGTGAAGTATTGTAAATAGAGTAATCAGTGTGTTTTATATTGATTCGTAATTAAAATTGAAATTATTTTTTTATCATTTAATGTGAAACTTTTTACACTGTATATGTAAAATATTGTACAAGTTATCAGTGAAATTGAGCTTTATTTTGTACAAATTATAATGTGTACAATAATGCACTTTTTGTACAAATTACAATTTGTACAAAGTCAAAATACAAATTATAATTTGTACAAAGTCAAAATACAATTTATAATTTGTACAAAGTCAAAATTCAAATTATAATTTGTACAATATTTTTGTACAAATTATAATTTGTACAAAATGATAACTTGTACACAACATATACAAACATACATCATGGAAGGTGAAAGTTAGTGCTTCCTGGGGAGAGAATCTCCACTTTGTTTTAACGATCAGTGCTTTCAAATGGGGACATATGGTTTGAATCCCCCTTAAAACTGGTTGGATCCTCCCCTGGCTAAAATACCTGACAATTGGACTTAACATATCACAGTAAGCGGGCGTTAATATCTGCAATGGACTCTTTATATTTACTAGTGAAAAAAATAATCACATTTTAAAATTATAATACAAGCATACTTTTTTGAAGAATTTAACATCTGAAATATTACTGAATATGCACATTTGTCTTATCTATAGCAAAGGTTTTAAAGACTTAAAATAGCGGAACTTCATATCTACAAATGACAAATGTCCTAAAGATAATGGCTGGTAGAGAATAAGGGGTAATTGTCCCTCTATATCATAACAAATGAAGCTTTACAAATGCTTTTTATGGCCTCGCTGTAGAGGAGGGGGCATTAATTTAGCTTATATTCAAATACGCTATTATTATTCCGTATATATAGTTTTTACAAAGATATAGGTTTTTTATTAACAATTCAATGATTAAATTTCCCGGAATAAATTTTATGGCGATGGAAAATTTCACACAATGCTATATTATCTCTTATTATTTGAGTTTTAAAAACACTCAAAAATATTAACAGGTTACATTAGTGATTTCGAAAAAGCTTAACTATGTTTTAAATATTTATTTTGGTTTCAGAAACTAACGGAAGTATACATATTGCAGCGTATTCAATTAACACTGTCATTTTCCAAGTGTCCCAAAAATATATCATTAACAAAAAAACATAATAGAAACAAACCATGTTCCCAAATAAACGTTAGAAGTAAAAAGCTTCTTTTTTTAATACGTTTAACTATATACAAGTGGTTTGGAAAAAAATTACAGTATAAGGCGCGTCGGATAGAAATTAACCTTATGCAAGTTCACGTGTACATGTACAAGTATTAGACTTTGATTGATTTTGGAAAAAATCAAATACGAAATAAAAGATGGCTTGTGTTGAAGGGCTCTTAGATGCATGATTTGTTTTATTAGTTGTTATTGGCTTTGAAATAGCAGTCAGATAACTGCAAGTACTATCAGATCTGTTCCTACTGTCTTTTTTTGTCGGGATGTACAAGTATTCGGCCACGTCCACTTGTATTTTTGTCCATCTGATGAGTTAAGCCTTTTTCAACTGATTTTTATAGTTCGTTCTTATGTTGTACTGTTATACCACTGTTCCAGGTTAGGGGGAGGGTTGGGATCCGACTAACATGTTAAACCCAGCCACATTATTTAAGTATGTGCCTGTCCCAAGTCAGGAGCCTGTAATTCAGTAGTTGTCGTTTGTTTATGTGTTACATATTTGTTTTTCGTTCATTTTTTTTTATATACATCAGGCCCTTAGTTTTCTCGTTTGAATTGTTTTACATTTGACATTATCGGTGCCTTTAATAGCTGACTATGCGGTATTGGCTTTGCTCATTGTTGAAGGCCGTATGATGACCTATATTTGTTAATGTCTGTGTCATTTTGGTCTCTTGTGGACAGTTGTCTCATTGGCAATCATACCACATCTTCTTTTTTTTTTTTTTATCTTATAACAACTATTTTTCAAACAGTTTTAGACTTTTAAGTAGAGATTGTTCTACCCGATATAGGCCTAAATGTATTGATACACATGTAGCACAATCCAGACAAGGAACACAATCTATATATTCTTGAAAGAGATAGTTTTCGTTATTTTTTACGCGCTGTGTGAGGGCTATCAATAACCTGCTTGAAATTCCCCTTGTCGGTCAATGCATACGGAAAGGTATGAGGATATTGTCTCTGTACTTTTTAGCCATTAAATTAACAGGAGCATGTAGCAATTCCATTTTACGGACATAAACGATATCAGCCAACATGAGGATACTTTCACCACTGAAGCTGTCCACTTCTTGGACACACTAGGAAGAAAACGATTATGTATGCGCCGGCAGAAACGAGTTCTTTCAGCAAATGTCTGAAGGATAAAACATGACTCGTCATTGAACCCGATTCTCCTACAGTCTCGGAATGTCCAGCCTCTAAATCCACTGCAACCTTGGACTCTATTCCGTTTACGTAATGGCCTCATATAGGGTCCAAAATACGACCTCCTGGGTCTAATGCCATGTAGTCGTAGTCGATTGCGGACTGTTTGTAACTGATTCAATCATGTTAACAACTAATCTTCAGTGGCTGTTCAGGTAACAGTCTGATTCCGAAAATGTTATACCCGGATGCAGCCTTCTTGTCCAGGAGTCGATAAGCGAAGATGTCCACTCTTCGAGGGTCATTAGTACAGCTAATCTGCTTGTATATGTTCCAAAGTCGCGAACATTTCCAGTGCTTCCTACTTCACTTTGGAACACTCCGGCCTGGAAACGGCCGATGCCGATATTTCTAATACATTATATACCTATATGGAGTTATTTTCTTTCAGAACGACAGGTCATTCTTTTTCAGAATCAACCCGGACGATACCATGTTTCATTGAAATATGCTCAAAGGCATAAAATAATGACCTGTGTGAGGTCATTATTTTCCTTAATAAACATGCAATCTATGATTTACTTCAAAACTTAATTAGTCTAATAGTTTTTTGTTGCCGATTTGGAAATTTATTTTTTAAAGTTCAATCAATGATAGGTGTAAAAGAAATCGTCATTGTAGTCCCGCATTTTAATTTTAGAAACAAATAACGTGAAGTACGTGAAGTTTTGTTAATTTATCGCTACAATAAAGAAACGTTATCATATATGTCAGATAAATTTTAATGTAGACTTTCATAAAATAAATCCAGATTCAACATATTCGTGTGTAAGATTTTGAAAATCTTATTAAGTCAAACTGATTAGGTTGATTGATTTTTGGTTGCTGGCTTAACGTCCAGTGGCAAATATTTCATGCATGTTCAGAACGATACACACTGAATAGGAAATTATACTGTGACCTACATGTATTTATATTCGTCTTCGTGTCAGTTCTTAACTTTTTAAAATTTATGTATACCTTTTACTCTATCAAATGATCAACTAATAAGATTATCTTATATTCTACTGAATAACATTAACGTAACTCACGAAAGGGTCGGGTGCGGACTGGAGAGTATATAATTATATCCTGATTATCTTTTAATAAAATTGTATTGCTATTCAAAATACAATCTTTCTGAATTTTCATTCGATTCAAGTAAAATTGTTAAAAAAATAACCACTTTTCCGAGATAGAAAAAACATAACAAATAAAAAAAAAACATACCCATCCCCCTTTTCTATAAGCTAAGTGGTACAATAAATTACTTACAATGTGTTGCATTTGTCATACACCGTTATCGGATGGTACCAATACATTTGTGTCTTACTTCAAGCAGTTATAGTAATATTTTTATTGTGTATGGATAATAATTTTTAAAAGGTTTATATCTAAATTATTTAGTGAGTTTTATTTCACATTCTAAATGAGCCGCAGGGCGTATTAAAACCTGAACGCATTAGAAAGGAATATCCCACTTTAGTGTTGTCGGTAAAATAGGATACTAAATTTTACAAATCTTAATAAAATTAATATTTTTTGACGGTATCTAAGTCAGATAATGCATATTTTAAGGATTTTCTTGTCGTAGAACACACCTCAGGGTGTCAGGATTGTTCAAAGAAAGACCTCCCTCCGGTCGGTCTTCATTTGATCAATCCTGACACCCCTCGGTGTGTTCTACGACAAGAAAAACCTTAAAATATGCATTATCTATAACTTGTAGTAGGGCTCAACCTTGGCATTACAGCTTTTTAACGTTGTGATACATTAAATCTTCAAACTTGGTCATTATTTGCACAGTGTCACAGTTGAGTTGATAACAAAATTCTAATGAAAGACGTTAGCTTAAACCATTGTGGTGACGTCAGCCTATTCATTTACCGTGGATTCTTTTTCTAGAATCAACACTTCCTAAATCCGTCGCTGAAATGGACTCACCAGATTATATTCTATTGTTTCCTTTGTGTGCCTAATATCATTAAGTTTGAATTGACTAATTTCCTGATTTCTGTTCACTAATGGAATTATTTTTAAAAACTTACCTTTAATTTTTGTAATTTCTATATGCCTTCACTGGGAATCGAACCCGTCCATAACTTTTGTGACTTGTTACTGACATTAACATATCGACGAAACCTCTGGGCTACCAATCGGTTACGGTTTAAAAGTATATTTTATATATATAAATGAATATATGATATACATCAGTACAACAGACACACATGGCTTGTACCTTTATATATACATAATAGGTAATCGTATAGTATGAGTTGGTAGCCACGAAGTTTCGTAGTTAAGATAAATGAGTTAAAGCTATAAGGACTTGTCTGTTTAGGTTCGAATCCCTGAATTCTCTTTTTTGTTCCAATAGTCTAGATTTACAGTTTTTGTTCTTGTTTTGAATGTTATTGTGGATAGTTTGTGTAAAAACAGCGATTTTGGTCGTTTATTATCGGATAATGGTTGGCGATTCCATATGTTTGAAACAAAACAAAAATGGATTGCACAATATTGGTCCATTTTTGTTTCATAAATAAATGTCTTGTATTAGGCTTATTGCTATAAATTTCGGAAATAGACTTATTATATATATGCACTATATATATGTTTTTCTTCGGGTTGTTGTCCCTTTGACACATTCTCCATTTTCATTAAGATCAATTCAAATAGAAATAAGTTCGAATATATCTTATTTTGCAAAAACAGTCTCTGTGTGTGTGTGTGTGTGTAATTAGACTTAGACATAACCAAAGTAAATCAAAGGAAGATAGTTCTTATTATCGTTCTTCGTCTTCAATTTTGATGAAAAGTCTTCATCGATGACTTTTAAACAGAACATGAAGTTGTCCTTAATTATTTTTTAAGATACATTTGTTTGTGTTATTGAAAACGAATGAACAGCCATCTAAACGTTATTTTCATCTATTCAACAGGAAAACGTTAACTATGAGAATAACGGCTAAACATATTATTTATTTGTTTAATCAATCATTTAGCTATAAGGTAGAGTTGATTAAGAGTATATAACAGGAGGCCCAACATAATCTGGCATGACCATTCCTGTAGCTGTACCTGCTCCGCCTCCTATCAAAAATGGAGGTAAAACAATATTATTTAAATATCAGTGTCATAAAATATACATACATGTAGGAAGTAACGTCAAGATATCATAGACATCAAACCTGCACAAAATTAAATTTAAAAAGAAATAAAGAAGTATTGACAAAATCAATTGTTAACCACTGTAATTTTAAATTGGATAATGTGATAGTATTTCGACATTAGTTGTTATAACACAATATTCGTAATGTAATGGCAGTGCCGAAGTACAATGTACTGGCTACATGGCCGAGGACACCCTCGTGGACTACAAATTGTCACAGCGTACCTGCAGAGTTGTTCGCTCAATGGTCGTAAAAACATTTACGATATCAATTTAAAAAAAAATATAACAAACCTTTCTGTTAAGTATTACAGTTTTATTCCCGCATGTGGTTTGCATATGAGGCAATGTTAACGTTCCAAAATGAGATGTCACGACTTTAAAAAACCAGGGGAGTCACCATGCTACGACAGATCAATTCCAAAATTGTATTTTTTAAGTTCCAAATTGAAAAAGAAATACCCTTTTCAAAATTTCAAGTATTGTTTTTGATATGTGAAATGTAAATTGCGAAATGAGAAACAGATAGCCTGATATATAAAATAATGGAAAAATAATGTTTCCTTCAGTGTTCATCTACATTATTGATACGATGAACTGTAATTTCCAAGTGTCGTTTCAGTTTGGCTAACTTTCAGTTAGAAAAATGTATGTCTATACATGCTATAGTTAATGAAACATGTAACTATTATGGTGCCTGCTCTTCATAAGCTTAATAATATGCCCACAGCTTTCTCTACTCATTATTGTGACATAATGAGGACATCACATTGGATATACCTCCTTCATCCTACACATTTGAAACATGTACAAAGCATGAGATATGAAAATCAGGAGACACATTAAATCATCGTTTATTGCCAAAAACAACCCAACTAAAAAAGACCTAGAAGACATGTTTTCAAAATTTTTCTTAATTATGTTTTTTGGCAATTAAAGCAATGCATAATTTTAATCATGTTAGTACCGAATCATTGAGTTATCAGCTGGGGATACATTGTTCTATCGGGGACTAACATTCCAACAATAGTTCAAGAAAATACAAAATTGTACTGCTTACTCAGTCAGGATCCTACTTCGTCAAAATTATCTCCCCATTACGCCAGTTCATTTTCCCAATCGTAAAAATGGAAGCCATTGTAGCGATGACGCGCTACCAATTTTACTCTTGGAAACCGATAAATTTATCCACATTGCACCAATACGATCCTTATATGTCAGTTATATTTTAAAAGACAAATGTATCAACTAGCTAATGAGCATCAGTTAATGATCTTGTCTGCATTGATTCAACTTAAAACTATTGTCTGATCGGTTGTTAGGTGGAATTTTCGAAAAATCATAAACATTTAAAAAAAATCTAATTAAATATTTCGTGGAAGGGCAGACTAGATTTGTTTAGTGGTTGAAGACTATAAACCCTAGTTATCACACACAAAAAATTAGAATTTTTCGAAGATATGCATTTTCATCATCCAACTTGTAAGACTGTCGTCAAGTACTTTCAGTAAAAAAATAGTTATTCGAACACACCTTCCCTGTTTGTGCGACTCATTAGATAGGTATTTCACTTGACCCATATATTTCATCTTTTAGTACTGTTATTTTTTTGTGTTATAAAGTCAATCTGAAGCGAGACGATGTATGAAATATTCTTACTTTGAACGATATCAAGACAAAATACTCAACTCAAACACGCCCTAACATAAAAAGGTGCACTCGATTTTCTCTTTTCGATACAATTGTTACCTATTTTTTGGAATTTTTTCTTCAGTCACATAATGGAAGGGCAGACACGAAAATTACTGAACTAATAGATTGATATCTTTTCCGTCCGTGGTAATTTTTTCAAAAAAATCGGAGGTTATGCATTTTTGTCATCCAACTTGAAAGATACCCATGTCGTCGACTTGATATCTAATTGTTCTGCTTAACTATGTACTAGATAAATTGAAAACTTATGCAAATGGTGTTTTTGAAATAAAACACCTCGTAATTGAGAAGACAATTGCAGTTTTGTTTGTTTCTATTAACTTTTTAAAAATTTGTCACTATAGTAAACAATACAGTAAACATTTATCGCCTTCTTTAATAGAGAGCTTCGATTCTTTTGTTCTATTTCAACCTGGTTTCCGACTGTACTGCCGTGCCTTGGAAGGTCTTTCACCAATTTGTCGTTATCAGAAACGCTCTCACATTAACATTTGGAAGCCAGAGACGATCAGTCATAACAGATCGTGATGAGTTATAAACAAAAAAAATTGTATGAGTGCCTACTCGCCATCCAAGTCACAATGGATAAAAAGTTAATAATTATAGGTCAAGGTACAACATTCAAAACGGACCAGAAGGGACTTTATATATAGAGTTGCCAGATGCAATGCATGTCAACTTTACCTCAGGGAAGCGTCGAAGCATTAATATATAAAACACATCTTACTTTATCATTGTATCAACGTGTAATTTTACTTTTAATAATCTTTTAAAACATTTTGTAAATTCAACGCATCAGAAGCGCCTATTTGAATTTATTTTCATATTGATTGAACTATTTTTATTAAATTGGTTTTACTCCTATCCAAATTTGGTATACCAACACGGCCACAATTACTCATGTGAGAATGCAGATATGTTGAACACACGCTAAATAAAATGGTTCGCTGAATTAAATCTTCCAGTTAAGTGTACAACAAAAGACGAATAACCACTAGGTTGTCAACAAGCGATAAATTACGTTTTCAAAATAATGTAGTTATCATGAAAGACATTGAAAATGTTGGAAATACTTAGTACTGCAAAAGTACTTACGACCGCCTACTGCAAGCATCTCGAGTCCCGTACGTTGTGGAAGTACTTAATAATAGAGAAAAACATATTATCATGTAAAATTATGAATAAAAATAATCCTCGAAGAAAACACTAAAACAAAAAATAAATGAAGAAAACAAGTTACTTGTTGATTAAAAAGACAATGTAATGTGACGTCTGAATAGTTCCTCAAATGTCTTCCAAGTAAAATTTAACCGTTATACGTGATAATTTATGATTGAAGCTAATATAATTCTATGATAAATAGAATTGTAACCAGGTATGATGTGTTGGTTATTATGATAGTACAGGAAAAAATAAAGACGCCAAATAAAATAAAATGAGAATGTCATCTTAAGCACAAAATTGATTTGTTACAAATTTATCTGGAACAGTGGATTGATCAATCGAATTTCGATATATCATCATCATATGTGTACTTCCCATAATATATGAGGGTGTCACTAGTCGACACCGATTGGCTTGATCTTTCAGAGCAACGGAGATCATTAATATTTTGGTAGAGACAAGCATTACAAAACAAAATCATTCTGGGTACTATGCTTGAACTTGGCACTTTTAATATTACAGTTGTTTCTTTCGATGCCAACGACCAAACGATCGCGGCTATGAACAGCTTACATGACACATTGCAAAATTGACATAATTATATGTTGTACATTTGAAGCAAAAACAATTCTGCTTGGGTTTTAGGATGCGTACCACAAATAAGACTAGTTCATTAACTGATTGACGATGGATGACAAATGCAATAACGTTAAAAAAATCAAAACCAAATGAAAGGTAACCAGTTTAAACAAACTGTATATATAATATTTAAATAACGATCAATCATAGCATCTATTTTATCAACAACTGGTGTCTAGTGAAGTGGTGCTATTGTGAATTTTAAAATGTTAATAGTAATTTTGAATGTGTGTTTTTTTTTTTTTACTTATCTTAATTCCTGAATGTGTGTTGTAAATTCAATCAAACGGACCATTGGTTTGATCAAGATTAGGTTGCTAAATACTATTTTTGTAAATAATAAAGATTTCTAAATGTTGGTATTTAAAAAAATTGAACTTTCCAAAAAAGATTTGAAAAAATCCATATATTGGTTTGATGTCTTTTTGAATGAATTATAAATACTAAAATTTAATATTAATATAAATTATTTGTAATGATTCAATATTGAATTAAATAATCATTTACAAATACAAAATCTGGTAATAAAAAGGGAAGATAACTACACATTTAAGTTAAATTGAACTTATATTAAGTTCAATATAAATTTAAACCGTATGGATCTAGTCAGTTCCAGCTATGAGACAATAAAAAAAGACAAAATACGAAATTTTTTAATGAAATTCAGTTGATTCATTGTCAGATCATGAAACAGATGTTTTACTAGAAATGGGTTAAGCTAAAGAATTGATAAGAAGTAGTGGATTCGACTAAAGTCGCTCGTTGATTATCGTTTACGAATAAACTCATTATAGATACCAGGACTAAATTTATATATACGCCAGACGCGCGTTTCGTCTTTAAAAGACTCATCAGTGACGCTCGAATCCAAAAAAGTTAAAAAGACAAAATAAAGTACGAAGTTGAAGAACATTGAGGACCAAAATTCACAAAAGTTTTGCCAAATACAGCTAAGGTAATCCATGCCTGAGGAAGAAAAGCCTTAGTATTTTAAAACTTCAAAATTTTGTAAGCAGTTAATTTAATTTATAAATATAACAATATGAATGATAATTCATGTCGACTACTGGGCTTGTGATACCCTCGGGGAAATAAATTTCCACCAGCAGTGGCATCGACCCAGTGGTTGTAAATAAACTCATCATAGATATCAGGACTAAATTTTATATATACGCCAGACGCGCGTTTCGTCTTCAAAAGACTCATCAGTGACGCTCGAATCAAAAACATCCACTACTTCTTATCAATTCTCTACTACCTAAACATATTTTCTTGAGCATGTTGAGAGAAGCTAGAAAACAAATTAATTGTACACATTTTTGACATATTTTTGGGACGATCATATCTATACTATTGAACGAGAAGACCTCATTTTGTGTGTCGCTTCTCTTCCTTCCACAATCAATCAACCATCATGCCTCTGTGTCCTATAGATAACATGATTAGTCGCATTTGTCATCCATTCTTATGATTATTAAGATTGAGTTATTTTGAGAGAAAAACGAAGAAAAAAAGTCCGGATATGAATTCGTCATCGGACTGACTTTTATTCATATATAAGACTTCCGGTTTGAAACTTGCACAAATACAACCAATCGTATGATAGATAACAAAAATGAAAAATGAATAAGCCAATCAGAGCGTTCTCCATATCATGGTGTTTAGATCGCAAGAACCACAACTATCATACCTCCTTATAGAGGACAATTATTTTTCGCGTTTATCTACAAGTAAACTACGATTATACTACTTTAATATATAGAGACTCTCTGTATGCTGTCTACTGTTTTCTTTGAAATGTTTACTATTTAAGGGGTCATATCAGTGTCATATATATTAAAATAAGTAAAACATGTGACACAAGTACAACCAATCGTATGATGGATAACAAAAATGAAAAAAAAATAAGTCATTCAGAGCGTTCTCCATATCATGTTGTTTAGATCGCAAGAATCACTACTATTATACCTCCTTAGAGAGGACAATTATTTTTCGCGTTTCAAATCATGGTGTTTTGATCGTAAGAACCGCAACTATTATACTTCCTTAGCTAGGATGCGTTTATCTACATGTAAACTACGATTATACTACTTAATATATAGAGACTCTCCGTATTCTGTTAGGGACTTTCTATGTAACTTTAGTATAGAAAGTCCCTGATTCTGTCTACTGTTTTCTTTGAAATCTTTACTATTTAAGGGGATATACCACTTGCATATATATTAAAATAAGTAAAACATGCCCAACTTCATCTAAAACTACCTCGACCAAAAACTTAAACCTGAAGCGGGGCACAGGGACGGACGACCGAACAAACGAACGCACGGATGCACAGACTAGAAAACATAATGCCCATAAATGGGGCATAACAAGTTATTGTTGAAAGGGAAAATAGTGATTTGGCAAAAATATAAGTAAGGTAGAGATTAGAGAGAGGCATGGCCGTTTTCAAGCTCGGGATTTGAGGATTGATCCTTACGGGATCCTTGAATATATTTTTCGATTTCGCCGGGATATCAATTTCTTTAAATTCTGCATTTCGGGATTTCATGGTTTTAAGCCCGGTTTTCGGGATCAGGACCCCTCCGACCACCCCTCCAATTAGCCCTAGTCGGTCTTAGGCATTTATACATGATTCATATCCTACCATTGGCATGTTAATAAGGCTCTCAAAAGAAAAAGCACTGGTGGATTGTCCAAGAAGCATATTTTAATAGACTAATAATGGTCTATATATAAGCAGTTACAGTTATTTCATGTCTGAAATGGTGCAAATTTTTAATTTGATTTTACTTTTACCAAAAGAAGCATTGTAGCAAAGGAGAAGAATAATTGTGGTCTAGTCCAGACACACGGATATAATCGAATTTAACAGAAAGGAATCGAATATCGGACTTTGGAAAAAGGGAGAGGGCTTTTGATACCTTTTATGAAATTCTCCATACATAATATCTTTGACAAAAAATCATCCTACAACAGTCTACAAGCTGTATATGCCCGCGATTTCGGGGGTGTGTTCTAGTATACTTTTAAAGGAAGATGGGGCTTGTTTACTGCGTCAGAGAATGATTTACTGTCAATGGCGGTAGCTATCCTGTGTTTCATATAGGATAGCTACCGCCATTGACAGTTAAATCTTTTCTAACCCACTAAACAAGCCCCTGTTCCTGGGGCCCCCAAACAAGACCACGTTTGATGTTAGACAGGTAAAAAGTCTGCATGAATCATAATTGTAGTCTTTAGGGGTGACCCGGGTCGCCTTCCCCTAAATCCGTTTCTGAAATTGAAGGTAACCACACGGCCTTCGATGTTTTGATATTTGTCCGGGTTGAAAAATATAAAATAAACACGACTTTGAAAAAATAAGAATTTATAGCGAAAAGGAATAAACTAAAGTTGAGTGACATCTATCAAAATGTTTGAAATAATTATGGAGGGGACAAAAAAGCTTGTTCAGAAAATTAACAGTCATCCTACAGACTTGTTGCCTCCTGTCTGTAAATAAAACTCTGCGGACACAGTGCTTTCCTAAAATGATCGCTCTTAGTATGAACACTGAGCGTATAATGGCAAGATATATGTAATGTTTTCCACCCAAATATAAGTAAAATATTGAACTTGTCCATGTGTTGTTGAACTTCTAAAACAATGATAAATTGCTGATTCATATCGTATGATTCTTTGCTTTATGAAAAATAAAGAAATTTGATTAAAGTCATGTTCAAAGTAAAATTAATGAATCGAAAGCAGTTATATGCATTTTCAATGTTTTGTACAAGAGATCGTCATGTTTATGCACTGTCAAATTTCAAATGACGTAATTCAACTTGTGACGTCAAGTGTGATTTTCCGTGATTCGACGCGAAAGAGTAGTTCGTTTGTTATTTTCTGTAATATTCTTGATTTTGTAGTGATTTTATTTTTTTCACAATTACCGATAAAAAGAATAAAGGACTTTTTGTTTTTAATGCTGACTTTATCACAGTGAAATATACATGTAAAGTCCACCTGTTAGTCGCCGTGGTAAGGTAAATACATACAGACAAGCCATAGTGGAATAAACTGCAAACTTACTTATAAATAATTTACATGTTACGACAACAAATGGTACAAATCTTTAAATTTATTAATGATAATAGTGCTGACAAAAAAAAATAAACAATATTGTACAACATCGGAAAGCAATGAAAAACTGTATTGAAAATAAAAGATGACCAACTTTAACACCTAAAATCTCTAACTCAAGTCCCTCTTGTTTCATTTGCATCAAGTATCAGGAAGACACTAACTATTTAACTTTCAGGTGTTGATACTTTCATGTTACGCAAACATTTGCCAAATAACACAAACTTTTTTGCGTTAAACATTTTCAAAATAACTCAAACCTTTTACGTTATTGATATAACGCAACCAACAAAATAACGCAAACCCTTTATTTCAATATCATCTACTTGTGAAAGTCAAAAGTGTTAATCACTTCATAGTTTGCTGTATTTAATACTGACTGTAAAACATTCGGAATAAAGTTGAAAGATTAAACCCTTCAGGTAAAACAACAATAATACCACTTTTATGAAATGAGTATTTCTGTGTTTTTAACGGCATAGTTTTACATAATTCAAAAACCAAATTTTCTGATGTATATCGGAAAAAAACAATGTCAAAGTAAATAAAAAAAAACACTAATTAAACAACAAGGAGATAAATACAAAAGTATAAAAACTTTGATGGAAACACTCACGAAGACTATATTTCATCTAAACCAGGAGTTTCTTACATCACATGCTCAAAATTTTCTCACTTTCTCTTCTTCATTTGTTTAAATTTGTAGAAAAATCCTATAAAAATGAGAAAGGAAATGGGGAATGTGCCAAAGAGACAACAACCCTACCATAGAGCAGACAACAGCAGAAGGTCACCAACAGGTCTTCAATGCAACACACATTTTTCTTCATATTGGCATATATATTACAGATATTTTCTTTTATAATGCAATTTTAGAATACAGTACTTGCAACCTTAGACGTTACTATTTCAGCGATCAGTCAGCGGTCATCGATCAGTCACCGATCAGTCAAGTTCGCGTCAAACTCACGTCAGCAATCCGTCAGACTTATAGTAAAAGTAATTGACTGATCGGACTGATCGGACGGATAGTACCGATCGACCTTGATGACGGATTGAACTTTAATACGTCACATGATAAACTAATACAAATTACGGAATCTTAGTCTCGTTTAATCTAATTAAAATGGCGACTCTTGAAAATCGAACGTTCAATGATACATTTTGTTTATTAATTATTTAGCAAAGTTTTATGAATTGAAATGAAAAGAAATGTACAGATAAAACCTAAATTAAAATATCATCATTAAAGAATGGTCTTTTTCGTTTTATTTAGGTTATATATTTTCAAAACCGGCGAGTTCTAATAAAAACGGTTTCCACATCGCGATTTTTATTTCATTATTTTCCAAACATTCTCGGGAAAAACAAAATGAAAGAATCAGTTATTGAAAAATGTAGTCTATTTTTTTCAATATTTTAAATTTTTGTATCCTTATCATCATACAATTCTTAAAAAAAACTTATCATAATCACGGACTTTCTATATTCTCGTCACAATCGAGGCATTTAAAATAAAAAATTACAAAAATAACTGCTGTATTTTTTTACAAGAAATAGAAATAATTCTAAACAATGCAAACAACAGTACATTATACTTTTTTGAAAGTCTTTTTTTTATAAAAAAAAAAGATAACTACTCCTAAACAATAAAAAGTACAAAAATCCAATGTTGGTAAACATGAATATATTCCTTAAAAAGAAAGAAATAAGCATATTTATTCTTGAATAATTCACATTTTCTACAAAAAACATATGAAAATCATTTATAATAACTGATTGCAATTGAAATTACAATATTTTCCAATATGAGAAGAAATATTTGCATTTTTGCCAACACGTACAAAAAAATAATATCTCTTTCCTTAAAGTAAACATAATTTATGAAGAACAACCAATCCTGATGGACAAAAAGTAATGCAATCATTTATTTTAAGTATTTTAAGTCTCCTTACATCTCAATTCTAATTAGCAGACTTGTCTCAAGATGGTAGAATAACTGATTTCAAATAAAATAGTATCATCTTTAATAAAAAGAAGAATAATTTTGGTTATTTTAAACAATCAGAATAAAATTTTAGTATGATTTCTCTGATATTCCTTTAATTTCATGAACAAAAAAACTATTTTAAACTATAAAAAGTACAAAATTCCAATGGCGGTCAATAATTTTCAGTAAAATGAAAAAATATTTGCATTTTAGGCAACACGTACAAAAATTTAATATCTTTTTCCATAGAGTAAGCATATTTTACGAAGAACAGTCAATCATGATGTACAAAAAGTACTGAAATCATGTGACGGTTATTATTTGTATCAAAATAAATCAATAACTACATTCTTATTCCACAAAAACAAAAGTTTAAGTATTTTAATTCTCATTATATCTCAATTCTGATTAGAAGACTTGTCTCAAGAAGGTAAAAATAACTGATTTCAAATAAAATAGAAATAGAAGAATAATTTTCATTATTTTAAACAATGCGAACAAAATTTTAATATGATTTTTCTGATATTCTTCTAATTTTATGAAAAAAAAACTATTCTTAACTATAAAAAGTATAAAAATCCAATGGCGGTCAATAATTTTCAGTAAAATGAAACAATATTTGCATTTTAGGAAACGCGTACAAAAATTTTATATCTTTTTCCTAAAAATAAGCATATTTTATGAAGAACAGCCAATCCTGATGTACAAAAAGTACTGAAATCATATGACGGTTAATAATTTGCATCAAAATAAATCAATAACTACATTCTAATTCCACAAAAATAAAAGTTTAAGTATTTTAATTCTCATTATTTCTGAATTCTGATTAGAAGACTTGTCTCAAGCTGGTAAAAATAACTGATTTCAAATAAAATAGTATCATTTTTGATAAAAAGAAGAATAATTTTGATTATTTTAAACAATGCGAACAAAATTTTAGTATGATTTTTCTGATGTTGTTTTAATTTTATGAAAAAAAAACTATTCTCAACTATAAAAAGGTAGAAAAATCCAATGGCGGTCAATGATTTTCAGTAAAATGAAACAATATTTGCATTTTAGGAAACGCGTACAAAAATTTTATATCTTTTTCATATAAGTAAGCATATTTTATGAGGACAGCCAATCCTGATGTACAAAAAGTCCTGAAATCATATGATGGTTAATAATTTGTATCAAAATAAATCGATAATTACATTCTTATTCCATAAAAATAAAAGTTTAAGTATTTTAATTCTCATTATATCTCGATTCTGATTAGGAGACTTGTCTCAAAATGGTAAAAATAACTGATTTCAAATAAAATAGTATCATTTTTAATAAAAAGAAGAATAATTTTGATTATTTTAAACAATGCTAACAAAATTTTAGTATGATTTCTCTGACATTCCTTTAATTATATGACCAAAAAGCTATTTTAAACTATAAAAGTACAAAATCCAATGGCGGTCAATAATTTTCAGTAAAATGAAGAAATATTTGCATTTTAGGTAATGCGTACAAAAATTTAATATCTTTTTCCTTAAAGTAAGCATGTTTAATGAAGAACAGCCAATCCTGATGTACAGAAAGTACTAAAATTATATGACAGTTAATAATATGCATCAAAATAAATCAAAAACTACATTCTTATTCCACAAAAATAAAAGTTTAAGTATTTTAATTCTCATTATATCTGAATTCTGATTAGAAGACTTGTCTCAAGATGGTAAAAATAACTGATTTCAAATAAAATAGTATCATTTTTGATAAAAAGAAGAATAATTTTGATTATTTTAAACAATGCGAACAAAATTTTAGTATGATTTTTCTGATGTTGTTTTAATTTTATGAAAAAAAAACTATTCTCAACTATAAAAAGGTAGAAAAATCCAATGGCGGTCAATGATTTTCAGTAAAATGAAACAATATTTGCATTTTAGGAAACGCTTACAAAAATTTTATATCTTTTTCATATAAGTAAGCATATTTTATGAGGACAGCCAATCCTGATGTACAAAAAGTCCTGAAATCATATGATGGTTAATAATTTGTATCAAAATAAATCGATAACTACATTCTTATTCCATAAAAATAAAAGTTTAAGTATTTTAATTGTCATTATATCTCAATTCTAATTAGAAGACTTGTCTCAAGATGATAAAAACAGAGACATATATCATGTATATACACATATGTGTATATATGTCTCTGGTAAAAATAACTGATTGCAAATAAAATAGTACAATATTTGATAAAAAGAATATTAATTTTGATTATTTTAAACAATGCGAACAAAATTTTAATATGATTTTTCTGATATTCTTCTAATTTTATGAAAAAAAAACTATTCTCAACTATAAAAAGTATAAAAATCCAATGGCGGTCAATAATTTTCAGTAAAATGAAACAATATTTGCATTTTAGGAAACGCGAACAAAAATTTTATATCTTTTTCCTAAAAATAAGCATATTTTATGAAGAACAGCCAATCCTGATGTACAAAGAGTACTGAAATCATATGACGGTTAATAATTTGCATCAAAATAAATCAATAACTACATTCTTATTCCACAAAAATAAAAGTTTAAGTATTTTAATTCTCATTATTTCTGAATTCTGATTAGAAGACTTGTCTCAAGCTGGTAAAAATAACTGATTTCAAATAAAATAGTATCATTTTTGATAAAAAGAAGAATAATTTTGATTATTTTAAACAATGCGAACAAAATTTTAGTATGATTTTTCTGATGTTGTTTTAATTTTATGAAAAAAAAACTATTCTCAACTATAAAAAGGTAGAAAAATCCAATGGCGGTCAATGATTTTCAGTAAAATGAAACAATATTTGCATTTTAGGAAACGCGTACAAAAATTTTATATCTTTTTCATATAAGTAAGCATATTTTATGAGGACAGCCAATCCTGATGTACAAATAGTCCTGAAATCATATGATGGTTAATAATTTGTATCAAAATAAATCGATAACTACATTCTTATTCCATAAAAATAAAAGTTTAAGTATTTTAATTCTCATTATATCTCGATTCTGATTAGGAGACTTGTCTCAAAATGGTAAAAATAACTGATTTCAAATAAAATAGTATCATTTTTAATAAAAAGAAGAATAATTTTGATTATTTTAAACAATGCTAACAAAATTTTAGTATGATTTCTCTGACATTCCTTTAATTATATGACCAAAAAGCTATTTTAAACTATAAAAGTACAAAATCCAATGGCGGTCAATAATTTTCAGTAAAATGAAGAAATATTTGCATTTTAGGTAATGCGTACAAAAATTTAATATCTTTTTCCTTAAAGTAAGCATGTTTAATGAAGAACAGCCAATCCTGATGTACAGAAAGTACTAAAATTATATGACAGTTAATAATATGCATCAAAATAAATCAAAAACTACATTCTTATTCCACAAAAATAAAAGTTTAAGTATTTTAATTCTCATTATATCTGAATTCTGATTAGAAGACTTGTCTCAAGATGGTAAAAATAACTGATTTCAAATAAAATAGTATCATTTTTGATAAAAAGAAGAATAATTTTGATTATTTTAAACAATGCGAACAAAATTTTAGTATGATTTTTCTGATGTTGTTTTAATTTTATGAAAAAAAAACTATTCTCAACTATAAAAAGGTAGAAAAATCCAATGGCGGTCAATGATTTTCAGTAAAATGAAACAATATTTGCATTTTAGGAAACGCTTACAAAAATTTTATATCTTTTTCATATAAGTAAGCATATTTTATGAGGACAGCCAATCCTGATGTACAAAAAGTCCTGAAATCATATGATGGTTAATAATTTGTATCAAAATAAATCGATAACTACATTCTTATTCCATAAAAATAAAAGTTTAAGTATTTTAATTGTCATTATATCTCAATTCTAATTAGAAGACTTGTCTCAAGATGATAAAAACAGAGACATATATCATGTATATACACATATGTGTATATATGTCTCTGGTAAAAATAACTGATTGCAAATAAAATAGTACAATATTTGATAAAAAGAATATTAATTTTGATTATTTTAAACAATGCGAACAAAATTTTAACATGATTTTTCTGATATTCTTCTAATTTTATGAAAAAAAAAACTATTCTCAACTATAAAAAGTATAAAAATCCAATGGCGGTCAATAATTTTCAGTAAAATGAAACAATATTTGCATTTTAGGAAACGCGAACAAAAATTTTATATCTTTTTCCTAAAAATAAGCATATTTTATGAAGAACAGCCAATCCTGATGTACAAAGAGTACTGAAATCATATGACGGTTAATAATTTGCAACAAAATTTTAGTATGATTTCTCTGACATTCCTTTAATTATATGACCAAAAAGCTATTTTAAACTATAAAAGTACAAAATCCAATGGCGGTCAATAATTTTCAGTAAAATGAAGAAATATTTGCATTTTAGGTAATGCGTACAAAAATTTAATATCTTTTTCCTTAAAGTAAGCATGTTTAATGAAGAACAGCCAATCCTGATGTACAGAAAGTACTAAAATTATATGACAGTTAATAATATGCATCAAAATAAATCAAAAACTACATTCTTATTCCACAAAAATAAAAGTTTAAGTATTTTAA
Organism: Mytilus galloprovincialis; assembly: GCF_965363235.1. Lineage (NCBI taxonomy): Eukaryota > Metazoa > Mollusca > Bivalvia > Mytilida > Mytilidae > Mytilus > Mytilus galloprovincialis. The sequence continues at coordinate 21,709,354 of NC_134846.1, forward strand.
TTCTCATTATATCTGAATTCTGATTAGAAGACTTGTCTCAAGATGGTAAAAATAACTGATTTCAAATAAAATAGTATCATTTTTGATAAAAAGAAGAATAATTTTGATTATTTTAAACAATGCGAACAAAATTTTAGTATGATTTTTCTGATATTCTTTTAACATGTTTAATTTATGAAAAAAAAACTATTCTTAAATATAAAAAGTACAAAAATCCAATGGCGGTCAATAATTTTCAGTAAAATGAAAAAATATTTGCATTTTAGGCAACGTGTACAAAAATTTTATATCTTTTTCTTGAAAGTTAGATTATTCTATGAAGAACAGCCAATCATGATGTACAAAAAGTACTGAAATCATATGACGGTTAATAATGTGTATCAAAATGAATCAATAACTGCATTCTGATTCCACAAAAATGAAAGTTTAAGTATTTTAATTCTCACTATATCTCAATTCTGATTAGAAGACTTGTCTCTAGATGGTAAAAATAACTGATTTCAAAAAAATAATATCAATTTTAATAAAAAGAAGAATAATTTAAGTTATTTTTAACAGTGCGAATAAAATTTCAACATGATTTCTCTGCCATTCTTTTAATTTTATGAAAAAAAACTATTCTAAACTATAAAAAGTACAAAATCCAATGGCGGTCAATAATTTTCAGTAAAATGAAGAAATATTTGCATTTTAGGTAATGTGTACAAAAATTTAATATCTTTTTCCTTAAAGTAGGCATGTTTTATGAAGAACAGCCAATCCTGATGTACAAAAAGTACTGAAATCATATGATGGTTAATAATTTGCATCAAAATAAATCAATAACTGCATTCTTATTCCACAAAAATAAAAGTTTAAGTATTTTAATTCTCATTATATCTCAATTCTAATTAGAAGACTTGTCTCAAGATGGTAAAAACAGAGACATATATATGTCTCTGGTAAAAATAACTGATTGCAAATAAAATAGTACACTATTTGATAAAAAGAATATTAATTTTGGTAATTCTAAACAATGGGAACAAACTTTTAATATCATTTCTTTGACATTCTTTTAATTTCATGGAAAAAACAACCTATTCGAAACTATTAAAAGTTCAAAAATCCAATGGCGGTCAACAATAACCATTTTCGTAGAAATAAGTTCATGTTAACAGAGTCATATAATACAATTATGTATTATATGTCTCTGATGTTTATAATATTTAATACGAAAATATTAATCAACACAAACAATTTAACGCTCTAAGCATCTTATTCTGTTAAACTATTTTTATTGCAACTAATTTTATTACAAATTATAACGTGTAAATTAAGGTGTCTTCGTAGAGGTCCGTGTTCATCGATTGTAAACACTGTGGAGTTCGGTTTACATAAGAATTTTAAATATATACGTATCCGTCCGATCCGTGCATAAATTTAATTTACTGATCGATCGGTGACAGTTGTCAGGGTAACTCTCACATAGGTTATTTGACTTATCTGACGGATCCTATGGGTCACCGATCACCGATCACTCATCGATCAGTCAAACATCCGTCACCGATCATTCACCGATCAGTCAAGTTCACGTCAAACAGTAACGCCTAAGGTTGCAAGTACTGTATGTATACATGATCATTTATTTTAATTTTATCAGATACAATTGGAATGTAAATAGAATTACGTAACTGAAGGGACATTTCATTGGATGGCCAACGACAAGCAGGCAATATACTTTAACTGTAGACCTACCCAGATAAACAACAGAGGGGGAAACGAAAATTGTGTAGCGATGCGAGTTGATCTAGTTATAGGCTTCAATTATTTTTAAATGGTCCTTGCACAGTTCCTACATGTTGATTAGACTATACGTGGACAGATAATCCTCGTACAATTCTAACCACATACATATCAATTATTTTGTTCTGAATTCTAATATTGTTTTCGACTAAAAACTAATCAGCACATGTCGTCGATTTTTAGAATGCAAAAATGCATCTGTCTTGGTATTCACTTCCGAAAAAAAAGCCCAAGGAAACATAAACACTAAGTTGAGCATTAAACACCCTTAGCTATTGATACTAACTTTTTTTAATAATGGGCGTTCTTTGTTTATTGCTACACAAAATTACACTAGGTACATGATTCCATTCTTGATCGTTCGTCAACAAAGAAGAAATACAGAGTTGTTACATAACAACATAAATAATATATTTGAATACTTTGAGAAAGCTCTCAAGAAGGAACATCAATTTATAGCTTCATGTATAGGTCATTATTAGGCGTTTTACAATTGAAAACTCTTCAAGCCAAGCTAGATTTTAAAGCCGCCGAAATGACAATTACAAAAACAATTCAAAAAGGAAAATATTATACGTATGCAGTATAAAAACAATAGCCTTTTATTTAGGTTTGAAAGGTTTTGTTGTACTTTTGTCAGAAGCAATTTTGATCGGAAAAAAAAATTTAACATTTTTTTTTTTTTAATTAATATTTATTCATTTTAGGGCAACAGATATTAGAAACCTTCAAGGAAAAATCAGCAAAAACTGATCTTGATATTGAAAGTTTATATTCCTGTAGCCCAAAATGAAATTTTCAAGTATTTTCTATCAAAGTTATACATTACAGTCAGTTTAAATTGAGCTGTGATTTTTTTTTATATAAGTCGCATAATGCTCAAATAGGCTGTTTTTAACTACAAATTGACTAAGGATTAAAAATAAAGCAAAATAAAAGATTTCTTATCAACTTTTTTGTCTCTTTATGTGTCACACCACCAATTACTAAAAGTAGGCCTACTCGGACAAAAAATAGTGCATTTGATGTCATTGTTTACTTAAACTACCCAACAAATTTGCAGAAATGAAACTTTTGGTGAAAGAGAAATATATTAAAAACATTTTGAGCCCAAATTTACTTGTCTATGAGTTGAAATTAAAAATTTAGGATTAATGCGCTCCATAGTATACTAATTAAAGATTTCAAGAAAACCAGGGGTTATTTTTAGTGGTACATCCGTTCGGAAAGTCTCTTTTTTCTTATATGGCTTTAAAGGTATGCTGACAATTGGCATGAAGAAAGGTGATACCTGTACGATTCAGGACATACCTGGTTTGTAAGAGGTTAAACTTAAGATAAAAAATTTAGAAAGCTATGAAAATTGCAAAATTTGGTTCAACAGATAGGGACTTTTAATTGGTGGTCTGACACCTTTCACAAACTGCAAAATTACACTTACTTTAAAATTATGGGATAAAAAAATATCTTCAAAAATCATTGTTAGACTGTAGTGCTAACTTAAATGATGTTAATATATATAGAATATATACCGGTAACAATTTGAGAATGAATGTTATTTGATAAAATTTACTACACTAGGAAATGCCAGTACAAAGCCAAGAATAGTACAGCTGTTATTTCTTATTGAATAATAATCACATTCTACATGTTGTTATATAGAACAACATATTGTTGGTTTTTTTAGGCACATGAGATGTGTAGGTGTTTTTTTTAAATTCATGTATCGACGAATATAATAATTGGACCAGATTCCGGAAAGTTTATATTTTTTGGGAGCAAACATCACATGCGTCAACATACCTATTGATGAAAATAAAGGATCTCACTTTGATCTTATTTTTACAAGTGTTCAACTAATACATGTTATATGAAAAATGATGTGTTTATACAATCCGACACAGCAGTTGGTAATGAGGTAGTTGTATGGAAAATATTCTAGACATATTATGAAAATTTGGATATATATGTATATATATGACGATGCCCATGGCAGAGTAAACGCCAAAGGCAAGAATTGAAAGCATATTGAAATTCAAAGATATATTTAAACAAGAATGTGTCCCCAGTACACGAATGCCCCACTGGCACTTTCATTTTTTATGTTCAGTGGACCGTAAAATTGGGGTAAATACTCTTAATTTGGCATTAAAATTAGAAAGATCATATCATAGAGAACATGTGTACTAAGTTTGAAGTCGATTGGACTTTAAAAACTACCTTGACCAAAAACTTTAACCTGAAGCGGGACAGACGGACGAACGAACGGACGGACGAATGGACGCACAGAACAGATAACATAATGCCCCTCTACTATCGTAGTTGGGGCATACAAAAGCAACATGCTTCATTTGTCATAAGAATACCAATTAAGATGTCGCAGATCTCAGTTTTAAAATATCGGTGTCTTCTCTCATATTAAAGGACAGTGTTTCAGGAGAGGGATCGCTAATCATATTTAAATTAACGGAATAATCAGACTGATGAAGATATTGGCGTGTCAATTGTAGTTCATGGTTGATATTGAACTACACAGCACGAAAAGTCTGACAAGATTGACATTATTAAAGTAATAAACGTAATATTGCTGCTAAATTTATCAAAATACGTTGTTGTTTAAGTTTGAAAAAAAAACCTTGAGGGGGAAATATCTTTCAATTGTCATGATTGTATATACATGTATTTGCAATCGCGTTCAAAAACTAAAACACAGATTTAATACGATTGTGGATCTGCATTTAAAATTTGGTATCTTGCGGTTTTAAGGCGCTTGTTATACCTTACACCACCGTGCTAAAACACGTGTCAAAAACTGTTTATACTGGGCGACGTCAAAGTAATTATTTACCTTCATCCTATAACTTTAATACAACAAATATTCCACTGATTGTAAGATGTGCATTTACACTCAAACATGTGAAAGTGTACAAACATGTGTGTAAATATATGTGACATAGCATGTTTAGAAAGAACTGATTGTCCTTTAAAGTAGAATTTGTGTAATTTAATCTTCAGTTTAGTTATGTAATTGTACATGTGTTGTTCTTTTTTATCCTTATTTTTATTATGTTCATTGTGATTTGATTACTTTTTCTGTATTAGCCTCCTTTTCTTTTTCAAATCTCCTATAGGGGCATTCATGTTATACGTCATATTGTACGAAATGATTTATTATTATATCAAAAGACTTCTTATTGTCAAATCTAGTTTCCTGTTAGGTTTGGTGTTGTTATTTTTGAGTTCCGATATATGATCTCTTATCAGCTCTCAGTGTTACAAAAGTATTGATAGCCAATTTGACACTTAGTGACGGCATATCCATACAACGGTTTTCAGTCACTCAATTAATGAAAAAGTAGTACACAATAAAATTGACACCATTGTCCATCTGACAAATGATTCTTGAAAAACCTTCCTGCTCATATTTAAAAATCGAACATTAATCATAAATAGAATAATGATAATGTTTACAAGAATAAAGGGTTAATACGATTAGCAACTGTTTGAAACATGTTTATTTTCCTCCAGTTTCTTTCATGTCATTTAGATATCTTCTATAAAGACAAGTAATCAAAGAATTTCACCTATATTAAACCAGTATCTGTGTCTTTTCATTATGTCAGTTTTTTTTTAATTTCTTGGTAAAATTTTGGAACACCATTTCCTTTTTTTGTGGTTACTACAGACTTAATAGTACAACTGCAAATATTGGTTATTCATAGATATCATAGATATCAAAAATGAGGACCAAAAGATACCAGACTCATAAATCGAAAAAAAAGCAATGCCAGGGCTAAAAATGAAAAAAAAAAGATAAACAGTAGTACACACAAATAATAAAAATAAGCAATACGAAAAGTGAAATAAATTGATTAATGAATACAGAATGAAGTGATACGCTAATACAATTTATTTATAATAGTGGTCTTTTTGTTACGAAATATAATTTAATCATATTGTATTGATCAAAATGACAAATGGGTCAGATATTACGAAAGATAAAAGAAATTCCCAATAATTTACCTTCATTAAAACATTTCAAACAAAATTCGTTATAGCCAAGGATATATTAATAATTGAGAGCAAGATGAGCAATATTGGCGAATTAAGAAAAAAAGAGAAAATACAAGTAAGATCGATCGAGGAAATGAAGAAAAATGTGGGAGTGGCAAATGAATCACTTCTATGAAAAACCTTACACAACCTGCACAAGTGAACAACTATTCACATCTATTTATATCCTGAAGTGGGAATACAGTGGTGTTTCAATACACAGATAATTATATGCATATTAAACGTTGTAATCAAATAAATGCTTTATTACAGAGTTTTATTGAGAAATTGTGGTACAAATCCAAATAAAACATTATACACCATATTGATTATGTCATTCAAATTTTATAGTTGATCAACTCCAGACCTACAGCAGCTAAAGATAGTTTGATTAATACATATCAACATGTCGATACGAGTACAAGGTAAGACGTGTAAACACGTTTACTACATTTTATCTTAATTTCTGATAAGTGGTTGACAGATCTTACATTTTGTTTGCATCAATCAGTAGATGTGTTTTAAGGGAATGCATTATTTTTGTTGTTTTCATCAAGTTTAACTTTTCAGTTTAACCTGTTTAAGTAGTCACTTTGATTAAGGTTGAATGATTTAAATTTCAAGAATTCTGAAGCTTTATTTAAGCTTAAAAAAAGAAAGAATTGATATCAAAGAGTAATTCAAATTTATAAGCAAAAACACACTACAAAACAGTACTATACTAATTAAACGTGCGTTTCAGCTAGCGTTAAACAAGACTTAATCCACCATTTTCTACATAAGACAACGCCTGTACCAAGTCAGAAGTATGACAGGTGTCCTCCAATCGTTTGAGCTTTTTATTTTGCAATTTGATTAGAGACTTTCCCTTTTGAATTTTCCTTTGAGTTCACTATTTTTATGATTTTACTTTTTTTAGCCAGTTATTTCCTGACTTTGAATAGTAATATACTTATAGACAGGTTATAAAATAATAACTTAATTCAATATTTAACGTCCATGTATTATATCAAGTTTTTAGAGGAAGATGAAAAGATTAAATAGTTGCAAAAATAAATATTAGATAACTCGTGAGTTATCACGTATCTAGCTGTAATGAATAATTTTAATTCCAATGCACTGAAACCGATAAAATGCATTGAAATTATGCGCACCATTTAACGTGAATATCATAAAAAATGTGTCGGTAATAACCATAATGCATAAATCATCAAACAATGTAGTGCAATATGTTTACAAGGACTGTCATGTTTTTCATTCATAAAACCTTATAATGATTATCGAATTATATGCATTTTCTATCAATACTTATTCAAATATTGTAGTATAAAAGGCAATGAATACACATTGTTTTATCTATAAAAACCTTCTCAAACCATACACTTAGCCGACTAGGTGTGTAATTTAATTAAGGAATGCTATTGTTTTACAAACTAATCGGGAACAGTGTGATGATATATTATTACCCAGTGTTCAGTCAAGTTGGTCGATTGGTCCAGAGCAATGTACATTGTGCATGGAGTGTTGTGTCGATATTCCAATAGCATGAATTCGAATCCCGGCGAGGGAAGAACAAAAATAGCTTACGCAAATCGGCATATTTAGCTGATATTAAAAATTATATATCTATATTCATATTTACTCCGTTAAATTGTTGTATTAAACAACATGTTAATAGTTTCTGTTTCTGGTGCAAATTTTTATCATTTTTATTATGAATTTGACACATTTTGAGTCAAGTGGTACATAGATGCACAGTCCAAACCTTTTGTCATTGTATCAAACATGCATGCACATATTCCCCGTCAGTTCTTGTGTGCAAATCTCTAAAAAAATGTTCTCTCTATCATTTAAAAAAGAGGGACGAAAGATACAAAAGGGACAATCAAACTCATAAATCTAAAATAAACTGACAACGACATGGCTAAAAATGAAAAAAAGACAAACAGACAAACAATAGTACACATGACACAACATAGAAAACTAAAGAACAAACAACACGAACACCACCAAAAGGGATGATCTCAGGTGCTCGGGAAGGGTAAGCAGATCCTGCACCTGTCGTGTTGCTTATGTGGTTTCTTTGATTTGTATGATCCAATAAATGTTCTGGTTTGTTGTATTTTTGTGTACTATTTAGGAATTTATAAACTCAGTATGATGTATCCTTTGTTACTCACAGTGATATGACCGAATTGGAAATTTGTCATATTATTACATTTCTTATCAAAACGTTCCGACACTAACCAAAGATGACTACATAACTTAATATAAGAACCTATGATTTGTTTTTGTATTTTGACTTGCACCGTAGAACAATTTTAAAAATTGCAAATATTAAATCCATTTCTAGGAGTTTAAACACAGATCAAGTACTAGCAAATTATACAATCCGACACTGTGACAGCAGTTGACACCTGATATCAACCCCAGTTTTTGGTTGGGTTCGTGTTGCTTTGTCCTTAGTTTTCTTTGTTGTGTCTTGTGTACTAGTATTTCTGTGTTTTTCTTTTCCTTTTTAACCATGGTGTTGTCAGTTATTTTCGATCTATGGGTTTGACTGTCTCTTTGGCATATGTCGCCCCTCCTTTAAACATCTAACCTATTGCTTCAAACATGTTAAATACGCTAAAATGCATTCAGGTTTGACGCTTATCCTTGCATTTGAGACAAGGCAATAACCTGGCTGATATTAACGATTTTGAAAATATGTCATGTATGTTTTTTCGTACTCATAGCATAGAACAAGTTAAATAAAGGCAAAAAATAAACGACGTATTTTAAACATTCACATAATCAATCTTAGTTCAAAATATTGTTTACAAAATTGATGTATTTTTCAACTGAAACTGAAAGTTATATTTCAAAATGAAAAACTGATTGTAAGATGTGCTCTTAAACTCAAACATGTCGTCAGGGTGCACAAAAGAGAGACGAAAGATACCAGGTACAGTCAAACTCATAAATCGAAAATAAACTGACAACGCCATGGCTAAAAATGAACAAAGAATAGTACACATGACAAAACTTAGAAAACTGAAGTTGTACCGGATTTGTTATCACATAAGCAACATGACAGGTGCCACATGTGGAGCAGGATCTGCTTACCCCCCGGAGATCACTCCTTGTTTTTGGTTGGGTTCGTGTTGTTTATTCTTCAGTTTTACCTCAAAACTTTATTCTTCTATTAGTTTATTGTTGCCGATTTGGAAATTTATTTTTTAAAGTTCAATCGATGATAGGTGTAAAGGAAATCGTCATTGTAGTCCCCCATTTTAATTTTAGAAACAAATAACGTTTTGTTAATTTATCGGTACAATAAAATATCATATATGTCAGACGATTTTTAATGTAGACTTTCATTAAATAAATCAAGATTAAACATATTGGTGTGTAAGATTTTGAAAATCTTATTGAGTCAAACTGAATAGGTTGATTGATTTTTGGTTGCTTGTTTAACGTCCAGTGGCAAGAATTTCATGCATGTTCAGAACGATACACACTGAATATGAAATCATACTGTGACCTACATGTATTTATATTCGTCTTTGTGTCAGTTCTTAACTTTTTAAAATTTATGTCTACCTTTTTCTCTATCAAATGATCAACTAATAAGATAATCTTATAGTCTATTGAATAACATTAACGTAACTCACGAAAGGGTCGGGTGCGGAGGGTATATAATTATACCCTGATTATCTTTTAATAAAATGTATTGCTATTCAAAAGACAATTTTTCTGAATTTTTCATTCGATTCAAGTAAAATTGTTAAAACAATAACCACTTTTCCGCGATAGAAATAACATAACAAATAGAAGAAAAAAAAAACATACCCCCTCACCCTTTTCCATAAGCTAAGTGGTACAATAAACTACTTACAATGTGTCTTGTATTTGTCATACACCGTTATTGGATGTTACAATACATTTGTGTCTTACTTCATGCAGTTACAGAAATATTTTTATTGTGTATGAATAATAATTTTTAAAAGGTTTATATCTAAATTATTTAGTGAGTTTTATTTCCCAGCTGCAGGGCATATTAAAACCTGAACGCGTTAGAAAGTCATTTGATCAATCCTGACACTCTCGGTGTGTTCTACGACAAGAAAAACCTTAAAATATGCATTATCTATAACAGCTCTCAGTGTTACAAAAGAAATGATAGCCGACTTGACACTTAGTGGCGACAAATTTATACAACCGTTTTTAGTGTCTCTATTAATGACAAAGTAATACACAATAAAAGTGACAACATTGTCCATCTGACAAATGTTTCTTGAAAAACCTTCCTTCTCATTCTTAAAAATGGAACTTTATTCTCATAAAATATTATATAAGATTTAACAATAATAAAGGGTTAATACGATTAAAAACCATGTTTATTTTCCATCAGTTTCTTTCATGTCGTTTAGATGCCACTGGTGGTATCACTAGCCCAGTAGTCAGCACTTTTTGTGCTGACACATGAATTATCATTGATATGGTTATACAAACTTTTGGTCCCCCAACTCCGTACTTTATTTGGCCTTTTTGACTTTTTTTAATTCGAGCGTCACTGATGAGTCTTTTGAAGACAAAACGCGCGTCTGGCGTATATACACAATTTAGTCCTGGTATCTATGAAGAGTTTATTTACAACCACTGGGTCGATGCCACTGCTGGTGGAGATTTATTTCCCCGAGGGTATCACCAGCCTAGTAGTCAGCACTTTTTGTGCTGACATGACTTATCATTGATATTGTTATATTTATAAATTAACTGTTTACAAAATTTTAATTTTGAAATACTAAGGCTTTTCTACCTCAGGCATAGATTACCTTAGCTGGATTTGGCAAACCTTTAGGAATTTTGGTCCTCCAACTTCGTACTTTATTTGGCCTTTTTGACTTTTTTGGATTCGAGTGTCACTGATGAGTCTTTTGTAGACGAAACGCGCGTCTGGCGTATATACAAAATTTAGTCCTGGTATCTATGATGAGTTTATTTAGATGTGTTCTATACGTAACTTTCACAGTAAAAAAACAATTTCAAATTTCAAAGATATTAAACTAGTGTTTGTGTCTTTTCATTATGCCAGGTTTTTTCTTAGTTTTTTTCCAACTTTCTTGGAAAAATATTGGAACAGCATTTTCTTTTTTTATGTGGATTCATAGAAACCTAATAGAACAATAGCAAATATGTGTTATACATATATTAAAAGATATTGTACGTTTGTGTTATTAAAAATAATAGTGATAGAATTAATATTAATTTATGTATAATAGTGGTCTTTCTGTTACGAAATATAGTTTAAACATATTTTATTGATCAAAATGATAAATCGATCAGACATTACGAAAGATAAAAGAAACTCTCAATAAAATACCTGGCTTGTAATTAAAAAATAAAATAAATATCGTTAAAGCCAAGGATATATTAATAATTGAGAGCGAGATTAGCGAATTGGCGAATTAAGAAAAAAGAGAAAATACATGTATTTACCGGTATTGATGCCTGTAGTATATCTTAATTAGAAAGTCGCAAACAAAATTTGTTATAGCAAATGATATATGAATGAGTAAGAGCGATATGTTCAATATTGAGGAAATGAAGAAAAAACATTACATGTGGGAGTGGCAAATGAATCCCGTTTATGCAAAACCTAACTCAACCTGCACAAGTGAACAACTATTCACATCTATTTATATCATAAAGTGGGAATATAGGGGTATATCAATACACAGACAATTATATGACTATTAAACGTTGTAATTAAATCAATGTTTTATTACAGGGTTTTATTGAGAATAAGTGGTATGCATTCAAATAAAACAGTATTCACCATAATGATTATGTCATTTAAATTTCATAGATGATTAACTCTAGACCTAAAGGAGCGAAAGATAGTTTGATTAATACATATCAACATGTCGATACGAGTACAAGGTAAGCTTAAGACGTGTTAACACATTTTTAAATATTTTTAAACATATTATCTTAATTTCTTATAAGTGGTTTACAGATCTTACATTTTGTTTGCATTAATCAGTAGATGTGTTTTATGGGAATGCATTATTTTTGTTGTTTTCATCAAGTTTAACTTTCCATTTTAACCTGTTTAAGTAGTCACTTTGATTAAGGTTGAATGATTTAAATTTCAAGAATTCGACATTGAGATCAGCCTAAAAAAAGACACAATTGATATCAAAGAGAGTTATAGCAAAGGATATATGAATAAGAAAGAGACCGCTACAATGCATTGAAATTATGAACACAATTTAACGTGTATACCATAAAAAAAATGTATCGTGTAATAACCATACATCGTTCAAACAATGTAGTTCAATATGTTTAAAAGGGCTGTCTTGCTTTCATTCATGAAAACTTTAAATGATGATCGAATTACATGCATTCTCTATCAATACTCATTCAAATATTTAGACAATATACGTATAGTGTCTTGAAAGATGAAATTTATTTGTATGAGGTTTAGAAACGGAGGAAATGCGAGGTTGTACCGAGCATTTTCCCGTTTAGTGCCGAATACAAATAAATTTCATATTTCAAGACACTATACGTATATTGTCTTTATACTGAAATCGATAAAAAATAACAAATATTGTTAAAAAAAAGTGTTTGGAATTTCCCTCATGGGGTACCATTTTAGGGTATTTCCCTTTGAGCATAGTCCGGGCGGTAAGACATTGACATAAAGGGAAAATGAACTTATTTAATAACATTTAATAAACATGGTATATAAATAACTAATTTGAAGACATAACAAGTTTAAATTCATAATTGTTTGACCATTGTTACTTACGTTGTCATGGTTGTGACGTGACGTTGTTTATGAAATACAGTAGTTCTGGTAAGTAGGCAGAGCTTATAGGTTAGTTCAGGTCATTGACGTATAAAGCTAACGTTTATACGTATAGCTTTAACTGTATAGCAAAATAGCTGATTGCATTAAAATATAGTATAAAAGGCAATAAGTTGTTCTTGTAGGTTTTTTGTTTTTGTTTGTTTACTTTTTATATCCTTGGACCCGTATTTTTGTCTAAATGTTAAAATGTGGATTTGATGGCGTATATAATCATGTGCACAGAAGCCGATTGAGCGTTTCAAAATAAATAATTATAATTGAAATTTTGAAAATTGTCTAAAGATTTTTATAACTTATTTATCTTAATATATAACAGGCTTTATTCGCCTAAGTTTTATGCTTCACATGTTTATAACCGTTAGTTAAGTGAATACGGTACAGCTACAGGTGAGGTAATGACATTGTTGACGTGTAAATGTTATTTTCCTGACGTCAGACTATGACGTATCATGAAAGTGTGCATTTTTGGAGAGAAAAAAAATTATGATTTAAACAGATTTTACCTGAAAACGAGCACATAGACCCTGGGAACCAATTTGAATGAAAAAGTTAACAATGATTTTTTTTTTAAACTTGGCTAATATATATTGCCAAAATATCATTTATTTCCTAGGCCTAGAATAGTGAAACTCGGTAAATTTCGACTCCTTTTATCTCTAAAAGTAACGCATGAAGGTATATATATCTGTAACAATAACATCTTCATGCCTTATATATCATGTACTGCAGTACGCCGCTAGATTAAAACTGACGTGGAAAGGTAACACACGGCCAGCGAAAGCTCTTCTTTTGAGAGCCCAGGTGGTCGTGTGGTCTAGCGGGACGGCTGCAGTGCAGGCGATTTGGTGTCACGATATCACAGTAGCATGGGGTCAAATCGCGGCGAGGGAAGAACCAAAAATTTGCGAAAGCAAATTTACAGATCTAACATTGTTGGGTTGATGTTTAGACGAGTTATATATATATATATATATATATATATATATATACAACTCGTCTAAACATCTCGCAAATTTTTGGTTCTTCCCTCGCCGGGATTCAAACCCATGCTACTGTGATATCGTGACACCAAATCGCCTGCACTGCAGCCGTCCCGCTAGACCACACGACCACCTGGGCTCTCAAAAAAAGAGCTTTCGGTGGGCATGTGTTACATTTCCACGTCAGTTTTAATCTCGCGGCGTACTACAGTACATGATATATAAGGCATGAAGATGTTATTGTTACAGATCAGCTAAATTATCTATAGTAAAGGATCCTACAAATTAATGTAAGATACAGTCACAGAAAATAATTATATTCATAAGTACGTCTGAGTCAGTGACAACCCTACAACAGATGTATCCATAGATAATTTAGCTGATCTGTAACAATAACATCTTCATGCCTTATATATCATGTACTGTAGTACGCCGCTAGATTAAAACTGACGTGGAAAGGTAACACATGTCCACCGAAAGCTCTTTTTTTGAGAGCCCAGGTGGTCGTGTGGTCTAGCGGGACGGCTGCAGTGCAGGCGATTTGGTGTCACGATATCACAGTAGCATGGGTTCGAATCCCGGCGAGGGAAGAACCAAAAATTTGCGAAAGCAAATTTACAGATCTAACATTGTTGGGTTGATGTTTAGACGAGTTATGTACACAGCCACGTATCACCATCATTGATGGCGATCCGATGGATACATCTGTTGTAGGGTTGTCACTGACTCAGACGTACATATATATATATATATATATATACAAAAAAAGTTTCTTTTCAAGCGGTGTACAGAATTATATATTAAAAATTAAATACACAAAAAGAGTTTTAAAAGCAGCATTGTCTAGCGCTTTCATCCATCTTGGGACTTTTCAAGACTATGAACGTCGTTATGAACGTCGTTATGGGGAACACATTAGTATTATGACGTAACGTCATTGTTCGTAAAATATTAGTAGTATGACGCAACGTTATTGTTCATGTAACTACTAAGCATTAAGCTTGGCGTCAAACACTTTTATAAATTTTCTTTCTAGTTCTTTACGGTATTCTTCTGTTGGTTCTGTACATTTGAAGAACGGGAAAAATTTGAATTTTCCTCCCGCACAAATATCTAAATGTTCGCTCAACGGAATTTGTCTGTACTCGGGTTGCCGTATTTGCTGTTTATGGATCCTGACCCGTTCACACACACTATTTCCTGTTTGACCGATGTAGTTTTCTTTACAGTTGACACATGTTATACAATAGATTACATTTTCTGATTTGCAAGTCATATTTGCGTTTACTGTAAATTTCTTACCGTTTTTGAAATATTTCGTACTGCCTATTTCTAAGTAAATATAATTGTCTCTGGAACATACTCCACAGCGTGAATCGCCACAAATTTGTAAGAAATTTACAGTAAACGCAAATATGACTTGCAAATCAGAAAATGTAATCTATTGTATAACATGTGTCAACTAGAAAGAAAATTTATAAAAGTGTTTGACGCCAAGCTTAATGCTTAGTAGTTACATGAACAATAACGTTGCGTCATACTACTAATATTTTACGAACAATGACGTTACGTCATAATACTAATGTGTTCCCCATAACGACGTTCATAACGACGTTCATAGTCTTGAAAAGTCCCAAGATGGATGAAAGCGCTAGACAATGCTGCTTTTAAAACTCTTTTTGTGTATTTAATTTTTAATATATATATATATATATCTATATATATATGTCGTGTACATGTTATTATTTTGTACAGGTTATTACTTGTACAAAATTTTCATACAAGTAATTACTTGTATGATGCCATCATACAGGTTATTACTTGTATAAATATAATTGTACAAGTAATAACCTGTACAAATTTTGTGGAGAAAAAGATAATAACTTGTACAAATCTTTATTTTACATTGGCCTATTTGAAGTTCACAATAAATTGTTTCCCTTTTAACATATAATTCATTACTTTGCCTAAAGGTATAAACTCTCAATATGTGAGTACATTTAATTTATCAAGTATATGAGCAAAACGGTTCATTTAAGTAGTCAAAACTAAAGTGCAGAGATGGAAAACAGTATAGAAAAGAAATTTAATGATGAAATAATTAAATTGTGTGATGACAATAATAAATCTCTTAATAATTCATTATTTACACGTGAAAGATACAGAGAGACTATTGGGAATGTAAAGAAAGCAAAATTAAGTTCCAAAAAGACTGCTCTTCAAAGATATTTCTTAAGGCAATATGATTTTTTGAGTGTAGCAGGCATTGAAAAACTCATTCGCAAAGGCGACATTTTTTTTTTTACTATTGTACAGTAGATGAACTTTATCCATTAATTAGAACTGCACATTCTGGAATTGGCCATGGAGGCATCCACAAGACATACAAGTAGTTAATAAAACAATTTGCCAATATCAGCAGAGAAATTATCAGAATTTTCATTCAGATGTGTGAACAGTGTATTTTGAGGACAAGTCGTACTGCAACCACAAAATTAGTTGTTCGTTCTATCACTTCTACAGACTTTAATGCCCGTTGTCAAGTAGACCTTGTTGACTATCAGTCATTTCCAGATGGAGAATACAAGTGGATCATGCACTACCAGGACCACTTTTTTCTACTTATGGGATCTCCACATATACTGCAAAGTGATAATGGAAGGGAATTTACGGCTAATGTAATTACAGAACTTAAACATATTACACTCATTTGGCCAGAGCTGAAATAAATGAATGAAGGGTACCAATTTATTTTTGCTTTTTAAGACCATGTCACTTTGCACCAGAAGTCCGTATTTACGTGGAATCTAGCTGTTTAGCTAAATTTGCAGAAGATGTCACATGAGCTTATGTCATTACTTTGCGTCCTTCGTTCATCTGTAAACTTCTAACATTTCAAAAATAATACTGATAAACACTTGAAAATAAGAACAGAAAAACAAACACAATATAAATTTTAAAAAATACGAAAGATAATGAGTTGTACAAGTTATTATCTTTTTCTCCACAAAATTTGTACAGGTTATTACTTGTACAATTATATTTATACAAGTAATAACCTCTATGATGGCATCATACAAGTAATTACTTGTATGAAAATTTTGTACAAGTAATAACCTGTACAAAATAATAAAATGTACACGACATATATATATATGTATATTTAAAGTAATTAAGGGAAAAATAGCTTGATGCAAATTTTCGTAAACATTTATCTTGGGATTGAAACTGTATGGTATTCACTTAACACCCCGAATTCATAAAAAAAATAAGTGCTGATGTTTTGTAGTTTAACGTCTACTCATGCTTTGTCCCTTTCCTATCTTCAACATTTGTAGCAAATAAACTCATCATAGATACCAGGATTGCAATTTTATATTTGCACCGTGTCATTCATTAAGAGTGAACACAGATAGGTATACCCTGTAGTCAACAAGATGGTTACAAACATCAGCAAGGCAAACAAAACGGCATATAATCTGAAAAGCAAGGTGAAATTGTCAACACGTTAAACGCTTAGAACTAAAAAAGATTGCCAAGCTGTGTTTGCCTATTGTCGCTCAAAATCAAAAGAAAAAAAACTCAATCATTGTCGTATCCGGTTTCAGCAATTCCTATAAGATTTTCATGAAATGTACTAACAAAAGCTTTTTCGAGAGGCCTGTGCGTATTTAGAATCGTCTTTGTTTAAAAAAAAAGTCAGCGAAAAGGTAAAGCCTGTATACTGGATTGTAACATAATGCAAACAATCTACCGAACCTAAACTAAAAATAAAATTTTGAAATGGACGAAAACAAAATATGTTATTTCGTCCAATTGATTAGCTTAATTCGAAATTAATATAGAAAACGCTACGATTGGAAAGTTTTAAGAATGTGATGTGGCAATATTTATTTCTAAAAAAAAGAATGTTGATGATATTAGACTAAAACATATTGATGAATGGATTTCGATATACCAAATATAATTGTAACCTTGAATGAATAACATTCCTTTAACCCTATTCTTCTGTTTTAGTGAAAAGCACAAAATATATAGTGAATCACGGAGAAACTGTTACATTTGAATGCAAGATTACAGGTGGTACTGAATGGTTAACACCTTTTGTGAAATGGAGGAGAACAAACAAGACATATGAAGCTAATACACACGAAATCAAAGAAACAAGAAAGGAATGGGATGATGCAAATTACATATTGACAACTTTTCTTACAATCAAAAGAGCCAGTAGATTTGACTCCGGCGTTTATAACTGTCTCGTGCTGCGTCACATAAGTGCTGATATAGAGTTAGATGTGTTAAGATGTAAGTGTTCACTATCATCCATCCTTTAAATTAGCTTTTTTCGAAAAGGTAACTTATTTAAAACTGTAATATAATCCTTGAATACTGTTTTTTATTGGTTTGAATATTGATTTTGTTATACAAAAATTGGAACCATCATAAATTTTCAAATACTGTCAGCTTCCAACAACTTACCCTGGCAGTTAAGCTTAAATTGCTCGGTTCTATATCGGGTACATTGAGTCGGTCAAGACGATGCTTTCTTTCTCAGGATTCGGTTTTCAATTGCCAAATTAGCAACGAGGCTCCCTGTCTTCCTGATATGTCTCTTCCGCCAGTACAGCACCACCAACCTGACTCTGAGGATTTAAAAGGGCTGGAGGGTTATATCCCGTTGGTATTTAGACTCGGTTTGGGTCCAAATAGGACAAAGGGACCCTTTCTTTAATTTTGATTGACAAAATCACGAGACACAATGACGAATGAATCCCATAGATACATATCCCCCTTGGCAAGATTATATAACAATATCAATTTTAAAATTTACAGCTAATCAACAATTCATTAACGTTACAACTCATTAACGTAACAATATTTAGCCAACGGCCTTCTATACATCTATATAAACACAGGGGAGATGCCAGCTTACAGAAAGCCAGCCAACCCTCACAGGCGACCCCCATTTAACCTGTAGGAGATTCTGCCCTCACTTCTCCCGCTGCCTTGGCCACCACATGCATGCGACGATGGTGGCAATGCAGAATGTTGGGTGGGGGAAATAAGGGGCTTCACTCTCCAGAAGGATTCACTGCGGTGGCAGCATACTTAAGGTGTCCTTCTGTTTGGGCTGAAGGAGCGCACACCCATTCCAAACCCAAAATAGTCATTGCATTGCCTTGGAAGTAGTGTAGAAAGATCGACTTTACGCGATTTATTGGCCTGTCCGCCATAACTCTAAAAACCTTTCTGTGGTCCTTGCGTGAACCTTAATTGCGTCCGGCATGTCGCCACGTAGGTGCATGACGACGAGCTGGTCAAAACGACATTACTGGATGTCCCACTTTGAGGTAGAGATTTGGCGGGAATGCAACTTTTCCTCAGCTGTAAAATCAACCCCCACCTTTCCGTGTCCAGATAAGCTGGGTTGAGACACCGACTGGTGTAGCTGGTGCTGATTTGCATCCTGGAATTGTCTGGTACTTTTGGGGTGGATCCACGCACTGACCCATCCCAGTACCAGCATATACAGCCCACTGGACCAAGTCTTGGGATCGCAGAAGACTGTCAATCCTTCAGCCACCTTGACTGGATCCAGAGGACTGGGGATCAACCGCGTTCGTAGAAAATTTTCATGGGATGTTGGAGGAAGCATCTCCAACTTGCTCAGAGACCTGTCCAGATTTATGTGACTATCGAAGGTACAAAATGTTTTGGGCAGGGTCCTTTTACAATCGAGACTCCCTGAAAAATCTCCTGTTTGCGACCCTCCCCGAGCTGTCAGTGACAGAGGTTAGCTCTTACACACTAGACCTAAAGTGACCGGATATATAAGTAGGACTTGGAGTCGGAAGAGACGTGAGGGAAAGTACGGGCCTGGAGGAAGACCCTGTGAACTGAACAGAGAATTTTTAAAGGCTGTGCCTGTTGCTCAATATTTTTCATATCTAAATGAATAAAATATGTTTAAAATAAAAAAAAATGTAAACCCCTACCTGATACCTGGGTCTGGAACACTCCGATGTGCCAACAGGAGACCCCAACATACACAAAACTCCTACTTAATCGGGCGGCTCCCCTGCTCAATGGAGGAACTCGCATGTGAAGGCTCGTGGAGCTGAAGTCAACCTTCCCCAGATAGGCTCGGCGCTGACCGTCCTGTAGATGACCCATCAACTCTACCTGCGCCCTCCAGCGCAATAGCAGTGCAGGAGAACTGATTGACGTCAGATAAAAGGTCCGGATGACCTCCCACTTTGCTAACCTATGTATTGCATCTGTATATTTTTGAAACAAGCATAATAAAATCTTCAGTTTGGCAAATCATAAAAAAAAGTCTGTCTCAAAAAGACTATACTTATGATCTACCATAGCATATTCATTTATCTGGCATATTTCTTAGTTTCATAATTTTTTTTATTATTAACTGTAATATTTTTTTCTGTCTATGAAGAAATAACATCAAAAATATATCATATGCACATATTTTGAAGTGTGCACCACATTTTTATGTCACTTCGAATAGACAAAAAAAATAAAACAGTCATTTTTTATAAGTTAATTCTAAATTTCATTCTAAACCGGTGAAAACCACGAAAAAGCGTTAATGACGTCATGGTCACACGACAAAATTACATCTATGAGATGATAAACATAACGACATCAGCCAATCAGAAGACTCGTAACATCCAAAATTAAATCATTTTTAAACAAAAGAAACATTAACACTTTTTGTCGATCACTTCAATATAATGAACGCGTACATAGGCGATTGTAAAACCCGTCCGATCCTCACTTTTTTTTTTTTTATAGAAAAAGAACATTTTCTTTTACTATAAAAGGAGTAGGTCCGACAACTTTGGCCTCAAATTTAAATTTCATCTGACGAAAGATTTTAGACACTTTTTAAACACTTAAGTGTCTATTTAAGTTGATTCAATAAGTATATGTAAAAGATTTTAACTGATTTACTCATTAAAAACGCCCCGATTCTAGCTTAAATATGAAAAATCTATCAAATATGCCAAAAATTGTCACTTTTCAGATGATTTTTGTCAAAAATGAAAGTGGCCGCATCCGTGTTTATCCTCAACCTTTATATATGTTATGTATTATCAAATACAAATTATATTTCAATACTAAGAATGAACACGAATGCGGCCACTTTCATCTAAGACGGAAACCGTCTAAAATATAAGTAAAATGCAAAATTGTGAAGATTTTCAGTAATTTAGAATGACTTAATGATGCTAGCAACCGTAATATGTGCATTCTATTGCCAAACACAGCCCATATTTATTTAGCACAAGCATTCTACTGTCCAATAAATAACTAAAAGTATACATTTGAACAATTTTGTAAAACTGCTATATTTTGGGGCCCAAAAGGGGTCTAACTGAACCTAATCCATTAAATTTTCATAAAAAGATAACCATTAATCTCGAATATTGTATAGTTGTATGAAAAAATATTGTAAAGCGAAACATTTTAAACACTTTTTATCGATCAGTTTAACATAATTATGTAAAGCGTACATCAGTGAGTGTTAAGTTAATATGTGCATTCTATTGCCAAACACAGCCCATATTTATTTAGCACAAGCATTCTACTGTCCAATAAATAACTAAAAGTATACATTTGAACAATTTTGTAAAACTGCTATATTTTGGGGCCCAAAAGGGGTCTAACTGAACCTAATCCATTAAATGTTCATAAAAAGATAACCATTAATCTCGAAAATTGCAATTGCTTAGTTGTATGAAAAAAATATTGTAAAGCGAAACATTTTAGACACTTTTTATCGATTAGTTTAACATAATTATGTAAAGCGTACATCAGTGAGTGTTAAGTTAATATGTGCATTCTATTGCCAAACACAGCCCATATTTATTTAGCACAAGCATTCTACTGTCCAATAAATAACTAAAAGTATACATTTGAACAATTTTGTAAAACTGCTATATTTTGGGGCCCAAAAGGGGTCTAACTGAACCTAATCCATTAAATTTTCATAAAAAGATAACCATTAATCTCGAAAATTGTATAGTTGTATGACAAAATATTGTAAAGCGAAACATTTTAAACACTTTTTATCGATTAGTTTAACATAATTATGTAAAGCGTACATCAGTGAGTGTTAAGTTAATATGTGCATTCTATTGCCAAACACAGCCCATATTTATTTAGCACAAGCATTCTACTGTCCAATAAATAACTAAAAGTATACATTTGAACAATTTTGTAAAACTGCTATATTTTGGGGCCCAAAAGGTGTCTATCTGAACCTAATCCATTAAATTTTCATAAAAAGATAACCATTAATCTCGAAAATTGCTTAGTTGTATGAAAAAATATTGTAAAGCGAAACATTTTAGACACTTTTTATCGATTAGTTTAACATAATTATGTAAAGCGTACATCAGTGAGTGTTAAGTATATATATGCATTCTATTGCCAAACACAGCCCATATTTATTTAGCACAAGCATTCTACTGTCCAATAAATAACTAAAAGTATACATTTGAACAATTTTGTAAAACTGCTATATTTTGGGGCCCAAAAGGGGTCTAACTGAACCTAATCCATTAAATTTTCATAAAAAGATAACCATTAATCTCGAATATTGTATAGTTGTATGAAAAAATATTGTAAAGCGAAACATTTTAAACACTTTTTATCGATCAGTTTAACATAATTATGTAAAGCGTACATCAGTGAGTGTTAAGTTAATATGTGCATTCTATTGCCAAACACAGCCCATATTTATTTAGCACAAGCATTCTACTGTCCAATAAATAACTAAAAGTATACATTTGAACAATTTTGTAAAACTGCTATATTTTGGGGCCCAAAAGGGGTCTAACTGAACCTAATCCATTAAATGTTCATAAAAAGATAACCATTAATCTCGAAAATTGCTTAGTTGTATGAAAAAAATATTGTAAAGCGAAACATTTTAGACACTTTTTATCGATTAGTTTAACATAATTATGTAAAGCGTACATCAGTGAGTGTTAAGTTAATATGTGCATTCTATTGCCAAACACAGCCCATATTTATTTAGCACAAGCATTCTACTGTCCAATAAATAACTAAAAGTATACATTTGAACAATTTTGTAAAACTGCTATATTTTGGGGCCCAAAAGGGGTCTAACTGAACCTAATCCATTAAATTTTCATAAAAAAATAACCATTAATCTCGAAAATTGTATAGTTGTATGACAAAATATTGTAAAGCGAAACATTTTAAACACTTTTTATCGATCAGTTTAACATAATTATGTAAAGCGTACATCAGTGAGTGTTAAGTTAATATGTGCATTCTATTGCCAAACACAGCCCATATTTATTTAGCACAAGCATTCTACTGTCCAATAAATAACTAAAAGTATACATTTGAACAATTTTTTAAAACTGCTATATTTTGGGGCCCAAAAGGGTTCTAACTGAACCTAATCCATTAAATGTTCATAAAAAGATAACCATTAATCTCGAAAATTGCTTAGTTGTATGAAAAAATATTGTAAAGCGAAACATTTTAGACACTTTTTATCGATTAGTTTAACATAATTATGTAAAGCGTACATCAGTGAGTGTTAAGTATATATATGCATTCTATTGCCAAACACAGCCCATATTTATTTAGCACAAGCATTCTACTGTCCAATAAATAACTAAAAGTATACATTTGAACAATTTTGTAAAACTGCTATATTTTGGGGCCCAAAAGGGGTCTAACTGAACCTAATCCATTAAATTTTCATAAAAAGATAACCATTAATCTCGAATATTGTATAGTTGTATGAAAAAATATTGTAAAGCGAAACATTTTAAACACTTTTTATCGATCAGTTTAACATAATTATGTAAAGCGTACATCAGTGAGTGTTAAGTTAATATGTGCATTCTATTGCCAAACACAGCCCATATTTATTTAGCACAAGCATTCTACTGTCCAATAAATAACTAAAAGTATACATTTGAACAATTTTGTAAAACTGCTATATTTTGGGGCCCAAAAGGGGTCTAACTGAACCTAATCCATTAAATTTTCATAAAAAGATAACCATTAATCTCGAAAATTGCTTAGTTGTATGAAAAAATATTGTAAAGCGAAACATTTTAGACACTTTTTATCGATCAGTTTAACATAATTATGTAAAGCGTACATCAGTGAGTGTTAAGTATATATATGCATTCTATTGCCAAACACAGCCCATATTTATTTAGCACAAGCATTCTACTGTCCAATAGATAACTAAAAGTATACATTTGAACAATTTTGTAAAACTGCTATATTTTGGGGCCCAAAAGGGGTCTAACTGAACCTAATCCATTAAATTTTCATAAAAAGATAACCATTAATCTCGAATATTGTATAGTTGTATGACAAAATATTGTAAAGCGAAACATTTTAAACACTTTTTATCGATCAGTTTAACATAATTATGTAAAGCGTACATCAGTGAGTGTTAAGTTAATATGTGCATTCTATTGCCAAACACAGCCCATATTTATTTAGCACAAGCATTCTACTGTCCAATAAATAACTAAAAGTATACATTTGAACAATTTTGTAAAACTGCTATATTTTGGGGCCCAAAAGGGGTCTAACTGAACCTAATCCATTAAATTTTCATAAAAAGATAACCATTAATCTCGAAAATTGCTTAGTTGTATGAACAAATATTGTAAAGCGAAACATTTTAGACACTTTTTATCGATCAGTTTAACATAATTATGTAAAGCGTACATCAGTGAGTGTTAAGTTAATATGTGCATTCTATTGCCAAACACAGCCCATATTTATTTAGCACAAGCATTCTACTGTCCAATAAATAACTAAAAGTATACATTTGAACAATTTTGTAAAACTGCTACATTTGGGGCCCAAAAGGGGTCTAACTGAACCTAATCCATTAAATTTTCATAAAAAGATAACCATTAATCTCGAAAATTGCTTAGTTGTATGAAAAAATATTGTAAAGCGAAACATTTTAGACACTTTTTATCGATCAGTTTAACATAATTATGTAAAGCGTACATCAGTGAGTGTTAAGTCCGTCCAGTCAATCTTCATTGCTCACACATTTTTTTTATTAAACATTTCTTTGTTATATTTTCATAAAATTTGTTATATATTTATATATTTTGTTATATAGTATCTCTAAGGTCTTCACATATTAAAATAATTTTAAAATAACAAAAATGTTCTGACTATCTATATCTCATCTGGACAATATCCTGTCACAATACGGTCAATCGTCCTGTCATTAGGGTACATGTAACCCAACTGTTGGAAGTGTAT
This sequence comes from Mytilus galloprovincialis, assembly GCF_965363235.1. Classification (NCBI taxonomy): domain Eukaryota; kingdom Metazoa; phylum Mollusca; class Bivalvia; order Mytilida; family Mytilidae; genus Mytilus; species Mytilus galloprovincialis. Next base: position 21,734,344 of record NC_134846.1, read on the forward strand.
CGACGCGATGCAGTATGTGGCATTCAGCGTATATTTTCTGGACAAAAGATAACAATATACTAAGAGTAACAGCATGTAAGCGTACAGCTTCCGGAGTTTGTAGTTTTCTGTCCAACGGAGAGAAGTAAATAAGAACAATGAGTTTCAACTGTTAGTTTTCTGGCGTCACATCAAGCGTCATAACTATAGCCTATTATACTACATGTACACAAAATGTATAAACAATTCATCAAACCGATAATTTCATATTTTGCTGGATGTCGAAATCAAAGAACATTTATCACCTTATTATAATACATTATACTCAATCTTTCTTAAATGCTTTGTACAGGCTTACATACTTATGGCACCAAAAAAAAATCATATTTTGTAGTATTTCTTCACACTGTCAATTAGGTTTTGTAAGCTTTTGAGTTGAATACTGACATTTTTGTGCTTTGTACAGAATATTACCATAAAAGATTGGATGTGAAATACCTGAACGTATAAGATGTCTGCATGTTGAGTTATATTTACGAATTATTTCCTTATACTGGTGATAAAATTTAGTAAATATTTTGACCAGTTTGTGATATCGAAAACCCTGGTGTAATAATTTTTCAGTAATACATAAATTTCTCTCGCTAAAATCTACAAACACGAGCGAATCGTACAAGTTGAGATATATAAACACCATAAGATAGTGACAAGGGAACGTCACCATCTAAAAATGGATAATTAACGATCGGAAATGAAAAATCATCTCTTTTATCATAAATTTCTGTATTAAGCTTCCCGTTAATGATATAGATATCAAGATCGAGGAAAGGGCAGTGGTCATTGTTAGTATTAGCTTTATTTAAAGTACGTTCAACAGGATAAATTTCTTTAGTATACATACTGAAGTCGTCATTATTGAGAGCCAATATATCATCCAAATATCTAAAAGTATTTTTAAATTTTTGTATCAAATGTTGTTTCGATGGGTCTTTGTTAATTTTGGTCAGAAATTGTAACTCATAACAATATAAAAACAGGTCCGCAATAAGTGGTGCACAGTAAGTCCCCATTGGAATTCAAATAACTTGACGATATACGGAATTTCCAAGCGAACAAAAATGTTATCAAGTAAAAATTCAAGTGCATGTATAGTATCAAAGCATGTCCAATTGACATAGTTCTTTTGTTTATTGCTACTATAAAATGACATAAAAGAGTTTGAACATATATACTCGCATTCTAACTTTTTAATTGCCCAGTTAATAAGGGATGTGAATTTTTTCTTAATAAGAATATGAGGCAAAGTGGTATAAAGGGTAGAAAAATCAAAACTTTGAACAGATTCAAAATCACTAATATATGCATGAAATTTATCAAGTACTTCTAACGAGTTTTTGACACTCCAAAAATAATTAATTCCACTATTTTCAAAAGCTTTATTTGAACAATTTATTATCAGGTGTTTTATTGTACCAAGTGTACTAGTAAGTAAAACAGACAATTTAGTAGTGGAACAATGGCTTGAAGATGAAATAAATCTATATTTGTAAGGTTTCTTTTGTAGCTTCGGAAGCCAGTACATAGTTGGGACTTTCATTGTAATTGGTTCTGCTTGTAAAGAAGTAGCTAAAAGTTTGTGCTTGTTACAGATGTCGTTTTCTGAAAATGAAGTCAGTTGGAATGTTGGTGAATTCGTGATTTCCTTTTGCAGAACCTCTATATAAAATTTACGTCAAACAATAATGATATTATTAGCAGCTTTATCAGCCGGGACAAAAACAAATTCCTTGGCTAGTTCTTTAAGTTGATGTTTGATACGCGACATAGGGTTTTTATGGTTGTTGTTAAGAGTAAAATGTTCTTTAAAATGATGTTTTCGAATATCAGCTATCTTCATTACTGAATTAAAAAAAGAGTCCACAGATTTTTTGTCAGCTTTTTCCCGTTTTACCCATTTCAAACAGTAGGTATGAAGTGAGTCGGGGATGATATTATGACACTCATTCCAATCAATAATTGATGGGGGACGATATTTAGGTCCTTTACTGAGGAATGATTTTAACTCTCGGTCGCGAATGATGTTAAGGTCTCCTGTTATGACATGGGAAACGGGACCAAAGGTGTATTCGGAATTTCTGCAATTACACGAAATAGGTGTTTTTTCAATGATATTTATATCTTTACACAATTAGCTAAACTGTAACCATCAAATGAAGGTTCGTCTTGTTAAAGAGTATTCAACTCATTTGAAAAAATTGTTGTGTGCTGATATTCATGTAATATTTGCCACTGAAAGTTTTGCTAAAGTAAAGAAAATACGGGGGGGACCAAACTTGTAGTTTGTAGTTCCATGTGATCACTTGCCTGTCAACAAACAGTGATAAAGGGAGATTGCCGGATTCCGATCCTGACTGAAAAGGACAACATTTGTTTTTAATAACTGATTTACTCTTGATACTTCGGTTCTTTAAAATGGCCAACATAATATAGCAGAGTGCTAAAATCTGTTATTTTCAAATTACCTATCAATAATCGGTATTGTAAAAAAGTACTATATATACGATTCTGAAACATAAATGTGACAAAAGAATAAACACTTATGTTAAAAGGTGCACCAACAGAAAATAGAAACTGCAATCTTTCTTTAATATTTAATAAGATTATTTCCGATTTAGCGGATTTAAAATATCGGTGACCTCCTTTTTATTGATGCTTTTAAATTCTTCCACGAAGTTGCAACTTATGCAGAAGTTTGAAGGGAAACAAAAAGTAGATTTTTTTTATTTCAAGAAAAATCTATTATAAATAGCAATTAAAATTGGCAGGGAATGTTCAAAGGCCTTCAAAAGTAAAGTATTCTCTTGAATTACCATACTGATAATAGAGCCTGTCCAATTTATTCTGGTAGCCCCAACTGTCTTCCCTGAACCCACGGTCACAACATCTTGAAAGCTAAGGTGATGTGGTTAGGATGGAGAAGGTGACCTAATCGCCCTTGCCCTTGTTGTTTCTCCGCATTGTGTGAGACATGCATGTGTGGCGTGGTCCCTGCCTCATGCCTGGATTAGACTGTCCATGCGTTGCACCTTTTTATTTTTGCTCCTTGCAAAATATATCAGCCATCCTGCTGCCTGGCATGGAGGTACTAAATTCCATGTCATTTATATCAGTGCGCTGTTGAACTGGAGTTTGGTATACACAATTCCCTTTAAGGACTTGGTGTTTTTACCAAATATACATGTGGGGTTCACACAATCCCTACAAGGGTTACGCTAACAGCAAAGTGAACATTCCTAAAATTAACAAATTAGTTACTTTAACTCAGCCACGGAAGTTTTCACTACCCGGTGCCTTTTCTTTTTCTCTCAAATTGACTACCACAGCAATGCTGTGGGCAGCCAAAAGCTATAAATTCGGTGACCTGTCAGGGATCTCCTAATAAAAAAATGGAGGTTGCTATTTTGGCTCTTTGTTAGTATTCTTAGCTTAAGAACGCCGATGTAAGCTTTCAACAACTTTTTTTGTTTTTGTTTTTTTGTTTTTTTTGTTGGTTTTTTTTTTCGGGGGGGGGGGGGGGGCAGCATCTTATACAAATAACCAGGTTTTTTTGTTGGAACATATGTTTATTGTATATGACAGCCAATGCCATTTCTTTCTTTCTCTAAACTGAGATTATTTTAAACTGGTTTGATGTTATATTGAACATACATTGTATGTTATTAGTTTGTTTTGTTATTGTTTTTTGGGGTGGGGCGGGGGTGGGGGGTTGTGATGCTCAATCTTTTATTTTCCATGTTGTTGTTTTGTGTTTTCCGTTGTACGTCTGTTTGTCGTTTTCCTGTTTAGCTTGTGGGCTGTTTGTTTTTGACCTTGTATGAGTTTAAATGACCCTTTGGTATCCGTCGGCTTGATTTGCTTACAAATTATTATGTAATTATTTCCAGTTCGACCTGCTAAAATCAGATATAATGTTGCACACTATGAGCCATGTACACTTGAGTGTAAGCTTAAAGATTTTACAGAATATTCCATCGAAGCAGTCACATGGTTAAGAAGATGTAAGAAATCTGGAAAAATTACACTGCTAGATGGAAAAACAGAAGGACATTCCGTTTTAAAGACTTTTCTAACAATAGAATCATCAGAGGAAGAGGACTCTGGCTTTTACATATGTATAATTCGAATTGAAGACCAAGAGCTTCGGAGTGATGAAATAGAGTTATGTGTTTTTGGAAGTAAGTTTTTTACTAATTGTTTAATATGTTTGTGTCATCAAATCCTCGAACATTTTTGTTGGCTGTTGGTTGTTATATTGATTTGTAAGTGATTTTGATATTTACTTTCAGCTGTATTATACAAAATGTATACTTGTAATGTATTGTTACACTGCTGTTAGATCTCAATTATTGTCACATTAACGTAGCATGTCAGCTATATTCTTTCAACTGAACTATAAACTAAAGTATGTAATTTAGATTGGAGCTTTAGTTAGCTTTAAAACGAAAATTAACCTACCATTTTCCTCAAAAATTACTTGGAATTAGTCAGGAGTATGAGTATTGCAGTTGTTTTTACTTGTTCTGTCCGGTGGATGGCGTTTGATTTTGTCAGTTTTCATGGACTATTTGAATTTGCTTTGGAGTTCTGTATTTTTGTTTTACATTGTTGACTTCGTTTGATCTCGGATTAACTATGTAATAACTATTTTAACAAGATGTTTTTAAAACTTCGAGTAATTCCATGAGAGGTAGGTTGTTTGCTTGATGTCAAACTGTCTGATTCTATCTTTTAAACATTTGTTTTCAATTCGAGTCCAAATCTCCCACCCTTTAACAAAGGTCGACAAAATGAACAAGATACCCTTTTAAAATTTGTGTGAGTAATGAGTATAATACATATAGTGTTTGCCATTACGTTTAGCAAAACACAACGAGTCACTCACCTTAATTCAACTTATGTATCATTTTTGGTCATAAGTATCTAATTCTACAGATTAATAATCACAATAATGAATTTCGAATTTCACTTAATATGCTTAATACATGTACATACGGTTTTCAATAGTGCTTAAAAGATAATATGATCATGATGATTCAAATGCGACAAGAAATATAAACATCGTGTTATTCTAACAGAGAATACCTACATACAAAATACACATTAAAGTTTTAGCATGTATAATTTCAATTAGTTATATCTTAACTATATCACAGATTTGATTTACTTATATATTACTTTTCATTGCAGTTGTTGCTGACAATGATGAATATGACATTATTGTCGGAAGTAATGCTGTCCTTAAATTTCGATGGATCGATTTGCCATTGTCGTCAGCTGTAACTTTGTTTGTCAATGGCAATGACTTTGAATCCTATAATCTACACAAATGCAACTGTTATTCAAAGGTAGGAACGGAACCAACTGTATACATCTTCAATGCCGAACTACGGGATGATGGATACTATTCCTTTGTCGCTCATTACGAGTATAATGGATCACGATTTGAAGCCCGAATTGCTTGGACACGTTTGAATGTTCGTGGTAAATATTCCAAATACTATTTAATAAGAATACATAACTTATTGGCATTTCATTTCTTTATATACAAACCTACTACATATGACACATTTTTAAGTCTGAAACGAAATCTGGAGATAAGTGAAACAAAATTAAAACATAAGTGATATTGAATAAGGTACCGTTTAAAGACCAATTTGTTTCAGGAGCACCTGAGATCACCCCCGTTTTTTGGGGCGTTTATGTTGCTTAGTCTTTAGTTATCTATGTTAGTTAATGTTCATTGTCTGATTGTCATTTTGCTATAAAACCATGGCGTTTTCAGTTTATTTTCGACTTATTAGTTTAAATGTCCATTTAGTTTCTTTTGCCTATCTTTCATTGTTAATTCTTACCTTTGCTCAGGCAGTAAAGAATGTTAAAAAGAATGATCAGAAAAACCTAAAACAAGAATTGAGATTTTAATTTAATTTTAATTTGCACAAATTACTGGGTTTCCTTTGACAGGAAACTCAGATTGCGATAAAAGTCGTACACCATTGATATACAAGTAAACAGATGAGCAGTACACGACTCTTGTGCATGTTGTAAGATTTATCACAGTATTCTTCTCGTGTATGTTATTTAATTAATTGACTTCAAATTCATCTCTGTCAATGGAATGACATGTAACAAAGACAAGTATATTGAAATTGTGTGTGTCTTTTTTTGTCTTAGACTCAGACCAATAACCTTTTGTTCTAATAAATACTAATAGCTGTCATTTCTAAAAATTACACTTAATATATCAAAAAATTAACATCACTATTTTCATTTCTACATCAAGATGACAAAAGACATTAGTTTTATATCAAATTGCATTGCAGATTTTTTTCACGAAAAATGACTCTATAATTTTATTCCGCCTACTCCGGTCAGTTTTAATATTATGATATCATTCTTGATTATAACGTTGAAATAGTTATATGAATATCACATGTATTCAATACATGTATATATATATATATATATATACATGGAGTTTATACAATTATTTAACAGTGTTACAAATCCACAGAAATAACACACATCAAAGAGGAGAATAGAGCAGATTGTTATCCCGAGAAAAGGCAAATAATATTTGATAAAAAAAGTCTGAGAAAATTCTGAGATGACGGATGACATGTCATAAGTTATGGTGACAAAAGTCTAGGAAAGCAAAGATAATCACAGTTATCGAGATGACGGAATCAATACGATTTTTTTTAAAAGAAAATCATTCACGATTAATGCCAACATACCATGCAAGACCATACATTTGGTATACTGGATGAATGCTCTTGGATACAAAGAAATAATTATCAAATAAACAGTACTTCTATTCTTCTAAGTGAAAATTGTTGGCGGCAAATTACTTGTTTCTAAAACGATTTCAGTTAATTCATTGCACCGAAACTCCTATGAAATCATACAAATGCGGAAGTATTTGTGATTTGACGTAATTCTGTAGTGTTATGTACTTCCTAAATTTGTCTTTGAAAAATCCTTTTTCCATAGAAAACGCATTTTTTTTAAAGAAAATATCCTTATTCGGAGACCGTTCTCCTCGATCCGTGTCTTATACGCTTTCGTGTCGGCTCAGTCGTTGTACAACCCGAGAAAAGTGAGAGTAAGAAGCAATCATAGAAAATACAACACTTAGGTCTTTAAGGATCATATGTATTGTATTTTAAGTGCATAATTAAGCTAAATTAAACGATATCCCAGCTATGGGTAAATAGCCAGTCAGATGGGTGTTGATAACTCAGAAAGGCAATCCATCTAGGAGAGACAAGTCTGATACCAATCCACCAATCCGGGTAGATCTTTGCTCGTAAGCCTAGGACAGCATTCGATCTAGGGGAATGGAACCTCAACTACAAATCCAGGCCCTCCAGGTTAGGGGTTGAGCACAAGACTACCTATATATCTCGTCTCATAAAAAAAAACTCTAGTTACGAAAACTAGACCAGTGGTTGAGGCCTTATGAGCTGACAGGCACGAAGAGAATGAGTATGTGAGTGAAATGATACCTTTCATTTTTACTCAGATGCAGAAATGTTCAAAAATGAAATGGTAATGAACAAGTTTAAGTGATCTTTCTTCCCTTTTTTACGTGCTAACACAGACATACCTGATGTCCGAACCTTGGTTTCATCTCTTGCCAAATTGTACCACGATTTCACAAACATCTTTAAGTGTGTGTAGTGTGTGTAGTGTGAAAGAGACGGGATCCATGAATATTTAATACGAAACACAAGCAGAGGGAAAGTTTCGTTAAGGAAACACATAAAACGACGCAGAAATAGGGAATTAAAAAATGTCCCATTCATAATTTTTCAATAAATATTTAGCCATATAGAGTTACAAATGAAAAGTATTCTATATCAATATCTAAGTCAAAGCGAAACAAATAGGACATTTCTATTTTTACACAAATAAGCGGAAACACTTGAACAAAAAGGATAAAACTAATGGGACCATTCGCTGACTTTATGTTATGAATACACATTTTAAAACAACGTCTTGATAAATCCTTCGTGTTTATTGTGATGCTAATTTTAATCATGACGTGGATATGATAAATACAAACTCAATTAAATAAAAAAAAAATGCTATATACTTGTAGCTATTGTAATGAAAACTTTGGAGTACACAGTTGACTATGGAGCAACGCTTACATTAGAATGTAGTTTAAAAGGGACCCCAAATGCTAAGTCAGTGTTCTGGAAAAGAAAAATGAACGACAACACAGAAATTGTTTCCATTGACGGCTCTAAATTTATAGGGTCAACGGTCAGCAATCCATCGTTAGTGATCATAAATGTAAACAACAGTAATATGGGTTCCTATTTTTGCACTGTAATGTTCGGCAGAAAAAAAGAATGTTTAATTGGAAATGAAGTGTCAGTTTATTTACAAGGTATATCTTATATTGTTGATTATAGGATCTGATACAATTGAATTATAAAAATTAGGTCAACATTAAGCAAGTTATTATTAATAACTTTTACAAGTACCAAATTCATTACATCAAAAGCTCGATTAATAGATTGGTAATGTCAATTTCGCTCTTGAAAACCGGCAAATATATACACATAGCATAATTACAACCTTTATAATTTTATGCAAGTTGTATTTTAAATGATAAATGTATCTACTAGCTTAAAAACATCATTTTATTTACTTTAATACATCTGATCAACATAAAACTATTATCTGATCAGCTGTTCGTAGAAACTTTTCAAAAATATTAAAAAAAAAATAATATTTTATATTTTATATTAATATATTAATTTAATATTTCGTGGAAGGGCAGAATAATTGTGTTTCTAATATTCTATTCGTGCATTGTATTTGTACCTCTTAATCATATTAAGGAATTAGAAAACACGAACAGTATCACATTTATTTTTTTTAGAACAAACAGTGTCTTCTGAAAAAAGTCGCTACAAGCATCATTGTTATATAAAACAGATTGTCATCTTTGGGAATTCCGCTGTCAAAGGAGTAACCTGTGCTGGTCTTTTTTATCGATTGTTAGAATGTCTAAGTCTTTTTTTTAAAGGAAAATGGGGAGGGGGGGGGTGGGGGTTAGACATATTATTTTAATTGGCAGGTACAAATTGTTTGCAAGTCTGAACATGCTCTAATAAATACATATCAGTACAAAAATTTTAATAAAAACGAAAACACTTCCCTTTTTCGCTTTAGTATTTGAATAATAGAGGGGCAGAACTTTCGGTGTTTCGTATTTGTTGTACTATTAGTATATGCAATTAATTGATAATTAAGATATACACAAACCTTTCATTATTTGACCAGTATAGCTAATGTTATGTGTGTGTGTTTTCTTGCAGATACATTGACAGTGCAAGTTCCAAAGCCTAAGTACACTGTGTACTATGGACAACATGTTACTTTGAAGTGCAGTTTTGAAGGGGGTCCACCAGCAATTGACGTTGCATGGCACAAAAGTCTTTGTAAAAACTGTGATAAAATTAGTGTTCCTGATACTAACAATTCTAAATACATTCCACCAACTGTCAAAGTCCCATCTCTGACTATCTTGAGTGCCGACGGAAACGACAGCGGGTATTATACCTGTGAGGCAAAGGGATACAATGGAAGGAAAGTGGAAAGTCCGTGTATTGAATTAGTTGTTATAATATTAGGTGGGTATATTGATTGGTAAAGCATACCGTTTTGTTAAAAAAAAATTAAAGCAATCAGCTATTATGAACTAGTAATTCTTATAAAATATACACGTGTAGACGAATATCTTCTACAATGAGACATACAGGCTATATTTGTGTATTCCATGAATGACAACAACAACGTTGTATTGAAACAAGAAATTTTACAAAAAAATATACAGTTTAGTACAATTTATATGATAATTTATTATATATTTATTAAATGAAAAGAAATTTTAGGCATACCAAAATTGAAACTATAACCGTTGATTTGAACTTTACCATTTTACCGTTATAATGAACAGATCAAAGAATCACATTTCTATCGTAGAAGTATAATTACTTGAAAACTTTGTTCGATTATTTATATTAAAATTTGACATGGGAAAATTATCATCATTACTGATCTTTAAAGAATAAGTAACTGTGGTCAAGTGTTGAGATTTGATTGTGAAAGATATGGTATAGGATCGTTATTGAAATGTTACCAAAAAGACGAATGCAGCGCTAGCTCCAGTTAATAATATCTTTCAATCAAGTTTAAAGACAAATATTGGGGAAATGTATTTGTCCGTCAATATGGTCAAACGTTATGATCAGTATCAGAGAAAAAATGTCACGTAAACATGTTAAAAGTACACCATTTTAATAAAAGTACAAAAGACAGATTGCTTTTGGAAATATCAGTGACATAGATGTAAACAAACATTTTTTTATTTATTTTTTTATTTTAATTTTTTAAAAGCAACCATGGCCAGTTAGTTATTCGGTATTCAAATTTTCTTATTTGAATATAATAAAAGCAATAAACATTCGATAACATTCAAAGTATGATAGTAATAAGTGAATAGTTGGGAAATCGTAGAGATATATAATCCTTTTTTGTGACCAATTAAATTTATCGTTAATTCTGGTTTTCTGCAAGTATAAATCCTTATTTCATTCAATTATTTTTTTTATGACCAACAGATTTTTTTATCAAAATTATATACTCAAGAAGAACATTAAAGTTATGATATTTAAGAAATAAAAAGAAACCATCCCTCTACATGTAGTCAGATAAAAAATAAATAAACATAAACAACTGTGGACAACCAAAATAGAAAATACAACGTTTGAATCACTAAATATTCAGCTATATTCATGGACGAGGGCCAAGTGATTGACTAGATCTTTCTGATTGACATAATATTATGCATACAGTTAGTTAATAACATATGTAGATATAAATGACATCAAAAGGATATTTTGATAAAACTGTTCTCTTCTTAGTTTTTGTGGGTTCAAAGAGCAAGTTTGATATTCCAAATGTATAGAGAAAAGCAATCAGAGCTAGGTAACAAACATAGAGACGCTACTTGTCTTTCAATATCCACAAAATTGGATTCCATTGTCGATAGGGGGATGTCACCATCATTTAAGTGATCTCCAGCTGGTTTTCGCAATATATTAAGAATATCAAACTGGCATTTTGAGTTCTCAGTAAAATTTAAATCACGTTTGTATCTTTATATTAACTATCTGCATACTATTGGAAAGATTGGGAGATCAAAAATGGAGGGCGGGGTCTCACCATAGCCCTGTGCCTTAGTCCTAATTTTTTGGAAATTTCTAGCTGAGAGTGAATCTGAGCCTGTCGTAAAAAAAGACAAAAAGTTAACCCAACTATCCAAATTACATTTGGATTTATAATGTTTTAGATTTAAGGACAACGATAATATACGACGGCTTGAATAGGGTCATAACACGATATCTTATATATCTATCAACTCCTCCTAGCAATGACCATCATGATTTTAATGTTAACGAATATTTTTGTTTTGTATGATTTCCAACGATCTCCAGATAAGGAGATGTATCAGTCAATTAAACAAGCGTTTCTAATCCCGATTAAAACATTTCAATACTCTCATTTGATTGAAGCGGCGTTACAAATGTTGCAAATAATGAATATATCCTCTTTAGCATCATAAACACTGCGTCCTCTACCAACAAGATCTTTTTTGTCTCAAAAAGATTCAGATAAAAAATAAATATGAAAAAAACGTATGTATGTCAGCATGGTCAATACGACCTGGACTGTGTTGAAACAGTTAGTTGAAGCGGTATTTTTTTAAATGAAAGTAACTTGAGAAAGTTACAAGATAGCATATAAAAAATATGTTGTTTTTGAGATTTCATATTACTTTTTATGCTGAATAGTTTATTACGCATAGCATGTTCTCAGAAGACATGTTATAATATCTACCATAAAAGAAGGAGGTTTGGTATGCCACAAAACCAGGTTCAACCCACCATTTTTTCCTTTGAAAATGTCCTGTACCAAGTCAGGAATATAGCCATTGTTATATTATACTTCGTTTCTGTGTGTGTTACATTTTAAAGTTGTGTTTCCGTTGTATCGTTTTTTTTCACTTATTTTTGAGTGTGAATTCACATTACTATAAGACGGGTCTCGGTACTTATCTATCCCAAATTCATGTTTTTGGTTTTGATGTTAAATGTTATTCTCATAAGATTTTGTCTAATGCTTAGTCCGTTTCTGTGTGTGTCACATTTTAATGTTTTGTCGTTGTTCTCTATTTATATTTGATGCGTTTCCCTCGGTTTTAGTTTGTTACCCCGATTTAGTTTTTTGTACATGGATTAATGAGTTTTGAACAGCGGTAAACTACTGTTGCCTTTCTTTATACTTCCAATACTTTAATCTGATTCGTTATCTCAAAAATGCTTTGACATCTTACGGCATATACTGTTTCCTCACCGCTTGATGCAAATTACAGAATCGTTTTCTATTTACATTTTTGATTGAATTATACACGTAATGTTTTGTCGTAAAGGTCTTATTTGTCTGTTCAATGTAAGATGTATTGAAATGCGAATGTTTTTTCATTGTATATGATTAGTTCATATTGTATTTCTTTACTTGTCTATTTCAGAACCATTTTCTGTTCAAATTGATCCGCAATATCGTGTTTTATTTGGTGAAAATGTGAAATTGAAGTGTCATATATCAGGAAAACCCAGTCCGACGTCATTTCTTTGGAAAAAAGATGGAAAAGACTTATCTAATGCATGCGATTATAAATATGTAGCATCAACTGTAAATAATCCATATTTAACAATAATCAATGCTGATAATGATGATGGTGGTACATATACATGTTATTTTTATAAAGAAAATAATGATTTGCTTAAAAAGGCACACACACTGCTGTCAGTTATCTATGGTAAGTATAAGGTTGGCATTATGCAATTATTATGTGTTGCATCTTATCATACACTCTATTACATTATGCATTTGGTAACTCATTTTAAAGATACAACTGGACCTAAATACAGATTGGTGCAGTCCTAACCTGTACAAAAGAAAACTTGAATCAGACTTGTTGACTGCTTTCCAAGTTATTTTGAGAAATACTATGCAGATAACCAAGTTAACTACGTTGTTTGTAAAACACACATATGGTCTGCCTTTTAAGGACTGCTTCAGACTAATTTTACCTAGGGCTTCCTAAATATTTGTATTGCATCGTAATGCTGTTGGTGGGAAGTCTAGTGTCAAAATATTACCTACCTCCCTTGTAAACACTGAAAACGTTACAATTTTTTTCTCAGTTTTACTAAGAAAGTATTAGTTATAGATCCACACGAAAACGATCTGGGAAATATTAACAATAAATAGGAATTGAAATAAAAGTGAAACTTCAATCCAATGTTATTTTTTTTCTAACCACTGTAAAATTGCCAACAACGAGTATAACAGACTTTAGACGCTTTGAGTAAATTTGGGTTAGCATACTCCTATGCGATTAAAAAAAAGCAGCTTCAATTGATTATGTTACTACTAGCTGTATAACTTCCTGGAACATGCCAATTATCTGCATATGTATCATCGGCTGATGGCACTAGAACCAGTCCTCATTTTCATATATTGACATCGGTTTTTATGTCTTGTTTTACGGTATAGTGATATAGTGGTAAAATCATTGTGTGTACGTTTCTGTTTATTTGGTTTAGGCAAATAAAGTTAATGTACAAAAATGACAAATTTGTTTTTTTTTTCATCTATAAATAGAAATATTCTGATAATGATACCAGTGACGACAGTGAAGTTTGAACATAATCTGAGTTTGATGATAACATACATTGTATTAAAGGTTTATAATATTTTGTTGAGGCAAAAAAAAGTTAAATTGCAGAAACTACATTTTTTCAATTTTTATTATTAAGAGGACTTTATTAAAGTGACGCCACCAAATTTGAACTTGATGTTAGATTTTTGGGATAAAAGCATCATGTGAACCTGTTCTGGTATTTTTTTATATCCATATGTAATTGACATTTTTTTTCCCGTCAATTTACCAGTTTAATGCGCGATATCAACATTTAGTATGCTAAATTTATGATTTTGTAGTGGTTTTTGGTAATCTGTTTGACTGTTTAACACTGTTTACAACTTTTGTGTGTTCAACTTAACATGATATTTTATAAGGGCGAGAAATTGTCAATTAAATTCATAATCAAGTATTTATAAATTGAAAACAACACGTTTAATAATTTCTTGCATCCGAAGCGTTTTACTGGATTTACCTTCATCAGGAACGCCCAAAGCCAAACATTTGAATTCCGAAGATGAATAAGGACCGAAAATCGTTTAAGAGCTATATGTCAAAAATACCTAAAAATAAATATCCAATTCATCTAAAGCCAACTTTGCCTGAGGGAGTTCAGGTTAATAATAATTTCAAAATCTATAAACAGACAATTTTAATAAAGTTTGTTAAATCATGTCAATACCGAAGCACTGACTACTATAAACGGTCCTGGTTATTGGAATACTTGTGTAAACATGTTTATGGGAAATTGAATTGATTTAACTTAAACATATTTTTTATAGTTAATTGGGAAACAAGATATTACAACTTATATAAAAACCCTTTCCACTTTGCGGGTGCGAGTGCTGCCTTGTGGCGACAATAGCTATCTCTTTTTCGAATTCGAAATATACAATGGTGTCTTTTGCATGCAAGAGCTATTGCTCCTGTTTAACACGTATGAGCCATTTGTCCTCCCTTTCTGACGGACTATCATCGGTTCTCAAGACCATACTCGCAAAATGTGTCATGGGAGAGCCGAAAATTAAGTCTCTAAAATTTTCTCCCCCAGACGGGGATCGAACCAGGAACCTTTGTGTTTCTAGTCCGATGTGATAACCACTATACCTCGGCTCTTGAATTGCCTGGTAGTCCTTTCCGTTGTGCGTTAGATGTTTGTGGACAGTGTGGCGGTCATGTGCATGACTGGTCTTTATTCCTATAATAACTATTGATTTAAGGCAAATGTTTTGTAATTTTTATTATTTCTCACAAAAATATTCAAAAATTAATATAAAAACTTTAAACTTAAACTTGGTCTGCATAAACTTTTGATTTCATTTAAAAGTTTTCAAATATTTTCACATCTTCGAAATTAAGTGCTACCGTAATTGTCTCCAAATAAATTTACCTCCTATGTTAAACACGGTATACTCTTACGTTAAATTCTCCAACTTGATCAATTTACTTTAACTATTTACAAATGAATGGGTTTTTTTCATTGGATAACTTCGATGAGAAATTGAAAACTTTTGAGAAATTGGGAAATTGTGAAAAATTGGAATGCCACCGGGAATAAGAACATATTGGGTGAGGCAAAAAGTTGACGTTGCAACAAGACACCTCAAAAGTTGTTGCGATGAATCTTAACATACAGAGAGTGTGGTTCAAACAAAATATATAGTTAATCGCAACCTATTTCTATTGCATCGAAATATTTTCATTTTAAAAAATCAATTACTCCTCGAAAACGGAAAACATTCATTTACAATAAACTTAAGTTTGGTCATTACTGAAGGTTATAAAAAAATTGGAAATGGGGAATGTGCGATAGAGACAACCCGACCATAGAGCAGACAACAGCAGAAGGTCACCAACAGGTCTTCAATGCAACGAGAAATTCTCACACCCGGAGCCGTCCTTCAGCTGGCTCCTAAATAAATATATACTCGTTCAGTGATAATATATGCATTTTTAAGTTTTGCGTTCATAGAAATAGTGTAAAATAAACAAATCAGAAACGCAATTTAAGTTTCACCCTGACTTTATTTTTTTAGATCAATTAATCACTCAATATCATTCAAATTGTTAACAAATAGTCTTTGGTATGTTTGCAAAATTGAATGTTAATGGGATGTCTTACAATCCATTTTCCGCTACAGACCAATAATACGCCTTTTCACACTCTATACAAACTCTCTGAGATTTGATTGAGAAAGTCTATTTCATTCATTAACAATTACCACTCTTAAATCGCCATGAATTTTCAAAGGTGGATCTCTGCGATTGAGATTTCTGAACATGGCATCCTAGACATGTTCGAAAGGGTTCACATCTTTAGACACGGAAGGCCAAAAGATAGTTTCAAAAACTTTTTGCTTTTTGTACGCGTTTACCCTCCCTGTCCTGTGCGATCTAACGTTTTCGTCAATGTACAAGGGTCTTGACGAAAGTGGGTGATCAAAATGAGGGTTATAATGTGTCTTAAGGCCAACTCCCTTTATGTTTGTCCATTAATGTTACCCTGCAGGATATGCATAACCAGCTTACAACGGTATGTGAAGCAACCTAATCCTGTAACACCACCAACACCGAATTCATTCGTTGGGCAGATGTTGTTTTGGTCAAAGGCGTAGTTGATTTCCCGCCAAATTCTGCCGTCTACTGGTCGTAACAGAAGCAAACCGACTCTCCTCATACCATCAATGTTATTGACAGCTTATCATGTTCCAGTATTGATGGTCATAAACTTATTAAAACCTGATTAGACGGTGCTTAGCTGATATGGCAACATACTGTGATCTTATGTTGCCTCTATGAAGTCGAACATTAACACGAACACATGGAGGCCAGTGGTGTCTAAGCTGTGGGGCATGGATAAATGGGTTGACTTTAACTCGACGAATAAGCAATCTGTCACCACGACGGGTAGTTAAACGGGGTATTCCGGACACTTGGCTATCAAGTAATGTTCCTGTGTCAACATGCTGTTGTAAAAGTCGTGTGATTGTATATTGAAACGGTTACCTACACTCCACAGAGAGTCATATAGTAAACAAACATATCACAACCACATCAAAACTTAGGGCTAATTCTGAACATTTAAAGGTCCCTACTATGTATTGGCTACCTAAAAAATTAAATATCGTTTCATCTCGGCCTCTAATAAATGTTCTACAACTAATCTCTAAGTGCTTTTAACAAGTTCATTAACTACTATTAAAGAGCTTATCATAAACTATTGTAATAAAATATATGAACATAGTGGTAAAACTATTTCATTAACAAAATATTCTTTGGTTGTTTTAAATAAATCACGTGCTTTTGATGGTCCTTTTGATTCTGTTGACAGTTTTGATTTTTCCAATCTTAACACTACACTTCCACACTATCTTATCAAACAAAAGTTTTCCTATTTAATTAAATGGTCGTTTGAAATTGGTAAAGCTGAATGCAAATACATTTGCTGCAACTCATTTGTAGCCTTCTTCTCTAATGAGAAAGGTAAATATGCTAAATATACTTACTGGAGGTGTAATGAGATGATTGAAGCTGTTAATTTTCTCATAAATATCCTTGATGCTATTAATGTACGTTTCGGCAACAAAGATTATCGACAGGTTGTTGGAGTCCCTATGGGCACTAATTGTGCCCCTTTAATTGTTTTTGTACTGTTACGAATCACACTTTATGACTAAAATTAGTAAACACCCGTCGAAATTGCATTTAATTGATAAATTCAACAACACTTACCGTTATCTTGATGATAATTTTTCGTTTAATAATCAAGATCAAGAAGTTTCTCAAGATATACTGCTGAAATTTACCCCAAGGAACTTTCTTTAAGAAAATCAAAGGTAAACGGTTATAACTGTCTTTTCTTAGATTTAGATATTTCGGTTTTAAACGTGAAACTCCACGCTAAAAAATTACGACAATAGGGGACGAGTTTTCGTTCCTTATTGTTAATTTTCCATTTCTAGATGTGATGTTCATTTGGTACAACCTTAGGGTGTTTATATTTCACAGCTCGTTTGCTATGCCTTTGTCTGTTGTGACGTTTTTGATTTTAACGAACGTAATCTATGTATTACTGGTAAATTATTATACCTAGGATATCGTTTCCATAAATTACTAAAAACATTTACTAAATTCTTCTATAAATATAAAGATTTGGTTTTGAAGTTTGGTTGTACCAAACTTATTTCAAACGCGATAGCACATCCTAATTTGTTATTATATAAAATGTTATTAACCGTTCCCGGGAATTTAGAAATGATCCTTGTAAACTGATCGCTCCTTTGAATGAACTTATTCAAAAGGTTACCAATTCAACACTGTAGTAATATCATTGAACGTTGTTTTTATCGGTACATGTATAATTATTGATTTTGTTATCAGTAAATTAAAAACAAACTAAATATTACTAGTATGTTATATACATATGCACATTCATGGATCTTCAATCTTTCGAAACCTGTATCTTGGCATTGTACAAGGTCATATTTTCTCTGACTGTTTATGACATCTTTACACTAAATCCATTGGACGTTGGATGTGTACGGATTTTTTATATGTAACAACAAGTTGCTTGACGGGTTAATCGGAGTTCAATCTTTTAGGTCGTAATGATTTTATAGTGTATGTTAAAGACAATTCATAACTTATAACAAACATTGATATTTTTTACGAAATAGTTAAAAAGATATTGCCAGTTATATTAAAGTGATACTTAGTTTTGACGAACTGTATATGTTCTCATATCACGAAACATGTCAAACTTCCGCAATATGACCAGGTGCGGATGCGAACTAATGCGACCCGCACAACAAAAAGGACAAGCGTTTTACCGACGACCAGATGAAGACCACTGGATGACAATATGTCTATATACCAGTCAAAAAGTCACACATCTATTTCATCATGTAACAGTCTTTAAAATGAAAATAGAAAATTGCCACATAGCTAAATAAGTCCTGACTTAGATTATTTAAATCTAAACAAATAAACTAACATAACGATTCTACAGATATAGTTAAGTTTGTATAACATTCGAAATTAACAACGAGGGTCGGTTGAAAACGTTTCATTTCTGGGAATCGACATGTCAGCTTGCTTGAAGGTTGATTACGATACCATAGTAACGGACTTGCGTTGCTTGTCCTTTATTCCTGATAGACAGTTGCTGCTTATAAGATTGTTTTAATGGTAAAGTTGGATAAACCCTATGAATGTTTACAAAATTATAGTCCTGTCTGCTCCATATCTTAACTTATATCTCGTTATAAGTTAGTTAGGACTAAACTTTAATCCGAATATTTTTAAATCAGATGATGAAAAAGAGGCCAAAATTGAACAAAAAATAACGTGTCAGTTAAGACTAAACTTTAAATGATTAAAAACGTGTATGAATTATATGACGAGTTGATTGTCCGTTATTGAATAACTGTTTTCTAAATGACGATGTATATAATCATATCGTCGTTACCACAATACCGCCGTTCGTTTCCTAGCTGACTGTAACCTACCGATTGCATATCACCAGGTTTGTACTTACATGAACAACACGATTGCTGCATGTTGACAAGAATCTTCTTGCCCTTTCAGAGCACACGAGGTCAACTTGTGTTAAGATAACTATGTTGTGTTAAGATAACTATGTTTTTATGTTCAGGCGCTATCTTTTGCCTATCTTTTGAGGAAGTCTGTATTGACATAAAGACACCCTTTTATTGGTGCCATTAGTTCTCAACCTCTTCAGGTAGTTAGATATGTATCTTGATATCTAATATATATATATATATATATATAATTCCATTGCAATTAGAATACGGATAAAAAATAGCAAAATCTACGCACCCCACCAGAAAGTAAAGTTACCATGCTCGCTTTTTTGTACGATTCCCAAAGCAGTGTTCTTAGTTTGTTTGTACTACTTTTTTTTATAAATTTGTAGTCTTAAATAGAAAAATGTTTGAAAGTACGCCATTTTCAATCATAAAATTGCGGGTTGTTTTGTTTCAATTTTGGCCTATTTTCCATCATCTGATTAAAATATATTCGGATTAACTCTAAATATGAAATTAGTTTTATGATTATTGCCGAATCGTCGTTTCTTAAATATATTTCAGTTGTGTTGTGATAAATAAATAAGCAATCTTATAAGGTAAAGAATAAATGTACATGTGTAGAATTTTGCATGTTTATTGTAGAAAAAATATCAGTTAAAGTTAATAACACATTATACAATGTGCAACTACATCGCTCAGTCACTCTTAAATGCAGTGTATCTGGTACGCCGTCTCCATACTCAGTTTCCTGGATTAAAGTTACAGATGGGACAGAGACAGTTTTAAAAAACATGCCATTTCAGGAAGGTATAAATATTTACGAGATATCAATCGACAATGCAACGGACAAGGATGCTGGAATATACCAATGCAAAGCTATGTCAAAGGAAAGAGAAATACAGAGTGAAAATATTCATGTGTTTGTATTTGGAGGTACTATATGCTATATTCTTTTAGGAATAATAAAATCAGCTTGCTATATATTTCATAAGTCCAAATCACTTTTCTTGATATACCTTAATCAAGACTGTCAAAAGCCGAATATTTTAAAGCTAAGTTTGTTTATTAACCTTTACAGTTGTGGAGTTATATGATCAAATGTGTATGAAAATAATCATATTCACATAGGTTCTACATTGCACGAAGGAGTTGAAATTGTGGTACCTTTGATTTTTAGATTGATGTTACCTTTTTCATTTATCGTGTTTGACTTTAATGGGGATAAAAATAGTTACTGCTCTTTTTTGTTTTAATTTAACACCAATTTCGTATATGGTAGTTGTGTTGATGTATACAGGAGAGAATACTCCCAGTTCCACATACCTTCCACATGAAAACTAAAAATCGTTTTCAATTTCGAGTACTGCATACTAATATTCTATCTCACAACCTCACTGTTGAAAAATTGTGACGACAAAATTTCATACTCAACGAAATAATTTCGCAAAAGAAATATAAGAATTCAATTTCATCCATCTTGTTGACTTTTTTCGTGTTTCTTTTACTCTACCTGATCAGACAATATTCGGAATTCACCATGAACTCGTTTCGACTTTGTCAGAAAATCACCAATCAGTCGAGTGCGTTTTATAACTGTAGGCAACAATGGACTAATTAATAAATTGATTGTATTATTTTATAAAATGATTGTGTTAAATGGCGTCACATGCCATCTTAAGGATTCATAACATTATTGTTTTACAACTTTATAAGGAAAAAGATTGATAATATATTTCGGCTAAATATAATTAAATATAATATTATACTATCTTTATCTAAACAAATTTGATAGTATTTATATCAAATTTCAATGTAAAGTAAAAAAAACAATATAAGCACATATAACTAATTTGCAACTTACACCATTTGATTAAAAAGACGACTGTTTGTTTATATATTATAAGTAATGAAAAGACGTGGATACACAATAGTTCCTCACAAACGTACCTAAAAATAAATTGGAATTGTAGGTTCTATCAAGTAAACAGATCATTCTCACCAAATTCTACTTTTAACAATTATATTAACATTTTCACTAGGTTATCAGACAATTCTAGACTCTTTCAAACTAGCATCAGGTAAGTATGATATTCGTCGTTCTAAAATATAAGAAAATAGGTAGACTTTGCAATGGGACAACTCTCGACAAGAGACCAAATGACACAGAAATAAACAACTATAGGTCACCGTACAGTCTTCTACAATGAACAAAGCCCATACCGCGGCACTTGTATATCCAAACAACAAAAAGACACCAAGTAATGATCTGAGTGTAAAAGTCTATTAAGTGTATGCACCATAGGACTGTATCGCATTTTAATAATGTTTCAAACCTTTTAACATCAACTGCTCATGTATTTCTTTATACTCTTTATACTAATAACAACTATTCATTTGTGTTTCAGTATAATAATGATGATGTTGTACGATTTACAATAAGACAATTATCCACGAGAGTTCGAATGACATGGTTATAGGCAACTATAAGTCACCGTGCGTCCTTCAAAATTGAGAAAAATACACAGGCCTCATTTTGAAACAAGTGAAACAATTAGTTTTGTACATGCTATATAAAATTGAGAATGGAAATGGGGAATGTGTCAAAGAGACAACAACCCGACCAAATAAAAAATAACAGCAGAGGGTCACCAACAGGTCTTCAATATATATAACTATTTTGATCTGAGCGTCACTGATGAGTTTTATGTATACGAAACGCGTGTCTGACGTAAAAAAGTATAAGCCTGGTACCTTCGATAACTATTAAAATATGAAAACTAATGACCTATATTTTTACAAAAAAATACAAAATGATAGATACTACTGGCATTACCAAGTACAACTAATGCATTACAGGCTAACTGTTCCTTTGTCGATGTGTTTTGTTTTGTTAATTCCATCTATAATATTCATGTGTTGTCGATAAGTACAAATATAACAAGATTTGCCATTGAAAGCAATAACGGATGGCACCAATCCCCTATTGCCAGGATAACGGCAGCCATTTTAAACATTTCAAAGTCGAAACTCGCATCAAGACATGCCGGTTATCATTACAGTTATGTTTCCAAAATTTGGAGTATTTTGAATATTTTGGATTTTTTGGCCGTTTCCAGGGGCCATTTTGGAAATTCCAAAATTATATTTCAACTCTACACATGCCATTGAATATTTTTGTAAAGTTTCATAAACTTTGGTTCATTTTTTTTGTAGTTTCCATGGTAACGGTAAAAAGTAAAATCACAAAAATACTGAACTCCGAGGAAAATCTACTTGGAAAGTCCATTATCACATGGCAAATACAATAGCCATTTTGAAAATTTCAAAGACAGATCCCACATTGACTCATTACATGTTTCATACCCATAAAGTTTATTTGGGTTTAATATAATATTCTTTAGGAAAAGGCGGCTTTAATGTTTTTTTTCCCATAGGGCCAATGTTAAACTTTCGCCCTGTTTCCATGACAATGTCGGTCATTTTGGAATTTCTAAATATTGTCGGTACAATAGGGCATACCAAGGAACATTCCCATAAAGTTTCATCAAGTTGGGTCTTACAATGAACGATTTGGATTTTTTTTGATTTTTTTAGTTTCCTTTGTAACGTTGGCCATCATGCACATTCCAAAGTCCACTACACAACTTATCATGGTGGTCCTTATTATAGTAGAGTTTCATCAACATTGATTCTTCGGATTTCAAGAAATAAGCTGGACAAAATGTGTGGAAGAAAAATAATAAGAAAAAAAAAGAAACGTAGAATAACAATACGTCACCCAAACTCCGTTGAAGGTGCCATAATAACAAAATTACTGAACTCGAAGTAAATTATTACAAAATGGAAGTTCATTAATCTGACTATATCAAACGTTCGACAATATCAAACAAGGGAACAAACGAGAAGCAACTGTCAAATTCTATACAAGGTACTTATAAAACGTTTCATCACAATAACAATACCTTTCGAGTATATTTCAGTTTGAGTTATACAGTGTTATGATGAGGTTAACAAAAAAGTTTTCAAATATTTGTATAAAGTGGAGCAATCCAGCAATCGGCTAATATTTTATATAGTGCATTGTTATCTAATGTTAGTATGTGCAAATATTTATATAATACGGATTTGGTTAATAGCTTCATCATTACAATCTTAATTAAACATTTTATTCAAAATTTTCCCTAGGTAATCAGACACAATCATCAGGTTAGTATACTTATCATTGATGCAGAAGGCAATTTAATATATAGCATTGTGTTATATTATTTTTGATTATATTTTAATCCTTTTAATATCAACTGTTCATTTGTTTTGTGTATTTATTACAATAATCAAAAAAGACAAAAATGGTCCTTAAGCTGTTGTGTACTCTTTGGTCGTGTTGTTGTCTTATTGACACATAACACGTTTCCATTCTGAATTTGATACCAAATGAAAACTGTTTTATATTTTATATTGAATAAATATATTTACTGATAAACAAATAGTATATTTATACATGTCTAAATTGAAAACAACGTTCAAAACTATATGATAATTGCGTTGAATATAAACCGCAATATTTATATGTGTGCATGCAAAACAATTTTGTTTTGTAGAAAAATACACCATAAACAACATGTTCCAAAATACTTAATTGGTGAAAAAAGTATATTTTAACGAAACGAATTTGTCTAACAGGTCGAACAAAGAATGTTCATAAACCTTACTGATTTCCATGACGATCGCCAAATAAACGGATAACCAGATTTTTAAACTTAATTATCAATTTAATAACAAAGAGAAAACTATAAATTTGCGGAAAAGAATAAATACCGCAAATATACTAAAATATATTTTTATATATAAATATATACGTCAGTGCTACTTGATTTATTTCATTTTACTGTGGGAAGTTTATCCGTTCGCTCATCATAGACTAGTCCATCTGTAGACAGGTGTTTTTGGATAAATTAAACATTGGAGTGTCCAGTTATGGTCATTGGTCCGGTTAAAATATGTAAACAATATATATGTATTCGCAAAATAGATGATGACACACAGCAGTATTTTCTTGTTAAGCAACTTTTTAATAAAAAATGTAAAATTTGTAACATTTTGGAATGTGTGGATTTGCAAGTAAACTATGTCGACATCACTTGCAAAATATGAATTTCACGGTCGTTATTTTATAATTTCTTCCTTAAATTCCGACTGGGTTATTTTTTTTTTTTTTGGAGGGAAGGTGCACGGGGATACGTTGCAAATAGAATTTGATCTTAGATTAAGGAAAGAAACGTAGGGTCTAAATATAGTATTTTTTTATATTTTTTTTATATATAAATCACGTTTCAAATAAATCTCAAAAACCGTAATGAACGAATGTTATCACACGTGCTATTCAAATTAAATAGAAATAACAGATGCTTTAAGCTCTGGTCATACCTTACCTGATAGCACGAACGGACGCTAAACGGAAGAAAAAAAATTGTAATCCGTTTGGAATCAGATGACGTACTGACCAAAAACAAACAGACGCGTAACGAATGCATAACGGACACACACAGGATATGCAACGTACGAGAAACGGAAACGTAAAGGACAGAACGGATGTTTGACAAGTTCCGCATGTAAAACGGGAGCGTACCGGATAAAACGGATGAACTAGATATGAGGAAAAGTAAAGGCAACAAAATTATTGCAAAATAACACCCATAAGGGTCCAGCAATACAAACAAACAATTATACATTTTAAATGAAATGCAATACAATGTAATACAATAATAAATGTAAATCGGATGTAATACAATACAATAATAAATGTAAATCGCATATATTCAAGACGTTTCCTTGATACTGGCTTTGGTTTGTTCTTCAAAATGCTGCAAAAGGGTGTAGTGTCTTGCCTGAATAAGAGCTGCTTTATAGTGGCGACGTGCTCTTACTCTAAGATCAATTATGAATATTAAGCATTCAGACACTCAATGAATCTGAAAAACCAATAATTGGCATGTATAACGCGAAATTTTCAATTGGCATTATCCGTTATACTTCCGGTAGAAGTGCGTTTCTCATCCGTTCAACATCCGTTTTATCCGTTATACGTCCTGTAGAATTCCGTTGGTGAATTTTCCTACCGGACCTCTAACGGATGAATAACGTTCAAGTAACGGATACAAAACGAAAATTGAACAGACGAGTACCGTAAAAATCAGATGCTTATCGGATGTACAACGGACACTTCATCCGTTGAACATGTTGAACGTCCATTCGTAATTATGCACATGCTAACAATTTTCCACCGGACAAATTACAACTATCATATTAACAAATGGGAACGTACAAATAATACATAAAAATGAAGGTCATGGCTCTTTCACTTAACTTATCTGTCCCGATTTCTACGAGTTCTGATTTAATTGGTTTATCACTATCACGATCCGGTAAACGTTGGCAACAAACTCGAAATTTTATTTGTTTGCGATCAACAACCAATAGCTGACGATAATACGTTATGTATGACAGAGAAAAACAAAACGTGCACGCAAGACGAATTTTAGTATACATCCATACATTGGTTCCTAGTTTCAAGAAACTTCATTTTTCTTTAAAAGTATTGAATAACATGGTTTGGAGCGGATAATTAACTGAATATACGAAAACAGGACTTTTGTCATTAATTTATAAGAATAAGGGTAACAGAAAAGACTTGAAACAATGGAAACTCATAAGTTTGATATTATTATGTGTCGATTATAAAATTCTTTCCAAATTAAGAAAAAACTGAACAACAGAAATTAATAAACTAGTACTAAATAATAGTCAAACAGGCACAGGATCTGAAAAAAAAAACTTATACCAGACAGCCTATTATCAATTGAAAGCAATTTGGAGTATATGGATTTGAATGAAATTAGTGGTAAATTTAATGGTGACCATGAAAAGACTTTCGATTGTTAAACACAAATTTATTATACAACTATTAAAAGCCATTAATTTTCATTTGAATTTCATCAGATTGATTTAGAGAATTTACACCGACATAACGAGTAAATCTTCAAAACGTTTGTACCATCTTTACCATTGGACATCGAAACCCATAATACTCAACGAACTCGTCCGAGCAGATGGTTTAAAATCCATTAAAATAAAATCGGATAACAATGGTTTTAAAGACTGACCTTTAAAACGACGCCTTTTGTTATAATGATTATATTTTGTTTCTATTGATAAAAAATTAAACGGTGGCTTCATAAAAAACGAGGTGGAACATATTCCGTAAAGTAACTAAGAAAAAAACTCAAACTAAAATATTTTATATAATGGTACCAAATAAACCTAGTTGGTGTATTCCAAATATACATTTTCAGGTATAAAGACACACATAATACATGTACATAGGCGCCATAAAATGATCGAAAGACCTAATATATTCCAAAAAACAAATTTATTCAATAAATGAAGTTGAGAATGGAAATGTGGCATGTGTATAAAAACGACAACCAACCAAAGAGCTCAAAAATAGTCAACGGTCACTAATGGGTCTTCAACACAGCGCGAAAATCTCGCATCCGGCAGCAAGCCTCACTGGTCTTTGAAAAAATTTGTACTAGTTCAGTGAAAATAGACGTCATACATATAAATAAACTAAAATTTAAAAAAAAACATCAAGACCAACACAGGACATAGGCTTTTAATGTAACTTGCGCAAACATGCAATGGAGTTGAACAAGTTTTGTGAGCTTTAATTTTCCTCCTTAAACTCAAGCGCAAGATAAAAACAAATACACAACAATACGCACAGTAAAACTCAGCTGAAAAGAAGTCCGAGTAAGATGTCAGTAGTTATCAAAAGTACCAGGATTATAATTTAGTACGACAGACGCGAGTTTCGTCTACATAAGACTCATCAGTGACGCTCATGTCAAAATATGTATAAAGCCAAACAAGTACAAAGTTGAAGAGCATTGAGGATCTAAAATTCCAAAATGTTGTGCCAAATATGGCTAAGGTAATCTATGCCTGGGATAAAAAAAAATCCTTAGTATTTCAAAAAATTCAAAAGATTTGTAAACAGGAAATTTATAGAAATGACCACATTATTGATATTCATGTCAACACCGAAGTGTTGACTACTGGCTGGTGATACCCTCGGGGACGAAACGTCCACCAGCAGTGGCATCGACCAAGTGGTGTAAATAGTTATCAAAAGTATCAGGATTATAATTTAGTACGCCAGACGCGCGTTTCGCCTACATAAGACTCATCAGTGACGCTTATGTCAAAATATCTATAAAACCAAACAAGTACAAAATTGAAGAGCATTGAGGATCTAAATTCCAAAAAGTTGTGCCAAATATGGCTAAGGTAATCTATGCCTGGGATAAACCAAAAAATCCTTATTATTTCGAAAAATTCAAAAGTTTTGTAAACAGGAAATTTATAAAAATTACCTCATTATTGATATTTATGTCAACACCGAAGTGTTGACTACTGGGCCGGTGATACCCTCGGGGACAAAACGTCAACCAGCAGTGGCATCGATCCAGTGGTGTTAATAGTTATCAAAAGTACCAGGATTATAATTTAGTACGCCAGACGCGCGTTTTGTCTACATAAGGCTCATCAGTGACGCTCATGTTGTATCCAAAATTCCAAAAATCCGGTAAATAGTCTATTCGGTAGGTCACATTCATAAAGGGAAGGGGATTGCAGATACGACGTGAGGAACATATCCGATACCATTTGTGGAACGGTTATTCCATAACGGTCAACCAACTCGTGATGGCGTCCGTAAAATTTACGAAGGGATGATTTCAACTTCACCATTTGGAACTCTTGGTTTAATAGCTTCCTTGTGATTAGCATCCCTCTATCAAGAAAATCATGATAGGAAATGCAAGCACGGGAATATCGTATTAATTTGGAGATATAAACCCCGTATGCAGGTGCTGCTGGAATGTTGCTACTTAGAAATGGAAAGCTCACAATTGGAAAGCTGAAAATATCTCTTTTGTCGTAAAGTTTGTTTTCAGCCGACTCTCATTGTCAATTTCTAGATGAAAGTCAAGTATGAGGCCAACTTAACTGTATTTGTAGTATCCTTTATCTTTAGCTCGAGTTGAAGAGCATTGGGGATCCAAAATTCAAAAATGTTGTGCCAAATATGGCTAAGGTAATATATGCCTGGGATAAAAAAAAAATCCTTAGTATTTCAAAAAATTCAAAAGTTTTGTAAACAGGAAATTTATAAAAATGACCACATTATTGATTTTCATGTCAACACCGAAATATTGACTACTGGGCTGGTGATATCCTCGGGGACGACACGTCCACCAACAGGGACATCGACCAAGTGGTGTAAATAGGTATCAAAGGTACCAGGATTATAATTTAGTACACCAGATGCGCGTTTCGTCTACATAAGACTCATCAGTGACACTCAAATCAAAATATTTATAAAGCCAAACAAGTACAAAGTTGAAGAGCATTGAGGATCCAAATTCAAAAAAGTTGTGCCAAATATGGCTAATCTATGCCTGGGATAAAAAAAAAATCCTTAATATTTCGAAAAATTGACAACAACAAAAAAACACCAAACAAAGCAAATTAACAATGATACATACATTTTTAAAGGACAACTAGCAGTTACTGTCATGCCACATCCAGACCTCTACTAGCACTAATTAAAAGAGTATGTGTTCATCATATGAAAGTCACACACAATCCTTCCCATTAGAGGTTTAGTAAATAAATAAACACATCATTGAACTGTATGATTAAGTGTGTTTCCTTTCAAAACAAGACATATTTTAAATCCAAAATAAAAATATCATGTTTTTTTTTCAGTTCAGAATTCACAGAAGAATGAGGCAGATCTTAAATACATACCAGGTTTGTCATCTTCTTCA
This sequence comes from Mytilus galloprovincialis, assembly GCF_965363235.1. Classification (NCBI taxonomy): domain Eukaryota; kingdom Metazoa; phylum Mollusca; class Bivalvia; order Mytilida; family Mytilidae; genus Mytilus; species Mytilus galloprovincialis. Next base: position 21,763,611 of record NC_134846.1, read on the forward strand.
AATCGTCGTACTTCTTACATAGTTCATAGGTTTACAGCTCGTTCGCCAAAAACCGTTTTCTCTGTCAGTTAATAAACAACTCTATTGAATCTTCGACTGCACCAGGCTTTAAAGTCCACCATGCATTCGTTCTAAAAGTAAATACGTTTACGTTCTAAAAGTAAATACTTTTACGTTCTAAAAGTAAATACTTTTACGTTCTAAAAGTAAATCAGTAAATACTGTTAGACAATATAAAACGTGAGTGTACGAAGAGCCAGTTCACCTTTTTACAAAACGATAATTGTAAAATTGATTTGAAGTCCAAAAAAGGTTATTGCTTACAAATTCATGACTAAGTCTGAAGCTGATGAAAACTTATTTTGATGTTCAAAGTCATACGATATGAGTAACTTGTTTAAAAGTTTTGAGAACCTTTGATGACTACTTAAAGGTGATGCCTTCGGTGCATATAATAATTCTGACAGTTCTATTTTGTTGAAACTGTGATCAAATATCAAGGAGCATATAAAATATGTATTAATTGTATAACAATGTATCCTATTCAATACCAATAATGTACACATTGATACATGAATCGGATGTGTTTCTTTTTCAAAAGTGTATGTTTGCATTCATATCATCTATTTAGGAAGTACATACAGATAAGGTTCTCAAGGAATTCAATTATAAAAATTATAATAATCACAGTTGAAATCAAGCGTATTTTTTTGTAACTTAAAACTATAATTTACAGTCTCAGTGGTTATTGTTTAAGATTTTACTTTTTTTTCACATTGCCAACTAAGCGGGAGGTTTTGCATATTTTTGAAACCAGTTTTCGTCTGATTTGTACATGTTGTATCAGTCTGGGGTTTCTGTTGTTTGGTTGTTTTATCTCTTATAGTTGATATGTTTCCCTCGGTTTTGGTTTGTGACCTGGATTTGTTTTTTTTCTCAATCGATGTACATGTATGACTGTTCAACAGCGGTATACTACTGTTGTCTTTATTTAAGAGTCACTGTGGTAAACATGGTAAAGTACAAAATCGTCAGAAAATACAGTAAAGTAAGTGTATATGCATTGTGTTTTTATTTTTTATTTGTAGACACTAATTGTTTGGTGAGTATCATCTTTATTTTGATCGATAATAACGAATGTTTAATTCAGTTATATGTATACGGGAATAAAATAATACACTTTAATGTCCAACATCCAAGGTGATAACTTTTTTTTCGGAAGACTTTTTGCCTCCAGGAATGACATCTTTATGAAAGAGTAAACTCGAAAATGATTCAGTACATGCTGACTGTCGTAGTTGCGCATTCTAGACAGGTTTTAGGTATCAAACAAAAACACTGTCACAGATTCTAACACAGTCAGATACATTGATACGGTATCTTTTAAATTCATGTAAACGGTCATGTGAGCGACTTCACGGTTAACACGTTGATGTGATATATGTTTTTCTCCTGTTATGCAGATATATTTAACATAGTATCAAAGAACAAATACTAGCAGTTGATGGTTAATGTTATATTCTTACAGAGTAAGAGACAGAAAATGCCAAAGATAGCAGATATACAAAAATTGAAAGTAGGAATGCAAGTAGGTTTTTCTAGAGCAGCATACAATCATCATGGTATTGTGTCAAATGTTTACGGAAATTCGTACGAAATCATCCATATGACAGGTGACAAAGACACATTGATGGATAAACAATTTCATGGAATAGCGGAAATTCGAAAAGAGAAAAAATATTTCGACGACAAAGGAATGACCTTCTACGATTACGGCGAGTCCTCACTTGACCGAATATTTAGAAGTGTACATGCAATTGGGGATGACAATTCAGTAGAGAGTATTGTTTCAAAGAGAGCATGTTTTCTTTACGAGGCTTTCCAAACATTTCGAAATGAAGTATATTACAAAATGTTTTCATTTAACTGTGAACATTTTGCTAGCTACTGTGCTACAGGGCTGGCTTTTTGTAAACAATAAGATGGATTAGCGATGAAAGAAAACACACTCGCGACAGCTATATTGGACAAAAAGTAAGTAGACGTTCTGTTGATGTTATTCAAGTACTTTAACTGTCCTAAAACAACACTTTATTAACGAGTTTAATGTCCAGAAAAAAACACAGCAGATTGTTTTGATTGATAGAATAATATCTATAATTTGATTTTTGTTTTGTTGTATATTGTTTTGGTCATTTCACTGTATTTTAGCTTGTTTATGGCCTTGGTGTATCTCTACATTTATGGTTTGAATAAGTAACTTTTGATTTATTTAAAAAAATGAATGTTATTTTTAAATTGTGGCTCTGTTCATATTTTCGATGCACATTTCAGCAAAAATCATCGGATTGAGAAAGACATAAATAACACATCATTCTTAAAACTTTCAAACTTTAAGTTGACAGGTTTTAGTTGGAGATTTACCGAGTTTTTCTTTGAAAACAAGATAACATATGATTCACAAATATTATTATATGTTTGAGGCGAAATAATGTATTATTGAGACATGCATGGATATTTGACTTTTATTTATAGTAAACCGAATCCCTTGGACAAGATTTGTTTTCTAGATACGGCCAATTTTGATAGTCATATAACTGTATACAATACTTTTGATAGTTCTATAACTATATACAGTTCACTTCTACTATTCCACACAGGAGAACAAATGAGGTTGATTTATGTGTCAATGTTTTCCCCATTATATTTAATTTGTATGTGAGCTATCGATCTTCTGACGAACGAAATGACATTACTACAATTGTTAATATAATGATATAAATATTTAACACTTGCAGGTACTTTGCTCTACATTTCATTCGAAATCAGATATCATGCGCTACCAATGCTGGTACAGTTGTTACTGTATTTCATAGATCAATAATCAAACTTTATGTCGAGTGAATCGATCAAAAGTAACCAACGCTCTGGTATTATTTTATCCTAAATGTTATTCAGGCTATAGATAGTTGATCCAAACCAGAAGTTTTTTCGAGCGTCATCATGCCTAGTTCCCTGGGTTGACTATGCATGACCTTTACCTCTTTCTAGTTGGTAACTTTGCTGACCCGACTGTTGTAACTCTGATGGCGGACTATCTAGTACACAAGGGTGTCATCAGCTCAATAGTGAGTACTTTGTTACTGATATCATTCATACCAACCTTTTCTAAAATTATCCGTTAATAAATTTATTAATAGTTTTTACTTTCTGAGGCAATATTGGTCTTAGATGGACTTGGTTATTATGTGTACAGTTGTCCTTTCTGGTTTATAGCTCTTCAATATTTTCGGTTCTTATTTATCCTAGGCTCTTTAAAATTCTGCTTGTGAGTGTCCCTGCTGAATACAAATCCAGAAAAACGCTTCAGACGCATGGAATTATTATAACGTGATGTTTTCATTTTTAACATCATCAGGTCGATACCTCTGCTGGAGGACTATTAGTCCTTGGATACCATTAGCTAAGTAGTTGGTTCAATAATCCTTTCTAGAATTGTATGTTTATATTTTTTTAATTGATAAAGACACTAAGGTTTCAACTACCTCGAGGTAGAGTTGGAATTGATTTTGCTGTTTGATTAGGTATTTTTTTCATAATGATTTTCAATTGGTTTTTGTTAAATCCTTGGCTATCTTATATTTGGCTGTCAGGGTTCCTGATGATGGTTGATCCATTAAAGGCCTTTTGGATGCATGAAATTGATATAACGTGTTGGGTTTTTTTTCTTCATTTTTTCAAATCACTCGGTCGATACCTCTCATAGTGGACTGAAAGTCCCTGAGAGTATCATCAGCTCAGTTGTTAGTACTGCGGTACTAACATCATTTAAAACCATTCTTTCTAAAAGTGACAGTTTATAAATGTTAAATAAATTAAGGTTTCAACTCCCCAAAAATCATAGATCAACCTGTCTGTATTAAGGACAATTTAAAGATTATCGTAGCTGTATTTTGGGAAACGCACTGGAATTTTGGGTCCTCAAATATTTAAAAATCTAAGCTTATCTAAATTATGATACATACCAACTCAAGACATCAATTAAACTGATTGAAAGATTATGTCTTCATCGTGAGAAAATCAAGCACAATCCCTTTCGTTAGGAGTACAGTATCATACCATTATAAATTATATAAAAAGGCCATGACATGTTTCATGCTAACAACTGATTTTAAGATATAAATGTGTATTTCCCATGCAAAGACCCTATGGGTGAATCAATATTAATTCCATTGTATGCCACCTTTAAAGACCCGATAACAGTATCGTTACTTTATTCTTCGTCTGAATTTTTAACAAAATAGAAGATGTGGTATAACTGCTGATGAGGCAACTTGAAGTCCTCACAAGAGACCAACTGACACGGAAATTAACAGATTGCAGAGAGGTTAAACATGTTAACGGGATTCCAACTATCCCTACTACTTGGACACATGAAGTTACAGTACAACATAAGAACCGACTATAAAAATCAGTTGAAAAAGGCTTAAATGATCGGATGAATACAAATATAAATACATATTACAAAATAGAGTGGACGTGGTTATGTACATATACATCCCAACAACAATCAGACACTACGAACAGATATGAGAGTACTTGTAGTGACTTACAGCTAGTTCAAAGGCAATGACAATTTATGCACAAAAAATTGCATCGAAGACTAAATCATCAATCAGTACTCATCTAGAATCCAATGAATTAAGTGTTAAGGCGTCATCAAAATTCAGGGAAGCACGTGATCTTGTGCAATGTTAAGATACAGGTTTGTTTAAAGGTTATGATGTGATTGACGACCCATTGTGCTTTGTATAGAAATTTAGCATAAAGGTTTGTATGTGAAATACCTTAATATTAATATAAGTTGTCTGCGTGTTTATTTTAATAAACAAGGGTACCACTGACCCTTCAATCATGGCTTGGTTCAATTTAACCTTCAGCAAAGACAGGAAGAATTTTTTTCAATTACGGAGAGAAACGTAACTGTGAATATAATGTACATGCAAGCAGCGGCTACGTACGGTGTATATCTCTCAGTTGATACGATATATAAAGGCTTGTGTTGACATTGTAGTTTTTTTGGTCTTACACATCGATGTCAACTGGCATCTGAACACAATGTACACACATTTAGTGTGCTTGTTTGAAAACAAACAATGGCGAGTTCAACTGTGAATATTTGACTGGATTAATTCTCTTTAAGTCGGTGAAATGTTTGACTTAACTAAAAACAAGGTAAGGAAATCTTATACTGTCTTTGCACAACCTTAACTGCTTTAGATGACTGACACAACACTCATTCATTTCATTGTTTATAAAAATATAATTATTTTGTGATAAAGGAATCCTGCAAAACTAAATGAAAAAGTATTGTCCTAAATTTGAACTTAGGCAGCCAACAACCATTTGATTTTCTTGGGGGTTGGGGGGCTATTGATTTTTTGGAAAAAAGGTTTGTTTCCAATTTTTGGATAAAAAAAATATTTGTTTTTGACCCTGAGAAAAAAAAATGTTTGTTTTACCCTCAGCTGCCATTAAATGAAATGCTAAAATTGAAAGAGAAGAATTGTTTTTGACTTGTCGCCAAAAAATTGATTGTTTTTCAACAAAGGCGAAAAAAAAGAATGTCTGGAAAAAAATCCATAGCCCCCGCTCCCCCTTCCCGAAAATCAAATGGTTGCTGCATTAAAACAATCTCTTTCAGAGTTTAATTTTAATCAATTGTATTCAAAGCATGATCATACTGACATGAAGTGTGACTTAATTTTAACGTGTGATCTAAAACATAATTGTTGACTTAGCCCCAGAGACTGCTCTGAAATACTTTTATATAAATATAAAAATGCATGGTTTTTTTCAAATAGAAGAAGAAAAATATTACTGAGTCTTTTTTGTTCTTATTTATTTTCAAGTTCATGATAAGCACCGTTTATTTATTGGTTTAGTGTGTTTCTTTTTATAATTTGAGTCCATTCATTAGAACTATAACTTGCATGAAATCAATGAGACAACATTTATTGTTATATTTAGTTTGTTCATACAAGGATTGCAAACTAATTTCCCTTTGTTTAATATAATGAAGATTTTACATTCAGAATACTTTCATTATGATCTCTTTTAAGTTTAAATGAAAAAGGTAGGACAAGGTATCAGTAATGAAAGGGAACTTCTGTTTTTTTTATCATTTTTATCCTGTTATGATCCTTTATTCATGAATATTTTGACTACCCCTTGTAATAATTGAGTAGAAATTTATTTCTGTGCTAAAATAATTTGGTTACAGCAGTAAAAAAGCTTAAATATTAAACCAACTCTTAGAATATTAAATTAATATTAAATTATTATCCCTATTATGGCACATAGGGACACATAGGACCTATTTCACTTGGACTGAGTTCTGAAAAGTGATAAAATGTGTTTCCTCTAATTTTTTTGCACATGTTTACAGTATCAAAATATATCTAATAAGATTCTTTTAATAATATCCACATGTAAAAAACAGCAAAATTTTTTATGATATAACAATAGTTTGTTCATGATAGTGTCAAACAAAGGGACGTAACTCGTGAATTACCGTCGGCCCCGCTTCTTCAGAAACATCGACACATCGAATTTGGTAAAAAAAATGCCCATATATGGTAATCACATGACGTCCATTGTTGCTTTAAGAAATGGATTCAAACCGGGGTCAGCTTTCCGACTGCAAAAGCTATTCAACCAAGAGTTCAAAGTGGTGAAGTTGAAGTTATCCCTTTGTAAATTTTCCGGACTCTATCACGAGTTGATAGGACGTTATTAGATATCTTTTTTCAAAGATGACGATGAATATTTTAAAATTGTTAAGACCTCCCCGAATGTTATCAACCGAATTAGACATATCACCGGGTATGTACCTTTATGTATATTATTTGTTTAACTTCTCTGTAACCTTTGTACTTGCATGGTTTTATGAGAATAAACTATTTATCTAGTATCTATCTATCTATCTGTACTGACATGAGCAACAAGACGGGTGTCAAATGTGGAATAGGACATGCTTACCTTTCCGGAGCACCTGATAGCATCCCCAGTTTCTGGTTGGATTTGTGTTGCTCAATCTTTTGTTTTGTATGTTTTGTTTTTCAGCGTTGATACATTCGTGTGACGTACAGTTTATAATTGTACTGTGCTGTATTTGTGCACTGTGTTTAATAAATTTTAGATGTTCTTTGTTATTCTGTGCGTTGTGAAGTGTGTAAGACAAATATCACTGATACAGAAAAATGTTATTTAAAATTACGAATCACGGCAAATGTAAGAATATAACATTTAAATGTTTACCCATCAAATTTTATGAAAAAAAAAAATATTTCAGTACCTGTCGTTACACAATTTTCACAGGTTCCCTTTAATTACCGGATAACAACGCTGCATTTGAGCTTATTTTGCATATAGATGCACTCTATATCTATCTTATACAAACCAACTTTCATTTGAAACATTTCTTTTCCGATTTACAGCACATTTTAAATTGGAAAGGATACACCAAACCGTAACACAATTTATGCAATTCTGGAAATGCGGTCCAAAACGTTTATTCCTATTTAGTAACATGAACGGTACCAATTTTCCATCTCGTTCCGTTCAATTCTATCACTGTACTTGCAAGCCACATGTCGATTAGCATTTCACATTGAAATTGTTTATTTTATATTTCTATTAATGTTTATATTTGTGTTAACACTAACTTTTAATATGATTTGTTGTTCATTTCTTTTTTTATTATTATTTTGAACCCCTAGAGAAATTGTAATTATTGGTTTTGTATCATTGTTTACATTGTTTTAAATAATAACTTCAAAATACTTTGCATCTTTTTGCGAGATATCTCCGGAAAATGTCACAGTTAGGTAGTCTTTTAGAAGTTGCCCCAACAAGTGCCAAAGGAAGGGAATCTTCCTAAGATTGACATGAATGCATTAAATATCAGATTATGAAACCAGAAAAATCATATATTTACACTGGCCAGGGCAAGTTATAAATAGTTATACTGAATCTACTACAGTTCGGAAAGATCTTATCTGGCGTACTAAATTATACATGTTATAATCCGGGTACCTATGATAACTATCTACACCACTGGGTCGATGCCACTGCTGGGTATCACCAGCCCTGTAGTCAACACTTCTGTGTTGACATGAATATCAATAATGTGGTCATTTTCATAAATTTCCTGTTTACAAAACTTTGAATTTTCGAAAACCTAAGGATTTTCTTATCCCAGGTATACATTACCTAAGCCGTATTTGGCACAACATTTTTGAATTTTGGATCCTCAATGCTCTTCAATTTTGTACTTTTGTACTTGTTTGGCTTTAGAAATATTTTGATTTGAGCGTCACTGGTGAGTCTTATGTAGACAAAACGCGCGTCTGGCGTACTAAAATATAATCCTGGTACCTTTGATAACTATATATATATATAAAGATTATTTGAACAGTTTTCTTCTATTAATCATATCATTTCGGAAAATATTGAGGTGAAATACAATAGATTGTTTTGTTATCAAGCACTAGTAACTCAATATTACTCGTTATATACTAAAAAAATGAAACGTAGGCGAAAATCGATAGCGCTTGGAGATTTTCACCTGCAGCAAGCACATCTAGTATTACAACTTGATCAGATTGGTATTCCGATATTTTTTTTAAGATACCTGTATAACTAAATATCTACTAAAAACTATCCAAAATCTTCTGACCACGATATATCATTGGTGAAGTTGGTTTCAGGAATAAATTCGGACATGAAGGCAAAGCCTAAGGCTTTAATGATGTCCACTACGAAAGAAATGTCGTGCCTGTCTTTCACATGAGTACATGTATGCCGACATATACAAGACACATTAATTTGAAAAAAGGTTATCGAATTATTATGGCAATTCAATTGTCATAGTACCACAACAAGGTGATGATAAATCACATATCATGTTCATCAGCTCTAGATCTATCAGTGATGCCATCAAAGCTGCAAGTCAGCTAAAATATGAGCTCAAAATAGCATTGTTAGATTTCAAAAATCAACTTAACTTTGATCTCTCCTTTACTTGACTTTAAAGGTTTTGTAAAATACATTTAACTAGTTAATTCAGACTTCATTTTTACGATAAAATAAATATATTACTATATATTACTAATTATATATTAATATATTAATGTGTGTGTTACATTTTTAATGTTGTGTCGTTGTTCTCTTATATTTAATTAATGCGTTTCCCTCAGTTATAGTTTGTTACCCCGATTTTGTTTTTGTCCATAGATTTACGAGTTTTGAACAGCGAAATACTACTGTTGCCTTTAATTACCACTTTGAAAGTTCTAGGTCATCCTTGTATGCAATCAAAATGAAGTCATAAATAAATGTCTTCTCTAATAAAAAAAAAAACGATATTTTAACGTTAACAAACGACGTATTGAACATAAAATTGGTATTTCATACAGGCTACATATACTAGTCAACAAAAGAAAAGATACACGAATTTGGAATAAAATTTAACAAAAAGTATCAAATATAAAACAGAATGAGATACACTTTTTAAAAAAAAGTGTTCATTTGCAATGCATGCACATATGATAATGAAAATCAAAACATTTCAGAAAGTACCTAATTCTGTGTAAACGATCATAGGGTGCAAATTATTTTTGCGAAAAGTTGGATAAAAAAATGTCTAAGTACTAAATGAATTTTCAAATTTGTTTTAAAATATTCGATTATGCTAATCAAGTTATGTTCATGTTGTAGCTAATGGGTTTTTAATATTGGGGTTTTTTTTTTTGGTAAAAAAGAGTGTTTTTTTTAAATCTCAAAAAAATGCTAAAAAAATGTGTTCGTTGGAAATTATTGCTTAAGATATGATAACAACACACTGTAAATTTGTAAACCTTTCGGATTAGTTTTAAGATTGTAACCATTTTTAATTTCACTTTACACATACTGTCTATGGTAAATCACTTGATAATGTATACATTTTAACGATTTCTTGTGGGGCCAAACTTTGCTTTACAAATAAACGAAGAAACTGTAGGATTTTGAAAAAATGAATTGATGGCAATCGTTGTCTTTACCTTTAAATGAGAGGTTGTAATCATTAGTTGGAACTTCTGTTTTTAAAATAGTCAAAAAATTTAGATTTCGTCAAATCCGTCACTAAAGCAAAACATTTTCTTATACAGATTTATCTTTCCATGGTCATTAGGTATATCTACCTTCAATATTAGTCCTTTAAACGGAAAACATAATCTTTGATTTGAATAAAAAAATCGTGTATCGTTTCTTTTGTTGACTAGTATATATGCTGGATGAAACCTTGTTCTCTGATTGTTTAATAGATTTAAAATTAGTTTTTCCTGAAATTAACCAAACATTTACGCCTCAATAATGCAACAGTAAGACAACTTTTCATGCTTACGGCATCCTTAATCGGAAGGTTTATATGTTTTTCTTTTAAATGATATATAATTTAGCCGTGTGGTCGATTCGATGGTTGCAATGATTTTTTTTTTATCATTTTTCTAACGCTGGTCTAATTTTTATACACTAAAATATTACCAGCATACATCAATTTTTCTCGTAGACAGGCCATTTCCGTGATGTTTAAAAATTGTTAAAATATGAAATCCTTGTTATTTATTAACCGTTTTTGAGCACTTAAACGTGTCAATGATTAAGCTATGAAAAATCATGAGAGAATATTTTCCCGCCAAAATTTCAATGGCTAATATCTCGAAAACAAGCACATTGAACTATATAAAATAGAAAATGGAAATGGGGAATATGTCAGAGACAACAACCCGACTATAGAACAGGCAACATCAGAAGGTCACAAATATGTCTTCAATGCAGCGAAAATCTAGTATATTATAAGAACATAAACCTGAAGCACGGGGAGGCACTCTACTATATATATATATATATATATATATATATATATATATATATATATATATATATATATATATATATATATATATATATATATATATATATATTGCTCTTTTGTTTCCTTTAATATACACTATCAATATATACATGTATTACGAAAAGCTTGTTTATTTGGAATTGAGTAGCGAATCTCCTTAAGCCTTTTTATATCAATCAGTAAACTCCATCTTATTGTTTTAATAATAAATAAGATTGTGATATGTCAATCAAACATTAACTGATTGTGACCAATTTAATTTAAAATTTACGAAAAGACTTTGTATGTTTTAAATGTAATGAAATAAGCCATGAAAGTTTTGACGAAATGTTTTCTGAACTATGATTTAATATTTTTTGAGAAAGGTAGAATTATATATAAAACATTGCTGCTGGATAATAAATATATTTATATGTACCCATTCATTGTTTGAAATAGTTGTGCATTAAAGATAAAAGATCGTGATCCATAAAATAACATTTGTTCATCTCAAAGATTTGAAATTAAAATTTCTGAATATATTCCTTCCACCTTTTTACTGATCGTTTTTATACTCATCAGTACTTGTCTTCATTACAGTCTCAGATGGTTGACATTTTTTTTTATACACGTACATAGTTTTTGTTTTTGTAGATTTTTTTTAATTCTTTTTTCGTAGTGGACATATTCAAATGTTTTATCACCCCCCCCCAGCCCCCCCCCCCCCATAATCCCTATATTGCAGTAGTAACAAGAACGATTCTATTCATCAATGTACGTACTTGGCTGTACACTGATATTTTTCAATAATTTTAAAACAAGATACTGAAGGAGATTTGACCTGTTTCGTAGTGGACATTAACAACATTGAATACGGTATCACTGTGGTCCATTTGGTGTGCTCCATTCTTTTTGCCAACAATTTAATTGCCGTTATGAAAGCACCACTTCGTTTGTAAGACCCTAATGTTTATACCTCTTGCAAACATTGATTTTATAAAACTGTTTATCGGTAAAATTTAATGACTTCGTTTCGTAGTGGACATTTTGTCAGGCATGTCAAGGACACACCTAAAATTAAAAATCTTTTGTCAAAAGCTGTTGGCTCTAAACAAACATACTTTGGAATAATTAAAGAACTTATATTAAGTAAAAATAACATTTATTGCCACCTTTTTGTACAACATTTTAGAGTATGAATGTTAAACAGGAGGTCTAGGAACATGGCATTTTGGTTATTTTGAATCATTCAGGATTCAATATCTTATAAATCCCTCTGAAATAGTATATTTCTTTTCTTAAAAATGTTTAATCTAATTCAATGTACTGACTGCACAAAAAATACTTGTAAAGATCAAACACATTTTTTAAAAATTGGCTGGGACTAAAAAATCACGTTTTTATTGAAAAACGCCCAAATAAAGCATGCATGCAATACTAGTATAACAAATTAGAAGCTAATCATTAAATGATCAAACTTTATTATTCCAAATAATAAAAAAAAAAATTGAGTTTGTGTATATATATGTATTTGGAAAATATGAAGATATATATTTTTAGCACGTTTGTAGATTTTTGGGGAATCAGAGATTTGGTTTAAAGTAAAAGAAGTTTTGTTTGTACGATTTTGTATTTTCACATATTAATGTTTATTTCTATTATATGAAACCAATGTAATTGTATTATATTAGTAAAATATTTACAAATATACATTGTAAACAAAACTAATCAATCACTTAAACATATGGTTAAAGCTTTACTCTGTTATGTTCAACAACAATTTCGGGTTTCAATGCTCATGATGCTGTATAGAGACATTTTTTAACTTTGCACTGGGTTCAATTTTGTTTTTAAATTACAGTCCAAGAATATGTTTAAACGTATTGGCAGAGAGAAAAAAATAAACAGGATATTCCTAAATCAGTTTGGAAAATCACCAAACAGACGAGTTTTCATAGTAAATGGAACATTCTAACCAAAGCTTAATCTTTTTTTTTTGTCATCTAATTTGATTTTACTGATTGGTATGTCTTTGAAAAAAATGTGTCAAGTTTAATTCAAGATCTATTTTGTGAATATTTTCTATCTATTTTTCCTTTTTTAATATTTTATTATTTACATGTATTTGTAGTGGATCTGTATTATTTTTCAGAGAAAAAAACACGTTGTGCGATTTCTTTCTTTCTTTTATTTCTTATCTATTTGATATAGTCTCTCACTACTGGTTACGCATGAAGGAGATGTTTCGCCTTAACGGTGATGTTCGATGATTTATTTATTTGTTTTTTTCTTATATATATAAGAGAGGGACGAAAGATACCAAAGGGACAATCAAACTCATAAATCTAAAACAACTGACAACCCCATGGCTAAAAATGAAAAAGATAAACCAACAACACCACACACGACACAACATAGAAAACTAAAGAATAAACAACACGACCCCCCCCCCCAAAAAAAAAAAACTAGGGGTGATCTCAGGTGCTCCGGAAGCGTAACTAAATCCTGTTTCACATGTGGCACCCGTCGTGTTGTTTATGTGATAACAAATCCGGTAAATAGTCTTAATTCGGTAGATCACATTCATGAAAGTGAAGGGGATTGTAGTTACGACGTAAGGAACATATCCGATATCATTTGTGAAACGGTTATTCCATAGCGGTCAACCAACTTATATTATAAGTTGTTTACACGTTGTTTGAATCTAGAATCAAACTATAATATCATACATATTTTACATATTTTTTTTAGGCTAACGATATACTGTGAAGAAATATTGGATTTCAAGCGACCACGTATGTATCAATAAATGCAATTTACAAATGTATTTGGCAGTACTTTGAAAATAGGATTCTTACATGAATTTCATCAAACAGATTTATCTATTGCCTCTAATTCACTTTTTATAAAAAGATCGAAATTCAGGCTAAGTTGAATTGTTTCATTCCAACATCGTCAGGCTAAAACTCAATACCAAAATTTATCAATTTGACGAATAATATAATTTTTCTTACCTCCTATAGATTAAAAGAGATATGATTGGTTAAAGGACTAGATGTATGACTATGTATATTTGATAAAGGGTCTTCTAAAACATATAGGGTTAGTTACCATACATGGTTAGCACCCATATGAGGTTAGTTAGGAGTTACTTCCCTTTCAAAACAAAAACAAAAAACACGCAACAACCCTTTATAAAAACTACGCGGTGTGGAGGAAAAATCTAAAGGATTCAACAGACTAAGAAATTGATGGTGAAAGATTAAAATACGTTCATAAAACATAAAAGTTGACAAGTTGTTTTTGTTGGCATAACGGAGTTACTTCCCTTTCAAAAAAAAAAGAAATCTGAAAGGATTCAACAGACGCCGGAAGAAATTGATACATGTTATTAGAGAGACATAATATTATATATTATTATGTCTCTGCATGAGAAATAAATTAATAAAATAAATTTAAAGCGAAAAAAGTTGTTATTGTTGGCATTTGTTTTCTGTATAGACAAATGGAAGTAGGATCTTACTACTAAGTATTGAAGACCTGATCACTTTGTTAGGCCGCTGGTCAAACTACGACATGTAAAGATAGTCGGTAAGATAAATTCGTTACACGGTGTGCTAGTGACATAAAACGTTATATATGGGGTCTGTAAGTAATAGTAAAAGATCATTGATAAGTTAATATTGATATTAAAAGACCTCCGAACAAAAAGGGGTGTTCAGATCTCCGAGCCCGATGGGCGAGGGGATTTGAACAGCCCTTTTAGTGAGGAGGTCTTTTAATGTCAATATTAACTTAATCATTGAACTTTTACTGACTTACAACCGTTCAAAAATATAAGAAAAGTACATAAAAAGCACTTGCAGAAACCTTATTCCCATGAACTGGACGAGTCTAAATATGTTCGACTTAAATGATGGTTAAACAGTACTCAGACCGATATATACAATTAACAGTTACGAAATCAATTTAAATGAAAACGGAATAATTTAAATGACATTACATCATATAATTATTTATGTATGATAAATATAATTAGCATCTAAATAACACCAAATGATAGTTTTACAAAATTTATATTTTTTAGCCAACTGTTCAAAAGAACGATTTCTTATTTAATAAATTAGGCAATCAAAACCCCATACAGACCTCATTTATAACTGACCAATGCATATTATGCCCAACAACTTCATGCTATATATACTTGATGTTTTTGATCTGTCAGTAATCATGAAATAGATTCGAAAGATCAGGGGTGGTGTTCTCGAAAGTATCCTAAGATTCGTCCTAAGTCATAGATAAGACCGATTTTACGATGGACTTAGGATCGACTTATGACACTCTTAAGTTGCGTCTCGAAGCTATCCTAAACGAATCTTATGTTAGGACGTCCTAAACATATCCTATGTGCGGAAGTCTAAATAGTTAAAGTAATTGTTTGATGAAACATTTATTAGAGACGAAACCTATTAATAAAATTGTTTATATAATTTTGTAATAACATGTATTTAATTAAAGGCATGATTTCAAATGTAATTATAAAATAGGATTTTGATATAAACTGTAAAACAATTTGTTTTGAAATGAGAATATTGAATTCCTAGTGTCATCGTATCGTAAAAAACACGAAGTTCAAAGTTTAAAATCATGCACAATTTCTTTATACGAGCTGATAACCGATGGTGCATATCTTTCGCGTACATCTTCACGTAAAAAATGAGAAAAAAAGCATGCACAAAGTTACATGAAGGATGAAGATATGATGATCTTAAGACACCCAATTAGGTGTCCTAAAGTTAGGACGAAAAATGTGATATATCCTAAGTTAGGAGAGCTTCGGGAACACGACAAAGACTGGTCATAAGATGGTCTTAGGACTATAGGTCTCATGTCCTAATCCTAAGATAGCTTCGAGAACACCACCCCAGACCTTAGAAAACAGTAAGAAAACTCTTCCAACAATTAGCTAAAGATTTAAACACGGCTTGTTTCAGAACTTCTAATAAGACAAACCTAGATACATAATAAAGGTCCTTCACAATATTCATCCGGTAAATGGTCCTTTTCTACTGCTTTGGTAACTTTCCTATACATAACGTTCGTTACATGCGAATGCAGAATAATTAGTTTTGTCTATTCAGTCAAATTAATTAATCGATCTTGCTTTATTTGTGTTTTTTTTAAATATGCATGCAAGCTTCAATGAATAAAACCGTGTTAAACTAGGTTTCACTGACCCGATCAAAACGTGTGAGGTGAGATTTATTCGCAAGTTCAATGCATTATATGAAAACAAACTTTTTAAATTTGTCGTCCGTTATTCCCTTTTCATGTCTAAATGAAGCAAAAACAATTGAAAAATTTCTATTTTTCTTAGTAAACCAGAGTAAAAGATATTGAAAACTTTTTAATAAGCAGTCAGTTATGTGATAAACTAAAGAGACCCCCCCCCCCTAAAAAAACAACCCAAAAAACAACATAAATAGTTAAATTGAAATTGTAAATTATAAAATATACAAGATCTTGTCCGTGTGTGCTAAGTACCAGACTGAGTACAGAAAAATCAATGAAGTTGATTGATTGTTGTTTGCTTTACGTCCAGTAGCAAATATTTCATGCATATTAATGACTATAACACATAAATTTTAAACGCAATAGGTAGGTCGTACAATAGGAGATCGACAGTAAGGTTGGACGTGAAACTGAAAAATACCACTGGAAAATTAGGGTATATTGAATAAGGACAGAAATTTAGACTTGAAACCGCTGGCAATAGTCGGACCACTCAAATAATAGGTGCAAGTGTTTTTAATTTGCCGAGAGCGTTGATCCATAAAATATACCCTGGAGTCGATCATCCATGTTTACGTGTAGTTTACAATATCATTTCATCATCCAATTTTGGTTAGTTACTTTTAGCTCACTTTAGTAACTTTGAGAATTCTTTGAAACTGTATTGTGTATTGTACTTAGGTTTTTGGTATGATATTCTGTACTACCGATCACTACCGCTCTCCTGGTTGGTCTCGTGTGGAAGCGTTCGCCTCGAGAGTGGGAGGTCATTTGTTCGAATCCCCAACGGGTCAAACAAAGACGTTTATTAAATTGTTATTCTATTTCAACGCTAATCACGTGGCATCATAGAGTAAGAGCACAGACTGGCCGGCTCAGAGTCGGAAATGTGTCCGGATCAGGTGAGTTTTCTTCTTGCGAACTAATATTTGTGAACTTACACGATAAAAAAACCAACTCAGCTTGTCATGAAATCGTCCTGAATATTAATTTTATTTGCCGCTGGTCGTCATCCATTAACAATAACATGCACATACATAAATAATGTGGCGGGGTTAAACATGTTAGCGGGATCCCAACCCTAGCATAAAAACAAAAATAACAAAGAAAGATCACCATCCTTGCTTTTTTCTTCTTTAAGTCACAACGAGGTCATAAACACGAGACAATAGAAACAATCTCACTTCAGGAGTGGAATTCTTGCAAAAGTAATTTGTTAGAGTTTATAAGATGTACATGTAACACCCTCATATTGGGCACGGTCACAAATGAATATACCGGAAATTAGAAGTGCATATTTTTTTTTTAAACAGAAAAAAATCTAGGTGTTATTGTAGAACGACAAAGAATGCATTCTAGTAATTAAGGTATCAGATGAAGTGTGAAGTACTGATGATCATATTGACTGATAATGTTGCATATTACTAAAATGTATACAAGAATTCTGAAATCAGGGGCATATATTATCTGATTCTCATATATATTTTTTTTTGGTTCGGGGGTCCGTTTGGTTTTGCTCAACCCTATTATGTCAATATAACTGTCCTTTGAGTGGTAAGTTTGTTTGTCTTTTCATTTTTAGCCATGGCGTTGTCCGTTTATTTTCGATTTATGAGTTTGACTGTCCCTCTGGTATCTTTAGTCCCTCTTTTAAGTTCAACCCACCATTTTCTTCGCAAAATGCCTGTTCCAAGTTAGGAATATGGCAGGTTTTTTTTTACTCTTTCCGTTGATCGATAGCATTTTATTTCGTCAGTGTTATGGAATTTGGAATGTTAGTGATACATTTAAAATGTGTAAGGATTTTTAATAAAATGGGAAAAATACGGCGTAGATATTTCAAAATAATAAACAAAAAGAGAATAGTTTAACAAAACCTTCCTTTAGGATCAATTGACTCAATACAATTCAGCAACCAAATATTTACAACATCATGATAGAACATGCTTTGTCATTTTTTATTTTTTTTTATCATCTTCTCTAATTGTTTAGATTTTTTATTTAAAAACAGTATTGACAAATAGATAGTACTCCAATATTAATTAAAAACACGGCATGTCAATTAAACCTAGCAAAATCACATGTTTTACAATATCAACGAACCGAAAAGAAAAAAAAAATGTCATGTTCTTGACGTTCAAATAATTTATTGGTGAATACACGGATTTATAGCCAATTAGGCAGCAGCATGTTGTTTCTTGTTCTGTGATTTTGAAAATGCGCAAGCCAAACAGACATAATTGGAATTAAGTAGTTAAAACTGTGTTAAAAGACTTCACAAATATACACACTGCTTAGCTGCAGTATTTAAATTTCATGTTTTCAATGGTTGACTTTGTTTTAGGTTGCTATTCCATATAGGTATAATGCCTCTTGATTATACATTAAACGTTGTCTAAACAGTATTTTCACATGTCAAATGATTTGTGTTTATGAAATGCTTATCATACCACTAGCATAGCATTGCTAGTTTCGTGGTTGACTTTTTAGTATGGTGTCAATAATGAATGTTTGATTATAAAATTTTCGGGAAACGCTTGTCTTCTATTGTAAACAATTAATTCACTTACATGGCGATTTGTTCTTGTCGAATTGACGTATAGTCCTTCATTTTTATACAAATTGATATACCTATCAAGGAATAATTTCGAAAAAATAACGTTTTGCAAAACGATGTTTACAGGTGCAGCAGAATTAGAAATACTCCAGAGAAGCTGTTTATCAGAGAATAAAGCAGGTGAGACCTTATATGTAATAATCAATAAAAAATACTGAACATTATTTGACAATTTCTCTCCTCACGTTTGGGAAGCAAAATTCGAAAACATACAAAATAATTAAGAGCAAATTTAAAGATTGCCATGTGGGTTTAAACAAAAACATGGGTTATTAAATTCGTTAACCTTTAGTGATGCAATGATCGTTATAAGTATTTCTAAATTGACTGTACAGCCCTCAAACAAAATTTAAAACAACATTACAAAATGAATAATGAACAATGACTTTCTTTGCTGAAGATTTATTTCAATTAAACTTTGATACGCTGATTGGCATCAGCTATCGAATGGAGAAAATCCGTTTGCAGACTTTATTTGGTATTTCTTGAAAAGTAAGTATCAATTTTGTTATTTTTATTTTCAAAGTAGTAGTATCACTTGAAAAAAATTTAGTTTGTATGGTTTTCAATATTACAAATAGTTTCATAATTAACTGAAATTCAATGCGATTTATATGCTGGTGCCTCTACCAACATACATTTTTATATCGTTTTGACAATGAATCGGGTATGCCAAGCAAAGCATAAAAAAGGAATTAATAAGACTTATTATTCAATGACATGTGTTTCTATGCCTAATACATTCTGCTATTTATTTGTATTGTAGTCCTGTATTATTATGTTGTCATTTTAATGTTATATTTAACAATGCCATCAAAGTGCGAGGTTTGGCATGTCACACAACCAGGTTCAACCCACCATTTTTTTCTTTAAAAATGTCCTGTACCAAGTCAGGAAAATGGCCATTGTTATATCATAGTTCGTTTCTGTGTGTGTAACATTTCTACGTTGTGTTTCCGTTGTGTCGTTTGTTTTCTCCTATTTTTGAGTGTGAATTCACATTACTAAAAGACGTGTCACGGTACTTTTCTATCCCAAATTCATGTATTTGGTTTTGATGTTATATTGGTTATTCTCATCGGATGTTGTCTAATGCTTAGTCCGTTGCTGTGTGTGTTACATTTTAATGGTGTGTCGTTGTTCTCTTCTAATATTTAATGCGTTTCCCTCAGTTTAAGTTTGTTACCCCGATTTTGTTTTTTGTCCATAGATTTATGAGTTTTGAACAGCGGTATACTACTGTTGCCTTTATTTAGTGAATTTAAAGTCCAAGATAAGCTAAATTTGATCATGCAGTAACAGTAGCCTTATCTGATTGTAGTTTTTGGTGTGCATTTGAAAATGAAAAATTATGATATGAAACACATGTTAATCGTTAAAATACGTCATTGCTCAAAAATAAAAAGACAAATAGACAAATAATAGTACACAAGACACAACATAGAAAACTGAAGACTAAGCAACACGAACCCCATCAAAAACTGGGGGTCTCTGGTGCTCCTGAAGGGTAAACATAAATGTTTTCAACTCAAAAAAAGACAAAATATAGTACATCCCAAACATACAATAGCATTGTTATATACATAAACACATTCATGGATCTACAATATGTTGATACCTGTATCTTGGCATTGCATAACGAAATGTTATTCTCTGACTGTTTCCGACGTCTTGACACTAAATCCATTCGATGTTAGATGTGTACTGATCGACAATTTAGTTTTAGATGTAGGATTCTTTTTTATTAGTTGTTAATGATATTGAGCTATCTGTCAGTTACTGCGAGTACTCTCAGATCTGAACGTAAAATCTTTATGTTGTTGGGATATACAAGTACCCGGCCACGTCCACTTGGTGTTGAGCCTTTTTCAACTAATTGGTATAGTTCGTTCTTATGTTGTAGTGTAACACCACTGTTCCAGGTCAGGGAGAATTAGTATCTCGCTGACATGTTTAATCCCGCCACATTTTGTGTGTAATTGTCTGTCTCAAGTCAGAAGTCATTAATTCAATGGATGTCGTTTGTTGGTGTGGTATGTGCTTTTATAGCTTACTATGCGGTATGCGCTTTGTTCATTGTTGAAGGACATACGGTTACATTAATTGTTAATGTCTGTGTACTTTAGTCTCTTTTGGAGAGTTGTTTCATTGGTAGTTATACCACATCTTCTTTTTTTATGTAACTGAAAAAAACGTAACAGTTACACATTGCATTACAGCTAGTGGTAATCTGAGTACACAAACCCTAAAATGAAGAAAAAAATACATTTAATAGTGGGGCATTTAGGGAAAATAAATTGAACAGTATACTGCTGGTTTAACATCACTCGATCTAAAAATTAAAAAGGCTCTTTATAATGTTTATGACAAAACCAAGACTGCCATAACAGGCATGAAAACGACATGAAATATATTGAATGTATTTAACCAATTATTAATAACCATTTTGTTCAGTGTATTGCATGAAAAGGAGTAGGTCCGGTAAGGGCCGATTTTGGCCTCAAATTTAAGGTTCATCTAACGAAATATTTTGGACACTTTTTAAACACTTAAGTGTCTATTTCAATTGATTCAATTAGTTTATATGAAAGATTTTAACTGATTAAGTCATTAAAAACGCTCCGATTCAAGCTTAAATATGACAAATCTATAAAATATGCAAAAAATCGTCACTTTTCAGATGTTTTTTGTCAAAAATGAAAGTGGCCGCATCTGTGTTCATCCTCAACCTTTATATATGTTATGTATTATCATTAAATACAACTTACATTTCAATATTATGAATGAACACGAATGCGACCACTTTCATTTAAGACGGAAACCGTCTAAAATTGAACTAAAATGCTAAAATTGTGAAGATTTCAGTAATTTAGCATGACTCAATGATGTTAGTACCCGATATATGTGCATTGTTTTGTCAAAAACAGCCCATATTTGTGTAGCAGAAGCATTCTACATTCCAATAAATAGCTAAAATATTACATTTTCACAATTTTGTAAAACTGCTATATTTTGGGGCCAAAAAGGGGTCTTACTGAACCTACTCTTTTGTGAAAAATAACTAATACCACTTAAACTCCTCTTCGTTTTTACATGTTTGAAAAACAAAATACAGATTAACATTATAATGATGATAATTGCGAATGTGTAATGATTATACTGATTGATTGATAAAATATCGTTAAAAACAATGTCTTAGATAAATGTTCAGACTCCTTGGTTTTTTATAAGTTACAGGGAAACATAATATGCCCCATAACACCAATTTTACTTTTCACATAAGACTTTAATAACTAAAAATGTCATTTACCTAGCATATTTTATATTTCTTTTCGTTTGATTTTGAGACCTAAATATTACTAATTAAATTTAATGCAAATATAAAGTAAATGTACGAATCAGCGTTTCCCCCCATATATAAAAAAGAAAGCATATCTCGAAAAGGAGCTCCATAAACTACCAATAGTTTAAGCTTTATTGGTTCTTTAATAATGCTTGTTTTACTAAATAGTATCAATTTTAAATTCTAGAATTTTTTAAACTTCATCTACGTCCTTAAATTAAATTCGGATTAAATTTAAAATGGATTATGATGTGAAATCAATTTAATTTATACTATATTTCGTATTAATAAGTGCTGACTAAGGCTGTGACAATATAACAATGAAGTTGCTGCTACTGGTTCAATGTGCAAGCTATCACAATACAGTAAAATACCAAAACCAACGATACAAGTTTACTTTTCAGGAAATATTTCGTATCTTAACTTTCATCTCGTTCATTGTTAAGTTGTACTAGAGTTGATTATCGATCCATTCATCGGTGTATTCAACCTATGCCAACATTTGAAAACATATATTCAACCTATGCATACAAACAAAATACGATGAATTTCTTGTATTATTGTAGGTACAGCAGGTTTGGTAAGAATGTTTTTTGTTTAATAGTAACTGTAAACAGCATCACGAAGCCCCATGCTTATATGAGTTGTAGTCTTTTTGTTTAGGAAAATTGCATACATTACCCCTGATTGTGTTGGGCTTCATGAAAATCATATTTTTATTTTTTTTAAATGTTGCTGGTTTGTGGGATACGTTAATCGTAGAGACTGTACCTTTATGTTAAAATGACATAAAATGGCAAACTGTGAAGTACAAAAACACTGAATATATGAATAATAACAAAGATTTCTGCAAGAGCAAGAAGAGGTTACCACTTAGTTCTAACATATTTTCAAAAACTCGACGATATAAACTCAATACGACAATGATCTAATGGAAAGCCGAAATGAAGTTAATCATGTATATGTATGTCAAAGAACGAATATCTATATTCTTTTGTCATTATCAAAAACGTCCATGAAATCCCAACTTGATTAATTCAAATGTTTCTTATCTTTATGGGCTTCGATCCGTGTTAATTTGTACTTATTGTTGGTTAATCCTATAATATCTTTATTGTGTATTTGATTTAATAAAATTGAGAAAGGAAATGGGGAATGTGTCAAAGTGACAACAACCCGACCATAGTGCAGACAACAGCCGAAGATCACCAGTGGGTCTTCAATGTAGCGAGAATTCCCGCACCCGTAGGTGTCCTTCAGCTGGCCTCTAAAAATATGTATACTAGTACAGTGATAATGGACGTCATACTAAACTCCGAATTATACACAAGAAACTAACATTAAAAATCATACAAGACTAAGAAAGGCCAGAGGCTCCTGACTTGGGACAGGCGCAAAATTGCGGCGGGGTTAAACATGTTTATGAAAGTTTATTTATAGTTATTTATGAAATACCTTAAATATAATAAATCAGTAAAACTAAGGAATCTTATAATAGGATTTAACAAGAATGTATATATACGGTTGTCGTTTAAAGGCTCTTTCGGCATCATTTGTTAGCGCCAGACGCACGTTTCGTCTGCATAGTACATCATCAATGAGTTAATGTTGGATCTTAGTTGGTTTGTTAATTTTATAGCGTAATTGTGAGCAATAATCCCCTATACTGGACATAATGATAGTAAACAAACTTTTTGGAGTAAAGAAATTGCCGTCTAACGTAAGCAAACAGAAAGAGGAAAAACACGCTTTTTAATAAATTCGTATACAATTAATTGTAATAAAATATGATAACATGTCCGTGTCCTTGTTATGAGGAAAATGTATGATCAATTGCAAATTTTGCGAAATTTTTTTTAAATTTTTGATATACTTAATGTATCTTTTTTTTTTGAGTGTTTTATCAGCTAGGGTTAAAGCTGTCAGAAGTTTACCCCTTGGATTTGTATTATTCCCCTCGTTGATTTGTTTCTGCTTTTCAGAACCTTTATAAATAGGATTTAATACGAACTTCAGAAATGGCTTTTCAAACTATACTGGATAAAACTTGAAAAGAAAAGAAGAGATTATTTGGCTAAATTGTTAATGAATCTACATGCCAAATATAAGCCAAAAAGGCAAAATCAAGAGTGGTACACATGTTTAACATTCAATACATGTATATAAGTATTACCCAGCTAAATACGATATAAAATATAATCTGTTTTTGTGGCAAACGGTTTATTGGTCATTGATTTACTATTACATTCTTCTAATATTTAGTGCAAAAACACAAGTCAAGGACAAATAGCCACTATAGTCGATAGAGCAAAACACGATATGGGAATAAACATCAAGAAATAAAACATTAAAATGATAAATTAACACTACTGAAGGTAGCCACTGTAGTCGATAGAGCAACACTAGATATGGAAAACAAATTCAAGAAGCAAAACATAAGCTCAAAAATGAACACAGCTGAACCCAACAATATAGAACAGACCAGATTTTGTTTTTCTATAGTTGATGTATATACAAGCATTAACTACTCAATTGATAGAGAACTCTGATGGCATATTACAATCTGTTGAAAATTCCTATGAGCGATTTTGTTAACGAAAACAAAAGATTTAATATTCATAAGTGAAAAATCAATAACTTGTCTGTCTTTAACTATGACACACAAATTGCATAGCAGTCACCTTATTCCTGAGCAGTATACGTTAAACATTCAACAATATGACATAAGTTCTACAATTACAGGTTCAATAGTTTTCCTGAAAGCTGAAACTCTGTAAACGCGTAAACGGATTCATAGTTGGACATGGAACAAATAATGCATTTACCGCTTATATTGTTCTGTGGTCATTTTTTGTATCCTTGTCTTTTGATTTTGCTAGTAAGCTTTGTGTTTATGACATTTGTCATTCTTGATTTATTTCTTTGTTTGTTTTAATAGACATTAATATTATAACACAATGTGGACTGCTGTTCCCATATTTTTGATATTTTTACATATTTTATTTTTTTTTTGTTTTGCTCACACATTGTTGTCAATATAATGGAATCATGTGCACCTTTTATACAAGTGAAAGGTTTAGAAGCTTTAAAACCATTTTCTGCATGTAGCAATAATAACAAAGTCAGGAACGTGTCAGTTGTTTTCCATTCGTTTCATGTGTTTGAGCTTTTGATTTCTAATAAGGGACTTTCCGATTTGAATTTTCCTCTGGTTTCGGTATTTTTGTTATTTTACATTTTATTTTCTGACAGATAACTCCCTAGCCAATAGAGCAAAAATTATACACAACCATACAAAAATACATTTAGTTTACGGAACGAACCAAATTCATGACGGTGGATCTCAGGGTCAATGGTTATTATTCAACGTTTGCATGAAAAATTGATAGTTTGCTTGCAACAATCACGTAAGGTTTTCGAATATCCCTTTTGCTTAGATTCGAAATCTAGACTTTGTTTGCCTTAGGGGTAGCATCGTTTTAAAGTATAAACTGTGTATATGAAGGTGAAACACTGATTTAGATACCGGAAGAGTATTTATCAAATATATATTTTAGAATGATTTGAGGCTGATAAGAATGTCAAAAATAAAATACATGGAGGAAGGTATGGAAATAATCATACTAAGGGATGATCGACTACATCATTGTATTGTAACTAATGTTTGTCGAGAGAGAAAGACGTTCGAGGTTGTTCATCTTACAGCTAGAATAAAAGGAGAAGCTGATTGTCAAAAAATAAAATTTAACTTTGGTTATGAAAGATTATTTTATTATAACTATGACATGTTAGTTGATAAGAAAATGAATGATCGGAATACAAGTAAACTCTGTGCAGAGATTCTGTTCAAGATTTTTCATACCTTGAAAGACATAAAATATGATGTCGCTGAATTCAACTGTGACCATTTTGCAACCTACTGCGTAGAAGGGTTAGCATTTAGTAAGCAGACACAAAATCATAACGAAACTGCTACAAAAACGCTCGACAGCAAGTAAGTATTCATTCATTTATTACTTCTTTTATAATTTCTAAAAAAAAACGCATCCACCTTAAATACGTTGTGTAGTAATCAATGATAGTCATAATCTTGTTAAAAAGATTTATTGTATATGCTATATGTTGTTGTTTACGAGAAAGTAACAAACATTATTATTATTATTGGGTTGGAGAAAACATGATATTTTTTTTTCAATACTGTTGAAAGTTATTTGTTAAAGTGGATATTAACAGAGCGTGTGTAACTCAAAATAAGTTAGGTTTATTTTACTTTACATTGTACAAAAATTACGAACGTAGCTTCTTTTCGACGAAGCATGCTAAACATCTTTAACTAGCACCAAGCTTACAAAGTGTTACGCTAGATTATCACTTTCAACTTCATGAAATTTACCAGTAGTGTTTGAATCATACCCACTGGAAACATTAAGATTTGGGGGAAATGCTATACTTTCGATTATCTACAAAAACGTAATAGTCATTAAAATCATACCGAGGGCAAACATTATCATATTGCAGATATCAACAGATTGTATTTTTTGCACAAAATTGAAAGACTACTCTTTACATTTTGTATTGTCATTCATAAAAAGTGTTTAGCAATATTTATATTTCTTTTTTCTCAAAACTAAGAAAAATTAAAAACAGCAATATTTCAGAAAAAGAAAACTTAGTTTGTTTAACGTGGACGATATTACTAGATTTATTTCACTAGACTGGGCGGGGTTTAAGAAGTTCGCCTATTTAAGACTATTCCATCTATAGACAGGAGTTTGTGGATAAACTCATCAATAAAGTGTCCAGTTATTCGTCCCATATCATACACTCAGCTCTCTTGTATATGCGTTTGGTGACACTGATTGGTGATAAGAATTCAATGATAATTTTAAAGGCAATCATCCTAATGACACACATCTTCAAATATATTCTCCTTATAAAAATTAAAACATAAGCTCCGCCCGATCAGTTGAAATAACGTTGATAATATTACCAAAAATTTTCAAATTTGAGAGTTCCTTATATTTGATTGTTCATATAAAGTAAATTTACGGTGGTTTGAGAAATAACCAGTGTCAATCAAACCATTCATTCAACTAGAAACAATTAACTCCCGTCGACCTCGTATAGGAATTATTGGAATAACATTTGGCAATGTTATACATGTTAACTTTTGTAAAAAGTTATCGATACAAAGAAACATGTTAATGCAGAATATTTTAAGCAAGTTGAGATATGCCAAAAAAATTACAAATTGACTAAGCATATCAAAGGCTTTAAAATGTATTACATTAATAACAGCTGGAAGAGATTTACGAATAGTAACCACTGACAATTATATTGGCAATTATCCTTTTGAGAAACTTTTAACTTACTCTACTAATCAATAATTATCTGCAAGACTAGACATTGACTTAAACGTTTTCATTCAAGCTGCTTATTTGTTAAGACGTCAAATAACACAGCGAGAAAATTCCGTACCCTATGGCGTGCTTCATCTAGCACCTAATGAAACCTGTGTACTTGTTCAGTAATAATGGACTTCATACTTAACTCCAAAACATAAAAAAAAAACTAAACTTAAAAATCATACAAGACTAACAAAGAACAGAAGTTCCTTACTTAGGATAGGCGTAACAATGTGGCGGGGTTAGACACGTTTTGTGTGATTTGATTCCTACCCTTAACCTCTAGCCAATGTAGATTAAAAAAAAAAGACACAACAATACGCACAGTAAAACTCAGTGTATAAGAAGTCTGAGTCCGATGCTAGAATATGTAACAGGGGAAACTAAACAAAATGAAAATGATACAAATATTAACAAAGGACAATTAGCAGTTACTGACATGCCAGCTCCAGACTTCAATCAAACTGATTTGAATAGTATGTCTTCCTCGTACGAAAAGCATGTACAATACCTCCTGTAAAAGTTTCAGTATCATACCAACATGAAATATATGAGAGGACGATATTTCGTAGCATGCCAACAACTGGTTTTAGAATTAACAAAAAATGTGTTAATTTCCGACACATCAACTCTAATCAACTTTGTCTGATTAGTTGGAACCTTATCGTTTGATTTAACTCGTTACGTCATCAATGGGCTCTTAACTTTTTATATCTTTTTATATAAGTAATTGATTATTGTTGGTCTTTTTGTGCTTAAATTAAAAAAACACAGAATGACATCAATGGTATCGAGGAGTCAAGACTCCCAATGCTGTAATCACATCGGATAAAATGTATTATTTTTTTTTAATTTCTGCAGTTGAATGCTGTTTACATGTAATTATTTTTATCTTTAACATATTCAACAAGTATTGATTAAAACTTCACTAAATTGTAACAGATGATTATTTTTCTAACTCAAAATATTATTATTGAATTAATAAATGAAATGGTAATAAAATTAACGGTACCTATTTTCTTGCACCAGATGCGCATTTAATGGTAACATGGTGAGGTTTGTTTTCCCACGCGTCTTTTAACCTGGCTACGGCTGATATACAAACAAAGGTGAAATACGTATTATACGTTTGGTTTATCGACAGAGACTGAGATAAGAAAATAAAAATAGTATGTTTGTTTTTCATTTAAGGATAATTGAGTACTGTGCTCGATTTATATCCCTACCAGGTATGTATGCATTATATCTTATATTTCACTTACTTGGGATATACATTGTACAATGCCAGAACAAAATAACTTTATTACCACGTTAAGACAAACAGCAACTTTTGCTGTACAATGTTTAAATATCTGTACGTTCATCTTCCTGCGAATACATTCTGTGTCATTGTGTCGATTTTTCAAATTACCGGGAACTTTTATGAAAGCGCATACATGGACACGGTGAAGTCGTTCATCTTACGTTCCAAAATTATTTTCACCACTGGTTTGGTTTTTGTAATGTTTTGTTTTTATTCATCTATCTGCACAAGTACCTATATGTATGGTACATGTATGATACATGTACTTACATGACAATTAGCTATTGTTGTTGATATTCTCTTTGCAATGTTTTAACAATTTGTTTTGACATTTTGTACTTTTAATTGCATTAAAGTCAAATTAAAAAAAATAATATGCATATGTTTTTTGTTTTTTTTTTTATATTTAAATGGATAGTTTTCATAATAAAACTTATGTACATATACTTTTTTCTGACGAAAATTCTTTAATCTGTCCATCTTAAGAAGAAGTATACTTTTTTTATGGCATGTTTCCAGGAAGCATTTTGCAGACATATTTTCCGTATACAAAGTGACCTCAGAGTGACCCTTCTCGTAAAAATTCGGTGATCGCAATAGGCATGGATTTGTCATTAAAATAAACTATTATCAGATAGTACATGTTAAACACGAGCTCAATATCCATGATTCTTTGTTGATTGTTTACTCCAAGTTGACAATCGGTAAACGTAGGCTTCAAAAAACGAAATTCAAATAGCTACTATATTTTCACCACATAACAGACAGAGAGAAATAGAAATTGACGATTATAAGATATGGTTGCGTAAAAAATGATAAAATAGTGCACGGAAGACTAAGTTTATGATATATACATTCATAGGTTCAAGAAGTGGATAAACATTATCTTTCACCAGTCACTCGTTTCATATTACTTTAAGATTGTTCAGGTTATTTTCAAGGTTAAGACATTCTCGGTAACATTTTCTATTTCATTTAGGCTTATGTAAAAAATGATTTAAATGAATGTATTTGCAGAATAAGAGAGTTCATGTCAAACAAACTTTGAGGTATTTGTAATCAAACAACATTTGTTGAATGTCATCGAAAAGTAGACTACAGAGAAGATTCATTTGTTTAAAGAATATGTTGTCTAACGTCTTCAAGTGTTTCATGTATTCATTGTAAATAATATAATATACTTTATTTCAAAATGCTAGATTCTGCTTTGTAAATATAAGGGAGATAATTTACATGATTATACTTCACTTTAAAATGCCAGTATTAATTGGCTAATACGAGAAAGACAATTTACTCTATACAATGTGTGAGTGAAGAAATCTGTTTAAATGCCATACTCTCGTACAAACCAATCAAAACTTGAATATTTAAAGGGCAATGAATGAATTTACATTAAATAATCAATTGCAATGTTCAAGTTCTACGTTTTGGTTTCGAACTTTTTCATAAAATGTTAAACAGAAAACCTTCTTTCTTCACTTATATTATTTTTTCTTTTATATGTGACATTGTTATGTACGTGACGTCGTGGTAAAATTCAACAATTATAGACAGTAATGATGAACAGTTAGTATCATAAATTAAAAACACATATAGCTGAGAGGCTGAGAGAGCAGATTGATATTCCTCATAAAACATTGTCAATCTTGGCTTCGCCTCAGGTGACAATGTTTTCTCGGAGTAACTATTTGCTCTATCAACATCTCAGCTATGTGTTATTTACATACTAACCCATGACAAAAACTGTGTTACCCTACACGGAAACGCAAGATCATTTATGCGCTGTACTAAATGTGTGTAGGGTTGGTTGTTATGTTATTTTGTATTTGAAAGATTTCACAATTTTGAAATATTTCCAAAAGTAAATTGCAAATTGTTTCAAAAAAGGAATCTAAAGAATACATAAAAGACATCTTGAGCAATTTGATTTTGGTAGTTTGAGGTTTTCTTAATCAGCCTTTCTGAAGGGGTATACACTTTGGTCTAACACATGCCTGTAAGATAAGAAGGGTCATCATTTAAGATGCACTGAAATGTCATCACAAATTTATTTCTCTTTTATTCTCTGTTCAACTGTCATCCAGTTTAAATTTTTGAATAAGGTCTGTTTCATAACTATTGTAGCAGCTTTTTTTTGTAATTTTGTTAGATCCTATTTAAATCCTGCATGCTACAGCCACTTTACACTATACAACAAAAATCACCCTGATCAATAAGTGGTAAGACATAACTATTCTAAAATTGTATTCTCGTTAATGTGTGTATGGTTTTCTTTTTTATTATTATGTTCTGTTAAAATGTAAAAATGATGGATAATTCAAACTCAATACAATTCACGATTTGAATAGAAGATACCATCAAAAACCGTATGATAACAAATGTATGGCTCATCAATTGAGAGCAAAGATCTAGAATCACATGTTTCCTGTTAAATTTAATATATGAGTTTAGTAATTCTAAAAAATTTAAATAATAAATGTATAAACATATTCATTTATTGAAGATTGCATGTAGATAATTCAAATTGTAGTTGTATATGGGTTTTTTTTTCACAGCAATGAAATAAAATATAAATTTCTTAGTGTGTGTTTAAAAAATTGAATGTATTTAATGTTAAAGCTAAACTGGTATTTTGTTATCAAGAGAATTATGTTATGAGCCTTAAAAGCGATAAATTTGTTCACATATTATCCAAAAAAGAAGATGTGTGAAATAGTTAATAGATATAGGAAGATGTGATATGAGTGCCAATGAGACAACTCTCCTTCCAAGAAACAATTTATAAAAGTAAATCATTATAGGTCAAGGTACTGCCTTCAACACGGAACCTTGGCTCGCACCGAACAGTAAGCTATAAATGACCCCAAAAATTCTTATTGTAAAACCATACAAACGGGAAAACTATCGGTATAATCTATATAAAAACCAGAAACAAGAAACACGTATTAAACTAAATAGACAGACGACAACTGCTGTACATAAGCTCATATGGTCGTCTGTATTGTGATTTTAAAGGTTTTTAATAATACTTGTTTTAACTGGAATCATACAGAATTACGCTGTTAGGTTGACAGGATTTGGAAGAAAAGCAATTCAACATACGCTTTCAGACCCCCTTCCATATTTGTCATATGAAACAAAACAAAATGACCATAACCTCTTTTTTATGAGCGTGTTAATATTAACTATTTCAGTAACATTAAATTTCTTAAGCAAATGTTTGTCTTGGTCACTTTTCTTCAATGTCTCGTTTGCACTTTTAACATTAGAAATCAACTCGTGCAAAAAGTCATTAGTGTAAAAATGCTTGTGCTTTAATGATTTATCTCACTAAATTGCTGAACTTCTTGATAAAATTTATCCTGTTGGTCAACAATAATAGCCATTTTATTGAACACTATGAAAATTTTAAAATGTGTTCAATGCTTTGTTTATTGCAAAATCCATAAGATAGATTTATGTACAAATTGTAAATGAAATTTAGTCAGATCTTGTACAAATTGTACAAGATTTCTTTTACAAACTACAATTTGTACAAAGTCAAAATACAAATTTCTATTTAAAAGCATGTTTTTGAAAATAAATTAAGTTTTAAGTCTTATACAATTGTGTTTAGAAGCAAAATCTTTACATAATTGTTTTGTCAATGCTATGTTAACAAATTTGAAAATTAACGTAATTTGTTTTTCATTTTTCCAAAATAGTAATTTTTTTCTGAAAAATTGTACACTTTATGACAACTAACAATATTCTAGAAATAGATAGCTTCTTAAGAAACAAAACTGAGATACTGAGATTTTTTGTCAAGTAAAATTTCTTTATTAAGAAAAAATCACACAGGTTGTTTATACAGATGTTTAAAAATGTGTCGCTACTGATATGTGTTTTACTATAGTTTAAGAGTTTAGAAAAAGGGTATCAATTTTTTCTGTATAACCCGATTCATCGTAGCATTGTACAACATCTAATTAAACATTTGCGAGAAGCTGAATGCAAAGATTGGAGAAGACTCATGATGAAGATAATCGACATATTTAGAATGGAACACAAAACACATTTTGTACCTCAGTTATATAGAACTACATGTAAATAAACAGAGTAATATGTATACATTATTGTAAAATTAAATAGTTTTCTTTTTGCTATGAATACACCGTGAAATATTTTGGATATAACATTCAACTTAAATTCCTCACTAAAGAATGTTCTAGTCGATGACACATGTACAAGTTGTACGTATGTACCGTTGTTTGAGACATATTGCCTAGAGTTTTCAGTTCTTTTCTTTGACTGATTATTTACGTCCGCCTTATATAACCATTTTACTTTTACCTCAATATGTTTTTCATCATTTGTATGTTTAGATTGCGTACATCATTATATTTATCTTTTGAGTTTTATCTGTGAGTAAATTGTTATTCAAATTCTTTTTTATCAGTTCAGATGGTGCCCTGACAATGTATGGTAATACATTTGATCAATCGTGCCATTTGCTTCAGACATATATGTTATTCAATCCGGGCAATTTGTTTTTTAATGTATGATTTTTAATACACATAGTTACTTTGATAAAATGTTCAGTAATCAGTGTCAGAGAAGGACCTTTGTGACCACATAACTAAGATGCGACTTCTTAACGGCCAGAGTAAATTAGTACGACTATAGTTCATTGCCATGATTTCTTGAGGGTTTCTTGAGGATTTTTTATTTCATGCATTTGATGTTGGGTCCTTAGTGCTATTTAACTTCGTTCTGTATTTTGTATTTTGAATGTTTATAATTCAAGCGTCGCTGATCGATCTTTTGTAGAAGGAACGCGTGTTTGGAGAATAAAATTTTAAGCCTGGTATCAATGACAAGTTAATATATTCGTATTGTTTTTAGACAAGGGATATAAGATTATAGCGTTGTTTGGTTTTCGAAGGCTGCTAGATATATCCTCAAGAAATTTTAATAAGGTTGGTGGTTTTTTTTTGTTAAGTGTTTTTACGTTTATTTTTGTTTTATTGTAATGTAAGTATTGTAGTAGTAATGTTAGTCACAACATCTTTTTTTATTTTATATTTTGTATTTTGTGAGATTAAATTTAATTTGGGCGCTTGAAAAGATCACATGACTACATACCATACATGAAATCTAATTCAATTTCAATTGATACCAAATATACACGAAAGTGACCAAGCATATACGAAAAATTTGGAAATGATAGTATTTATGTTCATGTTTCAAACACTTCTGGGAATGCATTGATACATAAAAAAGTGTAGAAAGTCTTGAGAGGTAAAACTATTTCTGACATCAATTTTCAGTATAAATGAATTTTATTATAAAACCTGGCAAAGTTGCACTAGTTCGTGAATAGAAACAATAAGATAAGACGCATCTGGTGCAAGAAAATTGATACCGTTAATTTTATTACTACCACTGGGTCGATGCCTCTGTTGGTTGACTATTAGTCCCCGGGGGTATCACCAGCCCAGTAGCCAGTACTCCGGTACTGGCGTGAAAATACGGATTTTTTGTGTTATTAAAATTTGCTGTTACAAAATGATAGAAATTATGTTAAATTAAGGAATGTATCTCCCTTATGCAAAGCTCTGATTCCTTTCACGGATTTGGCTATACTTTTTGGACCTTTTGGATTATAGCTCTTCATCTTTTATATAAACTTTGGATTTCAAATATTTTGGCCACGAGCATCACTGAAGAGACATGTATTGTCGAAATGCGCATCTGGTGCAAGAGAATTGGTACCGTTAATTTTATTACTACCACTGGGTCGATGCCTCTGCTGGTGGACTATTAGTCCCCGAGGGTATCAACAGCCCAGTAGCCAGTACTCCGGTACTGGCGTGAAAATACGGATTTTTTGTGTTATTAAAATTTGCTGTTACAAAATGATAGAAATTATTTTAAATTAAGGAATGTATCTCCCTCATACAAAGCTCTGATTCCTTTCACGGATTTGGCTATACTTATTGGACCTTTTAGATTATAGCTCTTCATCTTTTTATATAAACTTTGGATTTCAAATATTTTGGCCACGAGCATCACTGAAGAGACATGTATTGTCGAAATGCGCATCTGGTGCAAGAACATTGGTACCGTTAATTTTATTACTACCACTGGGTCGATGCCTCTGCTGGTTGACTATTAGTCCCCGAGGGTATCACCAGCCCAGTAGCCAGTACTCCGGTACTGGCGTGAAAATACGGATTTGTTGTGTTATTAAAATTTGCTGTTACAAAATGATAGAAATTATTTTAAATTAAGAAATGTATCTCCCTCATGCAAAGCTCTGATCCTTTCACGGATTTGGCTATACTTTTTGGACCTTTTGGATTATAGCTCTTCATCTTTTATATAAACTTTGGATTTCAAATATTTTGGCCACGAGCATCACTGAAGAGACATGTATTGTCGAAATGCGCATCTGGTGCAAGAAAATTGGTACCGTTAATTTTATTAGTAATGTTGTAAGTAATGTGTACTATTGGTGAAATTAAATACTAAAAAAAATCTTGAATCAATTGAGTTGTTTAAAATCTGTTGGTAAATATATAGATGAAAACTTTTATATGTCAGACTTTTACAAACACGCCTTATTTGTGTTCATTTGTTTTTATTCTCCATATCCGTGTTTGTGGTAGAAATGTTCATGTTTTGAAAAGAAATACATTACTGAGTTTTATACTTTGTACATGTTGTAAGATCCATTTGTCATAAAGTATGTTTAAACTATTTTCGAATTGTTTTCGTACCAATTCATGAGCAATATATGTATTTAAAAAAAATCATTTTTGTCATAACTTCCGCGTATTTCATTTTTGCTTAATATGTTTAAAATGCTTTTTTGTGCTATTTTGATATGAATTAGTTTGTTTTTGTAGTGATTATGTGTATAAATAAAGGCATCAGTAGTATATCACTGTTGAAAAGTCATAAATCGATTTAAAGAAAAACGAATCTGGGTTACAAACTAAAATGAGGGAACCACATTAACTATAAGACAAAAACAACGAAACAACATGTCACTGAAATGCTACAAAAATCAAACTGCAATGCTATATACATAGGAAAAAAGTATTAGTTTGTATCTCTACCCCCGGCGAAAGTTGTTTCAGAAAAGAGTTCAAAAATTGGCAATAACTACCTCGAAAAGAGAAGTCTAAGCAACTTTTTTATGTTCGGGCGTGTTTGGGTTGACTTTTCTGTCGTGAAAGCGAATTAAACAAAAATATTTGATACATTATCTTGCTTTGGATTCTATTTTGTTTTATGTATTTAAGCTACAGGCTGATTTAGTAACATGAAAAACGCATGGGTCAAGCGAAATACAGGTTAAAAAATGAAAACAACACGTTTAATAATTTCTTGCGTCCAAAGCACTTTTTTGGATTTACCTTCACCAGGAACGCTCAAAGTCAAACATTTGAAATCCGAAGGTGTACAAGTACCGAAAATCGTTAAAAATATGTCAAATATACCTAAAATAAATAGCCAAATCCATCTAAAGCCATCTTTGCCTGAGGGAGTTGAAACCTTAGGTTCATAATAATTTCAAAATTAATAAACGGACAATTTGAGGACAGTGTGTTAAATCATGTCAGTACCGAAACACTGACTACTGAGCTGATGATACCCCTCGGGTACTGATTGTCCACCAGCAGAGGTATCGACCCAGTGATGCAAAAAATGGAAAACCACAAGCTTAATAATTTCTTGCGTCCGATGCGCTTTTCTGGATTTACCTTCATCAGGCACGCTCAATGTCATGCAAACATTTTAAATCCGAAAATGTATAAGTACCGAAAATCGTTGAAGAGCTATATGTCAAAAATACCTAAAATAAATAGCCAAATCCATCTAAAGCCAACTTTGCCTGAGGGAGTTGAAACCTTAGTTTTATAATAATTTCAAAATTTATAAAAGTTTGTTAAATCATGTCAGTACCGAAGCACTGACTACTTACAAGTGGCAACTCATAAGTGATGACATTTAAAACGAAAAGTTGAAACGAATTCAAATACTGTAAACCAACTAATGTTCGCGAACGATTTATTTTCGCGACTTTCGCGAATAGAAAAGTATCGCGAATATAAATCGCTGCAAATATGTAAATCTTGGATCTATTCTCATTTAATTACATCAAACAAAGTTGAGATTCGCGACAATAAATCGCCGCGAAATAAATTATCTGCGAAAATAAGTTGGTTTAAAGTAGTTGTATACTAACATGTACTAGTAAATGTACTACTTGAAGAAATAGCCCCTGACACGAGGATACAACGTCAGTCACAGAAGTCCATTTCTGTTTCAACTGTCATTGATTTTTTCTTTCAACCAACCCCAAAGTTCATGACTTGGTACATGTACCTGTCGAATACATGAATTAGGCTGAGCCCAAACAACTCCTCCTTGATTTAATTCTCTTTTGATGTGCTCTGGAAAAGAACATATTGTAGACGGAATTGCATCACAAGGCCGCTGCTTCCTAGTAAACAATTCACATCGAGCCTCGCTTCATACTTAAACCAACAAACACGTCCTTTACATCTGAAAAACCTTCCATTGTTAGCCAAGCTGACCTCTTCCCTTTCCTAAAACAATTCAACAAAGTGTCACATCCACTGAATGCATGGACGAAAGGAAGAGCAACTACACAATGACAAAAAGCATTTGATGTAACGTACAGGAAGCCATCAAAAGTCTTTATTCTTTCCATAACCTATCCACAATGTGTTCTACCTAGTTTTCGATTGCTGTAATTCTTGATACTATTACATCTCTGTCAGTACTACCTAAAATAACATTTTACAACACTTTTCATAATCATGCCGAACATGAACAAACATTCGTGTATTTGCTTCTTCATGATTACAAGGGGTAGATAGGAAGTATCCTTATTGAAATTGCAAAGAATATTTTCACCATGAGTAACATATTTTTATTAGTCTCTTAAGAAGCAATTGTGTCAGCAAGAAACTTGAACAATGTCGTTTCAGTGTCATCTTCACAGATAAAGCTACTCCAAACCCTTGGTGTTCTACCAGAACCAACACTTTTCCATCTGGCACAAAAACCTTGTCTTTGTCTAGCTTGTCACAGCCTTTAAATTATTCATTTAGTAATCATCAACTACAATGTCTACTCTTGAATACTTATCGATGCAAGATTTTATGTAAGGCAGTATGACATCATTTGCATAATCATCACTTTGTGACCTGGAATTAACCATTGCTGCCCAAACAACGATAAATGCGTCCGACTTTGGATCAGAAAATCGCAGAATATTTCAAGTAAACCCATTTGCAGCAATTTAATACCACTATTTCAAGAAACATAAACGGAGAAGTTTGGTTTTTATGGATAAAGAAATATTCCAAGTAAAACTGTCTAGAAAAGATATCGCAATCACTTTTTAGGTTCTCTAGCTTTGTTTTTGACAAAGACGTTTCCAGTTTCATTTTGCGGCCAAAATAAGATGTTGTTATTTTTAATTTGGTTATAAAAAGCAGGTTCTCCTTCATTTGCATTTGCTTCAAAAGATCTTCGTATTGTTTGGACCAATATCTTGGAGTTTATTTACATTTCTTACCTGTTTCCTAAATGGAATAATGTTTTTACAAATCTGACGACTCTTCTTGAAATGAATTTCCAAACTCGTTCATCACTTTAAAAAGTCTTTAGATCTGTTAAAAACATCGTTTTGTGTTTTCGCAGAGTCTTAATTGGGTAGTCCATCTGTTATTGAATGACCCAAACCACAAGATCTTTCGGATTCATCTTCTAGTATACTGACTCCTGATCCAGCTACCATCCATTTGTCTAAATTGGATCTTCGGTTAATCCTGTGGCACCAACATCGCCCTTCACAATTGCAATATTCTGTTTTTGTGTCTGATCAATTGTTTTATTAGAAAGAAATTTGCTGGTCTTATGTACAGTGAAATTATCATTTTCAAATTCCATTGCCACCTGTGAAGGAAAGTCATATCTTGGAGATGGTCGGTAACGATCGAGCATAATTTACACGATCAAGACCTAAAACAATACGCTATCATGCTCTATATGGACTGTTTGTAAAGTACGAACTCTCACTCATGAAATGAGCATACTACCAAAATCAGAAGAAGTTCTTAATTTATAATTGAACGACAGGAATGAAACTGTGGTTGAGATGACTCTATACACCAGTCTTTTAAATCATTGAACGTCACAGAATCATGACATAATTAT
Source organism: Mytilus galloprovincialis (assembly GCF_965363235.1). NCBI lineage: Eukaryota > Metazoa > Mollusca > Bivalvia > Mytilida > Mytilidae > Mytilus > Mytilus galloprovincialis. Next base: position 21,802,746 of record NC_134846.1, read on the forward strand.
ACTTTCTGAGTTTAGCTTTCATAATCCGAAATTAACAGTTCAAGCAAAATACTTTCAGTTGTCTGATGCGCCTGTCTAGTCCTAGATACAATTGAACATACATAATTGTTGCAATATTGGCTTCAGTAAGACAACATTTCCATCCCCTATCACGCAATATATCCCCCAGAGAAATGGCTGATCTGCAGTTACAATTGATGTTTCTCCGGGATTCACCACATTTTCGCCTTATCCATCGAATACCTGAGAATTGCCTGGTTGTGCAAACAAATCACTCTTGATGTCTATAAATAGTTTGCACATGAGCAAAAGTGTTAAATACATGTGTATCATAACCTTGAAAAATGTTATTAAACCAATTCATAATATCATTAGAAATCCAAAAATACTAAATGTATGGTAAATAGTTCAAATATTTTTAAAAGAATTTTGTAACATTTTCGCGCATGCGCAAATACTGGATATGTCAAATATTCATTTTAAATAAATATGTGATGTAAGTAAGGTAGCCGTCAAACCTGAAAATTGGTTTTTACTAAGAAGTTCAAAGAAATATTTTCCAGAAAAATCAGTATTTTCAAACTGTAGAAAACAGCCATTTTAGAAAATGGCCGTGGCCATCTTGATTTTTTTTTTTTTTAATGGCCAGCAGTCATTTCTTAAAAAGTATATAATAATGATGCTTTGTGGTAATTTTCATGCTTGTATCATCATTTGCACAATTGCCTCGATTTTGCTTGCTAATCTCTTCCACTAATTTGAAAACATGACGTCATACAAATGAAACCGCTAAAGTTGAATGATTTCTGTTACGTGAACCATCGAAATTCGTATGATATTGTATTAAAACTGATTTTTGAGGTATGTTTTGTTTTGTTTTGTTTTATTTTCTATTCTATTGCATTATTTACATATTGACTAATTTCAGCAAGTCAACATGGCGGCTCCTTAGTTACGAAATGTCAACTTTGGATTTGACGGAAGCTTACGAGAAAATAATGTAAATTAAAATTTCCAACTATCTATGGCTTCCATGAATTATTTCTTAATTTTACACTCTGTGCAATTTTTCAAATTTATTATGTGTTACGTCATTTAACAACTTTCCAAAATTGTAATTGACTGTGGACTTTTGTAAAAAAAAAACAATTGGGAGTCTTTCATAAAATTGATCTTAGTGTCGTTTAATCATCATTTTAGTAGATTTAAGTGAATAGTAAAATCCTTTCCATGTACCCCCATTCGATACCATCGGCATTCGAAGAGTGCTTCCCACCTAAAAATGCCCCATTCAAATTAGAATAATGACAACCATTGTACCACCATATAAAAAAGAAGATGTGGTATGATTGCCAATGATACAACTCTCCACAATAGACCAAATTGACACATAAATTAATAGATATAGGTCACGGTACGGCCTTCAACAATATGCAAAGCCCATACCGCATAGTCAGCTATAAAAGGCCCCGATAAGACAATGTAAAACAATTCAAACGAGAAAACTAACGGCCTTATTTATATAAAAAAAATGAACGAAAAACAAATATGTAACACATAAACAAACGACAAACACTGCATTATAGGCTCCTGACTTGGGACAGGCACATACTTAAATAATGTGGCGAGGTTAAACATGTTAGCGGGATTCCAACCATCTCCCTAACCTGGGACAGTGGTATAACAGTACAACATAAGAATGAACTATAAAAATCAGTTGAAAAAGGCTTAACTCATCAGATGGACAAAAATACAAGTGGACGTGGTCGGGTACTTGTACATCCATGCCTCTTTAAACGTAAGTGCGGAGCTGCCAGTAATTCTGTCATTATCCTTGTCTTCAGTAGAAAACATCATGCCGTTTTGATTTTTGCGGAAGAGTTGAAAATAGACATTAGGCTATTTCCTGTGCAAGTAAAGAAAGAGTGAATATAAATTCACTTAAAGACGTATACATTTTTGGCGGAATATCTATCGTTATTTCGGCTACAAGAAATCATCATGCAGTTATGTTTGGCGTCTTGACGAGGATCCATCAGCCTATCTTCTGAGCAAGTAAAAACAGAGTGGATATAGTTGACTTGCGAATAAACTAACATAAGAATAACTTTGCAAAAACTTGTATAATACCTCATTTCGTTTGAAAGTTATGTCATTAATTTTGGAAAAATGTTGAAAAATTATAACATTAACGGTAGTTCTTTTACTTAACCAGATGCGCGTTTCGACAATAAATGTCTAGTCAGTATTGTTTGAGTCCGAAATATTTGAAAATTAAAAACCAAATACAAATACAAAAATTGAAGAGCTGATTAAACCAAACAAAACCTCAAGTATAATCCGTCAATAAATCAGAACTTTGTATGAGTGAGATATATTCCGAGAATATAAGGTAAAGTAAAATCTAGACAAGGAATTAGAACTTTGCATCAGGGAGATATATTCCGTAATTTAAAATTATTTCGAACGTATTATAACGGCAAATTTCAATCAAACAATATCCGTTTTTTTCTTGCCAGTACCAAAGTACTGGCGAGTTTGGTACTGGCGAGTGGACTGGTGATAACTTTGGGGGCGAGCAGTCTACCAGCAGAGGTAGTAATTACCACTTTTACTGCACCAAATGCCTTCTTAGTAATTGTGACATTAGCAATACCAATTTTACTGCACCAGTTGCGCGTTTCGGTAATTAATGTCTCATGAGTCATTCTGGACGCAAAAATATTCAAAATTTCAAAACCTAATTCAAACGTTAAAGACGCTGATCAAACCTTTAAAAAAAGACCGAAAGTAAAACCTAATCCGTACAATGAATCCGAACTTAGCATGAGAGAGATGTATTCCTTAATTTTGAATCATTTCCAAAATTTAAAAAAAGTCAAATTGCAATTAAACAGCATACATATTTTCAGGCCAGTATCAAAATACTGCTACTTGGCTGCTGATACTCTAGGGTATTTATAGTCCACCAGCACAGGTATCTATCAAGTGATAATAATCACATGTATGGTGTCAATTTAACTGTACCATATGCGCGTTTCAACAGTTATGCCTCAACAATACTCGATGCCAAAATATTAAATATTAAATTAATTAATTAATTTAAAAAAAATACAAATTATCGATATTTCATTGGTCTGAACGAGAGGGTAACATTCCAATCAATTGTATTGACAACGATTTGTACCAAACAGACACAATAGTGTTGTTTGGTGTTATTTTAGTCAATGTCATTGATAGAGAAAATCCCTTTTATTGTGGCAACACTTAAAGCTTATAAATATGTTTCAGACTAAACAGGTTACAAACCCAAATTATCGTCCAACAACACGACTTGAGTTGTCTTTGTTTAAGAGACATCGAACATAGACTATCAGTGTTTATATTAAAGCATCATTGTTGATATTATGACAGTTTACTTGTGTATAAAAATTATATACTTAACACTATGTATTATAGACTGCACTGCAGAGAGTAAACAGTTGTAGTAATAAACAAATCATTATCCAAAATTGGTATATAAACTTGTATAGGAAAAATGTGAACAGTAATACTCTGTAAAATAGATACAATAAAAAGTATTAGATAAATTGACAAGAAATTATCCAACCAAAACTCAGATGTCAAACTTCCAAATCCATTCTCGTAATCATTCCATCCACGGTAAAAATCCGTAGCTCCATTGATTCTGCTCTGGAAAACCCTTAAAAATAACAAAATCTTAGAGCAATAATATATTGAGTCAATCAAACTAATTCAAGGTAAATTATTCTTCTTGCATACTGAATATAGTTATCAAAAGTATAAGAATTATATTTTAGTACGCCAGACGCGCGTTTCGTCTAAATAAGACTCAGCAATGACGCTCATATCAAAATAGTTATAAAGCCAAACAAGTACAAAGTTGAAGAGCATTGAGGATCAAAAATTCCAAAAAGTTTTGCCAAATACGGCTAAGGAAATCTATGCCTGGAATAAGAAAATCCTTAGTTTTTCGAACAATTTAAACTTTTGTTAACAGGAAATTTATAAAAAAAAAAATTACCACATTATTGATATTCATGTCAACACCGAAGTGTTGACTACTGGGCTGGTGATACCCTCGGGGATGACACGTCCACCAGCAGTGGCATCGACCCAGTGGTGTAAATAGTTATCAAAGGTACAAGGATTATAATTTAGAACGCCAGACGCGCGTTTCGTCTACATAAGACTCATCAGTGACGCTCATATCAAAATATTTATAAAGCCAGACAATTACAAAGTTGAAGAGCATTGAGGATCCAAAATTCCAAAAAGTACAAGATAGGGAAAAACGTTTGAATCATGATTGGTTCAATGTGTCTAAATCAAATCGAAAAGATTCAGAGAAATTATTTGACATGTTGGGCACACAAGAGAACACTAATAAAGAAAAAAATAAAGTCCAAAATATCAAACTAAAGCTTGGTAACACAATTCTAAAATACAACCCTAATCCAGTTATACTTGGATTAAAATTGGATGAACAATTAAATTTCAATAGCCACATAGAATCTACAGTGAAGAAAGCCAAAAGATCTTTAGGAATTATAAGAGAAATCAAAGGAATAGCATTAGTACCAACAAAGACACTTATTCAAATATAAGACAGCTTAGTATGTTCAATTTTTAATTATGCTAGCAGCATTTGGCAATCCAGCACTTCAAGTCATCTTGACAAATTAAATGAAATACAAAGAAAAGGGTTAGCATTATGTTTAGATTTACCATCTCAATCATCTCTTGAAGCATTAGAAGTACTTAGTGGAACATTACCAATAGATTTAAGAAGAGAAGAAATGGCCATCAGAGAATTAGGAAAAATTAATTCATACAGTAATAATGTCCCAATTAAAAGAAAATTTGAAATTTGGAAAGAGGAGGAAAATCCAGAAACATTTATATCACCATTAGGAAAAATGTATCAACAAACAGAAGACATGATAGATACAGAATTAGTTGAAATAAACAAGATAGAACCACAGTATGAATACCAAGGTCTGGTATCAGTCATTAGAGCCCCTGACTACTGGCGTAACATAGGCAGCTCAAAATCAAGAACAACAGCCCAAATAGAGGAAGGGAAACAAATTATCTCTGAACAACTCAAATCTCAAACACCAAACACAGCAGTTGCTTATACAGATGGGTCATGTTTAGGAAATCCAGGCCCCTGCGGTGCAGGAGCTATAATTTACATTAATAATCAAGAAGAAAAATTAAAAAGACCTGTCTCTAACAAAGGATCAATCTTGTTAGCTGAACTAATAGCAATAAAAATTGTACTCGATTACATAGAATCCTTTTCAAAACAGCAAATTGATACTTTAACTTTATTTTCGGACAGTCAAACCGCATTAGGTATCTTAACTCTTAATTGGAAAAGAGACAGCTATCATCAAACCATTAACGAAATCAAAGGGAAAATCAAAAAAATTTAAATGAACATGGAATCTTAATAAACTTAAACTGGACACCAGGACATGCCAACATAAAAGGAAATGATGAGGCAGACTCCCTAGCAAAAGAAGCTGCTAAAGAAGCAGAATCACTAGCAGTTGATGACATAGTGTTTACAAAACAAGATGTAAAAAAAAGCAGCTAGAAATTCTGTTACAAAAAAATGGCAACGCAGATGGGAAAACAGTAATGCTGCACGTCATTATTTCAGATTTCATCCTGAAGTTAAAAATAAAGTAAAAAAAGACTACCCGTCAAAAAAATTGTACAACATAATCAACAGTTTACGAACAGGTTATTCTAAATTAAATGCATACCAATTTATAATAAACCAGCACATCAACTCGGAAACCTGCGATCACTGCAAAGAAAAAGAAAATGTACAACACTACCTTTTTGAATGTGACCTGTATTCAGATGCCAGAGACAAATTATTTCATCAAATATACTTCATAACAGGACAAATTCCAACAGATTTGGACGATTTATTAACAATCAATTTGCCAAATGCAGAAAATATCAGTCAACTATTAGCGGAGTACATAGAGGAAACAAACCGTTTTAGTGGATAATTTAATTTAATACAAATTTCTTTTAATTTTTAATATTTTTTAATTTTTCATACCATTCCAATAACCTAATTAACCCTTTTTTTTTCACTTGATACATTTATATAGTTCTATAATATTTTTAAAGCGCCACCTACAATATCTAAGTACAAAGGAGAAACTACATTAGTGAAAATAATTTTACAAGAGAGGATAATTCACAAGAGAGATTACTCTGTCATCACGACAAAGATTGAAGATTGAAGGCCATCCCACAAAACCAAAACCATTGTGAATGCCCCACATCATCCTGTAGGGTTTAACACAGTACGACGATGAATAAGGGTGGAGCCAGCCATTTAAAAAAGGGGGTCCCAACCCAGGATAAAGGGGAGTTCTAACTATATTTACCCTTTCAAATACAATTGATCTTCTAAAAAAGGGGGGTTACAATCCCGGGAACAATTTTTACAAGCCCAAATTCTTACTTTAATTGCCTTGGAACATGCTACTATGTATATATATAAAGATGTGTAATATACACGAGTGAAGTAATATAGAACGTCGATTCATACCTGAAGCATGAGGGTTAAGCCTTCAGGCACGAAAGGTGCACATTTTCCCGGACCCATTTTCCCTTCAAAATCGTGGATCCATGATTATTCTGATAGACATGCTTTAAAATATTGTTCATTTCTACTCACCGATTGAAATTTCCAGGTCATCCGTTATATTGTATGTAGTTTCCCGTCTACCATGGCATGTCTACGATTTTTTGTAAAATATAGTTTGCAAACCCGCTATTTCTGCCGACAAGGGTACAATAACGTCAAATCGTTTACCGGTGAAGAATATGATTTCCGTTTTTAATAAAACTTGACAGATTTGATTTATTATCGTGGGGAAATGTCCCTAAAGGATAGTAATTAAAATAAATCAGCTTTATTATTCTGTATAATATATGTAACCTAGTCATATTCTTTTAAATTTACTTCAGGTACACCGACGTCTACATGATAAATTATTAAAGCAATTTGAAATATAAATTTCAATGAATTCATAGGCTTCACAATTAAAGCAATTTTCTGCAATAATATTTAAAACTCTATTTTTACACGAAGGCTTTTGGTATAAAACAAATTATTAAAGACTCTTGAATAGACTGAATAAAAAAATATAGATGGACAGTAAAACGCACAAGTCCGCCTCAAATGAACAGACATAATTAAAATGCCATAAACGGAATACGGCAAAAGAATAGAACGATCGCAAAATAATTAAATGCAAAACAACAACAGAAGATGAGGGACAATATAAATTATGGGTAATTTTACAACTGTATCATCAATACGTGACACTTAAATGAAATACATTTATCCATTTATCCTGTATCAAACTTTGAGAAGATGCACGTGAGACGTGTACACATTGTTTTTAAATTCGCAACCGTCACACTAAAACATTTGTATTAAACATTTACCGACTGTAACAACCCTTGAAATGTTTGTTTTAAACATTTTACTACTGTGGCAACCTTTTAAAAGTTGTAATAAACATTTAATGACTGTAACAACATTTAAAAAGTTGTAACAAACATTTTACGACTGTTACAACTCTAAAAACATTGTAACAAACATTTTTTGACTGCTTCAACGTCTGAAAAGTTGACACAAACAAATTTCGACTGTCACAACTATAAAAAGGTTGGGACAAACATTATAGAACTGCCACAACTTTTAGAAAGACTGTTATGAGTAGTATGTGGCTGTGACAACGCCGTAAACCACTGCAACAGTCCTAAAATGAATGTTGATAGCATTTAATGTTTTTCACAACCCATAAAAGTGTTGGGACAAACATAATTTAACTGTAACAACCAAATAATGTTGATTTGACAGTCTTCTTCAGTCTTCCACAGACTAAAATAGTCGTACAATGACTGTTACTGGTATGGACAGTTGTCTTTTCGTCCAGTAGTGGATGTGAATGTCATGAAAGCAGTACAATTGCTTCTGTAAGTGGTGACCAAGGCCATGTTCACTGCAACTGTCGGGGTGGCTGTAGGACAGTCACATGTCCATGCAAAAGACTGAGCTAATTGTGCAATTGCAGATGTCATTTTTCCTCATCTTGTGGAATCACATAGGTTCTTTGATCAATTAGGTTTTACTTTTGTTTCCAATTTATGATATTTCATATGCAACTTTTTCTCATGATTTATGTTTGAAAATAAATGATAGTAGGGCTTTATTTTATTAATGCTTTTAACAATTTTGTCACTTTACACCAGTAGTTCGTATTTAAGTGCCAACAAACTGTTTAGCTAAATTTGCCCAAGGTGTCATGTTAGTTTATGTTGTTACTTTGCGTCCGTCGTTTGTCTGTAATCTTCTAACAATTAAAAAATATAATATTAACGGTATGCTTGATACTGTCTGAATTGGGATTGTGACCAAATTTTTTACATAATATAGGTTTCTGACACAAAATAAATGTGGTCAGAGATCTTACAAATATACACCTCGCCAAAAGTTAAGCAACACCTGATAATTTTCCAGAATCGTTTTTTACTAAATTCATAACTTCGATCATAACTGATGAACATTTACCGATAAAAACATATTGCTAAAGTCAGTATTATGGGTTTCTGAAAAATTGTAATATATTATTACATAATGATCGAAGCAAAACGTCTGGAAGGTATTCAAGATATTTTGATAGATGATAAACATACAACCCAATAGATCCTAATAGTTAAAAGATATAAACAAAACCATCAAAAAATTATTAAATGCCTGAGAGCAGTTCAACCTTGTAAACAGAGTGATATTATGATTAAGGTTTTCTAATATAAAATGTGATGGTTGTGAAATTCATTCTCTCGGAGAACCATTCGCTTACAGTACATTTGTACTATAACAGATAAAGGCATATACATTGTAATATAGAAAATAGCGAAAATGATCAATGGATAAGGCCTAAATAGGGTTAAAATAATAGAGAACAGTGAAAAAATAACAAAAATATGAGAAAATGGGCAAAACAATAAATAAAAGAGAATGATCGGATGTTAACTGTAACAAATAGATTATAATTCTCAAACAATAAAACAAATAGTGTAAAATTTAAAGGCACAGCAATGAAGACGGCAAACCAACCCACTCATAAAAGTTGGTTAATATTACGTTGTCGATGCACAAATTACATCTGGGTTGACCTTGTCAGTTATAATATATCTCATGAGCTCTCTCGTGCTTTTATAAAACTGAGAATGGAAATGGGGAATGTGCCAAAGAGACAACAACCCGACCATAGAAAAAAACAACAGCAGAAGGTCACCAACAGGTCTTCAATATAGCGAGAAATTCCCACACCCGGAGGCGTCCTTCAACTGGCCCCTAAACAAATATCTACTAGTTCAGTGATAATGAACGCCATACTAATTTCCAAATTGTACACAAGAAACTAAAATTAAAATAATACAAGACTAACAAAGGCCAGAGGCTCCTGACTTGGGACAGGCGCAAAAATGCGGCGGGGTTAAACATGTTTGTGAGATCTCAACCCCCCCCCCCCCTATACTTCTAGCCAATGTAGAAAAGTAAACGCATAACAATACGCACATTAAAATTCAGTTCAAGAGAAGTCCGAGTCTGATGTCAGAAGATGTAACCAGAGAAAATAAACAAAATGACAATAATACATAAATAACAGACTACTAGCAGTTAACTGACATGCCAGCTCCAGACTTCAATTAAACTGACTGAAAGATTATGATTTTTTAGGGGTTTAGTATCATACCATCATAACATATATGAAAAGAACATAACCAGTGCCATGCCAACAACTGGTTTTTGAATAAATGTGTTTAGTTCCGATGCAAAGACCCTATAAGTGAATCAATATTAACGCCAAAATATGCAATCTTTAATGACCTGACAACAGTATCGTAACTATGTCCCTTCTTAATAAGTCTATTCAAAGGTTTTGTTAGTTTTTGAGGTGAATACTGACACCTTTGGGCTTTATGAAGAATATTTCCATAAAAAATTGGATGTGAAATACCTGAACGTATAAGAAGTTTGCATGTTGAGCTATATTTACGAATGATGTCCTTATACCGATGATAACATTTAGTAAATGTTTTGACTAGTTTGTGATATCGAAAACCCTGGTGTAATAATTTTTCAGTAATACATAAATTTTTCTCGTTAAAATCTAAAACATTGTTACATACACGAGCGAGTCATACAAGTTGAGATATATAAACACCGTAAGATGGTGACAAGGGAACGTATGACATATTTGTTTTCGTTCATTTTTAAAATAAATAAGTTAAAGGTCGTTATTTTTCTCGTTTGAATTGTTTTACATTATCATTTCGGGGCCTTTTATTGCTGACTATGTGGTATGGGCTTTGCTCATTGTTGAAGGCCGTACAGCGACCTATAGTTGTTAATTTCTATGTCATTTTGGTCCCTTGTGGAAAGTTGTCTCATTGGCAATCATACCACATCTTCTTTTTTTATATATAACTTGTGTGAGTTTGGAGATCTTCCTCATTGAAGGTTTTACATAATGACTGGTTGTAGTTTCATTTTAAAAGAGGGACGAAAGATACCAAAGGGACAGTCAAACTCATAAATCTAAAACAAACTGACAACGCCATGGCTAAAAATGAAAAAGACAAACAGAAAAACAATAGTACACACGACACAACATAGAAAACTAAAGAATAAACAACACGAACCCCACCAAAAACTAGGGGTGATCTCAGGTGCTCCGGAAGGGTAAGTTTAACCTTGTTGTCTTAATATGTCATATGAAGGTAGCTATAAAAGATCGGTAAGACTAATGTCTATTCACAGTGTTTTTGGCTCTGATTCTGACCAATGCTGATTATATACTAAATATATATTTATATGCCGCTATTATTGTTGTTGTTACCAAATATGTAAATCAATTGTATCTGATCTTATGCCCTTTATGGGCCCTGTAATTTTGGAAATTATTCTATTCTATTTTATTCTATTCTATTCTATTCTAATCTATTCTATTCTATTCTATTCTATTCTATTCTATTCTTATTCTCTTCTTATTGTATTTTTATTCTATTCTATTCTATTCTATTCTATTTTATTCTCATTCTATTATTATTCTATTCTATTCTATTCTATTCTATTCTATTCTATTCTACGTCAATGTTAAGGTTTTAGTTAATAAAAAACAGCTTAACTTGCACCAGGCTGAGACTTCAAAATACATCGCTCTATATATCCGTCTTTTTTTGAAATTGATGGTTGCTTTTACATCCAACTTTTTTTTCTATTAAAATCACACTATTACTGTCGCGGTCGTCGAGAGACCCGCGGTAGTCCTCGATGAAAAATTCTCTCCCGTATTTTTTTTTTTTATACCGAAGGTATTATATTTTACTGCAGATTAAAAAGACGTATTTTAAGTTCTCATGGCTTTTGCTTCAATCATTATCTATATACATGAGCAAATGCCTGTACCAAGTCAGGAATATGATAGTTGTTGTCCGTTCGTTCGATGTGTTTGACCTTTTGATTTTGCCATTTTATATAATCTTTATTGCAAAATTACACCCATAAGGGTCAATCAATACAATTAAACAATTCCATACAATACAATGCAATACAATGTAATACAATACAATAGATAGAATAATAGAACATATTAGTGTTCAATTATAAATTTATGCAAAAAACACCATCATAAGCTTGTCTGACATGGGTCTAACTCCCTCAGTTCTAAAGACTGCTTAATGAATATTTTATAGAAGGGTCTTTTCGGTACGAATTTACTCCCCTGTGAGGACTGTACCTTACCGAAAGAGAAGAAGAACGAAAATATTTGTCTTGAAATCATTTTCTTTATTTTTCGGTAATCAGTTATATAAAAATTTGAAAAAAATCAATAATACCAAAAAAGTGCATGTAATACACAAGCACCACTGTTGCAAAAAACAGTGAGCAATTTCAAGTTCATTAATTTACTATATTGATTCTTTTTTATTCGCCGGTTTGCGGTTTACTTTTGATGTGAGTTCCCTTTCGATTTTTGTAAATATTAGATCTTTCCGAGTTATTGTGTTTTATTCATTCAAAATGGAATTTCCAAATAACTCAAAAATTCATTGAGTAAATTTCATGAAAATTTTGTGACTGGTTTATATCTATTGGAATAACCTCCCTTTAGATATTTTTTTTTTATACATTTCTAAAATGACATTGAGGAGTTATAAAACTTTATTTTTCGAAAAAGCGACAAGCGTGTCTTTCTAATTTTCTAATTTCCAGGCCGTGACGGGTCTTACTACCAGAAAGTTAACCTTCCCCACACATAATACAATGTAATAAAATAAAACATACCAACTCACACACTCACCTGATTCGCTCAGTCCTCAAAGAATTAAAAGCGTATTTTTTCTATGTTGAAGATATTCTTATTACTATTGTTGAAACCTTAAGATCACAGTGTTCCTACATTGTTGTGACGTCCAACGTACAATTTTGGGGACGATAGATATACTACAGGTGTAGTACCTGTATATAGAAACACGTCTGTGTGAAAAATGAATTAACCGTACATTGTTCATCGCAAATTGTATATGAATGTAATGGAACTTGTATTTGTGTTACATAGGATAGTCAGTGTCAGGCGCGTACAGCATTTTCTTTTTTTTTCAATTTAGACTGTGCTTTTCATTCTGACAGTCCAAACCTGAGTCCCTTATGAAACAGGCTGTCGGACTGAGAGCAATCTTGGACTATTACATGGGTGTTTTGTTCTGTGCCATTCCAACTCATATCACATATGTCATGTTCTGATCGATGAATCTCAATGAAACTTTACGGTTTCAACGTTTAGTTTTTAATCTTGACCTTGGTTAACAATTAAATCTTGATTGATAATATCCAATCTAATTAAAATTAAATCCTTTAATTGCTCCCGTTCTGATTGATGCACAACATATCAAAACGGGAGCAATTATTATATATAAGATTTAATTTTAATTAGATTGTGTTTCTATTAACTTTTAAAATATTTGTTTCTATAGTAAACATTACAGTAACCAAGTTTCTGCATGAGTCACTTTATTAAAGAATGGTGTAGATTTAACCTTCATTTAGCAATTGGTGCGTATCGATCAACAACTCTGTCAGTTTTGTTTACGTCTGATGAACAAGAGATATTTTCTGAAACAAAATATAAACACGGGTGTATCAAGTGATCAGCTTCCATAATTTTGTATCAATTTGAAAGCTATCTAGCAAAGCTTAAAGTAAGTACATATATACCAGTTTTACAATACATATAGGCTATACATTATAAGATAACTCATTATTCATAAAAGCGCATGTATTAAGGTCACTTTCACGATGACACAGAAGCAAAGGTTCAAATACTGCTAAGGGAAGAACAAAATTTTGCGAACGAAAATTAACAGATCTAAGGGACGACATCTAAAGTTCAATGTGAGATAAAAAAAAAAAAAAAAAAACTTAATTCATTTAGTTTTTTCACTGACCCCCCTATACCCTCTTAACTTAATTTGGAAAAAATTGATTGACCAATAAGGATATATATAATATCGATGTCAATTAAACAAAACTTGCGGCAATGTTGACCCCCCTCCCCAAACTATTTGAATTAAGCTTTTTATCCTTCATTGATTTTTTGATGTCGTCCCTAACTTTGTTGAGCTAAATTTGAGTCGAATTTTATAAAATTTAAATGCATATTATGGTTTAAGCCTAGTATTACAGACCTACGGGTCATTAAATGGAGAAAGTCTGTCAATGTTTAGACGTATATTTCTATATGTACACACATATATATATATATACAACTCGTCTAAACCTCAGCCCAACAATGTAAGATTTGTAATTTGCTTTCGAAAATTGTTTGTTCTTTCCTCGCAAGGATTCGATCTCATGCTACTGAGATATCGTGACACACAATCGCCTGTATTATATCCGCTAGACCACTCGACCACCTTGGCTTCACAATAATAAAGGTTTTGGTGGCCGGGTGTTACCGTTCCTCGTCAGTTTCAATCTAGCGTCGTAATATATATATATATATAAATATAAAGTGACTAGAAAATCAACCTAACGATGATAGAGTAGATTTGATTCGTATACTATTATATATATATATATATATATTATAAAAAAATATATAAATATAATTTGATGTAACGGCATGGCTAATTACATTATTATCATTTAAGAAATGACTGATCTGAAAGGTTTACCATCCGACTTGCCTCTCTATACCTTTGTAATTTGGTTTGTGAAAATAAATATACATATATATATATATATATATATATATATATATATATATATATATATATTGCCGTTATATATCATGTTCTGCAATACCGCCCTGAACATGCTGAGGAAAGCCATAATTCGACTAACAAAATCTATAATATGTTAGCCTCGTTGGTCGAGTGGCATAGAGCAATGGACACAGGACAGTGTTTTGTTTACGTTCTTAGTTAGTCTATAATTATTTTTGTTTATGTCGTACGATTGTCTCACTGGCGAATATTCTTTTCCTTTTTATAATGTATGTTATTAGTTGAGTATTCCTACAAGTAAATACCTGTAATAAAAGAGATATTTAACCTCTTAAATATATATTACCATCACTATATATAATTACTTTTGCGCCCTATTTCACTCAATTTAAAGAGATATTTAAATCACATTTCAAGTTATTATAAGAAAATTATAAGTGTCAAATCACCTGAATGACATTAAAATATTTAAAAACTTGTGAAAAGAGATAATTTCTGTTCTGTATCAGTAGCGATTAATTGTGAGTTACGATATACTTTCCTATATGGTTCACAAGTACACAGTTATGCATTTCTTTAAGGCAATAAATGAAAATTTAAAAAATCCCACCTGCGCTTTCTCAATAATATTTTCACAGTGTGTTTTACTACTTTTTGGACAAATTATATCAAAATTATAGAACACTTCATCGGCTCTAACTCAAAATATACACAATTTTGTGTTAAGGGGGCCTCGAAATCTTCTGAAAGCTTCCGAAGTGGTAATTGTTAACCCTTATCAGCTGTACCAAATCACAGTGACTACTTAACTTTTTAAACGCATGACTCAATTTTTTTATAGTGTCACTTCAACACCCCCCCCCTACTTGCTATTTGAGTCATAAAACATTGAGAAATAAATTTGGAAGGTATAAAAAAAATGCCATGAATAAAAGAGTCAGATCAGCAAGTCTTGTAAAAGCAGCTTATTTTCATATTTAGAATATGGAACACACTCTCTAAATATTGACTATTTTGACAAAAATATCAAAATTAGTTGATTTATCATTTACAGTCGTATAAAATTGCACATTACTATCAAACCGACATTCAAGTACAAAACTAGGACTGTTTGACCCTACCTATATATCTAGCTTAGAACAGAAATAATCAGTTTTAATGATGACTATATTTCATGGTCCAAAATTTATTTTAACTGTTTCCGTGTAAAATTACACACACTTTAGTCTTTAAATAATAAATTTTATAATAAATGAAGGAAAACTGTACTTTTTAATGAATATTGAGGGGCAGATTTTTTATTCCCTATATTAGACATTAATTTTAATTCCTTTCTCATTTATTCTTATTACAAAATTGCATTTGCTTTTTCTTTCGAATTCTTGTA
The DNA here is from genome assembly GCF_965363235.1 of Mytilus galloprovincialis. Classification (NCBI taxonomy): domain Eukaryota; kingdom Metazoa; phylum Mollusca; class Bivalvia; order Mytilida; family Mytilidae; genus Mytilus; species Mytilus galloprovincialis. Next base: position 21,818,497 of record NC_134846.1, read on the forward strand.
GCCCCCTTTTTAAGTTAATGGTTAATGGAATAATATTAGTATAATAGTCCCAGACTGGACATGTTTTGAAGATTGCAATTTTTAACATTCATATACATGTATGACCTTAGTTTTTTCATAAAACCTAAAGTTATATGCTGTCAGATGCAGATCACTACACATGTCAATTTTTTTTTTAAACTAGCTACTTAATTTACACTATATATATGAATTCACTAGTCCAATTTTTGAAAAAAAAATGATGTTCTATATATATACATACAAAGTTGTAATTATTTTATATATAAGATTATTTAAAACTTACCAAAAGATAAAATACTATTGAAATTAACATATCTTCTGATAGAAATTTCATTGCTTACTTCTCATATCTCCTAGCTGTCAGTCCTGGCTGCCACCTCATGTTATGACTGTCATGATAATCAGCAACAAAAAACCTAAAGAAAATAATTTTCTATCATCAGAATCAGCACTATATTAACATACAGCTAGCCAATAAAAGAGGGGTGCTGATTATGTTTCCCCTCTGCACTTTTCTGTGCCTTTACCTTTAGCCTACACATGCATGTCTCAAAGGAAAAAAAAATATTTTAACCTTGCACTGGAATTTGTTTTATTTCAGACAGAGACACCAAAATAACATAAATTCAACAAAAACACAAAAATTAAAAATATATAATTATTTAATATATGGTAAGTGCTATATAACAGTATTATATATGCCTGGTTTTCTGTAAATTAGCCATTTGTCAACAGTGGATGATCAATGGAACCAATAAATTGAATGTACATGTACATTGTAAAGAAAATGGGTGATTATACATGTATATTTTTGTAAATATATACATAATTATGATTCTGGCATTTGATCATTCCTATCAGTATTTACAGCCTATTATCTATCTATGTCTATCTTCCCGTCAATCAGTCCTGGCACCTCATGTTATGACATTGGTTTAGAAATAAGACAGACAAAAATATATAATTAGGTTTTAAAACCTGTGAGGTATATTTTTTCTTTCCTTAACATACATGTACAATTGAATAATGACACCATAATTTCATAGGCAACCTTTGCTTGCTTTCTCAATTGATTCTTAGCCATGCAAATCCTTGATCATGCTAAAGAGCTAAATTGCTAATGCAGTGGGTTTTTTTTTTGTGGGGGGGGATGATGGGGTACCATTGCTATATCCAGCAAACACTATTTCCTGTCCATACGAATAAAGTTATGTATGCCACAGTGATAGTATGGTACCACAGCTAGAAGTATGATACTTTTTTTGAAGTACCCTCCCCCCTTTTTTTTAATTTCTGGTATTTCTGCTTTCAAGAAACGGCAATTTTGTATATAGTTGAGATCACTTCTAACCTCTCATTAGAACTGTCAGAATATTCTGTAATAGAACTGTTCTAACCTGTCCTAGAACAGTTCTACCTAGAACAGTTCTACCCTAGAACTGTTCCAAATAGAACTGTCAGAATCAGTTCTAGGTAGAACTATCAGGATCAGTTCTAGGGTAGAACTGTCTAAATCAGTTCTAGGTAGAACTGTCCAAATCACTTCTAACCGTAGAACTGTCAGCAGAACTGACTAAATCAGTCAGGACTGTAGAACAGTTCTAAATGACGTCACTGCAGTAAGGGCACTTTAGAATTTAAAAGAAATAAATCACTTCCAATTACTTTGCTATATATAATAGCAGATTTTCTATATTTTTTACTGATCAAACGTTCCATGTACAAATATCGAAGTGAATAGAAGGTTATCCAACTCATCGGAGAAATATTTTTATAAGATTGCATACGGAAACATCATTGTTTACGTTTCTTCGTTCCCCGTTTTTAACAGTCTCTTCCTAAATATAACTCTACATTTAATTCATGGAATTTTAATCGTAATTTACCTTGTTTGCCTTGGATTTACATTCATTTAAGATTCTGTATTGACAAATGTTCAAACGAAAATTGTACAGTGGATGAATTATGGGATATTAATGAAAAAAGTGTTGTATAACTTAAAAAACTATATACATTTGCACCATCTCGTCAATTTAGCCAGACTTATCCATAACGATTATAAATGATATCTGGGAGTCTGGAACTCAGAAAAATATACTCGATCTGAACATGAATGAAACATTTGCCCCTGGACGTTCGGCTACAAACAAAGTCATGCATTTTTCTTTGCCTTCTTCAAATTATATTAACAGTATACTATTCCAAGAAGAGAACTTCCCATACATGTACTTTTTTATTTTTGAAATAAAGTATATGAATCAGTCATGTGAGTGTTGGATGATGTCGTTTAATAGTTTTGTTAAAAAAAACACATCACAAACTACTGACTTAAACATGTTATAAAGTCACTTTACACCTTATCGCTATTTGTCCGCATTACTGGATATCACACAGGTTCCCGTAAATTTTTGACGTCACAAAACCAAATATCTGATGCCATAATGGAAAAGTGATTGTTGCATGCATCAAACGTTCAAGCGGCCGGGTCAGCCTGGGATTAACGATAAGGTGTATTATTATGGGTACAGAGAGGAAATAAAGGCGCGCTAAATTCTTAGATATGGTATAAATACACCTTGACGCTATTTGTCTGCCATTACTGGATATCACACAGGTTCCCGTAAAATTTTGACGTCATAAAACAAAATATCTGACGCCACAATGGAAAAGTGACTGTTGTATGCTTCAAAAGTTCAGGAGGCCGGGTCAGCCAGGATTAGCGATAAGGTGTATTGTGTTTCAAAGTTGGTGTCATTTTTATCATACGATCCGTCCTCACATAGAAATATTATTGGTTTACAATGAGGCCATATATATTTACATGATCAAGTAAAAGTGTAAATAAGTTCAGTTTTGGTTGATGCGGTCAAATAATTTTGTTGAAACGACTCAGTCTGATATATCGAAACTACTGAAATTTGTTTACAATTCAATATTTTGAATAAAAAGAGGACTTGGTGATACTCTAAATTGATGTGGAAATTTTTTTGTAGCCAATGTGTTCCAATATTCATTGATATTGCTGTCATTTGAATTATACAATCCATCGTAATGTATTACTATAAGTGATTAAGTATTCGGCTATATATATATATCAAGATTTACATAACAAAGTGTAAATATGGTTAGTTTTGGTTGATGCTATCACATATGGTCAGTTTTGGTTGATGCTGTCAAATATGGTCAGTTTTGGTTGATGCGGACGAATAATTTTGTTATATTCATGAGTCAGTCTGAGATATCAAAACTACTGAAATTAGTTTACGATTCAAAATTTTGATTAAAAAGAGGACATACTGGCACTATAAACTGATGTGAGCATAATTTTGTTTTCCAATATTGCTTTCATTTATATTAAACAATCCACCTGATATAAAAATATAAGTGATTTACTTTGCGGCTATTAAGATTGACATCATGTACATAATAAAGTGCAAATATGGTCAGTTTTGGTTGATGCGGGCAAATTATTTTGTTATACCAGTCAGTCTGAGGTATGAAAACTACTGATATTTGTTTATGATGCAATATTTTGAATAACAAGAGGTCTTGCTGGCATTCTAAATTGATGCAAATGAAATTAGGTAGCATTGTGTTCCAATATTTCTATCATTTGTATTTTCATGATTTTACAATCCATCCTTACATAAAAATATTACAGATTTACTACATGTACTATGCGACTATAAGAGTTACATAAAAAAGAGCAAATATGGTCAGTTTTGGTTGATGCTGTCAAATATGGTCAGTTTTGATTGATGCAGATAAATAATTTTGTTACATGAGTCAGTCTGAGGTATGAAAACTACTGATATTTGTTTCTGATGCGATATTTTGAATAAAAATAGGAAATGCTGGTACTCTCAATTGATGCGAGAAAAAAAATTGTGGTCATTTATTTCCAATATTGTAGTTATTTATATGCTACAGTCCCTGTTGACCTAAAATTATAACTGAATTACTGTGCAGCTATTTTATAGATTTACATAAAAAAAGCAAATATGGAAAGTTTTGGTTGATGCGGTCAAAAGATTTTATTACACGACTCAGTCTGAAGTATGAAAACTACTGATATTTGTTTATGATTCAATATTTTGAATAAAAAGAGGACATGCTTATTGGCGGATCAAGGGGGAGGGGGTCCAGGAGTTGGAGCCCCCTTTTTTTTACGATCAATGCATTTGAATGGGAGCATATAGTTGAAACTCCCACCCCCTTTTTATAATGGCTGGATCTGCCCCTGCATGCTGGCACTATAAATTGATGCGAACAAAATTGTTTTCCAATATTGCTGTAACTTGTATAGTACAGTCCCTCTTGACCTAAAATTAAAACTGAAGTACTGTGCTGCTATATAGATTTGCAGAAAGAAAGAGCAAATAATATCAGTTTAGATTGATGTGGTCAAAAGATTTTTGTTAATCAGGTCCGTCAGAGGTATGAAAACTACTCGTAAACAGAAATTACATTTGGTTAATTAGGTCAGATAATTTTGTTATGTGATAACGAGCCATCCTGACTCCCGGAATAACAAAATTTAATGTAAAACAATATAAATAATACCCCCCCCCCCCCCATAATACTAACGGCCTAATTTATGATCACTGAATTACGGGCTCCTGACTTGGAACAGGCACATACATGCAGAATATGGCGGGGTTAAACATGTTCTCTTGCCGATTATAAATCTGAAATAAAACCGGCAAATAGTAAAACTCTATATAATAGTAATCGCTATTTTGCCGAAGCCTTTATATTTAGACAAAGATTTCTTAAAAGTTATAAATCAATTCTAGCCGTAGAATTTATAAATCCGACAATTTTAGCCGTAGAATTTATAAATCAATTCTGGCCATAGAATTTATAAATCAATTCTAGCCGTAGAATTTGATATCAATTCTAACCGTAGAACTGTTCTAGAAGTAGAACTGACTAAAACTGTTCTAGGGTAGAACTGTCAGGATCAGTTCTAGCTAGAACTGTCTAAATCAGTTCTAGGTAGAACTGACCAAATCAGTTCTAGCTAGAACAGTTCTAACCTAGAACGGACTAAAAGGTGTCAGGCTGACAGTTCTACATACTGTTCTAGAACAGTTCTCCTGACAGAATTTATGAGAGGTTAGAACTGATCTCCACTGTAGTCCACCGGCGATCAGACCTTACATCTATGCAATTGATTTCTTTAATATACAATGATTTAAAACAGTTATTTCGTTTAATATAAGTAAAAGTCATACCTGCATGGTTTGTACGCTGGCGGCCGTCAACTTGGAAAACGTAAACAAAGTAGTTCGCATGTACGCACTTTCAACAGAATGGTCAAACGGCTACAAATTGTCTTCGGTTTTAAAATGAACCAGTAAAGTTAATACAAAAACATGTTTGAAATAGATGTTTATGCAATTAACGAAAAAATGTATGCATGCGCTGCGGATGTCTACGTTCTGCAAGATCTTTCACATGTGAGTACGGCTGAAGGCAAGGATGTTAAACGTAGGACTTCGGGAATGTTCGGAGAGCCGACAACCTTGCTTCGGAATTTGGAAGAACACCTTGACCAGTTTAAAAACGGATGTTGACAACTTGTGTGTGTTACTCAGGCGCTTCCGGTTGTCCTACTGTATGCTAGGAAATACTGCAACTGGACGTCATAGATCAAACGTTAGCGTCATTCGATTCATGACGTAACGCCAAGTATGCGATATGGGTTTTGCCATGCGATACAGGGAAGGCGATACAGACTTAAAAAAAGAACCTTTATCAGATATACAAAATTACTGTATTTTGTACTAAATATATGATAAATCTAAAAAAAAAAACAGGATACGGACCTTTCACTGTTTAATTTCCTTTATGTGTAAACTATCAATTTATAAACGTCTATATCAACTATAAATCTTTTACAAAACCTCAGTTTCTAAATTGTATTGCCAGACTATTTGCTGGGTATTAAATGAAGAATCAAGTAGGTATAAAGTTTAACAATTTAATAAACGATCCAACAAGAATATAAAAGATGTTACAATATTGAGTCCGGTGTTAACGGTTAAAGAACCTTTCCAAAAACTAAACATAAATTATTTTTAAGAAGTGTATATAAAACAGAATAATAAAGAAATACATGTAACTACGGATTAAGCAAATTATTATTGTCCATTGTTATTATCTGATAACAACTGTCTTTGTCACGTAGATACGAAGTCCATTATCGGATTAGTAGAAACATACATCTTTAACCAAAAGATAATTGTGTGGGAATATTTGAGCTAATAATGGCAATTAAAAGATATAATAGTTAAAGTCAGAAAGATCATAGTCCAAATAATTCACATGCTTTTCATCCGGTCATACAATGTAGTTATATCGAAATCTACATAACATACACACGAAACTTTATTTTCTACTTTCTGTAAGTTGTGTTTTTATATTTTGTATATAGATTGCATATTACCAAAAAAAAAAAAAAAAAAATTGAGGAACAAATCATGGTAACAAATGATAAACAAATCGTATGATTTCTTTGTGATTTGAAAGTGATAAAATTTCACATGCAAATGAGCTAACAAATCACATAAAAACAGAAACAAATTGCTTACAAATCATACAATTTAAAGACATCACAAATAAATCAGTTTAAGGGAATTTGGAAAATTCTGATTTGTTTATAATTTGTTTAATGAATCGCAAGCAAATGGTACTAACAAATCGCAGAATCACGATTTGATAGAGATTGGAATACGAATTGACAGCAATTTGTTCATTTATTTTAATTTCTGTTTGGGTAGTTCATAAATTAGGGTTTGGAAAGCGACTTTTCCGCAGGATTTCACTTTATTTACAAAATTGTTTGAGCATTTTGAATTGACTTTTGAACTTATATTTCAATTAAATTTAGTTAATTTTATTGTATTACACACATAAAATAGTTTGTGATTATGTCAGTTTATGGGGAACCACTAGTGGAAAGTTAATGATAATTGGTATGCAGTTGCATAAACATTGGCATATCTCATTTCCATTGAGATTATTTGGCCCCTACCCCTCAGTCATGGTTAGATTTTATTGACTTCGAAATTTTTTGTTTAGTTTTCATGTATTAGTGTGTGATTAGGTCAATTTATGGGGAACTACTAGTGGTAAGTTAATGATAATTGATATCGCATTTTTTATATAACACAATATTTTGAGATCTCGCCACACAGGTCGACATAAAATATATCGATAAGTATGATATAACGCAACAAGTCAATAGCAACAACAACTAAAAAAGATACCTATACGTAAAGGTAAATACAGAAAAGTGACTTCAAAATTGTTATTTTCGTGTTTAATTAAACAAATTTAAGTGACCATGCACCATTAATATTTTCAGATAAAGAAAATGGCACGTGAAGCATGCAATGGTCAGTTTAAAAACTTGGCCAAAGTCTATGAACAAGATGTGACCGAAAGTATAAAGAAATACCAAGTACTGAAAGATTTAGATTTGTTTGTCCTAGACAACTCAATAAGAGAGAGCACAGTAGGTCAGCTTAGAGGTCACACCATTGAAAACAAGTGGAAAGTTTATGACGAAGTTAAAAAATGTGGATTTAAGCATACAATAGTTGCCTCCTTCAACCACAGCACTCGTGTAGATGATGTCTTTATCAAACAACTCATTGACAAAGGGGAGGATCGTGCAGGCCTTTGGGCTTTCTCAGAAATAACTGAAGGTCAGTTACTTGTAAAGTCGTTGTCAGTTACTTATAAAGTCATTGTCAGATACTTATAAAGTCATTGTCAGTTACTTATAAAGTCATTGTTCTTAATATGTATTAAAAAAAATCAAAGTTTAACAAACATCATGCAATCCATGTGTAATAAGAAAAGAGATATCACGTAGCAATTAAAAAAAACATAAGTCAATGGAGAAAAAAGACGGACAGAGAGACCATGCTAAGAAATATTTATTACCAGAAAAAATTAAAGATTGAGCAACATACACATCACAAAATACGAGATGAACTCAGTGCCACAGAAAGATCAGCAGCTTTTTCTATACGTCTTGTAAACTCCAACTTACTCTTTTTTTGTAAACATTTTTTTAAATTGTTCTTGAGCAGGATTAAAAAAGTAAACATCCGTTATATATTTATCCCCGTCACTTTACTCAAACGTCAGCTCAAGCAACAAGATCTAAATTAGGAACATGCTGATTCAATTATAACATCTTTATAACTATTTTGGCTTTATAACTATTATTATTTGAGCGTCACTGATGATTCTCATGTAGACGAAACGCGCGTCTGGCGTATAAAATTATAATCCTGGTACCTTTGATAACTATAAAACTTTATATGCCTTTTTCAGCAATAAAGAAGAAAGTTCCTGACACTGAAAGCATACCTGTAGGATTAAGGAAAATGAAAGAAGCTGGTCTGTATAACGTTATCTTCGAAATCGATCTTGGTGACTCTACATACGATTTTGACAGATTCACAACAAAAGAGATGTGCGCATTGCTTAAAAAATGGATAGACTGGGTTTTTAAAACTTTGAGTACAGAGGCAAAAGTATTCGTAAATTTCAGAGACCTCCCAGATGCTATGCCAACTGATTCCGAAAGAGTATTTGAAGTAACTGATTTCTTATGTAAACTACCATTATTTGGTCTTATGTTTGAGGAACCAAGAGGGCAATCTCTTCCAGAGGAATGTGGAACCTGGGCAAAACATATAAGAAAGGTCATGGATGCCAATAATTTCAAAGGTCATCTCTTGGTGCATGTTCACGAGAAATTTGGTTACTGTGATGCTGTAGCTTTGCAAGTATGCGTTTACAATAAAAGTTACATGTCTTTAATTATCATAATTTATTGCATACATGTATATATCTCTCACTGATAAGTTGCTTAAAAATTTTCCAAACCTGATCTCAGTAATATAGTGGTTAAATTGCCTTTTAACCAAATCATCTTAAATTTGTTGCCTATTTACAAAAAGAAAGTAGAACAAGAGAATTATAAATGGTAGGGCAAATTTAAAATGTCGTTCAAACACTTTTAAAACAGCTATTAAAAATTATAAGAAAAGGCATATTTTTTTTAGATTGTGATGTATTGTTATTCAAATGCGACAAAATAAGAGAGACAAAAGAGGCAAAAAGACATTAAAACCCATAAGTCGAATTAATATGACAACGCCATGGCTTCAAAAGAAACTGACACAGACAAACAAATGTACACAAAACACAACATAGAAAACTATGACCTGTTAAGTAAATCTAGAATTCATTTCTTTCTAACACAAACGATGCAAACGCGCACATTTTTTGATCATTTGTTTCAAACATACGTTTTCAAAGTTTACATTAACTTTGACAAACTATGCACTCGCTAAAAGTGCGTCTACCAGGTTGTCGTTCATCGTTTGTTAGGACATTTGTCTCTAACTTCAATCTTGAATTTTAGTAAAATCATAAGAAAACATTGGAACAATCTGCAAAAAGACAAACAATGCAGTGAAATCTCCACCCTTAGTAGTGCCTATCATAGCATATAAACGTAACAAAAATATAAAAGAATAACTTGCTAAATCAAGGCAGTAGTTAAGAGACTTTTGAATAGGGACCCACGCAAAAATTCCCGAAACACTGTTAGTGATAATCTTAATTATAGGCAACACTCTTATAGAAAATAGAGGGAAAAAAACCGGTGTAAAGTCTTGAGTTAGTTGAAAGAAATCGCTTTTAATTATAACAGCATAATAAGTCTGTTTAGTATTTACCAACAGCATATGCATGCACTAATGAAAGTTCAAACAGGGTCAGTAAACACTTATATCTAATCAAACGATGTATTTGCTTCTACTTTAGTAGCGTTTAGGAAACGATAATAAACGCCACACAACGTTTACAAAATTTAGGTTAGAAAGAAATGCAAACTTATTATTATTAACAAGACATGTCTCTCTTTTTTTAATTTACTGTTTTTTGCAAATTTTAGACTTTGAAAATTTCATATTAAACAGCCTTGAAAAGGTTGCCATTAATATTAGGTAATTATATTTTGTAAACTAAATTGAGTATTTTATTCCATTTTTAGGTACTTATGGATGGAGCAAATGGAATTTGGGCTAGTGTAATAAAAGAAGGCGCTGCCATGGGAAATGCGCCATCTATAGTTACAATACTTAATCTAATTAGAATGGGAAACAAAAGAGTGCTGAAAAAGTTTAATTGTACGTACCTGAGAAAAGCAGCAATTAACATGACCAGAATTACTACTGGAGTTGATCCCCACATCAAACAGCCTGTGTATGGTGCACGTGCTCTCGACTTCGTTTATGATTTGAATGCTGAAGAATTTGATTTTGCCGAATTTTTCGAGGAAAAAGCTCCTATTCGAATAACCACTCTTTCATCAGCAAAAATGGTCCAAACTAAATTAGTCAATTATTTTGGCGAGAACGAAGACTTTACTATAGAACGAGCCAATCTTATGAAGGAAGTCATGCTAGAAGATTTACGAGCGAACAGGTTTGTTTACATTTTCTATAAAGTATACAACACAGGTTGAAAAAGCAACTACTTCAAAAGTAAGTGCAAATGTGTTTGATACTGAACATAAGTTTATCGCATCCGACAGACGATGTTGTTTTTTCTTAGTATTATATATTCATTTCATGTCTAGACTTGAAAATCTAGTGTTGGAAATTGTAACATGTTAAATAACTATGTGGACTATTCAGTAAAGTTGTGAGCTGAAAGATCTTTAGATTTTGTATGTGCATATTTTTTTCCAATTTTATTTATCAATTTGCAGCAAAGAATTTGATTTTTTTATTTCAGTTTCACAAGCTTGATTTAAATGCATAAAATCATCTCGATAAACAATGAACGTAACATATCGTGTTTTTTTTTTATAAATAAAGATAACAAGATGGTATGATTGCCAATGACACAACTACCCGTCAAATGTTAATTTCTAATAACACAATTTAAATTAAGCAAATATTTTCTTTAAAATGTACAATCATGATAAGTCGATTACTGTATATAAATATTTTTTACTCAGTATCTTCACCGACATTGTTTTACTGATATTTCACGAAGAGGAGAAATTGTTCTATAATTCTCCTTTTCATCGCTTTATCCGCTATAGAGTCTTTGTAAAAGCTTTGTTTTGAAAATCTATTGGTTTAAATTTGAAACCCTTTTCCTTGTTTTCTTTGCATTGCACAATTTTCACCGACCTCATCATAATTATATCTAATATGAGGAATGCATTACTCGTGAAAGGGGACGAAGTCTGTATGATTTTTTTTTAATTCAAACATATCTTAATTTCAAAACGGAAATACCGTAACGTTTCCGATTTTGGTTCTGTTGTTAGGGATTTTTGTTGTGACGTTATTTAAGTTATGACGTCATATGCAATGAAAACAAAGATATGCTATCATAAGGTAACGTTTTTTTCATATCAAGAAATTATTAAAAATGAAATTGATATTGCGTTCCTTCCTATTTTATACTAGACTGATAAATATATATTTTACTCAAAATTTCATGCAAACGAGACCGGAAAAAGGAAGTACATTGTAGATTTCTGCGCAGATGCGGGAATTAAAACATGACATAAAAAAGTTTGAACGATTTTGAGTTCATTAGTACAATGAAAATTTCGGCAAAATTTTCCCGATTTTTTTTTATTGAATTTTCTACTGTTATCAGGTTATTGGGGACTTCGTCCCCATAATAAGTACATTGTATTGTACAATTTTATCAAAGCATATAAATCCCAGAAAATAAAACCACTCTAATTAAAAAGGTAAAATAAATTAAAATTACGTTCAAAATGAAAAGTTACAAGGTATAAATAAACCGCGAACACTGCTTCACCACCAAACAAAGACAAATTAATGTTCGGGTTAGTACTTTTTTTCTATTTCATTTTTTTTTTTTATTTTCACAAGTCCACTGTTCATGTTTTTATTATATTCAGGAAAGAAGAGTATATGAGTAAATGTGGGTTGGCTGTTTTATTCGACCGATCTGGGGGGAAACTCACAGATGAAATAAGAGACGAAATCGCCAACGATCCAATGGAGACACCACATGGACAAAACCTACTTCAAGAAATCCGTGAAAGATGGGACGAATGGGATCTGAAAGATAAAGTTCAAGGTGATAACCTCCTGGATTTCGATTCCTTCTACAATGGTTTCATGGCCCCTTATTTTGCCTGTTACAGATGTAACGATACTAAAAAAGCGTTGCAGGCCCTCGATATGGATAGCGACAACTCCGTTGATTGGTCGGAATTCTGTGTCTTTTTAAAATGGGCAATGAAGCAATATCCTAAAACAATTCATACTGCAGATGATTTACTCGAAGTAGCCTTCCGAAAAGGTTTAATTCCTTGTATGAGAGATGAAATGGTTGTCAAAAAGTAAAAACGAAAACAATATTGTATCTTGAAACCAATAGCAACATATATTTGTAATGAACTGCGTATATATCCATACAATGCATCTGCTTGCAACTGCTAATAGTATATTTATGTCTTTTATGTGTAACACAAATGTGATTATTTCAACAATATAGAGATATAAACATGCATCTGTTTATGGTCAGAACAATGTTTTTATTTGAAGTAAATGTAAGAACAAATATATGCAAAAAGTGAATTTGATATCCTAAATAAACAAATTAATGTAACCAATTGCTTGCCTGAGACATTTCTGCAATAGTTTTATTGTATTTAGATTTGCATATTTAGTATACTAACTTTATCTTGAATAAAAATTATGTGTATTTCGTTTGATCTGTCAATACGGCATTGTATGTCAAAAAAGATACAAAGTAAAGGTTTTTTGTTGCACATCAATGTTTCTGTTGGTTTGTTGTTATAGTTGATGTGTTTACTTTGAGGTTTTAGTTTGTAAACCGGATTTGGTTTCTTTTCTCAATCGATTTATGACTGCCGAACTATTGTAACCTTTATCTAACGAACTTGTTGCTCGTACATATGTCACTTGTTAAGACGTACTTATATATTTTTTTCTTTGACTGAATCGTACCATCCTTTAGCATAGACAATTTAGCTAATTTCCAATCTATCCCATCTTCCTGCTAAATACAGCATGGACAACTCTAGATTCTACTGACGATGTAACACTAGGGTAAATAGAAAACATTTTTTCTGCCAAGATTTCAGGTTAAGTACTAAATTAAACAATATTTAACTTGGTTAAAGTTGAAGTTTAATTTGAATTCTATGTAGTCATAGAATCACTGACGTGATTAGGTGAGAAGCACTGCGCAACAGTAACCCCAGTCTTAAAAGATACATTTTTTTCTATGATGAAAGCCAAATAGTACTCTTCCAATACCATAAGCCTTTAACAACACAGCTGTAGGGAGGGTGGTGTCATCTGATTTCTTCAGTCTACATGTCTAAGGTATCCAGTATTTAGTTCACTTAATTTATGTCATCCAAAGGACATTTCTCAGCTACCAACTGTTACCATGGTTACATGCAATTATAATAAGTTCTTTTGTAAGCAAATCTGATATCAAATTAAACACAAAACCAACACGAAAGAAGTCCCAATTTTATCGTGTTGTAGCAGGTGTACCCACTTGACACCTTATATATGTAGACTGAAGTGATCAGCCACCCTCCCTACAGCTGTATTGTTTAAGGCTTATGGTATTGGAAGAGTACCATTTGGCTTTCATCATCGAACACATGTATATTTAAAAACTGAGGTTGCTGTTGTGCAGTGCTTCTCACCTAATCACGTCAGTGATTCTATGACTACATAGAATTCAAATTAAAAACAAATTAAACTTCTACATTAACCAAGGTAAGTATCGTTTAATTTAGTAATTAACCTGAAATCTTGGCAGAAAAAAAAATGTTTTCTATGTACCCTAGTGTTACCTTTCATCGTCAGTAGAATATAGATTTGTCCATGATGTATTTAGCAGGAAGATGGGATAGATTGGAGATTAGATAAAGTCTCTATTCTAAATGATCGTTAGATTCAGTCATTTTGATGACATAGATTAAGTGAACTGAATGGGGACACACAAACTCTACACAAATGTATGATATGAGCATTCTAAATGGTGACTATTAATGGCATTTATTTCGTCAACTAAATGGGGACACTCAGTATGATATGAGATTTCTAAATGAGGACTTTCGTCTTATCATACTCCTCGAATAACTCAGTATTATAGTGTTTAAGAACGTTAATTAGGGATCGCATCCCTGTAACAAAACTCAGCATCAATGGTTATACACATCGAATAACACATTACCAGTGTTATATAAACGTTATCTAGGGGTTATACACATTCTAACCTAAATTAAACTGGGACACGTAACTTCAAGTAGGGACACGTATGCTTGTCTAAGTAACATCAAGTGGAGACACACATGATAGATTCTTACTAAATGAAAACATTTTTTTGTGAAAATTTTGAGAAATCGTGAATTGTTAGTTTTATATTGATCTAGCCATCCAAAAAGTCAATTCAAGTTTTATTACAAGGTGATCCAAACGACAGACTCCTAAAGAAAAGCAGTATAAGTATTCGCTAGTGGTCATTTACCAAGAATATCTCAGTATTAGTTTTATATGAACGTTTTATTGTTTTCATATCCCTTGAAAAACTTAGTATCAGTGTTATATGCACGTTTTATAGGGTTCATATCCCTTGTAAAACCAAGGAGTAGTGTTATATAAACGTTGTCTATGGATCATATCCCTTGTCAAACTAAGGACCTGTTTAATTGGAACGTTATTTAGTGTTCATACCACTCGAATGAATCAGTACCAGTGTTCATGCAAGTACGTTATCTCGAGATCACATCCTATGAAAAAATTCAGCATTATTGGTATATGAATTTTATCTCGGGGTTTTACACCTCAAATAATTCAGTATCAGTGTTTTATTGACGTTATCTAGGGGTTAAACACTTTAAACATCTCAGTGAGAGTGTTTCAGAACGTTCCATACAGATACAAAACGTCTAATAACTCATTAGCAGTGTTTTAGGACTGTTTGCTAGTGGTCATTTCTCATAGAATATCACATAGCAGTATCAGTGTTATATGAACGTTATCTATAGGATTATACACTCAAAACATCTCAGTAAGAGTGTTTCGGAATGTTCCCTACCCATTAAAAACCTCAAACAACTCATTATTAGTGTTGTGTAGGAACGAACGCTAGTGCTAATTCGCCTAGAAAATATCAGCTTCACATTTAACTTTAACCAAGGTACAAATGTAAGTATCGTTTAATTTAGTAATTATATTATGTCATGATATGTCTTCCGCAATTAGATGAGATTTTAAAGCACACTCAAAAAAATTTCAATAGTAACTTTTATATACATATCATTTATATATAAATGTAAACAAAGCATTTTTGTTTTAGATTTACATCAAAACTATAAGAATTTATAATTCTTTTATTATAGAAAGTAATATCAGCTAAAAAAACACTGTAACGTTTAGCCGGGAGCCGCTTCGGACGCATGGAGTTATTAAACGTGTTGTTTTCAATGTTTTACATCACTGGGTCGATACCTCTGCTATTGAACTACCAGTATCATCAGCTCAGTAGTCAGTACTTCGGTACTATAAAGGCCCGATATGTCAATGTAAAACAATTCAAACGAGAAAACTAACGGCCTTGTTTATATAAAAAGATCATTTTAAAAAAAAAATAGTCAAAACATCTAGCACTATATTTATAGAAATTTGAAGTTTACTAATTTTCCTTTCAGGACAGTAAGACAACCACTTTTTGACAAATACTTTATACTACACTACAAACTGCTCAGAGTCTGAATTGACCAGTTTTTGTGCTCGATCAGTAAAATCGAGCACACATTTTACTCGACCAGTCTCGACATTGTCTCGACTGTACTTAACTGTACTTAAGTGTACTCGACTAGGTCTCGACTTTACTTAATTAGTCTGATTCAGTACATGATGATCTTTGTGTAGTCTGAAATGGTCTTGACCAAGGCTCGACCTGTCTCGACCTGTTTTGACTAGTCTCGACTTGTCTCGACTAGTCTCGACTCAGTCTCAACCAGTCTTGACCTGTCTCAACTAGTCTTGACCTTCAAATTTAGTTTTGACTGGTGTAAATCAGATAATTAATCTAGCTAAATTAAATATTTATCTTACAAAATTCAAGCTTATTAGGTAGTTTGATTTATTGCTGTGAAATGAAAGAATTTAATTTTACAATAGGTAAAAATAAAAATTATTATATAAATTCAGATAGACGTCTTTAATTTTTTTTATAACTTTTTCAAATCAACTTGGATTTTCATCAAACTATGCAGCTATCTTAGATATATCTTAAGCTTACTGAATCCTATGTCATTTAGTTTTTTGTTGTATTGCTGTAAAATTTAAGAATTTAATTAATCTTGGTAAAAAAAAGCTAGGATTTGCAATTCGGACAAAATAGAGATAGTACACTAATTTTTTTAATAACTTTTACAAATCAACTTGGATTTTCATCAAACTATGCAGCTGTCTTACATATATATTAAGCTTACTGAATCCCAGGTCATTTTGTTTTTTGTTGTATTGCTGTCAAATTCAAGAATTAAATTAATCTATGTCAAAAAATCTAGAATTTGCAGTTCGAACAAAATAGAGATAGTACACTTTAATTTTTTTAATAACTTTTTCAAATCAACTTGGATTTTAATCAAACTATACAGCTGTCTTAGATATATATTAAGCTTACTGAATCCCAGGTCATTTTGTTTTTTGTTGTATTGTTGCCAAATTTAGAAATTTATTAATCTAGGTCAAAAAAGCTAAAATTTGCAGTTCGAACAAAATAGAGATAGTACACTTTAAATTTTTTAATAACTTTTTCAAATCAACTTGGATTTTCATCAAACTATGCAGCTTTCTTAGATATATATATATTAAGCTTACTGAATCCCAGGTTATTTAGTTTTTCGTTGTATTGCTGTCAAATTTAAGAATTAATTTAATCTAGGTAAAAAAAGCTAGGATTTGCAGTTTGACAAAATAGAGATAGTACACTTTAATTTTTTTCATAACTTTTTCAAATCATCTTAGATTTTCATCAAACTCTACAACTATCTTTGCAATATATTGATCTTACTGAATCATAGGTTGTTATTTAGTTTGGTGTATTTCTGTCAAATTAAAGAATATAATAAATCTAGGTAAAAAACTACGATATTAGAAATATATCTTTCCTCATATATTAAATGATATTAAATTTTTGTTTTAACAGAAAAATAGGATCCTTTTTTAAGATTTCATAACTTTTTCAAATCAGCTGAAACAAAATAAACATCTTTTTTTTATTAAAACAAAAATTATCTTAAAATATTTGTTTTGTCAAATTAAATGACATGGCACTATACATATGGTTTAATTACATCAGTACACATGAGTTTTACAGGTAAAAAGAAAGCCCTACTTTTCTTAAACTCGTGTATTATTTATCTAGTGAATTAAAAAAGCCTTGTAATTTAGATTTAACAGGATGTTGCAACTTTGAATAAATGTTATTTAGAATTTAAAACTCTCTGGTAGATGTGGTCTTTTAATAAGTTTGCCCCAAGCAGAAGGCATTGCTTTACAAATCACCACAAATCAGAAGAAATATTTTAATAATTTCTTTAATGTCTCATCCCTTTTTGATATATTTATATAATGTATATCAAAAGGAATAAAACATTAAAGGAATTATATAACTATTTTATATATACTTTTTCCCAAGTAATGAGAAAAGATATATTTCTAATATGATGATGAATCGTAGCTTTTTGACCTAGATTAATTAAATTCTTAAATTTGACAGAAATACATCAAACTATATAACAACCTATGATTCAGTAAGATCAATATATTGCAAAGGTAGTTGTAGAGTTTGATGAAAATCTAAGTTGATTTGAAAAAGTTATTAAAAAATTAAAGTGTACTATCTCTATTTTGTTCGAACTGCAAATTCTAGCTTTTTTGACCTAGATTAATTAATTCTTAAATTTGACAACAGTACAACAAAAAACAAAATGACCTGGGATTCAGTAAGCTTAATATATATCTAAGACAGCTGTATAGTTTGATGAAAATCCAAGTTGATTTAAAAAAGTTATTAAAAAAAATTAAAGTGTACTATCTCTATTTTGTTCGAACTGCAAATTCTAGCTTTTTTGACATAGATTAATTTAATTCTTGAATTTGACAGCAATACAACAAAAAACAAAATGACCTGGGATTCAGTAAGCTTAATATATATGTAAGACAGCTGCATAGTTTGATGAAAATCCAAGTTGATTTGAAAAAGTTATTAAAAAAATTAGTGTACTATCTCTATTTTGTCCGAATTGCAAATCCTAGCTTTTTTTTACCAAGATTAATTAAATTCTTAAATTTTACAGCAATACAACAAAAAACTAAATGACATGGGATTCAGTAAGCTTAAGATATATCTAAGATAGCTGCATAGTTTGATGAAAATCCAAGTTGATTTGAAAAAGTTATAAAAAAAATTAAAGATGCCTGTCTGATAATTTTTATTTTTACCTATTGTAAAATTAAATTCTTTCATTTCACAGCAATAAATCAAACTACCTAATAAGCTTGAATTTTGTAAGATAAATATTTAATTTAGTTAGATTAGCTGATTTACACCAGTCAAAACTAAATTTGAAGGTCAAGACTAGTTGAGACAGGTCGAGACTGGTTCAGACTGAGTCGAGACTAGTCGAGACAGGTCGAGACTAGTCGAGACAGGTCGAGACTAGTCAAGACAGGTCAAGACAGGTCGAGCCTTGGTTAAGACTATTTCAGACTACACAAATATCATCATGTACTGAATCAGACTAATTAAGTAAAGTTGAGACCTAGTCGAGTACGCTTAAGTACAGTTAAGTACAGTCGAGACAATGTCGAGACTGGTCGAGTAAACTGTGTGCTCGATTTTACTGATCGAGCACAAAAACTGGTCAATTCAGACTCTGAGCAGTTTGTAGTGCTATTTTTTAGTGTTTTTTTTTCTCCAATAGTATAACATGATGCTGGCAGTTTTTGTCGAAATTCCTGTGTCAATAAACTGTTTCCTGGTACCTTACATATCATTAAATTCAATGATTGTTCAATGAATTGATCGTGTCCTTGTAAGGAAGAGTCAGTAGATCTTTGCTTGCCATTTTTAGCATGGGTGTATCGATCGACATCTGCATCACTAGAGTAAACCATGCTTGAGTCGGCCACAACGGCGATACTAAACTAAAATTACTGTTGTCTTGTCTGTCAAGATCTTCTATACACATCTGCCTAATAAACCAAAAGGAGGAAATAAATAGCATTTAAAATCATTCAGTCTATGGTAAAAGCATCTATAAAACTAGCATCAAAGTCAGGTTTCCAAGAAAAAAACCTTCTCAGTTGTAGGTTGAGGCGAGACGCAAATAAATCAATTTTGGGTTCATCTCAGAGTTCACATATTTCACAAATAGATCTCTTTGTTTAACTGCCGTTCAACTTCAATATTGAACTTTCTAGATTCCGCATCTGCAATAGTATTTTCAGTTCCAGCAAGGTGGCTAGCAGTGAGCCAAACATTTTGTTTCTTTACCCAAAACCAAATAGATATTGCAATATTGAATTGATTCCACTCATTTTATTGGCAAAACTTTTAGGAATTTGTGGTCCTCAATGCTCTTCAACTTTGTACTGTTTTTGGCCTTTAAAACTGTTTTTGATTCGAGCGTCACTGATGAGTCTTTTGTAGACGAAACGCGCGTCTTGCGTAAATATAAAATTGAAATCCTAGTATCTATGATGAGTTTATTTACTGCTGTAGTATTGTCAGTTAATATGTTCGCATATGTAAAACATTTAAATTGAGATTCAAATGATTTCAAACCATACAAAATTGCAAGTAATTCTATATAACTCATTTGATACTTTTGTTCATCAGGGGTACATCTACCTCCTGTTTTATTGTCAGTAAGTACTGCTCCCCAGCCATAGAGTGAAGCATCAGTTTGTAAAAAAAATTGTAAAATGTGGATTAACTCTGTCCAAAACTCTGGACATATTACTTGACCCCAAAGTATTTCAATTTTTTTTCAATGTGTCAATTATTTCCATATTTGCCCTTTACTATCTTTAAGGTAAGTATTTTTCTATTTTAATATCTCTATAATACAGTTGACCATAATTAACAGCAAAAAAACTTGAGATTACCTACCCTATATAACTAGCAATTTCTCTTTTTGTACAGTTTTGTCTTGAAAACAATTTATGACTTTCTTCATGTATCAGTTCTTTTTTGTCTTGTGTTAAAGTGACATCATTTTTTAGATACTACCAAAAACCCTAACAATTGAATTTTCTTTGTAGATATACGAACAGATTTTTTGTCATTTAATATGAAACCCAAATCAGATACCAGTTTTACCACCAGTTTTTTATATAATCACCTACTAATAGTAGTAAATTGTCAAAAATATCAGTCTGCTGCTAGTAGTCACAACGGTCGCCCGTAGGTCCGTACGGGTTTAGTAATTATCACTAGTAGCAGTGAAAACGGTCGTAACATAGGATAACGGTCGCCCGCTGACTAACAATTTCTTTTAAGAACTGCATCATGAAATTGACCAATCAGATTTTGCTTTTGAAACGAGTCACTTGTTCGCTATTTTCCAAGACAGATAGTTCTACATTTTCAAAAAGTTTTCATAATTACAACATATACGTCATATTTCTCATATTTTACTGCATTAACGTTTGATTATTTAATTATCTAGTATTAAACCCTAGAACCCTAGAAGAAAGTGGATGCTTCTATGTTGAGCGAGGTAAGACGTTGATATCACGTTAACGTGTAACTGATGTGAACACGTGGACGTTTTCTTCTTTCTAAAACAGCATTTAATGAACGTAACTAGATACAGTTTATAATGTTTGAGATGTACCGGTTGTAAAGTTTGGATTGAATATTGTACAAGTTTGTTAAATGCGCAACCAAAAAGGCAAAATACAGAGCCAGAGTATAAACATGGTGTATATATAGCCAGCAAGACAGCATGACGTTTTAGCACTTTATTGATTTTAAATTTACAATGTTTATAAATAAATATAACATCGTGGCTTTGTTTTAGAATGCCATTTAGTCTCGATTGCCCTCTTTGCATATATTATACGACAAGTTGTGGATCGTGTCCGTTTCCGATACCGATCTGATTGTAAAATGTCGGATAAAGTAGTTTCCGGTTTTAAATTTAAACTACACCTATTGTAAGTTATTAGTTAAAATTTGTTCTTATACTGCAAAAAAAGTGTTAAGATAAGAAACCCTACATTATTTGGAAAGTTTTGTGTGATAGCTATATGTAATCTGTAATCCATAGGCACTTGTTTCTGTCAATATGGGGTTTACTATCCATACCCGTACGAAAAATCACCGTACGGGTATGGATAGTAAACCCCATATTGACAGAAACAAGTGCCTGTGCTGTAATCTGTACAATAAATTTTGCCAGTGCCAGTCAAGGCACCCCTCCAAATTTTTTAATACTGTAAGCTGTTGCAACCATTGATATTTTATTCAATAGTCACCATGCTAAGAATCACATCAATTAATCTAGTCCTCAAACACTACCTTAGCCAAAAGTGTTAAATCATTTCATGTATATATATTTTTTAATATCCTTTGGCAAATTACTCAAAGCATTTGCATTATAAAGCTTAGTACACATTAAATGTGAGGTATATTGAACACAATCAGCTCATACACATGCAAACAGAACAGAAAACATAATTTCAAGCATGTTATTTATCATGAGTATTTTAATTCTGATTTTGTTGACAATTATCTTTAAAGTATATCCTTTATTTCAGAGAAAAGTACTGTAGTTAAAAGGCTGCAAAAGAAGATTTAAAAAAAGAACATAACTGCATATTTGATTAAGGCCAATTAGAGATACTTTTACAAGCTAATTCTATGAAAATTAAAGCAAGAGTACAAAAAGTCACCAGCCCACCATGCCTTCAATCAGTAATAATATTGAGTCTTTCGTGTAATCTACAAAACTTTTGGGATAAAAAAAATATCAGCTATAAACTTCTTATGTATAGATCTTCTCTCAATTTGCTGTTTCCGTTATCAATTGAATTAGGTATATAGAAAAAGTATATAAACAATATGAAAGGTAAAAAAGCAAACATAAAACAAAACATATTCATTCTGTACATTACAAAGCATTCCCTGTTGTTTTACCCCTCAGTGATATAACCATTAAGGAGGAAGAAGGAGGAATCCATATAGTGCTTTACATGTGATAAAGTACTTTTATATATTTTATTTTATTTGCTCATTGTAGAAAACTACATTGTATAATAGAATATAAATGGACATTTTAGTCTGACGTATAGAAAACTACATTGTATAATAGAATATAAATGGACATTTCAGTCTGGCGTATAATCCTGGTACCTTTGATAATTATTTAAACCACTGTGTAGATGTCACCAGCCTAGTTATCAATATTTTGGTGTTGACATGAATATCAATAATGTCATCATTTTTATAAATTTCCTGTTTACAAAACTTTGAATTTTTCAAAAAACTAAGGATTTTCTTATTCCAGACATAGATTACCTTAGCCGTATTTGGCACAACTTTTTTGGAATTTTGGATCCTTAATGCTCTTCAACTTTGTACTTGTTTGGCTTTATGAATATTTCAAGATGAGCGTCACTGATGAGTCTTATGTAGACAAAGCCCGCTTCTGGTGTACTAAATTATAATTCTGGTACCTTTGATAACTAATAGTATCATATACTTAGACAAAATAACATATAATTTTTACGGTATGAAAATAGCATTAAATTTACGTAAATTCCATATTTTTCAAATTGGCCTTTCCGTAACGTTATCGCATGGCATTCCGGTGATACTCTGCAAATTCCGGAAAATACACCTCAATGCTACGTTTTCAGTGAAAAACATTAAAAAATAGTGTAAAAGCAATTATTCAGATACTGAAAAGTTTATTGTGTAAAATAATAATAATTAAAAAAAAAACAAACAAAAAACAAACAAAACAACAAATTATTAAATAAATGCATTTTTTATAAGTCTCAAACATAATTTAGAAATTTACTTTGAAAAGGTTGACTTTTCCTAACAGTCTTCAAAATGTATATTGTTGATTTTTTTTTTTTGTCGATTTGTCCATATTAAAATGTTTTTTTTTTCTCTGTTGAGGCATATGGTAGAAAGATTTCATATCTTGGATAATTACTATAATTATGGTTGTTTCCCTCCCCCCCCCCCCAAGAAATCATA
The DNA here is from genome assembly GCF_965363235.1 of Mytilus galloprovincialis. Classification (NCBI taxonomy): domain Eukaryota; kingdom Metazoa; phylum Mollusca; class Bivalvia; order Mytilida; family Mytilidae; genus Mytilus; species Mytilus galloprovincialis. Next base: position 21,841,885 of record NC_134846.1, read on the forward strand.
ATAGTTTGTTTAAACTTATCTTTAATACAGTGCATATGGATAGGTACAGTTTTGATTTTTAAAAGCTAAACTTTGTTGCGTGGGGACTATATAATAATGTTACCAATTACGAAGAAACATGCTGGACAAGTTGTCCCTTTGTCCAAATTTTCTGAAATGTGTTGACCATTTTCCAGCATATATGAGAAGTGTCTATACTCTTGTACTCACTCTTTCATCAAAACTTGATAAACACCACTGCACTAAAAAATCAAAACAATTAAAACTGTTCTTAATAAAAATTGCAAACAAACCAGTGTTCTTCATTAATTTCGAAAGCTAAACTAAACTTGTTCAGTTTAAACAGGAATATTGAAGACTTCAATGACAAACAGCAAAATCAACTCTATATAACATATAAAAAAGATTGCATTTCACTGTGTGTTTTTATATGCTTATTTGCCACATCTTGATTCTTGATGAATTTTTTTAAGTTCACTAATCATATTGAAAACAGGTTTTGGCAAACAGGTGTCTGACAAATCCCAAAAGTTCTCAAAAGTTACTACTCAAACCAATTGAAAACAAGACACTCTACTTTTGCATATGTTTTTTTTTATATCTAAATATGATTATAGTCTATTAATTTAAGGTACCAGTGTAAACAAATGAGAAACAAAATATTGACTTTGTAACATGTATCTTTATCATAAGAAAAGTTTCTTTTCTATTGTTCTCGGATCACTGGCACACACATTGAATAACAATCTGTGTTATATTGTTACTCAGAATCAGATCCTATCTTCATATCTTTATAATTTGATTTTCAATATGCAAGATTCTGTAATTTTTTGTTAATAAGTGGTTTTAAATATTTACCTGTCCCATGAATGGAGAATGACGCTTTGAAATTCTTGCATTCAACGCATCTACAAAACTGCTTACTGATACATAACAATGTAGCAGCAAGTCATTAAGCCATTTTAGAAGCTCAAACTGAAATGCCATCCTTGGTTGTTTTGGGGATGCAGCCCACAAGTCCATCCTCAACAAACTAACAGCTTCAGGCTCACATGAACACAATTGAACTTGTCTCAAGTGTTGACGTCCTACAATTTATAATGGCATACATAAAATTGTGTACAATAGGTCAAACACAAGATATAAGTTAATTTTAATTGTATTACTATAAATTTGAACAGCAAGCTAAGTTGTACATTTTAAGATCAAATATGTTCTTCTAGATGTATATAATATTAAAAATATATCATTGAAATGAGAATGATGGAAAGTCAAAGGCTAAAATATTACTGTGTGGTACTAAAAACTAAGGTGCAATGAACTTAAGTAAAAAAATACCTTCATATTAAAGATAAGCCCTAAAAAATTCATGAACCTATACCTCTTTCATCCAGTATAACCATCTTTTTGCAATATGATGTAGAGCAGACATGTGTTGTTTTCCACACTGGACTATCTTCCTTATATGAGACATAGGTTCCATTCTAAAAAAATGTTATTTCATTTTTAAATTTTTTAAATATACAAAATTTATTACGATTGGCAAAGATGTAATGGACCAGTTGACAAACAATACCCTCATGTGTATAAGTAAGAATTTCACTAACAGAAAAGCCTTTTAAGCTGTACGTTTTGATCCCTTAATCAAATCAAATTCATAATTTACATAAAGCATATTAGCATATTATGATTCATGTTCATATGTGGTTTTGATTTTGTCATCTTTTTTTTTCTATAAACAAAGAAAAAAAGAAGGAACACTAAATTCTTATCTAAACATAAAATGAAACTTTTCTGCCTGGGCAAAGTTAGGTAAAAGAATTGTGGACATATCAGTAGATATAATACATTTCTTGTGTTGGCATTTTTATTCAAGCCATACGCCTTTCTAAAATATGAATCTGTATGCCTCTGAAATTTCTGAGGATCTACAGTTCAAGTATGTTGTTTGACAATAGCACTTGTGGATTGGTGCTTTGCTTTTTTGCCAATTGGCATTTTTTTCATGTCCAAAAAATCTAGGGCAATAAACTTGCAGTTGAACTGTTTCAACAATAAAAAAAGATACAACAGAATATCACTATATAACTTCTCAATTCTTAATATTTGTTTTTTTCCAAACGGGTTGTATTTAATATGAGAGTAAATTTACTTACCATCCACTTTTCAAACATGTGAAGATGTGGCAAAGAATGTTTGTTTCTTAAGCATTCTAAACACATGTGTAACCATGAGGAACAATCTATACATCTATAACATGTATAAAGATCTGTATCTTCAGTGCCATATAAACAACACTGCTGGGTATTTGGACATTCCATTTCCACTGCAGTTTCTAAAAAGGCCTGCCTAAGTTGTGTCCAATTGTCTAAACGGTTTGTCTTTGCAGAAGAATAAACTTTAAAATAAATAGTAAACAAATAATTGAAAATTGTAATAAAAGAATCATCATAAAATTTCAACCCTGGTATCTGTGATGAATTTATATTCAAAGTCATTAAAGTACTATACATGTATATTCATTGTTAGTGTTTTTCACCATAGCAATTTAACACAAAGTGGATGTATTCCACCGTAAACAAAACAAAACAGAACATGTAGATGTTCTGCTTTTAATAACAAGACTCGTAATGAGTATTTTTTTGGACAAATAACGATGGACTTAATTTCACACGACTTAGATAATATTATTCTGACTAGGATAACAGATTTTTATAACTCTGAATGGCACCTCTTTAGAGAAATATTTCATCATGTACATATATATTTATATGGTTGAATACAATTGTGTGAAGTCAATTGTTCCATTTACAGGTTTATTAGAAATTGTGCTTACAAGATACTATCATGAATAAACAACAAACAGTGTATGTAATTCATATTATCTCCCCTTAATAATATAACACCAATAAAATGTTTCTTCATGCACATGCACTCTCATATGGTTGGCTAATATTGTGCAAAGTTTAATTAATTACTTTACAAGATTTGATATTAGGTTTATTTTCCTTCATGCACAGTCTCAATCTGTGTAAAGTTTCATCACTATCAATGAAGCCATTAAAGAGAAGTAGGGTTGATGCCTAATGAGATATATTGCCACATAGGGTACTGCAATGTTAAACTAAGTAAGTTAAAGTATCTCCCTTGAAATATTTTACAACAGGATTATTCTACTTCATGCACTTCCTCAAGTTGTGTACAGACAATGTGTAAAGTTTCATCACTATCAATGAAGCCATTTAAGAGAAGTTTGCTTACAAAATATATGGACAGAAAGACAAAAAGGGTGTTTACTATAAACCCTCAAAAATTTGTTTATGCTATTTAGAAAAATAACTATTTTCAACCAAGAATTAACATAAATTAAGGAAATTTACAATTGACTATTAAATTTGCATACCTTTTTGGTTTACAGTTTGTTGAGTACTAAGATCTTCTGATTGAGCTTTACTACTGGATGCAAGGTTAACCAGCTTTTCATCTTGGTCAAAATCTTCTGATACTGCTGTTAGTAATGATAAAATCTCCTGTGGCGTAGAAGTTTTTGTAGTTACTGTTTTACTTTTCTTTCCTACAAAAACCTGGTACTTTGTTTTGTAATTTCTAACACGCTTAAACATCATTTTAATCACCTAAATGTAAAAATAAAAAATCTGTTAGAACTTTTTTTACAATCTACTACATGTGATGTGAACCATTTATTTCTCAAACATGTTTAATAACTCTGTTGAATTTGAAAAAAAAGTATACATATTTTTTTAAATTAACTCTTTATCTCCAGGGGACAGCTGGGCCCCTGAAATATTTTTTTCAGGGGGTCAGTTGAAATTTTAGGGGACCAACCAATTTCTAAACTAATAAAATAAAACTTTATATACTTTTCATATACTAATAAAGCCTTTTTAAGTATAACATGTATAATGCTATATCTAATGTTTGAGTCTAAAAAAGATAATGTATTATAACTTTATATCGGAATTATTGCCACCAGAAAAATATCATAAGATTTGGCAGTACTGATTTTTCATCAAGGATTGGTTCCCATACTAGATATTTGAGTTTCGTTTTTTCATTGAAGAACATTGTGTTTGGACGTTTTGTCGAAAATGGACTTGCAATAACTTCCTAAACAACTTGAATGTATTTTTGAAGCAATTCAGATTCAAAAACTTCACAATCGTAGAAGCTTTCAAAAATAGTGTTTAAAGAAGGTGATTACATGTGTCAAATCGTGACTTCGTATAAAAAACTTAGTTGTCCGACTGGATTTTGGTTATTAGAATGACCCCAAGTAATTACCATCAATCCACCATTCTTTCTCACTATTTTCCCTCTTTAATCAAACAATCAGGTTTCTATTTGGGAACAGTTTTAATGCGCTCGTTTTTGTTTATTATATCGCGGGGGAAAGGATAAGAATGAGATTCAATGCAAAGTATTATTTGTCGCAAGCTGGGCAATCAGGATGATAAATATACAAGCCAAACCGAAAATCTGGTCGCATTAGTCCCTGATTTTTGAAAACTATTTCTGAGTAAACTAATCTCATAGCTGCAGCTGAAACACTGTTTTATAAGGTAATAAGAAAATGTGTTCACAGTACATTCATGCCCTAGTTGAACTCACATTTTACATGTTCAGTGAAAAATATAAATGGGATAAAAACCCTAATTTCACCTGCAATAAAGAACATGGGTACTAAGTTTATCATATAAAGTTAATATATAATTCCATATGATTTCATCAATTTCAAGAATATTCAACTTCAATGCCTTGAATATTTTTTGTTTTAAAGTAGGGCGAACAAACTCAGGGGGAACATGTAATTAGGGCGAACGGACTTGATACCGGTATTATTATTTAGGGTCTTAAATCCTAAGAAATATCTAGAATCTTTTAAAAATTTGTAAATGATCTCTTTAATATAGTCTTCTATAAAAAGAAAAGTGGGTGATAATGCATTTCAAAATGTTTTATCCTGTTTTTCCTGTACCTTAGAAAAAATCGCAAGGAGTCCGAACATCTGAAACTAGATGCTCTTAAGGGCATACGATACAGTTTTGAACCTGACTGTATTTACAGTTTGATGAAAATTTCCATATAGGTTATTTTTTGCCTGATTAAATCAAATATGTTATAAAAAATATACCTCCATGTGCTACTTTTTGAGTTCAATGAGGTCGAACTTTTGTATATTTGCTCAAAATTCGGATTTGTGTCCGTATTTTTGCTTTCGAATGAAAGCCGTAACTTTTTTGTTTTAAAAGATAAACACAAATTGTTTTTTGTTAAATAATTTGCAATTTCCGTATTTTAAAAGTATCTTAAAAATTTATGCATTTTATATTCAGAAATAACTCATATTTATGAAATGGTCATGAATTGAGAAAAAAACGTCATTTTTTGCTGTATATTTATCAAAATTAAAAAAATTGCACTATTTACAGTTTTATAAAACTTGGTCCACATAATCTCCCTGGAAAATGAAACAAAATGTCGTTTTAAAAAATAGGGGTCCATGCACTCGTTTTCAAATTAAATCAGTTTGAATGATAAAAATCAGTCGAAAAAAGCATCTTTTCCCGATATGTCACAGTTTGACGTCGAGAAAATAAAATTTTACGTTAGCAACGTCATTACCTCCCCTGTAACTGTATCGTATGCCCTTGAGCCTGTGTTGCTCACCTTGGTCTATGTGCATATTAAACAAAGGACACAGATGGATTCATGACAAAATTGTGTTTTGGTGATGGTGATGTGTTTGTAGATCTTACTTTACTGAACATTCTTGCTGCTTACAATTTTCTCTATCCATAATAAACATGGCCCTTTAGTTACAAAGGAAAATATTTTGTAAAAATTTACAAAAATTAACCAAATGAATGAAAATTGTTAAAAAATTACTATAAAGGGCATTAACTCCTTAAGGGTTCAACTAACCATTTTGATCATGTAGACTTATTTGTATATCTTACTTTGCTGAACATTATTACTGTTTACAGTTTATCTCAATCTATAATGATATTCATAAATATTCAAGACAATAACCAAAAACGGCAAAATTTCCTTAAAATAACCAATTAAGGGGCAGCAACCCAACAACCGTTTTTCCGATTCTTCGAAAAATTTCACGGCAGATAGATCTTGACTTACGCTACGATATTGAATGCAACCCTCATCAGCTATAATTATCACCCATCAAGATTTTTTTTCACATCGAATTAATCGAGACTAATGATCTCAATATTGGGACAGCAAATGGAAGAAACTTTGAAGATAGTCACCAAAAACTCTAAGGCAAATTATGCTGTTGTATTCATTTGGATGAACTGTGGAAAACAAGGTTGCGAGGATTGCTATATTTGTAGCACTGCCATGTCTAATCTTCTCTTGTAGTAGTTCCGTCACCTCTAGTAACCGGAGTATATTATAAATTCACAATTGTTCTATTTAAATTGTTTTTGTTGTTTATGAACAGTATTTTACAGAGGGGTGGCTGCCCTTTATCCCTTTCTATTGCTACTAGGCAAACGTTCAATTTCTGCCTATGTGCCACAGTCTACGGTTAAGGTGTTCTAGCAGGTTCAGTTTTTGAGTACAGTTACATTTACAACCACAACCACAAAATACAGTTCTCGGGTTCAGAATGCATAGACTGTATCTACAGTTGTTTTGTTGGTGAGCACTTACCGTCTTACGTGACATAGGCGGATCCAGGGGGGCCTTAGGGGGCCCGCCCCCCCCCCTTTTGTGGGAAAAATTTGGTTGATTACATAAGGAATCACTGAAGCATGACTGGAGCCCACCCCCCCCCCCCTTTAGGTCAGTCAGCGGGAAAAGTTCTGAATCCACCACTGCACGGTGACTTACATGTAGTACACACAGACATTTTAAGCAGATTATCATATTTAAGCAGGAAAGACATGCGTATAGGTGATAAAGCATTACATCTGATGAGAAAGTGCTCTACTGTTTCTGACTCTAAGTTGCAGAGCTGGCATGTAGTCATCAGTCATGACGGCGAGAAAAAAAATCGACCCATTATCACTCATTATTCATTGTTATTTCAAAATAAAATTTTCTTTATACCGTAAATTACAAAATTGTTATGTGTATATGTTAACTGCTAATTGCAATATCTTACTGTTCAATCTCTCTCTCCTTCTAAGTATTTATAATTATATAAATCTGTGATCTACCACATGTCAGCTATTTAAAAAAAAAAAAAACTCTCATGTGGTAATGGCGACCGCTCGGCCTACGTCATGCTATATTCTTTTCTACCTCCCACAAAAAAAGAATACTATCCGTTATCACTGCTACTAGTGATAATTGTTAAACCGTGCGGACCAACGGTCGGCCGATGTGACTACTAGTAACAAGCTGACATTTTTGACCATTTCTTACTACTACTACTAGCAGATAAGATGAAAAACGGGTGGTTTTACAGTATCTTGGATAATTAGACTACACTGTACAATTGTATTTCCTACCAATAAAAAATCATCAACATAACCTATATTGATATGACCTGATCTTCGGAGTGTAGCATATACCACTTGCATAACTTTTGTAAATAAACGCGGTGCACTTGCCGATCCATTTGCTAAGCAAGTGTATTAATAATTAGAGCCTTTCAAAATCTATACTATTAAAAGAGAAGACCTCATTTTTTGTTTCGCTTCTCTTCTTTCCACAATAAATTAATCAATACGCCTCTGTGTCCTATAGGAACAGTGCATAGTCGCATTTGTCATCCATTCATATGATTATTCAGATTGAGTTATTTTAGGAGAAAAATGAGAAAAAAGGCATCCGGATATTGTCCCGTCATTGGACGAGACTTTAAGTCAGATTAGACTTCCGGTTTGCGTTTTTCTGTATACTTTGAACATACATATACTACGAATAAAGTGTATTTTCAGAATTTTATCTGCTATCATTTTCAAATTTACTTTCCACGGCGGTCACAGAGTTTATTAAATAGAGAGGGTCTGTATACTATATCAATGATCATCATGGATCGATTAGTAACTTGACTTAGAATTGAAAGTAAATACATGTATGCTTTATTAATATAGTAATGCATGTTCATAATATACAGCGCTAAAATTATTCATGTGAACTTTTGATACCTTTTCTGAAATTCTCCAGTCATTAAATCTTTTACAAAATTCATTGATTACAAAAAAAAAGAAGATGTGGTATGATTGCCATGTTGAGACAACTCTCCAGAAGAGACCAAAATGAAACCAGAAATTAACAACTATAATAGGTCACCGTACGGCCTTCAACAAAGAACAAAGCCCATACCGCATACTCAGCTTCAAAAGGCCCCTAAATGACAATGTAAAACAATGCAAACGAGAAAACTAGCGGCCTTATTTATGTACAAAAAATGAACGAAAAACAAATATGTAACACATAAACAAACGACAAACACTGAATTACAGGTTCCTTACTTAAATGTTGTATGTTCATACTGAAGTTGATAGAAAACTAAAAATTGGGATCTTTGGAAATAAAGGTGGAGAGTAAAAAAAAAATCCTGTCCCCAATAATCTATGTCTTATGATACTTTTGCTGAAATTCTCCAGTCATTCTGTATTTTACAAAATTCTTCCAACAACACTTTACATACTTTAAACTACGCTCTGAATGCCCGCGATTTCGCGGGTGTGTTCTAGTAAATTTTAAATATGTTTGATATTGCTCATCAATTGGCACTGAATAATTATGGAGTAGAAGTAGAGATTCGATGTTTTTACGCCTAAGTTTTGAATATGTTTCTCTGATTTTATGTGCTATCAATACAAATATTCACTCATAAAGAAAGAGATCAATCTGTAATATTTCAGATAATAAAAGAGATAAATGCATATTTTTTTTTCAATTTTCATTTGAAGTTCAACGAGTCTAGTTTGTATGCAAAATTTTATAAAAAAAAGATATACGACATAGCCTAATTACTGTTCCTTGACCTTAAAGACAATTTTACACAGTCAACTTATTTATCAAGTTTGCTAAGTTTTTTACATTTAAAAATCTTCTTCTCTCAAGCTATTGTGCCTACTACTTCTTTACTAAAAACGAATGTTCCTTTAGGAATTTAGTTTATGAAATGTATCTGAATTGTTTATCCATTAACAAACATGGATGCCATTGCTAAATAGAACATAGGGGTCAAATGCAGTTTTTGGCTGATATCTCAGAAACTAAAGTATTTAGAGTAAATCTGAAATGGGTTAAAATTATTCAAAAGGCCAAGATCTATTAACCTTGATTTTTAGACATGCCGGACAACCCATTGTCACTAAATTGGTTATTTAAAGGAAATTGTGCAGTTTTTGGTTTTTATTTTGAATATTAATGAAGATAGATACTGTAAACAGCAAAAATGTTCAGCAAAGTAAGATCTACAAAAAAAGTGTTATGACCAAAATTGTCAAGTGACCCCTTAAGGAGTTATTACCCTTTAAGGACAATTTTTCACAAGTTGTTCATGTTTTTTTTAACTTTAAGAATCTTCTCAGATGAATCTTGTATAAATTTTGTATCTTATTTCCTTGAATGTCTAGAAACAGACACTATGGCTAAAATGGAACATATGGGTAAAAAGCTTTTGTTTGCTTTTAAAGAAAATACGACGGACACAATGAACATCTAAATGGCATTTTCAAGCCACTCATTAGTATATATTGAAAAGCAAAAATAATCATCGATGAAAGATATCAGGTGAGCGATTCGGGCTCTTGAGAGGCCTCTAGTTGCGTTTGCTTCGAGAAAATGTGAGTCTCCAATGTTTACATGAATCAGATTTCTCTTTTCAGGGAAGGAAGCTCTGAGGCTGGTTCTACATGAAAGCATTGTTTCAAGACATGATATTACTTTTACTTTATTATCTTCGATTTCTGAGTAGAATTTTGCACTTGTTCATATATCGATATAATGCTTTTTCTGTCTTATATAAAATGCAGAAAATGCAACGTCCCTTCACTTGTAAAAATGTCATCCCGATTTTTTTTTTTAAAAGTCCTAATGAATAGATTTAAGTTAATCTGGTTCCCAACGTTCACTCAAAGTTGTTGTTTCAAAAACTTGGTCACACAAGCTTTGTATTGTTTCTAAACAAACGATCATTTTTTGGTTTTCCTGATGCGAATAATTATGAGTACATAGGATATAGGTATCGACAATTTACTATGTGTAGAGGAATAGCTTTTCTTGTATGGCTTAACAAAAAGGTGATATAATTGAAACTTGTAATAGAGTGGCGTAATTTGTAAGACACATATAGGCCCGAGTACAATCATTTCGTAGTGCGAATTTCAGTCGAAACGATTTTAAAAAACATACCTGCTCTACCTCAACAAGTGTTTTACATTAAAGTGTACTTCTTTTGGGACAAACAATACCAATAAAAAGTTGTAGATATTCTACCAGCTTTCAGTCAAAATACATGTATATTGACAAGTCTATTTGAAGGGGGTCTATAATTCAGTTTGAGGGCTTCCGACGTACTCATTTATGGCCCACTATTTTAATTACAAAAAGAAGATGTTGTATGCTTGTCAATGAGACAAAATCACTATTTTAACATAAATAAGTTTTGAAAACGCTCAGGGTAAAATATTGGTCATAAAGGGACAACCCGTGGTAAAATCACGATATAGTCAAACTATCATGAATTATTTCTTAAATAACTTTTGATCAGTATCGACACCAGTATTGTTTTATTATTGAATTTCTCGACTTTGTCATAGGAATATTGAACTTTCTTCTGTTTCAGTTCCCTGGATACTGTTTACAAAAAGAAAATATCAATACGGAACATAATTATCTCTAGACTTTCTCGTACATTTTTTTGTATACACTTTCCCATGTTAAACTAATATATAATAATTCAGAAAGAACAATTATTATGGTTTATTACAATTGAACTCAATTTCCCATTTTTTTTTCATTTTTTTTTTTTTTGGAATATCGTCATTGGATCGCAAAATCGTTCAAAACATGAAATACATGTTAAAGTGAAGAAATTTGGTTTACGCTTAATATTAACTTTATGTACATGTATTTACGGGATCATTTATTTGCAAAATACCTTGTATTTTCGATAATGTGATGTAACAGTCATACTCTTTGGTTCTAAAAATAAATAATTTAGTAGACAATAAATTTCACTATAGTCCCCAAGTGAAAAAAAACCAGACAGAAGCTAGCGAACAATAGATAGCTAACAATAAGCCAGCGAACAATAAGGCGATATATCGAGAAACCAAAAAACAGTATAAGACAACAACGGCCGTTTAATCAAAAAAATATTCAAAAAGGCAGAAAATCAGTTAAAATATAGCAATTTTAACTCAATTTTGAAATGTTTTTTATCCCATCTATTGATAAAACAAGTCACATCTCTTTTTAGGCTAATATTTAGTACCACAATAACTCTGCGTCTATCAACGGATTATTTGTAGGTGTAGGGCCACCAATGCACCCTCTTCAATTTAGAACGTATAAGTAGCCCTACCCTGTAAAATATAACACCATTGATGTCATTGTTTAATTAAACTAAAATACACATTTGAAGAAAAGGGGGTTGCCCTATTCCAGGGCTTCTAGAGAAAAATAATGAGGGGTGTCACGGGGTATGACTATATAGGTCTTGTAGAGGAGAAACAGGCGCTTCTTTTGTGCAAGGTATCAAAGGGCGCTATGTTCAGAAATCTGAAACTAGAGCCAAAAATTTGAAAAAAATGGTAAAAAAATAGGGGGGGGGGGGCGGCCTATTCCAGGGCTCCTAGAGAAAATAATGAGAGGTGTCACGGGGTATGAGAATATAGGTCTTGTAGAGGAGAAACAGGCGCTTCTTTTGCGCAAGGTATCAAAGAGTGCTATGTTCAAAAATCTGAAACTAGAGCCCAAAATTTGAAAAAAATGTTAAAAAAATAGGGGGGTCGGCCTATTCCAGGGCTCCTAGAGAAAAATAATGAGGGGTGTCACGGGGTATGACTATATAGGCCTTGTAGAGGAGAAACAGGTGCTTCTTTTGCGCAAGGCATCAAAGGGTGCTATGTTCAAAAATCTGAAACTAGAGCTCAAAATTTGAGAAAAATGGTAAAGAAATAGGGGGGTCGGCCTATTCCAGGGCTCCTAGAGAAAAATAATGAGGGGTGTCACGGGGTATGACTATATAGGTCTTGTAGAGGAGAAACAGGTGCTTCTGTTGCGCAAGGTATCAAAGGGCGCTTTGTTCGAAAATCTGAAACTAGAGCCCAAAATTTGAAAAAAAAGATAAAAAACAGGGGGGGGGGGTCGGCCTATTCCAGGGCTTCTAGAGAAAAATAATGAGGGGTGTCATGGGGTATGACTATATAGGTCTTGTAGAGGGAAACATGCACTTCTTTTGCGCAAGTTATCGAAGGGCGCTATGTTCAAAAATCTGAAACTAGAGCTCAAAATGTGAGAAAAATGGTAAAGAAATAGAGGGGTCGGCCTATTCCAGGGCTCCTAGAGAAAAATAATGAGGGGTGTCACGGGGTATGACTATATAGATCTTGTAGAGGAGAAACATGTGCTTCTGTTGCGCAAGGTATCAAAGGGCGCTTTGTTCGAAAATCTGAAACTAGAGCCCAAAATTTGAAAAAAATGGTAAAAAACAGTGGGGTCGGCCTATTCCAGGGCTTCTAGAGAAAAATAATGAGGGATGTCACGGGGTATGACTTAAAATGTCTTGTAGAGGAGAAACAGGCGCTTCTTTTGCGCAAGTTATCGAAGGGCGCTATGTTCAAAAATCTGAAACTAGAGCCCAAAATTTGAGAAAAATGGTAAACAAATAGGGGGGTCGGCCTATTCCAGGGCTCCTAGAGAAAAATAATGAGGGGAGTCACGGGAAATGACTATATAGGTCTTGTAGAGGAGAAACAGGCGCTTCTTTTGCGCAAGGTATCAAAGGGCGCTATGTTCAAAAATCTGAAACTAGAGCTCAAAATTTGAAAAAAAATGTTAAAAAACAGGGGGGTCGGCCTATTCCAAAGCTTCTAGAGAAAAATAATGAGGGGTGTCACGGGGTATGACTATATAGGTCTTGTAGAGGAGATACAGGCGCTTTTTATGCGCAAGGTATTAAAGGGCGCTATGTTCAAAAATCTGAAACTAGAGCGCCCAAATTTTGAACAAAAAATGGTAAAAAACAGGGGGGTCGGCCTATTCCAGGGCTTCTAGAGAAAAATAATGAGGGGAGTCACGGGATATGACTTTATAGGTCTTGTAGAGGAGAAACAGACGCTTCTTTTGCGCAAGGTATCGTAGGGCGCTATGTTCAAAAATCTGAAACTAGATCTCAAAATTTGTAAAAAATGTTAAAAACAGGGAGGGGGTGGCCTATTCCAGGGCTTCTAGAGAAAAATAATGAGGGGTGTCACGGGGTATGACCATATAGGTGTTGTAGAGGAGAAACATGCGCTTCTTTTGCGCAAGGTATCGAAGGGCACTATGTTAAAAAAAACTGAAATTATAGCCCAAAATTAAAAATAAAATGGTAAACAAAATAGTGAGGGTCGGCTCAATCCAGGGCTTTTGGAGAAAAATAATAAGGGATGTCATGAGGTATTACTATATATAAGTCATGCAGAAGAGAAACACGCGCATCTGTTGCCCAAGTATTTTAGTGGCAATATGTTCGAAAATCTAAATTGTAATTGCTCAAAATTTGAAAACTAGATATAAAGGATACATAAGATACAGTTAAGTCTTCCTCATATCTTGACTTTCGTGTAGAAATTGACAATGAGGGTCGGCTGAAAAACTTTCCGACAAAAGAGATGATTTCAGCTGCCCAATTTAGAACTTTCCATTTCTATATAGCAACATTCCAGAAGCGCCCACATGCTGAGTACATATCTCCAAATCGATACTATTTTCGCAGGCTTGTATTTCCTATCATGATTTCCTTGAAAGAGTGTTGCTGCTCACAAGGAAGCTATTAAATCAAGAGTCGAAAATGTAAAGTTGAAATTATCCTATCGTAAAGTTAACGGACGCCATCACGAGTTGGTTGACAGTTATGGAATAACCGTTTCACAGACGAAATCGGATATGTTCCTTATGTCGTAACTACAACCAATTCCCCCATTAACCACGAATTTCACCTACCGAATTAGACTATTTACGGGGTTTGTAATAACAATATCAACAAGACGGGTGCCGCATGAGGAGCATATCTGCTTACCCTTCCGAATCACCTGAGATCACCCCATTTTTTTGGTGGTGTTCGTGTTGGTTAGTCATTAGTTCTCTATGTTGTGTTCAAAGTTAAAGGGTGCATATCCGATGTATTTATCTTTGTTTTCAGATCGTTGTCCGAAGGTGAAGTCCGCATCATTAGTTATATTTAAATGTAGATACTCCTGTTCACGATTTCTGAGGATAACACGTTCAATTAATTCGACAGGTTCTGCATTTGCAAATCAGTAGTTGGAGAAGCCAATGCATGTAGCGGTAAGATCGCAAGTAAGTCGTCATTCGTATTGGTGGTGTGAGAAGCAGTTTTTTTTCTCTGGTCAAGCTACGAATTGTTGGAAGACTAGTTGAGTTCATTTCCCAACCTTGTTTGCTAAGTATTTTTTGTGAGTTACTAGAGTTGATGGTGTGCATTTATCCGGGACCTCTTGCAATTAAAGAGCTTCATGGTATTTGTAACGGCAATTACTAGTATTACAAACATCATTTTAAATTGTTTGTAAAAACTCCCTTTGAAAATGTTTTAGAAAACATCCCTTAGTGTTTGATAGCGTTTGAAAAAAAACATTCGATGCAACTGACTGTCTCTGTTTCGTGTCAAATGCTCAAAATGTTTCATCTTTAGAATTTGGTGGCTTTTCAATGCATGCCCCATAGTGTAGTTGAATATACGTGAAGGTAATTCAGAGTTCCATTTTCTCTCCTTCGGTTGCTTTGGTAGTCTGTAGATTTCTTGTACTTTACAGATCGGCCTACATAATGATATGTATACCAATGTTTATGTTGAAATTATCGCGGGAACATACCGTCTAAACTATTGTACTTGCCCATGATCGACGTCGTTTTATCATTTACGTCGCCTTTGGCGGAAATAAGTACTTGTAGATTTAATGTAATGACTGAACAGTTGTTGTAGTACACATTGACTTAACTATCATCAATTTTTATGGTGCCGTGACCGATGAATCACGCAAAATAGAAATCATTCATATCGGGGAACAGAAGTGCTGTTACCAGATTATTCAGAAGATTAGATGAAGCAAAGGAGAATTCGAATTTCAAATAAAAAGAAATCATTGCAACGCTCGCAAAACTGATGCAAAAACAAACATTGTTTGAGGAATTAAATGAACAAATTCTAAAGTTATCAGAACCGGAAAATGTGAAAAATGAGGTAATAGATTCTGACAGATGATTATTCAGTGACTATGGAAACGAAGATTCGACACATACGTAAGTTCATAAAAAATGTCCAAACCTAGCAGTCCCGTCATATTGAGTCACATACAACAATTTGCACATTTAATCCAGAAACTGTAACGTTTGTTCCAACGCACAACATAGCCAACCCAAACAACGCACAGTCGTTTGAAAACACATCTGCACAAGCCAGCTACACATTCAACATGCAGCAAAGTACGTTTTCGTCAGCTAGTAATAAGAGTCACCGCCTACCAAAACGTTCGCTTCCAATATTCTCAGGCAACATTTTAGAATGGCAACCTTCTAGGACTCATATGAGTCGGCAGTACATCTTAACATATATGCATGTAACTTACAAATGTACAAAAATTTAATTACTTGAAAGCACAACTAGAACATGAAGCCCTAGGATCAATAGCAGGTTTTGCACTCACTAATGTAAACTACGATGAAGCCGTATTTTTTTAAAAGAGAGGTTCGGTCAACAAGACAAAATAATAAATGCATACATGCAGCCATTATTAGAAATCCCTTCGCTTAGAAATCAACTAACAAGCTTACAAAGTTTTTACGATAAAATGGAAGGTAACGTCAGGGGATAAGAAGATTTAGGTCAGACGCAGGAAACATACGGCACTCTACTTGTTCCCATTATCAATAACAAATTACCCGGGGAAGTCAGAAAACATCTCGAGCGAGAACACAGAACAAAAACATGGCTATTAAGGGACCTCCGTAAAAGCATATTAGATGAGATCAATATTATGGACGCAGGACAAGAGATAGAGTCGACACACGATTTGCCCACAACATCGTCTTTCTTTGTCGGAGAGAAATCGACAAAGTCCAAATCTTACAAGAATATTGAGACTAGACCTTGCGCTTTCTGCCATGAAATACATGCACCTACTCATTGCAGTAAAATAACCGACACAGAATTCCGTATGATCATAGTAAATTGTGATAAGTTATGCTTTAACTGCGTTAGTAAACACAGAATAAATGAATGTAAATCTAAACACATGAAGACTTTTAATAAGAAACACCATACAAGCTTGTGTAATGCACGTCCAACAAACAACATAAAACCAGTGAATGAGGTAAGCCAAAGAAACGACGGTAGCAGCTCGTCAGGAATATGGCCATTGTCATATTACAGTTCTTTGTATGTGTGATACATTTTAACCTTGTGTTTCTGTGTGTCGTTTGTTTTCTCTCATATTTGATTGTGCATTCACATTTAATGTTGTGTTGTTGTTTTCCTCTTATATTTAATACGTTTCCCTCAGTTTTAGTTTGTAACCCTCATGATACGGAAGAAGATACTACCATTTTGTTTTCTCAATCGATACTTTAGAAAACCGCCGTAGCTCAAGTAGGATAGAAACAGCACTTTATCGATACGAATATTCGTTTTGACGAAGGACCTTAATGATCGTTTTTGACGCAGAACTTTGCGAATAAAAAATCAATTTACAGATAGAAGGAACAGAGGTAATACATATACCGTCATTTGGAGGTGATGAGAAAAACATGAGACACTTAGAAAAGATAACAATCTATCTGAAAACTGATGCAGAACGCGCATTGCCAAAGTACTGATAGTTCCGATGATCCCTCTACAGAATCACATACGTAATATTGATACACAGAACAGTTATTTGCGGGGTTTAAAGTTAGCTCACACGATGACACGGCAAGATTCATTCGAGATATCGTTGCTTGTGGGCGCAGGTCACTACATGGACATTGCAGAAGACCATATTGTACGGAGAAAAGGTCCAACCGCCGTGAAATATCCAAGATCGGATATTTGCTTGCGGGACACACATACGGTAAGAAAAGTCACACGTCGGAAACTAGTATGTTTAATGTTTTAATATCACACAAAGATGAATCATACAATCTAGAGAGAATTTTTGAAATTGGAATCAATAGGTATAAATAGTAAGGAGTGAGATAAAGACGACGATGCCTACTAGTATATTAAAGCATATCAAGACAGATCAATTGAGTTCAGAAAAAAATAATTATTTCGCTTAGTTACCATGAACAGGATCATGATGAATTGCCTACAAAAGCAGTCACAAGGAGAAGGACATAAAACCGTTAACAGACATCCTCAAAACTCTGATATGTTAAAGAAGTATGGGAACATAATACAAGAACAGGAACAAAGTGGATTCATAGAGAGAGTGGATGAAACAGCTGAGACTCAAGAAAAAAATACTATTTCCTCATCATCCAACACAGAAGGAATAAAGCAATACGCCTATCAGAATTGTTTATGACTGCAGTTGTTGCCAGTTGCCTAGTTCACAAAGTGTGTATGACTGCCTCTTTGATACGGAGCCGAAGCCGACCCTGTAGTCATAACAACGGTTATTGATAAAGCCTTATTGCATGTTTAAACGAGGATGACCGAGAAGCTACACGTTTCTTGTGGCTCAGTAACCCATCCAACCAAACACGTTATCCACAAACTTACAGGTTCATATCCGTTCTGTTCGGAGCGGAGCGACTTGTCGATACTGAAACATTTACAACATTACAACATTACAACAGCTACATTGATTGGAAGATACTTTTACGTGGACAACATTTTGACAAATTTACAGAACGAGGATGAGGCTAATACGTATTATAAGGAAGCGAGAACAATGTTGAAGGAAGCCGGATTCAACGTACAATCGTTGACATCAAACAATGAGAATATACGCAAGCTAGCCAAGACGGAAAATGTACTAGGTACGGACATAAACACAAAAGTACTTGGTATGTTATGGAATAGCAAATCCGATGATCGGATGTACCAGAAATGTGAGATTCAATTACGAGACATTGTAAGGGAGATTTTGAAACATTTTTTCGAAAATATGCGAATCACTAGGAATACTCAGTCCGGTAATAATACGAGCAAATTAAAGACGCTCATACAGGATCTTTGAAAAGTAAACTTGATTGGGATGAACAAGTTCCGAAAAACTTTAAGGCTACATGGATTGATGTTGCAAGCGACTTACAGAAAGGGACACAAATCGTATTTCCGAGATATCATTTCCCGGTAATTCTACTTCGGAACGACTTGAACTACACGAATTTTGCGATGCGAGTCCAAAAACGTATGAGGCGACTGCATATCTGAACAACGGAACCGAAACCTAACACTACCACAACTAGAACTTATGGCCGCAGTTATCGGATCTAGACTAGCGTCACATGTAAAATCGACTTTTGAATTTAAAAACGTGGTTTCCTGGTCGGTATAAGACTGGTCTAAATCTCCGAAACCGTTAAAACGATTTATTGCGATTTGAGTGCGAGAAATTACGGAATCTACAAATCAATATGAATGGAGATATTGTCCAACAGAATACGATCCAACAGATCTTTTAACACGAAGAATTGACGCCGATCAATGCATCAATACTGCCATTTTGAAAAAAAAGAACTAAATTGGTTAACGAATCGGACGAAATGACCAGAAATAAATCCTACAAGTAAAACATTATTGACAATTACAGGAGAAATTGACGACGAGGAGTTTAAAACCCTGACGTTCATACTGGTTACTATGGTATTAGTAACATTATTGACATTTCAATATATGAGACATTCAGGAAATAGATTTAAGTAACCGCTTATGTTCAGTGTATCATATCTAACTGCCGATATACCAAACATCTTAGAAAAAGTGGATTCTTAACGACAAATGATATTAATACCGCGGTGCGTTCGTGGATATTAGATTGCCAAAAATCTTCATACTCGCCGAAATAAAAAGTTTACATGACACACGAAATAAAAACACAATGACATATCCAAGAATAAGACAATTAGGACTCTTCATAGATGACGATGGCATTGTAGGATGCAATGGAAGGATTCACAATGGACCGATTTCAGAGAATACCAAATTTACTTATCTTTATATACCTATAAATCATCCACTTACCAAACTGATAGCGATATACGCACACGAACGTTCACTCCATTCTTGACTAAATGCTACGCTAACTTATGTACGACAATCGTATTAGGTACCGACACTTCAACAATTTGTTCAGAAGTTATTAAAAAAATGTGTAACTTGCCGCAAAGTTATGGGAAAATCTTTCAGCAAACCACCACCCCTACCGAACATAAGTGTACAGATAGCCTCGCCATTTACCGTCACAGGGGTCGATTATACAGGTGCTTTATACGTAAAGGACTCAAAAGGAACTTTAAGTTCATTTAGATAAGATTTAGAAGAGCAGTTCACCTCGAAGTAGTTCCAAACTTGAGCGAACATTCATTAATTCAAGGATTTCGACGCTTTGTTATCCAAAAATCTTTGCCTAAAATTCTAGTATCTGACAATGCAAGTACATTCATTGCAGGATCTGCAGAAATAAAAAGATTATGTGAATCGGATATAGGTAAATATACTTTATCAATACACGGTGTAGAGTGGAGATTCATACCGAAACGTGCACCTTGGTATGTAAGATTCTGGTGCGCTGGATTTTTCTGACGAAGACAAGTTTTACGAAAGTGCTTGGACGATCCCAAGTAAACATGGAAACATTACAAACAATAGTTACGGAAATACAAACTATCTTTAACGACACACCGCTAACATATTCATCATCCGATATCAAAGACTGTTAAGCTTTAAAACCGTTTCATCTATTATATGAAGGCGCATTTAAACATTATCGTACCCGCAATCAGAAATTTATAATATCCTAGACCCGACTTACGATCTTAATAAAAGTGTACACAGACAAACGCAATTGATTCAACATTTCTAGAAAAGATCGAAATCCGAATACCTTACGTCTTTACGTATATGTATCTGTTGGAAGTTACACAAACGATGTCAAATAATGATAACGTTCCAACTGATTAGCAGGAAACTATGGAACACAGACCGAAACGAAAAGCTAGTCTTAAAGCCTGTGAGACCACACAGAAACGGATACACCAGTGATGTAAGAGACGTTCTCGTTTTTTGCAAGGTTGAATGTTATTTTTTATTTCATGAATGACTTTTATTGAATTTGATTGCTAAACGAAATTTTCGTTTTCTAATGATTTCATGTGTACAGTATTTCAACGAAAAACACAACGCGAAGGACACTTTCAAAATATTATTATTTATTGAAGGACAATTGATATTATTTCTAAAAATGTGATAATTTTTAACTTTCCGCGGCCCCAGTGTGTTGAGATTATCATTGGAAAAATAACGTTCCAAATATTGTCCTTGGTCGATGTCGTATTGTCAGTTACGCCGCCTTCGTCTGAAATACGTACTTGTATATTAAATATAATGGCTGAACAGTTGTTGCAGTACACATTACCTAAACTATCATCTATAGTTTATATAATTTATCGAAGAAATTTGCAGGTTTCATGTGTCTGGGGCATTTGTTTTTACCCTGTTCACACCGATGATTGCATTGATCCTTGTATCGCTACAGAACGGTTGTTTAGCTTTCGGTTAACTTACGAAGTTTTCGAATTACTAAGAAATTAATACCTTAGGAATGAATTACCCTATCTGTATTTTGTAAATCTTTCTGAATTTCGGACCCTCAATGCTTTTCATTTTTATACTTAATTTGGCTATTAAAGACTACCCTCGTGATATTTTCAGCATTGTAGTATATGCTACAAATTTAAAACCTGGGACAACCCCATGAAGGGATCCTACTCACACACGAACATACATTTGGAGGACCACCTATTGTTCAACCATCACTGGTTTTCTACGCAGAAGTATTTGTATACACACTTTCTTTATAAAAGATAACATCTGGTTCGACTTTTTTGCTCTCTGTATATCCAAATCTCATTGGTGCTGATAAAATGAAGGTGACAATCCATTAGGCTAACACTAGCAGCTATTGCATAAGGTTTTGAACTCTTTAAAGGCTATGTCCGAACAATGATCATGATGAATGTGTTGACTATTCGTGTTGTCTTCTTAAAAGCTTTATTGACACACAAAGTTGGATCGACTTGCGCGAGAGTGTAGGGTAGAACAGAATCATTCAGAGTTGTTACATCCAACTCGGGCGTAACAGTCTTTGCACTGATTCTGCCTACTCATCACCAAGTCGTCATAGATTTTACAGTGGTTGTGAATGCCCTTGAGGGTCTAGCATATAACCTTCTCCTCATAGTGTTCGTAGACGAAAGCGTCGCCGCTGCAATGCTGCTTTGTTGGGAAAATACATCAATGAGAATGACCAGGGATGGGGGACACTCATCCCTTCGGAAGTTTTACGTACGCCATAACGAGTTGGTTGACCGTTATGGAATAAGCGTTTCACAGATGACATCGGATATGTTTCTGACGTCGTAACTATTATCCCCTTCCCTTTCCTGAATGTGACCTACCGAATTAGACTATTTACCGGATTTGTTATAACATGAGCAACAAGACGGGTGCCACATGTGGAGCAGGATCTGCTTACCCTTCCGGAGCACCTGAGATCACCCCTCGTTTTTGGTTGGGTTCGTGTTGCTTATTCTTTAGTTTTCTTTTTTTGTGTCATGTGTACTATTGTTTGTCAGTTAGTCTTTTTCATTTTCAGCCATGGCGTTGTCAGTTTATTTTCGATTTACTAGTTTGACTGTCCCTCTGGTATCTTTCGTCCTCTTTCTTACATTTACCAAACAGATAGTTGCGTGTGTCTCCCTCTTTTAAGAAAATCTTCCCTAGTGCTGTTTCCAGGAGTTGATATGTTGAGGTGAAGGAAGAGATTTACCAAAGACGTACAAGCTATCGTGACATCAAGGATGTTTTTTAAACGGTATTTAAATCACACATTCCCACAAAACTATGGACGGTTAAAATACACAACAAAGAAGTTAAGATTCTATTAAAAAAAACGACGCTGTTGTCTACTCTACCTATCCAACCAGAATGTAGCTAGGAAAGTCGAGTGTACCCGACCGCCATAACCGCATCATGAAGGAGAATTCGAAGGTGTACACAAAGCATGATTGGTACTCTGGATGAACGCGTTGGCCAACAAAAACACTACCAAAATGAGTTTGAAATGAATCAATTATAATCTGTTTATCGCTATTTTACCTATAACAACGTTGTAAATTTCATTGACAAGGGCAGGTGCGCCCTAGGTTTCAAAGGATAATTTTTCTTATCGGTCGTCCAACTGTCTATATCAATCTGTTCAGCTCTTAATAAAATTCCATATCACGGCTTTGTGACGTCAAATACGTTGACCTAGCCTTAATAACTTTGACCCGGACATATCAGCGACGTCATAATGTTTGGACCGACGTTGATAAGTTTGACCCGAACTTATCAAGTCAACTTCCAGGTTGCTGGTGAAACTAAGACAATACTTCCAAAAGACACAAATACAGCCCGATAAATCGATTATCAGGTTATCGGCATATTAATATTGTAAAATATCAGCTGCTCGACATAATATGAAGGCTTTTTGATCTCGTTCGCTGCGCTTACTCGACAAAAAGCTTCATATTATGTCTCGCAGCTGATATTTTACGATATCAACATGCAGACAACCTGATAATCGGTACATATCATTCTGATAATGTAAATCATGTAAAAACTAAAAAATGCTAGTTTGAATATAGCGCCGTATATAACCCCGTGACACCCCTCATTATTTGTCTCTAGGAGCCCTGGAATAGGCCGACCCCCCTTTTTTCCATTTTTTTCAAATTTTGGGCTCTTGTTTCAGATTTTTGTGCCCTTCGATACCTTGCGCAAAAGAAGCGCCTGTTTTTCCTCTACAAGACCTATATAGTCATACCCCGTGACACCCCTCATTATTTTTCTCTAGAAGCCCTAGAATAGGCCGACCCCCTGTTTTTTACCATTTTTTCAAATTTTGAGCTCTAGTTTCAGATTTTTGAACATAGCGCCTTTCGATACCTTGCGCAAAAGAAGCGCCTGTTTCCCCTCTACAAGACCTATATAGTCATACCCTGTTACACCTAGAGAAGGCTAGACATTTCAGCCTGTGCACTCTTAATTGTTATGTTTTGGTCTGTGTTAGTTTTAAGGAATGCAATAGGTCAACTGTTTCGTGTGCATACATTTTTCTTCTTAATGTACATGTCAGTCTAATATATCTTATTTGATCTTGACCTCCTTTTTACAGTTCATTGCTCAAAGTTAAGTTTTGGTGGGTTTTTTTGTACTATAAGCAATAGGTCAACTTAATTTTGATGTATGGGATTGTTTGTAATGTATACATGATGGTCTGCCAGGTTCTATGTGATATTTTATAATTGATTCATTGTTGGTTGCTTAACGTCATTCATTTTATGAATGATAACAAATGAACAATAAATACGTGTACACTCCATAGCTCCTGTAGTAAAGACCATTCTGGGAATTTCGACTACCACTTAAAAAGAAGGCTTATTGGATGGTGAAGGAAAGTTTGCCCTGAAAAAGGCCACTTACGGACCCCTCAAAAAGTTGTTTCTTAACTTACTTCTGCTAGAGGCATTGGAAGCTTGCAGCTGGAATTAGCTTGGACGCATATCAATTACTAATTTTTCGAGTTTCTTTCGTTGTTCTTTTATTCAGTAATGTGTTTTGATCATTGAAAAAGATTGTGTCATCACGTCGCTGTATGAAATTCTGTTTTTTTTTTTGTGGAATGATCAAAGTATTTCTACTACAGTTTTTATGTGTCCATCCAATAGGAAGCAGTGGCGGATCGAGATGTTTTCATAATGGAAGGGGGGAGTCTCACTGACTGACCTAAGGGGAGGGCCCTCTCCAGTCCTGTTCCTGTGATTCCCTATCTAATCAACCAAATTTCTCCCACAAAATATGGGCCCCGCCCCCCTCTGGATCCGACTATGGGCAACCAATTTTACGATGATAAAGAAAATAATTGTCCTTTTCTCCCTCTATGTTTTGGCGTGGTGGTGCTTTCTGTTCTTTTGTTTGCATTTGCATTTTCAATTATATTTAAGTTGTTTTCAAACGAAAATAAGTTTCACATTCTTTTAAATTATTCATTTCTCTAAGAACCCTTAAAAACTCTTTTGAGGGGTCCGTATTTGGAATGTTACTAGTACATGGTATTCAGCACTAAAAGTATGGCTAATCCTGATTGGTTGATATGTGCGCCCGTTATTTTTTATTATTATAGACTTCGTGCATTCTGCACTCTGCATTATATCATAGGTCAAACACATTATTTTCCTTCGCCCTAACGGAAATGAGATGTCTTTTCAACGCTAGAGCGAGACACGTATTTTTAAG
The DNA here is from genome assembly GCF_965363235.1 of Mytilus galloprovincialis. Classification (NCBI taxonomy): domain Eukaryota; kingdom Metazoa; phylum Mollusca; class Bivalvia; order Mytilida; family Mytilidae; genus Mytilus; species Mytilus galloprovincialis. The sequence goes on from NC_134846.1 coordinate 21,866,603, forward strand.
TGCATTTTAAAAATTGATAGGCATGGGAGATAAGTACAAAGTACGTTAAGAAAAGCAACGCGAACCAATATTGTTTAAGAAGTGAGAAATAATACAAGTAAAAATTAATACGGATGTCAAGTTTGTTCAATATTCAACATTCAACATTCAACATTCATTTTTTTTTCTTGTATCCATTTTCAACATTCAACATTCGATTTCAACATTCAACATTAGTTTTCAACATTCGGGATTCAACTTTCAACATTCGTTTTTAACATCCAACATTCGTTTTCTATATTCAACATTCGTTTTCAACATTCGATTTTTCACTTTCAACATTCACGGATGTCAAGTTGGTTCAATATTCAACATTCAACATTCAAATTTTTTTTTTTCTTGTATCCATTTTCAACATTCAACATTCGATTTCAACCTTCAACATTCGATTTCAATATTCAACATTCAACATTCAAATTTTTAAAATTTTTTTCTTTTTATTGTATCCATTTTCAACATTCAACATTCGATTTCAATATTCAACATTCAACATTCATTTTTTTTTTTTTTTTTTTTCTTGAATCCATTTTCAACATTCAACATTTGATTTCAACATTCAACATTCGATTTCAACATTCAACATTCGATTTCAATATTCAACATACAGATTTTTTTTCTTTTTTTTTTCTTGTATCCATTTTCAATATTTAACTGTCAAGTTGGTTCAATATTCAACATTCAACATTCAAATTTTTTATCTTTTTTTTTTCTTGTATCCATTTTCAACATTCAACATTCGATTTCAACATTCAACATTCGATTTCAATATTCAACATTCAACATTCAAATTTTTTTTTTCTTTTCTGGTATCCATTTTCAACATTCAACATTCGATTTTAATATTCAACATTCAACATTCATTTTTTTTTTTTTTTTTTTTTTTTTTTGAATCCATTTTCAACATTCAACATTTGATTTCAACATTCAACGTTCGATTTCAACATTCAACATTCGATTTCAATATTCAACATACAACTTTTTTTTTCTTGTATCCATTTTCAACATTCAACATTCGATTTCAATATTTAACATTCAACATCCAAATTTTTTTTTTTTTTTCTTTTTCTTGTTTCCATTTTTTTAAATTCAACATTCGATTTCAATATTCAACATTCAACATTCCAATTTTTTTTTTTTTTTTGTTTCCATTTTCAACATTCAACATTCGATTTCAACATTCAACATTCGTTTTCAACATTCGGTATTCAACTTTCAACATTCGTTTTTAATATTCAACATTCGTTTTCAATATTCAACATTAGTTTTCAACATTTAACATTCGTTTTCAACATTCAACATTCGTTTTCAACATTCAACATTCGTTTTCAACATTCGATTTTCAACTTTCAACATCCGTTTTCAACATTCGATTTTCAACATTCAACACTCGTTTTCAATATTCAACATTCGTTTTCAACATTCAACATTCAACATTCGTTTTCAACATTCGATTTTCAACTTTCAACATTCAACATTCGATATCCGTGTATATTTGAGGCCATTTGTTTTTCATTTTTGAATTATCAAAAACAAAAAACCAAAAACGAGAATGTTTTCATTGTTCGTTTTTGATTTTTCGAAAACCAATATGAAAAACAAAAGTGTTTTCGTTTTTAGGTTTTAATTTTTCTAAAACCAAAACGGAAAACGAAGTGTTTTCATTTTTTGCTTTTCATTTCACTAAAACCAAAATGAAAATAAAAGTGTTTCCATTTTTCGTTTTCGATTTTACTAAAGAAGAGTTTTGTATTTAATTTTAATTTTTTTTAGATATATAATGTAAAATGTTTTTCTGACTTGTTTCACAGTCATTGTAAAAAGTGCCAATTAATGTAGGGGGCGATATAATCACTCCGGTGTTATTTGCACATAATGTCGACAAGATAGACCGCATGACTTCTGAATTGAAATACGGTGATAAGTAATCAAAGACTTTCAAATTACCTTGTTTATACCTTTGATAAAGAATGAATTATCATATTTAAATATTAAACGAATCACAAATTTAAATTGTACAATATAATATTACGATACATAAAAATGGTACAAATAAATAGATGGGTTACAACATGACACTTATAAGGGAGGTAATTACTTTTTAAAACTGACAAGAAAACTAGCCTGGTCGTTAAAGTATACATGCACAGCGGTTGTCAGATCAATACTATTTTAATCAAAGATAATGTCGACGGATGCAAAAGTCTTAAACAATCTGGACACGAGTGCGTGAACTTTACTTTTAAGTTTAGAAAGGTCGATCTAAGATTATTAGAATTGATGACCAACGTCAATCTAGCTGCCAGTATTTTCAGTACCGTGAACATCGAGGACGATAATGTGTTTTGCTTGATAGATTGATTAAAACTAGAGGGCGTTGATGGGGAATTATCTGATTGAGAATAGTTGACAAAAAATATAAATAATAGAGACAATGGACCAAGAAATAAATAAAAAAAGCTAGAATAATGGACCATAAAAAGTCATTGGTGTTAAAATATAAAGAGAAGAGAATAATTGGCAAAAAGTATAAAGAATAGAGAAAAATTGCCTAAAATATCAAAGAATACAGAAATTAAGAACCCTGAATCCAGACCATCATACTAGTTGCCTTAATCAATATTAGTTTGTATCTGGGAGATTTGAATTGGTTATCATACGGTTTCTCTTTATTTCGATGTCTATTAATTAAGATACGAGCTTTCATTATTTGCCAACATATTACATATCACATTATAAAAAAATACTATTATTTTTTGCAAACTACCATAGATTTGCGGGTAATTGTTCTGCATAAAACCACATTGGAGTCCACTTTTTTTTTCAAGTGGACTTAAGCTAACCACCCTACCCTACCATTACCGAAAAGATTATAAAACACATTTCAACGGCAAAACTTTTGTCCGCACAATGTGTAAAGGGGAGCTGGGTAGGCTAGCTGATGTCTACTGGAGAAAAAAATCAAGGTTGCTGTTCGGCTTATTTTATTTTTAAAAGATAGATCCAAAGTCGGGGTCGGACACCCAACCCAATTCTTACCGAAAATATAATACAAATTGTCCGCACTAGGTGCAAAAGGAAGCTTGACACCAGAGGTTTACAGTAGAAAAAATCCAGGGTGTTGTTCTGCTTAGTTTTTTTCTTCTAAAGTAGGTCTCAAGTTGAGGTCGGATACCCAACCCAACCCTTACCGGATTGTTAATAGAAACAATTCTGCGGCAATACTTTTATCTGCACTAGGCGAAAACGTAAGCTATAGATATAGGGCCTACTTGATCAAAATTACAAGTTTGGGTATAGCTAGGATTAATTTTTTAAAGCTAATAAATAATTTCCTTGCCCATCATACTTTGAATACAAATAATAAACCTTTGGTCTAATCATAATTAAGCGAAATCCACTAGTTCCGAGGTAGAATGTTTTGTAAAATCAGTTTTGTGTGGCAAAAAAAAGTTAAAAGCACGAATGCAACTTTCTTTTCTTCTAATGTAGAACAATTATTACTGTTCATGAACTATTTCACAGGATGCCGATAATATGGAAGCTATATATTTCACACAATAGAGCAATTTGCCATCATTTAAAAATAATCATAACTATTTACTATTCTATAAACACACAAAATTGTTGACTTTTTAAAATGTAAAGCGTGCTGCACGCTGTATAATATATTGAAAGCGATTTCTATTGCCTTTATATAACTAACGAACCATAAATGAAATTTAAAAAAAATCATTAAATATTGTCTTTGACTGCTTAACTATATATTGAAAACTGGTGATATAGTAGTTATTTATTAATAAAAATATTTGAAGTACGTTTGAGTATATATATTTGAAAGCTGGATGCTAACGACGGGCTGCTTGAGCCTAGTCTCACAAACTCCGCATTTGCATTACAGCCGATTGCATTGAGTGTGTAGACAAAGGTAATATCATTGGTTACCTTTCTTGTTAAACCGTGAAGTCATTTTTAGGTAAGGTATACTACCCTTCTGTGGAAGTAGCCTACTCCTACAGACAGTTTGATTGGTTATATGTCGGACCAGTCTGCTCTAAAAGGAGGGTAGTTTATCTAACCTATTAATGACTTCACCATACAACTAGCAAGCAATCTATCCAAGGATACCACCTTTGCCTACACACTCACTGAATCGGCTGTAACGTCTTCACATTCCATGTTGCAACACCTTGCCAAATTATTTGGCTCCAGTAAATGTTTGGAAAATTACGTCAATGTGCTTTCCCAAAGGGTTTTATGCAGAACATTTACCGGAAATCTGTAATGGTAGTTTGTAAAAACAATGTCAAAATCGAAATGTAACTGACAAAAGAAGTTACATACATTAAAAAAGGTTGAGACATTGAAGGCCAAATAAGTTTTCATATTTCACACTCTTGCGTGTCTTATAGTTATCAGATGGTCATTATATAGTTTAAAAAGTAATTTAATACTAAGGCAAAAGTTAATGTAGATTTTCTTTGGTGAAATTTAGACTGCAATACAAATAAAGGATTCTCAAATGATCATGACTTTGGTTTGTAGTACAATGAGCAAACCCCACAATCAATCAATCAATCAATCAATCAATCAATCAATCAATCAATTAACTAATCAACTATTCAATCAATACAATTGAGAATGGAAATAAAGAATGTGGCAAAGAGACAACAGCCAAACCAAAGAGCAGAAAACAGAAAACAACCAAAGGCCACCAACACAACGAGAAAATCCCGCAACCAGAGGCGGGCTTCAGCCGGTCTCTAAATAAAAATATGTACTACTTAAGTGAATATGGACGTTACACTAAACTAAAATAAAAAAAAACATAAAATAACTAACAAAGGCCAGAGTCTCCTGACTTGGGACAGGCGCAAAAATGCGGCGGGGTTAAACATGCTTTGTGAGATCACAACCCTCCCACTATACACCTATACAACTATAGCTAGCCAGCTAGCAACTGATTCATAAATTAAACTACTAGCAGTAACTGACATGCTAGCTCAAGACCCCAATTAAACCGATCAAAAGATTATATAGATATAAGAAGATGTGGTATGAGTGCAAATGAGACAACTCTCCATCTAAGTCACAATTTGTAATATGGAATATGTGTACTGTGTTTCAAATTGATTAGACTGCACTTCATCAAAATCTACCTTTACCAAAAAACTTTAACCTGAAGCGGAACAGACGGATGAACGGAAGAACGAACGGACGCACAGAACGAACAGCATTAAGTCCATAAATGGAACGTAAAAAATGTGCTGAAATTGAATGAAGGTCTGGTAAATCTCAATGAGACCATAATCGGCATATCCAAATAAATTTCCCTAAGGTCACAAACAACATCTTGCACTTAAAGATTTATTGTCATTACTTCTGAAATATAGTATTTATCAATAATAATGTAAAAAAAATTGTATGCATGTAAGTTACACTAAATGCATTGGATGTTGGATTTGCACTGATTGACATTTTTGTCTTAGATACATGATTTTTGTATTAGTTTTTATTGGCTTTGAACTAGCTGTCAGTAACTGCGATTACTCTCGGATCTGTGTTTTTTGTCCTTTTTACAGCGGATGACCGTGAAGTCATTCCGGTTTATTGTTGCGAAAGAGCTTTCCATTACGTAACTTTCGTGTTGGACTTGTAGCCGATCTATAATCTATAAATACGCGGAAATCATCGAGTGTAAAATAACATTCATAATCGCTTGTTATCAATTCATTTCTTCACTGTGTACTTAAAATATATTATTTTTAGAGCATAAATTAAAAATATGAAAATGTTGTGTTATATATTATATATATGTACTTATAAATATAATTATTTTTTGTGACTGTATCTTACATTAGTTTGTAGGATCCTTTACTATAGATAATTTAGCTGATCTGTTAAAATAACATCTCCATGCCTTATATATCATGTACTGTAAATACGACGTTGGATTAAAACTGACGTGGAAAGGTTAGACTATGGTTTCAATATTCAATGTTTTAAAAGATGATGTTTTGCTTGGCGTAGACTTAACAAGTTGGAATAGATCTACGAAGACCAAAGAACGGTCATGTATGGTTTGGCACATGTACATGCCCACCGATGTCCAGATATTGTTCGAAATTGTTTTTGAAAAGTAACGATGCTACCGGACATTGAAAAACATGTCCTTTTTTCATGGAAAATTAAACTGTTACGGCATATTACAGAACACAAAACTGGCTTTCGTTGCGGTTAATACAAGTTAAAAACTAGAAATCCCAATCCTCCGGCATCAAAAAATTAAAAAGAAAAAGCACATGACCTTTACGTCGTTTTGCATTTTCGCCGATCTGCATTTCATTTGCGCCGATTTTAACATCATTTGAGGGGTAAACTTGCATTTAGCGGTGTCCAGGTCCTAAATAGAAAATAAAGAGATGCGGACTAAATGTACATGGGACAAAATCGCAATCAAAAAATAGAAAAAATACAAATTATCAACGAGCAGGGCTTTTATTCCTGTTCTTCTATCTTGAAAGTAGCTGGAGGGATTTCAACTCGGAACCGGACCATTTATACCCATTATACAATAGCCACATAGGTTAGGGCATCGGACTACAAACTCAAAAGGTTCCTGGTTAGATTCCCGTTCCGGGGAGAAAATTTTCAATCCACTATAAATAAATATGTTTAAACTAACCATAGCCATACACTTGACTATGTGGATTACACGTTTTTTTTTCTTTATCCTACATATGTCTTTTGATATTGTTCCTATATGATCCTATATGTAAATACTTAAAGTCTTACACTGTATCTATATATTTTGCTCCGAGACCAGAATATAAAAAAATAAATTAAACAAAACTTGCGCTTTAGATTTAGAGAGAGTCCGAAAGAAACTTTCCGAATGCAAGATTTTGCGTCATTTTTTTCCAATTCTTCTGGGGTCTTTTAGTTCTACCCTCGCCAAAAATATAGGTATGCTTTAATTGTAATACTAGAGGATAGTCACTGTTATGTCTTATCATCTTAGATCATAGGCGGATTTAGGGGGGGCAGGGAGCCCGGGCCCCCCCTTTTGGGGAAAAAATTTGGTTGCTTATAAATATAGGGAATCACTGAAGCGTGACTGGAGCGGGCCCCCACTTATGAAAATTTCTGGATCCGCCACTGTAGATCCTCTCCAAACTTAAAAGTAAAGATCACGCACCCTTATTGTTTAGATTAAAAAAGACTTTTGCATCCGTCGACATTATCTCCGATTAAGATAATATTGATCTGACAACCTCTGACCTGTGCATTTATACTTTACGTTTAACGAGCTAGTTTTCTTGTCAGTTATAAAAGTAATTACCTCCCTTGTAAGTGTCATGTTGTAATCAATCTATTTTTGTACCATCTTTATGTAATATTATATTGTACAATTTAAATTTGTGATCTGTTTAATATCTAAATGTAACAATTTATTCTTCATCAAAGATATAAAAAAATGTAATTTGAAAGTCTTTGATTACTTTATCACCGTAGTTCAAAACAAATGTTGAATATTAAAATCGAGCGTTGACTGTTGAAAACAATTGTTAAAAGTTGAAAACGAATGTTGAAGGTTGAAAATCCTTAATGATAAAAAAAAAAAAAAAAGAAAGTTGAAAATCCAATGTTGAAAACGAATGTTGAATGTTGAAAACGAATGTTGAAAGTTGAAAATCGAATGTTGAAAACGAATGTTGAATGTTGAAAACGAATATTGAAAGTTGAAAATGGAATGTTGAAAACGAATGTTGAATGTTGAAAACAAATGTTGAAAGTTACAAATCCAATGTTGAATGTTGAAAATCCTTAATGATAAAAAAAAAAAAAAAGAAAGTTGAAAATCCAATGTTGAAAACGAATGTTGAATGTTGAAAACGAATGTTGAAAGTTGAAAACGAATGTTGAAAGTTGAAAATCGAATGTTGAAAGTTGAAAACGAATGTTGAAAGTTGAAAATGTTGAAAACGAATGTTGAATGTTGAAAACGAAACGAATGTTGAATGTTGAAAACGAATGTTGAAAGTTGAAAATCGAATGTTGAAAACGAATGTTGAATGTTGAAAACGAATATTGAATGTTGAAAACGAATGTTGAATGTTGAAAACGAATGTTGAAAGTTGAAAACGAATGTTGAAAGTTGAAAATCGAATGTTGAAAACGAATATTGATGTTGAATGTTGAAAACGAATGTTGAGAGTTGAAAACGAATGTTGAAAGTTGAAAATCGAATGTTGAAAACGAATGTTGAGTGTTGAAAACGAATGTTAAAAGTTGAAAATGAATGTTGAAAGTTGAAAATCGAATGTTGAAAACGAATGTTGAATGTTGAAAACGAATATTGAAAGTTGAAAATGGAATGTTGAAAACGAATGTTGAATGTTGAAAACAAATGTTGAAAGTTACAAATCCAATGTTGAATGTTGAATACGAATGTTGAAAGTTGAAAACGAATGTTGAAAGTTGAAAATCGAATGTTGAAAACGAATGTTGAATGTTAAATACGAATGTTGAAAGTTGAAAATCGAATGTTGAATGTTGAAAACGAATGTTGAAAGTTGAAAACGAATGTTGAAAGTTGAAAACGAATGTTGAAAGTTGAAAATCGAATGTTGAAAACGAATGTTGAATGTTGAAAACGAATGTTGAATGTTGAAAACAAATGTTGAAAGTTGAAAATCGAATGTTGAAAACGAATGTTAAATGTTGAAAACGAATATTGAATGTTGAAAACGAATGTTGAATGTTAAAAACCAATGTTGAAAGTTGAAAACGAATGTTGAAAGTTGAAAATCGAATGTTCAAAACGAATATTGAATGTAGAAAACGAATATTGAAAGTTAAAAATCGAATGTTGAAAACAAATGTTGAATGTTGAAAACGAATGTTGAATGTTGAAAACGAATGTTGAGAGTTGAAAACGAATGTTGAATGTTGAAAACGAATGTTGAATGTTGAAAACAAATGTTGAATGTTGAAAACGAATGTTGAATGTTGAAAACAAATGTTGAATGTTGATAACGAATATTAAAAGTTAAAAATCGAATGTTGAAAACGAATGTTGAATGTTGAAAACAAATGTTGAATGTTGATAACGAATATCAAAAGTTAAAATTCGAATGTTGAAAACGAATGTTAAATGTTGAAAACGAATGTTGAAAGTTGAAAATCGAATGTTGACAACGAATGTTGAATGTTGAAAACGAATGTTGAAAGTTGAAAACGAATGTTGAAAGTTGAAAATCGAATGTTGAAAACGAGAGTTGAATGTTGAAAGCGAATGTTGAATGTTGAAAACGAATGTTGAAAGTTGAAAACGAATATTGAAAGTTGAAAATCGAATGTTAAAAACGAATGTTGAAAACGAATGTTGAAGGTTGAAAACGAATGTTGAATGTTGAAAACGAGTGTTGAATGTTGAAAACGAATGTTGAATGTTGAAAACGAATGTTGAATGTTGAAAATGAATGTTGAAAGTTGAAAACAAATGTTGAAAGTTGAAAATCGAATGTTGAAAACGAATGTTGAATGTTGAAAACGAATGTTGAAAGTTGAAAATCGAATGTTGAAAACGAATGTTGTTACGGCCAGAAATCGCCTTTAAATTGTAGCCAACAAAAGACACAAATCAATAATAAAATTTAACAATATTTATTTTACAAAAGTTTACAAGAAGTATTTAATACACAAATATTACTGTCAACTTAACTGTCAAAATATGAGTCCAATCTTTTATCTTTGTCTGTATCCGGATATCTTTCGGAATCCAATCTGAATATTACGTTCACTACTACGGTCACAATCCAGTTTGATGTTGTTTGTAAAATTAAAGTGTCAATCCAAATGCGGTGAATACTAATGTCTATCGATGTATATGTCTAAGTCCAAAAGTCCAAGAGTAAGAGTGAGTCCTTAACTTTAGTGTCTGTATATATATAGTTGTCATGGAAGATTCTAGAACAGTCTATAATGGAACATCCTAAAAAATTACAACAGAAGTTTCTAGTAAAATGTAGAAGATTATACAACGCATCTTTTATTAGGATCATTCTGGAAAGTTCCAATCATTCTGTAATTGTTCCAGTGATTTCTAAACTGCACAGTTCTAAGATTATTCTGTAAACAACTATCAGGCCACACAACACAAATCAGGCCAACGTAAATAAATACACTAATTACAATATCATTGATATAACATAATTACAATATCATAACACCTCCCCCCTTAAAAGAAGTTTTAGTGTAACAAAAACTTATCATGAATAATATGAACAAAAATACATAGTATATACAAAGTGTTTTAATAAGCTCTAGATAAAGCATCAGCTATTACATTATCTTTACCCTTGATATGTTTTATAATTACATCATATTCCTGTAACAATAAACTCCACCTAGTCAACCTCTGATTCTTGTTTCTCATTTTATGTATGAAAGTGAGAGGATTGTGATCAGTACAAACAAGAATAGGATATACAGTGGGATTCAAATATACATCAAAATGTTGAAGTGCTGACAACATTGCAAAACACTCTTTTTCAATAGTTGAATAATTTTTCTGATGTTTATCTAATTTCTTGGAAAAATATGATATAGGTTTCTCAACATTATCATCTGTCTCTTGATAAAAAAACAGCTCCAATTCCTACATCGCTTGCATCAACGGCAAGTTTAAATTGTTTTTCAAAGTCTGGAGTAATCAGAACTGGACTATTAATTAAAAGTGATTTGCTATTTTCAAAAGCGTTTTGACAATTTTCACTCCAGATAAATTTAGAATCTTTTCATAAAAGATGAGTCAATGGTTGAACCACAGTAGCAAAATTTGAACAAAATTTTCTGTAAAATCCAATCATGCCTAAATATCTCATAAGTTGTTTTCTATTTGTAGGAGGAGGAAATTTGGAAATAGCTTCCACTTTAGCCATAATAGGTTTCACTTGACCTTGGCCAACTGTATGCCCTAAATAATCAACAGTGGCCTGACAAAATTCACTTTTACCAAGATTAACAGTCAAATTTGATTGTGACAATCTATCAAAAGTATCATACAAATGTGTTAAATGCTGTTCCCAGCTATCACTACATACAATTAGATCATCAATATAAGCATAACAACAGTTCAAATCTTTTATAACATTATTGATCATTCTTTGAAATGTAGCTGGTGCACTTTTCATGCCAAATGGCATTACAGTATATTGAAATGAGCCATCTGGTGTAACAAAAGCTGATATTTCACGAGCTCTCTGTGTCAATGGAACTTGCCAATAACCTTTCAACAAATCAAATTTGCTCAAAAATTTTGCTTGACCAATGTTGTCAATACAATTGTCTATTCTTGGAATCGGATAGGAATCAGATTTTGAGACTGAATTTACTTTTCTGAAATCAGTCACGAAGCGAAAGGTTTTATCTGGTTTTGGCACAAGGAGACAAGGAGAGCTCCATTCACTGTTACTCGGCTCAATAATATCATTGTCAAGCATATATTTAATTTCTTTTCTCATAGCTTCAAGTTTGAGTGGATTAAGCCGGTAAGGATGTTGCCTAATTGGAGAAGCATCTCCTATATCAACATCATGACAAACAGCAGTGGTTTTGTTTGGCACATCTGGAAAAAGATTTTTAAAAGAAAATACCAAAGTTTTTATTTCTTCTCTACGATCAAAAGACAGATGTGCAAGTTTTGAGTATAAATTTGACAAAATTTCTGAATTTTTCAATCTAACTGTCTCTTCCAAAGTTTTAGAACTAAAAGGTGGTTCAATTACATCTGGTTTGTCATGATTGTTCTCAAATTTAACAATGCCTAAAGTGGCAACTGGTTTACTCTCACATTCATAAGTACGCTCAAAATATGGTTTTAACATATTAATATGACACACTCGGTTTTGTTTACGCCGACCTGCAGTTTTTACAATATAATTCAAATCATTGATTTTACTCTCTATTATATAAGGACCACAATATTTAACCTGTAAAGGATGTCCAGGGACTGGCAAAAATACAAGTACCTTATCACCAGGCTCAAAAACTCTATCCCTGGCATCTTTATCATACCAAATTTTCATCTTGTTCTGTACATTTTTTAAGTTTTTCTGAGCAATTTGACAAGCAGTATACAATTTTTCTTTAAATCTAGATACATAGTCTAAAAGATTCAGGTCAGTATGTTCAGTAAGCCACTTTTCCTTAATCAATTTTAACGGCCGACTTACAGTATGGCCAAATACCAACTCAAAGGGACTAAATCCAAGCGATTCTTGAACAGCCTCTCGGACTGCAAAAAGTAGAAAGTGAACTCCATCATCCCAGTCTCTGTCAAATTGAAGACAAAAAGTTCTAATCATGTTCTTCAATGTTTGATGAAAACGTTCTAAGGCACCTTGAGATTCTGGATGGTACGCACTTGATCTATACTGAGCAATCCCTAACTGGTACACGACTTGCTGAAATAAACCTGACATGAAATTTGATCCCTGGTCGGACTGTATAGACTTAGGAAGTCCTACTAATGTGAAAAATTTTATAAGTGCTTTGACTATAGTAGGTGTCTTGATATTTCTTAGCGGAATAGCCTCAGGAAAGCGAGTGGATGTACACATGATTGTCAATAAATAAGCATTTCCAGTTTTTGTCTTTGGTAAAGGTCCAACGCAGTCAATTAGAACTCTGCTGAAAGGTTCGTCAAAGGCAGGAATAGGCAGAAGTGGTTCTGTTGGTATTTTCTGGTTAGGCTTACCAACAACCTGGCATATATGGCATGATTTGTAGTATTCTGCGACATCATTTCGAAGTCTGGGCCAGTAGAAATGCTGCAAGATCTTAAGGCAAATCTTCCTTATACCTAAGTGTCCAGCCAAGGGGGTGTCATGGGCAAGACCAATAATTTCTTGCCTATAAACTTTAGGCACCACCACTTGGTATACGACTCTCCATTCCTCCTCTGGGGTAGCATCAGGAGGCCTCCACTTCCTCATTAAAATGCCGTCCTGATGGTAATAGCATTCGGCCACTTTGTCTGCTTCCTCCTGTGATTGAGCCCGCTGGTTGAGCTGAAGAACCTCAGGGTCTTTATGTTGTTCTTCGAATAAATTCTTTCGGTCTAATGAATGGCTGTTTACGTTTGGCCATGGCATAATAACATTCTTGTTAACACTAGGTGGTCTTATTATGGCCTTTTCTGAGCTACCAGGACCTTCAATGTCAGCTAGGAAAGTAGCATTTAATAAGCATTGTTTTCAACATTCGATTTTCAACTTTCAATATTCGTTTTCAACATTCAACATTCGTTTTCAACATTCGATTTTCAACTTTCAACATTCGTTTTCCCATTCAACATTCGTTTTCAACATTCGATTTTCAACTTTCAACATTCGTTTTCAACTTTCAACATTCGTTTTCAACATTCAACATTCGTTTTCAACATTCAACATTCGTTTTCAACATTCAACACTCGTTTTCAACATTCAATATTCGTTTTCCCATTCAACATTCGTTTTCAACATTCGATTTTCACCTTTCAACATTCGTTTTGAACATTCAACATTCGTTTTCAACATTCGATTTTCAACTTTCAACATTCGTTTTGAACATTGAACATTCGTTTTCAACATTCGATTTTCAACTTTCAACATTCGTTTTCAACTTTCAACATTCGTTTTCAACATTCAACATTCGTTTTCAACATTCAACATTCGTTTTCAACATTCGATTTTCAACTTTCAACATTCGTTTTCAACATTTGATTTTCAAATTTCAACATTCGTTTTCAACATTCAACATTCGTTTTCAACATTCAACATTCGTTTTCAACATTCAACATTCGTTTTCAACATTCAACATTCGTTTTCAACATTCGATTTTCAACTTTCAACATTTGTTTTCAACTTTCAACATTCGTTTTCAACATTCAACATTCGTTTTCAACATTCAACACTCGTTTTCAACATTCGATTTTCAACTTTCAACATTCGTTTTCAACTTTCAACATTCGTTTTGAACATTCAACATTCGTTTCAACTATCGATTTTCAACTTTCAACATTCGTTTTTAACATTCAACATTCGTTTTCAACATTCGATTTTCAACTTTCAATATTCGTTTTCAACTTTCAACATTCGTTTTCAACATTCAACATTCGTTTTCAACATTCAACATTCGTTTTCAACATTCGATTTTTAACTTTCAACATTCGTTTTCAACATTCGATTTTCAAATTTCAACATACAGCTTTTAATGATAACATTTGGTGAATGGTTATCTGTCTTTTGTCGAACTGAGGATGTCTTATAAACTGTTCTTTCGTTTTTATAGGAATCATATGATAATGTTTAATTTCATATTATTTCTATACATGTATATGTCGTGTACATGTTACTATTTTGTAATAGTAATTACCTGTACGATGCCATCATACAAGTTATTACTTGTACAAATATAATTGTACAAGTAATTACTTGTACAATTTTTGTTGAGAAAAAGATAATAACTTGTACAACACGCTATCTTTGGGTTATATTTGTTTCTTCCTTGAGCAAATTGGTCTTAGCCGCTTATCAACTTGTTGCCACTTTAAAGGGGCACTAACTACGAGATATATAACAATCTAACATATGAATTTTTTTGTTCAGTCATTAATGAAAGTGAAATAGTGAAATAACTTTTTCGCTTTAAGCAGCCAGTTTGGTTTAATTTGTCAAAATAAGCGAAGAAATCAATGATGATGAATTATTCACTTGCAAATGAATAATTCGACCTTTTTGAATCTGTATTCATGTGAACTTCAATTTAACCCCTTAGAAAGAGATTAATAACACGTGAAATGTATGTGCAAAGTTATTTAAAGGACAAAAATGTCACATTGAAAGTGAAACAAAGGTATATCATTTGATTGACTGATTCGATCCAAAAAAATCATTCTTAGACAGGTAAAAAGATTAAACATATATTTTTAATCTTCAAGGCTACTTAGCATGTCGATTTATCACAAAGCATAAAATGTAAGAGCATACTATCTAAATAATAAATATTACCTATGTAAATAATTTCATAAAGTCAAATAAAAGTCTGTATATTCATTTGCTCTGTGGTTGAAATTTCAACAGAAACTATAGTTGTGAAATTCAGTTTTCATTAAACTATGCGAGTGGATTTTTTTTATCAAAGTTAGAAGGAACTATGATAATTTTAAGTTTTTTGTAAATTAATAATTTACAAAAAGTTGTGACGCAACGTCAGATATTGCTACCATTTAGTGTAACAGAAAAATAACGTTAAACTAGAAACGCGCGCAAGTTTTTCTGCTTTCCTTGTTGGGTAAATTCAAAGTATAGCACACAAGTAGAAATGCCGAGATATTCCATTCCAATATGATTTTATAATTAACATAGGATATATTACATTATATTTCTAGTAATAATGTGTTTTTCGGGGGGAAATTGCTGCACTATATGTTCAAGCAGTGGAACAAGAGACAATTAAATGGCTTATAATTATGACACTGAAGTTTTCTTAACTTTTTGATCGTCTTATAGATGTGCATTTTTGTAATATGTGCATCATTTCGTTTGGTTAAAGTAGGACATTTACATTAAGAGGAGGAAGGGACCCGCGAATGTAGTTCATGTCGTCCCATATTACGCTTGTGGCGACGTCAAATAAAGTTAACGGACAACCTTGCCAGACATTTTCATTAATCCTAATTTTTTATAGGTAACCCTGTAATCATAATACAATTTGGTGTAACAATTTCAACTTTTAAAGTACTTTTTATTGGAATAGGTAATCAAAGCCGAAAAATAATCTTCATGAAATCAAATCTCTGTTTTTTGGCAGTAAAAGTTTTGTGAAGGCAAGAAAGTTTAACTCGGACAATACCGCAAGACATTGCAAACCTATTGTATTGAATTATAAATGTAGCTCAATTCATTCATTAATTTGAACTTTTGAAGCTAACACTTAGTACAAAACGATCGTGCTTACAATTTAATAAATTATATGTCAAAATTATATTTTTTGCATGAACCCCCTGAGGGGTTCATGCTTATATATTGGCGAGTTTTGGATGTGTCTATGGGCCACTCGATATCTCTCGGCCGGAAGTTAGAATAAAATTCTCGGAACGTCTCTAAAGTTTTCGGTCATTTATACAGGTCTTAAGGGCATACGATACAGTTACAGGGAAGGTAATGACGTTGCTAACGTAAAATGTTATTTTCGCGACGTCAAACTGTGACATATCGGGAAAAGATGCATTTTTCGACTGATTTTTATCATTCAAACTGATTTAATTTAAAAACGAGTGCATGGACCCCTATTTTCAAAACAGCAATTTGTTTCATTTTGCAAGGAGATTATGTGACCCAAATTTTATAAAACTGTAAATAGTGCATTTTTTTTTAATTTTGATAAACATGCAGCAAAAAATGACGTTTTTTCCTCTATTCATGAACATTTGATAAATATAGAGTTATTTCGGAACAAAAATTGCATAATTTTTAAGGATACTTATTAAATACAGAAATTACCGATTATTTAACAAAAACCATTTTGTGTTTATCTTTTAAAACAAAAAAGATATGTCTATCTTTCGAAAAAGAAAATATGGACACAAATCTGAATTTTGAGCAAATATACAAAATTTCGAACTCATTTTACTCAAAAAGTAGCACATGAAGGTATATTTTTTATTACATACTTGATTTAATGAGGTAAAAAATACCCTACATGCAAATGTTCATCAACTTGTAAATACAGGTTCAAAACTGTATCGTATGCCTTAACAGGTGGTTATCTACGTCTTTGATATGGTCTCTTGATGGCCATTGACGACGCAATTATATTTGTTTTAAAACGACCACTGTACACTGTGTGTATCTGGGTCAATTATAACGTATTATTGTCTGTTGTCTCGATAACATGTAAACTAATTATGTTTGAAGATTTAACCACGGAATTACTGTGTATTTCATCATAGACTTACGGGAGAGAACATTCTGGTTAAAATATTAATATTTAGATTGGAAAACAGAAAGATAATATTCTTATCAAAAGTATTTAATACAATCGGAATCAAAGAAATATATATACAAAATATATACTGTATTTATGTTTCTGAAGAAACTAACAATGATTGAATTCAGAATATTTTCAAAGTTACAATTCAGAAATAAGTATTTTATATGACAAGATACTCTGCTTTGGTATTTTTAAATATTCATTTGTAAAGGAAACACAAAAATTAAATCTAAATAAACTCTTGCATCCTACAAAAAAAAATGTGTATAAACCATTATCATTATACTTCTACGTTAAATATTTCATACCATTTTAGTATTTACGTTTTATGAGTAATTATTATTTATTTTTGTGTATTGTAATATATCAATAAAAACGGAAAGTAAGATCAAGTTATTAAATATTTAAATTTTAAACGGTCGTGAATAAAAATACTTGTGACGGTAAATGTGTGTTTTCAATTCATAAAGCATGATTTTAAATCCTTGTAGCTCACAACAACAGTTAAAATAATTTACAATAATCACAACTAAATTTAATTTCAACCATAAATGTTGATTTTTTTATACTGTTAGTATGGATTTAGAAGTCATTGCTTATATTTTGTATAGTAATATATTCACATTGTGGAATGTTATATTTAAAAATAGATTCATTCGATAAATAAAATGTCCATCCGTAAATACTTGACGTTCGTGTTTATTGATATTATATATAATATTAAAAAAAAATGATTTTTGAAAAAAAAATACTAACAGGAACGTTAATTTATTATAAAATTTTAATTCAATTTTTGTTTGTTTGTTTTAATAGTTTAACCTGATAGCATCTACATATTTGTACTATCATGGTACGGTTTTGAAAATTGTATTCATTGTGTGTCCAACTATCCTACACGTCTTAATTCATTCTCATTATAGATCACATTTCAAAAATCCGGGATCAAAACATTTAATGTAGGCCGTTTGACATTCAAATTCAATATTAAATTAAGATATGTAATGACGCAAATGCGTATTCTTTTCCTGAGTATCAGTGAGATGCTTTCTATTTACTATTTCGTGCGCTAAAATACTACTTGCATGTAATACTATTAAATTCACTCGTGAAAGCTTATTTTCGTTTTTGTTATCTAAGTTCAGGACACGGCAGAAAGAGCTTTACATGTGACTTTCAAGCACGGTCATCATTACTAACGGTACATGTATTCTGACCTCGAGTTGTTTCTCTTTTGTTTCTTTTTTGAGTCACTGTCCTATTATAAACTTTGACCTTTTCTAAAAGCTAAGGATTGTCTACCCAAGGAATAGATTCCTTAACTTTGTAATGTATTTAGCCTTTTAACTTTTTTCATTCGAGCGTCACTGATGTTTTTTTTTTTTTGTAGACTTAACTCGTGTCTGGCGTTTTTTATATCTACATACCTTTATATATATATTGGTTATTTTGAAAGTGTGTACAGGTATTCATAAACTTCTGAATTAAGAAATTCTTCGGCAAAACTAAGTTTCCCTCTAGAATGTCTGAATTGATTTAAGTAAAATCAGGAAATCCTTAAAATTTGAGATGTTTTATGAATCCAAAATAAGTCTCTTCCTAAGAGGTCCCAATCAATTGCATGCCAAGACAGCTTCAAATACGAGTTGAGAATATAAAAGCCGATCATGTAGGAAACAAAATATAAAGATATGATAGATAAAATGAATGCATCCAGAATTCCAGATTATAAAGCAAACTGAGTGCATAAATTTATATTGCGATAGGTTTGTGCCATTTGCATAAGTCATCCGGTTAGTAGAAATTAGGATTTGCCAAAGGGTTATAATCGGAAAAATTATGTACATTCCCAAGTAATAAATAAAATAGTCGAGCTTTAAAATAACTATTCAAATAGAAGCTGTAAATATATACTTTCAACTGGCTTCATCTATTCACAGTCAATTATTTCAATTCAAAAGCAAACACAAATTCAGCAACAATCTTTTGGTGACCCGGCATTCAGCAGTCTTAGGTTCATGTATTGCTTTTCTTTTTTTTTTAAAAGAAAGCAACTTGTTTTAACTGAAATGTTTCAAGTTTCCAAACTAAATTTCCCCTGGGACAGTCATTTATACATATTCTTTTCAAAATATCTATGCTACTTTTATATTGAGACAGCCATGTAAACCGGTACTGAAATATATCACGTCATAGAACATTCATGCACAATTTCAAAGAGTTGCGTGAACATTTCGCGAATTGTTCGAGTTTAATGTTTCGAGTTTGTTACATGGGACAACGCCAAGTGAACGTTTTTTCTGATAATCTGTGTCTTCCGAAGCCTATGAATATTATATTTGTATTCTTTCTCTATCATAATGTGAAAATTTAAGAAGCAATCTTTATTTTCATATATAATTTGAAATATTTATTTCAGCATTTCTAAGGAAAATTTCCTTATCAAATATTTACTTAGCGCTACTTTTCGTCGTCGTAGCAATATCTAACGTTGCGTCACTACCCTTTCAATAATGTCATTATTTTTAACATCCCATACTTCACAACCGTACAGTAATATTGGTTTCACTTCCTTATCCAATAAGTCCAACTGACTACATATACATGTACATGATATAGAAAGATTATGCGAAACCATCACCAACTGTACGTATGCGTCTGCTGCGCTCATCATTCAGTGGATCAAATTCAACATATCGAAACTACTCATTATTGCACTTTTTCAGTTCAGAAACATATATTCCCACAAGTAATATCACATATAAATGTTCTTGATTTGATATAATCAATATAAATCCCAACTCGAAGATTTTTTTCAACTTTTTTCCTCTCTAAAATTTTCGCTGGTTTAAACTTGGCGCATGCGTACCGTATTTCCTTCGATAATAACTTTTAAGACAAATCGGTGAACATGAATTTGACAGCTAGTGCCAATTTAATACGGACTACTACAATTATTTTCTCATGCGTCTCATGACTTTATTTCTGCGTTTTCTCTTTTAATGGACACCTGACATTTAGGGTTTATTCAAGCCGTGGCCAAGAAGTTTACGGTAGGTTCTATAATTACAATAGCTGTAAATTCTCTTCAATTGTCACTTTGCAGGATATGAGTAGCTCACAAAAGTAAAAACAAATATAAGTGAGTTGCATGGTTAGCTATTCAGCTGCTCTTGGCAATATGCCTCCATGACCAACTCAAGAATGTGCTGTTCTAATCAGAGGGTCAAGTTCATCAACTAAACAAATAATTTCGTCTCATTTGCAAATGAGTTTTTTTAATTCCTGCTACATTCAACAAAACATCATACCGTCTCAAGAATTATTTTTTAAGTGCTGTTTTTTGGAACTTTATTTTGCTTCCTTTACATTCCTTATAGTCTCTCTGTATCCTTCATGTGTGAATGCCTGAATTATATTATTAGAAGATATTATTGTCATTTTTCAATTTATTAATTTCATCATGAAATTTCTTTTCTACGGTGTTTTCCCTCTTTTCACTTTAGATATGCCCATTAAACTGAACAGATTTGCTAGCACATTTATTATATAAAAAGTTCTCAAATGTTACAAGTTTATTCTTTTGCATTTAGTAATAAATTAATTGTTAAAAGGAACATTTGTTGTGAACAGCAAATAGGTCTAGGTAGAAAACTGAATTGTACAAGTTATTATCTTTTTCTCAATAAAAATTGGACAAGTAATTACTTGTACAATTGAATTTGTACATGTTATAACTTGTATGAAGGCATCATACAAGTAATTACTTGTACATTTTTTTGTACAAGTGATAACCTGTACAAAATAATAAAATGTACACGACATATATATAAAAAAGAAGATGTGGTATGATTGCCAATGAAACAACTCTCCACAAGAGACCAAAATGACACAGACTTAACAACTATAGGTCACCATACGGCCTTCAACAATGAACAAAGCCCAAACCGCATATAGTCAGCTATAAAAGGCCCCAAAATGACAATGTAAAACAATTCAAACGAGAAAACTAACGGCTTTATTTATATAAAAAAAATGAACGAAAAATAATATGCAACACATAAACAAACGACAATCACTGAATTATATATATGTTTTTTGTCTATGATTTATTTATTTGTAATTGATATGCCTATATATGGGCCCTTTGATTTAAAGGAAATAAACATATTTGATTTTGACATAGATTTCAATCTGATGACTGAAATAAATCGTCGTTGATGCTTCAGAATACATGTTTTGTACGTTTTTTTTTTTTTTTTTTTGTCTACTTTCTCGGTGAAATACATTCCAATAGAATTCAGACGAATATTACCGACTGTTTTCGCCTCATGCTAATATATCACTCTTATCATTAAAATACATGTGTCCATCCAAAAGGCAGCAGTGGCGGATAGAGATGTTTTCATAAAGGAGGGGAGGCTCACCGACTGACCTAAGGGAGGGCCCTCTCCAGTCATGCTCCAGTGATTCCCTATATAATCAACCAAATTTCCCCCACAAAATATGGGGCCCGGGCCCCCTAGTCACCCCTCTTGATCCGCCTATTAGCAGCCAATTTTACGATAATAAAGAAAATAATTGTCCTTTTCTCCACCTATGTTTTGGCCTTGGGTGTGTTCTGTTTTCTGTTTGCATTTGCATTTTCAAGGTTTTTATTTAATTTGCTTTCAAACGAAAATAAAATTCCTTTCTTTAAATCAAATTATTCATTTCTCTAAGACCCTTTAAAAACTCTTTGAGGGGTCCGTATTTGGCATGTTACAAGTGCAAATATCTCTACGTTTTGTCCTTGTGCATGTTGTGCAATAAACCCTCATATTCCAGTGGCAGTCCAAAACTTCCCGACCGTCATCTTTGGCGGCCTCTTAAAAAGACCTTGCTATAGAAGTCATTGTTAATGAATTCTCTTCTTGAACATCCACGAAATATTTGCACTGTATATTTAACAACAAACAATTAACAACACTGGACACTTTTAATTTGCAAAACATTCATTTGCAAATCCGCCGCCGCCTCAAATAAGAGCTACCGAGTCATGTATATAACCAAAATGTGCGGAATTACATGGGATTCAATAATTTCATTGGTTTTCTACTGTGACTTTTATATTTATTTTTCTTTTTGATTTATAAAAACATGGGATTTTCAATATCCCATGGGACAAAATAAAATCCTATGGGATTCAAATTATAAATATATAGATATAAATATACAGTTATGTATATGTTACAATGAATGCTGTTTAGTAGTAAAAAGTTTTAAATGTATACAAGTTTTTTATATTTTTTGTATATATTTATATATAAATATTTTTTTTTTTCATTTGTCACAAACATGTTTTTTATTTGTTTATATGACAATAAACATGATAAAGGTTATTCTTATTTTGGAATGTATAATAATATTTACAGTCAAAGAGTAAGGTTCTTTAATAACTGAAACAAAATGATGACATGTCTAAATAAAAGAAAAAATATTGTTTTGAAATATTTGTTTTGTTTATTTTATTATAAAAAATAAAACTGAAAAAAATATTTCACATTCTGACTGAATAGTTTACTCTTTCATGAGGTAAGGTTTTCTTTGTTATAGTTTCATTGCAATTCATGAATATGCAAACAATTTGAATTATATACCTTTGTGGTGTACATAATATTATGCTTATATTTGTAAATTAATAATATAAACACTTTTTCTGTTAAAGTTTTAGTTTTCTTTTTTCACTGCTTGCTATATACAATTATTCAGTCCACTATATAAGAGTCAAGTCAATAAATTATTTCATTCACTAGAATATTCCTGCAATTCTTAGACAAAACAATTTTTTCAATCTGTTCTTTAAAGATCTTCCTCCGTACATCTTTATTGAATGGAGCTATTCAAATGAGAAGACAAAGCAATTTTATTTGGACAACAACATACTAATAGGTTTTTAATCCTTCCTTCTTTCAATTGATAATTACATTGTTGCATTTACATGATCAAAGTTCTTGTGCATCGATGATCGTTATGATATGACGCCTTTTTGTTTATAGTCGTTATGTTGAAATTTCCTCTTTCTAATAAATGTAGGAAAAAACACGTTCCATTTCAAATTAATAAAAAAAAGTCGCACTATGGAGAAAAATATCAACTTTAAGTTTTCTGTTCATTATTGATCTGTTGAATGATGACCATGAAAACTGAGATGTCTGACCTACAAATACACAAAACTCAAAAATTATCAAGGAAAAGAAATACAGCAATAAAATGGCTATTTTATCATGTTTATGAACATTTTGATAAACTTTCATTTGAATATTCATTGTTAGTACTCTTATTTCAGTGCTTTGTGTCTATGATTTACATATTACCGGTTATTGTTTGATTTCACTATATTTTTTCTATAAATGAACTTCATCTTATACTTTAATAATAGAAAAATAAAATAAAACCAGATGCTCCGCAGGCGCAGCTTTATACGACCGCAGAGGTTGAACCCTGAACAGTTGGGGCAAGTATGGACACAACATTCAAGCTGGATTCAGCTCTAAATTTGGATTGTGATTAAATAGTTGACACAGCATAGGTTTCTGACACAGAATGAATGTGGTCTAATGAACTTAAAATATTTTTTTTTGCCTTTGAGCAATTCACTATGCTGTTGAATATTAATCCTCTCAAAAAAATGTTTGAAGAAATTTTCTTTTTATTTATGAAATCTGAAATGAGAAAAATTTAACCCCCCACCCCCATTTGTTTTCACATCCCCCTTTCCCTTTTTCCAAAACTGATCTCAATTCAAATTTCTAATGGAGTTTGCAACAATAACTACTCATTTAAATACATCATAAAATATTAAAATGTAAAATAAAGTGCTTGTTATCACTGAATGGTAAAGATTGTTTTCATTTATCAGTTGGTAGAAAAAGTGAATATACATTGTATATTGTATAAAACAATGATTTAAGTTGATTCAACTACTATTCTGGACAGAGAAAGATAACTCCAATTGAAATATTAATTATATATCTGTATTGTATAAAACAAAGATTTAAGTTGATTCAACTACTATTCTGGACAAAGAAAGATAACTCCAATTGAAATTGCAATTAGATATTTCTTGCTATTGCACAATACTGAGTAATTGAAAATATTTGCTATTGCACCATACTGTGCAATTGAAGATTTCTTGCTATTGCGTAATACTGTGCAATTGAAAATTTCTTGCTATTGCACAATACTGTGCAATTGAAGATTTCTTGCTATTGGTGAATACTGTGCAATTGAAAATTTCTTGCTATTGCACAAAACTTAATATAATAATTTTGGATCCTGATTTGAACCAACTTGAAACTGGGCCCATAATCAAAAATCTAAGTACATGTTTAGATTCAGTATATCAAAAAAGCCCAAGAATTCAATTTTTGCTAAAATCAAACTTAGTTTAATTTTGGACCCTTTGGTATTTAATGTAGACCAATATGATAACAGGATCAAAAATTAATAATCTACATACACAGTTAGATTTGGCATATCAAAGAACCCCAATTATTCAATTTTTGATGAAATCAAACAAAGTTTAATTTTGGACCCCGATTTGGACCAACTTGAAAACTGGGCCAATAATAAAAAATCTGAGTACATTTTTAGACTCAGCATATCAAAGAACCCCAAGGATTCAATTTTTGTTAAAATCAAACTAAGTTTAATTTTGGACCCTTTGGACCTTAATGTAGACCAATTTGAAAACGGGACCAAAAATTAAGAATCTACATACAGAGTTAGATTCGGCATATCAAAGAACCCCACTTATTCAATTTTTGATGAAATCAAACAAAGTTCAATTTTGGACCCTTTGGGCCCCTTATTCCTAAACTGTTTGGACCAAAACTCCCAAAATCAAACCCAACCTTCCCTTTATGGTCATAAACCTTGTGTTTAAATTTCATAGATTTCTATTTACTTATACTAAAGTTATTGTGCGAAAACCAAGAATAATGCTTATTTGGGCCCTTTTTTGGCCCCTAATTCCTAAACTGTAAGAACCAAAACTCCCAAAATCAATCCCAACCTTCCTTTTGTGGTCATAAACCTTGTGTTAAAATTTCATTGATTTCTATTCACTTTTACTAAAGTTAGAGTGCGAAAACTAAAAGTATTCGGACGACGACGACGCAAGACGACGCAAGACGACGCAGGACGACGACGACGACGCCAACGTAATAGCAATATACGACGAAAAATTAAAATTTTTGCGGTCGTATAAAAAATGGGATCACCGTTTATTTACGCTTACAATCAACCTTCAAAAGAAGCATACATTTTTGTAAAGGTACTTTTTATACGACCGCAAAAATTTTAATTTTTCGTCGTACATGGCTATCACGTTGGCGTCGTCGTCTTGCGTCGTCGTCGTCCGAATACTTTTAGTTTTCGCACTCTAACTTTAGTAAAAGTGAATAGAAATCTATGAAATTTTAACACAAGGTTTATAACCACAAAAGGAAGGTTGGGATTGATTTTGGGAGTTTTGGTCCCAAAATTTTAGGAATTACGGGTCAAAAAGGGCCCAAATAAGCATTTTCTTGGTTTTCGCACTATAACTTTAGTTTAAGTAAATAGAAATCTATGAAATTTTGACACAAGGTTTATGACCACAAAAGGAAGGTTGGGATTGATTTTGGGAGTTTTAGTTCAAACAGTTTAGGAATTAGGGGCCAAAAAAGGGCCCAAATAAGCATTATTCTTGGTTTTCGCACAATAACTTTAGTATAAGTAAATAAAAATCAATGAAATTTTAACACAAGGTTTATGACCACAAAAGGAAGTTTGGGATTGATTTTGGGAGTTGAGGTCTGAACAGTTTAGGAATTACGGGCCAAAAAGGGGCCCCAAGTAAGCATTATTCTTGGTTTTCGCACCATAACTTTAGTATAAATAAATAGAAATCTTTGAAATTTAAACACAAGGTTTATGACCATAAAAGGAAGGTTGGGTTTGATTTTGGGAGTTTTGGTCCCAACAGGTTTTTAGGAATAAGGGGCCCAAAGGGTCCAAAATTGAACTTTGTTTGATTTCATCAAAAATTGAATAATTGGAGTTCTTTGATATGCCGGATCTAACTGTGTATGTAGATTCTTAATTTTTGGTCTCGTTTTTCAATTGGTCTACATTAAGGTACAAAGGGTCCAAAATTAAACTTAGTTTGATTTTAACAAAAATTGAATCCTTGGGGTTCTATGATATGCTGAATCTAAAAATGTACTTAGATTTTTTATTATTGGCCCAGTTTTCAAGTTGGTCCAAATCGGGGTCCAAAATTAAACTTTGTTTGATTTCATCAAAAATTGAATAATTGGGGTTCTTTGATATGCCAAATCTAACTGTGTATGTAGATTCTTAATTTTTAGTCCCATTTTCAAATTGGTCTACATTAAATACCAAAGGGTCCAAAATTAAACTAAGTTTGATTTTAATAAAAATTGAATTCTTTGGCTTTTTTGATATGCTGAATTTAATCATGTACTTAGATTTTTGATTATGGGCCCAGTTTTCAAGTTGGTTCAAATCAAGATCCAAAATTATTATATTAAGTATTGTGCAATAGCAAGAAATTTTCAATTGCACAGTATTCAGCAATAGCAAGAAATCTTCAATTGCACAGTATTGTGCAATAGCAAAAAAGGTTCAATTGCACAGTATTGTGCAATAGCAAGAAATCTTCAATTGCACAGTATGGTGCAATAGCAAATATTTTCAATTGCACAGTATTGCGCAATAGCAAGAAATATCTAATTGCGCAATATTGTGCAATAGCAAGAAATTTTCAATTGATTGGAGTTATCTTTCTTTGTCCAGAATAGTAGTTGAATCAACTTAAATCATTGTTTTATACAATGCACAATGTATATTCACTTTTACTACCAACTGATAAATTAAAACACTCTTTACCATTCAGTGATAACAAGCACTTTTTGTTACATTTTAATATTTTATGATGTATTTAAATGGGTAGTTATTGTTGCAAACTCCATTAGAAATTTGAATTGAGATCAGTTTTGAAAAAAGGGAAAGGGGGGTGTGAAAAAAAATGGTGGGGGGGTTTAATTTTTCTCATTTCAGATTTCATAACTAAAAAGAAAAATTCTTCAAACATTTTTTTGAGAGGATTAATATTCAACAGCATAGTGATTGCTCAAAGACAAAAAAATTATTTTAAGTTCATTAGACCACATTCATTCTGTGTCCAAAACCTATGCTGTGTCAACTATTTAATCACAATCCAAATTTAGAGCTGAATCCAGCTTGAAAGTTGTGTCCATACTTGCCCCAACTGTTCAGGGTTCAACCTATGCGGTCGTATATAGCTGCGCCCTGCGGAGCATCTGGTTTTATGTTGAACTAATCATGCTAATAGGAGAAATAGATGTAATATCGAAATAAAAAAAGAACTAAATTACAGAAATCGCTTAAATTTTACAATAGTTTAGTTTAAGTACAGCTTATTTGAAAATGATAATAAAAAATATAGGTCACTGATGAGGTAAAAAAGATATTACAGTTCTAATGCCAAAAAATGACATTTTTGCACCAAAGGGAGATAATTTGGAGCTTTTTCAATGATATATACATTTTTAAAGTCATCTTGGCCAAAACGAATTGATTGTTTTGAATGAATTTTGTACCATATGATAAAGTAACAACTAATAAAGTAATAAATTAAATTAGTTATGAACAAGAATGTGTCCTCAGTACACGAATGCCCCACTCGCACTATCATTTTCCATGTTCAGTGGACCGTGAAATTGGGGTACAAACTCTAATTTGGCATTAAAATTAGAAAGATCATATCATAGGGAACATGTGTACTAAGTTTGAAGTCGATTGGACTTCAACTTCATCAAAAACTACCTTGACCAAAAACTTTAACCTGGAGCGGGACAGACGGACGAACGGACAGACGGACAGACGGACAGACATACGAACGGACGGACGAACGGACGCACAGACCAGAAAACATAATGCCCCTCTACTATCGTAGGTGGGGCATAAAAACAAAAATATGTAATATTTTTCTGAAATTTTTATACCCTCAAGCCCCCTTAAATGTCATTTGAAATCTATTGGAGAAAAGTCTCATTGGAAATCAGACTGCTTCTTATTTTTATATGAACCCAACCATATTATGCCTGTCCAATATCAGGAGCTTGTACATAGTTCAGTGGTTTATGTTGGTTCATATCGGTCATTTTTGTTTTTCATAATTTTATGTTTTTATAAATTAGTCTGGTATATTTGAAGTTTGAATTGATGCTTTGTTTCAAATTTTGTAAGTGTTGTCTTTTATAGATTACTATATCATGTATAGAGTATGGGTTTTCTCATTACTTACAGGTCATCATTGGCCTCTAATAAGTAATTACAATTCTTACATCCACTGAATTGAACTCTGATTGATACTTTTCTCATTTATCATACCACATCTTATTTTAATAAATATGTAATCAGTATTCAAGAGCAAAAACTTTTATAACAGTGGACTTACCATTTAGGCTTTGTTGACCTCTGTAAATCTATTTTTGTTGATAATTTCTTCTGTTTATAGTTTCCCTTTATCTTTAATGTTCTTGCTCTACACATAAAAGGGTAAACATTATCATTTAATGACAAAAATAACTACTATTACATAATTAGTAGGTAACTGAAAATTTTGCCTCATTTGTATATAACGTCGACTTGCTCATCATTCTTGCTGTTTAATATATCATTATTCTATGAAAATGAGGTCACAGTAAAATTAACCTTGGCAGACAGACAGACATCTTCTTAATTATATATGACATCTTGCATTCATTCCGTACAACAACAAGTAGACCTATGCTTATAATATCTGATAAAATGGAAAAACCAAGAAAACATTGAACAAAGAACCATAAAATGCGGTCATGGTTATATGAATCTGTCCCACAGACATTCACACCTTACAATTGTTACATATCCACCAAATATAATCTACCTCTAACTTTAAGCATATGATAAACTGACAAAACAATGCAGTGTTTCATAAAAATGAACCATGAAAATGAGGTCAAGGTTATATAAAATATGACAGAGAGACATGTACATCTGACAATCATTCCATTCACTAAATCTAAAAGGGGCCTTACTGCTTACAGTATCTGGAAAATAGACCAAACCACAAAAAGTTAACATTTTCATAGTTCCTTATACCCTGCCACATTCGTTATATATATATATATATATGTGCCTGTACCAAGTCAGGAGCCTATAATTCAGTGATTGTCGTTTGTTTATATGTAACATATATGTTTTTCCATTTTTTTACATAAATTAGGTTGTTAGTTTTCTCGTTTGAATTGTTTCACATTGTCATTTCTGAACCTTTTATAGCTGACTTTGCAGTATGGCCTTGTTCATTGCTGAAGGCTGTACGGTGACCTTGAGTTGTTTATTTCTGTTTCATTTGGTCTCTTGTGGAAATTGTCGAATCATACCCCATCTTCTTTTTTTATATTGTCCAATGTACTATGAAAATAAAGTAAGATGAAACTTCTCAGTCAGACATATGCACCTAGTTGATCTTTTGTTAATTTGAAAATAAGAAAATAGAAAAACTGGCCAAAAAAACAAAAAGGTAACATTAAGCAATGAACCATAAAAATGGGGTCAAGATTGACTAAAACATGCCACACTAACATGTACATCCCTAATAATTTTAATACTACAAATATACTTGACATGTTGCATACAATATATTAGAAAACTCGACCAAAACACAAAAACTTAACAATAACAACTGAACCATGAAAATGAGGTCAAGGTCAAATAAAACTTGCCAGTTGGACATACATTACTTACAATCATTCCATATAATTATTAAAAGTAGATATAGTAGACAAATTGTTTATAGTATCTGAGGAATCCCATCACTCATGCATTATAATCAGTGGATCCAGTCATTTTAAAAAGGGGGGTCCCCATTCAAATGCATTGATAGTCCAAAAAAAGGGCGGGTTCTAACCCCCGGACCATCCCCCCCCCCTTTGGATCCGCCACTGATAATAGAAATTAAGGATACTAAATAACCTTAACTTTTTTTTCAATGTTATCACTTAGCCATGAAATGAGGTCACTCAAGGTCAATGAACATATGACAGATGTAAATTTCATAACTTAAGGCATGTATATATATTTATATACAAAGTATGAATGGTCCAGGTCTTCTGCCTTCTAAATATTAGGCTTTAATTAAGAAGTAAGTTAACACTTTATCACTAGTTTTTTGGGGTTTGTGAGGATAGAAAACCAGATAAATTGACACAAATTCCTGTGGTACAACAATATGTGCTATAATATTAGTCCATATGATAATGACGTCTTGCTTGGCTATTTCAACTTTTATCTGGGACGCCGTCATAGTAAAAAAAAGCCACGCAAGACGTTATAATTGTTTGTATTACAAAAAGAAGTAACCTAATTCTTACTTGTTCATTGTTAGGGGCTAGCAAAAAAGATTTATTTAAAGTCAGTTATACATATAACATAAGTTCTGTAGAGCTTTTATCCGACATACATATATATATAACAAGCACAACACATAAAACATAAACATGATAAAGCTCATCACAGAGATAGTAGTCTCAGATAAAGGGAGACGGGGCAACCAAACCCCTGAATGTAGGACAGAAAGTCACAGGACAAAAAGTCACAGTCAAAAAGTTGCAGACAAAAAGTCACAATTCAGTTTTGGGATTATTTTTGTTTAAACAAGAAAAAACTTTTTTTTGTATTTTTCTTGAAGTTTTATACATGAAGCAACTTTGTAATTAAAATTTATTCAATAAATACCAATAATGATCAAATAATTGTTTTGAAAACAAAATGTCAAAGTGGCTTGGTACTTAAATGGCTTCAATTTGCCAATATAAATATATCCTTTGCATGATTAAAATCTAATACATTTTCATTTATCAAAGTTCATGAGCAATTTCCTTAATTTAAAAAAGAATGTATGTAATAAAAAGAAATTATTTCAAGATCTTTTCATATCTATTCAAACAATTGTCAAAAATTGTTTCTGACTTTTTGTCCTAGCTAGGCCTATCAAACATTGTCAAATTTGTGACTTTATGTCCTGTGACTTTTTGTCCTGGGACTTTCTGTCCGTTTACCTTGAAGTTCCATCTAAATCAGTGAACTGAATAATTGTTTTTGCAGTAGGTCCGGGTAACGAGTCGATATCTGTTATTAATCAAGCAAATTGAAAGTCACTCAACACTTACACAATACCTTTTTCAGAATGTCAGCAAAACAAAGAATCACTCGTGATAGGGGAGTGTAACCGATGAATTGATCCTGAATCAGATAAGATTTTCAGGTAACAGAGAAGAACAGAGAACCTCTTAATTTAACCACAGTCGCCTATAGATTTAATAATAATAATACTAAAAATTTTATTTCCACCATTTTTCGCTATTATTATTAAATCTTCAGGCGACTGTGCTTTGAGTGAATATAAATAATAAAGAGGGCCTCACGAATAAATATAAATCTGAAATACTGGAACATCGATTGGCAGAGCTCGTAAAGTTACACATAAAGCTTGAAGTTATTTACGCTTAATCCCGGGCGATTAATACAGACTGTGCTCCTGAATAAAGCTGAGCAGAGAACCATTCTAAGCCAGGAACAGTCTATACTAACTTAACAGTAAGAATAGAAAGTCCCAGTAAAATAAAAAGGCAGTCAAATCCTAACAGAACTGTAACTTAATGATACATGTATATCAAGTTCAGGCACCTCACCCACACCCTGGCCCAGCACACTGAGTTAGCAAACTGGCGTATGTCAGTCTTATAATATAAAACTGCGTAGGTTCAGTATTGTTTGGATATTTTTTTAGGATCGTTCGGTTGTAAAATTATATCTTAATCTTTGTTAAAATACGATTTCATTTCTATTTCATAATTTTGTCAAAGTGTACTTTTTAAATTTTTAAATTTTAAGGATAAAATGAATATTCCATTTTGATTTGAGGAAAATCTGTTTGAACTGTAATGACATGGTCAGTCAACTGATTTGTTGCAAAGCTGATTACAGGTAATTATAACTTACAGTAATTTTCCATTACGACAGTGCGTGTATTCTCGGGTGTGTATAACATATAGTTTTCTAGAGAACATCCTGTCTACGTGTAATACAGATTGATGACATTACACAAAATTTCTTTTGTTAAATGTGCTTAGATATTTGTGTCCGTTCCCTTTTTCCACACCACAAATTTTTCGAAGAAAAAAAATCAAAAAATCATTAATATGAAATAAAAAAGAAAAGTGGCAAATATAAACTTCAGTAACTGCGCATTGAGTAAACATAATTTCAATATTGCATTAACCACAGGCCCGTAGCCAGAAATTTTCATAGGGGGGTATTTGGACTCACGAACTCGACTTTAACAGTCACAATTCAAACAGAACGTTGACTTTAACAGTGCTTATTTGTTTTCAAGGGGTTTCGGTTCGTCCGAACCCACCCTGGCTACGGGTATGATTACCAACCCATGAGAAAACGTATACATGTATGTAGATGCGTTTGAAAAGACCAATTCCCTTTGGCTTTATTTCACACTAGGACCTTAGATAATAAGAACTAAGCAGTGGTTGATCCAGAATTTTCATAAGTGGGGACCCATTGACTGCCTAAGAAGGACCCCTTCCAGACTCCAGTCATGCTTCAGTGATTCCCTATATGATTTACCATTTTTTCCCAAGATTAGGGGGGGGGGGGGGGCTGGAAAAAATCTAAAACCGCCACTGCTAATTGGGAAGTCATTTGGTCTGATACACACATATATATATATACCTATTATGTACAAAATTAAGAACAGCTTCAAATATCTGCATATAAAATACTCAACTTAAAGAGACATATTTTACCATAAAGTTTCAAATATAATCGTTGATCCTACAAAATTTCAAAAACATGAAAATAATATTATCTTTTTATTAAATAATAATTCATACACAATCCTAAAATTGACTTCCTCTTTCATCTCGGACAGTTTGAACCTGCGTAAAGCAGAACAAACTCTATAAAATTGTCAATATGTCTAATTCATAATTATTGTTTATAATATTACATATTAATATAGTCATTATTTTCAATACTTATTATGTTTGACCAACTATGTAATTGATATACCATGAGCCTTAACCATTTATTGTTGATGAGTTTGTGCTAATAAAATATTTGTGTTTGTATTTGTATTTCAATCCTTGTTTGCATATTGTTACACAAATGAGAAATTAAGAAGGATTCTTTTTCACACAAACAATAAATTATTAACATATTCATAAACCCAAAATATAAAAAAGGACATCAATTGTTAGGACTTACAAAACGAGATTTAGTAACGAGGCTGACGTGACGCGCACCTTTTTTGTTGTTGTTGTAACTATATAAAAAAAATTATAATATATTATATATATTTTATTGTGAAAATATGCGCTTCTAGCTGAATGCGGATGGGATTCAATAAACAGATTGATGGATAGACAAAGAATTGCATACTACGCTAGATTAAATCGTCTTTCTAAAATTATCCTAAATGAAATTATACCTGTTAAATGTAATGAATGAAAATATATCAAAAAAATATCGATTATTGTTAAAATTTATTGTTAAAATTTATGAATAGTTCATCCCAAAACAAAACTACTTTTTGCATGATGAATAGAGTATGCATGTACTAAATAGATAAAATTCATATTGAGATCAAAAAGCGTAGGCGAAGAGATTTGTCTAAACATGAGAGACTTTCAAATTGCGTTCATGCAGTTTGATTTTTTTAAAAGGTTAAAACTATGTTAATAGAAATCCGACTGATAACGAAAACTTGTGTATGTTATAGATGGTTAAAGATGTATATATAGTGTCTCATAATACTATCTAGGCTGGGTATTTGTCTTATTTTATTATTGTGCAATGAATATAATGTAATCTGTATAAAAATCTGTAGACAAGCATGTGACACTTTAATAAAATAAATTATTATTTTTATATCTATAAATAGTTATTCGAAACACTTTTTACTCTACGGTTCACATAACCAGTTTAATGGCTGCATGGTTGACTGAAAACAGATAAAAATGATTTAAAGAAACGTTCGGATGTTATCTTTCCAATCTGTGGGATGTAGCAATAAAAAACAAAACTGAATAACGATAATATTTTTAACACTAAAATATAAAAATATCCCTATTAATTTTATTTTAAAGGGTAGTCGATCATCCCTGTGAAGATATAGGACAGAAGATAAGGCAGTAACCAATTGATTTTCTGGAGGGGGGAGGGCTATGGATTTTTATGAAGAAAAAAAAGAGTGTTTCAAGTATTTGGAGAAAAAAATAATTTGACATGTTTTTGATCCTGAGATACACTATATGTATGCTAAAATTGAAAGAAAAAATGTTTTCGACTTGTCGTCCAAAAAAAAAGTTTGTTTTTCGCCGTAGGCGAAAAAGAAAGATTGTCCGGAAAAAAATCAGAGCCCCCCTCTCCCTCCTCAGAAAATCAAATGGTTGCTGCCAAATAATTTAAAACACGAAAAACGTCAAAAGATTTCAATACCTCACTCACACTGGTCTTTCGTGCAAATTGATCTAAATACTTTTCATTTATATATTATACTCTATATGGATACACTGTAAATGTATAAGAAAAAATATGTATTTGTGTTTTGTCGTTGTTGTTTTCGGCTATATCAAACTGTTTATATCACTATAGATCGTGTATCAAATGTTACATTTTAGCGAGTGCTCAAACCCCTCACCTTTCCTACCAACGACAGTAGTGAAACCGCACAGCATAATAAAAAAACCTATAAAAATCAGTATAAAAAAGGCTAGAGTGATTATTTCAACTTGAAGCCCCCTCCTTTCCCCCTCGCTCAGCCCCTCCCCTCCCCTTTTTTACAAAAAAAACTAAACGAAAAGACAAAAAAGACAAAAGACGCAATGTACCGATTTAAGTTTACTTGCAGTTACTGAAAGCTAGTTCAGAGCAAAATAAGCAAATACACGGCCGACACTCGGCTAACCGAGAGATTGGTCGGTTAATCTATATTGAGTATGCGGCTATATGGGCGATTGGTCTGTTAATTGGGTTGGTTATACTTCTGTTAAGAGTAAAACGCTTAATTTAATGTTAAACTCTATTAAATATACAGATTTTTGGCATGTTATAAGAACCAAATCAAAAAAAGAAAAGTGTCTGACAAAATGATATCTATCATAGAACATTTTGCACTTGTAAAAACATTTCTTAGTCTGTGCAGTTTTCAGTAAAACTAAAAGTCGTCGCGTAAGTATGTAGTATTTATGCTTATACGCATAGCAATTTTTTTAATAAAAGGCGAAACAAACAAATTTAGATATCATTTAAAGGACAAAAAATAGTACTGTGGTTCTAAAAAATAAATTGACATTAGTAAATATTTCATAATTGTAAAATAACGTGAATAATACCACGTTTTGGTGAAAGTTATGGGAATAAAGTCTGTTAATGGGTTGGACAATTAAAATTGTGTCAGTTAAGAGTTATTTAGCCACGACAATAATTTTGCTACCTTTATATTTTCCCCTTGAAAAATTTAAGAATGAGATGTTCCTTAGTAAATAAAAATGACAATACGGTGCCACAGTATCCTAGAAAGAGCATTTTTATTTTGACTTTCTTTGCATTTTATTGAAGGGTGTGTCACTTCATTAAAGCGTGATATGGATTGGCATCTGGAATATGCATGAATGTTTTATTGACGTTTTCAATCAGCCTTAATTTTTGTGTCTGTTCGAAGTAGCACGTTCTCAATTCCGACTGAAAGTGTCTTTCTAATACAACACAGGGTACATATAACGTGTTCTCGTTCACATATGAACATGATATTTGTCACTGGACGTTACACCCTAATTCGTCAGCATCATCCAATTGGTTATTTTCTTCTATTACTTAATCATATGTTGTTTACAAATCACTCTAAAGAAGTAAACGGAAAGGAGCGAATGCAGCTACATTTGGTTATTTTAAGTTTCAATTAATTTTATTCCGTTTAGTTTCTTTCTAAATAAGTGCAGAGGAGAACTACAGTTGTCTATGGTGGCCGGTGAAGCCCATTTCGCCTTTCATATTCTATAGGGCGAAAACTCGAAATCGCGAAGTCGAAAACGATAAGTCGGTTTCGTGTTTTCGCGTTTTCGACTTCGCAATTTCGCGTTTTCGCCATATAGAATATAGAAGGCGAAAACGCTAAAGCGCTAAAACGCAAATTGGCATTAACCTGCCACCATAGTTGTCCGCATGTAAACTTCTAAAATTTGTCACCAATATAAGTACATCGCAATCCGTTACTGTTTTAACAGCCATCGGTGTTTCATGTGTGTATTCTTAAACAAGTATTATTTTTCTCTCGTTTTTAGCAATGTATCACTCTCTACTGTCCTTATATATTATTCTATATTCTGCGTTTCCATCCAGATTCTCGGGTATACCATGAGGGTCAGGATTGGGGGTATTGTTTATTTCTGTATTCTTTAAATTTTCTACATTTTATTTATTTTACTCGTTATTCTTTCTTTATTTTTCATATTTTGTCATCCCAATATATTTTACTTACTGATGTTTAGTTACATTACGACGTTTATCTCTGATTTATATATTGGTTACCAATGAAGTTGACAAATTTGTGTCATTCGTGACAATTAAACAAAATCAACATTATATATGCGATCATTCTTGGATGAAATTGATATTACTTAAATATTACACTTTTTGAAACCATTTTTATCAATTTTCAATTCCATGTGTTGTTTCCGTATATGTTATGTTTCATTGCTCATGTATTGTTTTCGTATATTTTAGCCGCTCGTCTTGAGCCTACTCATTTGATCCGATAACACCCAATATAGCAATAAAATTATACTTTTATTGCCATTCATAACTCTTGACAGACTAATTAACAGACTGGGTTTTATACATCCGACCCATTAACAGACCAGGTTTTAAATAAAGATTGATTTATGTCACCAAAATACAGTTTTTCGTGTAGATTTTTCACACAATGATATCAATATGGTTAATAAACATAATGCCTTTGTTTTTTCGATGTTCAAAATATTGAATGCAAGTAAATTTAACCAATGTGTCATTTTGTGTACATTTTATGTGTGTAAAATGTGTATAAATTTATTGATGAGTAACCCCCCCTTTTCATTTTATAGATCGTACATCGAAGCTAGAAAAATAATAATTACACCACTGAATTCAGTACATTGAATTGTTTTGTTAGACATGAATACTTTTTATGATGAAAATATATTTAGAAAGTTATACAATGAAACATGCTGAACTTTCAATGATTTTCTCGATAACACCTGATTAACAGACTTTAGCCAACCCGATTAACAGACCAACCGCCGATATAGCCGCATTCTCAATATAGATTAACCGACCAATCTCTCGGTTAGCCGAGTGTCGGTCGTGAAATATACCATGTGTCATAGACTTGATTCAATCATTACACGTTCAAGCGATGTCCCCTAAAATTTGAGCAATAAACCTGACCTTGGTGGTTACCTGATGGCAGTGGTACACCTGTAGTTGTCCATCTCTATATAATTAATATAATCAAATAAAATGTGTGGATATAAAAAGTATATGTCATGATATGAAAATTGTATTTCAATGGTGTTTACAAGGTTAAACTGCTCTCAGGCAAAGATACAGTAACCTTTAATAACTTTTTACTGATCTGTTTATATTTTTGAATTAGGATCTTTTGGGTTGTATGTTCTACAACTAAATACCTTTCTAGCGTTTTTCCTTGATCATATAATACATGTAACTGATGAACATTTACCGATAAAAACGTATTGTTAAAGACAGTATTTTGGGTTTCTGAAATATTGTAATGTATTTTTACTGATGGTTGTGAAATTCATTCGCTCGGAGAACCTTTCGCTTATGGTACATTTGTACTATAGATAAAGGCATACATATATATATATATATATATATATATATATAAAAAGCGAAAATGATCAATGGATAAGGCCTAAAAAGGGTTAAAATAATAGAGAACTGAAAAAAAAATATGAGAAAATGGGCAAAACAATAAATAATAAAGAATAATCGGATGTTAAGTATAACAAATAGATTGATTTATTGAATGTTGGTTGCTTAACGTCCTATAACAAGTAGATTATAGTTCACAAACAATAAAACAAAAAGTGTAAAATGGCCTCAATTTAAAGGTACAGAAATGAAGACGCCAAACCAACCCACTCATAAAAATTGATTAATATTACGTAATCGATGCACAAATTACACCTGGGTTGACCTTGTCAGTTATATTTCATGTGATGATAAGTTTTCGACAGTATAAATTTAAGACGAACAGCTTTCGAAGGTATGTTATCTTTAATTAACTTAAAGGCTTGCATTTTTTTTAACGCAAACTAAATTCAGGAACTATTCGTATATGCCCTCTAGTGCTCTTTTAAGTATGACATATAACTTGGGTGAGTTTGGAGATCTTCCTCATTGAAGGTATCATGCATCAGCTCAGTAGTGAGTCCGGTACTGACTTTATTTAACAAACTTTTCTAAAATTGTCCCGTTTATAAATTTTGAATTATTAAGAAACTAAGGTTTCAACTCCCTCAGGCAAAGTTGACTGTTAAAGATGAATTCGGCTATCAATTTAAGGTATTCTTGTCATATAACGGTTTCGGTACTTATACATCTTCGATTTCAAATGTTTGGCTTTGAGCGTTCCTGATGAAGGTACATTTTGTAAATCCAGAAAAGAGCTTCGGACGCATTAAAATAATTAAACCTGATGTTTTCAATTTTTGATATGTTGGCTGGTACATGTATTATTACACTCTCTTACAAAGATGTTTTTGTTCAAACTTTTTTTCAGTTTCATTTTACTTATCATACATGTAACCAGAAATTGTAAACCAAAGTCTTAGACAAGAAGAATGAAAATATTTGTCCTGAAACCATTTTCTTTATTTTTTTGGTAATCAGTTATAAAAAAAATTGAGAAAATCAACAGGACCGATAAAGTGCATGTAGTGCACAAGCACTGCGTAGAAAGAGTGAGCAATTTCAAGTGCATTTTGGTACAAATGTATATTGACTCGTATATTTTTGTTTTATACGCCGGTTTATGGTTGCATGACTATTGATGGGAGTTCCCTTTCGATTTTTGTAAATATTAGATCTTACATTTCCGAGTGTCTTATTCATTCAAAATTGAATTTCCCATTTTTAGGACAATAACTCAAAAGTTCATTGAGAATTTTCATGAAGCTTTAGTGACTGGTTTATATCTGTTAGAATAACCTCCCTTTAGATATTTTTTTTTTATAAATTTCTAATATGATATTAATGAAACATTGAACTATGACATTCAGGAGTTAAAAAACTTTATTTTTCGAAAAAGCGACTAACGTGTCATGCGCTTATGGCGCAACTCTTTATTTCTTATGTTCTTATTGTTATTGAGGATGTTTTCCTTATATATATATATATTGTACTGTCATATACTTGTGAAATTGAAATTGTGATAACGTATTTATTTTAAAAAGTACCTCAGACTGAAACAGATTAGTTACATGTAACTATAATGTTGAAAGTCAAAATAAAAGAAACATTGAAACTTACAGGTCAACATGTTAAAGATATTCTTATTGCTATTGTTGAAACCTTAAGATCACATTGTTCCTAAATTGTTGTGACGTCCAACGTCCAACTTTGGGGACGATAGATATATTACAGAGTACATGTATTTATTTATATAGAAATACGTCTGTGTGAAAAATGAATGAACCGTACATTGTTCAAGGTAATGGAACTTTCGTTTGTGTTACATAGGATAGTCAGTGTCAGGCTCGTACAGCATTTTCTTTTTTTTCGATTTGAACTGTGCTTTTAATTCTATTACTATAAGATATGATGCTGCATCTGCACAATCAACTGGTGTCATGTTATCCTTGGGTCTCTTAGGCAAGTGTCACAAAAATATCTCAGGAGTAAGACATGTTTAACGGCATATGATAGTCCTTAGTGGGTGTCACAATTTTGACAAAGTAAGGACTACAGGAGAGGTGTCTTATAATGGTCTTATGATAATCACAAGTTTGTTTATATAAATAACACTCATTTTTTTATATTAATTTTGTAAATTATCTCATTATTATCTAATTATCTATTCGGATGATAGTGTTCCAATTATAGAGACAAAATGTAACCATAAATCTCAGAACTCTTTATAATAAATACAAACAAACACAGAGTACTTTATTTTTTTAATCTAATTTAAAAGCAAAGTAAATAAAGGATGCACTGTCCCACTGGAAAGTCGCTGCCTATAAATGAACCAAAAAATCATTCTATTTGATATTTATTTTAAATATTATGTTGCAAAATTAATTTGATTTAAAAAAAAAATCTGTTGAAGTATGGTATATTTGTATATTTTGTTGATTGTTGAAGTATGTTTCATTTTAAATACAACAGAATAATTAAAAGAATATAAAATATCATAAAAATTTGCATCAATGAAATAGCTTTTTAACTCTTTTTTTTTCTCAAGTATTGTTGTAATTAAGTGTTTAATTTAAGAAATTTAGTCTATTTTTTTTATTATAAATTTCATATTTCTTTCAACACAATTTTGCGAGTAGCAAGGGTTCTATTTACATTAAATTTATTTTGTTGTCCTTTTAGAAAAAAAAATTACATTTTACTACAACAAAATTTTGCAAACACTTTATTTTTGTTTCTGAATTTTCAGATTAATATTTTAATACTAAAAATATACTGACTGTATTTTACCTTTTATTAATTAATAATTGCTGCAACAACATCTATTGTATTTTGTTTGTAGGCATAGGTTGAATATATTTTTATCAAATGTTGGCAAAGGTTGAAACGTGTCATCCTGGTTTGCCCATTTTTAATGGGCGCACTACATTTGCGTGCATTTGGGGATTAAAATGTTTTACGTTTGCGCGCAGCTTTTGATTACATAAGGCGCATTTATCTTACTTAAAAATAATTGAATAAATTTATAGATAAATAAGAGTTATTGCCTAAGCTTACCTGAGTTTACCTGCCAAATAATGCGCGCAATTGTTATGAGAAGATGCGCGCAAACGTAATGATTTTTGCGCGCAAATGTAATGGTAATGCGCGTAAACGTAATTACATGTAATCTATATGTAAACATAGAGGGAATTGTTGTTTTAACAATTAGTTTATTTCTGAATTATAGTCATATTTTTTACCTTTTATTTTACCTGTAAAATTAAAAAAGAATGTTATATTCTGCTATTAAATCAAGGAAAAAACTTTTCTATATTTTATATATATTTGGCAGGATAATGTATTTTATTAAAAAAAAAATAGGAAAAAATGTGTACTAAAATGAAGAAATATTTCCATTTATCAACAAATATTTTTAATTATTGGTACACTCTGAAAAAAAGGTGAAAAGTAAAATAATGAAACTAAAGATTTAATAGAATAAATCTCATTTGAATATCTTTTAACTTATTCAACTTAATTTTTTTTATGTTCAATACAATACGCAGTTTCAAAATTTAATAAA
The DNA here is from genome assembly GCF_965363235.1 of Mytilus galloprovincialis. NCBI lineage: Eukaryota > Metazoa > Mollusca > Bivalvia > Mytilida > Mytilidae > Mytilus > Mytilus galloprovincialis. The sequence goes on from NC_134846.1 coordinate 21,908,355, forward strand.
ATATAAAATTATCCAATTAAATTTAACAACTAGAATATAAATGCAACTGTTCAGTATGATTGATCAACAACACCAGTTACAATTTCAACCAGAAACACTACATGTATCTATTGAAAACGAGACAGCAACCAACAATGCAACACAGACAGTATGTCCAGGGGTAACCGTGAAAGGCTGCTTCTTCAACTTCACCTAGTGTATATAGTGAAAGGCACAGAAATATGGACTACAGTCCTATTATAAAGAAAATGAAGACATTACTTAACTGATACGACGAGCCGCAGTACTACTGGTACCTATTGTTCCACCCACCTTGTTGACGATTGGAGAAACTGATATCATATACCCGCTCCAACTTCATTTACAGATTACGTGACAGGGTTTTAGGTTGAAAACTACCGCTTTCTATGGAACCACTATTACACAGAAGGACCCTGAACCATGCACAAATCACCTGGAAGGATGGCACAACAAACATAAGAAGCGACTCAAACACGCCCACCCAAACATCTACGAGACCATTGAGCTACTGAAGAAGACAAAAGCACTAACAGAATGTAACATTATCCAGTATGCAGCAGGAGGAACCCGCCCACCTTAAAGACGACAATACAGAGTAATAGACACCAGATTCATATACAGATACCAACAAGGACCCATCAATGTGGCAGATTACTCTGACGCAACATCCCATCTTCTCCATTTGAACTGAACAATGAAGTGAATTATTGTTAATTGTGACTTTGTAAATATATTAAATGTTTTGTTACTTTTGATGTATATATAAAAGATTGTATTTCTCATCATTTTACATATAGTGCCCTGATTACTTTTTTGTGCTTAATTCATTTCCTTATGCATTAATTAATTTATTTAATAAAGTTTGCAATAAAAGAGAACTCAATGTATAAATATATTTCTATCATGAAATCATTCAGAAACTAATGAACATAAAGATAATTTTATAACTGAATATCATTTTTTAGTTATTTGCTGTATATGTATGTTGAATTAATTGATTGAATTGATATTAAATTACTGAGAAAAAAATATTTGATTGTTTTTTATTATTTTCTATACAAAAAACAACCTGAATATTTTGAAAAAAACTATATACCTAAGTTGGAACAGACTATACAATTGTATGCTCATTAAACCTTTTGTCTTTTTTGTTTTCTTAACTAATTGATAATTTGGTAGAATTAAAAGTGGGCAAACACCGTTTTTAATCTTGACCTTGGTTAACAATTTAAGATTGGTTAATACTATCCAATCTAATTAAAATTAAATTCTTTAATTGCTCCCATTCTAATTGATGCGCGGCATATTAAAACGGGAGCAATTATATATACGACTTAATTTTAATTAGATTGTTTTTCTATCAACTTTTAAAATATTTGTTTCTATAGTAAACATTACAGTAAACAAGTTTCTGCCTGAATCACTTTATTAAAAAATGATGTAGATTTAACCTTCATTTAGCAATTAGTGCGTATCAACAACTCTGTCAGTTTGGTTAACGTCTGATGAACAAGTAAAGGTAGATATATTTTTTGAGACAAAATACATAAACACGGGTGTATCAAGTGGACATCTTATTAAGATCGGCTTCCATTATTATGTATCAAAGCTATCTATCAAAGCTTAAAGTAAGTACATATATACCAGTATTAAAACACATATAGGCTTTACATTATAAGATAACTCATTATTCATAAAAGCGCATATATCACGATGAAACAGAAGCAAAGGTTCAAATACTGCTAAGGGAAGAACAAAATTTTGCGAACGAAAATTAACAGATCGAACACGTTGTTGAGCTAAATTTGAGTCAAATTATATAAAATTTTAATGTATATTATGGTTTAAGCTAGAGTATTACAGACCTACGGGTCATTAGGCAGCAACCATTTGATTTTCTGGGGGGGGGGGGGGGGCTATGGGTTTTTTTTCTGGACAAAACAATCTATTTTTTTCGCGACAAGTCGAAAACATTTTTTTTCTTTCAATTTTACCATTACATATAGTGGCAGCTGAGGGTGAAACAAACAATTTTTTTTTCTCAGAATCAAAAACAAATTATTTTTTTCTCCGAAAACTGGAAACAAACTTTTTTTTCCAAAAAAAACCATAGCCCCCCCCCCCCCCCCCCCCCCCCCCCCAGAAAATCAAATGGTTGCTGCCTTAGATGGAAAAAGTCCGTCACATGTTTAGACGTATATTTCTATATATATATATATATAATATATACAACTCGTCTAAGCATCAGCCAAACAATGTAAGATCTGTAATTTGCTTTCGAAAATAGCCTCGTCGGTCGAGTGGCATATAGCAATCATGGACACAGGACACAGGACAGGGTTATGTTTACGTTCTTAGTCTATTATTTTTTTTATTTAGTACCAGTGGCGGATCCAGAAATTTTCATAAGTGGGGGCCCGTTGACTGCCTAAGAGGGGACACGCTACGGTCATGCTTCAGTGGTTCCCTATATAAGCAACCAATTTTTTTTCCAGAAAAGGGGGGCCGGGCCCCTGACACCCCCCCCCCCTAAATCCGCCTCTGCGAACGATTGTCTCACTCGTGAAGTTCCTTTTCCTTTTTATAATGTATATTATAAGTTGAGTATTCCTACAAGTAAATACATGTAATAGAAGAGATATTTATCATCTTAAATATATATTACAATCACTTTATATATATATATACTTTTGCGTCCTATTTCACTCAATTTAAAGAGATCTTTAAATCACGTTTCAACTTATTGTAAGAAAATTATAAGTGTCAAATCACCTGAATGACTTTAAAATATTTAAAATATTTAAAAACTGGTGAAAAGAGATAATTTCTGTTCTGTATCAGTAGTGATTAATTGTGAGTAACGATATACTTATATGCTATATGGTCCAAGTACACAGGTATTTCGTAGTGTATGTCTTTTAGGCAATAAATTAAAATTTATAAAAATCCCACCTGCGCTTTCTCAATAATATTTTTACAGTGTGCTGTACTACTTTTGGGACAAATTATATCAAAATTATAGAAAACTTCATCGGCTTTAACTCCAAATATGCACAATTTTGTGTTAAGGGGGTCTTAAAATCTTCTGACAGCTTCCGAAGTGCTAATTTTTAACCCTTTTCAGCTGTACCAAATCACTGCTTACATGTTACTTTTTTAAATTCATGACTCAATTTTTTTTACAGTGTCATTTCACCCCTTACTTGCTATTTGAGTCAAAAAACATGGAGAAATAAATTTGGAAGGGGTACAAACAAAAATTTACAAAAAACACACTGTCCACACTAAGGACTATATTCGTACAAAAAAATCAAAGGACGATAACTGTGTACTCGGACCATATGTTTTGTTTGTCTGTTTAATATTGTGTTGCTCGCTCACATGTTTTCTTATATTTGTTGACGATCTACAATTTGATTATCTGTATAACGGCAGTGCTTAAGTATACGTTTGTAATGCTTACAGTGACGTGATTTGTTTTTCTCTTTCCATTTTTATATTTAAAAATAGATGTTTCAGTTCCTTCTTTGTGGTGACAGGAGTTCTTCTTTCGTGGCCTTGTTGGGATGTGTCGATCACTTTTTTGCCGCGTGTTCCTCAACTTAATCCCAATCCCGTATTAAAGAGGAGGGAAGTCATAAAAACCAAATATTGCAAAAGCGCAAATGTCCTATGATAAAGCACAAACGTCCCGTGCCGTTAGAAATATGATCTGGGGCCGTGTCAATGAAAGTATGCTAGGACATGTCCTAAGATAGGTCTTAGGACATTATTTAGGATGGTCTTAGGACGTGTCTGAGACATGTCTTAGGATGTAAAACAAAGCTGTCTTAGGACAGTCCTAACTACGATGGTCTTAGGACCATTCTAACACATTTATTTAATTGAAAATATATGTACAGATTTGTACGACATAGATTGAATTGTATTTTAGAACATATATGTAAAGAGAGGGAGGATGACTCTTACTTATATAGAAAACAATTAACGCAAAATAATTTTTTTTACGGAATACTAATAAATACGTTATAAATGAATTTAATACGAAAACAAAAGTAAATGGTCACAAAACTTTGTGATATTCGTGCTGTAATTTTAGTACATAAACTAGTTTTGTCCTTAGGTCCACTCGATTTCATTACATGTATCGAATCAGGATTAGGTAAAAGAGAAGTAAACTTTTTCCCATATTTGATAATATGTTGCTTATGATGATAGTATTGTTTAGGCTTTAAAAAAGGCATCACGAAATAATTTAATATAATACAATTAAATCTTTAACAAACATTAAACAATATTGTTTTTTATTAATTTTATCTAATGATAGTTTACTATTGTATTAGTAATTTTAGTATTGAGTTTATACCATATTTGTTGGTTTTATTACGTTTTAGGACGATGTGACCTTTAGGACTATCCTAAGACACCTAATTGTATATCCTAACTTTAGGACCAAATTTAGGACATATCTTATTTTAGGAGACTTTCGTTAACCCGACTTAGGACTAAGACGTGTCCTAAGACCATCCTAAGACATGTCTTAGTCCTAGGACAGCTTCGTTGACACGGCCCCTGGGGCCTGTTTATCGAAACTATCCTAAGTTCTTAGGACAGAATTTAGGATAAAGTTAGGACAGACTTACGACACGCCGCAGCATGCACATCGAAGCTATCTTAGGAATATCTTAGCTAGGACGTCCTAACCGATTTCCTAAGTATTGACGGAACAGAAAATACAAATTAAATATGAAAAAGAAAAAATATGATATCACATTTCATCAATAATTATTTTTTAGAAATATATGGCTAATTAGAAACTAATTATTAGCTTTAAATAAAAGGAAATAAATAATCATTGTATAATAATTGTACGTTTAAACTGTATAAAACAGAACAGAAGACAAAAATGATAACTACGTATTATATAAAAAATTAACAAACCAATTGTAAACTAGATATATAATCCGTAAAAATCATGATTTTGCGTGAGTTGAATTCGGAGTGTCACAGTTTTATTCTTTAATAGTTGAAAGGCAAATCTCGTGCATTTTTCATATAAATACCGAGAATTTCAACTATTTTACTACTGCTTACGTGTGAAAATGAAAAAAAGACGAAACTCAAATATATCCTAAAGTTAGGACCATCCTAAGACCATCTTAAGACATCTAAATTGGTGTCCTAAAGTTAGGACAATTCCTGTGATTTTCCTTAGTTGAGACATGTTTGATAAACCCACTTAAGAATAAAATGTGTCCTAAGTTAGTCTTAGGACACGTCCTAATCCTAAGAGAGCTTCGATAAACAGGCCCCTGGTCAACAACTTTAGATGAGAAACTGGGGCCGTGTCAATGAAAGTATCCTAGGACATGTCCTAAGATAGGTCTTATGACATTATTTAGGATGGTTTTAGGACGTGTCTGAGACATGTCTTAGGATGTAAAACAAAGCTGTCTTAGGACTGTCCTAACTACGATGGTCCTAGGACCATCCTAACACATTTATTTAATTGAAAATATATGTAGAGATTTGTATGACGTAGATTGAATTGTATTTTAGAACCTATATGTAAAGAGAAGGAGGATGACTCTAATATAGAAAAACAATTAACGCAAAATAAAAGTTAAAGTTTTTACGGAATACTAATAAATACGTTTTAAATATGATAAAAGATATAAATGAATTTAATACGAAAACAAAAGTAAATGGTCACAAAACTTTGTGATATTCGTGCTGCAATTTTAGTACATAAACTAGTTTTGTCCTTGGGTCCACTCGATTTCATTACATGTATCGAATCAGGATTAGGTAAAAAAGAAGTAATCTTTTCCCCATATTTGAATTATTTAAAATATGTTGCTTATGATGGTAGTATTGTTTAGGCTTCAAAAAAGGCAGCACGAAATAATTTAATATAATACAATTAAATATTTAACAAACATTAAACAATATTTTTTTTTATTAATTTTATCTAATGATAGTTTAATATTGTATTAGTATTTTTAGTATTGAGTTTATGCCATATTTGTTGTTTTTATTACGTTTTAGGACGATGTAACCTTTAGGACTATCCTAAGACACCTAATTGTATATCCTAACTTTAGGACCAAATTTAGGACATATCTTATTTTAGGAGACTTTCGTTAACCCGACTTAGGACCAAGACGTGTCCTAAGACCATCCTAAGACATGTCTTAGTCCTAGGATAGCTTCGTTGACACGGCCCCTGTTTGCCTTTATATTTTTTGTTACAAGTAGTGCTCATGAAAACATCCCCTCGTAAAGAACGGACTACTAGTACCAAATAGAAGCCTCATGATTAACGTATTTACGTTGTTAATGAATTTTGAATAATACTACGAAGGAATATTTCAACGTTACTAGAATGATCGAAAATGTGAGGAGAAATATCTCAGGATTTATATCAAACGAGTATCCGAGTTCTAAAATTGTACTCGAGTACTAGGCCTTCCGAGCGAGTAACCGAGTACTAGAGTGCTTGTTGCCATCCCAACTTTATATGTATAACTAATAAAAATAAAGGACAAATTACATCATTTTAGGCCCAGGAAAAAAAGGTTTTCCATATAATCAATTAACATTACCAAATAATTAAAAAATCCTGTTCGAATCCGATACCAATAGTAATGTCACCTGTCACTGTCTCTGTCAGGTTCAACGATTGATTTGAGATATTTCTATCAACACGGGTCATAATCACACTAGTCTTATATATATATATATAATAAAAGTCTTTGGAGTTTGATATCATTTACATTCAACTTTTTTATCGGATATTTTTTTTTACTATCAATGTTCAAACTCCAATAACCAAGCAAGAACTCTGTCATTATACAGAGATTGACACTACTAAATTCCAATCAATGACCAAAACATAATATGTTTACAACTAGTATCCGATATTTTTTAGAAAACCTGAGGTCGGGTTCAAACTAAAACATTTGAAAGCAGAAAAAAATCTTTATAACCAGCAAGACTTCAATGACAATACTAATACTATATACAAATCTAGACTGAACATAACGAATAAGAACTTGATATCAGTCAGGAACCTGCGGTGGCGTGGCTGTGTTCTATTATAGTGTAATTTAAAAGCCATTTTCTTTAAATCTTATAAAATCCTTTCTACAATTGTTTCTTAGTTTTTGAAAGAAAAGGTGCTAATGTAAATGTATGAAAGCTATAGACTGAGAGAATCATTCCTCGTTTGAAAATTTCTATTGATTACATATTAGGGGGGGCAGGACCTTTATCGGGACATCGGGATCGGGTGTTTTTAAGCTGGGGATTTCGAGATTGACCCTTTCGGGAGCCGGGATTTCTTTTTTCGAATACCGGGATGTCAGGATAAGGATTATTAGATATACAAAACTACTGTATTTTGCACTAAACATATGATATGGGTCGTGGGCTGATACCATGGACCATATGAAAAATGACATGTAATAATCTATTTATCACATATTTTTAAGCAAGAGAAAAACAAATAGCTTACACCAAATTATGTTTGATATTTCTTCAGAAATCAAAAAGATATTTTACGAAAAAAAAAAAAAATGTTTTTAAGCTGGGGATTTAGAGATTGGCCCTTTCGGGATCCGGGATTTCTTTTTTCGAATACCGGGATGTCAGGATAAGGATTATTAGATATACAAAACTACTGTATTTTGCACTAAACATATGATAAATCTAAAAAAAAAAAAAAGCAGGATACGGACCTATCACTTTTTAAGTTCCTTTTAATATTTGTTAACTATGAATTTATAAACGTCTATATCAACTATAAATCTTGTTATTTTTAAACAGAGGAGCGAACAACCTCAAGAAACAACGACACCAATTTCCGAAGTATCAGGAAACAGATTAATTATTATTGATGATGGCTATATATACGAACATGTTACTCATATAATTTCACAAACTTTCTTTTTTATTCATTTTATAAAACTGAATATATAATTTGATTTTTCAATAGTAAGTATATTTTATATTCTTAACTGTATATATATTTTAAATGTCACTGTGTATATGTAAATACTAAATAAAATAACAATAATATATGTAAATACTAAATCAGATAACACAAAAAATATATGTAAATACTAAATCAAATAACAATTTATTCTTAAGAGCGCCATGGGACGATAGAGATGCAGGTTTTGACAAATATATAATGAGTTAATGTCTATTTGATTGAATAATAAGGGAGCTACCATTTGATTTTTATGGGGGGCTAGGATGAAAAATTTTGTCCTACATTTTTTTTTAGCTGTAATCTCTGTCCTGCCTTTTTATTTTTCACTCTGTTCGGTCCTGCCTTTTTTTTTTTTAGTTTATCCTGACTTTTTTTTACCTACATTGTCGTCCTGACTTTTTTTTTATACAAGTGTCTCATCCTGCCTTTTTTTTTTACTCAAAACTCCTGTCCTGCCTATTTTTTTCAAATTTCATCCTAGCCCCCCCATAAAAATCAAATGGTAGCTCCCTAAACATAAAATCCAATTCAGAGAGACGATATTTATAGATTATTACATGGCATTTTCCATATGACCCTGGTATCAGCCCTAGACTCCCATATCAAGCCAGAGGGCTTTAGCCCTAGAGTCCCATATCAAGCCAGAGGGCTTTAGTCCGAGGGCTTGATATGGGTCGTGGGCTGATACCATGGACCATATGAAAAATGACATGTAATAATTTATTTATCACATATTTTTAAGCAAGAGAAAACAAATAGCTTACACCAAATTATGTTTGATATTTCTTCAAAAATCAAAAAGATATTTAACGAAAAAAAATAAAAAATGTATCACTGTGAGTTAAAAAAAGTTCGTATCACAGTAGGTAAACAACGTTTTGTGAAAAGTTTCAAAAATAATTAACAATAAATATATTAATTCTAAGAATTGCAAATATTAAACAACTTTAAAGTGTTACATTACAAATGTTAAAAAATGCTTAAGAAGAATCCTATATCGCTACTCATTCCAGTGTGGCTTCATATATTTTCTAAACTCTTTATGAAGTCAAAATTTTACGAACACTTTTGTGATTTTCACTGTTGATTTCTACTTTTTTCTTCTACAGCAGATTCGTAACATTCTCAATTTCTTTTCATTGTGTTCAACTTGTTTACAAATAGTCTTTGATTGACAGGTTACCGGAAGTTAAACTCGGGGGCTTGATATGGATTCGAGGGCTGATATCGATATCGGCCCCGAGGGCTGATAACCAACCTTCAAGTTGACTTCCGGCTATTATTGGCCATGCAAAAACGTACATATGATATCAGTACAAAATATGTGATAATAATTTGATACATCAGATTATCAATTTGATACATAGAGAATAATACATGGAAAATCCGTATCATGAGCCGTATCATCCCGAGAAACCAATATCAGCCCAAGGGCCTTAAGGCCAGAGGATCCTGACTTTGGACAAGCGCAAAAATGCAGCGGGGTTAAACATGTTTATGAGATCTCAACCCTCCCCCTATGCATTTTTGCGCCTGTCCAAAGTCAGGAGCCTCTGGTATTTGTGAGTCTTGAATTATTTTTAATTTTAGTTTCTTATGTATAATTTGGAGTTTAGTATGGCGTTCATTATCACTGAACTAGTATATATATTATTTAGGGGCCAGCTGAAGGACACCTCCGGGTGCGGAAATTTCTCGCTACATTGAAGACCTATTGGTGACCTTATGGTCGGGTTGTTGTCTCTTTGACACATTCCCCATTTCCTTTCTCAATTTTATATCCTTGTTTTTACAAATAATAATAAATGTGTATCAATAATCAAATTGTCTTGGTTATACCAGATCTCATTTAAATCTAAGTTAAATAACGATTGTTGTAGTTGATAAATCCAACTGCTTCTAATATTACAGAAATTATACAGTTATTCCTTGTAGCAGTTTTAAGAATACAGTTGCTTCTGGATAATAATTTTAACAAGTACTTCACTATTTTGTACATTCTAAAATATATCAGAGGATATCTACACAATTCAAAATAAACCATAACACTTGTTGTGCACTGTTTGACACCTAAAATGTTTATGCAAAAAACAAGTTGTATTTTTTCAATACTTTGAGCTTTATAGAAGCCTCATAGTTTACAACATTAACATAAAATACTACTAATGTAAGCATCAAATAAATTCAAATATGTAAAAACAGCACGACTCCGGGTGCGGGAATTTCTCGCTACATTGAAGACCTGTTCGTGACCTTCTGCTGTTGTTTTTTCTATGGTCGGATTGTTGTCTCTTTGGCACATTCCCCATTTCCATTCTCAATTTTAAATACAATGACAAAACCTTCGACTTTAAACCAAATACAGTTTTTCTACTTTGCTAAGCTAAATGTGTTTGAGCTCTAGCAAATTTACTGTTAAAATGTTTTTCAATTATTGGGTCTGAGACTTTCCTGATGAAGGTAAACACAGAAAAGTGACTTCAAAATTGTTATTTTCGTGTTTAGTTAAACAACTTTTAGTGACCATGCACCATCAATATTTTCAGATAAAGAAAATGGCACGTGAAGCATGCAATAGTCAGTTTAAAAACTTGGCCAAAGTCTATGAACAAGATGTGGCCGAAAGTATAAAGAAATACGAAGTACTGAAAGATTTAGATTTGTTTGTCCTAGACAACTCAATAAGAGAGAGCACAGTAGGCCAGCTTAGAGGTCACACCATTGAAAACAAGTGGAAAGTTTATGACGAAGTTAAAAAATGTGGATTTAAGCATACAATAGTTGCCTCCTTCAACCACAGCACTCGTGTAGATGATGTCTTTATCAAACAACTCATTGACAAAGGAGAGGATCGTACAGGCCTTTGGGCTTTCTCAGAAATAACTGAAGGTCAGTTACTTATGATAACATTAGATGTATGTTTCATTGTAATACGTTATTCTGACTGGCTAAGTGCACATCACATGTTATTCCTTAAGCAATTGCATGACTCAATAAAACTTATCATTTATTATTACACGAGGTCCCAAAATAAGTGCACAGGCAAATTAAATTTTACAAAATCGTGTTTTCATGATCCTAGCTAAAAAATGCAATTATAAGTATTGAATGCTTCTTTTTGCAACTTCATAAGTTTGTAAAAGCGTTGACCGTGCGCATATTTTTAGAATAAAGCGCTTTCGCGCTTCATACGAACTGTACTTCGGTCAACGCTTTTACACCCAAATGAAGTTACAAAAAGAAGCATTCAATTCTTAAATAAAGTCATTGTTCTGAATATGTATTTAAAAAAAAATAAAGTTTAACAACCACCAGGCATTCAATGTAAAATACGAAAAGAGATATCACGTAGCAATTAAAAAAAAAACATAAGTCAATGGATAAAAAAGACGGACAGAGAGACCATGCTCAGAAATATTTATTACAAGAAAAACACCTGTCCTTAGTCAGGAATCTGATGTACAGTATTTATCGTCTGTTTAATTTATGTAGTTTATATGTGTTTCTCGTTTCTCGTTTCTATATAGTTTGGACCGTTGTTTTTCCCGTTTGAATGGTTTTACATTAGTAATTTGTGCGGCCCTTTATAGTTTGCTGTTCGGTGTGAGCCAAAGCTCCGTGTTGGAGACCGTACCTGGACCTATGATGGATTACTTTAATTTATAAATTGTTATTTGGATGGAGAGTTGTCTCATTGACACTCATGTCACATCTTCCTATATCTAAAGACAACCCACACAATACGAGATGAACTCAGTGCCACAGAAAGATCAGTAGCTTTGTCTATAAGTCTCGTAAACCCTAACTTAAAATTTTTTGGTAAACATTTTTTTAAATTGTTCTTGAGCCAGTTTGACAAAGTGAACATCTATTATATATTTATCACTGTCACTTTATTCAAAAGTCAGATCAAGTAACAAGGTCAAAATCAGGAACATGCTGATTCAATTATAACATCTTTATGACTATTTTGGCTTTATAACTATTTTGATTTGAGCGTCACTGATGAGTCGTATGTAGAAGAAACGCGCGTCTGACGTATTAAATTATAATCCCGGTACCTTTGAAAACTATGACATTGTTTATGCCTTTTTCAGCAATAAAGAAGAAAGTTCCTGACACTGAAAGCATTCCTGTAGGTCTAAGGAAAATGAAAGAAGCTGGTCTGTATAACGTTATCTTCGAAATCGATCTTGGAGATTCTACGTATGATTTTGACAGATTCACAATAAAAGAGATGTGCGCATTGCTTAAAAAATGGGTAGACTGGGTTTTTAAAAATTTGAGTACAGAGGCAAAAGTATTCGTAAGTTTCAGAGACCTCCCAGATGCTATGCCAACTGATTCCGAAAGAGTTTTTGAAGTAACTGATTTCCTATGTAAACTACCATTGTTTGGTCTGATGTTTGAGGAACCAAGAGGGCAATCACTTCCAGAGGAATGTGGCGCATGGGCAAAACATATAAGAAAGGTCATGAATGCCAATAATTTCAAAGGTCATCTCTTGGTGCATGTTCACGAGAAATTTGGTTACTGTAATGCTGTAGCTTTGCAGGTATGCCATTACAATAAAAGTTATATGTCTTTAATTATCATAATTTATATCTCACTGATTAGTTGTTTAAAAATCATCCAAACCTGATCTCGGTGATAAAGTGGTAAACAAATGCCTTTTGACCAAATCATCTTAAATTTGTTGCCTTTTTACAAAAAGAAAGTAGAGCAAGAGAATTAAATTGTAGTGCAAAATGTCGTTCAAAACACTTTTAAAACAGCCGTTAAATAATATGAAAAGGTTTTTTTTTTTATTTTGATGTATTGTTATTCAAATGCAAAAAAAATAAGAGAGGCGAAAGAGGCATTAAAACTCACAAGTCGAAATAATATAACAACGCCATGGCTTCAAACATTATTCACCCTTATTATTATTTAACATGTAGGCTAAATTGATTTGAGGATTATATGCCCATGTGTTGTTTCACTGCGTAACATAGGAAAATCATTATTAGCACTGATTGGCAGTTCTAATAATGATTTTCCTAAGTATATAAATAAAGAGATTAATATAAAAAAAAGCATAAACATGACATTTATCAGATCTTAAGGAACTTCCGGGAACAATAAACGCTACCCAAAATATTTATGGACGAACAAGTGAGTAATATATATATTCAAAGAGTTATCATGGAACTAATTGTTATTAAGATAGTGCGTTTTCTGTTAAATTCTTGTTTTAGGTTTATACAAAATCATGTTTTTCATGAAATGAAGTTTCTTTAAGTTATGTATGAAGGCAATGTATACAACAAGAGATGTCTATTTTTTTTTTAAATTACTGTTTTTGAAAATTTTAGACTTTAAAAATTTCATATTAAACAGCCTTGGAAAAATAGTCATCGATATTAGGTTATTATATTTGTAAACAAAATTGAGTGTTTTATTCCATATTTAGGTACTTATGGATGGAGCAGATGGAATTTGGGCTAGTGTAATAAAAGAAGGCGCTGCCATGGGAAATGCGCCATCTATAGTTACAATACTTAATATGATTAGAATGGGAAACAAAAGAGTGCTGAAAAAGTTTAATTGCACATACCTGAGAAAAGCAGCAATTAACATGACCAGAATCACCACTGGAGTTGATCCCCACATCAAACAGCCTGTTTATGGTGCACGTGCTCTCGACTTCGTTTTTGATTTAAATGCTGAAGAATTTGATTTTGCCGAATTTTTCGAGGAACAAGCTCCTATTCGAATAACCACTCTTTCATCAGCGAAAATGGTCCAAACTAAGTTAGTCAATTATTTTGGCGAGAACGAAGACTTTACTATAGAGCGAGCCAATCTTATGAAGGAAGTCATGCTAGAAGATTTACGAGCGAACAGGTTTGTTTACATTTTCTATGAAGTATACAACACAGGTTGAAAGCAACTACTTCAAAAGTAAGTGCAAATGTGTTTGATACTGAAGATACATTTATCTCATCCGACAGACGATGTTGTTTTTTCTTAGGCCGCATTTCTTTCTAACCAACTTTTTGTAAATGTTGTGTCGCGTTTGTTGTTGTTTTCTAAACGCTACAAAAGTAGAAACAAATACATCGTTTAATAAGTCTTTACAGACCCTGTTTGAACTTTCAATAATGCATGCACATGTTGTTGGTAAACAGACTTTTTACAAACGTAGAAACAAATACTTCGTTTAATCAGGTTGAAGTAAGAAACAAATTTAGCGTTTGTACTAACAATCGACAGACGACAAAGTGCAGACGCACTTTTATGGTTTGCATAGTTTGTCAAAGTTTATGTAAAATTTGCAAACGTATGTTTGAAAGAAATGATCAAAACATGTGCGCGCTTAGCCGTTTGCATCGTTTGTGTTAGAAAAAAATGCACCCTTAGTATCATACATTCATTTCATATCTAGACTTGAAAATCTAGTGCTTGAAATTGTAACATGTTAAATTACTATGTGGAATGTACAGTAAAGTTGTGACCTGAAAGGTCTTTAGATTTTGTATGTGTATATTTTTTTCCAATTTTATTTATCAATTTGCAGCAAAGAGTTTGATTTTTTTTATTTTAGTTTCACAAGCTTGATTTAAATGCATAAAATCATCTCGATGAACAATGAATGTAACATATCGTGTTTTTATAAATAAAAATAGGGAGATGCGATATGATTGCCAATGTGTTAACTACCCATCAAATGTTAAATTCTAATAACACAATTTAAATTAAGAAAATATTTTCTTTAAAATTTACGATTAGTCGATTACTGTTTATAAATAATTTTTAATCAATATCTTCACCGGCATTGTTTTACTTATATTTCATGAAAAGGAGGGATTTTTCTATAATTCTCTTTTTCATCCCTTTATCCGCTATAGAGTCTTTGTAAAAGCTTTGTTTTGAAAACCTATTGGTTTAAATTTGAAACCCTTTTCCTTGTTTTCTTTTCATTGCACAATTGTAATCGACTTCACCATAGTTATAATTTTATGTACAATTTTATCAAAGCAAATAAATCCCAGAAATATAACCACTTTAATTAAAAAAGTTAAATAAATTAAAATTACGTTCGAAATGAAAAGTTACACGGTATAAATAAACCGCGAACACTGCTTCTGGACACCACCGAAAAAGACAAATTAATGTTCGGGATAGTCCTTTTTTTATATTTCATTTTTTTTTTCTATTTTCACAAGTACACTGACATGTTTTTATAATATTTAGGAAAGAAGAGTATATGAGTAAATGTGGGTTAGCTGTTTTGTTCGACCGAGCTGGGGGAAAACTCACAGATGAAATAAGAGACGAAATCGCCAACGATCCAATGAAGACACCACATGGACAAAACCTACTTGAGGAAATCCGTGAAAGATGGGACGAATGGGACCTGAAAGATAAAGTTCAAGGTGATAACCTCCTGGATTTCGACTCCTTCTACAATGGTTTCATGGCCCCTTATTTTGCCTGTTACAGATGTAACGATACTAAAAAAGCGTTGCAGGCCCTCGATATGGATAGCGACAACTCCGTTGATTGGTCGGAATTCTGCGTCTTTTTGAAATGGGCAATGAAGCAATATCCTAAAACAATTCTTACTGCAGATGATTTACTCGAAGTGGCTTTCCGAAAAGGGTTAATTCCTTGTATGAGAGATGAAATGGTTGGCAAAAAGTAAAAACGAAAACAATATTATATCTTTAAACCAACAGCAACTTATATTTGTAATAAACCGCGTATATATCCATACAATGCATCTGCTTTCAACTGCTAATAGTATATTGATGTCTATTATGTGTACACAAATGTGATTATTTTAACAATGTAGAGATATAACATGCATCTGTTTATGGTGAGAAAACTGTTTGTTATTTAAAGAATATATCAGAAAAATATATGCAAAAAGTGAATTTGACATCCTAAATAAACAAATTAATGTAACCAATTGTTCGCATGGAGACATTTCTGCAATAGTTTTATTGTATTTAGATTTGCATATTTAATATATTACCTTAATTTTGAATAAAGATGATGTGTATTTCGTTTGTTCTGCCAATACGGTATTGAATTTCAAAAAATGAAACAAAGTAAAGGTTTTTTGTTGCACATCAGTACGTGTTTCTGTTAGTTCTTTGCTATAGTTGGTGTGTTTACCTTGATGTTTTAGTTTGTAACCCGGATTTATTTTATCTCAATCGATTTATGACTGTCGAACAGCGGTATACTACTGTTGCATTTTTTTAACGAGCTTGTTACATATGTACTCGTACAGATGTCACTTGTTTAGACGTACTTATATTTTTTTGTGAGACTGAATCTAACGATCATTTAGAATAGACACTTTATCTAATCTTCAACTTCGTACTTTATTTGGCCTTTTTAACTTTTTTGGATTCGAGCGTCACTGATGAGTCTTTTGTAGACGAAACGCGCGTCTGGCGTATATATTAAATTTAGTCCTGGTATCTATGATGAGTTTATCTACAGTCTATCCCATCTTCCTGCTACATACATCATACATCTATATTCTACTGACGATGAAAGGTAACCCTAGGGTACATAGAAAACATTTTTTTTTCTGCCAAGATTTCAGGTTAATTACTAAATTAAACGATACTTACCTTGGTTAATGTTGAAGTTTAATTTGAATTATATGTAGTGATAGAATAACTGACGTGATTAGTAGAGAAGCACTGCACAACAGCAACCTCAGTTTTTAAATGTACATTTGTTTGATGATGAAAGCCAAATGGGTCTCTTGCAATACCATAAGCCGTAAACAACACAGATGTAGGAAGGGTGGCGGCATCTGATCACTTCAGGTGGGGACACCTGTTACAACACGATCAAATGGGGACTTCTTTCGTGTTGGTTTTGTGTTTAGTTTGATATCAGATTTGCTTACAAAAGAACTTAGGGAGCTACCATTTGATTTTTAGGGGGGGGGGGGGGGGGGGCTAGGATGAAATTTGAAAAAAATAGGCAGGACAGGAGTTTTGAGTTAAAAAAAAAGGCAGGATGAGACACTTGCAAAAAAAAAAAGTCAGGATATACAAAAAAAAAAGGCAGGACCGAACAAGAGTGAAAAATAAAAATGCAGGACAGAGATTACAGCTAAAAAAAAATGCAGGACAAAATTTTTCATCCCAGTCCCCCCCTCCCCCCACCCCATAAAAATCAAATGGTAGCTCCCTTATTATAATTGCATGTAACAGTTGGTAGCTGAATAATGTCCTTTAGATGACATAAATTCAGTGAACTAAATGGGGACACACAAACTATACACAAATGTATGATATCAGCTATTGATTTTTGAGACCTAAATTGACATACATTTAACGCAGACCCCGAAGAGGACTCCAATACACAATTTCATTTGCTCAATATTAAAACAGAGTAACAGGAGATAATTACAAATAAAGCAAAAACTTGTTTATATACCTGTTATTTGTAATTTTATGATTGCAGGATCAAAACATATGTTATACACTTTATGTTTGAAGTTTTGTTGGGTTTTTGTTACAAAATTCATACTTACAAAAATGTACCTCTTACACTCATGCCTCAACAGCTTATTTCCTATCATAACCAAGATAATAAACACCTCAATGGCAGAATCGCATTTTCCAGCATTTAACAAGGAAGCAGTTTTAATACCTTTTGTTGAAAAAACACGGTTTTGACGTTGATAAGTTAAAAAAAAACTATTGTCCCGCTCAGAACTTGCCTTTTATGGCAAAAATCTGGTTAAAGGTGAATGAAACTCGGTTCGAATAGCATCTTGAAGCAAACTCACTTTTCGACAACATGCATGCAGCATATCGTGTCTGTCATTCAAAAGAAAGAGCTCTACTTAGATATAGCATTGGAACTTGATAATAAGTTAATAACAGTTGTGCGGTACTTGTTATGCTCGATCTATCCGCTGCATTCAACATATCGACCACCCATCCAACATCAATCAGTGAGAATACTCTTACGGCATAACAGGCTCAGCGCTGTCATGAATGAGATCATATCTTGGTAGTCAAACTCAACGTGTTGCAATTAGCTCCATATTGTCAGATATAATCAACAATAAGGTAGATCATAGGTATATGTTCCTAAAGATAGAATTTTCTTATACTTTTCCAAAATGAAGATTTTACTATGCTCTTTTCAAAAATATAATAAAACAGATAGGTCACCGTGCTATTTTTCAACCTATGAATCGTTGAAAATTGCCTACATTTGCTTAGAATGATCATGAACAAACACATTTTAGTGCATAAAAAGAAATCTATAAATAGAATTTATAAATAAATTGTGAGAAGATAGGTTTTATAATATACTTTGAAAATATAAAAATAAAAACGGTGTCACCGAAATGGGGGTTTTTTTTTTGCTACAAGTAAAACTTAAAAAATCCCTATGAGTCCAGTATTATTTTTTTTTACTAAAAGAGTTATCTCGCCTCACATGGCTCAGTTGAACAACTTGATTCTAAAACACAAATGTTTGGTATTTGTTTAAATATTTTGGATAATGCAATAAATAAGCAAGTTTTCTTCATATAAATATACAGTCTAACCAATACAACTGCACATCTGTCTAAACATTTGCTGATTTGGGCAAATAACTAGACTGATTGTGTACTGCGATAATCTTAGATGGCGGTATATACCATGAATCTACCTTAAATATTGCGTTCCGCAAGGTTCGGTATTGGGACCACGCTTGTATTGTATTTTTACAAAACCGATCAGTAAAATATGTCTGCGACACAACTTAAGCTATCATGGGTATGCTGGTGACACCCAGGTCTACCTAGTTACAAAACCACTCGATATTTGGGACAACATATTGTCACGTTTAGAGACTTGTTTTGTTGACATAAGTAAATGGATGTGCTTAAACATGCTGAAACTGAACCAAGACAAAATGGAACTGATATTATTTACACCAAAAACTCGTGTGAAGGAATTTTCGACTTGTCATCTATCATTTGATGGATCAATAGTAAGCAATGTACCTGTGGTCAAAAACCTTGATGTTTATATTGATACAACATTAAGCATGGAAAAGCAAGTCAAATCCGTCACAAAGTCGTGCTACTTCCAAATTCGAAACATTAGT
The DNA here is from genome assembly GCF_965363235.1 of Mytilus galloprovincialis. Taxonomy (NCBI): domain Eukaryota; kingdom Metazoa; phylum Mollusca; class Bivalvia; order Mytilida; family Mytilidae; genus Mytilus; species Mytilus galloprovincialis. The sequence continues at coordinate 21,927,496 of NC_134846.1, forward strand.
CGAATTCGGCGATATATCACCGAGGGTGTCTGTAAAACTTAGTCTTGTCATGTCCCTAGACTACGGAAACGCTAGGTGCTATATATAGCGAAAACTAGCATTCCCCGGCCATTGACAGCGTTATTTTTGTGAAGCCCAGGTGGTCGTGTGGTCTAGCGGGTCGGATACAGTGCAGGCGATTTGGTGTCACGATATCTCAGTAGCATAAGTTCGAATACCGGAGAGGGAAGAATAAAAAATTTGCGAAAGCAAATTTACAGATCTTACATTGTTGGGTTGATATTTAGACGAGTTGTATATACATATATTGTAAATAATACAAGTATAAAGCTTTCAGTAGATATCATGAGATAAATAGTAAAAACACGACTGATTTCAAAAATAAAACCATTCACAATGCCATTGTAGGTTTATTTTTTGTAAATATAGACAATTCCAATTCCTGTTCCACTTTTTGCTATGAAGGTTCGTAAAACAAACTCCTAGAATTAAAAACTCATATCTCGCACCTTCTACGTTTTCAAAGATAAGAAGCTGTGATAAAGAGCTGTGCGGCATATTTTCAATATCTATGTGCCTCGAACTTCTCAGAGTTTAAACTTATATACTTAAATTCTCACCCTTCACTTTGGGTATTCTTCATCATTCAATTTGGCATTGATGCATGTGTATCTATACTGGTAACATTTTCAAGTTATATCTCTATGAGATGAAACATAGAGATCATTTTCATAAAATAACACACAGGTAGGTGACTGATAGAGCAGATTGTTACCCCGAGAAAACATTGTCATCGAAAGAATCCAAGGTTGACAACTCTTTTTCGAGGGGTACCAATCTGTTCTATCACCCTTTCAGCTATGTGTCATTTAATTTATTATACTGAATGTCCTATCATTATTGTCTTTTACCGATGAAATTTATTTAAGGAATGACTGTAATTTTTTTATGTCTATGAAGAAATAACATAAAAAATTTGGTGCACACTGAATAACGCGCGTAGCGGGTTATGTAACAGTGTGCACCACATTTTTTATGTTATTTCGAATAGACAGAAAAAATATTACAGTCATTTCTTATAATTTAATTCTAAATTCCATTTTAAACCGTAGAAAACCATGAAAAAACGTTGATGACGTCACGGTCACATGACTAAATTATGTCTATGGGCTCATAACAAAATAACGTCAGCCAATCAGAAGACGTGTTACATCCAAAATTAAATTATTCAAAATTATTTTCTATGACGTCACGTACATAACAACGTTACGGGTATTAGAAAAACATATTTTTTTTTCATTTTGACAGATAAAAATCATAAAATCTGAGCAATATCGTAGAACCTAAGCATTGACTTTAATCACTTTATAAATGTAAATTCAGTCCATTGTCCTTTAGATTATTAATTTTGAATTGTCTGGACGAGAGGGTCATAAGTGCTATCATATGCTATCAATAGATTATTAGAAGTTTCTACTCACAGGTATCGTAAAATGTTAGCCGCGAAAATCAATATGAACCTGTTTGGCGTTTGAGTCGCGTGAAATTAGCAAAAAAGGCCTCCATATTAGATGTTTATCTATTATAACACAGTTAATCGCTTTACGTAAGTAGCTTGATGACGACTTCATACACATTATGACGTCAGTGATCACTTAAGTTTCGTCCTGTAAAGATGTCATTCCGTTAGAAGTTGCTTCCCAATCTATCAAAGCTTCTTATTTGTTGGCTGATATGAGAAGTGTTTGGAAAAATATGATGAGAATTTATGTTGTTTTGAAATAGATCAAGAAAAAAAATAATTGATTTAGATAAAATAGAAACCAACATTTTGCAACAAATTGCTAATATAAAGATCAGAATAGTAGAAAGACGCCTACTTTATAAAAAAAAGTTATCGTTAATTGTTTAAACTGCACAGGCAGTCTTTGAAAATATATATATTAACGAAAACGATAGTTCTCTATTGATAAAATTGAGAATGGAAATGGGGAATGTGTCAATTAGACAACAGCCCGACCATAGAACAAACAACAGCAGAAGGTTACCAACAGGTCTTAAATGCAGAGAGAAATTCCCGCACCCGGAGGCGTCCTTCAGCTGGCCCCCAAACAAATAAAAATACTAGTTCAGTGATAATGAACGTCATGCTAAACTCCAAATTGTAAAACTAAAATGTAGACTAAAGTGTAGACTAAAATTAAAAATAATACAACACTAACAAAGACCAGAGGCTCCTGACTTGGGACAGGCGGGAAAATGCGGCGGGGTTAAACATGTTTATGAGATCTCAAACCTCCCCTTATACCTCTAGCCAATGTAGAAAAGTAAAACAATATATATGTGATACGAGCAGATCGGTGTGCTTGATAACTTAGTGTGAAATAATAAGCATATTTTGGGATATTGGAACATAGATACTAAGGACTTTTTGGAACACTCAGAAAATTTGCGACTTGAAAGATCTCTCGATTTATGCTGAGTTCACACGTAATTTGAATTCGATTCGCATTAACTAATTCGAATTACAAATGTAGTTTAATTCGCATTCGAAACGTTTTACGTCCTAACGTCAATTCGAATTAAAACTGAAGAGTGTGTGAACGAGATTAGCGAATTCGATTCGCATTCGATTCGAATTCAATTCGAATTAAATGTCCGTGTGAACGAGGCATAAATATGTACAGGATTTGTTTCATATTTTTTTTATGAATATGCAGCAAAGATTGGCAGTTTTTAAATTACAATTTCGCAAGCTTTGTATATTCCGAAGGCATACTGAATGTTTTACGGAGGGGACCAACCTACTTTGTCAGGAACTTTGAGTAAAATATATATTTATCAGTCTAGTAAAATATAAGAAGGAACACAATACCAATTTAATTTTTAATAATTCTTTGATATGAAACATTACCTGATGACAGCGTTGCTTTGTTTATATTGATTATGACGTCATAACATAAATAACGCCATAACTAAAATCTCAAATTACAGAACCAAAATCGGAAACGTTACGGCATTTCCGTGTCTTTTTCAACATTTTGAAGTTGAAATATGTTTGAATTGAAAAAAAAAAAAAAAAATTAGAGCAGCTGTTGAATATGTAAAACCAGATTTAATATGTGGCACTGAATCATGGCTAAAAGGCATAAAACCGGGTAGGGACCCAGAGAAAAACTGTATAAAATCTTGTGAAGTTTTCCCAGATAAATACATATTTCACCGTAATGACCGAGACTCCCTTGGAGGAGGCGTTTTCACAGGTATTAAATCAAACTTGGTATCAGATGAAAAAGTCGAACTTGTCACTGAATGTGAAATTGTATGGACAAAAGTTAAACTAAAGAGTATGAAGGACTTATACTTGGCATCATTTTATATGCCACACCGTAATATGAAAGACATCGTCCAACTTAAAGAGTCAATAAACAAACTTGCTGACGGTAATAAATATAAACAAATGATCATAGCAGGGGACTTCAACTGCCCTGACATTGATTGGGACACCCTCATAGTTAAGCCAGGGGCACAAGACCGTGAAGTACAACAAGCACTTTTAGAAACCTCCATAGATCTTGGGCTTACTCAAGTACAAAGAGAACCAACTAGATACAATAACTTACTAGACCTTGTTTTAACTAATAATCCATCATTATGTAAATCTTCAACCAGCATCCCTGGTATTAGTGATCATGCCATGGTAGTCACAGACTTTGACATAATTCCACACTATATCAAACAGTCAAAGCGTGAAAAATACATGTTCAACAAAGCCGACTGGGACTCAATCTACAAAGAAATGGAACAACTTTCAACAACTATGGAATCTCAAATCGCCACTCCAGTAGAGGAACTATGGTCAACCTTCACCACCACTGTATTCACAATTATTGACAAATACACCCCGTCAAAGGTATGCACATCTAGAAAATCGTTGCCATGGCTTAACAGAAATCTAAGCCGGATGTTAAAACGCAAAATAAGACTATATAAGCATGCTAAAAGATCTAAACAGTGGAATGACTACAAGAGCTTCCAAAAAAAGTACAAAAAAGAATTTAAGAAAGCAGAGATCAATTATATCAACAACACCATTTACCAAGGTCTACAAGAAAACAACACAAAACCATTCTGGCGTTATGTTAAATCCAGACGACAGGAAAACATTGGCATACCAGCAATGAAACAGAATGGGGCACTTGTAAACGACAAGAAGGAGAAAGCTAATATTCTTGAAACCAATTTGAATCAGTTTTTACAAAAGACACTCTAAATGCAACACCAAAGATAGATAAGAAAGTTGGCAAATCAATACCACCGCTAAAAATAACAACAGATGGAGTCGAAAAACTCTTGAAGAATATAAAGCCATTTAAAACCATTGGACCAGACAATTTACCAAACATTGTCCTGAAAAACTGCTCTCAACAACTAGCACCTGGGCTGCGACACATCTTCCAGCAATCCATAAACTCTGACACTCTACCTACTAATTGGTTAAATGCAAATATCACACCTGTATTTAAAATATGAAATATAAACACACCAGAGAATTATAGACCTGTTTCTCTTACCTGCGTTTCCTGTAAGCTGCTTGAGCATATTATATGTAAACACATTCTGACACACCTTGAAAGGAACAACATACTCACATCACTCCAGCATGGCTTCCGTTCAGGGTTTTCCTGTGAAACACTGCTTCTAACAACGATGAACGATTTATTCCAACTTCATGACAAAGGCCTGCAGACAGATATAGTAATACTCGATTTCTCTAAAGCCTTCGATACGGACCCACACAAAAGACTGTTAGCCAAACTTGAAAGTTATGGTATTGATGGTCCAATACTAGATTGGCTCAACATGTTTCTGACACAACGATCTATGAGAGTCTTGGTAGATGGCGAAAATTCTGACTCGGTAGGTGTAGCATCAGGAGTACCTCAAGGCACGGTATTAGGTTCGGTGCTGTTCCTATGTCACATTAATGACTTACCTGAAACTGTCAAATCTCAAGTCAGACTATTCGCAGATGATTGCCTACTATATAGGAAAGTCCAAACTCAACAGGACCACCAACTACTACAAAACGACCTTGTATCGTTGGAAGAATGGGCCAAAAAATGGGGTATGAGATTTAATGCCAAAAAATGTTACGTGATGAGCGTCAACAACAAATCATCTCATTTTTATAAACTGGACAATCACATCCTGCAACAGGTACAACAAAATCCGTAGCTCGGTGTAATAATCTCAGATGATCTGATGTGGGGCGCCCACATCGCCAAAACCGTGAAGAAAGCCAATTCCACTCTAGGCTTCTTGCGACGAAACCTCCGCCACTGTCCTAAGGATTGCAGGAAACAGGCGTATATAGGACTTATCCGGTCACTTCTAGAATATGCGTCCATACTCTGGGACCCTTACTTAATCAAGGACATTAATGCACTTGAACGAGTACAGAGACAAGCAGTGCGTTTCATCAGTGGGGATTACACAAGCAGAGAGGAAGGTAGTATAAGGAGACTTATGAATGAACTAAAACTTCCAACACTGGAAAACAGACGTCGTCACAGTAGACTAACTTTTCTCTACAAGGTGGCCGGGGAGTTGGTACCAGCTATACCACAAGACTCAGTATTAGTCAAAGAGAGACCAAAACGACAAATTAAATCAAAACAATTTAGTGACTATAAAACAACAAACATTGTAGACAAATTTGCTCAAAACAACAGCCGGTGCTTCAAAATTCCACCTAGCAAATCCGAGCAATACAAACAGTCATTCTTTGTAAGAACCATACCCGAATGGAATAGACTACCAGACAATCTCGTGTGTGCTAAGACAATTGAGAGCTTCAAAACTTCGGTTGCTCTCACAACGTTGGGCTAATTTTCCAGCGCCTCTCTCCCGTTGCCACTGATGCCATATACTGGCCCTGCAACGTACTTATTCAGATTCAGAATTATAAAGACTTGGTCCCCTTTCACCGGTAATGCCTGCCTCATATTAAACAGTTTAACATATAATTTCTTTAAAATTTACAATGATTATCTAGAAATAACTGTTGACCAGTATCGACGCCAGTATTGTTTTATTATTGACTTTCTCGACCTCATCATAAGAAAAGTGAAATTTCTTCTGTACAACGTTTTAGTTTCCTGGATACTGGAACATAATCATCTCTTTCTCGTACATTTTTTTGTGTACAGTTTCCCATGTTAAACTAATATATAATAATTCAGAAAGAACAATTATTCTGGTTTATTACAATTGAACTCATGTTCCCATTTTTTTTTTTTTTTTTTTTTTTTTTTTGGAATATCGTCATTGGATCGCAAAATCGTTCAAAACATGAAATACATGTACGTTAAAGTGAAGAAATTTGGTTTACGCATAATATTAACTTGATGTACATGTATTTACGGGATCATTTATTTGCGAAATACCTTTTATTTTCGATAATGTGATGTAACAGTGATACTCTTTTGTTCTAAAAATAAATAATTTTGTAGACAATAAATTTCACTAGTCCCCCCTTAAAAGTGAAAAAAAACGTTAGAAATACAATGTAGTAGGTTGCCGAATAGCGGTAAAACACCGAACAATCAAAAATGTCAAAATTCTTATTTACATGATATAAAAAAAAAGGAGCAAAACTTTTTTTTTTCAGATTATCATGTTTAGAGACTTGTGTTCATGTTCAATTGCATTTGCCAAAAGATTGTATCATCGATGATGTTGACAATCGGTTATATTTTTTTAATACTGGATATACACCAAAGGCGAGCAACAGGTTATTGAATGTGTAGCATTAACAGAAGATGCTTGATTTAGAAATACTTATAAATGCGAATTTTCAAATGCATTTTAAAAGCTGTACTATACATATTTGTTTTCTTCTAAGTTATGAGTAATCAATGTTATGGTTTTTATTCATCTCTTAAAAGTACTTCAAAAGTAAAATAATTAAAATTCAATATATTTTTCTTTAAATTCAGATGTTATCATGGTTATATTGATCTAAAAAAAGAAGAAGACTTAGTGGTATGATTGCAAATGAGACAACTCTCCGCATGATCGTTAATTTAACATTTTGCGTAGGAATACATTTAAATATAAAAAAAATCTCTAATTATTTTCTTACATGTTTCAGTCTAACGTACTCTAATCCTATGGACTTTTTCAATAATGTATACATATGTTTTTTATTGCATAATAAGTATATCAAATTATTCCCAAGAGTTAAACTTAATATAAATTATAAGCCTTGTACTTTTGATAAATATTGTATCTATATTTCCTGATTTTTAGATTGTAAAAATGAAAGAACAAATTTTCTGACGAAATTCATTATAGATTTTTCGACGTTATACACTGCTTTAACACCTAATCTGATTTGAAAAAAATAATGAGATTATTTCATTGTGCAACTTCTCGATTTACAGTGGAGTCATGCAGGCATATTTATGCATGATAATCGGTTTACAATTCTTTAACTCTCTGTCAATAAACTGTGTATTATTATATCTTACATAACTTCTGCTATGCGAATATGGTCCATTTTTTTAACACAACTTTATAGGTTTAAAATACAAAGGTGTAAATAAAATAAACGATTGTTATGATTTATCATTCAGTTCCATGCTGTCCACTATTTAATATTGTAATATTTGAAATACATATTTGGACGATAATGTTCCTCTTTAGTGCTTACATTTGACAATTTGCGCGGTTTGTTAGAATGTTTTCTTTGAAAGCTGACTAAAGGGGGACAATACACTACAGGGAGATAAATCAGTTAAAATTAGATGAACGTTTGAATCACGTTGAATCACGTTCTATTGTTAAGTAAATATCAAGCTTCTCTAAGATCAAAATTAGTATTTGTCAAATTGCTGCTAGTATATATCCAATGACTTTTCCCGAACAGACCAGACATATCATGACGTTGCTAAACAGGTGACATACATGTACAACATATACATATTTACCACGCGTGTCACTTTCAGTGGAGAAGATTTTTGTAAAAATTTACAAAAATTAGTTAAAATATGCTACAATTAACGGACAATTACTTCTCAAGGGGTGAATTGACCATTAAGGTCATGTTGACTTATTTGTAAATTTTACTTTGCTGTATATTATTGGTGTTTACAGATTTGTATATATTCTTATTTAAAGGCCAATTTATGGCCAGGTGAGCTATAAATATGTATGAAATTTATATTATAAGTCATAAACAGGTCTCGTTATACTTTCCTAAAAAGAACAATTTTATTCGTTATATAAAAACACCAAGCTCATCTATTGTTTGAAACTTGTTGGATAAACACGAGTTGGATATGAATTTTTCAAATGTCGGAGAATCTTGACTAATTGAGCTATAAATTATTAATTTTAGACTTTTATATTTTGATAAAATTGATAATGTAAATGGGGAATGTGTAAAAGAGACAACAACCCGACCTGGCATAGAACAGACAACAGAAGAAGGTCACACACAGGTCTTCAATGCAGCGAGATATTCCCGCTACCGGAGGCGTTCTTCAGCTGGCCCCTAAACAAATATATATACTAGATCAGTTCAGCGAACGACATACTAGACTCCAAATTGTACACAAGAAACTAAAATTAAAAATAATACAAGACTAAGAATGACCAGAGGCCCCTGACGTGGGACAGGCGCAAAAATGTGGCGGGGTTAAACATGTTTATGAGATCTCAACCCTCCCCTATACCTCTAGCCAATGTAGAAAAGTAAACGCACAACAATACGCACATTAAAATTCAATTCAAAAGAAGTCCGATTCTGATGTCAGAAGATGTAACCAAAGAAAATGTTTTACATTGTTATAAAGAAATTTGAGTTAAATCGGTGAACACGAATTTGACAGCAAGTGTCCCTTTCAATAAGAATAATTCAATTGAATTAAAGTGCATATATACCCGGAATCATCAGCAGATTTTATATAAAAAAAATAACTCAGTTTGTCCATGCAAACGTAATTTTCTACCCACGTTCAGATTATATCTTGCATCAAAATACCATGTGGTAAACCACAAAATAACCGAAAACCTAGAAAGTACATAATATATGTGCGTTTTGTTTTATAGAAATGCAATTTCTTGTCCCAGCCACCTTTGTTTATTTTATATCATATATGCGTAAATACAGTTCTTAGTTTTGCATATTTGACAAATAGCCTGCTGTTTAATCAATTATCGCGCAACTTGATGCGCAAACTTTATCGAATACCCTTTATCACACCCTGATACCCTTTATCGCATACCCATTATCACACCCCTACCCTTTATCGCATACCCATTATCACACCCCTACTTTTTTTTTTTTTTTTTTTTTTTTACATAAAGTCAGTTTTGTTTTTTTTTTTTTGCCATAGAAAAATTTTCCTCAAAATAGGTCAATTTTGAATGACGTCATTGTTTGGTATGTGACGTCACGAACGTCAAGTTTTCATATTTTTTGGCACACTAAATGCAACTTTAAAAAATACAAAACACACAAATTAATACAATAATAAACAAAATATATGGAAAACAACAGCACGCAAATTGTAAGGTAACCCAGGTGCTTCGAATAAGTAATTGAGCAGTTCTTTTTTTTTTTGGCCTTTGAAACAAGACAAAAGTAGAACTGAAGGTGCTATGGATCAGAAAACAGTTCATATAATATAATACTCTTCTGTTGAAATATATGATAAAGCGTATAATACATGGCAAAATCCGTATCACATGCCGTATCACCCTCGACTAATATCATCCCTTGGGTCTAAAGGCCCTTGGGCTGATATTGATGTCTCGGGATAATACGACATAGGATACGGATTTTGCCATGTATTATTCTCTATTTATCAAAAATGGTTTGTTGAATATATCGAATTAAGTATATACATGTAGAATGATTGACACCGGCGCGCTCGATACGGTGCTTTTGGTCCGGTATTTGATTTATGTCCACTATTGCTTTTTGTCCGATTATGTTTGTTTTTAGATCTACACGTTTTCTTTTTGTTCGTTGCTTTCGGTCCGTTTTGTTTTTTGTCTGACACTTTTGTCCGATTAACTGTTTGTCAAATTGTTATGCATTAATTTTCAAATTTTCATATTTTTGTAGGTTTCATTTGAACTTCTCAACTCAATGACAAATTTAGAATGAATACAAACCTTATTCTTCTCTATGAATGAGTAGCATTTGGAGTATCTGGTATTTTGCTAGTCTGATCAACTAGTTCTGAATTTACCGCTAAGCATGCTTTAATTAATCGTACTGTTCGGTTATAAATAGCTATTGGTATATATTTTGACGATCGTTATAATGAGCATTATTAATAATTATAAATATTTTTATAATTGAAAAATAAATCGCTTAAGATGAAAGCCAAATAATGCAAAACATGGGATGCAAGTATGGCGTCGCTAGCCTCGAATTATTGTTTTTGAAGAAAGTAGCTGCAAGCTACACATAGGTATTGGTTTTCCGGCGACGACAATAGTTAGGGTTTTCTGCTTAATAGTTATTTAAGGTACCTGGCTTATTATTTGATACACCAGACGCGCGTTTCGACATTATAACTCTATTCAGTGACGTGCAGATCAAAATTGTTTAAAAAGCCGAACATTTATAAAGTTTTAGAGCATTAAATTAATTGCATATGATCTACTTGTGATATATTATTGTTATTTGATTTAAAGTTGCATACATATCTGTACATATCAGTTTGACTATTTAAAAGCCTTGTCTCCTGGGTATTGGTCTAGCACCTTTAACTTATAAGCAGTTTTTTTAATATTAAGTTTTGGCATTTCTATGCAGTTACATAACTATCAGTACACATCAGTGAGATGAGTATTTTGAAACTCTGTCCCTCTAGGTCGGCATAAAACGTTGACTTTGAATTGACTCTCTAATTTAGATGTAAGGTGTTCTGCTTTAGTGAGATTGGAAGGAACTACTTGCAATAAAAAATAAACGGACCGAAAACAACGGACAATTACAAAAGTGTTGGACGAAAAGCAAAATTATCTGACAAAAAAATTAAACGGACCAAAAACAACGGAAAGAAAGAACGGACAAAAACAAAAGTGTCAGACAAAAAGCAAGATTATCGAACAAAAGGCAAAAGCGGACAAAAAAAAATCCCGAACCAAAAACACCGTATCAAGCGCACCGGTGTCAATCATTCTAATATTTAAATCAATATGTGTCAAAACCAGTGTTGTGAAAGCATTAAAGATCTGCGGGAATGTTAAATCCACAATAACACTTAGAAATATTTATACGGAACGACTAACTTTCAAAATTTGTTTTGAAAAAATCCAATGTCTGTGCTGGGATTTGAACTCAAGACCTTTAACATATAAAACCACAAATCAAACCCCTACACCAGGACGATTGGATACATTCAATCTGTAATTTAACATAACTCGGCCCACTTGAATTCGCCCCACACCAAATCGCCCCACTTTTTTACCAACTCGCCCAACTTTTAAAATAGGCGCCCTACTCTAAATGTAAAACTATCTAAGTGAAGACTGTCTCTAAAAAGTGGGACAAGTCGTCACCACTTAATTCATCGTGAATTTTCTATTTTTCATGTGTGGCGATTTGGTCATGGGATTTTAAACCTTTTCATAAGTGGGTAAACGAGAGTGGGGCGATTTTTTAGAAAGTGACGATTTAGTGACAGTTGGGCGAGTTGACATCTTTTCATATTTAAACACCGTGTTCGGGGGTAACAAAGGGTATATATTTTATAGTAATATAGGGATGTAAAATAGTTATCCCATTCGGACTTGGTTTGCCTGTGTAAGGTCACCCTCTGGCCTCCTGCCTTCGGGATGATCTTACAATTACACACTGCGTCATCATTGCATAACTATTACGAACTCAACATGCATGTATACCTAACACACGATTGTATTGTCGTCAAAGATCATCAAAACATGCACGATTAATAAAGGGTGAAAAGGAGATAATTGTAGCCGAAAATATTTACTTCATACTTTGTCGTCTGCTGATGTGGTTCATTAGTGTTTCTCGTTTCTCCTTTTCAATATAAAGATTAGACCGTTGGTTTTCCTGTTCGAATTGTACTACACTAGTCATTCTGGTGCCCTGTATTGCTTGCTGTACGTTGTAAATAGAGAATAGATGAAATTACAAACAAACAAAAATGATGCGCAAACCATCTTACATAAAACATGATTAGATATTAGTCAAAAAGTTATGAAAAACTTTGTTAAATCCATTCAATAATGCACTCACTAACCCGTTGAATGGGGTAATTCAAGTAAACCTTTATATTTTCTTCAGTTTGATGGCTGCAATGGTGGTTAAAATATTGGCTTTTTGAGGCTAACATTTCATGCAGATTTTAAACAGTAATGTTTATAAACTTTGGATCAAACCATATTGTCTACATATATATAGTTGAAAGAAACTCGGCAGTCTTGTTACATCTAGGCTTCATATATAATCATATCTCAGCAAGCCTTAGGATTTAAGCAAAAAAAGCATATTTCCATCTTTCGTGTCATTTATATGCAATTTAATATTGAAATATTGGGAACGGCCTTAAATGACAACTTGTTTTTTTAGGCTTAACATTGTTTAAAACCATGTCATACTCATGTGATATGCTATTTGAAACTTATATTTACATGAAAAGAATATTTATGATATGTACAAGGTTTTGGTTTAACTTAACCGCTTCATTTGAAAACCTCTATATTTTGGCACAGGGTCATATAAAATTAACTTTTTGTCATTTCCTTATAAGTCTAATACATTTAGTATGCTATATTTACTTTTAATAATATCTTACACATTGAGACATTAAAAAGTGCAATTTGTTGTTGTTTGGGGATTTTTTAAGCCAAAATTTGAAATTTGAAATTGTTCTATTTCAACGTCACAACTCAGCAACCTAAGTTAAGATATAAAAAATGCCACATTTTCTATAATATATATCATATGGCATTGAAACTTTTTAAACTGTCTCATATTACTTGAAGCTTAAATCATGTAAAGTTTTATTGGGATTTGTCAAGTTTGGCCCTAATAGGCCCTAGACCACAATTATTGATCCCGCTTATTGTTTGTCCACGAATATATTAGTTCCCTTTAATTATAGTGTATATTTTCTTTCTTTTTTTCTTTCCCTTCCTCATACATTTCTTAGTTTTTTCTAAGGTGAAATGAAAGAAGAGAGCTGAAATAAACTTTTGGGTGTATTATTTTAACTGATTTTAATATGAAAAGAGTGGTTAGGCCAGGTGCAGAAAGGTTATATTTACAGTTGTCGGAACATCTCTTGACTTGCCGATAGGGGTATGGATGTGTATTGGCCAAATTTGTATGATGTATATATGCAATTTTTCTGAAAATTGGATGTATTTTTGGACTTGTACTGTACATAACAAACACACAAAAAAATGACAAAAAAAGGGATATTTGTTTTAATGCGACAAAACATTATAAAGAAATGATAGAGGAATTAATTGTGGTCTCTTGTCCGATGATTATTATAATTCATTTGTATTTTTTTATTTGCTAAGAAATTCCTATCCAATCAGTATAAAAGAAATCAGTGAAGTTCTTATTATATTGAGAACCAACAAATGTATTTGGTCTGGCAGGCCATTTATAATATAATGTCAATCCATTTGCTAACCATCCCATCCACCAACCGAATGTTCCAACGGATGTTATCACGTGATCACAATTTGAAAGAATCGTAAAATCTACTTCCGGTTTATTATTTGTCAGCAATTCAAACTTGTAACCTTTCAAGTCTTTGTTTGAAATGATATTCTTTGAAGTCCATTCTTTATCATTGGAAGCAATAATAAATAAAATGGTTTTATTAAATTTCGAATACATATAACTAACAGCATTGGTAAAATAATTTTTCGAAGCAACATTGTAACCGCGTTTAAACTTTTGAATCATATCACCGCGACGAACATGTATACCTACAGTTATAGCATCTGATTTTGAACGAAATCCGTGTTTTAATAGCAAATTCTTGATAACATTTTCTGAATAAGTCAGAAGATGACGCTTAAACACCAACACTTTTCTTAGCTTTTCTTCGTAACCATGAAAATATTTCCAAGAATGCAAATAATGTCCAAGTCTATAATCATGTGATGAGTTAAGGTTCCTGAATTTGCTGTCGTAAGCACAACATCCAAAATTTTCTGTTATAATCGGCATTCTATCACAAATATCCCTGTTTTTATGTTTTTGTATGTTCTTGTCATTGATATCAAATATTTTGTTAAAAAGTTCATTCTCTGTGATAACTAGTGTCATGTTATGGTGGAGGGCTATACCAAAAGCTGAAGCGAACTGGAATATTGCATTACCAATTCCACATGTTCCACATTCAAACATTGGACATATCTTATGTTTAATTTTAAATTGCTTCGGTTTCGGCATTAACATGTGTATCTGGTTTTCAGATGAAACATTTTCCTCTGTTATATAGTACAAATTGTATTCAAAAATTATAAAGAAAATTGCAGTAACTATGGATACCGCAATGCATCTACTACACCATCCATAACCTGAAATATATAAAACAAACATGTTCTCAAAAGCAGCAGAATATGCAATAAATTGATGACAAAAACTTAAAAATATTTCATAATTCAAATTTATTATTATCTGTTTAACAATTTTATAGGGTATTTATAATGATTTCCCAGCTTTAAAACATACACTGGTGTTGATATATATATATATAAAAAAAAGATGTGGTATAATACCGATGACGCAACTCTCCACAAGAGACCAAAATGACACAGAAATTAACAATTTAAGGTAACGGTACGGCCTTCAACAATGAGAAAAGCCCATACCACATAGTAAGCTATATAAAGCCCCGAAATGACAGTGTAAAACAATTAAAAGGAGAAAACTAACGGCCTAATTTATGTACGAAAAATTAACGAAAACCAAATACATGTATGTAACACATAAACAAACGACAACCACTGAATTACAGGCTCCTGACTTGGGACAGGCACACACATACAGAATATGGCGGGGTTAAATATGTTAGCGGGATCCCAATTCTTCACCTAACCTGGTACAGTGGTATAATAGTACAACATGCGAACGAACTATAAAAATCAGTTGAAAAAGGCTTAACTCATCAGACGGATAAAAATACAAGTGGACGTGGACAGGTACTTGTACATCCGAACAACAAAAAGACACAAAGTACAGATTTGAGAGTACTCGCAGTTAACTGACAGCTAGTTCAAAGCATCTAACAATTAATAAAAAAAAATCATGCATCTAATACTAAATTATCAATCCGTTCACATTCAACATCCAATGGATTTCGTGTGAAGACGTCAAAAACAGTCAGAGAAAACATGACCTTGTGCAATGCCAAAATACAGGTATCGACAGATTGTAGATCCATGAATGTGTAGATTTATACATACAAGTTATATTTTTAGTTGGCTTTTAATTAACTGATAACAAAATCAATATTCATACCAATAAAAACAGTATTTAATTATCTTGTAACGAAATTCCTGGCTTAATAATTTACCAGTAATACATAGATTACGTTCGTTAAAATAAAAAACGTCACAACAGACACGGGCATAGCGAACGAGCTGTGAAATATAAACACCGTAAGATGGTGCCAAAGGAACATCACCACCTAAAAATGGAAAATTAACAATTTGGGAACGAACAATTGTCCCTTTTGTCGTAACTTTTAGTGTGGAGCTTCCAGTTTAAGACCGAAATATCTAAATCTAGGAAAGGACAGTAAGTCCGTGCCCATAGGAATACCTACAACCTGTCGATAAATTGTGTTGCCGGAACGTACATAAATATTATCAAGGAGAAAGTTAACAGCTTCAATTATCTCATCGCACCTCCAGTAAATATATCATTCACATTTTATCTCATCGCACCTCCAGTAAATATATCATTCATATTTACCTTTCTCATTAGAGAAAAAAGCTTTAAACAAGTTGCAGTAAATATATTTGATTTCAGATTTACCTAACTACCATTAAATTAGATATAAAAACGTTTGTTTGATAAGATAGTGTGGAAGTGTAGTGAAAAGAGTAGAAAAATCAAAACTGTGTTTTACACTCCAAAAATAGTTAATTCCACTATGTTCATATACTTTATTACAATAGTTTATGATAAGCTCTTTGATAGTAGTTAACATGGTTAAGGAACTTGTTAAAAGCAATGAAATATTAGTTGTAGAACACTTACTAGAGGCCAAGATGAAACGATATTTAAAAGTTTTTGTGTGTAGTTTAGGTAACCAATACATCTAGAAGGGACCTTTAAATGTTTAGAAGCCTTAAGCTTTGGTGTGGTTATGATATGTTTGTTTACTATATGATGACTCTCCGTGGAGCGTATGGACTTGAATGTAGATGAATTTAAAATTTCATTCTTAAAAATGTCCATGTAGTATTTACATCATGCCACCACCACCACCATATTGTTGGCTGCTGTGTCGACCGGAACAAACACAAACCGCTTTGAAAGTTTTTGAGGTTTATTTCTTATTCTAGAAATAGGCGTATTATGTACTCTATTATTAACTTCTAAATTATTTTTAAAATGTGATATTCTATTATCTACAACATTCATACATTTATTTTAAAAAAGACTCAAGAGATCTTTTATCAGATTTTTCCCGTTTACACCATTTTTTACAAAACGAGGAACGGGCAGTTTTGGTGACTGGACGACACTTTTTCCGGTCTATTTTAGACGGAGGACGATATTTCGATCCTTTTTTAAAAAGTTTTTAACCTCTCTGTCCTGAACGACATTGAGGTCCTCTGTGATAACATGGCTATAGGGGTTATATCTAAACTTCGACGATTCACAGTTTCAAGTTAAGGGAGTATTATTTTCTACATACTCGTCTGATGTTACTGACTTACATGTATAATTAGAAATTTATCTTCTGCGGTTTTTTTTTTGTAAGTGTATGAAATAATAAGTGGTTCGATGTTATCAAAATAAGGAGGTATACAGTTTTGAACGGTAGAGTCATTAAATATACTAGATAATTTGATTAAATATAAAGCTCTGCTACAATGCAATATATTTAATTTTCAGAAAATAACGTTGTCGATCGTGTGAACAGCTTATGGTGGCAAAAAGCTGTAATTATTCTCTTACTCGTAATTATACATGTATATATAAGTCTGCCCGTCTGTCCTTACTCCTGTCCGTCCGTCGCAAGAACTGTTTGTCAAGAATTCCAAATCAATCTTTCCTATTATTTTGAATCAAGTTTCATGCATACTGCGTAAGGGAGCTACCCTCCTTTGATTTCGGTAAGGGGTGCTAGGATGAAAAAAGGCAGGATGAGACACTTTGCCAAAAACAAAGGCAGGGTGACAATTTATGTCAAAAAGGCAAGATGAATAAATAATAAAACAGGACCGAATAGAGGGGAAAATAAAAAGACAGAACAGAGATTACACCTTAAAAAAAAGATAGGACAAAAATGTTCATTCAATGGTGCATGCGTAGATTCTAAAGTTTCAATGGTTTAATCTCTGCGTAGATTCTACCGTGGACGTATTATGAAGAGACATTTGTGATCTTTGAGATAGGTAACTGGATTAAGAAAGTTAGTATGAAGGTTCAATTCGCTTTAAACGATACAGAAATATTTGACATTTTTTTGCGATTATTGACAATGAAGAGAATAGCTAACTATTCCAACTGTCTAGGCCACGAAAAGTACATTCATTCGTACCAGCTAAATTGACCAAACGGTTCCAGAAGTGAAGCACTTTATTTAAAGACTGTCTAATGACTGTTTTTTTTTAAGGACAGACTTTTTATTTGAACTCCCTTCTCTGGTTGATCTATATCTTATGCATGTATGTATAAAGCCGTCAAGATTGTTCGAGAATGCTCAAAGTTGGCCTTAAATCGATTTGGCTATGCTTATGTCTCTTTTGGTGTATAGCTTTTCAACGTAGTTGACGAACTTTATACATATTTGGCGATCCAGTATTCGGCTTTCAGCGTTATTGATGAATGTAAATCCAGAATAGCCTCCGACGCATGAAATTGATAACGTGTTTACAGAGTCCGGCAGATACTAGAGAAAACAAAGGCGAATGAGACATGTTAACCGACTGCACAAAAGTGCACAGATGTATTTTACATACAATTTTAATACAATTGTACATGTTTATTAAATAATTAAAATCATTGGTTCGTTGTTTCATCAACCAAGATTGCAAAAATGCTCATCTCGTCCTAAATATGCATGAAATCATTTGTCACTGAACGTAAACGATTTTTAAATAAAAAATGTAGTATCGTTCAAATATTTACCAAACTAAGGAAGCGTATTAGGTCCGAGACCACAATTATTTCGTAGCGCATTTCTTTTAGAACATAAAATGAAAATAAAAAAAGTCTCACCTGCGTTTTCTCAAAGAAACTTTTACAGTGTGTTGAACTACTTTTGGGACAAATTATATCAAAATCTTACGAACAATTCATCTGCTCTAACTCAATATATGGACAATTTTATGTTTAGGGCGTCTTGAATTCTTTTGACAGCTACCGAACTGCTAATTTTAAACTTTTTTTAGCTGGACCAAATCACTACTTTCCTTTAAAATTCTGGATGCAAATTTTTTACAGTGTAATTTCACCCATCAAAGTTTTAAAAGTACTTAGAAAAACCCAAAATTTCGAGATTTGAAATGTCAAAATATCGTCTTTGAAAAAAAAGTTTTATTTTTACTATGTCCCTAATACGCTTCCGTACCAAGCAATTATCGACATAAATAAATTATGTGCCGACTAGTTGGGATGTTTACATTTATTTGTTTTACAATAAAATATCAAAGAAAGAACCTCAAAATAGCTCCTTTTTCATGATATAACATGTATATCCTGAAGGGCAAGGGATGGTCGAATGAATAGAACAAATGACACTAATGAATACATATACACGTATAATTATTTAAGAACATTTAAGGAGGTAGACCTAGGTTAAGGGAAATAACTCTTAAAATCATCAGTACGTTTGTGTCAACCATTTTCAAAAATATATAGTTTGTGTCAACCATTTTCAAAAATATATTCTAAGCTTCTAGGTTACATAGATTATTTTCAATCTGTTTCAGGTAAATGCTTAAAATACATTGATGAACTTGACTTTTACAAACGCTTTACTGATTTAAAGAGTTATGTCCCTGAACCAAGGTCTACCCCCTTAATTTCAATTTGAATGTTTGTGTGTTTGCTCTAAAAGAAGCTTCATGGTGACAATTTCATGTTTGATTTCTACTTCCGGTATCAATATTAAAAGAGAGATGATATGAACCGTGATACAACTATCCATGGACGGCAATTGGCAAGGTTCAATATAAACAACACTGCTATTCAGCATTGACATTTTTAGCGTTGACAGGACATGATTTTATTAAAAGCAGAGAAAGCAGTATCCATTTTGGCTCATGACTATTTGACCAGATGATGTTATGTGTAATATTAAAGTTCAATAATAGACACCGGCAACGTACTAAGCATGTTCGGGTTAATAAACATAAAATAGAGTAAAAAACCTACCATTTTTTAAGATATTCATTACACATATTAGGTACCTATCCTTCTTATATTATTATATTATAGACCTGTTAAAAAGTTGTGTATTTCAAAGTTTGTTTATACAAGGAATTTACGTTTAAATATCTATTGTAAATACATCTATAATCATGTAAATGCTGGCTAAAATTTAAATGATTTTTCCATTGTAATAATTTTACTATGTCATTGGTAAATATGGTTTACTAAGTATTATTAAAAGTTAAAACCAATACATCTATAAATACAAATCCATAAGTAAAATTACGCAGTGTAGGTTAAAGTCTTATAGTAGGAGTTTAAATATAATGAATATTCATAAAAAGAGGATAATACAATTTTCCTTTAAGGCGAACTTTTTCAAAAATGTTTTACATGACCCTTATGTGCTCGAATATTTCAAATTGACTTCGAATAATTCAAATCGAATTTGAACAATTCAACATTTGAATTTGAATAATTTAAATGAGATAGGAAAAATTCAAACAAATTTGAATAAACCAAAATGTTCGAATTAATTCAAAATTAAAGAAGAAAAGGTAAAGAAGATGACTTATGATTTCCGGGACATAAACATAACAAAACCTCGTATTTTTCTAGTTCACTCCCTCAATCGAACATAGTACAGATGCAGTGAGGAATGTAAACTTTTATACTTACACAATCAGAAAGTATGGAGATGATAACCATTCGATAATAACGAGTATCACCCTAGTGCTGATTACAGAACCTTACTATCTTAAATGTTTTATTTTGCATCATATTTGGGAGATCCGCCCTTGACTCGAAATTTTGATTGTTAAATATATATCAAATTGAATGCTTGTAATGAAATTAAACATACTGTTTATTTGATCAGACCTGGCTTAAAGGGTCAATGATAGCTTTTGCCATAACGTTGCATCTGTCGTCGTTAACCGTCATTTATTAATCAAAAAAATTCCTCTGACACTACTGAACTAAATGGAATATTCATCTGCTAGTAGTTGGTTAAGATGCTCATGTATTCAGGTAAACAACACATGCTATTTAATAATTTTAATATTGAAATAAAAATAACCAAAAAAATCAATAATAGATCCCGTTCCTTGCAATACAGGTCCCGTTTGTTTAAATTCGTCGTTAAATACGAACTGAGGTTACGATAATCATTTTAATTTTCCCTTATAAACTGTAGGAGACAAATTTACAGCTACTCTTTTTCAATAGAGATTTGGGGCGTTTTCTTTTATATTATTACTAAATTACAAGATCTAAAAAAAAAAAGGATGTCAATTTGGAATTTAATGAAATGCGTTGAAATCTGAATATCACATGTGATGTGGTATCATAGATCATTACACACCTTCACACAGTTGATAAAATGAGTTCGGCTCTTTTAATATTCTAAAATTTTGAGAAATATTAATTTGACCCTTTTGACAAAATATAAAAAAAAATCAAAACACTTGGCCACACACTTTAGCGGGAAAAAAATGCATTGGATATATAGTAGTGTAGTTTGACAAACCTTTATTTTGATCATTAAGGATGTACTTGGGTGAGGGTTAAATGTTCGGACTCCTTGGTGTTTTTCCATACAATACAATGTAAAATATTTTGACCAATAACACCCATTTATTTTTTCATATAAGACTAAATAGCTCATGAAAGGTCATTTACCAAAATTTTAAAATATTCTTGATTTTCTTTCTTTTGTTTTGAGACCCAAATAATACCAATGCAAAAAAACTTAAGGTAAAAATTCGAGTCAGCCTTTTCCCGCCATATTTTAAATCTCAAATATCTAGAAAAGGAGGTCCATGACCTATCAATATATTTAGCTTATCTTTATCCTTAATTGATGCTCTACCGGCTTAAAGTATCAATTTTAATTTCCTAATTTCTTAATGTTTTAATTACCTTACCTCACCTAAGTACAAAAAAGTCATCCTTAAGAAGCTTCAAAGGAAAAAAAGATTAAAACGTTCATCTGACTTTTACAGAATTATCCCTGTAGCGTTATGTACCGTAGGATAAATGTATGTTTAGACCATATGACAAAAACCAATAAATATTTTATTCATCAATAGCCGAGAAGTTTTACACTCCCGCCTAGGAGTCTACTCCCGTATAAGACGAAGGTCAAACGCTACATGCATGATGTTCTGTTCTGTTCTGTACAGGTAGCTTCTTCTTCCGTTGTACACATTGTACGGAGCACTCCCACTTGGGATAAAGGACATTAACTTGTAAAATAAGTTAACTTCATAATATAACAGAAATATTGAAATCTTGAAATAACAATAAGAAAATAACACATATATAAACATGAAATCACATTGAATTGAAATCTTCTACATGTATCAATATTTCTTGGTGTTATCCGTTGAATTTTAATCCAAGTCATTTAAAAATCGAATGTCTTACAGATAATCTAGTTTCCATATGTTTTACAAAAAATGACAATTAATATAGGCATGATATTTAAAACTGATATGCACTGTAAAACAGTCAACAAGAGTACTCATATCAATACACAAACATTTACCAATATAAAACTGAGTCGAGTAAGCAACAGATGTTATCATTCTAGGAGCACACACCTAACAGTTGACCTACTCAATCGATGTTCCTTTTTAAAACAGTCCGTCTTCTATAATCTGACATAGCTTCTTGTAATCTTCCTCAGTATTGTAAATGTTTGCTGTAATTCGTAAATAGGTGTGTTCTCCAAATATTACAGGATAAATAGCAATTTTGTTTCTGATGATGTTATCCACGATCTTGTTTTGTTTGCCTTCCTAAAAAATAATATGTTTAATATTCCATTTAGAGTCAAGTTTTGGTATTGTGAGAAAATGTCATATTGTTTTCGTAAAGAAATACTGATAAATTTTGTCTACAGGGTTAGTGAAAATTTACGTTTATCTAAGATCATCTAGTAACAAGTAGTTATTATTGAACAAACTATTTTAAGAATCAAACAGAGAATATTAATGAATTCAGCGATGAACTACATGTAGTTCTTATGCCTGTTTGAAACATTTCCAGGGATAAGTTTACAAATATCATAATCGTAAATCCTCAAGAATTTGATACGATTTCTTGGGTACTTTTCCATACATGTTGGGATATAACACTTTTGATTCTGGTAAGGGTGAAGGTCTTATGGGATTAATTCTTGTCAGATTTTTATGAAACTTATATAGGTTTATATCAGACTTTATGTCTCTGACGAGTTCGTAAATCATTTTCTTTCAATACTTTTATTATAAGGAAATTGTATCGTTAGCGCTCTTATGTGTATAATTCTTGTCAGATGTGTTTTATATGAAACTTATATTGTAGGTTTATATCAGGAATTTATTCGACGAGTTTGAGAATCATTGCCCATTAATTATTTTTAAAAGAGTTATTCCCCTTGGAAATACTAGTTATATGAAACAGTGATTGCTCTCCTGTGTACAATTCTTGTCCGATTTATGATACTTGTATTATAGGTTTATATCAGCAATATCTTAGACGAATTTAAAAGTCCGAGCCGATCAATTATTTTTTTAAACAGTTATGTCCCTTTGAGATATTTGTGAACAATTTTAAAGAACAAGGAAAGTGTATTTTTTAATTATTCATCTTGTAGCTTCGATAAATGAAAATATGTGCAACGCGGGGGACATTGTTTTGTTTTTTTTTTTTTCTTTATTCTATAACCGAAGTTTTATTAAGATGTACATACGTCTGTCAATTGTTCTTTTTGTTGTGGTAGTTGAACAAGTCTCATAAATGGGGGCTCCATTGATTTCGGTATGTTTAAGGTGTTCGTTTTCCATGCAGAGGTTAACATACTTGCAGCTTTCTCTATCAATGGGGCTGCATAGTTGTGTATCTTTTCCTTTAAATATAAAATGAAATCATTAGTTAAAAAAGGCTTTCTTTTTCCTTTTTTGGAGAATTTGGATTTAAAAACGCGTGCATGACCTCTTTTTGATTCTTTCAAATTTATTCACAACTTGTAGAGGCATTGGATAATCAAGAGCTTGCTATACTATTCAAACATCTTTTTATAGGTGAAGATTGTATATGGAGTTCTGAATTGAATGAATCTTTATTGCATTAGCAACAAAATTGCTCTAGAGTAATACAAGGTAAATACATATATGTCAAATATGACAGAATACAGAGAACAATTAAATAAATTAAATAATGCAGAGATAACTTATAATAACATGAATAACATATTAACTGTTAATTTGCGATCTTAGTTTCCATGCATCTTTACGATAATTACATAGTTTTTTAGTTAAGGTTTTTGACCCAGCTTGTAACAGAAAAAAATAGCTTTCGTATATTTGGCCATGAACAATAATACTTTGGGAGAAAAAAAACATTTAAGTGTTCTATATGCAGGACAAATCAACACAAAAATGATATTCATCTTCAATATTATTCATTTTTACAACATCTACAAATACGATTGACTCTAAGAATATTGTAAAGCGACCTGTTTCTAAATATAATTTCAAGCTTCAACTACGTAGTTTTGTAAGTATATTGGTATTAAAATCATATTGTAAATAATTCTCCATACAAAAATCTAGTTTGAATCATTTATAGATAGACAGTTTTTCACAAGGATTAATAGTAGCATACCAGCTTTGATAATATTGACCGTTGATACGTGATTTAAGGTCAAATGACACATTTATGTGATCTTGGTTAATCCATATATAATTCAAACCTAAACTAAACAAAAGGTCTCTTACATTGGATGCCTAATTTGTTTTTGCCATTAGCTGCATCAATACATAAAAATTTATATACATCATACCCAATATTTGGTTGGTCCTTGATTAAATGCAACCAAAATTTAACAGTTCTATATTTTCTTGAAATACACATCGGGAAGTGCCCGAGTTCAACACATAAAAACAAAGTCAGTACAGTTTATCGACATAAACGATTATGAACATATTCTACTTCGTTGGCCCGATGAAATCCCCACACCTCGGACGCATAGTTCAGAACGGATCCAACCATACTATACTAAAACACTGTTGACTTGGACCAATGAATACTCTTTTCATCGAGTTGATTAAAGATGATAGAGCTCTAGCTCCTTGTTGTGCCTTTCTTTTTTGAGTTTGAACAAATTTACCATTGAAGTGTTTGTAGCAGCATACCTAGGTATACGTATGATTTGACGATTTCAAGTTCTTGGCCTTCGAAATAAAAATGGTCAGTTACGGGCTTTCAACCATTTCGAAATACAACACTCTTTGTTTTGTCCGTATTTACAGTTAAATTGCTTTTGACTACATTGTTTTTGTGTTGGTGTCAAATTATCGTTTATCTTTGTCTCCTTGTAATCAAATGCATATACATGTTTATCGCACCGCGAGTAAATTATCACGTTGTGATTTGTTTAACGCCGTCACGTGGTGACCCCCTATGAGACTGTATACAGGGCTGCGTTCAATATCGTAGCGGCTACGTAGCGCTACGTAGATTTTCACTATTGAACGTGTAGCTATATACTAGTTGTTACATAGATATAGATAGCAGCTACGTAGCGGCTACGTAGCTGCTACGATATTGAACTCAACCCGGGTTAGTAAATTTCATAGGGGGTTCATGACCCGTTAATGGTGACGTCATCTATTAATTTTGTTGTGTTTCGCTTTTTTTTCAACAGAATGCAGCAGAAAAATGTTGCGTGCGATAAATTCGTTATACGGTTAACTACTGACCCCCTAATGAATTTTACTAACCCTCTATGGATCCGTAGGGGGTCAATAGTGAACCATATAACTTATCATACACAACTGTATATATATATAACAAGTCTAAAAGGGTACAACACCAAAAGAACAATAAAACGAACATTATGTTACTAGATGTTTCGGATAACAGATATCCTTCCTCGGTAAGAGCACGATGTCAAATGAATCATGTCAATTCAAATTAAGACTCTATCAAAATCTTGAAATTTATACAATTTAAGCAACTTATAATATATAATGCAAACACGAACATGGTATGACCGTAATTATCCAATCAATAAACTCACCATGACTGACTAAAACGGTTTTGAGATATTAACCTTTCCTAATTTAATACATAAACAAAATAATAAAAAAAAGCAACAAAGCGAAAACTTTGAATCAAAATGTTAAGCAATTTATTATACATGTACTTACATAACCACCAATGTCTGAATAGAATTTAATAGCTTCCGGTACAACGCAGAAGACACTTGTATCACGTGTGCCCTGAGTATGGAACATATTGTGGAACCCCTCAAAATAACGAAATGATGTTACGAGCGGTTTCACCCAATCCTTGTGAATTTTCTTCATATAGAGAAATCCACATCCTCGCGGGCAGTAGAACCATTTGTGAAGATTTCCTGAAAGAAAAAACATACGGTATGTATCTAATGATTGGTCTTTTTTTTATTTGTTGTATAGCTTTAACCCTAAAAGAGGAACGAAAGATACCAGAAGGACAGTCAAACCTATAGATCGAAAACAAACTGACAACGCAATGGCTAAAAAATAAAAAGACAAATAAAAGTACACAAGACACAACATAGAAAACTAGACTAATCAACACGAGTTGTCGTGCTCCTAGCATTATTGTTACCTTTTGTAATATGTGATCGTTCTTCTTGTGATAAGTTAGCGCTTTCTGTTTAAGATCAATCTTTTTCATATAATTTTAATCATATTACATAATTGGTTTTCATACTCTCTCTTCTTTTTTTATTTGGAGTCTGATGTGAAATATAACTTTATTTTATCATTATTATTCAACTGATAATTGTTGTATACCAATGTCACTTTTAATTATTGATCATCAGAACCAAAAACGTGGGAACTTTGTTTACAGTTGAAAGATTTTTTACAGATCATATTTTAATTTTGGATGTAAAGCGTCTTCTGATTGGCTGACAGTGTTTTGTCTATCAGCTCATAAGCATAATTTTTATCACGTGACAGTGACGTCAACAACGTTTTTCATGATTTATCGCTGCTTAAAATTAAATCATAAGGAATGACTATAATATTGTTTCTGTCTATTCGAAATAACATCAAAAATGTGGTGCACACTTTAAAATAACCCGCCCGCTATGTTTCTTCATAGACGGAAAAAGATTACTTAAATGCATATGATAGTACTAAATAAAAAAAGTTTTACTAAAGTATAAAAATAGCTACACAAGACTTGTAAGGATCAAATATGAATATTTCAAGGTCGCGAAGGTCAAATTGCATACAATATAATATTCACGTCTTTTTCTTGAACAACATTACTGTATAATAACTGTTTAGTTTTTAAATTCAACTATTTAGGAAATTAAAAAAAAAATCGTTTTATTACCTTTATCTAAAAAGACTCTGTTATTATTTACCTGTATAAAAGTCTGCGTTAAGCTCTCGAAGATTCAGTGGAATTTGCCCAAGCGCATGAGCACCGTCTATAAGGCTGAGAACTCCATACTCCTTGCAGAGTGGAATCAATTTCTCTATTGGCAATCTTACAGAAAGTGGACTTGAAATATGTTCTATGTTATGAAACAAATAAAAAAATGTCAAATATTGTAATCACCAACTTGAAGGTTATCTAAAATCTATGAATTAATTTAACACATTAGATAGAATTATGACTGAATCAGCGTTTAAACGTCCAGTGGCAAATATCACATGCATATCAGGAATATAGCAATGTCATATAACGACATATATGTGCAATGTTAAACATTATGAGGCGACTGGACGACTACATGATTAATTGTAAACTGCTTTGTTGGGTTGTCAACTTGATGTCTTATTGACGTATTCTCAACATTGACTTTCAATCTCAATTATCCGTCTTATTAATGGTGTCAGACCACCAATTAAAAATCCCTATCTGTTCAACCAAATTTTGCAATTTTCACACCTTTCTAAATATTTTACCTTAAGTTTAACTTCATAGAAACCAGGTATATCCTTAATTGTACATGTATCAGCTTTCTACATGCCAATTTTCACCATACCTAAAAACTTAAAGCCTTCTAACAAAATAACTGACCTTCAAACAGAGGTACCCCAAAACAAAAACCTGGTTTTCTGGAAATCTAAAATTAGTATACTATGGAGCGCATTAATCCTCAATTTTTAATGCAAACTCATAGACAAGTAAATTTTGGCTTAAAATGATCTAGATATATTTCTCTTTCACCAAAAGTTTCATTTCTGCAAATTTGTTGGTTAGTTTAAGTAAACAAGGACATTAAAAGCACTATTTTGTGTCAGAGTAGGGCTACTTTTACATAGTACGTTCTAAATTGGAGGGAGTAATTGGTGGTCTGACACCTAAAATATATATATATCGTTTTAACCAAATGCAACATTTATGTACAGACATCTTTTGAAAATTTTCTTTGTTTTAAACTCTATTACACTTGTTCAAGCAATACAGAACTTATTCTTCTCATAATTGTCTTACCTATTATAGCAATTTTTACATTTTTGTTCTTGCTAAAATAACTTCTAAAAGCCTCAATTACGTCGTTCTCGCTTTTAATGGGGAATTCAAATGAAAGAGCGTGTGTTTTGACACCTGCAAATAAAAGTATAAAGATGTATTTAACAAGTGAAGCTGCGAGCTACAGTAACTGCTCACAGATGATACCATAACTCCTCGGTTTACAGGAAGTTGTTGAGAGATGAATCTTAAAACGCATAAAACGGTATAGCTGACTTATACATTTGTATCAAACCTTGAACACCGTCAATTATTCTTTTCCGATCATTTTTCTCGATAAACCGAGGGTGAACGAGCAGATTGTTACACCGATATTAAATTGTTACCCTTTCGAAGGCTCACAATCTACGGTTTCATCATGTAAGCTATGTGTTATTATGGCACCCTCAACGGAGTTGGGGTGACATATTGTTATTCATCGTTTCTTTTTTTTCTTATTATGTCACCCGATCGACAATGTCGGGTGACATATTGCTTTTCCTCTGTTTCTTTGTTATTATTATTATTCTTCCAACTATTTTGTCCGCCACTTTTCTCGGAGCCAATGGAACCAATCTTAATGATAGTTAAGTATAATAGGGAACACAAAATTCCGGGTTGCAGTAGGGTCTAAGACCATAAAAAATGGCTGCCGTTTCCATGGAAACGGAACAATTGTGAAAAATTCCACTTTTTGGTTTTTGTGAATAATTTGGAGATGCTTAAACTCAGAATCATTATATTTTTATACAATGAAGGTGCCACCCATATACTGGTTTTGGATGATTTTGGCAATCATTGGAACTACTATGTTGCCATGGAAACTACACCAAAAATTTCAAAATTATGAAAATGCTCCAAATTTTTTGAAACTTTAGCATAACGATGAGCAACTTTGGTTGATGTGGAATTTGGCGTTGGAATTTCCAAAATGTCTGCCGTTTCCATGGAAACAATGCAAAAAGGTCAAAATGCTCCAAAAACTTCCGGGTTTGGTGAATAACTTTGGTATGCTTGAACTTAAAATCATCAAATTTTAATGCAATATAGTTGTCCACTATATCCAGGTTTTGAATGATTTTGACAATCATTGGAACTACTATGTTACCATGGATACAGGATCAAATATTTCAAAAATTTCAAAATGCTCCAAAATTAATGAAACTTAATATGATTGTTGACTGTCAAGACTGCATCAGACTTTTGAAGTTGGAATTTTCAAAATGGCCACCGTTGCCATGGAAACTGCAAAAATGTCAAATATTTTCGAAATGCTCCAAACTTAATCAAACTTAATATTATCGTTAGCTGGCATGTATAGATGAGATTTTTTACTTTGGAATTTTCAAAATGGCTGCCGTTGCCATGGAAACAGCAGAAATATGAAACTTTTTACAATGGTCTAAATGTACTGAAAATTTATAGAAAGATATATTGCAATTCATAGATCTGCATTCACTGTTAAATTGTTTTGAAATGGCTGCTGCTTAGTGGCAATGGGGGAAGGGTGACATCCGCTATTGCTTGCAATGGCAATTCTAGTTATGGCACCCTCAACGGAGTTGGGGTGACGTATTGTTATTGTACGTTTCTTTTTTTCCTTATTTTTATTATTCTTCTTCAACACTTTTTGTCCACACAGTTTCTCGGAATTGTATGGACCAATGTTGATGGAACTATACCATAATGTGGACCAGCATATGAAGTTGTGCACCTGACTTTGGAATGGTCAAGATGGCTGCCGTTTCCATGGAAACTGCAAAAATCCGAAAATATTCAAAGTGTTCCAAACTGGAAGAAACTCCACAGGAATGGTAACTGGCATGAGATGATTTCCAGTTTGACTTTGGAATTTTCAAAATGGCTGCCGTTACCATGGAAACAGCTAAAATATCAAAAATTCTAACTCTTTCATTATAACATCCAGCTGGATGAAACTTTATGAAAATGTGACCCAGTATGCCAAGATGTCAAAACAATATTTGGATAGTTCAAAATGGCCGCCGTTGTCATGGAAAGTAGGGACAAGTTTTGCATTGACCCTATGGAAAAATGCATAAAATCAGCATTTTCGCAGAGAATAGTGCAGCAAAGTAAATGAAACTGTATTGATATATAACATGACATGTGGCAATGAGATGTCTGCTTTTAGAAATTTGGAATTATCTACTGTAACCATGGTTGCAGCACAAATGTTCAAAATTTCCAAAAAAAATAAAGTGCTGCAAACTTGATGAAACTTGACAGAAATAGTGGCTGACATGTGCGGAGTTGCATTTTGAAGTTGGAATTTCCAAAATGGCCGCCGTAACCATGGAAACAGCAAAATTGTCCAAAATTTCAAAATGCTCCAAACTTAATGAAATTTTACAAAAATGATGACTTTGCAGGTGTAGATGCACTCTTTGACTTTGGAATTTTCAAAATGGCTGCCGCTCGCCTGGCAATGGGGGGACGAGGGTGCCATCCGTTATTGCTAGCAATTACAAATCTAGTTAAGTCACCAAAACGGAGTTTTTGGCGACTTATTGTTTTTGTATCGTTTCTTATTATTATTATTCTTATTCTTCTCTTTCTGACCCCTTAAACTGTCCTACCATTTTTTGGGAAGCAGTACAGGATGGAAAATTTATATTTATTCTGGGTATAGGTCTGCATCATGGGGGTTGCAGAACCCAATGTCCATGATACCAGGGTGTCATCTTGGCATAATTAGGGGGGCTCAAAGATGGGTGGGGTCAATTTTTTTTTGCATTTCATCAATTCTCTGCTGTAAATAGAGTAGATGGTATTATATTTTCTTTCATGAATATTTAGAGACACATGTCAGCTTCAACTTGGAACTAATTTTATTTCAGTCGGGGGTCTCCTTGGCATAATTTTAGGGGGGTGAATTTTTATGGAACATTCCAGAACATCAATGTCAAATTAGTTCTAGAGACATTAAATGGTACATGATTGTATATAATTATGGAGGGAACACATTACAGTGGGGGTTGGACTTTGGAATATTCAAAATGGCCCCCGTTACCATGGAAACAGCAAAAATATGAAAAACTTCAAAATGCTTCAAAATTATTGAAACTTATAGCAAATGTTGCCTAATGTATGTAGACTAAACGTTTGAGTTTCGAATTTTCAAAATGGCCGCCGTTGCCATGGAAACAGCAAAAATGTCCAAAAATTTCAAAATGCTGAAACTTAAAACAAATGTTGCTTACCATATGTAGACATTACTTTTGACCTCAAAATTTCCAAAATGGCCGCCGTAACCATGGAAACGGCAAAAATGTTAAAATATCAAAATCCATTCGATTTAATGAAACTTTACACATAGGTAATTTGGCATCATTGATACCGCAGAACAAACGATTTGGGGTCCGTTTTGGTGACTTTTGTGTTAGCATCCTAACACAGGATTACTTGTTATTTTTATTTTTCTTCCACACATTTTGTCCGCGCGAGTTCTCAGAATTGAACGGACCAATGTTTATGGAACTCAACTATAATGAGGAACCCCATTTGAAGTTGTGCACCTTGCTATGGAATGGTAAAAGATGGCCGCCGTTTCCATGGAAACAGCACAAATGCGAAAAAAATCAAAGTGTTCCAAACTGGAAGAAACTCTACAGGAATGTTAACTGGCACGTGCTGATTTCCAGTTTGACTTTGGAATTTTCAAAATGGCTGCCGTTACCATGGAAACAGCTAAAATATCAAAAATTCGAACTCTTTCGTTATAAGATCCAACTGGATGAAACTTTATGAAAATGTTCTCCAGTATGCCAAGGTGTCAAGACAATATTTGGATAGTTCAAAATGGCCGCCGTTGTCATGGAAACAGGGTCCAAGTTTTGCATTGACCCTATGGAAAAATGCATAAAATCAGCATTTTCTCAGAGAGTAGTGCACCAAAGTAAATGAAACTGTATTGATATATAACATGACATGTGGCAATGAGATGTACGCTTTTAGAATTTTGGAATTATCTACTGTAACCATGGTTGCAGCACAAATGTTCAAAATTTCCAAAAAAAATTAAGTACTGCAAACTGGATGAAACTTTACAAGAATAGTGACTGGCATGTGCGGAGTTGCATTTTGAAGTTGGAATTTCCAAAATGGCCGCCGTAACCATGGAAACAGCAAAATTGTTCAAAATTTCAAAATGCTCCAAATTTACTCAATGAAATTTTGCAAAAATGATAATTTGCAAGTGTAGATGCACTCTTTGACTTTGGAATTTCCAAAATGGCTGCCGCTCGCCTGGCAATGGGGGGACGAGGGTGCCATCCGTTATTGCTAGCAATTACAAATCTAGTTTAATTTATTATTGATTAAATTTCAAATTCAAAAAAAATTATGACGTCATGTACATTATTACAGACTAGGGGAATAGCTCTGATAGCATGGATGGAGGCGATTACATACGGACATATAAAAACACATCAGCTTCCATTTCTACATTTTAATCAGACAAAGATGACGCCACAAACAAAAATACAAATTACTGACAAAAGGGGAACAACTTTCTCTTCAAACAGAAACATAGTTTGACCATACATACTGATATACAACAACATAACAACCATCCAAATTTTAAATAAAGCGCACAATTGAGCGCGTGTCTTCGTGAAAGGTAATAGAGTAACTATGCATAATATATATAGAATAATAGGTAGTTTCGTTTTTGATACTGACTATATCATGTGGAATATCTAGACGAGCCCGTTATAGTCAGTATCAAAAACGAAACTGTTTATTGGTTATTATGACGTCACATAATGTATTGCATAATATTTTCAGTGATACAGCAATTACATTACGTTGATACTCGAAAATAATAGGCAGTAAAATCAAAGAGAAAATATACGAATTACCGATAAAGTAAGGGTATTTTACATATTTTGACCAGCTCTTCAGACGAGTAATGTAATGCACATGTGTATCATCTTTGGCCGTGCAACCTTATATTCTGAATGCTAAGCATGCTCTTTACTCGAGTATTGTATTGCACATGTGTATGATCTTAATATTTACCGTGTAACAAATACTAGTATACCTTTACACTCTGAATGTTTTACGTGCTCTTCACACGTGTATTGTACATATATTGCACATGTGTTTGAACTTTTACCATCTGACAAATACTATATCTTTACACACTGAATGTTTAACATGCTCTTTACACGTGTATTGTATTGCACATATGTGTGAACTTTTAGCGGGTTACAAATACTATAACTTTACACTCTGAATGGTTAACAAGCTCTTCACACGTGTATTGTCTTGCACATGTGTATAAACTTTGACCGTGTAACAAATACTATACCTTTACACTCTGAATGTTTTACATGTTCTTCAGAAGTGTATTGTATTGCACATGTGTATGATCTTTGACCGTATAACAAATACTATACCTTTACACTCTGAATGTTTTACATGTTCTTCAGAAGTGTATTGTATTGCACATGTGTATGATCTTTGACCGTATAACAAATACTATACCTTTACACTCTGAATGTTTTACGTGCTCTTCGCACGTGTATAGTACATGTATTGCACATGTGTATGAACTTTTATAGTCTGACAAATACTATATCTTTACACTCTGAATGTTTAACATGTTCTTTACATGTGTTTTTTTATTGCCGACACGTGTGTGAACTTTCACAATATTACAAATACTATACCTTTACACTCTGAATGTTTTACAAGTTCTTCACAAGTGTATTGTATTGCACAGTACGCCATATCAGTGTACAGAATAATGTCATCTGGATTCAGCCTTAACGACTTCAGTACAGTGTTGACACCTAAGTAAAAAAAATAGTTATCCTAGAAACTCTTCATACTTTTATTCATTATATGCAATCTTATAATGTCTTCAAACATGTGTAAATAGGCATTACATAAGATAATGTCTTCCTCTTCTATTTCTGAAGATGATAGAATGAAATTCAAAACAGTGTAGCTGTGGCCATTTATTCACACATTAAAACCATCCATTGACTGGGACAATTTAGGTGAACGTTTGTATGTAACGACCAATGCTCACTATGTAATTTTTAAAGACATTTAAACTATGGGGTCACCAAAGGTTCTCAACACCTAAATAAAGTAATTCGAAAAATTAATCATAGATAACACGATATTTTGATTTATATCAATTATATAAATCAAAACACAAAAGTTATTCCTGATTAATTTTTCGAATTATTTTATAATTAAAAGCGTTAAGAAACCTTTGGTGACCCCACAGTTTAAATGTCTATCGTAGGTACGTCGTGAACAGTGGTCGTTACAGACAAACGTTCACGTAAATTGTCCCAGTCAATGGATGATTTTAATGTGTCAATCAATGGCCACAGCTACACTGTTTTGAATTTCATTCTATCTTGACTTATCAGCCAGAAGTTTCGAAATTCAAAGCAGCTTCAAATTGTGTCGAGCGACTGCTATGTTACAATATCTGTATGTCGAAATTCAGATAAGATATGTTTATCGTACCTATTTGGTCTGTGTGTGCAATCTCATAAGCAACTCCCTTTGCTGATGACTTTACAGTAATACTAGTATATTAACTTCTAGAAGTCTGATGGATTTAATTTTGTGTCGTTGGCTTGCTATCTCAACGTTGGCGTCTCTTTTTTTTCGCAAGAAAAAGCACGCTTATCAGGCTTTTTTGTGTGTGTATGGATACAAATATGACAAAATATGAAACTCTCAGTCGCTAAGAAGGTTCACATTGCGGCTCTCGACTAATATTTCACGCTGTCAATGCATGTGCAGAAACCCCAACAAATTACGCATAGTATGTAAATTGTGCTATTCATGTTTTTTTTCCTCCTCAAGTATTATGGATTTACGTTTGACAAGACTTTTATAGTACTGCTGGTCCTCAAATTTTGACATGTTTATCTATTGTGTCTGTTTGTTTTGTTTTGAACATAGCTGTCAATAAAGTGAAATTCTATGCAACTGTCATACTGTGAAAAGTTTATTTTCTATGTAAGGCAATGCTGGTACATTGTTAGGAATTAATATGACAATTGGTTTCCATCCGTTTAAAGTGTTTGGATTGTTTGATTTTGACATTTGATTAGTCTGAGATACTTTCTGTTTTGAATTTGTCTTGGAGTTCTTTGTTTTTATTTTACTTATTACCTGTTGTTGTGTTCTGTACAAAAACAAAATCGTCTGAGTCTGCTTTGACAAACCCAGCTAATGCCGTTGTCGCCTCTTCAAGTTTTTTGGACTCTGTTTTATTACCCCACAAATCAGGTAATTCATACATGTCATCCATAAGCCTGAAACTCGACAACAAAAACCATGTACAGTACCACTCAAGTATTTAAGATTTTCTATATAATATAACTTCACAAATCATGCAGATTGTAACAGTACTTTGCGCATTTAAAGATTTCTTCGATATTTCTATTTAATAAAAGTAGCGATAATGCTCAAGTTATCGTAAAGATGTGACTTTCAGATTAACAAAACAAGATTTTTCCATTCCTGGAATTTAATATTTTTTTATTTTTGATTCTTCGAATTTTGTCTCATGAACGATCTTTACAAGTACGTTCCATGTTAGCATGAGGTACCGACACAAGGGGGTTATACTACTCAAGTAAAATATTGCTTTCTATAAATCTATTTTACATCAAATTTGATGTGATTAAATACTTTGCATGGTTTAAACAAATTAAATGCTTGGTTTTTGTTTTATAATTAACGGACAGAAAAGTATTAAACAAGCTTAAATACTTTGCTAGTTTCCATTCAGGCAACGAAACTTTGTTTAAAAAAATCACCTCCTTTGGGCCTCCTGAACTTGTTTCGGCACTGCACCAAATGCTCCATGATTCACAAAAGTTATACCTTCTTTTAAAGTGAAACCTTTTTCACGCATTTCTTTTCCGAATGAAAGATTCATTTTTTTCTGAAGAAAAAATTGAAGAAAAAAAGGAAAATTTAATGTAGTGTTAACCTTATGTGTATTGATTAATGATAATCTATTCAGTAGGTAGAAACCCAAGTGTATTTAAATATAGACAAACAAAAGGATCAATATAAGACAATCGTAAATTATTGTAAAATTCAATATAAAAATAAAAAGATGGGGTGAGTTTGCGTTATATGTTATCACTTAGTGTGTCTGCATAAACGAAAATATATGACACTATAACAAGAGTTATATATAAGATAGTTACCTGTGTGGTGATTTGTGATAAACTGCTGCATGTGCATAAAATTTGTTTTTCTAAAAAAATAAAACATTTCAAATGAACAAAAATCATCTTGAAATAATATATCACTCTCGGATTATTTAACCGATAAAAAACATACAATATTGAAAAACTTTACCTTTATTATATTTCGTATAAAGTGCAGATTGTGTAGAATTACCTTGAACTTTTAAACTACCTTGGGTTTAGATGCCTGTTAAATTTACTATCTAGATTTTTTTCTTATCATGTATTTGCAAATATAGTGTAATTTCGTCCCATACCTATTTCGTACCATAACAAAAATAAATGTCGTACCAATTCATAGTATACCAATTTAGTTTGGTTATATATGGCATAATTAAATACATGATATTCTATATCATATGAAGACTTGTATGGATGTCGTATCAAGTAGAAATCTTAAATGTGCATGTATACCCATTTATACCATATATACGATTTTACGTGTAGTTATAATTCTTCCATTTGACCGCCTCATTGTATGCAATTTCGTTTCACATAGACAACCGATGTTTTACGCATTATATTACGTTATGTTTGTAAACCAGCATGGTTTATCGTAATGTATAGTTATGACATCTGAACCCCAAGGTTTGTCGTCAACCTACCTGACTAAATCATATACATATGGTAATCCTCGGACTTTCTCCATTCCGGGAATAAAACCCTTGCCATAGTTTGGTTTCATTAAATGTAAAAATACGCATGGACGTCCGGTTGGAATTTTGACGTAAAAAGCATGTAGTTAAATCTGTTCTTTCGTATTATGAGAGTGTCGCGCTCTCTCCGTGTACAAGAACTTTGTAATATCTCTTTGACCCTTTCAATGCCAAGACCAAATTTCAAAATTGCCAAGACGTTAGAAACGTAACAATATTACGACGTCACCGATAATATCAGATGTTCAACGTTGACGTTCCTAATGCGTTTGCTACCCTTCTCCATGCATAGGACGCATACGATTTTTTCAATGCACACTGTGGCGGTTGAGTATAATTTAGGAGAGTAGCAGTACACATTAGTAGCATAGAATTAGTTGCTTTTTGCAACAAAAAAAAGAAACAATTGCAAAAAAACAACTGTTTACAGTAAACGAACAAAACCGTACCTATACTGGTTTAGTTTTATAAATTGTTATTTGGATGGAGAGTTGTCTCATTGGCACTCACACCACATCTTCCTATAAAAAAATATATGACAGCATTATGATGTTTGATGTTTTAATGCCACTTTTAAGCACCGCATTTATGCTATTTCGTGGCGGTCAGTTTTTAATGGTGGAGGAAGTCGGGGTGTACGGAGAATACCACCGACCTTCGATAGTAAAACTAACAATCCTAGTCCGGCAATTAAGATTGGAGTCGAGTGCACCCGCACCAGCGGGGTTCGAACTCGAAACCTTAGAGTTGACTGGTTAGTTATTACAGTAGTAACTACTTAGACCACTCTGCCACCGAATTATGGCAGAATTATAGGAAAGGTGTCTAACCATTTGATTGTCCTTTCATTGACGTATTAATCACATCTCATGCTTTTTATTCATCATTGACGTACAATGTATTTGCCACATCTCCTTTTATTCACCATCGACTTATTTACCACATCTCCTTTTATTCACTATTGACGTATTTACCACATCTCCTTTAAATGTATTCACCATTGACGTATTTACCTCATCTCCTTTTATTCATCAATGACGTATTTACCACATCTCTTTTTTTATTCACCATTGACGTATTTACCACATCTCTTTTTATTCACACCATTGACATATTTACCACATCTCTTTTTCATCATTGACGTATTAACCACATCTCCTTTTATTCACACCATTGACGTATTTACCACATCTACTTTTACTCATCATTGATGGTGCATATTTACCACATCTCCTGTTACTCATCATTGACCGTGCAAATTTACCACATCTCCTGTTACTCATCATTGACCGTGCATATTTACCACATCTCCTGTTACTCATCATTGACCGTGCATATTTACCACATCTCCTGTTACTCATCATTGACCGTGCATATTTACCACATCTCCTTTTATTCACTATTGACGTATTTACCACATCTCCTTTAAATGTATTCACCATTGACGTATTTACCTCATCTCCTTTTATTCATCAATGACGTATTTACCACATCTCTTTTTTTATTCACCATTGACGTATTTACCACATCTCTTTTTATTCACACCATTGACATATTTACCACATCTCTTTTTCATCATTGACGTATTAACCACATCTCCTTTTATTCACACCATTGACGTATTTACCACATCTACTTTTACTCATCATTGATGGTGCATATTTACCACATCTCCTGTTACTCATCATTGACCGTGCAAATTTACCACATCTCCTGTTACTCATCATTGACCGTGCATATTTACCACATCTCCTGTTACTCATCATTGACCGTGCATATTTACCACATCTCCTGTTACTCATCATTGACCGTGCATATTTACCACATCTCCTTTTATTCATCATTGACCGTGCATATTTACCACATCTCCTTTTGTTCATCATTGACCGTGCGTATTTACCACATCTCTTCTTTTTTGACACGTGTGTTTACATGTCAATTTTAATATTTTTTTACATGATTTTATGGCTAATACAACCCGATACAAGGAAAAAAAGAAGACATAAACGTAGTAAATTTATGCAGATTCAAGTTGCAATTCAAAGAAATGTCAAAGTCTAAAAGAATGGGATGATTATTAACTGTGATCTATCTTGTCTTATTTATCTAATTTTTAATTTCTTGTTTTGTACTCTTTTCTTAATTGTGGCATTCATTTTCACACGTGATAATATATATAATTACATTATGCAACAGCTGATAAAACTCACTAATATAAATTACATAGATGTATAAACATGATAAATAACATGTTACATGTATAATGATTTGAATTCCCCGTAACATTGAATATCGTTCCCTGCATGATTATAAGACATTGCATAGTTAGAGACGCTCAGTTTGTTGGTTTTTTTGTTGTTGTTTTTTTCGTTGGAGGAAAGCCAGAGTGCCCCTATTAGAACGACCCAATTAGAACCATCGACCTTACACGGGCACACTTATATTTTTAAAAAGTGTTTTTAAAGTTAATTGCCTTTTTTAGGGGGGGGCAGTTTCTTGACAACTAATAACACTTATTTATTTCAGAAATCATTATTATAAATAATGAATTAGAATTAATAACAACTAGCAATCAGGAGTTTATTATTTGTAAATGTCAAAAAGTTACTGTTCGTCACATAGAACTAAATGTCTGTTGACACACAGACTGTACGCCGTTGAGAGATCTACAATGTGGTTATACAACATTGTAGTCTTGATCGCTTCCTTCTTCCGTTTTTCCCCTATGAACATACGACACAATCTTTCACTTTGTCGTTGACTAACCTTAAAGTTCTTGCTTCCGATTTTCTAACTGACCCAGAAATCGATCTCTTATGTGTTCTGTTGATAAGCTTTCAACTACTTCATGTATAAACCGTAGGCGTGATAGTGTACGAATTTATCATAAATCTTTTAAATATAATGCTACTTTGAAGTTCCCCATTAGACACAGGATCAAAACGACGGCCTCTACAAACAGTAGTATGTATGAGATAACAGGAAATAGATTCAACCAGCATCCAAAGTTTGATGCCAAATTTGAGGCTTTTTGATGGTATATATTGTGTCATTACAGAGCGTGCACGTGGTCCAACCAACTGGTCAATCAATCGATGGTTTCTTTCAGGTGTATACAGATATTTAGATTGCATGTTCAATGAAGAATCAGCTTTAACTTTGCCGATGGATTAAAGTGGTATCGTGTCTGCTTGAAACTTTACGTTTTGTAATACCGTGCTGTAGATACTTCAATATATGTAATAAGAAATCAATCAATAGTCGATTTAATCGATAAGTTCGCGAAAAAATATCTTAGACATTCAGGGGAAATAATTTTGCTAGCCGCTTCATATTTTTCAATTGTCTGTTAACATTCCGGTTCGTTAATTTTATAGATTTTTTAGAACTTTTTGGTAATTTTTTTTTTTTTGTGTTGTTCAATTCAAAATATTTTATTGTTCAAATATCAAATGTACATTTAAACAAAGGGATTGGACAAAAGGCAGTGCCTATACAAATCCTTTCCCATACAAGATGGATTGAATAACATGCATGATAGTATATAATTTTCTGATAAGTTGATAGATCATACGTTGTTGCAGTGAGTCAGGGAGGCAGTTCCTCCACTTCTTGAAGTATTTTTTGTGTATACATATATAAATAACTATGTTAACAAAGTTAAAGCAAGACCTACTGAAGGTGATGTCGAATTTTATACCAAAATAATAGGTGTTGGTTAGGAATCAAGTAGATCATAAAGTGATTTTTACTCAAATTCACAAGCTCACTGCAACAAAGTTGTTCTATTTATATGAATAAAAAGAATTGATTGGCCCTTTTTTGCAATACATAAATAATTTAGTGTACCATCTTATTACATGACTATTAATTTCTTGATTTTTGAAAATATAATTACTAATACAAAAAAGAAAATAAAATATATATAAATTTATTTGCAAAAAGATGCTAAACACAATTGGTTGTTTTTTGTGTTAAAAGTTAGGTTTGTCTTTAATTAAGACTAAAGAGTGGTACACTGTGGTTATAGGCTGGTTTCTAAACAGTATAATATCACATGAATTATTATAAAAATCTTCCAGTTTCATGAATATATTGTTGTACATATGTAAATATCTCTGTGTTTTCATCAATATTTAAGTCTGAGCAACCCTGTAGTAGGACATCAAGATTGACATTTTTAAAGTTACTTATTTTTCGAAAGAGCTCATATCTCTGATAAATGTAAAATGGACAAACATAAAAGAAATGAAAATTATCTTCTACTGAATCTCCACATGCACACATAGAGCTGTCCGACAAATGATCACAGAAGAGATGATCTTTTAGATCACTAGCCTCATTTCTTAATTGGCAGTGGATTATATTAACTTTACGTGAACCAGTGGAAAAGAAAACAGGACAAGGACTTATGTCCTCATTCAGTTTTCTTTTAAATCCTGTGAAGCTTAAAATATTTTTAACTTCTCCATCAAGTGAATTCCACTTTTCAAGAGTATGTGGAATAAAACTGTTTTTATAGGCTGTGGTTCGACACTGAGGAGTTTTAAATTCCCTTTTTTTTCTCAGACCATACTGGTCATTAGTGTATGTACACGACAAGATATCAGCAGCAATATAATTAGGAATATCTCCAGAAATAGTTTTATGAAGAAACAATAATTTGTTTTTCTGACGTCTATTCTGGAGGGAATTCCTTATATAATTTCCATCTAGGAGTTCCCGTTCGAAGCCCAGTTACAATTCTGACAGCAGCTTGTTGTACAGACTCAATTAGATCTGATTCATCTTGTGTGCAGTTGTCCCAAATTATGTTCCCATATTCTAAAATAGGCCTTATAAATGCAATATAAAGTCTTTCAAGAGACTGTCTATCAATCTTATGTTTTAAATATTTCATAATATTAAGACGTTTACAAGCTTTTGAATAAATATCCTGTATGTGACTAGACCATTTGGCATTAGAAGATAAGGTTATACCAAGATGTTTATGTTCTGAGACATTTTCTAGAGGTGCATCATTCATGCATAGTGATGTGACATCAATATTTCTTTTTCTCGTAAAATACATAGATTTGGTTTTGTCTGCATTGAAGGTTACACCCCATTCCCCTGCCCATTGATCTAATGATTCTAGATCTTGACCCAAGGATTCAGCTGCTGATCTCTCATCATGTACAACACAATATAGACAAGTATCATCTGCAAACAGTTTTATTTTGTTTGTAACCGCATCTACTATGTCATTCACAAACAATAAAAACAGAAAAGGGCCCAAGATGGATCCTTGAGGGACTCCTGCCTTGACAGTATTCCAGTTAGAAAAAACCCATTTACTCCAACCCTTTGTTGTCTATCAGAAAGATAACTTTTGAACCAGTTAAGCAAATTACCCTTTATTCCATATTTTCTTAACTTATATAGAAGTCCCATGTGCCATACACGATCAAATGCCTTTGACACATCACAAAAAATAAATCTGACATCTTTCCCTTTGTCAAGATTTTTTACAATCTCATCATATAATAAAAGTAACTGATTTATAGTAGAGTCCTTGTTTCGGAACCCGGACTGTTGATCAGTTAATATTGCATGATCATGTATATAATTATGTAAATACTTAAAAATAATTTTCTCCAATATTTGCTAAAACAATTAGTAACAGAGATAGGTCTGTAGTTTGAAACATTGTCCTGATCTCCTTTACCCTTGTAGATAGCTGATACATTTGCCAATTTCCAATCACTGGGAACTGTTCCTGATTGTAAGCTTTTATTAAATATGAATGTTAGAGGTGTAACCAGTGATGGGAAAATTGCCTTAAGAAATTTTGGAGGTAGCTTGTCAGGTCCAGCTGGTTTGTTAATATTTAAAATTTGGAAATGGTCAATTACATCCTGCTCTCTAATCACTATGTCAGACAGCTCATATGGTGCCAAAGGTGGGACATTAAGCAATTGAGGTTCTGTGTCAAATCTAGATATTGAGCAAAAATAATCATTTATGGCTGTTGCTTTCTCAATGGGGTGAATAAGAATCTCTCCATTTACCTTAATGGGAGAATTTTGACTCTCTTTATTTTTAAATTTGCAAACACTCTTAGCTATTCTCCACCACTTCCCTGGTGGGATTGATTTATCGACTAGGGAATTATGCAAGTTAATCAGGTACTGACGTTTAGCTTCTCTTACTAGATCAATCACTTCATTTCTAAGTTCTTTAAATTTTTTCCAGTCTG
This sequence comes from Mytilus galloprovincialis, assembly GCF_965363235.1. Taxonomy (NCBI): domain Eukaryota; kingdom Metazoa; phylum Mollusca; class Bivalvia; order Mytilida; family Mytilidae; genus Mytilus; species Mytilus galloprovincialis. The sequence continues at coordinate 21,970,786 of NC_134846.1, forward strand.
AAATTAAATTTCTTGATTTAGCTTTTTTGTAAGCACGGTTACGCTTTCACATTTTAACTTTAATACTGGTTGTGATCCAAGGTTTGTCCCTGGGTCTCACCAATACTTTTTTTGGGGGAATATATGTGTCCATGACATGATGAACTTCTTGGTTAATTAGACCATTTATCTTATTAATGTCATGAACATTTTTAAAGCATTCACACCAGTTTTTTTCTTTGTAAATACATGTTTGCTGATGCATAGTCACCACTCTCATAGTCATAAACTACTTTTGAATAAGCTTTTTGTCTAGCAGAGGAAAAATTAATCTCAATAAGTGTTGGAGAGTGGTCGCTACAAAAACTTGGTAGTACCATACTATTTCTTAGTAAACTAAGATTATTCATATATATAGGGTCTAAGAGTGTTGCAGTTGAGGAGGTTATTCGAGTAGGTTCCTTAACAACATTTTCTATGCCATATCTTTCACAGATTCTTGATATCCTACTAGTCGGACTTGCTTTTAGTAAATCTATGTTTAAATCACCAAGCAATATTACATTTTTATCAGTATCTATTACATTATCTAATAAATTTTCAAAATGGTCAAGTGATGTGACTGGTGCATTTGGAGGTCTATAAAAACATACAACTAAGAATCTACCAGTTTTTGTTGTAATTTCAACACAAACTGATTCTAATTCAGCTATTTTTAAGTCACTACGGCGTTTACAATGGAGACTGTCTCTTACATAGATCAAAATTCCTCCTCCACCGTCAGTTAACCTGTCTTTTCTGAATAAGTCAGGATTATGAAAATTTGGCATTACCAAATCAGTGCTTCCAACATTTGCTTTCAGTTTTGTTTCAGATACACAAATCACATCACATTCACCTAGTTCTGAATGAATTAAATCAGTTTTATAACGTAAGGAATTAACATTAATACCAGCTATTTGAATATTTTGATAGCTATATCTTGATGAGTTTGGTCCAGGATTTTGTTCAATGTCATTACTTTGCAGTAAGATTAATACAATAATAAGACTAAAAAATAAGTTGGAGATATATACAGTTCTGATACTAGGTTTATCATCAGTATGGACATTATAAAGTGGTAATAAAGTATTATCCATGATCACTAATAAATGAGTTAGTAAGCATACTACAAATTATTTGGATAATGCCCATAAAGTTTGTCACATTAATATTATACATACTGTTTGACAGCATAAGTCTACAACCATAACCACTCTGTGCTGGTATTTGAATGGATAAAATCCAGCATTTATTAGTTCTCAATAAAATAAAAAATGATTGAAAGAGAAAAGGAGAAGGGGGAGTACTCACTGCATACATGTAACCAGAGACATATAATACAAGAGATTGGCAACTCGGCGAAATCCCGTAATATCACTCGGCCAGATTTAAATCTCGCGAGATCTCTTTGGATAATAGAGTCATTATCAAAGTATTAAAAGTACTAAAAGTAAGGGCGAATGTGTACGCATAAATTAACTGCTTCAGTGTTAAATTTAACATAATTAATTAAATAATTAGACTTCATACATAATTATTTATTTCAATGTCATTTCATTTTGATTTGTATTATATATTATCGAAAAAGAGACATAATTTGATATTGAATTTAAATTAAGAAAAGGGATATTAAATAAATAATACTTGATAAATTGTATTAGAGTTCATTTACTTGATAGTTCATAATGGATTTTTATTGAATATACACCTCTCTCGGAAATATAATTTCACAGGTGACATGTATATTCGATGGTCAGGTAAATCACAACCTGTGAAAAAAATAAGAGTTTTAATTGACCCCTTGTAAACAAGACGTTGTTACACCACAGGTGTCCACACTCTTTCCGAAAGTACTATTTACAAAAGTAAAGATGATTAATGTGTTAAAAAAAACTTAATTTGTTGTATATTTATCGTTAATCATGATCGACTTTTGTCTTATATTCATGATTTATATAGATAATTAAAAGTTGATTACTTTTTGTGTTCATTATTAATTGGGCTTGTATTGAGTTGTTTTTTTTTTTTTTGATTGTCGGTAAATTGTTGTTTTCTAGGTGTGATTTTCGAAATTTCCTTATGAGCTTGCATTGAGTTGTTTTTTTTATGATTGTCGGTAAAATTTATGGTTTCTCCTTTTCATGGATTGTGTATTTAGGACTTATATTTAATAAAAAATGGCAATTTTGTCTCATTTGAAATAAACTACATTCATGTGCACGCATTATGTCGAAGTCCGATTTTATTTCGTGGGATGACGATCTCAATAGTTACGACTTGGATATACTCCTAGGTGAATACACTGATAACGAACTTTTTGTCGATAGTGATAGTGAAGAAGATATTAGTGAGATACCAGCAAAAAAACCAAAACAAAAAGAATTGAACAATAGTGCAACTGCACATGGATATGAGTGTCCCCTTTGCAATAAATATCTAAAAACTTTAAGTGGTTTCCGTGGTCACACATCAAAGCAACACGGAAGACAAGACTTAAAAGGTACAGTGAATTTACTTTTCTTTGCATTATCTTAAATACAAATGTCATAACCCTCGTCCTGAACGAATGTAGGACAGAAAGTCACAATTCAGCTTTGAACAGGAAAACACTCAATTAAAAAACAAATCTTGAGTTTTTTTCTTCAACTATTTATTCAATATATAAAGCAATTTTGTAATTATAAAATTCAATAACGAACAAATAATAGTTTAGTTATGAAAAAAAATAATGTTAAAGTGGCTTAAGTGTCAAGAAACGTATCCGATTAAAATTTTATGAATTTGCATTTGCATTTATGAAGGCTTGTGAACAATTTCCTTAACTTTAACATGAATAAATAGAAATATTTCAAGATCTTTCTCTTAAATTATTTGATCAATTTTCAACAAACTATAAGTGACTTTTTGTCCTATCAAAACATGTGACTTTCTGACCATTAACCCGTCATGAACATACATGAAATATATGCCACTGGACATCAATTTTCCAACAATCACACTTTATGACAATTGAAGACTTTTGATCTCGAAGGAAAAACCATATTAAAATTGTAAGAAACTGCTTAATAAACTAAATGAACCCATAGTAGCAGATATATTAGTCTAAGACGCATGATTTGTTAGTTGTAATTTGGCTTTGAACTATAGCTGTCAGATATTCTCAGATCTGTTTGTTGTCTTTTTTTATCGGAAAGTATAAGTACCCGGCCAAGTCCACTTGTATTTTTGTCCATCTGATGAGTTAAACCTTTTTCAACTGATTTTTATAGTTCGTTCTTACGTTGTACTGTTATACCACTATCCCAGGTTAGGGGAGGGTTGGTATCCTGCTAACATGTTTAACCCTGCCAAAATATTTTTGTAAGCGACTGTCCCAAGTGGGAAGCCTGTAATTCAGTGGTTGTCGCTGGTTTATGGTGACATATTTGTTTTTCATTCATTTTTGTATGTATAAACACGGCCGTGTCTGCATCATTTTGGTCTTTTGTGAATAGGTGTCTCAAAGGCAATCATACCACATTTCCTTTTTTATATATAATTGCTACCTGTTTGTGTAAAATTTTTGTATTAAGAAACATAATATTGTGTTGCACGACAAGTAGGAACTATTTTGTGTTAAATATGTACTACTTTCTCTATTTGGTTTCTGGCTGGGCTCAATTAATTGGTATTACACCATAAATAACAGCTACTTATATTTATAATATAATTTCGATATCATTAAAAAGTTTAAAATGTATTATATGTCTCTGATGTAACACACCAAAAACCAGACATGTTGGAGTTTTATAAACTGGGTCATGTCTAGAGGTACATGCAGCTAGGGATAAATAGGAAAAGGATTGTACATTAAGTTATTGCATGTGTGTTATGATGTTCGATGATAAAAAAAGGGGAAAGTATGCCAATGGAATTGTTTTGATTTCAGTCTAGAATAAATTTTAGATCCAAATGACGGTATGAAAAGACTCATCGAACCGGAAATTTTATATTTTGCCGAAACTAGTACAAAGAGGAATAACTCAATTTGTAAAAATGGAATAAAGGAAAAAAGAATTTCAATTTAATTGTGGAGTTTGCCTTGATTAACATATGTATAGAATTTATGTAGTTAGATTAGCATTAGATATAATATAATTCAGATTGTCTTTGAAATATTATGTACAGATTGTTTTTAATAACTTGTAATAGAGTTAGCTGATGATGAGCGGGCTCTCAATGGGACCTCGTTGGTTACAGGTGTTGACGTCAGTCCTGCTAACGGTCGAAATATGTTTGCGCTGACACTTAAGGACTTAGAACATTTTTTGCATAGGCTGGACGTGGTGTTCTAGCTTGGTGATCAGTCTCTGGGACGTCGGAAGAAATCTTTAGTTTAAGGAACTGAGTAAGATCTTTCTCAGTTTTAATTTGAAATGTCTGGTCTTTGGTTAAGTTCCGTACTAGAATTTTCCCATCATGAGTCCAGCAGCTGTTTATGAGCTTGTCGTGTTTCAGTTGTCTTGCTTTTCGAAATAGAGTCGCACGCTTTAATGTTAGAGCCTCGTTGACATATATTCTTTTTTTAACATTATCTTGCTCATCATTGACCATCTTCAAGTTCTTTTTGTTACTGTACACCAATGCTCTATCTCGGTATGATATAAAGCGAATTATGATATCTCGAGTTTTTCCCTTTTTTCTTTCGCCAATACGATGTGTGCGGCCTATATCACGAATAGACAATTTTCTGTCATGGGGTTTGATTATCATTTCGTTTATGACGGACAGAACTTTAGAGTCTGTATCTTCATCAAAGGTGGCTGTTTCAGGTTCCGGAATACCGCTCATTTTTAAACAAGTTCTTCTGGAATACTGTTCCATATCATCTAAGCGAAGTTCAAGTGTATTAATATGGTTTTGAAGTTCGTCAAAAACATCTGATCTGAAAACATCTATTAGGCAATTTCGAATATTTTGATTTTTTAGCAGTTCATCTACAAGAACCTTGATGGAATTATCATCTCTTGACACAGATTGAATAAAGTCTGCAATTTCAGACACATTGGAATCAGAGTCACTTATACGCTGGCGTTTGGCCTTGGATACGGATCGGTTTCTCTGTGATGTTCTAGTGGCTGACTGGTTGTGTTGTTTTTTCTACTTGGAGCGAGAGACGTGGGTATCTATAAATACATGTAGTACATATTTAATGTTTTGAAATATAAAAGGGGTTTCTCACTTATCCATTAAGAGAAATGAAATAGAAACACACAATTATTTTGACACTTAAATAAATGATTTTTGTTTATTCAAAAAGGAATATTGAATTTCTGAGATGTTTATAGTATTACATTATTTTCGTCTGCAAATAAGAATTGGACTTCAACGATTCTTAATTCTGTTCAGTCGCAAACAAAAAGAAGTAACACACGATCATTATCATACACTAAATGTTTAAATTCACGATACGCGCACCCTAATCCGACCCCCTACCCCCCTCCCCCCCCCCCCCAAAAAAAAAACCCAACAAAAAACAAAACAAAAACAAACAAAAAACAAAAACAAAAACAAACAAAAAACAAAAACAAAAACAAACAACCTCGCTTCATTAACTTATCATATTGACATACTGAAACACTTTTCAATAATGCCTCGGTTATATTTACTATGATATTTTCTCTAGACGTTTCACTCCTTTTCTTCTAACGGTTGTACATTGACTACAATAGTTCTTTTGAACATCGGGAAAGTGTGCTTATATTCTTTTAAGTGGGGATTTGTTATAGGGGAGATGAAATAATCATTAGATAAGATTTTAGGAAATTCACATGCAGTCGGAAAGTGTTTCTGTTAAATATATCAGTGTATGTTTAGTCTCGAAATTGCACTTTACATGAAACGAGTTTATTGCATTAACAGGGTCATAAAAGTTATTGAACTTATGTATGCATAATGTTTATACGGAAATAATTCATGTATGCACATTTAGTACCAATCTTTAAACGTATTACCGACAAATGATGTTTCATTCAGTACTTGTTGATTGGAAGTTTATTAACTTTCGAGTGTGGTGCCGAAGTTTACCGGATTGTGGCATTGATTAAAATTAAACATAGCACGTGTTGCATATGAAAATAATTGAATTTATTATAGAGCTGTACTTTTTTTTATTTTCCATGGGTTTCCATGTGTTATCCTTTTAGCATATTGTTAAATGATTAGGTGTATTTGATTTATTCCTTCAAAATCTTGTATTACTATTTTCATTGCAGTGTACGTGTGTTTACATTCGTTCGTCACGGATTTCCCCTTGCACTTGCAAGTTCTAACGAGAGGTAGTTCGTTATTCTCGGTTTTTTTTTTCAATTTTGGCCCGATAATCCCTACTTTTCTTTTCATGATTTTATTACATGCATATATTGTATAGATAATAATTTGATAGAGGAACATGTATGAAGACTTCGATTGTATGAAGAACTTTCTAAAACAGTAAAACCGATGTATTCAAGTCTATAAGAAATATACATGTACCGGTATATATTTTTTTAATTTGAAGTTTCATATACGGCTATAGTGTTCTAACGTTATTTGTTTCAGCGCGGGTACCTGTTGTTGTTGTGAAAGTGACGTAATAAACGTCAACGTCAAACTATTGTTTACAGTATACAAAATAAAACCGTTAAATTATTTGAATTAAACTGTCGTAGTTCTCAAACCAACTTATTTTCAACATTTCAAAAGACATAAAGCCGTATTTGTTCAGAAAATATGAAAAATATGTTAACCAATTAAGGACCAACATATTGGCCTTGTGGATTTTTCAGATGTTGCTGGGGCCAATTTATTGGTCTGTTACAAGGCACAAGAGCATTTGTTACATCTCTCTAAAGAGGCCTATTGTAACGTTCGAGAACCTAAGTTTAACATCTCTCTGAGGTGGCCTGTTGTAACGTTAAAGAACCTAAGTTTGTAACATCTCTCTGAGGTGGCCAGTTTCCAAGTAAAAGAAACTGTATAATATATCTCTGAGTTGGCCGGTTGTCATGTACAATAATCTTTGTAACATCTCTCTGAGGTGGTCTATTGCCACGTACAATAACCTTTGTAACATCTCTCTGGGGTGGCCTGTTGCCAGGTACAAAAACATTTGTAACAGCTCTCTGAGCTAGCCTGTTGTAACGTTCAAGAACCTAAGTTTGTAACAGCTCTCTGAGGTGAACAGTGGCATGCAAAGTTTATAATATCTCTCTGAGATGGCCAGATGTTATATACAACAACCTTTGTAACATCTCTCTGAGGTTGCCTGTTGCCACGTACAGCGTTAACCTTTGTAACATCTCTCTGAGGTGGCATGTTGCCATTTACAACATTTGTAACATCTCTCTGAGGTGGCCTGTTGCCACGTACACTAACCTTTGTAACACATCTCTACAAGGCAAAATAACATCCAATAAAAAAATGTCGAGGTTTTTTTAATGAATGATATAACCCAGTTAACCGGAAGTCAATTGGTGTAATCGACGACATTGAACAATAATTTTGGATGTAACATGTCTTCTGATTGGCTGACGTTATTTTGTTATGAGCCCATGGTCATAATTTAGTCATGTGACCTTGACGTCATCAACGTTTTTTCATGTTTTTTTACGGTTTAAAATGGAATTTTGAATTAAATTATTAGAAATGACTGTTTTATTTTTTCTGTCTATTCTACGCGCGCGTTATTCAGTGTGCACCAATTTTTTTTATGTTATTTCTTCATAGACAGAAAAAATATTAGTCATTCGAATCCTTAAATAAATTCCCACGGCGACATAAAAACAATGGCATTGTGACATACTAATATTCAAATTGTGTGCACGTGGCAGTCTAAATTCCCTGCCTCTTAGCCTGGTCAGCATACACTGCAGAACTGATTTATTCAACTTACTAATGGTTTCTCGTTCAGAATATATATGATGTGTGTAATAATTACATCAGGATACATATGCAGCAATCGAAATTAAATGTATATAATTATGTTCTATTCAATATGCTTATCTAAATGTGCCTATTCAAAGTCAGGAGCCTGTAATTCAGTGGTTGTCTTTTCTTGCTTTGTGCCTTAATTGTTTTTCGTTTATTTTTTTTTGTTCATAGATTTAGCAGTTAGTAGTGCCCTTGATTAAATTGGTTTATAATTTCGTGGCCTTTTATAACTGACTATGTGGTATTATTATTACTCTTTTGTTGAAGTTCGTATGGGGACCTTTAGTTATTTCAAACTTCTATGTCATTTAGTCTCGTGGTGACAGCTGTCTCATTGGCAATCATACCCCAAGTATGTCATTGAACTTCAAGTTATTTCAACCAATTAGAAGAGAGAGAAAATAAAGATACTTGCATGGAGACACGACTTTAACAACATACATGCTGTATTATCTATGTTTTTATTAGAAAGAGATTCACCATCATGTTCTCATTGTCTCTCTTCTTAATATTACGAGTTATGAATTATTGATCGTTGTTTACGTAACATCCTACGAACACATTTCTATGAATTGTGTGTGTAATCATGGTTATATAGACAATAAAAGTTCATTGCCTTGACATATCAACGATATAAGGATGAGGCTTAGAAACGGGGAAATGCGAGGCTCTGCCGAGCTTTTCCCCCGTTTCGGACGGAATCCTTATCTATACTATTAAACGAGAAGACCTCATTTTTGGTGTCGCTTCTCTTCTTTCCACAATAAATTAATCAACACGACTCTGTGTCCTATATATACAGTGCATAGTCGCATTTGTCATCCATTCATATGATTATTCAGATTGAGTTATTTTGGGAGAAAAACGAGAAAAAAGGCATCCGGATATTGTCCCGTCATTGGACGAAATTTTAAGTCAGATTATACTTCCGGTTTGCGTTTTTCTGTATACTTTGAACAAACAAATAGTACGAATAAAGTGTATTTTAATTCTGTTCAGAGTTTATTAAATGGAGAGGGTCTGTATATTATGTCAATTGACCACCATGGATCGATTATTTTTTATAAAAATTGCAAAAGAAATAAGTTTGCGTCGTTGTATACATTGAAAACAAGAAAGGTTGAATACTAGGTCGTATGAATAAGTAATTATAATCTCGGCAATTTCTATTTAAATATGCATGAGGAAAAGTGATACCATGTCAGTGAGATATATAGAAATATATTGTGAACGCAATTTGACTGCTCAAATAGAACGAGTGCAGTACAAATGTATATATGTTGAGACTCAATTAAGCTATTACCACAGAAAGTTCTGAGATGACATCTGATATGTCTCCAAATTCATTAGTATTATTCAAAGACTAAATACTTGACAGGCACACAAACTTGTTTACTTTATCAATTAATGGGCACGAAAATAATCTTACAATTTTTTTCCTTTCACAATTCTATGATGTCCGGAACACTAGTCCTATAATATAAGACCTCGGGCCCAATGTTTTCTGTTTAATATGATATTTTCCTATTATACTTGTTTTGTTAACTAGTTATTTTTGTAATTTGCAATTTTCTGTTGTATCTACCAATATGCAAACCGAGTTCTCATTTAAAAAAGAGGAAATATCAGCCGGTAAAAACTAAAATAATTGAATCAGAAAGTGTTGTTATAATAGACCATTGGATCCGGCAACACATTTTACTTTGTTTTACGCAGAAATAAAACGATACTTATTTTTATTTTTGCTGTTTTCCGCTTTTTCATGTAGAGGAAAATCAATAGTAACCGGGACCTACTAGTATTCCGACCTTATATATCGGTCTATGATATTATTCCTTAATACCGCATGCTTTGCGGAGAACTGCAAAATATCTGGTTTGACCATGTCGGGACACACATCCGCAGTGTATCGGGCAGACCCAAACACTACTATTAAGACTTTATAAATAAAAAATATCTATAATACTACTTACTAGGTTCATGAAAAGTTTGGGATGTAATTTTCAAACTCCGCCCAGTACACAGGGACGCTATATAAGTCGGTGATGTTGGCAAACTTTAACTTCTGTCTTACCTTTTGACATGCTTTTTTAAAAGGGAAGCTAATAAGGAAAGTTCTTGATTCAAAAGAATTAAAGTGGAGTGGTGTCAGTGCGGCAAAAAATGTGAATAAGAATTTTCTTTGTGAACACTGGTTTGATCTACCTGTTCCAAAGAAACGTAATTATCGATCTATGCATGATAAAAATGTGATGTTTTTTTCATGTTTTTATAATATTTTTTTTTAAATTTGAATTTTGGTGGATAGTTGTCTCATTGGCAATCATACCACTTATTTTCATATCGTATAGGGTTAACATATAGAAATATGACTTATCTGACAGATATCCCTTGCTTAGACAGGGTGTTCATACAGCTTGATGTATAAATACGAGGCCTCGTAGGGTAAAAATGGGAATTCTGCCAATACATGTACTTTGCATAACTTTCATAATATGATACTATCCTCTATATGCATGATATGTTCTCATCCGTATTGTGTATTATGAAAAAGAGACGTAATGAATAATTACTGACTGACTGATGTTGGGTTTTATCGACCGGCTATCCTGGTAGATATTGTGGACTAGAATTACCTAGTCTTGCAGTGTTGGATCTGCTGTACTTTTCCCTTTCATACTGCTCCGACCTGGTGGTTGAGGTGGGTTCGGAGTGTCTGATCGTTCTTGTAAGGCAAAGGCAATTTGAATGGCATCTGGTTCTCGCATGGATATCGGCGATGTATGAGATGGTGTGCGAAGTACAGTGGAGATCAGTTCTAACCTCTCATAAATTCTGTAAGTATCTGTCAGGAGAACTTCTAGAACAGTATGTAGAATTGTCAGCCTGACACCTTTTAGTCAGTTCTAGGTTAGAACTGTTCTAGCTAGAACTGATTTGGTCAGTTCTACCTAGAACTGATTTGGACAGTTCTAGCTAGAACTGATCCTGACAGTTCTACCCTAGAACAGTTTTAGACAGTTCTAGCTAGAACTGACCAAATATTTGGTCAGTTCTACTTCTAGAACAGTTTTACGGTTAGAATTGATTTCAAATTCTACGGCTAGAATTGATTTATAAATTCTACAGCCAGAATTAATTTATAAATTCTACGGCTAGAATTGATTTATAAATTCTACAGCCAGAATTAATTTATAAATTATATGGGTCATTTTCAAAAAATGTCGAATTTTGAAATTGAAAAAAATATTAAAAGTTACTTATTCAAACAACCCTCTACATAAACAAATCAAAACAAACAGTACTTTAAGAACAACATATTAAAAGATGCAATCTTAATGATGTCATACAAGAATATGTTGAAACATTTTTTGATCGGTGGTACATTATTTTGTCTATCCTGTTACCATTTTCAAAAGAAATTTTGGGTTATTAAGAAAAGGTTTAGATAAAATGTTAAGCTTGTTTTAAGTAGACAATTAGATGGGTTTCAAGAGAATAAACTTCTATATATATTCATTCTGTAATATGATAGATTATTTGCCAATTTTCCAGGTTGTACTGAAAAATGCCTCTAAAAATTGGTTTTCAAAGGTTGTAAAAATTACCACCAGTAATGCAAGTCTAAGATAGCAATTTATATTGTTCGGCATTTTTTCACCCTTTCAAATAAACCCAACATCAAGTAAATCCCTCATAAGTTAGTTTACTTTTCTCTATATTTCATTGGTAACAGGAACGTACGTTTCTGATATATTACTATATAAAAGTCTATCCTGTTACCTTTTTGTCTATCCTGTTACCGATATCAGTATTGCACCTGCGAATGTTTAATTGGGAAAATTAAGACGTTATAACCTTAAGATGACTTCAAAAAACGAAATATTTCATTCGTTTTGCACCTATATGTTAAGATAAAAAAATTAACGACGTTTTTGTCTACAATTGTCTATCCTGTTACTGTAACCATAGTAACCATAGTAACAGGATAGACATAACGGATAGACAAATTTCTTCGTTTTTGATTGCTGTTGTGAAATAACTACTCCCTTTGGTGAAGTGATTATGTTTTTCTATTGTGAATTTGGTTTCCAACACGTTATTGCACTTTTTACAAGTATACTGTTGGTGTATTTTATCAAAATTGGTGGTAACAGCATAGACATGAAAAAAAGTACGCTATATTTTTTTCACTAAATGTCTTGAAATTTCTTTTCTCTACACTGTCGTTCAAGAAACGAGGCGTTTTAAATGTAAAGATTACTTTGTACTTTTGAGATCAACACTGACTGATTCAATATTCATAGGGAGAATAATTTAACGGCTGATTTAAGTAGCGGTAACAGGAAAGACATGAACCTCCTGTACGCAGATTCGATTTAGTTTGTAGATAATATGTTACATACAATGATATAGAAGCTACGATTTTTCGTTAAAGTAATATTTAACGTTCTTAAAAAGTCCCTTTTGGAGATATCAAGCCGATCAGAAAATCGCAAAAAAATCATTTGAAATGTGATTTTCTGACACTGTACGCAGACAAATACCCCCAAAATGGGTCTTAAATGCAGTTTAATCTTATCAAAAAAGATGTAAGGTGTGTTTATTATTAATGTTCTGAATCACAAATCTGACAAGCTTTCATTTAAACCATTACAACTGAAATTTCCATTAGAAATAAAAAAGTTAGCATGGGTGTACTGAAAATTCGACATTTTTTGAAAACGACCCATATGGCTAAAATTGATTTATAAATTCTACGGCTAGAATTGATTTATACATGTAAGTTTTAAGAAATATTTGTCTTAATATAAAGGCTTCGGCAAAATAGCGATTAATATTATATAGAGTTTTGCTATTTTGCCGATTTTATTTCAGATTTATAATCGGCAAGAGAACATGTTTAACCCCGCCATATTCTGCATGTATGTCAGTGCCTGTTCCAAGTCAGGAGCCCGTAATTCAGTGATTTTCTTTTGTTGATGTGTAGTATAAAATATTTGTTTTTCATTCATTTTTTGTACATAAATTAGGCCGTTAATTAGTATTATTGGAGGTGGGGGGAGGGTTATTATTTGAATTGTTTTACATTTTTTATTCTGGGAGTCAGGATTGCTCGTTATCACAAAGTCATAACAAAATTATCCTCATTAACCAAATGTAATATCTGTTTACGAGTAGTTTTCATACCTCGGACGGACCTGTTTAACAAAAATCTTTTGACCACATCAATCTAAACTGACATTATTTGCTCTTCAGTCTTTCTGCAAATCTATATAGCTGCACAGTACTTCAGTTTTAATTTTAGGTCAAGAGGGACTGTAATATACAAGTTACAGCAATATTGGAAAACAATTTTGTTCGCATCAATTTATAGTGCCAGCATTCAGGGGCAGATCCAGCCATTTAAAAAAAGGGGGGGTCCAACTATATGTTCAAATTCAAAAGCATTGATCGTCAAAAAAAGGGGGTTCCAACTCCTGACCCCCCCCCCCCTTGATCAGCCAATGAGCATGTCCTCTTTTTATTCAAAATATTGAATCATAAACAAATATCAGTAGTTTTCATACTTCAGACTGAGTCGTATAATAAAATTTTTTGACCGCATCAACCGAATCTTACCATATTTGCTTTTTTTTTATGTAAATCTAAATAGCTGCACAGTAATTCAGTTATAATTTTAGGTCAAGAGGGACTGTAGTATATAAATAACTACAATATTGGAATTGAGAGTGTCAACATTTCCTATTTTTATTCAAAATATCTCATCAGAAACAAATATCAGTCATGTCAGTAGTTTTCATACCTCAGACTGACAGTAACATGTAATCATGTAACAAAATTATTTGTCAAAACTGACCATATTTGACAGCATCAACCAAAAATGACCATATTTGACCGCATCAACCAAAACTGACCATATTTGACCGCATCAACCAAAACTGACCATATTTGCTCTTTTGTATGTAACTCTTATAGTCGCATAGTAAATCTTTAATATTTTTATGTAAGGATGGATTGTAAAATCATAAAAATACAAATGATAAAAATATGGGAACACAATGCTACCTAATTTCATTTGCATCAATTTAGAATGCCAGCATGTCCTCTTTTTATTTAAAATATTGCATCATAAACAAATATCAGTAGTTTTCATACCTCAGACTGACTGGTATAACAAGATAATTTGTCCGCATCAACCAAAACTGACCATATTTGCACTTTATTATGAACATGATGTGAACATAATGTTAATCTTAATAGCCGCAAAGTAAATCATGTATATTTTTTTATCTTACCTCCTATACATTTCCAGGAATATGATTGGTTAAAAGCGTCCGCGTGCAAACCGTGTATATTTGATATTAGGTTAGTAGGGAGGCGGGGTTTATCTCATACACAGTTAGTAGTGGAGTTACGTCCCTTTATATTCCTTATTAGGTAAGAAGGGGACGGGGCTTATTTAATACACAGTTAGTAATGGTGTTATGTCCCTTTGTAAAAAACAAAACGGTACTGAGAAAAAATCTTAAAAGTTCCAACAGACGAAGAAATTGATGATTCAGATTGAAACAAATTCATAAAACACATTTAAACCTTACAATCGTTATTGTTGGCATCTGTTTTTGTAGGATTAATGGAAGTATTTTCTTAGCGCTAACAGTATTGAAGACTTGCTCGTTTTGAGAATCACTAGTCTTAATTTCACACGTTAAGATAGTCGGTAAGATAAATTCGTTACATAGTGTGCTAGTGACGTAATACGGTATATATGGGGTCAGTAAATTCCATATGGGGATTCGAGCGTCGCTCTCACCCCATATGGAATTTACTGACCCCATATATACCGTATTAGGTCACTAGCACACTATGTAACTAATAATATCAGGATGGATTGTTTAATAAAAATGAAAGCAATATTGGAAAATAAAATTATGCTCACATCAGTTTATAGTGCCAGCATGTCCTCTTTTTCATCAAAATTTTGAATAGTAAACTAATTTCAGTAGTTTTAATATCTCAGACTGACTCATGAATATAACAAAATGTGTCGCATCAACCAAAACTGACCATAATTGACAGCATCAACCATAACTGACCATATGTGACAGCATCAACCAAAACTGACCATAATTACACTTTGTTATGAAAATCTTAATATATATATAGCCGCATACTAAATCACTTATAGTAATACATATACCGGTAACGATGGATTGTATAATTCAAATGACAGCAAATGATTACTAGAACAATAGTAGATGAAAAAAATATAACAAAATCGATCAGCAAGACAATATAAAAAAAAAATGAAACGCCCAAAATAAGTTGAATCTTTTTATAAATTGTTGTCAAACTTTTTTTATCATTTTTGTTGTTGCTTTTATGACAACTATTATACCAGTCTGAGATATGAATATACTTGAAACAGCAAATGTTGTCACCTAGACGAGACAGCCGTTATTGTACGCTTCAATATATGAGTTATTGCCAGTCAATGAAGATTGTTTTTCTGTTCTAGTCCCTCCCCTATCAGTTTTGCTGGAAATCATACAATGTAACCTCTGATGTGTACTACGACAACGTTCTTTTAATGTTAAAAAAAAATATTAAATGCAAAGAGAAAAAGGATGGAAGAAATGCTAAGATTTACGCATAAAAATTCAAATGTAAATAATTATTGAAATATATAAAAATTGGAAAACTGTTTGAGACTATAATCAACTGAGGACAAATGATTATACATCACTAAATGAAGCTGATTAATTTATTGCTCCTTTGTGTCCAATGGCAAACATGTCATGCATATTCACGACTAGATTCAAAGTGGATCAATCTGAATCAAATGCTTACAAATTTAGAGTGGCACTTTTTTACAATAAGGCAGCGCGTTCGCTAGAGGTAGAACGTATGCCGTAATAGAATAGATTTGAACCATAATGATAGAACTTGTAAGTTAAGCTATCAGCCCTCCTTCCAACTTTTTCCACTTTTTTCTCCATGGTAGACGAAAGCCATAAACAAAACGTCATGAATTTCCAATCAATAACGGTCATTATAAGTACATGAGATATGGACTTTTTTTATAAATAAATTCCTATTGCAGCCAACATCTCAGGTTATTATTTCCACAAAATAACGCCTGATTATTGATCGGAGATATTTAAGCAACCAAAAGCACTTTGAATCAAACAAATTCTTAAATTGTAAATTAAGGTATTTTGCTGGGTGTTTTTTTTCACGATCCTATTTCGGACCCCTGATTTTAAGAGGGCGTATCTAATTAGTCATGTCCGATTAACTTTAAGTAAATTGAACCTCAACTGAAAAACCTACATCGGGTAAATAAGTTTGAGGTACAATAAGTAGACAATAGAAATCCTTTGTGAAATGAGATCGTCCCAGGTTTCTTAGATAATTATTTTGCGTTGAATAACAATGAAAAATGCACGAGCAGGTTTATAAGTCTACACTGAAAAGACTCATTAGTAAATCCCATGTAAAGAGCAAACAGGCGCATCGTTTGCGCAAGCTTTCAAGAGTTGCTCTGTTTAATTATGTCGAAAGGAAATAGAACTTAACGAAAAACAAATCCAGCTCAACTGTCAGACAAGAACGTGAAAACCTTAAAAAAAACATATCAGAGTCAGCAAAGACTAATTGTAAGACTTTTTTGTCATATAAAGTCATAATTTCCCAATCCAAATAACATGATAAAAGAGATTGTAAAATGCGTAATGTAAGTACTGATGAAGACGATGCTGAATACTGGCTGGTTTTTTTCAAGGGTATTTCGAAAAGAAAACGACGAAGATGAAAGAACTTTAGTGCGAAGGACAGCCGGTATACAACCTTAAATTCTATATACACTTACAAACTTAATAGTAATAATGTAAAACTACATACAATACCAGTTAACTTTATAAATGACAATCCAAGCGCCCAAACCACCTTAAACAGGTCGGGACCACTACCTTATATGGAAATGCATAAATTAGCATACTTAATATGTTCTCGCACATGTAATTGTTTATTTACATGTGACGCAATTTATTTTTACCTAGGTTTTTGACCAATCCACTAAATGAGTAACAATGCATGATGGACTACTACGTGTTTACAATCAAACGAGACCACGTGTTATTTACTGAAATACAACACATTTTTTCGTGCAATGCGGGATTCACAATTTCGCTTAGTTTTTCATTTTGTGTATCCTCATTTATAGTTCGTGATACAAAGTATTCCTTCCATGCTCAGATTAACGAAGAGTTGTTTTTATGCGAAGAAAAAAAGGGTTTGAATTACCCGATATATAGCCATTAATATGTTTGATGATGGCACGGAGATTTCATGTATTCGTCCACCAGACAGCAACGAAACAACAGCGAAAAACACAATTACCCACGAGACAAACTTACTAGATATATATATAGTGTAAAGTAAGCCGTCGATAACAGCCGGTGCTAATATTCACGAGTACAGCAATTTCAATATAGATAAAAGGCAAAGGTGTGATCCTTGAATTTTGTGTTAAAAGGGCGAAGAAATATTTACATATTACATGGTAGTGTTAACAAAATCTATAAGTATTTATTTTTGTCACATTTCAGTATATGAGACTTCCAAACTGTTCTCTTTGTTTTAAAGATAGTGAAGTCAGCAACAGTTACTGTAGTTTCATTTTGTTTTTGTTTTTTAACGGACTCGGACATTTGCCAAACTGAATAAAATCATTACAGCTGATTTCCTAATGCTTGCAAAGTAAAACTTTGGTTGGCTTGCTTGCTTTGTGTGTATAGTTGTTTATACAAGCTTTCAAAATAAGATTGACATCTTTAAACAATATATATAGGCATAGTTTAACTTGTATATTTTACATTTGAAGTTAATTGGTTGTTATCCTAATATGATGTACAATATACAAACACAGCAAGCAAGCTAACTAAAGATTTGCTCTACATGCAGTAGGAAATAAGCTGTAATGATGTTATCCATATGTATGTGCGACGAGGTGGAAAATTTGATATGTTTTCTAAAAATTGCAGCGTTGGATCTAATATAAAAAAGAAGATGTGGCAACTGTCCACAAGAGACCAAAATGACACAGAAATTAACATGTATAGGTCACCGTACGGCTTTCAACAATGAGCAAAGTCCATACCACATAGTCAGCTATAAAAGGCCCCGATATGACAATGTATAACTGTTACAATTCAAACGAGAAAACTAACGGCCTTAATTATATAAAAAAAAATGAACGAAAAACAAATATGTAACACATAATAAACGACAACCACTGAAATACAGGCTCCTATATATACAAACATATATACGTTTTTATTTATTAGATAGATTTCTTCACCTTTTATATATTATATATTGGGGCGTTTTTTTTTTTTTTGTTTTTTTTTTGTTTTGTTTTTTTGGATTGTTTTACACAAGTAATTTTTGGGTCATTTATATCGTACTTTTCGGCATTGAACCTATGACTGCTTACTTTACTAGATTATGTCTTTTTGGAAAGATGTCTCATTTGGCACTCATACCTCATCTTCTTATTTCTATATACAAAGCACGTTTTAGAATAAAAATAATAGGTAATATGGCACCCACTGTGATCCAGAGGCTTTAATCATTGAAGATATTTCACATACGTCAACATGACAGCAGCCGAACGATAACAAACCTCTGAGGTATATTTTGTGATAAAATTAGCAACAAACGGACTTTATTGATGGATGAAGTATACAGATTGAATGTATAAGCTATATACCGTACCCGCTCAGTGACGGACCCAAAAAGGGGGGCGGGGTGAAAGATCAATGCATTTGAATGGGGACATGAAGTTGGAACCCCACCCTTTTGTTCGTGGTTAGGACCCTCCTTTTTAAAACGGCCGGATCTGCCCTTCCGCTTTCATAACACTTATTTTTAGCATACTGAATATGATGTTCTTACTTTCAGTTCAGGTCCTGATACAAAGTTTACACATCCAGTACAGAAAGAAGTGTTTCAATGAAAGTTTTCGTGTTTTTCTAGGCAGATATGATTTTGGAATGACATTATACAGATTTAAAAGAGTTAAAAAAAATCATAGTGGACAGTGGTCATTTTATCTGAAATTTCACTGTTTCAGGTCGTAAAATTATTGCACAGGTACAATGCATAACAATGGAAAAAAACCTGTTCAACAACTTAAACAAGGCGAAAAAGAAAGTCGAATAGTGAAGCCCGTAAACAATACTTTTTTAATCTGAGCATGCAAATTGAAGATTACATTATATATTTTATAATAATCACATTCGCAGAACAAAAACATATATTTTATGAATCCCAGACACTATTATATTAGTTGACAGATCTTCCACTAATTCCACGTGTTTTCCGGTTGTAGTGAACTCGTAGTAGCCCACAATGCATTGTAACTCATTGAGTCGATTGGTCAGTTTTTCAAGGCCGTATTGGCATTGTGTTTGGGAAATTACTATGCAAATATATTCTGACGTAAAGAAATCTAGAGTTCTCGACGTGTGTTAAAGACGGTATAAGTACTCTCGTCCACATGCGGGCATTATCTGATAAATATATATATATATATAAAACAACACTACTTTGGTGTTTAAGTAAAAGAAATTAGATATATTAATTTGTAATAATTTCAAGATTAAAACTTATGACTTGAATAATGTATCTATGATCATTTAATAATTTGTTAAAAATTCGAAGATAACGTTACGCCATTTTCCGATTTCAAACAAATAAGCAGTTTTTCAATCATTTACCTTTATAGAGATGGGATTGAGTTGTCCTTTTGATCATTAAATGTGTCGAGCACTATTGTCGCATTAAATACGTTGAACACGTTAATAAGGTAATGCTACGTCTACGTCATAATGAGAAAGAACGAGCTATTGGGATGTTAGCGGCAAAACTAACTCTATTACTGGTTGCAAATCATCTCAATGTCTATAGAATGACTATTGAAAGGCGCTTAAGACTCGTCTTAAAGATACTGGTACGACATATTATCGTCCCGAGGTTTGTAGACCACGTGAAACAAAGTTACGTCAAGACACAGGAACATCCGCATTGTTCATCTCCGGATTCGATTTTGACAAACTCATGGAAGAAACAAAAATAGGCTATATGCCCAAACAGTTTGTAACCGACTACATCTAGTCAGCATCAGAGCTCTTCGTTCGTTGAAGGGACTTATCCTTACGCAGCGTCGAAGGATGTCGCGACTTAAACGGTAGTGTACGGATTCGATGAAATAGACTAACATGGAGACAAGTCCTTTTTACCGATGAATTAAAATTCAACTTGACATTTATCGACGACAGAGCCATGGTCTACCACAGGTGCAAGGCACGATTTTCTGATGCGTACGTACAGGAAATAGATCGGCTTTAGGGTGACGAATTTATGGTATTGGACAGAATAACCTACCAGGAATGCACCGATATGACAATTATTGAAGAAAATCTAAATGCAAAAAGGTATAGGAACGAAATTCTGGCTCCACTCGTTCTCCCGTTTCTCGGAAGGCATCGTTAAACTACGATTTTCAGCAGAACAACGCCCGTTGTGACGTTGAATACATTTAAATGAGTTTTTGGAGAATAATAACATTCGAGTGTTGCCGTGGCCAGTATTTCTTCAGATTATCGCCAATGGGAATCTTTGGGACGAACTTGGACGACTCATCAGAAAGGGTACAAATCCATCAGAAACGCTCGCCCAACTTGAATAGCACTTTTCAGGGAATAGAACAACACAAAGTGCCATTGATAAAGAGGGTAGTGTCTTCAGATACTGGAACATGTATGACAACAATATCATCATTCTGAAAGCTCCGAGGGCCAGTTCAGATGCTGTAATGAAATGGTGGTTCATTAAAAAGGTAAAGGACAGCACGTACAAAATGTATGAAATTCGTGCGCCAGATTTAAACGGATATAAAATGGATGAAGATAGAATATGATGCAGCAATCAAAGAACGCGAGAAAAAATAATGGACAAGCTGGACAAATGTGACCACAAATTTAAACATGCAGAATCATTGATTCATTTACTTTACGAAAATAAAATGACAGAGAACCAGGTAATGATTTTTTTTTTAGCAAAACAAAAAGAACAAACAAGAGAAAATCAATAGATTCAATAGATTCATGGAGTGAGATTTTTTAAAACTAGAGGAGATGTGCCTTACCCAATGTAATGTCACGTCACTTTGACATCTTTATATGACTAAGACATCTATCACATAGTCATGAAGTCCTTTATTTCTATCTTAAAAAAGAAAATTGATACAAAGCTGAAAACCATTTGTTCCGGAAATAAACGAGCATTTACAAGAATTTGGAAGAATTTTGGATACATAACTTGATAGTTTCGATATAGAAATTGAAGAAGTCACAGGTACTTTATATTCCGTATCACAGAAAAGTGATATTCAGAAAGGTCTTAATGATAAAATTGTAGAAGCTTGCTCGGATGAAAAGGTGGTGGAAGAGATTCAGCAAACATATCAGTATATGTTCGTTAAGATTAAAAAACCCGTCAAATTAGAAAAAAAAATTTCAATCATCACAATCAACTAGTCATTATTTACCCGTCAATACTACCGTTTTTCAAACTAGCCATGTTACTCCCTCTTATACACCCATACATATATTTTCACCAACAGACAATAGTGTACCCGCAAGTGACTCCTCTCAATAGCACCCGCACGCCAATTGATGTACATCGACATCTCTTGTTCAATAGAATGCAGCTTAGATTTATACTAGTTACCCTGCTTTATCAGAGCAAACCGCAAAACTAGTAGTATTGGAGAATCATCGAGAAAACAGACCTTCTAGAGAGGTAAGTTTAAACATAGTTATTTTAAGTGGATTTGGAAACAAGTTATTGTAACTTGAATTAATCATACCCCTCTCTACTTTTATTGAGCGAGTGCTGCCTTGTAGCGGCATTAGCCTGCTCTTTTTCGGATTCTACCAGTTTGTATTTTACGTGAAAGTGATATGACTCAAATTTACAGTTAATCTTTTTCAAAGATTTTTGGACGTTTTCTTTTTTTATTACTAAATTATAAGATCTATTAAACATCAGCATTATGCTCAGTTAGACTGTTTTTAACTACAAATGGACTAAGGATTTAGAATAAAGCAAAACAAAAGATTTCTAATCAACTTTTTTGTCTATTTAAGCAAATTGCGGTGAATTATCAAAATCAGAAAAAAAATGTTTTTTTTGTCTTAACTGATCATTAGAAATCATAGTAGCCACATTTCAATCTTTTTGGGGGCAAAATGTCACCTATTGCAAATTTAGAGTCTAAAACTTGAGTTTGTGCTATTTTTAGCTTTTCTCACCCTGTTCATATGCTTTGATACATGTATAAAAAATGTCCTAAATTGTTATAAATGCACAGACAGTTGATTCTGTGGTGTTAAACATTAAAACATAGGCTGTGTACTACCTACCTCCAAACAAATTTTGTCATGCAGGTTTAATGAATTTATTTGATTTTTACCCGTATAACATTGCGTCATACTATGTACTTGTCAGATAGCATAGCCTAATGTAAACACTGCAGAAACTCACAAAAATACAATTAATTATTCCAAATGAAATTTTTATTTCTGAAATTTTATTAACTGATTTTAATAAAAACAGTTAAATGACCATGACTGCACTTTTGATCAATTTGTAGTACTTTACTGACATTAGATGAAAAAAAAGTGGTGTCAATATTCCTTTACACTTCAATACCTTGGATTTTTTACTAAATTCGTTGCAAAAATTGTGGAAAGTCTTTGAGGTAATAAAACAAACCAGGAAAAATCACCAAAACTGATCTTGATATTGCAAGTTTATGTTCCTGTTGCCAAAAATGAAATTTTCAAGTATTTTCTATCGAAGTCATACATTACAGTCAGTTTAAATTGAGCTGTGAAATTTTTAATATAACTCGCATTATTCTTAGATAGGCTGTTTTTATCAAATAAATTGACTTAGGATTAAGAATAAAGCAAAACAAACGATTTCTAATCATATTTTTTTTGTCTCTTTAAGCGAAATGCGGTGAAACATTTAAATCAGAAAACAATTGATTTTTTTTGTCTTAACTGATCATTTGAAATAATAGTAGCCACATTTCAATATTTTTGGGGGCAAAATGTCACATATTGCAAATTTAGAGCCTAAAACTTGAGTTTGTGCTAATATGTTCAGCTTTTCTCACCCTGACAATATGCTTTTATATAAAAACATGTCCTAAATTGTTGTATATGCACAGACAGCTGTTTCTGTGGTGTTAAACATTAGTACTACCCACAAACAAACTTTGTCATGCAGACTTAATGAAATTATTTGATTTTTACCCCTTATATCATTGCGTCATAATATTTACTTGACAGATAGCATCGCCTAATGTTAACACTGCAGAAACTCACAGAAATACCATTATTTATTCCAAATGAATTTTTTATTTCTTAAATTTTATTAACTGATGTAAATAAAAAAACCAGTTAAATGACCATGACTGCACTTTTGATCAATTTGTAGTACTTCACTGACACCAGATGAAAAAAAGGAGGATCAATATTACTTGACACTTCAATACCTTGCATTTTTTACTAAATCTATTGCAAAAATTGTGGAAAGTCTTTAAGGTCGTAGAACAAAAAAGGACAAATCAGCAGAAACTGATCTTGATATATCTAGTTTACGTTCCTGTTGCCGAAAATGAAATTTTCAAGTATTTTCTTTCAAAGTCATACATTACAGTCAGTTTAAATTGAGCTTTGAAATTTTTAATATAAGTCGCATAATGCTCAGATAGGCTATTTTTAACTACAAATTGACTAAGGATTAAGAATAAAGCAAAACAAAAGGTTTCTGATCATTTTTTGTCTCTTTAAGCGAAATGCGGTGAAACATCAAAATCAGAAAACAATTGATTTTTTTTTGTCTTAACTGATCATTTGAAATAATAGTAGCCACATTTCAATATTTTTGGGGGCAAAATTTCACATATTGCAAATTTAGAGTCTAAATCTTGAGTTTGTGCTATGTTTAGCTTTTCTCACCCTGACAATATGCTTTTATATAAATAAATGACCTAAATTGTTATAAATGCACAGACAGCTGTTTCTCTGGTGTTAAATATTAAAACATAGGTTGTGTACTACCCCCAAACAAATTTTGTCATGCAGATTTAATGAAATTATTTGATTTTTACCCTGTATATCATTGCGTCATACTATGTACTTGGCAGATAGCATAGCCTAATGAAAACACTGCAGAAATTCACAAAAATACCATTTATTATTCCAAATGAAATTTGTATTTCTGAAATTTTATTAACTGATGTAAATAAAAAATGACCATGACTGCACTTTTGATCAATTTGTAGTACTTTACTAACACCAGATGAAAAAAAGGTGGTCAATATTCCTTGATACTTCAATACCTTGCATTCTTTACTAAATCTATTGCAAAAATTGTGGAAAGTCTTTAAGGTCGTAGAACAAAAAAGGACAAATCAGCAGAAACTGATCTTGATATATCTAGTTTACGTTCCTGTTGCCGAAAATGAAATTTTCAAGTATTTTCTTTCAAAGTCATACATTACAGTCAGTTTAAATTGAGCTTTGAAATTTTTAATATAAGTCGCATATGCTCAGATAGGCTGTTTTTAACTACAAATTGACTAAGGATTAAGAATAAAGCAAAACAAAAGATTTCTAATCAACTTTTTTTGTCTTTTTAGGTGTCACACCACCAATTACTCCCTCCAATTAAAAAAGTCATACTTGGTTTCTATGAAGTTAAACTTAAGGTAAAATATTTAGAAAGCTGTGAAAATTGCAAAATTTGGTTGAACAGATAGGGACTTTTAATTAGTGGTGTGACACCTGTCATGTAATGTTGTCATTTTAATGTTATTCAAAGACTTATTATTGCTATATAAGCAGGAGGTTTTGCTAGTCACAGAAGCAGGTTCAATCTACCATTTTTTTCTTTAAATGTCCTGTACCAAGTCAGTAAAATGGCCAGTGATATATCATAGTTCATTTCTGTGTGTGTTGCATTTCAGTGTTGTGTCATTATTCTCCTCTAATATTTCATGAGTTTCCCTCAGTTTGAGTTTGTTACCCGGATTTGTTTTTCCTCAATCGATTTATGAATTTCGAACAGCGGTATACTACTGTTGCCTTTATATATCTTAGAATGGAAAGTTTATATGCACTACAGTAACTATTTTATTCAAAGGTCAAAACATAGCGCTTGGCAGCGTATTTTCAACATCTACATGTATATGCCCTGAACTTGTTAGAGTTTAAACTTGTACTAAAATTATGTACTACCGCCAACTACTCTTTTTTCTACTTTTCCCCTGCAATAGCATGTTTTATACTTGTAACAGTCCCAAGTTTATATATTTGAGGAACAGCTGTATTTACAAAAAAAAGTAAAATCACAAAAATATTGAAGTTAGAGGAAAATCAATTCGGAAAGTCCATAATCACATGGCAAAATCAAATAACAAAACGCATCAAAAACGAATGGACAAGAACTGTGATATTCCTGACTTGGTACAGACATTTTCAAATATAGAAAATGGTGGATTAAACCTGGTTTTATAGGCCTAACCCCGTCACTTTGATGACAGTCTCATCAAATTCCGTCATATTTACATTGATGCGTTAACCAAACAGATACAACAAATAAAACAGGTGTAGTGTAATTGCCCCGTAGTTCTAGGGGGTTTCCCCAACCTATCACACGGGTACAGGTTCATCACCGAGGGATCCGAAAGGACACATGACATGACGTAACAGTTGGGTACTTCCAGCCTCTTCCTCGAGTACAGCTCTCTCTTACGGATGAACAAGCAAGGCAATGCACCTGATATCTGGGACCCGACGAGGTTAGCGGGGACTGACACCAAGTAGGAAGGTAAGGGCATTCTAACACTAAGCATAGCTTGCATTAGCCCCTTGGGTAACAATAGAGCTCAGCGAGACAGGCCAAATAACACTTTACTGGTAGTTGCGGGTGGTTTAAATTTTGGTCCTGCAGGGGCTTGATCGCCATTTTGGGCATCACTCCAAAATTTTGAGTGCCTTCGGTCAACCTGAAGAGTCCTGAAGAGTCATACCAGGTCCCGTGTTTTACTTTCTGGGTGAAAGTAGGGAAAATTACATCGTAATTAACTAGTTTTTGGGCCCGGAAAAACTCTTTGAAAGTTTGCTATAGTTTGATAGCGAGGTCACGCGAGGTTTGTTGCCGCGAGATTTGGGCGCCATCTTGGATTACGGATATAAACAAACACGGTGTTTTATGCATATTGTATAACGGTGTACTATACATGCTTATATTGACTTTTTTATATATATTGAATAAAGATTTATTGTTGCTTTGATTACATTGAATATTGAGTATTGTAATTGATATTGGAATAAAGTAAAATAAATTTAATAAATGTAATAATATACCAAGTCATTATGGAAAGAGCAAGATACTACACTATAAAGATAAACACCTGTCCTGATGTGGTACTGAACAGTATGCCTGGCATAGGGGATGCCATAGGAAATAGAATTATGGATATCAGGAACAAGGGGATCCATATTGATAGGGAGGTTTTAGAGCAAATTCTTTATCTGAGAGTAACTGAGGGTCTCCTGGGATTGATTGATTTTGAATCTAGTCCAATTAGGATAATGCTGGCGCAGAGCATCCCAGTATTGCATTTGGAGACAAGGACAGGCAGTCGACGCCTATTTTCAGCCCGTTATGTGTGGAGACATATCATGATAGAGACGCGCCTTTGCGCAAAGTATGTCCTGACCAAGCCATGGGTATGTCAGAGGCATATGTAGACTCACCATATTGTAGACCAATTCCTGCTCAACAACATGAGGAAAACAAACAAAGGATTGCAGAGATGTGTAATTTTGGTAATAATGTCAGTGAATGGATTGAAGAACACCATGCTAGTAGGGACACCACACAGACAAATTCCTTTAAGACCAATCCATACCTGAAACCGATTGAACAGCCTGATTTCTGACAAAGAATCTCGCCTGTTGCATTGCAATCAGTCCTTGAGTCATAAATACAGAAGGTTTCCGGGGAAATAGAAAGTTTGCTTGGTGAGCTGGGACATCTCAGTGATGTGAGGATTTTGCAGGAAGCCTACAAAGACCACAAGTTCTCACTTCTCACAGCCATGACATCAGGCAACATTTCTCAATGGATACTCAACAAGAACCACCTATGGCTAATTTGCAACAAATAGATCAACAGGTTATCAACAGACCTCAACCGGTCAACAACAGTCAACGACAAGATATAACACCAGTCACAAGTGATGATATGCCGAATGACCATGTTCTCCACTTTCCACCAAGTGTTCAACATGACATACAATACCGTCAACAAGATCAACAGGAAGCTAGCCATCTTCAACAGGCTTCGTATTTTTTACAGAGTTTGTCTTTAGTGCCATGTGGAGGCAGGTGAGTGCCTCCCCGTGCTTCAGGTTTATGCTCTTATAATATACTAGATTATGGAGTGTGTGTCCGAGCGAGAACTGCTCTAGTTCATTACTTTAGGAATATAAATTTATCAAAAAGTAGTATTTCAATATTCAGCCCCATTCTACTATTTAGTCAGCCATCAGTCCTACCCTGATATACCCTTTCTTTTTCGGGTATTTAATACTGATAGCGTTTGACATTTTTAGCCGAACAGATTTATCAATTTTACATAACTTAAATTATTGTATGCTGGTTCATATTCTGGACGCCAGTGTTTGCTCCTTTATAATATAATTCAATAACAAAAAACAATTATGAAGCTTAGAAATGGAAAAATATTAAATACTAAACTTGTTCAAAGGGTATCTACACGTCTCATTCTTCAAAATCGGTTATCTAAAAATACTACCATGGCTAACATTTTTAACAATAAAAATCGTGGTTACCCTTGAAGTTCTATCGATAAGTGTCATGCCAAAAAATGACTTACATGTCCCCGTCTTTCCACCAACAATACGGTTCGGTCCACGTTTAATGGTCGCACATTTTCTTTGAATTTTGAAACTGATATATCTTGAAAAACAAACAGTATTATTTATTTACTCACATGAAACACACCGGGATGTGGTATTCAGTACGTGGGAGAAACTGGACGATATTTATCTAAACGCACTCAAGAACATCTGTATCGTTTTAAAAGACCCAATAAATTCAAAAGTATCATTTACCAACACCTTAAGAAGCACAACCATCCTTTTAAATATTTAGCAGTTCAACCTTTAGAAGTAGTAAATAAGCAGCCTGGTGAATCTCATTCAAAGTTTGTACGATCACGGAAAATAATTGAATTAAATTGGATTAAAAAATTACAGACAGTCTACCCTCTCGGTCTTAATGATAATATCATGGGAATTGGTAATATATCTAGAACCGATTCCGTTAACATTTTGGATATAGTTTCTAAAACTGTTCGTAAAAACCGTTCTCACGGTCGTAGGAAAAATCGCAATCAAAGAAAATTTCGGACCAATCATACCAATATTTCGGACCTAATTTCTATTTAAAGAAACAACGGCAGACATTATCTGTTAACAAAACTCTGTTCATTACCGGTTAATAAGTTAAATAAAATTTTGGAGGATTGCAACACATATAGCCGATGAAGCATATAGCAAGACCGAGAGTTAAAATCATTCCTCAGTAAAGGACCTAAATATCGTCCCCCGTCAATTATTAATTGGAATGAGTGTCGTAATATCATCCACGACTCACTCCATACTTACTGTATGAAATGGATAAAACGGGAAAAAGCTGACAAAAAATCTTTGGACTCTTTTTTTAATTCAGTAATGAAGATAGTTGATATACGTATTCAACATTTTAAAGAACATTTTACTATTAACAATAACCAGAAAAAAACTTTTTCTCGTATCAAACATAAACTAAAAGAACTAGCCAAGAAATTTGTTTTTGTTCCGGCCGATAAAGCTGCTAATAATATTATTATTGTTTGACGTAAATTTTACATGGAGGTTCTGAAAAAAGAAATCACCAATTCACCAACATTCCAACTGACTCCATTTTCAGAAAACGACATCTGTAACAAACATAAACTTTTAGCTACCGCTTTACAAGCAGAGCCAAATACAATGAAAGTCCCAACTATGTACTGGCTTCCGAAGCTACACAAAACACCTTACAAATATAGATTTATTTCGTCTTCAAGCCATTGTTCCACTACTAAATTGTCTATTCTTCTTACCAGCACAATTGGTACAATTAAAAACCTGATAATAAATTGTTCAAATAAGACCTTCGAAAATAGTGGAATTAATTACTCTTGGAGTGTCAAGAACTCGTTGGAAGTACTTGATAAATTGCATGCTTATATTGGTGATTTTAAATCTGTTCAAAGTTTTGATTTTTCTACCCTGTATACCACATTGCCTCACATTCTCATTAAGAAAAAAATCACACACCTAATTAAATGGGCATTTAAAAAGTCAGAATGTGAATATATATGTTCAAACTCTTTTAGGTCATTTTTAATAGCAATAAACAAAAAAACTATGTCAATTGGACATGCTATGATCCTATATATGCCCTTGAATTTTTACTAGATAACATTTTTGTTCGCTTTGGGGATTCCGTATATCGTCAGATTATCGGAATTACAATGGGGACTAACTGTGCATCACTTATTGCGGACCTGTTTTTGTATTGCTATGAGTTACAATTTATGACAAAAATAAGCAAAGACCCATCGAAACAACATCTGATAAACAAATTTAATAATACTTTTAGATATTTGGATGATATTTTGGCTCTCAATAATGACGACTTCAGTATGTATATCAAATAAATTTATCCTGTTGAACTTACTTTAAATAAAACTAATACTTACAATGACCACTGTCCTTTCCTCGATCTGGATATCTATATCACTAACGGAAAGCTGAATACTAAAATTTATGATAAAAGAGATGATTTTTTATTTCCTATCGTTAATTATCCATTTTTAGATGGTGACGTTCCCTTGTCACCATCTTACGGTGTTTATATATCTCAGCTTGTACGATTCGCTCGTGTATGTAACAATGTTTTAGATTTTAACGAGAGAAATTTATGTATTACTGAAAAATTATTACACCAGGGTTTTCAATATCACAAACTAGTCAAAACATTTACTAAATTTTATCATCGGTATAAGGACATCATTCGTAAATATAGCTCAACATGCAGACGGTCCGAGAACACAATTATTTCGTAGTGCATTTCTTTTAGAACATAAATGAAAATTAAAAAAATCCCACCTGCGCTTTCTCAAAGAATTTTTTACAGTGTGTTGTACTACTTTTGGGACAAATTATATCAAAATTATAGAAAATTTCATCGGCTCTAACTCAAAATATGGACAATTCTATGTTTAGGGCGTCTTGAAATCTTTTGACAGCTTCCAAAGTGCTAATTTTTAACCTTTTTCAGCTGGACCAAATCACTACTTTCCTTTAAAATTCTGGACCCAAATTTTTTTACAGTGTAAATTCCCCCCCCCCCCCCCCCTACTTGCAATTTGAGGCATTAAACATGGAGAAATAAATTTGGAGGGGGTATAAAAATTAATGGCAAGTAACCCACTGTCAACACTAGGGACTATATTCGTGAACAACGAAAACTCAAGGGACGACAATTGTGGTCTCGGACCTAATACGTTCAGGTATTTCACATCCAATTTTTTATGGAAATATTCTTTATAAAGCACAAAGGTGTCAGTATTCACCTCAAAAACTAACAAAACCTTTGAATAGACTTATTAAGAAGGGATATAGTTACGATACTGTTGTCAGGTCATTAAAGATTGCATATTTTGGCGTTAATATTGATTCACTTATATGGTCTTTGCATCGGAACTAAACACATTTATTCAAAAACCAGTTGTTGGCATGACACGGGTTATGTTCTTCTCATATATGTTATGATGGTATGACACTAAACCCCTAACGGGAAGGATTGTGCCTGATGTTCATATGATGAAATAATAATCTTTCAGTCAGTTGAATTGAAGTCTGGAGCTGGCGCTAGTAGTCTGTTGTTATTTATGTATTATTGTCATTTTGTATATTTTCTTTGGTTACATCTTCTGACATCAGACTCGGACTTCTCTTGAACTGAATTTTAATGTGCGTATTGTTATGCGTTTACTTTTCTACATTGGCTAGATGTATAGGGGGAGGGTTGAGATCTCACAAACATGTTTAACCCCGCCGCATTTTTGCGCCTGTCCCAAGTCAGGAGCCTGTGGCCTTTGTTAGTCTTGTATTATTTTAATTTTAGTTTCTTGTGTACAATTTGGAAATTAGTATGGCGTTCATTATCACTGAACTAGTATATACATGTATTTGTTTAGGGGCCAGTTGAAGGACTCCTCCGGGTGCGGGAATTTCTCGCTACATTGAAGACCTGTTGGTGACCTTCTGCTGTTGTGTGTTTTTTTCTATGGTCGGGTTGTTGTCTCTTTGGCACATTCCCCATTTCCATTCTCAATTTTATTCAACGGCATATCACAGATTGTTTAATAGTGACAGTCCTGTAAAACAACATAGAGATATATACAAACCTGAGACGCCATCAGTTGAACGTGTCCAACCGTTCCAACCACCTATTCAACAGGACAACTACCACCGTCAACTACAATTCAACGGATATGATACAGTGATACCTTCAACTAACATATATCAAGTTGGTACTAATAACATACAAAGCGGTGTCAACAGGGTTCAACAGCCTATGTTGCCGTTTAAAAAAGGTGTGCAATGGCAACAACAGGTACAAGGCCTACACCAACGGCTAGCCCATCTTCAACTTGGGGTCAACAGCTATGCACAACCGACACGAAAACAAAATCCAGCTACTGCACCGGTTTCTTTACCTCAACAGCAGCTGCATCAACAACAACCCGCTTACCAACAACCAGGGTATCAACCACCAAATTGTGTACCAAGGACCCAACCACATACAACGATTGGGCACCCAACTTCCATGTTTCAATCTCCTAGGGTTGGACCACCACCACAAGGACCAACACAGTCCTTTAACTAACACAATATGTCTAGTGTAACGTACCCACTCATGGGTCAGCCTACATTTTCAAGGCCTCCAGACATAAGTAATTACCAGCCACAGTCCCACACATTACCTGTGCAACAGCAACAACCTCCCTCATCTGGAGCACCACCAGCACATAACAACCAACAATCAGCAAGACGAAAGGAGTATGATAGTGATTATCACGAGACACAGCGTAGGCGTGATCCAGGTCGTTATTATACAGCTGATTCGGACACGTCAGATGCTTCACCATACCGCCAGACCAGGAATAAGCGTAGGTCAACACCTGCTTACCTGGGTGATCATTCACACAGAGCCTTTTCACCTTTGAGAAGTACAAGGACCTCTCCAGCACATAGTAGACATAGTTCTAAGATAAGCCTTACTGATAGAGAGTCACATTCAGGGTCTGAGACAGATAGTGGACATTATAAAAGTCAGTCTAAAAAGAACAAAAAGATTGAGAAAAGACAATTTCTGTCCTCGATTTCTAAAACGCTCCGCTACAATGGGAAAGGCAACTGGAAAGCATTTTATACCAAGTTCTCTGGTTACGCTAAGATTGCTGAATGGACAGACGAACACAAAAGGGAACAGCTCTGCTGGTGTCTGGATGATGCAGCCAGTGAGTATTATACATTAATGCTGGAAAACAACAAGTCAGCTACTTTTACTAAAATCATATCTAACATGAATAAGTGATTTGGTAATCCAAAACTGCCAGAAACCTCACAGGTTCAGTTCCAGACGAGTGCCAAAGGAGAAAAGAAGACCTTGGAGGAGTGTTCGGAAAGAGTGTTGACTCTCGACACTAGAGTCTATAGCATGTATAGTGAACAACTGATGACTGAACAGGCAATCATGAGATTTTGCCAAGGTTGCAATGATACTGTTGCTGGAACAGAAGCCTGTATCTCTAAACCTAGGTCCATGGATGCAGCTTTGGATATGATAAGATGGTGTCAGCACACTAGAAAGGCAGTTAGTGCCATTCAGAAAACAGGCAAGCAGGCAAATGAGTCTCTTTCAGAGAAGTCAGTTAACTCACCAGTAGTTCTTGGTGTAGGTAGCACCAAGTCCAGTATGGATAATCGTCTCTCTCGCATAGAGGAGTATATAGAGAAAATTATGTCAACAGTAAACAGTTTGGTTCAGGAACAATCAGCCAAACAAGGAACAAGTCCTAGTTCTAGGTCACCTAACCAAGACAGATCAAACAATTATTCGCCTAGACGTAATTATGGCCGAGGTAGTGGGCCGAGGAATAATTCGGGTGACAGAAGATATATCAGACCTGGATATTATAATAATGAATGTTTTAATTGTCACAAGCAAGGTCATTATGTCAAAGACTGTCCAGACCTATATGTACAAGATACCGGAAGTCGACAGTCAGTACAGAAAGAGTCAACATCTCACCAAGTATCTTTCAGTGA
Organism: Mytilus galloprovincialis; assembly: GCF_965363235.1. NCBI lineage: Eukaryota > Metazoa > Mollusca > Bivalvia > Mytilida > Mytilidae > Mytilus > Mytilus galloprovincialis. The sequence goes on from NC_134846.1 coordinate 22,004,363, forward strand.
GAACAACGATGAGTTTTATGAATCTGACGGAGTAGTATCAGGAGTCAGTACAATTAGATCACTAGGAGCAGCCAAACTCTGCAGAGTTGAAGTAGATATAGCTAGAAGGAAAGTACTTGCTCTAGTTGACTCTTGTTCTGAAGTAACAATTTTAAAGGACACAATTTTGGACACTTTGGAGCCTAATCCCTATGTGATCAGGGAAGCCACCATGTATGGTGCTGGTACCAACATGACAATGCCGTGCAGACTTACTAGTCCTATCAAGTTTAAAATTGGAGATATGCAGTTCAATCAAAAACTGTATGTAGCTCCAGTTTCATGTGATATGATACTGGGATGTGACTTTATACTACAAAACAAGGTTGTCATGAATATTGGAGAATTAATTATAACTGTACAGAACAGGAGCATGCCGCTAATCATAGGAGATGATAATACTGCTCGTGAACCAATTGTCAACATAGTTCATGGTTCAGATTCATCATCTGATGAGAAACCCAGTACTGAAGGGTTAACACAAATATTTGATACAGTAGTTCCTCAAGTAGAGTCTAACCTAGGCATGATGGCCTCGGAATCTACACAGGAATCTGATGAAAAAGGAATACAAGAAAAGCCTGATCAATGTAGAGACAGTGGGGATCAGTGCTATAGTAACAAGGTACAATGAAGAGAAAACCTTGGGTTTTATACTTGTCCTAAAAGTGGGAAAAAGGAGAAGACTTGTGTTCAAAGTCAAACAGGTCGTAAATGTCCTGCAAAGAACTGCGCAGTTGTGGTAGATAGAAGAGACGTAAAGTGACATTGTTTCGAAGAATATCTTTCTGAAATCTTTCAGACTTATCAATCCAAAAGACTCCTGAATGACAGTAGATTTCACCAACATAGAGCTTATGTAGTAATGCTCATAACAAAATGGTTAACCGGGCAGGAAACAGTGACTGCCAAAGAATTAGTGAACTTCCTCAATGAAAAGTCTTTTGTGCCCCGTTCTTCACATGTTACCGGGATACAGATGCAAATCCATCGTACAGTGTGTAAAGAGATGGGATGGACAGATTATTTCAGATATAGTTTGAGACCATTAAACAGTCCTGCTTGTTTACTCATCTGGAGAGTTCTAACTTCAGTTCTTAACTTTTTAACTCCTGAACAACAAGACATGGTAGCCGAAGGATTTAACTACAATCCTAGAAATCCTCCAGAATCTGAGGAACTTGCTAAGATGAATGCCAGTTTCTGGCCAGTGTTTGTAAACAAAACTCAAGATGAGTCAGCAATCCTTAAAAAAGAAGGGGAGGAAGACAATGGTCAGTCTGAAGAAGAAGGACGTACCATAGTAATGGACGAAATAGAAGAAATTCACTATGAGAATGAAAGTTTGACCACTGACACATCTAGCAGAAAGAGAAAATTGCAGTCCAGTATTGCTGACATTGACACAAATGCACACCATACTCCGAAGAATGAAAACGCAATTCTTCTGGGACACCAAGTTTCACAACTAGCTGAATCCCAGGTAGAACCTTCTTCTTCGCAGCTCAAGTTGAGTCAGAGCCCTCAAGTTCCAACACTTGTGGTTGTACAGTATGAAGGTTTGCAGTGTATGGCAAGAGTAAGTTCTATGACGGAACTGTACAAGGTAGTAAAAGAACGATTCCCTGAAAGTGGGCATGTTTCACTGATCTGTGAAGGAACAGTCTTAGAAGATAGTGTATGCTTTGACCCGTTGGGTCACCGTCCTCACATTGAGGTGAGGCGGCTTCAGAAGTAAAATTGTTATAACAGAACAGTTTTCCCAGTTCGGGATTTAACGCCTTTAGTATTGTGTTGAGTTTGTATTTTATGTGATTTTTTTTTTTGCTTCACACACTCACATGTAAAGTGTACAAGTATGTTGAATAGTTGCAACAGATAGTAGAGTGGTGTCATGACCTTGATATTATGTAAATTGTAGTTATACTAACTATTACAGTAGTAAAATAGTTAAATGCATCCTTATATAGAGGCACTATATATGTGGGATTTTTGACAAGAGTCAAATTATTTATGGTCATGTACATCCTTCCCAGTTTTGGGATTATAGCCCTATAGTATTTAGTTGATTGTAAATTATGTATAAGGATATACATGTTAGTTATTTTCATTTGGAAATTAATGAACTTGTCATGTGGACATTGAGATTGTTTTATATTGTGCATTTATATTATGAAGTATGATTTTTGTCAGTTCAGTTTTGAACAGTTGATAGATGTGCATGCATGTGAACATTACACAAAAGTCAGGGATTTTAGACGTGTTAAACACGCAGTTTATCGTCTTATAGTGAGACCCGAGTGCAGGACTGTATAAGTTGAAATAGTATATGGCTATGGTCGACATGGAGTTCGGCTGTTATTTGTCCTGAAGAACCTGTTAAGGTTGGCACCCTGTAGCAACTCTGGTGTGTAAATTGTTGGGAGTTTGGTACTCCATAGCTAGATAGCTGTTTAGAACTGAATAAGTACATGGGTAATTCATTTTTTTTCCTTGGGAAATATTAAGTTTTGTCAATTTTTCCCTTATCCAGGATTAAGGGGGTGGATATTTTAGATACCCTGTGTCATGGTTTAGTTAGTAAAAGACGTTGCCAGTCTTCTCCTTGTGAGTTTTTGAAAGATTATACAGTCGTTTTTGTCGTTACTGTAGTTCGTCCTTTATAAGATGGAGGGGTGTAGTGTAATTGTCGCGTAGTTCTAGGGAGTTTCCCCAACCTATCACACGGGTACTGGTACATTACCGAGGGATCAGAAGGGACACATGACATGACGTAACAGTTGGGTACTTCCAGCCTCTTCCTCGAGTACAGCTCTCTGTTACGGATGAACAAGCAAGGCAATGCGCCTGATATCTGGGACCCGACGAGGTTAGCGGGGACTGACACTAAGTAGGAAGGTAAGGGCATTCTAACACTAAGCATAGCTTGCATTAGCCCCTTGGGTAACAATAGAGCTCAGCGAGACAGGCCAAATAACACTTTACAGTCAAAACATTGGCACGTCAGTCATCATCGTATAACAATTTTAAAAGGATCAATTTAACAGAACACAAAAACATCTATCTACAAACACATTCATTGATTTGTGTGTCTGACGTCAGAAAATTTTATACGTCACATAGATTTGTCGTTCAATGTGCATACAAACAATCTTAAAATTTACATAGGCAATATTAGCATATAGGGTTAAAAAATCAAAAGTATGTAAGGATAAATTTCAGAAATAGACCGAGATTGAAAATAGACCAAAAGTTATATATAGAATTTATAAGAATCATCAAATAGTTAATTCCACTACGCGATTGAATGATTTTGACGTTTATGGTTCAGTTTGCTAATTGTTTATGTCTGACCTTTTTGTAATTTGGATATACGTGTTGGTACTACAATGTAGTATGTTAAAAGTCAAATATGAGAGTTTGGGTCAAATTGGTTAAGATGAATATTTACAGCTAATGCCCCCTAAAAATGCTAAAGGATTATTGATATATATTTTAATATTTTTGACAAATATTTTTTCGGCATTCAGGATTATTCACAATATAGTGTATGAATAATTACTTAAATGGTAGTCTTTCAAGTATATATCCGCTTTGTCTTTTATCTTTTCTTGTTAAAGCATTTATATCTGCTTACTTGAGTCACATTAATGTTGTTTACAAGTTTATTAGGTTTCTATGACCTATGACCAATTATATTAAAACACGATACACCGTTATTTGTAATTCAAAGCTGCGTGACTCTGTCAACTAACATGCTGAAATTGGTTTACCGTTAAATCACCCAATTTTAAAGTTGATCATCACACACAGATAGGAATACATAATAGTAACACGTAATTGATATATCTTGCGTCCTATACTTCTTAAAATAACAATACATTTTTCGTCAATAAAGTTTAAATCTAAAATATAAATCAGCTTTATAACAGGTCGGGACCACTACCTTATATGGAAATGCATAAATTAGCATACTTATATTCTCGCACATGTAATTGTTTATTTACATGTGACGCAATTTATTTTTACCTAGGTTTTTGACCAATCCACTAAATGAGTAACAATGCATGATGGACTACTACGTGTTTACAATCAACCGAGAACACGTGTTATTTATTGAAATACAACACATTTTTTCGTGCAATGCGGGATTCACAATTTCGCTAAGTAAAAAAACAAAATATACATAAATGATATGAATTACACGTCATTTGGTTATTGTAGTACAAAATTGTCTCACGGGTAATCATATCACATCTCCCCACTTTCAAAAAGATGTATAAAAGGTGTCCTTGTTATTCTGCTTTATCCATTCTACAGTAACAGAATAAAATAATAAAAGAAAGGCAAATTTCTTTAAAAGCTATTAGAAAGTATCGTGTATGGTAACTACATAGATATACATGTAAGGGCAGTGATTTGAAGGACATGAAACATAGTTTAAAATAATTTATCAAAATACATAAAGACCAAACAACAGATATTCCATTGTACTTATTTATCACGGCATACTGTTTGCGATATGTTAAATTAAGAACATACAACATTGTAATAGCATATTTATGCACGTTTGAGTTTTACACATTTAAATGAGATGATTATATCATGGACCTCCTCAGCGACTATTCAATTCAATTTTTGGAAGTCGCCCACGGAAATGTGTCACACAATTAGTATGAATACAATATGAATTTGTATCATTTAACAGTCAGTTTAAATTAATTACTGTTGATGTTAGATAGAACTTGCACAATTATTTGGTTAATATTTCATGTCGAATAGATATCGTTGGTTCTGCCGAATCCAAGGTAGGACATTAGTTAAATAGTGTACATTTATTTGGTTGTTATAGACTTTTTAAAAGTAATATTCATAATTATACTATATACAATGAGATGCGATTCACAGCCTGACAGCTTAAGGGTAGAGGGTGTTCTCCCCCCTTTTTGATAGCTAAATAATTTTTAAAATATCATGTTTTCCACATTATCTATATTCAAATGTTTAGGTTATAATCGTCAGTATAAATTCAATTATCGGAAACTACACCGTCTATCAAATATATTGGATCCGCCAATAACCACAAATTGTATTGCACGAAAAAAAACCCAACTTAAATGATTATAGCTTGACTTTGATTAATACTTTTGAAACTCAACAATGATTTTTAACGAATGATGTTCCTTTTGTCATAACTACTTTCCATGTCCCTTTTTTCACGAGTATGACCTACCGAGTTAGACTATTTAAAGGCTTTGTATTAAGATGAGCAACACGACTAATGTCACATGTGGAACATGATCTGCTTACCTTTATGACGCACCTGAGATCACCACCAATATTGGTGTGGTTCGGGTTGCTGGTGTACCCCTTTTTGTGATATTTTTACCTATTGTGTCTGTTTGTTTTGTTCACACATTGTTGTCAATATAATGAAATGTGATGCGACTGTCATACAAGTGAGAGGGTTAGCTAGCCTTCAAACCAGTTTTAATCCACCATAGTTTACAACAGAAGATGCCCGTACCAAGTCAGCAATAGGACAGTTGTTATCCATTCGTTTGATGTGTTTGAGCTTAATATTTTGCCATTTGATTAGAGTCATTCGGTTTTGACTTTTCCTCAGAGTTTAGTATTTTTAAAGTTTTACTTTTTACTTGTACTGATGATGAAATTTAGTATTTTTGTTTACTAGTTTGTGAAATCGAAAACCCTGGAGTTATAATATTTCAGTCATGCAGATGTTTCGTTAAAGTAAAAATCGTTGATACATACACAAGCCCGAGCGAATCGAACAAGTTAAGATATATAAAAACCATGAAATGGGGACAAGGGAACGTCATCTACTTAAAATAGATACAATGTAGTTAACAACAGGAAATGACAAATCATTTTTTTATCAAATATTTTGGTATTCAGTTTCCAAATAAAGATAAAGATATCAAGATCCAGAAAAGGCAGAGTTCATTGTTTGTTTTCATCTTAAAGTCAGATCGGCAGGATAAATCTCTTTGTTGTATATACTGAAGTCTTCATTTTGATAATCAACATATCATCAGAATAATTTTTGAATCAGATATTTTTTCGATGGGTATTTGCTGTTTTAAGTCATACATTGTAACTCATACAATTACAGAAACAGTCTGAAATAAGTAGACAACAAGAATAATATGTCCTTTGATAAAATAGACGGTAATGTAACACGATTTTTTTTTTAAATTCTATTCATGTCAAAATGAAGAGCGTAGTAACCGTTGTATTTGTCATTTAAAAAAAGATCCATTATCTGATATATTAATTTAAGAACAAAAACACACACCTTCACACCAACATGAATATTTAATCTCTGAAGGTCACTTTAAATTATAAATGATTTAATATAACATTCAAAATTATTTATTTTGATTTTAAATGCAATTTTAAATTCTCAAATATGTGATAGGTGTGTAAAATTTTGATTTAGTTGAAGCGTTATATACAATACGAGCAGATTGAATTATAGACGCAAATGAATCGCAGGTTGTAAGTACTCATGAGAAGTCAAAGGGAGAAATTATAACGCATGCTAACAAGTTTTATAAATAGACAAATATGAACATTCGTTTTTTGTTTGATTACAAAGGCAATTATCTCTTCTTTCTTATTTCCTGCATAGCTCGATTTTCCACCTACGATAGTAGAGGGGCATTATGTTTTCTGGTCTGTGGCTCCGTTCGTTCGTTCGTCCTAAGGTTAAAGTTTTTGGTCATGGTAGTTTTTGATGAAGCTGAAGTCCAATCAACTTGAAACTTAGTAAACTTGTTGCTTATGATATGATCTTTCTAATTTTAAAGCCAAATTAAACTTTTGACCCTAATTTCACGGTCCATGGAAAAAAAAAAGTGGGAGTTTCAGGTTTGAGTTTTTGGTCAAGGTAGTTTTTGAAGAAGCTGAAGTCCAATCGACTTGAAACTTGATGCTCATGATATGACCTTTTTAATTTTAAAGCCAAATTAGACTTTTGACCCAATTTCACGGTCGATGGAACATGGAAAATGATAGTGCCAATGGGGCATCCGTGTACTTTGGACACATTCTTGTTTTAAAGTATCTTAAAGTGAATTTAAATTAGTTACATATATCATACATATTGCACTAAAAAATTACAAAAAAAAGCAATTCCGAAATAAAACTATTCAAGCTCAAGTAGTTAAACCCGTATGATACACAAACACTATTTTTTATATTGCAACGAATTATACAGATTCAGATTCAGATTCAATAGTTTATTAAAGTCTCACCACATACAACATGATTAAAACAAGATACAATTATAAAATTAAATATACAGTAAACTTAGTTAAAACAATTAAATACATGTATGTCCCATTCTTAAAAGAATTATGAGAGACTATTAAAAGACAAATAATACTTATTCATTTTATAAAATACTACAAATACAGTAATTAATGATATAAAATACTGTTTTTCCTTGTAAAAATGTTATTGCAGGTTTTGGCAACAATATTACAAATATTAGTATTTTTAAACATATATTATATATAAATTTTTCTTCATCAGACAAGTTTAAAAACATATCATTATGACACAATATATCAATAAAAAGAGTATGTCTTAGATCTTCATACATGGGACAATTTAAAAGTACATGTTTTTCATCCTCTAAAATATTGCAGTTAATATTTATCAAAGGTACCAGGATTATAATTTAGTACGCCAGACGCGCGTTTCGTCTACATAAGACTCATCAGTGACGCTCATATCAAAATATTTATAAATCCAAACAAGTACAAAGTTGAAGAGCATTGAGGATCCAAAATTCCAAAAAGTTGTGCCAAATACGGCTAAGGTAATCTATGCCTGGAATAAGAAAATCCTTAGTTTTTCGAAAATTTCAAACTTTTGTTAACAGGAAATTTATAAAATGATCACATTATTGATATTCATGTCAACACCGAAGTGTTGACTACTGGGCTGGTGATATTCTCGGGGACGAAACGTCCACCAGCAGTGGTATCGACCCAGTGGTGTAAATAGTTATCAAAGGTTATCAATAGTTAAAACAGACTCTTTCGTCTAAATATTTCCTTTCATATCGACCAGTTTCAATCTTTAATGGTGCTACACCACATCTAAACTTTGAAAAAGCCCTACGATGGCGCTGTGGCATTTTCTGTAGCAAATATTGCTCAGTGTTATAAGTATGTTTAAAAGTTCATATGTTCTCAATTTACAACAGGTACTATATGAAAAAAATCTTGTACACTAGTCTTTTTTTATATTTATCAAACATTTTCTCTTCTAACTGAGATATACTATAACATTCAAGAAAGTTTTCTTTCAAAATCAAAGGATTTCAACATCTCCATAACTTTGTAGCACCTATTTTTAATTTACAACTACCTTTGATCACTGAACATTTAAAAACTTTATAATTAATTCTATTATTGTCCATTTTTTGTATATTTGGACCAGTGTCTAGAAATATTTATCCACTGTTTAACACATGGTGGTTTCAAGCCCATGTCACCTGACACAGCATCGTTTGGGGTATAATTACCCCCACCCATGTAGAAACGCATGGCGCGATTCTGTCCTGCAGTAATGCACGAGAAATCTCTCGTGCCCCAAAAAGATGAGCCATAACTTATGACTGACCAAACCATCGTATCAAATAGCTTTGTGTAGATATTGTGCTGAAAACCACAATCCATGCGCTTTACATTGAACAATAAGTAAACCTAATGCCATACTTGCTGACCTGGCTACAGCTTTTGCCATTAGTTGGTAGTTTAAAAACTCTGTTAACAATAAATCTAAGTATTGGTAATTTGAAGCATACTCAATATTTTCATAATTTAATCTAAACTGAAAATCTGATCTGGCGACAGAAGGATTTCTAAAATGTATAACATTGGATTTTCATAAATTTACTTTTAAACTATTATGATTACACCATACATCTAAAACATCTAATAATTGTTGTAAATCCTCAGCATTTTCTGCTAATAAAACTATGTCATCGACATACAGTAAGATAGATAATTTTCACCATCAATATTAATACCAATGTCTAACAACTTTATATCATCAATTAAATCATTATCAAATATATTAAACATTACTGTTGACAATACACAGCCTTGTTATAAACCAGTATTAACATTGAACCATTCAGTCATGTTACCATTTAATCTGACACTGCATTCTACATTAAAATAAAATCCTTTAAACCATACATAAATTTTGTACTAACGCCCAGTTTTCCTAATTTATTAAATAACAAAACTCTATCAATAGAATCATAAGCTTTCTTAAAATCAATGAAAGATACAAAAGTTGACAGCTTACATTTTTTCCTAGTTTCAATAACAGATGTTAATGTACTGATATGATCTATTGTACTTCTACCTTTAATAAACCCATTTTGTACATCATTTATTATATCCCTTTTGTCTAACCACTCAGTTAACCTTTTATTTAAACTGCCACAATAAAGTTTATATGCACAAGGTGCTAAGGTAATACCTCTATATGATAATGGATCTCTAGGATCCGTAGTTGAACATTTAGGTATAGGAGTAATAATACCTTTATTCCACATATTTGGAACTTTGCCAAATTTAAAACAAATATTAAGCAATTTAGTTAAAGTAAAAATAACTGCATATTTTTTGCATAATTCTGCCTGAATACAATTTTCACCTGGACTTTTCCCATTTTTGGCTGTCACTGCTACCTTATAAACTTCATCAAAAGATATTTAATCATCTAAATCATTACACACAATATCATTCTTTACAATTAAATTTTCCACACCAAAATTCTTGTTGTTATCCAAATCGGAATTCAACAAACCACGAAAATTGTCTTTCCATTTTTGTAAAACATCGTCCATGATATTTGTAACGGATCCATCACTTCGCAACACCTAATTTGGAATTTTCGATTGTCTGGCATTACCAATACCAATATTGCCTATTTTACGCCAAAATTGTCTTGGATCATTGTTGTTTAAATTTACAAGTTCCTCTTGACAACTGTGCCAATATTGTCGTTTACTTTGTTGAACAATTATATCAAACTCTTTTCGCTTACTAACATAAATTTGTCGTAAATGTGTGTTACTGTTAACTTTGGTACAATGTAAATACGGTTTTTCTGCCAGGCATACCTGATTCCATTTTACAGTTAGTTCATCGGTCCACCATCGTTTCTTAAAGCGGCGCTTTTTGTTATTTACACTGTTCATAATTTTTTTATCTTTTTGTCTAATTTATCATTTATCTCATTATGTATAACATTTATAAAATCATTATATATATTATCTAATTCAACTTGAATTCCATTACAACTTTCTATATTTGCAATACATGAATTAATAAGATTAATACTATTTTCATCATTCATCCAAGTATCAGGAATATTTTTCACATTATAAACAATATGATTACTTCTATTATAATGACTATTTAAACTTTGCTTATTGGTATTTTCAAATACTGCACTTTCAAATTCCCAGCAAAAAACTGAATGATCCGGGATAAATTTTGGCTCTATTGATCCTGTGTTAAACTTTTATTTGCTAACTCACTTGCACGAATAACTTCAAATTTTTTAAAACTATTAATATTTTAAAATGGGGTGATACAAAAATCAACTACTGAAGATCCCCTTGTTGATACATATGTGTAGTCGTTACTAATATGATTACGACCATTCAAAACACAACAATTAACATTTGATAAAAATTCTCAAAACATTTCTCCATATCTATTTGCCTTAAAATCAATTACTCCACGTTCTGGCAAATTATCTACCCCTGGAATATAATCCTCCATATCTCCAATCCTGCTATTACCACAAATATAAAACGGACATCCATTCGGATTAGAGTATATTTGAGACATAAGTGTTGAACGTGCAGAAAATTCAGGCGGTAAATACACAACACTAACATAAAATTTATAACTATCGTTGTTTTTTTCTACAAATTTTATCCAGATTATCCCATCCGTTGGCTCGTCTTCAATATCAATGTTGAACGTAGTTAGTAATTCCTCTTTCACTAAAAGGCCAACCCCTCCTGAGCCCGTCTTTGCACGGGTATGGATTAGCTTGCAGTTATTACCATACCATTTATCATTATCAATGCAAATACTATGATTCACCAAATGTGTTTCTACTATCCCTATCATATGAAAATCTAAGTTTTTTAAACATGCATCAATTAAAATGTTTTTGTCACTATTTACATTCTTTGATAATCCATTTATGTTCCATAACCCGCTTCGGTATTACCATGTCCTACCACGAACAGGGGCGTACCATTGATCTTTTTGATTGTTATTAAAGTTTTGTGTTTTTCTCTTACTAACATTGCTTTTAGCTGTAGAACCATTCTGTCTATACCCTGACCCACGGGAGTAGTTTTGAGTGTAACTTTCATTGTAATTGTCTTTCCTATACCTGTCATTTGCATTATTTGTATTAACATTTACAGTTCCCCGCTTCTTAATGTGACCTGACACCAATACAAACTCCTCTTCCTTCCCTACTGCTTTCAAGAGGTTATAATTGTTCCGATCTATCAACCTTTTTTCGTAGGGTATGTGGGTTTCAATCTATACGGATCAGTATTTGACTGCTTCTCTTAACACCCTTTTTACTTTCATTACAGATTGTTTACTGTTCAAGTCTCAAGTCATACATGTACATACCGGTGAATAGAGATTAACATGATTTATGAGCGCGATTTTAAAGAAATAACTGTAATGAAGTTCTCAATGCACAATAACCTAAACAAGTTAAATATTGATGTACATGTACATGGGCTTGCTAAACTGACAGAGTTTGCTGATTATAAAAAAATTGTAAAGTCCAACTAAAATACAGTGTTTTTTAATAGATGTAATGTATTTGAAAACCTGTCCAAGATGCAAGGAAAACAATGTATTTGTGCGCCTGTCCGAAGTCAGGAGCCTGCTATTTAGTGGTTGTCGTATGTTGATGTGTTACATATTTGTTTTCGTTCATTTTTTTGTACATAAATTATCCCGCTAGTTTTCTCGTTTGAATTGTCTAACAATTGTCATTTCAGGGCCTTCCAGTCGCTGATTTTTATTAATATTATCAGCATACAGTACAGTAATTGCAATGTAACCGCTCGATCAAACACATAAGCGGTATACAAGGTTATTTTTAATGTATATTCTACGTGTATCGCTTCATTAAATCTGTCGATTTTTATTTGTATTGTAGGATGGTCGATTATAGACTGAATAATTAAAATAAAAATACTTTAAATTTAAGAAGTAATCACCTCATATTTGAAACTTATCCGAAACAACTGAACGGGATTACGGTAATATGAGACTTTGAACCTTTATATCATACAAATAATCTTAAATTCTAATATTCTTCCTTTGCTATTTAAAAAAAAAATGTACACTTGTATAACATTTCTTTGTCCGACAATAAAGGAAATCCAAGTTTTCTATTAATACACCTTTTTAGCAGAAATATTGTTGTGTTAGTGGAGCACGTTTCCTTATCAGACCAAGTACAATTTACATGTGTAGGATGGATGAATTAGATATTTTATTTATACACAGTAAAACAAAGTGTTATAACTGGATCGATATTTTAATTTCATCTATGTATATTAGTACTAGAAGATAGAAATATTTATGCAGTAAAAGATTTCATAAAAGTAAGTTTTATGTTTTTTCTTTGTTTTCCTCTAGTTATATTAGATTGTTTTTTGTAACAAATCTAAAATTGACTCTTACCTGGCTAATTATACAAAATTAAACTTAATTTTGTATTTTGAACTCAATATTTTATGTTTGATTTTTGCATTAAATGTTTTGAAACATTATTGATTACTACTTGATATTACTTCCTCAGTCATTGAGGTAGGGTTAAGTGATTCCGTTGTTAAAGTAATTTCAGTACACATATACGTCGGATAAAAGTTTATAAAAACAAAAAGTATTGTCAACATACCATTCACTTTTATAAAATTAAAACCATATAAAACATTCATTTTTAAATACATATATCTGCATTTACCATTAGTATTTAAATGCTTTACAGCTAATCGTTTCATTATTATAATTACGAGATGGGTAATAGCTGTCAAAACAGTCATCGATCCGCTTTTAATCATTTAATGATTAACGAAAAAGATTGTAATTGATATTATTTCACTCCTGACATGCCACAGATTAAAAGTAAATCACAACAGACTGACTAATTTCAATAAGTTGACCTAATTATCTCATTTTATCATACATTATCCACAGGTAGTAACCTCGCCATATCAAGGAGCGTTAATTACACTGATTTTGTCAGTATGTAAACATTGGAATATTTTGTAAAAGGAACTTCTGACCCCAAATTGTAAAGTACCAAAGCAAATTAAATGATTCATTTCAAATAAATTAAGGACGGTGAAATGATAATGATTTGTACATGACCAACCCTTTGAGTCGCATAATTATATGCGAGGTAACAAGACAGGGTGCACGATACACAGACGCACTTGTCTTTGTTCGATTAAACCAACACATTCTCTTACTTGTGAATGTATCATACTTGGTGGAGAAGCCGAAGTCTTAAAACCATTCGATCTGGGGTTCAACAAAATAATTGACCCAGCCAGTCAATTCCATATTGAATTAAAAAAAAAAATGTTGATACAATGTATATTGCATTATTCTAGTGACACTTGTTTTGTTTTTATAAAAAAATAAAGAGGCTCGGACTTTAAAATTGATAATTTAACTATCTCGATTGGATAAATCCGATAATCCACTGGTATCAATGTAAGAATCTATATTTAAGAGACGAAAGGTAAAAGGACATCAATCTGATAACTACAAATACAAGCATGTCAAATATTAAAAAGTTTCATTTGCAAAGTGCATCGAAACACAAAGTCATGGTCAAAACCATAAGAGACAACTCAAGTCAAATGATCGTATGATAGGTAAAGAGACGTGTATATACGTTTCTATGACAGTGACGTTTTGGCGTGAGTTTTAATAATCACGTGATATATAATAATCCTGATTTCTTTAGTTTATCATCATCTTAAAAATACATGAAAGTGATGAAATTGATTATGAATGGGTTTAATAGTATAGGAATATTAAAATTTCAGTGACTCATTTTACAAAATAAATAGGTTAGCAATAACCAGTCCCGTGCATATGCGTACGTCGAGTTAGGTACGTATGTCATTTGATTTGAAATCTCTAATAATATCCTATTGTATAACGTGTGTAAACTTTTTAGTTCAACAGCCACAACTAAAATATATTGTAAATTACATAATTGCAACGTGTTTATATACCTTATTTCGTACAAGTGAACATTATTAGTCAGAACAAACTCATCTTCAAAATACTTTGTAAAAGAACATCCAGGTAGCACAAAACATTTGAAATTTAACTGCTCCCAAAGACCAACGAACTTGATACGGTGCAATTTTGGAAACCAGTAACTTGAAGTTTTATTTACCGACATGCTGTAAACAAAGACAAATAAAACCTAAAAATAAAGAAAAGCCTTAACATGCATTAAAACTCGTAAGATATGACATAAGTTCACATTTATAAAGCATTGTTATGGTTCTGGAAATGTCTTAGTTAATTCTATATATATCAAGAATTAATACAAGTGTAAGCTAGCACAATGCAAAAAGGGAGTGGGGTGATGAATAAGTCTGCCTATATATTATGATGTTTATGTCCAGTGAACATTACGAATCATACAAAAAGGGTTAAACTCAAGGGTAATTTATATGATTTTAAAATTCATAAATGTAATCACTTGTAACAGTGATGATGTTTGAAATGTTCTGAGTTACAAGTCCGCTCTGTATTGGCTTTAGCAGACTGAGCTATTTATGCAGTTCTTATTTAGCTCAATTTCTGTCTACATATCTACTAGTCTAGGGAATCACAAACACGCAATGGTTATTAAAGCGTTTGCTATTCGATAAAATGAGTGTTGTTGCCTCGAATATATATTGTTTATGTAACTTGTATAGTTGTGTTGAGCCCTAAAATCATTCCCAAGGCCAGATAAATATTTATGTGCCGGTCCCAAGACAGAAATTTGATTCAGTAGTTGTCGATTCAATTGCTTTATAAATTATGCAATTAGTTTCATTGTTTGAATTGTATTGCATTATACGCCTGTTTACCAGACGTATCAGGATATACAATTGTACGTCTGTCCGTTCATCTGACCATCGTCAACTTGTCGGACATTTACTCAAAAATGCTTTTACTTATTTGAAGAAAACTTTGGTTGATTTTTTGTATCGTTTATATCTGTTGCCATGAGCTCCCTAATTTTTAAATTTTACTTTTCCGAGTTCTGGGGTTTTATTCATCAACAAGGGGATATTTTCCAGTTTTCGGACAATAACTCAAACACGCTTTCAATAGTTCTCATGAAAACTGTGATGAACATTTCATTTTGCAAATATTTTTTTTATGTTTGAAGAATGTTATAAACAATAAAATTTTGAATGGAAATGGGGAGTGTGTCAAAAAGACAACTACCCAAACAACAGACAACCACAGAAAGTTACCAATAGGTCTGCAATGCAGCGAGAAAATCCTGCACCGGAGGCGTCCTTCAACTGGCCTCTAAACAAATATATACACTAGTTCAGTAATAATGAACGCTATACTAAAATTCAAATTATCCACAAGAAACTAAAATTATAAATAATACAAGACTAACAAATGCCAGAGGTGTTTAACTTAGGACAGGTGCAAAAATGCGGCGGGGTTAAACATATTTAAGGCATCTATAAAGCATTTTATAAACACTGTCAACAATAATCAGAAACGTTTTAATAATGTTTAAAAAATATCCTGGACATGTTTTTAAAATATTTTTTAAAATATTTTTAGAGCCATACATTTAAACGTGATTTTGATATTTTCTACGATATTTTTACAACATTTTTCAAAAATGTTTTTAAAACTTAAACAAAATATTTTTGTGTTATTTTGACGGATTAAAAGGGGTTAAAAGGTATCGGATACCCTTACAAATCAATGTAGTCGCTTGTCACCTTAAGGTTAAATCTAACAAAGACTTGTTTTGTCACAAGAAATGTGACATTTGTCAACTACATGTCAAACACTTTTTCTTTACTCGTATACACTAATTCTAAAGTGGCGGATCCAGAATTTTTCATAAGTGGGGGCCAACTGACTGACGTAAGAGGAGGCCCGCTCCAGTCACGTTTCAGTAATTACCTATATAAGCAACCAAATGTTTTCCCAAAAGGGGAGGCCCGTGCCCCTGCCGCCCTAAATCCGCCTCTGTTCTACATATGTCTTTCAAAATGATAAAATTTATTGTTCATTGAATACAAATTATAAAATATATTCTATTCCTTTAAACTTGTCTATCATTCTTAGAAACTAGAAACGTTTTTAAACTTATAAGCTATCTATTTTGTTCTGGCATATTTGTAAAATCTTATCTCATAAGTTTTAATACTGCAAGATTGCAACTGAATATATCAATATATCAATTTTTGTTCACAGAATGGTATAATAGCTGAAAGCAACCATGGGGAGTGATGTGTCAAGTAAGTATTTGACGTTTAAAACTATCTTCATTATGCATGTGGTGTATGAGTAAACACAAACTTTTAAATTTAAAGGTTTTTGCATATATTTTTAAATTCTGACTTAGTGTATTCATGTATTATATCATTTTAAAGTAAACAACAAAATAACTTACGGCCGGCTGTGCATATTCAAATAAGGAGGAAGGAGGAAAGCAAACATTAGGGATTTGCGAAGCATTTTGTACCTTTTGCTTATTTGTATTGCGATTTATATTGCTATTTATTTGAAATATTGAATATGTGCCGTTGGACCTTCTTGTCAAAATTATTTTTTCAAAACATTATGTACGTCAGCTCTTTGGTTTTTTTTGTCTGTTTGACACATTACCCGTTTCCATTAAATGATTTCATTTAATGACAGATAGGACGCAATCGCCAGAGGCCTTGAATCTGTTGGTCAGACACGGAATACATATATATGTGGATTCCTTCTTGTACTCGTTGTTTTACGAAAAAACGGACAAAAACCAGGAACAAACAATGACTGTGTGAAGCTTACGCAAAATAGCTGAGATGTATGAAATAGTCGTCAGAACTATAGAAATGGCCGTTAATCTGAACTCAACTGATTTTTGTCATACCATAGTCGTTATCAAAATAAACATAAATTAGCAACACTATAGTAGAAATCAGAGCCAACTAAAACCACAAACTTGATAACTTAATTGTGTCACGTTTTTCCGAAGATTGCCGTTTAAATATTTTGAAATTATAAGAAACTATGGTATCAACTCCGTCGGACAAAGTTGGCTTTATATTGTTTTTATTTTTTAGGTATATTTTTGTTATAAAGCTCTTCAACTGTTTCTTTTTTATTCAACCCAGACTCTAAAATAGTCGGCTTTGAGCAGTCAGGATGATCATGATGAAGAAAAATCCATAAAAGCGCCTTGGACGCATGAAATTTATAACTCGTTATTTTCATATGTTGTACAAACATTGTAGACCACGAAAACGGTTTACCGTGAATGTACAACAAAATGAAATCATAATACAATTCTAAGTTTAAATGCTGTACATACGACAACTGTTCATTAGTTTGTACATAAATCAGGCTGTTAATTTTAACATTTAAATTGCTTTACAATTGACTTTCGGGGTCTTTTATAGATGAAAACTCGGTATGAGTTTTCCTCATTGTTGACGACCGTATAGGGATCTATTCTTGTTAATTTCTACCTCAATACAGTGAAGGTTATTTTTGGAGAGTTATGTCATTGGCAATCAGACCACCTCTACTATTTTTTTATCTACGAATTAAGTGCAATCCACCAACAACATGAACAAACGGCATACATTACTACTACATTGTTTGATTAATGTATTGCACATCAAGATATTTATATATTTTAGTTTCTTTGCATACTGTAAATTTAGAAATTATTACATGTATTACATGCATTTATTCATTTGTTATTACTGCAATTTTGAAGGAAAGGGCATAAATACTAGGTAAATTTATGCAATTTTAGGAAAGCATTCATACATACATTATGCATCAGATATCATAATATCAAACCCACACAAACTACGACTAAATAGGATTTAACACATCTAGTAAAACATCCCATCTAAAAACTGAAGACTTTACTTAAAAGATGTAAATTATATATAGATGCATACACTTGGAATAGATAGAAATCCTGTAATTAAAGTTCTGAACGCATTACACAGCTTGTTATCATATAAAAATGCTTATTCATTCCAAAGTATTGTCACGTTAACCGATTGTCTGTAGTTGGTTGGTCACACATTTGTTATGACAAGTTCAACTAACCATTTTTTGGGGAAAATGTTTGTACCAAGTCTTTTTGTCAGCTGTTGATACAGTCGAGAATTTGGCTTATTTGATTTCACGGACCTGCTCTTTACAGTTCAGGGATGTTGTTAAATTACCAAACATCTTTTTTTGCGGAAAACATATAATTAACATCTTTTCCTAGAAAAAAGGAAGACTAAGACTGTATTCAATGTCAATATTTTGAAAGAATAATGCTACACATGTAATATTTTGTTCATCTTCGCCATTCAGTTCAGCCTAAAAAGACAAGCTATACTGTTGTTCATAGAAAAGAAGTTACGCTGACATGTACCATTAAAGGTGATTCTGGAGACTTGATTCCGTCCATTACATGGGAAAGGCGAAAACAGGCGGATACATTAGTAACAGAAACAGAAAACCTAGGAATAGCAACAGAAGAATGGAATAAAAACAGTAAAATATTGACATGTTCTCTAACAATCAAGTTTGCCACTGCATCTGACGCTGGGTTTTACAACTGTATCTTGCGAAAAAAAACAGAACATTTAAAAAGTGCTGACATGAAGATAAATGTGGTTAGAAGTAAGATTTACATATTCATTTGTCATTGTATGGTTGATGTGAATACATCTGATCTAAAGTTTACAAATAAAAGTGTCGTAATGAAATAGCAACAATTTCGGAATAAGGCTCTTTTGGTACATTTAAATCTTACCTCTATTTTTTGGGCACATAAACTACACACACAAAAAAGTCAAACATATTTTATGTTAGTCTCTTGTAAGTTATCTACGAATAAGATTTCTTTGCATTTTAACTAGCTCTTAATCTTTACTAGAGTGAACTTACAAAAATGTATGAAAACGTCTGTACTGCATATGCTAATAATAATCATTTATGGCGTATTAATTATTCTTGATTTTTTTCAGATACATTTCGTACTTTTGATGTTCCTTTTAATTCATTTCAAATATTTTTTTTTCGCCCCTTTACCATAAACTGTTTAAATATATCTAAGACCAATTGGTAGCCTGTGGCTTCGATTTGCTCTTGGTCAGATTGTTGCTGTACAACTTAAAATGTGTATTATTATACTAAAGGGGAAGGTTACAATTGCTCCACATATCCAATTAATTTATGAATTTCAGTACGAATCAGAAATGTGATAATAAAAATGAATACATCTAAAACTGTAATTTGCATACTACTTTACAAAAAGCGTCTTTCTGTGTAATGTCAAAATTGGAGGGACTCATTTTTAAATTAAGCACCATGATTTAAATATTGATTTGAATGATGCCACGTTTAGAACAATATCTATCCTTCTGAAGCACCTGAAAACACCATCATTTTTTGACGGGGTTTGTATTTTTTGTATTCAGTTTGTAGTTTTTGTTTTGGTCATATTTTGTTGTTGCTAGGATGCTGTCATTTTGTCTTCCATTTGATATCTCGTTTGTATCTTCTGCCTCTTTTTACTAGTAGTATTTTTTTTTACGTTTTAGTAACTCCTGTGAAAACTAAATACGAAGTGAATTACCAGAAGGAGACAACACTTCAATGTACATTTGAAGATTTTCCAAGAATATTTCAGGGGGACGTAATATGGGAAAGGAAGGACAAAACATTAGCAGCCGATGCACAAACAGTCCACACCACAATTGAGAGTTTTTGTCAACGGGATTCCATTTTTAAGACGTGTTTGAAAATAATAAAAGCAGATGAAAATGATTCTGGCTTTTATAGTTGCAAAATACGACTCGACAAGTGCTATCAAGAAACTGAGCTTCGAAGCGATGACATAGAGTTATGTGTTTACGGACGTGAGTACATAGATTTATATATATATATTGCTGACAACTGTTTACAGCACTCACTTTTCAGGATTATAAAAATGGTGTATGAATGTAATTAAGGCAACTACAATATGTATCTATAAGAAACAGTTTCTTTCAGAGATTATACAATTTCGCAGAAGCAATACATGGTTTGAATGTTAGATTGCGTATTTTGAAAGTGTAATGATTTGGTTTCCATTAAAATGTGTTTCTTTTTACAACTTCTGCAAATTGAGACAAACGTGTATTAAACTTTCTTGGCGTGAACTTCGAATTACACTTGTGTCAGATCATCTTGTTTTCAAAACGATTGGGATAAACTCATGAATAATATATTGCAATGAAAATGATATTATATGATATTGTGGTGACTGCCAAAATACCTTTTTTTTTCCCAGTTTTCAACACAACAAATTTAAAAAAAGAGGTATGTGCAAAATATTAAAAAGAAATCAAAAGGTGACGAATGAGACGAATGAGACCTCTAAAACACAAGTTCAACTCCGCACACCAAACGAATGAAAAACAACTGTCATATTCCTAACTTGATACAGGCATGTTCCTATGTAGAAAATGGTAAATTAAACCTGTTCTAATAGGCAGCTGAACTTCTACCTTATATGACAAACATTCCGTTATATTGCTAACACACTAAACTACAAGTAAGGTTTTCCTCTCTTTCGTCGTAATAAGATTTTAAAACGAACAATATTTATAATAATTTTATAGTATATAATTAAAGAAGAATGAACTACTTTGTGTCATTGATTTTGAGATCAGATCTACAAGGTTTCGAAAAATAAGCTAATCAAATTTATCGTTCAATCTAAGTTATTTTATAGTGCTGATAAGCATGCGCAGATGATGTGATGCAAACAGAAATTTGCTCAATCTTTGTTTGTTATGCCCCACCTACGATAGTAGAGGGGCATTATGTTTTCTGGTCTGTGCACCCGTTCGTCCGTCCGTCTGTTCGTCCGTCTGTCCGGTTACAATAATAATGAATATCTTAAAATATTGATATCATGTTTTATATCGATTCTTTTAACTTTTGATTACAGTTATTGCCGATAAAGGTAAATATGATGTTAATTTGGGAAATACTATTGTTCTCAAATGTCGCTGGGTCGAAAGACCAATTGAAACCTCAGTGTATTGGCATAAAAACTGCGATGAAAGTGAGCTAGTTCCGCAAGACCAACATGATCCACGTATAGTTATTAGAAACAGTAAACTGGAGGATGCAGGCGCATATGCATGTCATGCCTACTACAATTTGAATGGATGCAGATCTGAATTTTCTGTCAACATTCGTTTGAATGTCCATGGTAAATTAAATTAAAACATAAATTAAATAAGAATACTTATTTTATTACATATTACTGTTTCACCGATTACATCAGGTTAGAGATGACCAAATCAAAACTCAAAACTTATTGGGTATTACAAATCAAAGTTTATTTCATCAACTAGGCAAACAAAATACAATAAAAAAGACAAAAACATTTTGATTTAGAATTACGCTCTGTGCTGATATCATGGCCTTTATGCCGTATCCGTAATAAACAACATACATTTTCTAATTTGCACTGTTGGTCCTCATCACTGTTGAATGCCTATCACTAGTTCAATTAATTCAGGTGAATATATGTCTCCTTTGTGATAATATAACATTACCGTTTTTGCATTCTGAGCTACATGTATGTACGTATACATATCTTATAAAACATATATTTTTTTTTTCATTATTATACCATTGATATAGTCAACAGTATTTTACCCAGGCTTATGTGACCACTTAAATTTTATAACTATTTTGGCATTCTAAATGACTTCATTGAAATATCTTTGCAAACGTTTTATTTGATGTCATGATGACGAACTTTTCTTCAAGAAATATGGATGTGCGTCAATTATATGTCTCAAAAAATCCCATAGTATAATTTTCTTTGACTGTATTATCACAATCGCTCAAAGTCAATTGAATTGTTTTAATTGTTTTCACTACATACTGCTCAATATATATGCTAGCTGTACAGTTTGAGGAAAATCAAAGTAAATTTGGAATATATATACAAAAAAGATTGATTGTGACTATCAAGGTTAAATCAACTGAACGGATACATGGGATAACAACTGTCATATTTCTGACTTGATACAGGCATTTTCGTTTGTAGAAAATGGTAGATTAAACCTGGTTTAATAGCTAGCTAAACCTTTAATCAGTATGACAGTCGATTTTAATTCCATTATATTGTCAACGATGTGTGGAAAAAACTCAGACATATTACAAGTCGGTAAACCAAAATTATTGTAAACAGCAGATACAAAAACACACCGTTTGATGCTCACTTATGAGTGAGTTCTTGTATTTCCGATTTAAAATGTTAGTGTATTACACACACATTAAAGGCATATAGAAAATCAATGTATTTTTGAATATCTGCTGTATTATAGAAAAAACACACTAAAAAAACTGAAAGAAAGGAAAATAACACGTTATGAATTTCAAGCGTCCTAAGCGCTTTTATTAACTAACCTACGCATACCTTAATTCATCATGAACGTCCAAAGCCGATACTTCGAAAGCCAAGAATATATATGAATAGAAGGATTTGAATACCTAAGCATGCTATATTAATATTTTTGTTTTGAGCAAATCCATTTATGGTCATTTTCCCTGAGCTTACTGAAACTTTATTATTTTTAAGGTGGTATATTATACTACAGGGAGCTAACTCTATAAAAATCAAGAGAACGTTTTAATCTCATTTTAATGGTATTGATATATCAAGCTTCTCAATAATCAAAATGAGTGTTAGTAAAGCTGCTACATATACAATGAAATATTTCTGATAAAGCGGGTTAAGTTTTTTTGAAATTTTTATCTTTTTGTCAAAGGGTTAAAAAAGTTAACATTTTGTCAAATTTTTCTGAAAACTAAACGACCCATTTTAAATTTAGTCAATGTGTTTAGTACCAGCTAAAATATTATCAAATAAGAAAATTATCAACTAGAATTGTTTCAAAGCAAACGGACTGAAAATTTTACAGTCTTTTATTTGGAATTATTTTAAGAAAAATATGAACAGTGTCTTATTCTGAGTATCGGAAATGATAACACTAACACTATATACAGCTCTTTTTGAATTATCGATTGGTTTCATATACGATTTGTTTGACCATGTTACAATGTACTATTTAATTATATATATATATAAGTTAACGACTATTGTAATGAAAGTACAGAACTATAATTATTATTAACATGTATAAATTTTTAACCTGGAAATGTCATATGCACAAATGATAAATTAATACTCATTTGTTACGGTATCAATCCTTACATTTTTAGTTTTTATCAAGTATAAGAAACATATAGTGTGTATATTGCAGCGTTAAGAATGACATCTTTGGAGTATACAGTGAGCTATGGTCGTAATATTACCCTACAGTGTGATCTAATTGGAAATCCTAATACAAAATCAGTGTATTGGCAGAGAACAAAACAAGACAACTCAATGGAAGATATTCATATTGACGGCTTAAAATATGAGGGATCGAATGACAGTAACCCGTCACTTGTTATAATAAATGCAAAGGAGAATGATACTGGTTCCTATTTTTGTACTGCAACGCTTGGTGAGAATGAAGAGCTCAGGGGAGAAACCGTATCGGTTCGTGTACAAGGTACAAGTGTGTCAATACATTTGAAAAACAAATCTTTTTCTTCAGGGAAGTAAACAATTATTGCAGGTCACCATTAGGTATTGTATCTTGATTGAAGTCAACTGGCGTGTTTCGGGCTTTTGATTCTAAAATTCACATAAACATCTTTTATACAGATTTGGGGTTTAGCTTGCATAAATGAACAGTTGTTGGCATGACACGGGTTATGTTCTACACGTACATGTTATGATGGTATGATACTAAACCCCTTACGGGGAGGATTGTGCCTGGTATTCATATGATGAAGACATAATTTTTCAAGCGTCACTGATGAGTCTTATATAGACGAAACGCGCGTCTGGCGTACTAAATTATAATCCTGGTAACTTTGATAACTACTAATTGAAGTCTGGAGCTGGCATGTCAGTTAACTGATAGTCGTCTGATGTTATTTATGTATTATTGTTATTTTGTTTATTTTTTTTGGTTACATCTTCTGACATCAGACTCGGACTGAATTTAATTGTGCGTATTGTTATTCGTTTACTTTTCTGCATTGGCTAGAGGTATAGAGGGAGGGTTGAAATCTCACAAACATGTTTAACCCCGCCGCATTTTTGCGTCTGTCCCAAGTCAGGAGCCTCTGGCCTTTGTTAGTCTTGTATTATTTTAACTTTTAGTTTCTTGTGTACAATTTGGAGTTTAGTAGTTTATTTAGGGTTAACACACAGTATTTTTCGTATTGTGCCTTTACCAAGTCACAGATACGGAAGGTGTCTTTCACTTGTTCCATTGATTCATAACGTTCGATTTTTTCAATTTTAATGGACTTTCCTTTTTTACTTTGCCTTGAAATTAAGTATTTTAAATTTGCAATACTTTTTTTGTTATTAAGGTAGATTGATGGTATACCGCCATCTTGGATTGTACAATCACAGTACAAAATCGGTCTAGTTATTTGCCTAAAACTGCAAATTTAGAGACAGATTTGCAATTCAATAGTTAGACTGATTTTTCTGTTTGAGGTCAAGCTGTGTTGTACAAGCATCTATAAAATATTTTGGGATGCTATGAAGAACAAAGACGCTAAATTCATTCAAGTGTGGACATCACAATATAGCATCTAATTACATACTAATTTATTATAATTTGTGCATCAAAAACCGCATCAGTGAAATCAGTTCAACGGCCGGACAAAAACACAATTTATCTCTAAAAGTAAGTTAATTTCACATTAAAATTTTTGTTTAACATGTTTAAGAAGCCAAAACTTTAATCCAACATTGTGTAGTTTAAGCTTCAAAGATATTTTCTGTAATGCATCAAATTCTGAATCCGATCCGAAGTTTTTGCAAATGTTTCACACATATTTTGTGCTAATTATACCATGATTTTGCTTACCAAGCGTTAAAATACGTCATATTCAAAAGTTATTTAGATTAAGTAAGATCGTTTTTAGTCGTGTTATGATTTTAATCAATCGGATGCAAAAATTTCGCGACCCTGGTTTTGTATTGATCTGAATGAATATAATCGGCGAATTTTTGGAAACGGCTCTGTGTGATTCTGAAAAGTTATTTCATGAAATAAGGATACAACATTACAAGTAATAAAGGTTATTATTTTTTGATAGCATTTTTTAACATTTGATTGTAAATATAAAATGATGAGTGATGTATCTCAAAACCTGTTTTAGGACCTTTCTAATAAATGCGATTCGATATGTAATAGTAAAAGTTCAATGATAAGTTAATATTGATTAAAAGACCTCCGAACAAAAAGGGATGTTCAGTCCCCGAGCCCGAAGGGCGAGGGGATTTGAACAGCCCTTTTTGTGAGGAGGTCTTTTAATGTCAATATTTACTTAATCATTGAACTGTTACTGACTTACAAACCGTCAAAAATATAAGAAAAGTACATAAAAAGCACTTGCAGAAACCTTATTCCCCTTAACTGGACGAGTCTAAATATGTTCAACTTAAATGATAGTTAAACAGTACTCAGACTGATATATACAATTAACAGTTACCAAATTGAAATGAAAACGGACCGATTTAATGGCATACCATCATATACTAATTATTTCTTATTAAAAAAAATTAGCAAATAACACTAAATGATAGTTTTACAAAATTAAGGGGTAAATTTATAATTTCTATCCAACTTTTCAAAACAACGATTTCTTATTTAATAAATTAGGCATGAACACCCCATACAGACCTCATTTATAACTGACCAATGATTATTATGCCCAACAACTTCATGCTATATATACTTGATGTTTTTGATCTGTAAGTAATCGTGAAATAGATTCGTAAAGATCTGATCTTAGAAAACAGTAAGTAACTCTTCCAACAATTAGTTTTTTAAACAGCTTGATTTAGAACTTCTAATCGGACAGACGTAGATGTATAAGATCCTTCACAATATTCATCTGGTAAATGTTCCTTTTGTATCTGATTTGGTTATTTTCCTACATTACGTTACATGCGAATGCAAAATAAGTTTTGTCTATTCAGTCCAATTAATAAAAAGATCTTGCTTTATTTGTGTTTTTTAAAATAAAAAACTATGCATGTAAACTTCAATGAATAAAACCGTATTAAACTAGGTTTCACTGGCCCGATCAAAACTTGTGAGGTGAGATATATTCGCAAGGTTAATGCATTATATGAAAACAAACTCTTTAATTTAGTCGTCTGTTATTCCCTTTTCATGTCTAAATAAAGCAAAAACACTTAAAAAAAACTTTTATCTTTCTTAGTTTTATCCTTGCCTGGCAAAAACGTTCATATGTTATAAATCGTATTAAAATAGTAGATAAGAACCATAGTAAAAAAAATATTTAAAACTTTTTAAATAAGCAGTCAGTTATGTGATAAACCGAAGAGTCCCCCCAAACCCCCCCTTTCTCCTATTTAAATGGGAATTGTAAATAAATTAAAGCATTTTACAAGATCTTGTCTTCGTGTGCTATGTACTAGTATAGAGAAATCAATTAAGTTGATTGATTGTTGTTTGCTTTATGTCCAGTAGCAAATATTTCATGCATGTTTATGACTATAACACATAAATTTATATACAATAGATAGGTCGTACAATAGGAGGTCGACAGTGAGGTTGGACGTGTAGTGTAACTTTCAAATACCACTGGAAAATGAGGGTACATGTATATTGAATAAGGACAGAAATTAATACTTGAAAAAGCTGGCAATATTCGGACCAATCGAATTAAGGTGCAAGAGTTTTTTATTTGCCGAGAGCGTTGATCCATAAAATCCACCCTGAAGTCGATCATCCATGTTTCCGTGTAGTTTAAAATATCATTTCACGCATCCAATTTAGGTTCGATACTTTTAGCTAGCTTTAGTAACTGTGATAATTCTGTGAAACTAAATGTGTACTAGTATTGTACTTTAGTTTTTTGTATGACATTCTGTACTACCGATCCCTCCCGCTCTCTTGGTTTGTCTCGTGTGGGGGCGTTCGGCTCGAGAGCGGGAGGTCATTTGTTCGAATCCCGAACGGCTCAAACAAAGACATTTATTAAATTGGTATTATATTTTAACGCTAAACACATGGACTAAGAGCACAGGCTGGCTGGCTCAGAGTCGGAAATGTGTCCGGGTCTGGTGACTTTTCTTCCTGCGAACTAATATCTTGTGAACTTACACAATAAAAAAAAACCGATTCAGCTTGTCAGTCTAGTAAAAAAACGGGGTTAATACTCTTATTATATTTACATGTAATCGTCCTGAATATTAATTTTATTTGCCGCTGGTCGTCATCCATTATCATTATATATTGTATAAAAATAAAAAAATAAACCAATATTGATTTTCAATATTTTTATTTATCAGTGTCTTTGGGTTGCTGTCGCAATAATGTATACCTTTATCTCCTTTTATTCAAAACCAAATGATTTGCTTGGGTATAGAAATATTGACATCTCTGGACCTCCCCCGTCCCACAGTATACCCTTGCTAAATTGGTGCCTTCGTTTGGCTTTTTGGTTATATAAATACGCAGCTGTGTCCGATTAAAATATGATAGGAATGTACATGTATATCCTGGTGCAGTGAGAATTTCACGCCATCTTTACCTTAAAAAAACATTATTGGGGAAGACGATCTACGCACGAGTTGAATGATTGAAATATGAAAACAACAAGAAAGGTCAGCTAAATCTTTTCATATAAGTCGCATGGCTGATTTAAAAAAACATTTTTGGTGACTTTTGCTAGAACAATAGTAGATGAAAAAAAAAATTATAACAAAACCGATCAGCAAGACACTTTAAAAAAATTAAACGCCCAAAAAAAGTTTTTTTTTCCACGATAGACGAATGTCATAAACAAAACGTCATGAATTTACAATCAATAACGGCTACTATAAGTAAATGAGATATGGACTTTTTTAGAAATAAATTCGTATTGAAGCCAACATCTCCCGGTTCGGGACAGGTTATTATTTCCACAAATACCGCCTGATTATTGACCAAAAGCACTTTGAATCAAACAAATTTTTAAATTGTTGTTGTCTTTAATGTCGATTATTTACTTTTATAGTGGAGGACAACTGTGAATACCTGTCCGTGTGGTATCCACCCTCTATTACCCTATCACAGAATTACCAACTCAGGTGTTGGCTCACCATATTTAAATTCTTAAATTGTAAATTAAGGTTTTTGCTGGGTGTTATTTCCCGATCCTATTTCGTACCCCCTGATTTTAAGAGGGCGTATCTAATTAGTCATGCCCGATTAACTTTAAGTAAATTGAACCTCAACTTAAAGACCTACACCGGGTAAATAAGTTCGAGGTACAATAAGTAGACAATAGAAATTTTTTGTGACATGAGATCGTCCCAGCTTTCTTAGATAATTATTTTGCGTTGAATAACAATGAAAAATGCAAGAGCAGGTTTGTAAGAACTTTAAATCGTCTTATATTTATATGTTTAGGGCACTGTAGACAAAAAGCAGCATTATTTACTTTGACAACACTATTATTAATACTTTATTCTACGTTTGTTTGTTTGTCCATTTACTTACAAAGATGTCTTTTTCCTTTATACAATCAAATTCAAATTGATACTTATGCACACTTTTGCTAGCAGCAATGAAGTGATTGTTCTTATATTTTTGATACGATTAGTTGCACGACGTTGCTTTAATATAATATTAAAGTAAATAGTAAAATCACAGAAATTATGAACTCCGATGAATATTCAAAACGGAAAGTCTTAGTCTTAATCAAATGGCAAAATCAAAAGCTCGAACACATCAAACGAACTGATGACAATTGTCAGGCATTTTCTAATGTAAAAAAGTGAATAAAACCTTGTTTTATAGCTAGCTAACCTTCTTATTTGTATTGCAGTCGCATCAAATTCAATTATATTAATTACGTTGTGTAAACAAACAGACATAATTGGTTAATGGTTAAAAATGTCAAAAATAGGGGTACAGCAGTCAACATTATGTTATATTCCTAATCAATATAAAAGCAAAAAAACATGTAAAAAAGGGATGCAGACAAAACACAATAACAGAATATAAGACAAGAATACAACGAAAATAGTGGAATAAATTACTTTTAGAGTGTCAAGAACTCGTTGGAAGTACTTGATAAATTGCATGCTTATATTGGTGATTTTGAATCTGTTCAAAGTTTTGATTTTTCTACCCTGTATACCACATTGCCTCACATTCTCATTAAGAAAAAAATTACACACCTAATCAAATGGGCATTCAAAAAATCAGAATGTGAATATATATGTTCAAAGTCTTTAAGGTCATTTTTTAGTAGCAATAAACAAAAAAACTATGTTAATTGGACATGCTTTGATACTATATATGCCCTTGAATTTTTACTAGATAACATTTTTGTTCGCTTTGGGGATTCCGTATATCGTCAGATTATCGGAATTCCAATGGGGACTAACTGTGCACCACTTATTGCGGACCTGTTTTTGTATTGTTATGAGTTACAATTTATGACAAAAATAAGCAAAGACCCATCGAAACAACATCTGATAAACAAATTTAATAATACTTTTAGATATTTGGATGACATTTTGGCTCTCAATAATGACGACTTCAGTATGTATATTAATGAAATTTATCCTGTTGAACTTACTTTAAATAAAGCTAATACTTACAATGACCACTGCCCTTTTCTCGATCTTGATATCTATATCACTAATGGAAAGTTGAATACTAAAATTTATGATAAAAGGGATGATTTTTCATTTCCTATCGTTAATTATCCGTTTTTAGATGGTGACGTTCCCTTGTCACCATCTTACGGTGTTTATATATCTCAACTTGTACGATTCGCTCGTGTATGTAACAATGTTTTAGATTTTAACGAGAGAAATTTATGTATTACTGAAAAATTATTACACCAGGGTTTTCGATATCACAAACTAGTCAAAACATTTACTAAATTTTATCATCGGTATAAAGACATCATTCGTAAATATAGCTCAACATGCAGACTTCTAATACGTTCAGGTATTTCACATCCAATTTTTTATGGTAATATTCTTTATAAAGCACAAAGGTGTCAGTATTCACCTCAGAAACTTACAAAACCTTAGAATAGACTTATTAAGAAGGGATATAGTTACGATACTGTTGTCAAGTCATTAAAGATTGCATATTTTGGCGTTAATATTGAGTCACTGATAAGGTCTTTGCATCGGAACTAAACACATTTATTCTAAAAACAGTTGTTGGCATGACACGGGTTATGTTCTTCTCATATATGTTATGATGGTATGATACTAAACCCCTAACGGGAAGGATTGTGCCTGATGTTCATATGATGAAATCATAATCTTTCAGTCAGTTTAATTGAAGTCTGGAGCTGGCATGTCAGTTAACTGCTAGTAGTCTGTTGTTATTTATGTATTATTGTCATTTTGTTTTTTTTTCTTTGGTTACATCTTCTGACATCAGACTCGGATTTCTCTTTAACTGAATTTTAACGTGCGTATTGTTATGCGTTAACTTTACTACATTGGTTAGAATTATAGGGGGAGGGTTGAGATCTCACAAACATGTTAACCCCGCCGCATTTTTGCGCCTGTCCCAAGTCAGGAGCCTCTTGCCTTTGTTAGTCTTGTATTATTTTTATTTTAGTTTCTTGTGTACAATTTGGAAATTAGTATGGCGTTCATTATCACTGGGCTAGTATATATTTGTTTAGGGGCCAGTTGAAGGACGCCTCCGGGTGCGGGAATTTCTCGCTACATTGAAGACCTGTTGGTGACCCTCTGCTGTTGTTTTTTAATTGGTCGGGTTGTTGTCTCTTTGACACATTCCCCATTTCTATTCTCAATTTTAAACATTCGCAGCGATGTTAAGGGCATTTCAAGAAATTTCCCATTTTTATACACAAGAAACATCATATTGAACTCAGAGATATTTTTCTCTGTCTTAAAGTCAAAATACACGTCAAAGGAGTAAACGGATGGAAAAGGGTCTATTCTGATTTACATTCCAAACTTTTATTTTTAGAAAAATATAAATACACTAGTGTCACGTGACTTCAAACTGAAAGTAACGACAATTTCCAAAAAAGTCAAAAGTGCAGGTTGAAGATGATATCGGATCACCCTGATTTTGGTCTCCCTGTAATCGGCATACATTGTTTTACTTCGAAAGTGCTGTTACTAGTTTTTTATTAGATGTTTTGTAAATAAAAAACAATAAAACATGGAGAATTTTATCGATTTATTGACTTTTTGGCACTTCGGGTTGTAAAATTTCCTTTACACGAACGCTATATAACTAGTAGCAGCACTTTTTGAAAAATATGAAATGTGGCCTTTCTACCAATACCAGAATGTAGTGGGTTGGTATAGCTCTTGTACCTGCACTTTTCAATTAATTTAACGTGTAGTAACATAATCGCCATGAAATGCAAGAAAAAAGCGTTTAAAAGACCATGTATCGGCTGACGGAAAAACTGTGTGTACATTTTGTTTTCACCGGCGTTTTATGTAATAATATAATTGAGCGAATAAACAAATATGCCCTTATTGCTTGCTTTATCATTTGAAGGAAACAAATTCAGAATTATTCAGGTCATTATTATGTTTATGTGTAGCACTCCAAACGTCGATTAGTGTTGGGGCACGCAGCCCTCCCCCTTTTTTTGTTTAAATTCGCCATCTGGGGTGTTTGTATTATAGCTCCGATTTCACAAGTGTATGTTCATAATATAAATTAATAGATTACCCTACTATGTCTCTTCTAGTGTTTTTGTATTGTAAACCATCAACATTTTACTGGGAAAAGTTGCATTTTCATTAAGAATTCAGAAATTCATTTTTTTGTTTGATCGGTGTGTCATTGTCAATTTTAAAATTTAAATAAAATAACCTACCTGCATAAAAATATTCAAATTTTACTTGTTGAATATCTGCTGTTAAGTGACTGGTATCAATTTGTTAATCATGATTTGGAGGTCTTTTTGAATTTATTTTCATGGGGGGGCATACACAGGGTGATTTTTTTTTGCCTCTAAATGATTGATTTTTCAACAGTTGTCAGGCTAGTTAATTTTGTATGGCTTGCTTTTTTTTATGTCCCTTGTTATTTCCTGTATTTCTTGTATTTTGTTGGACAGAATATTCCTTTTCAACCCATTCATTGCTATTCATGCTATTTGGAGCAAAATTTTACTTATTCTAACATTTTCAAAAGTTTTAAAAGTATACATTTTTACCATGACGTTGGAAATAGTGACTTATTTTTTTAGGTCGCTAATTTCGTATTAAAATCCTGTTTACTGTACAAAGTGGCCACCAATACAAATGGACAGCCAAGAAATAGCTGCAAGTGCTTACGTGACATTCAGCACAATCAACATGATCAATCGTGTTTTCATTGCTGAGATTGGAGCCAACTTTTCTGTCAGAATAAAAGAAATTCTATGTACCAGTATATATAACCTATCTTTACCTGACCCAATCACAAAAGTAACAAAACTTAATTGTAATTGTTAATCAAAACTTCATTGGCAATTATACCACATCATCTTATTTTTGTATCAAATTCTAGCTGTACAGTCTGTACTATGTACATAAATATGATACATGTAAATTTAAAATAAGAAGAAAGTAATTTCTGTCTGTGTGTTGGGAATGCTGTCTCATTGCCATACATGTATACATTGTAATGTGGTAATCAAATGAATGAATCATGATATAGGGGACAGGACAAATATAATATAATTCCGATTTCCCAAGTATACATGTATGTACGTACCTGTAGAAAAGTTAGATACACATGAACATGTATGTAAATGTACACATGTACAAAATAGCAGCTACATGATATAAATGCAAACAAAGAAAACTACCCATTTTTTTTGGTTCAAACATTGTGTGGCTGTTACACTTGTAGTCTTGTACAGAGGTCTTGCTCAGTATTGAAGGCCAACATCAATATGACCAACAACTGCAATCAAAACACTTTATTATGCTTTTGAACCTTTTGTAAACCTGTAGTTTGTGTGTTATGAAATGAGATTGAAATATAAATAATGACAAAATATGATTTTCTTGTTCTCTGGTGGCCAATACATAAATGTACATGTACAAAATGTATAGGACTATAATTTGTTCCCTGATGGCGAGTTGTTTCATATGTCATATTCTTACTTTTATTATTACATGAACATGCAACTCCATTAGTGGTGCATCAGTGATTTGCATGCATACATGTACATATCTCATGAAAATGTACATATCTGTAGGTTTACTGGTATGATTAATATTTATATTGAATTGCCTGTAATCGCCATAAAAATAACAAAACACTCATATAAGTCTTATAAATGAATATTTCAAAATTCCTCTTTACCATGTTTACAATTCAACTGAATAGCATGTCTATTTGTAGATCTCTCACTCGTCTTGGTTAGATATTGCAGATTTTTTCATATATTTCATGAAAGAGACAACAAATTACATTTTTTACATCCATGAAATACAATTTTTTAACTGAAATCCTTTTTGAAGCTCCTATTCTAAGAATATTCACAAATCTCCGAACTGCTGATATCATGTATATTTGAAATTCATTTTAACTGAGGTAAAAAAATCTTCAATTCAATAATTAACTTCTTTAATGATGAAAATTAATATTCCTCGTTTTTCAGCATCAAAACACTAAATTCCAATTCATTTGGTCTTGAAACATTCAATGCTTCTGCTTAGTACGGTACATTATGTAGAATTGCTGTCTTTTTTCTATTTTTCACGGACATATTTGGTAGCTTTCTAAACAAATTTTAATCAGATCTTCCATAATCATGATATCATGATAATGGCCATGATGATCATGAGTTATATAATAAGTAACTTTTAACTGGTGTCTGACTGCAGGTCTAAGGTCTTTATCCCTGAAATATAAAAATCCAAATATAATACATGTACAATGTACAAATGTATATACATGTATCAAATGAAATTTTCAAAATGAAAAAAGTAATCAAAAGTTAGTGCAAACATACTTCTTCAAAAAGGTACAATTAAAATGCTAACAAAATAATTCCCATCCTTTTTTACCTGTAGTATATAAATGTCTTCATTCAACATTTGAACAAAAATTAAATTTTCACACATTTTAAAAAAGAGCACTATGTAATAAATATTTAAATTTATGTATTTATATCTCCTTTTCCAAATGTGAACAATGACAGGAATACTTCAATATCAACATGATCAATATCAGTAATCCAAAAGAAATTTTAGCTTGCAAGTTCAGTATATTATTATACATGTTATAGGTGTATCTGTCATGTCTGTGTTTATAAATATTATTGCTGGTACAGACACTTCATTTTTAATTAAGAAATTATCATGATTTATATTGGGTACATTAATTATTGTATTGCAATTCTTGAAGAATGGAAAATTGTGCTATTTCAGAATATATCTACATACTTGTACAGTTACTTATTTGTCATGCATGTACATGATGTATAGATTTCAGAATGTCAGTTCTTATAAAAAAATGTATCCAAAGTTGCCTTTTAAAATCATTGCCATTTCACATGTATAAAGTTCTAAATTTACATCATACAATCTTCTCACGATGTAAGAAAACAGAAATTTATTTGCATGTACATGTATTATGAGAACAGGAAGAAAAGCCTGGCTTGCTAACATATTTAACCGTTATTAAACAATCAACTTAAACCCCGCCACATTCTGTATGTTTGTGTCTGTAATTAAGCACTTGTTGTTTGTTTGTTTGTTCATTCATTTTTTTCCCACATAAATTAGGCCATTAGTTTTCTCCTTCAACATGTTTATTAACATTTATGATTTTGGGCCTTTTATGTGTTTTTCTCATTGTTGAAGGCCATAATGCCTAAATGGTGACCTATAGTTTTTAATTTCTCTTTCACTTGGACTCTTGAGGAGAGTGGTCTCATTGTACAATAGTTAGATAATTGCAGGATAAACAATTTACCTGTCTATAATAAAGATCCCAAATTCAAACCATTACTTTATATATCACCAAAGCTTGAATGGCATACTGTAACCTTAGTCCTGTAATTCTCAGGCGACCTAAAAGAAAAAGATTGTAATAATATACTTTAGTTTTAAAATAAGGAGCATGAAAAATTGATAACAACACGTTTAATAATTTCATGCGTCCAAAGTGCTTTTCTGGATTTACCTTCATCAGGCATGTCAGGAACACTCATCAAAGCCTACATTTAAATCCAAAGATGTATAAGTACAAACAAATGAAGTACAGAAACTGTTACAGAGCTATATATACAAAAATAGTATGAACCTGTGTATACATGTAACATGTATCTGTGTATCATGTGTATAATCATCATGATAATGAATCATATATTTTTTAAAATAAAGAAATTACTTTTGCCACACAAGTTTGTTTATAATGCAAATTAAATAAACCCATGATACGCATGTTGCTAATGTTTGCTCGTCTTAATGTAACTTTTATGATTAAATAGAAGTGCTGAGAGCACTGCTCAAAATAGTCAGCTCCCTCCCCCAACAAAAAATATATAAAATAATCTGAAACAAACAAGTGAATCTGTGAGCTACTGATTGCTTATGATACCCCCATAAACTTTAAGAATTTTAAGGTACACAGGAAGTTGTTGAATGATGTATATGAAAAAGCATCACAAGGTATTGCTGATTCATATAAACCCTGAAAGCAAATTTTAGAAATCCTTGTTATTTTCCTGAGAAAGATGGACGAAAAAAATTCATGGAACAGACAGACAGACTGACTTTAATATAGTCAGTCTGTCTAGATATAGATGTATAGGTACAAAATGTATGAGTGCCAATGAGACAACTCTCATTGGCGAATCCAAGGGGGGGGGGTGTCTGTTCCAGGGGTTGGAACCCCCCGTTTTTTTGGCCGATCAATGCATTTGAATGGGGACATACAGTTGGAACCCCCCCCTTTTTAAAATGGCTGGATCCGTCCCTGACTCTCTATCCAAAAATCTGGCTGTTTTAAAGATGTATAGATAGATAGAAATAGAAACAGTATACATTTGCAATTGTACCCGCACTTTTTAAAAGATTAAAAGTTTTGGTATATAAAAAGATAAAATCCTGACAACTAGAATAAGTAAATCTAAAATAAATAAAAATCATGAGCATAAGGGAGCTTATGTTACAATATCAGCTAAGTGTCATGAAAAACACTTGTACATGTATGTGTTATTTTTTGTATCATCAGTAGATTGAGGTAGACTTACATTCACAGCAATAAGAATATGAGACCCTCCCTCTCATCTATCGGTTTGACCGTTTCTAAACAGCTGTTTAGTTTAAAAAATGATGATTTGCATACTTTCATGCTTGCACACAGTTGTCTGTTGTAACAGAATACACAGCTTTATTACAAGTGGGGCTTTTTTCTGCCTCTTGGTCATGTGGTTTCACAAATAAAATTTTACAAATACCATTATAGTTCGATTCTGTTTACTGGGGATTTAGCTTTGAGTAATGGATTTAATTCCAACCAACACTGAACAGGGACACAGTTCAGATATTTGATGTCATACATGTACTCTATTTTTTAGAGGGAAAATGCATGCAGTGACTATTCAATTTTAATACTGATAATAATTATTATATATACATTTTTTGTATATATATAAAAAAATAATATGTCAAAGTAGGCAGTCGTGATGAGCAAAGTACATATTAACAAGCCTCAGATTATTGCTTCTTTTAGTCTTTCCTAATTAGGCCAAAAAAATATATGTCTGTTTACGGTTACCTGACCTACCCTATTTTTGAGCACCGATCCTTTAAATAGTCATTTTATTTCCGTCGTAAAGTGAAAAATAAACTGAACTAGAGTCAAAAGTGCATTTACATTTTTGTAGCGTTGCCAATAATATAAGTCAATTGCCTGATACATCCTAATGTTCACAATCATAAATATAGCAGCTGTTTTAAGGAAATTTCGCAACTCGTGTGATGAAATAAACACTTCGCCACCATTTTTTCCAACCAATAACAAA
Organism: Mytilus galloprovincialis; assembly: GCF_965363235.1. Lineage (NCBI taxonomy): Eukaryota > Metazoa > Mollusca > Bivalvia > Mytilida > Mytilidae > Mytilus > Mytilus galloprovincialis. The sequence continues at coordinate 22,041,886 of NC_134846.1, forward strand.
GGGAAATAATTCAATCTTTAAAAATACAGGTGAACTCGGCCCATGTCAAGATAAAACCACATAACTCTAAAATCATGCCAAAAAATTAAAATGAAAAAATAAAATAAAATGGAAATACCGACCTACCTACCCTATTTATTTGATGTATGTAACCTTAAACAGACAAATATTGTGTTTGCCTTATACATGTAATAATAACTTTCATACTATGAATGGCAAAATCCATTATTAGAAAGGAATTGCAGCAAAAAAATTGAAAGAAGAAATACATGCAATAACATTAGAGTAAGACTGTAGAAATTCAACTCTGGTGTAAAATGTTCTTCCCTCTATTCCAAATAATTACAAGATACAGCCCCACATTACATGTACGAAACATTCAAGTGGACAATGCTTTCTCAGTCTTTATCTATATTGCACACAATAATAATAGCAAATGGTCTATTCTTAGTCTAAAAAATTAAGACATCTTGCAAGGCTATTTTATTTTAGCTTTGAGCCTTCCTGCGAAAAATGAAATAGCTTCATGTAGCCTTGTAAGAGGTTACAATTACATCTGAACATGAACTGCTAAATTACAGACCTAGTCCAAATAATTATGATGTCTGGCAAGGCTATCTAATTTTTTTTTCTTGGACGCCTTAAGCTTCCTACTGGCTGTGTCAGATAAAAAATAAAAATAGTCTTGCCAGACGTCTTAATTATTTGGACTATTACCAATTACAGACCAACACAAAAATGTTTGTTAGGGATGATGAATTGAAATAATTATTTAAAGGTGGTTTTGATGTCCAAATAATTATGACGTCTTGAAATGCTAGTTTATTTTTTTTCTTTGACACCTTAATTACTTTCGATCTTGAAAGGCTATTTTCTTTTTTTTCTTTGACACCTTACTTCGAAATAAAAAAATATAATAGCCTTTCAACACGTCATATTCATTTGGAGTAGTTTTGATGAAGAATAATTAGCCCCGGTAAATAAGTTTTTTTATTTGATGTGTCCTGCAGGAATAATTTTTTTACTTTGGACGAATGGCATGATGTAAATAAGTACAATGTTTACATAACTGATGGCACATTGGTAGTCCAAAAAGTAAGGCGTCAAAGAAAAAAATTATATTAGCCTTTCAAGACGTCATAATTATTTGGACTAGCACATTGGCGGATCCAAGGGTTGGAACCCCCCTTTGTCCTGGGTTGGCCGGGAACCCGTCCTTTATAAAATGGCTGGATCCGCCCCTGTGGCATCATGCAATTGAAATACATGTATGTTAATGCATATTATTATTAAAAAGGCGATAAGAGGCACAGGCACATGTTTTTTATTTTATTTCTTCATTTTCCTAAATTATCTGACACAAGATGAACGTTCATAATTTGTGTGGACCGACCATAGGATTAACAAACACCTGTGAAGAAGAACCCCTGTGATAGATACTGGCTATGGTTGAAATTAAATATTGCAACACGTGGTTATATCTGATCTACCCGATGCACAAGCCAGTCTGCATAATTTTAGTATATCTCTAGATTATAATACCTGAAAGCGATAAATTACACCATGATTATCCTTTTAAATCATGTTTTGCCCTGAAAATGGATCATATTGAATAAATTTTCCATTTGTTCTCATCAGTTTCTTCAACCAGGTCGTTTTAATCTCAACTGACAAGTGCACGGCTGCTTCAATTATCTTCAATTAACAGACTTGCAAACTGCAAGCTTCACGACTACATTGAATTTCCAAATAAGGTAAAAAGTGGGCGGAGCTTAAACTCCGCTTGCAATCTTTCTTTTGATAAATACAGCTTTCACTCAAATTATTTCCATTATTTTGTGTGAAAATACATTATAATATGAAAAAAGACACCATATGAGATATAGTTCATCATTTATGCGATACGCGTAGCTTACCTATTGCTACATTTAGTACTGTGTCTGCTTCTTCTTCTTCTTGGTATAAGCCTCCTTTAATTAGGAGCACCTCCAAATATATATGGAGTTTTCCCTTAACTTAAAATTTTTTAAAATGATAAAACAAAATTTCCAACATATGTACAGCACATATAAATAAACAATAAACAATAGAAATGTCATGCAAGGCATATTTACATGGACCTTTTTATAACAAACCATACAAGTATATTCACTTAAGTATGTGACTTAGTTTTATTTATATTTAAAATTATGTTTCATTTGAATTTGCTTTTTAATATGCATAAAATGTACATTAAAAGGAGGTTTCATTTAATAAGTCATATTGAGTGTAGTGTTACAAAGTATTGAACGGAACGGATATGTGATCTCTGCGCCGGAGATTGCGTCAAAAGTCGCCCGCCATTAAACATTTTGATCCAGATAGGGGAAATAACTCCTGCACTATTTTTTATTCGGTTTTGCGGGAAAATCACCTTAATGTCGCTGCGTTAAAAAAAGAGCACAAAAACACAAAAACGGGATGTTTAAAAGAACATAGCTACGAAACACACATATAGAATAGACAAAACACATTAGAAAAATGAAAGACTAGAATAAAACAATTGTCATAGAATAATAACACAATAACGGGTAGTATAACACGTACCAGTATAGTATTTGATTATAAACCAATTTTGAAATGAAAGTACAGAAAAATGATTATCATTTACATGTACAAGGTTTCTGACCTTTAATTGTCGTATATACATCTATACTATTAAACGAGAAGACCTCATTTTTGGTGTCGCTTCTTTTCTTTCCACAACAAATTAATCAACACGCCTCTGTGTCCTATGGGTACAGTGCATAGTCGCATTTGTCATCCATTCATATGATTATTCAGATTTAGTTATTTTGGGAGAAAAACGAGAAAAAGGCATCCGGATATTGTCCCGTCATTGGACGAAATTTTAAGTCTGATTAGACTTCCGGTTTGCGTTTTTCTGTATACTGTATTTTAAGAATTCTATCTGCTATCATTTTCAAGTTTACTATCCACGGCGGTCACATAGTTTATTAAATAGAGAGGGTCTGTATACTATATCAATGACCACCATGGTATCCACGGCGGTCACATAGTTTATTAAATAGAGAGGGTCTGTATACTACATCAATGACCACCATGGATCGATTAGTAAACTTAAAATTGAAAGTAAATACACTATATTTATATAGTAATGAATGTTCATAATATACAGATAAGCCCTAAAATTATTCAAGTGAACTTTTGATACCTTTTCTGAAATTCTCCAGTTATTAAATCTTTTACAAAATTCATTGATTACAAAAAAGAAGATGTGGTATGATAGCCATGTTGAGACAACTCTCCACAAGAGATCAAAATGACACAGAAATTAACAACTATAGGTCAACGTACGACCTTCAACAACGAGCAAAGCCCATACCGCATACTCAGCTTTAAAAGGCCCCGAACTGACAAGGTAACACAATCCAAACCAGAAAACTAGCGGCCTTATTCATGTACAAAAAATGAACGAAAACAAATATGTAACACATAAACAAACGACAACCACTGAATTACAGGCTCCTTACTTAAATGTTCAGAACATACTCAATGTATTATGTTCATATTGAAATTGATAGAAAACCAAAATTGGGAATTTTGGAAATAAAGGAGGAGGGATAAAAAAAAAAACACATTTTCCTGTCCCCAATAACCTTTGACTTATGATACTTTTGCTGAAATTTTTTTACATAATTCTTCCAACAACACTTTACATACTTTCAACTACGCTCTGAATGCCCGCGATTTCGCGGGTGTGTTCTAGTGTTATTTAATTTGCAAACCATTTGTTAAGGTGTCCATACCTTTTTAGTATTGGTTAATTATAAAAAATACATTATATGTATTGCAGCGTTAAAAATGGCAGCTTTGGAATTCACAGTGGGCTATGGAAGAAGTATTACACTACAGTGTGATTTAATTGGAAATCCTAATGTTAAATCGGTTTCCTGGCAGAGAACACCAGTGGACAACTCAACGGAAGATATTTGCGTTGATGGCGTAAAATATATGGGATCAAAGATCAGTAACCCGTCACTTGTAATAGTAAATGCAAAGGAGAATAATACTGGTTCCTATTTTTGCACTGCAACAATTAATGAAAATGAAGAGTTAAGGGGAGAAACCGTATCGGTTTGTGTACAAGGTATGTTATAAAATTTGAAAAATAATACTTTTGTTCTTCAGGAAAGTAAACAAGTATTGCTGGTATATATTAGACAATGAATCTTGACTGAAGTCAACTTGCCTGAAAACCTAAGATTATGCCAATAACTGTTTGATTCACATCATCTTAATTAACAGAGTACAGGTTGACCGATACATTTGATTAAATTATTTTCTGAAACATTGTAATGTACGTTAAAGATATATAGCTCAAAAATGGTTTACAAGAAACCAACCATATAAGGTTACGAAAACTACAGCTTTATTAAGAGTATTTCGACTGTGCTACCTACATTATCTACAGTCTACCTATAAGTTTGGTATGACAATATTTCACTTCTATACTTACAATGTCCCTTTCCATTTAAATCAATGATTAAACAATTATTTAAAAGGGGGAACCCCACAAAAGACCTTTTAACTTATCGATCATCCATGTGCTTTAAAATTCCTGATTCCCAAAACTAATTCAAAGGCCGGAAAAACTCATCTTCAAATATGTTTAAGGAGGCAATGCTTTAGCAGTTAGACAATTAAAAATAAACGTCGATATTCACAATGTGTATCGTGCAATGTGAAAACATCAGTCCTGCACATGGTTATATCTTGCCTTTTCGTATGACATGTCTTGATAGAGTGAGATCTATATGTCTGGTCACATCAACTTATCTAAAATTTGATTTCAATTTGTGTATGAAAGACACATTGGCCTTAATTTTTAAATAACACAAAAAAACATCTGTATAACATACACTTTCGAAAACCTAAGAGGTTTGACATTTATCAAAATAAAATTGAGAATGAAAATGGAGAAAATATCAAAGAGACAATAACACTACAAAAAAGCAGAACACAGCCCAAGACCACCCATAAGTCTTCAAAACAGCATGAAAATACGGCACCTTGAAATCACCTACAGCTGGCCCAGAAACACAAATGTGTACTATATAAAAGGAGATGTGGTATGCTTGTCAATGAGACAACTCTCAACAAGAAACCAAATGACCCATACATTAACAATTAAGTTCACCGTACGGCCTTCAACAATGAAGAAACCTTAGATCAGTGAAACTGAATGTCAAACTAAATTAAAAAAACATATAAATTAACTTACATTAAAGAAACAAGACTAACAAAGGCCGGAGGCTCTTGACATGGAAAAAACGCAGACACACCATGTTAAACATATGTACTGAAATATCAACCCTCCCTCTATACTTCCAGCAAAAAGGAAATAAAAAAATACACAGCAAGTCAATGATATGGAATTATCTATATTCAGATGAGAGGTTCAGCAAGCTATAAAACCCGGTTCAATACACCGTTTTCTACAAGAAAATGCATGTACTAAGTTAGGAATATATAAACACTTTCTACGATTTAATTTGGCCAGGTGAATTTAATAATAGTTTGTATATCAACAAAAAAAAGACAATACATAGTAAAATGTCCCCAAAAAAAGTAAAGAACTCAAAAACAAATAATACATATACCTTAAAAACTGTTAAAATCAAAACCTCATACTCAACAAACGTATGGGAAACAACTGTCATATTCCTGACTTGGTAAAAGCATTTCCTTATGTAGAAAATGGTGGATCAAAATCAGGTTCCTAAGTCTGTGACTTGTATAATATTTGCGTAAAATTCCATCATATTGACAATGTGTGAGGAATACAAAATATAAGGCTTTTATCACTGTCATTTAGACTTAGTTTAATAGTTGAAGCATTGAACTTATATCACATATTCTAAATTACACGTGTTTCGTAAGTTTGAAAAGAAAAGAAGACGACGCTGTTTCCCTTGAAGACATGTCATTGGAATGTATCGTATCACATAAGACGTCATGTATTGCAATGGTGCAGATATAGTAAATAATAATCCGATACATTAATAAGTCTATGTTTAGGTATCGAAAATTCTGCAATAGGTTCTGGGATCTTTGAAACAATGTATACGAAACATAAGAAAAACAATATATGACTCAACGAAATCTAATCATAAACTGACAAATTGTTATTTAAAAGATTCATAATATCATTTTTCGAATGTTTTTGACATTCGGTTTCAACGGCCGAAATTGGTTTTTATCGTTCACTGACCTTTGCTTGTGGAATAAGTACATGTAAACTATTCATAAATAAAAAGTTACTTTTTTTCGTTGGCATATTATATTGTACCTCATATATTTTAACATTCTATGCCTTCAAACTATTTTTTTTTAATTTGTTTGCAGCAATCAGAATGACAGCCGCAGAGTACTATGTGGCGAACGGAAAAACAATTATATTACAGTGTGCTTTAGTAAATATTTCTACACCAACGTCTGTGTTTTGGCAGAAAAGAATATTATCATCACAAGAAAATAGAACAGAAAACATTATCATAGACGGTTCCAAATATAAGGGATCGAATCTCAGAAACCCATCATTGGTGATTGTTAATGCAAATCAAAGTGATACCGGTTCTTATTTTTGTACTGCAACTGTTGCCGGAGTAGGAGAAGAGATAAAAGGAGACGACGTTTCCCTGACCATTGAAGGTAAGTCAATAAGTAATCAAACGGCGTTAGTAAGTTGAAAATAAAGTCATTACATTAATTTAAAAAACACCGAAAAAGCGATCACTTCCATGATCATTTGCATTTCAGAAAATTAAAACCCTTTAGTTACCTCAAACGAACAGTTTTAGATCCGAAACAGCCATTTTAGTTAGCTTAAACTGCTAATATCTGAGACAGTAATGAACTGCAATCTGTCAGCATTTTTGAAATTATGAAGCAACTACGTTCCAATGTTTATAAATTCCACAAGGAAATTGTAATGATCATAAGCACTTAAGGTAGACACTTTGCATAAACCCTGGTAATACCCGGCCTTGCGGTCATTAAACTTTCGAGCACGATTTCTGTACTCGGACTCAAGAATCAACCAATCAAAATACTTGATTTCATGATTCGGTCATGATTTTTGTGCTCCGAGCACTGAGTAAAGTTTTATGACTTCAATCCCCAGTCTACAAATAGGGATATACTAATATCAAATTCATAACAGAACCTTATTGATACATCCAACCAGTTGAACTTTGAACCTGTGCCGAAAAAGCAAGGTAGAACATTTTTTCAGTAATCAATTTTTGTATTGAAATAAAAGTTGATTTTCATTTTATTGAATTTAAATGAGTTTATACATGTTTTGTGTATCTCTATAAATCCGGTAGCATGCATATTCAGAAGGAATATTTATTATCAATTATTAGAAATTGAAGACAGAATGGAACAGCCTCTGAAAAAAATGTTGGATAGGGATTTACATTTCGTTTTGCAGTTTTGCCACCAACAAACCCTTCAGAAAATTCTTCCAATTAATATATTACTTGCAGAAAGCATACAGCTCACTATACAAAAGGCATCAGATTCAAATATTATGTTGACTGCCAAATTAATGCCATACACTTGTGCAGTGTATTTCCAATTAATTATGTATCATCTTTCTGAAGTCAGTAAATAAATAAAAAAACTTAAAATTCAACAAAAATAGCAAAAGAGATGCTTACATCATCATTCAAAGTATGAACTATAAGTGGCAGAAAGTCACTTATTCTAATGAGTATAAACACTCTGTCAACGGTGATGTTTAAAGAATGTTCGCTTCTTTTGTTTTAAAATGTTTGCCATATTTCGAAATCTTCTGGATTAATCCATGAAGAGCGTTTTACAAATCTTGCCCATTTTAATACCCTTTCTATTATTTCATCAATTTGATATAACATTGGTTAAGTGTATGAAAAATCTAGAGATAATCATTTCCCACCAAATTTTCAATATTTTTTATCTGGAAAACAAGCACACTGACCATTCATTTTCAACTACTTTCTTAGATCCTCTATTTTTATACTTTAAATTTATAACAGTCATATCAAACGCTTGTTATTTAGAAACAGATAGCGAATATCCTTAAACGGTTATCTCACCGGTAAATAACGGCGACAATACATATAGAGTCGTTTGAAATCTTGTTTATAATGCTGTGATTATAATAAAATAATAAAAATAAGCAGTAGAACTTTTTTCCTGTAACGTTATTATACCAAAATTTGTATATGCTGATACAGAAACAAACATTATCAATCGAGTGTAACAACATTTATCCAATTGGCAAATGCTAATTTCAAAGAATACCTACTGAGAAAGGGACATTTATATACCTTGTTCATATCATCGAGACAACAATCAAATGGACAGATAATAACACAGAAAGTCATCAGGAGTCACTCATTTGGTAAAGACATGAAAATAACATTTTCTTTTTCATGATGATGAAGAAAATAAAGTCACGACTGCCTTGGTCAAATTGACCAGAGATGAATTTTTATTATTTTTACTACGTAAGGAAAATAAAGGAAACGGCCCATACAAACTACGTTTATAAGGTGTTATTTGTATTTGTAGAGATAAGCATGGTAAGTTTGGAGTACAAAGAGAGCTATGGAACGACACTTACACTAGAGTGTATTCTAACAGGAAGTTCGAATTCAAAATCGGTTTGTTGGCACAAAACATCACTGGACAATACAACAGATCGTATAATTATGGATGGCTCAAAATATATGGGATCTACTGTCAGTAGCCCTTCGCTCGTAATAGTAAATGCGGATGAAAATGATACCGGTTTCTATTTTTGTAAAGCAATATTTGGCGGAATTGAAGATCTGGAGCTTTGTGGAGATACTGTATCAGTTTGTGTACAAGGTATGTAAATACTCTTTAAATGTATCATCCAACTATCTTTGTAGGAATTTTAACATGTATTGACGATAAATAATTACGAGTCAAGCTTTACTAATACTACTTGCAACACATATTTTATATTGATTCCTTTTTTTCGCAAAACGTTACCTCATCCAACATTTAATTGACATTGAATGGATTTAAAAGAGGGGCGAAAGATACCAAAAGGAACAGTCAAAAACATCAATCTAAAATAAACTGACAATGTCATGGCTACAAAATGAAAAGACAAACATACTAATAATAGTTCACATGATCATTTGGGACATGAATGATTCCATTTATCGAACAAAAAAGCAAAACGGACATTTTTTCAAGAAAACGACAAAATATAAACCCAGTCTACAAAACAAAACATAGAATACTGACTAAAACTAGGTGTACTTTACACCGAGGATGTTTGCAGGTGCTTAAGGTGCTTCGAAAGTTTATTTAAGGCGAAGTGTACGTAATTGCACGCCTCTAGCGGAATACGGGATTAAAAACGTTCGTCGTTAGTTACGCAAGTTATCTCCCTTACTCCAAGAAAGGACACACGAAAGAGAAACTACTTTCTGCGGTCTATAATGAATCCAACAAGCACGCCTGTGCTGTCTTAAACCTCATAGAAATTGTCTAAATAACTCCAATTAGAAATCACAGCATTCTGTACGTTGTTCTGTGTGCAGCCTGACTTAAAAACACTGTTTTTTGTTTGTTTTAGGCGCGTAGGAGAAGGCATTTCGTGTTTATGATATCAACAGAAAGAAAAAACGCCTCACAACAAAATTATAAACAAATAAACAAATAAACATGTAACAAATTTTCTTCTATTGATATCAAATTAATTAAAATGAAACCTGAATTGACCCAACAATATCGTTTTACAAAGCCGTAGTCTTGAACGAAAAACACAGTACTCAACGTAAAGTTTTATAATAGGTTACAAATGATTAATGAAAGACGTGTGAATTTAATTGTTTAATCAAAAAGACGTTGAAATGTTCGTATTTTGTGCAATTGAAAATTTAAGGACATGACTTATATTCATATAAGAAATCAGACGATACCAAGAGAATAATTTGATCACTAGTGCAACACTTACAAGTCGGAAGAACAAAGACGGAAAACAAACAAAAAATAAACAAATTATGCCCCAAAAATTACTCAGTAACTTAAAAAGTCTAACATTTATCTTAAAATAAGTAAAAATTATGTCATTCAACTCCCAGTTTTCAACTTTTTCTACATGTGCAGAAAATAAACAGGTGTCTTCTATTCCGTCCGCAATTTATGGGAAAACTAAATCTAAATTTAGAACCATATTGAAATTGAAAGTACACATGTAAGATAAAATATAACATGTCATTTCTTCTTTCACAAATTCCAATTTCGAAGAGATATATAGCGAAATCTGTTTTCTTTTATTGTGCCTGTGTGCATCATTCAAAATTAGAGAATGTAATTTTGAAGTATCAAGTCTCAATTCAAGATTAAGAATGAATAGAATATAGAATTACGAGGGGGGAGGGGGTAGGACCTTTATCGGAACTCCGGGATCCGGGAATTCTATTTCCGAATTTCGGGTAGTCGGAATTTGATTTTTTTTTAATTCGGGACCTCGCCGGATTTCGTGTTTTTAAGCCCGGGATTTCAATATCTGGATCCCTCCTCCCCTCCTCCCTCTATTATGGTTAAAGAAAAGAGGCCAGGGAAGTTTTGTGATACTTGTAACTGCAATTTAATATTTAGTGGAATGAGCGGTGAAATGTGTTCAGACTATTACATTTCGATTTTTTTTTAAATTTAACCAAAGTTTACTGCAAGGGGTGTTTAACGACCTCGATGATTATCCATGAGGATCTCGCACTCGGTCAGCTCTAGGTTTTCACCTAGTTCATTATCATACAAGAATTGAGAAGCCTGTGGTTTACTAGTCTTATAATATGAGATTTTGGAGTTCATATAATTTACATTCAACGTTTTTTATTGAATATTTCAAGGCTTTTTGACTATCAATGTTGACCCCCCCCTTTCCAATTGATTGGATAAAACGAATGGATTGCCGCCCCTATTTCAAACTGAAGTCCTATAAACTGACTGGTATTCGAATTTGTTAAAAGAAATAATTGGTATCTCTATTGATTCAATACCGTAATGCCGAAAATTTGTTTCCACGAATTCCGAACAGCTAGAAATATATTCCCGAGTTTCAATTTGAGTAACTCGAATAATGCAAGCCCTTTCCATGTCCGATTTTCTCCCACACGAGATATGTAGCATTCGTACATCAGCTGAAAAATACGACTGAATTATTCGGGTTACAATTTGTGTAAATCCCGAATGCACATAAAAGTAAAGGTCCAGCCCGACTTTCGGAAATGAACTGTTGTAGATTTCAGATTGATTTCCAGAAATAAAAATCATACAAAAATGTTTCACGCAAATATTCGTCTTCGACGTGTAAAGTTATACAACGGTTACTAGCCGGTCTGGATTGTGATAAAAAGAAGCGCATGCGATGCATAAAATATATAATGTCGTGGCTCAGGGATGTGTTGAATTATAGAGATGCTTATGCGGCACAAAGATAAGATTAATTTACCCAAATGTACTAAGAATTACCACACAACTTAAATTTACTTAAATATTGATTTGTTATCCTGTGCCAGACAGATGGCTGATATTCTGAGAAGAGACCTTGATGAAATGAAGTTTTATGAGAACAAAGATTTTGAAAACACGTCGCAGTGTTTAGATTTTAACAAAAAATAAGGCACCGAGGTAGAAAATAGTTCTAGTTCATAATGAAGAAAATGTCAACCGTTTTCTAGCTTGGCGATCTCCGCACGCACCTGAATATAATAGACAAATACAATACAACAATACACAAAACGTAACATAAAGAACTTAAGACCGAGCAACACGAACTCCAACAAAACGGTATATATTTCATACAAGTATAGGACTATATGAAGCGTCGTAACTGTTGCGGCGACGTCAATAACGTTGTCGTTGTTTTTTGTTTTTTTTTTTACACTCAAGATTCAACTTTAACAGGGTATAGCTTGAAAAGTAGCACGGTTGCTAAGGACTTTCTTTGCACCAATCGGTTCCTTAGACATTTTAGAATCGTCTCGTAAATTTAAAAAAAAATCGATTGTCTAATATAATAGAAAATCTTGGAAATATAACAATTCCTGCCGAATTTCACGATTTTCCCTATATATTCTTCGTAATTTTGGTGTATGATGCTGTTAACTTCAACAGCTCGTATCTCAAAAACGAAAACGGTTACCCCCTTTTTTTATTTTATTTTCCGATTTATTTTTACAAGCAGAATCTACATGTAAAATTTAAAAAACATCCATTGTGTAGTTTAATTACGTACACTTCGCCTTAATAGGGGTCCGAGTTTGTACCAGTCGCATTTCTCATATATTAAAAAAAAATAAAAAAAAAATCATCCGTGCATCAGTGATTATATTACGGTCGAATAACTTTCAATGATGTCATAAATGTTTAATAAGGATACCATCAAGAAATGAGCACATTTAGAGTGAAAAAGTTATAGAGCATATCTGAATAAGCGTATTCAGAATAAGAAATAACAGTTGCATTGTTTTAATTCAAGCATAAAAAAATCAATTCAACACCTGTGTAAAACGAGTGTTAATATAGTATTGGAGTTTAAACAATCTATCTAAACATTTCGCGAATTTATTCATATTTAATGTTACCACAGTGCATAGTAGAAATACTAGATTTGAAATTGTAATTGTTTACGTACGTTAACAAAGAGGAATTTCCTAATACAATAAAAACGTTTACAAGCATTCACTAGTAACCCGAATTTAACTTGATCGGACAAAAAACGCATTAACGCTGTTTAAATGAGATTAATCGTCATTTGATAAAGATTGACAAAAATTAAAAATCATTTTTCATTTATTTCAATGCATATCAAATCATTTTAATGCCAGTCAAATAGATTCGCTTGCAGTCGTTCAATTTAATTCAAGTTGACGGTAAGTTACGTCAAACAAATAGGCCACGTCCCCGTTAAACTATTTCAAACTGGTATTAATTCGTTTTAAACCGTGTTGAGAGCTTTTAACAGGTAAATCACTCAAGCAAAACAACATCGATGTATCTTTCGTTTATTTGTTTCAAACTTTATCGACTTATATATATAAATGCGTGTATTCTTATTAAAGTCATATACTTCACAATTTAAACAAATAAATGATCAATACACGTAACATATAAGGAATTTAAATAAAAACAATAAAATATTGATGCACGGTATAAAAAATTCAAAACTTGTGAATCTGTTAAAAATGAAATAGTTAGATGTTTAACATATTTTTAATTTGCCCAAATGCAGTAGATCTTTATCTCACATATTCGTTTCAAAACTTGCTGATAGTTATCAAAGGTACCAGGATTATAATTTAGTACGCCAGACGCGCGTTTCGTCTACATAAGACTCATCAATGACGCTCATATCAAAATATTTATTAAGCCAAACAAGTAAAAAGTCGAAGAGCATTGAGGATCCAAAATTCCAAAAAGTTGTGCCAAATACGGCTAAGGTAATCTATGCCTGGGATAAGAAAATCCTTAGTTTTCGAAAAATTCAAAGTTTTGTTAACAGGAAATTTGTAAAAATGACCACATTATTGATATTCATGTCACCACCGAAGTGTTGACTACTGGGCTGGTGATACCCTCGGGGACGAAACGTCCACCAGCAGTGGCATCGACCCAGTGGTGTAAATAGTTATCAAAGGTACCAGGATTATAATTTAGTACGCCAGACGCGCGTTTCGTCTACATAAGACTCATCAATGACGCTCATATCAAAATATTTATTAAGGCAAACAAGTAAAAAGTCGAAGAGCATTGAGGATCCAAAATTCCAAAAAGTTGTGCCAAATACGGCTAAGGTTATCTATGCCTGGGATAAGAAAATCCTTAGTTTTCGAAAAATTCAAAGTTTTGTTAACAGGAAATTTGTAAAAATTACCACAGTTAATTTATTGATATTCATGTCAACACCGAAGTGTTGACTACTGGGCTGGTGATACCATCGGGGACGAAACGTCCACCAGCAGTGGCATCGACCCAGTGGTGTAAATAGTTATCAAAGGTACCAGGATTATAATTTAGTACGCCAGACGCGCGTTTCGTCTACATAAGACTCATCAATGACGCTCATATCAAAATATTTATTAAGCCAAACAAGTAAAAAGTCGAAGAGCATTGAGGATCCAAAATTCCAAAAAGTTGTGCCAAATACGGCTAAGGTAATCTATGCCTGGGATAAGAAAATCCTTAGTTTTCGAAAAATTCAAAGTTTTGTTAACAGGAAATTTGTAAAAATGACCACATTATTGATATTCATGTCAACACCGAAGTGTTGACTACTGGGCTGGTGATACCCTCGGGGACGAAACGTCCACCAGCAGTGGCATCGACCCAGTGGTGTAAATAGTTATCAAAGGTACCAGGATTATAATTTTGTACGCCAGACGCGCGTTTCGTCTACATAAGACTCATCAATGACGCTCATATCAAAATTTTATTAAGGCAAACAAGTAAAAAGTCGAAGAGCATTGAGGATCCAAAATTCCAAAAAGTTGTGCCAAATACGGCTAAGGTAATCTATGCCTGGGATAAGAAAATCCTTAGTTTTCGAAAAATTCAAAGTTTTGTTAACAGGAAATTTGTAAAAATTACCACAGTTAATTTATTGATATTCATGTCAACACCGAAGTGTTGACTACTGGGCTGGTGATACCCTCGGGGACGAAACGTCCACCAGCAGTGTCATCGACCCAGTGGTGTAAATAGTTATCAAAGGTACCAGGATTATAATTTAGTACGCCAGACGCGCGTTTCGTCTACATAAGACTCATCAATGACGCTCATATCAAAATATTTATTAAGCCAAACAAGTAAAAAGTCGAAGAGCATTGAGGATTCAAAATTCCAAAAAGTTGTGCCAAATACGGCTAAGGTAATCTATGCCTGGGATAAGAAAATCCTTAGTTTTCGAAAAATTCAAAGTTTTGTTAACAGGAAATTTGTAAAAATGACCACAGTTAATTTATTGATATTCATGTCAACACCGAAGTGTTGACTACTGGGCTGGTGATACCCTCGGGAACGAAACGTCCACCAGCAGTGGCATCGACCCAGTGGTGTAAATAGTTATCAAAGGTACCAGGATTATAATTTAGTACGCCAGACGCGCGTTTCGTCTACATAAGACTCATCAATGACGCTCATATTAAAATATTTATTAAGCCAAACATGTAAAAAGTCGAAGAGCATTGAGGATCCAAAATTCCAAAAAGTTGTGCCAAATACGGCTAAGGTAATCTATGCCTGGGATAAGAAAATCCTTAGTTTTCGAAAAATTCAAAGTTTTGTTAACAGGAAATTTGTAAAAATGACCACAGTTAATTTATTGATATTCATGTCAACACCGAAGTGTTGACTACTGGGCTGGTGATACCCTCGGGGACGAAACGTCCACCAGCAGTGGCATCGACCCAGTGGTGTAAATAGTTATCAAAGTTACCAGGATTATAATTTAGTACGCCAGACGCGCGTTTCGTCTACATAAGACTCATCAATGACGCTCATATCAAAATATTTATTAAGCCAAACAAGTAAAAAGTCGAAGAGCATTGAGGATCCAAAATTCCAAAAAGTTGTGCCAAATACGGCTAAGGTAATCTATGCCTGGGATAAGAAAATCCTTATTTTTCGAAAAATTCAAAGTTTTGTTAACAGGAAATTTGTAAGTTTTGAGTGCTATGAAAACTTGTGACATGTAAGTAATGTATGGTCCATTGCAATGACTTACGAAACTTTAGGTATTCCTGTATATTTCCGTTTCTCTTTTTCTGTCTTACTATAGTGTACTCGTAAATTAAATATAGACACGGAAATTAAAGTAACTTACAAAAATTATTTATTTTTCACATAGTTTAAATCGATCTTATATTTTCGGTCAACAACAAATATTCCCTAGCTGTATACTGATATATGAAATAGCTTGTAATAAAAACAATGTTGTGTTAAATAATAAAATTAATGAAGATACTGCTGACATTTGTTGAATTTAATAAACAGTTAAGTCTTGCACAACATTGTAAATGAAGGAACAGCTCAATAAACTTTTAAAACTGTGTTTCAAATTGTAATATCGGTCACTGACGCGAAACGGGCGTAAATTGTGGAAAAGCAGCACAATACGAAAATTGTGAATTGTGGTTCCGATTTTGTACAGGGATTAGTGTGCTGTCATGCACCGTGACGTACACAAAGTCTTGCTATGAACATATATTCTGTTTATATGAGATAAATTTTAATCTGCGATAACGATGGGTTGGTTGATTTAAGTTTTACGACCTTGACTTGCTCTAAGTCGACATTATCTTACGTCTAATGCATTTTTAAAAAAAACGTATATTTACGTTTAGGGCAATTAATATAAGTCTACCTACCAAATTAAAATCAATATAAACATTATTAAAATAAACAAGAATGGAAAAGAAACAATTATGCATTGTTGCTCTGATATAATTTCTATTAACTATATTTGAGCGGTAATGTCTTAATAAAAACTAATTGTCGTATACATAAAATATTTCATCTAGGTGCTTTCGTTAGAGTTCGCGTTACATATCAAAATGAATTTCATTGGTTGGAACGTTTGGAAACTTTCAATCTAGGTAGAAGGTCGTTCATGTTTCAATTCAATACACAATATTTCATCTAGGTACTTTCGTTGAAGTTAGCATTACATAGTAAAATGAATTTCATTGGTCGGAATATTTGCAAACTTTCAATCCAGGTGTTCTCATCGAGGTCCGCGTTCGTGTTTCAATTCAATACACAATATGAAGTCCAATATGGTAAAAAAAAGAAAGAATTTTAAACTCTACGATGTCCGAGTAAATAAAAAGAATTTAGAAAACAGAACACTTTTACAATTCTTCCAACACAATAAAGATACTATCCTTTTAGCCGATGAATAATTATTACTATAATATAAGAACTAGGATTTGTATACTTTTCAATTTGGGAACAGTATACCTAACAATATATATGTTCCTGATTTGATTTATTCTTCGAGAAAATAAATTTGATTCATTCACTTAAATCAATAATTGATCAACTTGAACTTTGAAAGAGTTACATTAATATATCTTTTCGCATCCTTTAATTGAAGGACTAGTCCGCATATTTCGTCTGTTCTCGCTTCAAACCAAGCCATCATAAATACATCACAGATTACTAAAATTAATTTATTTATTCAAAAACAATCCCCATCTAACTTCAAAGTATGAGGTAAATCGATCAGTTTACGCTAGCCAAGCAATCAACAGACAAAATAAATATTGTCTCCCCGATCGAGACTATCTATAGACACGGAATAAAAAATATGGAAATAATAACATGTTAGCTATAGATTGGTTACAAACACATTTATGCAAACATAAAGCAGTTGTTTCTTTACTGAACTGGTCAGTGGTAATACAAAACCAGGGTTTCAAAAAGATGAAGAAAAAGAAAAAGACATTTAAAATTTATAAAAAAGAAATCAGAAATAGAGTTTAACTGAAATTGAACAAAAAAGAAATTATAAAAAATATAGTCTATAATATGTGAATATTTATTTAAGAAAGCTAACAATCAACGAAAGAAAAATATGTGATGCTTAAGAACATTGACCTGGGCCGTAACAGCCTTATGTTGGAAATTTTAAAACAAAGTTGAAACAAAGGCTTGTCTTCATATCAAATTGAAGCAAACTCCCATTACTCCGGTGTCGCCCCTACATGTTTTTGCGTGATCCATGCATGTTTCTGATTTACTTGTCTTTTGTTCATTTACTGTCCTACTGTGTGGCTATAGTCTTAAGTGTAAATTGTCAGTTGAAATACTTGAAACTTGCTTATACTGGTTGGTTACACGTGAAACTTATGATAATGGTTCATGCATAAATCACCGGAATTTGGTACACGTTAAATGCACGTTATTTTTGAAAATAACATTATTAAAATAATATCTTTTTTCTTAAATTTAATTAAAATCATGAAAAATACCTTCATATTTTTGCAAAGTTCACGTGAAAATAACATGAAAAATTTCACGTGTGATTCATTTGAATTACTGAGTTTTTTATTCCATCATTTAAGGCAATGGTGGGGTCGTTGCTTCATCCATGCAGAAATATAGTACTTTATAAAAATATGATTCAGTAAACAGTTTTATAATTGCTCGGTTTTTGATGGTTGTTTACGTTCAGTGGCAAATAGTTAATGCATGTTCGGGACATTTCCTCCTTTCTATAGTTTAAATGTTCTACAATTCATAATGAAATGGTACTCGTCATCAATGTTGTTTGTGTCACAGAGACGACATATTCTGTCTTCTCTGTGTATATAAATCCTACCACCTTCTAGACTCACTGAGCGGCAAGTGGTGACTACCACATATGCATATTTGCGTAATATATGAATTTAGTAAGGTAAAAATGAAAAACAGTTTTCAAATTGTTTATTGTTTTTGAAAATACGACATGAATTTTTTATGCGATTCTGCAATAAAAACAAAGCATTCTTGTTGAAACTGGTCTTTGGTTTTTTTGTTTAATACATTTTGATACCCATTTATCACAACAATTTAATTCGAAATAGTTGTAATTTGCAATTTTTTTAAAGGAGTAGGTCCAGTAAGGGCCGATTTTGGCCTCAATTTTCAAGTTCATCTGACGAAATATTTTAGACACTTTTAAAACACTTAAGTGTCTATTTCAATTGATTCAATTAGTTTTTGTGAAAGATTTTAACTGATTTAGTCATTAAAAACGCTCCGATTCAAGCTTGAATATGAAAAATCTATCAAATTTGCCAAAAATCGTCACTTTTCAGATGGTTTTTGTCAAAAATGAAAGTGGCCGCATCCGTTTTTCATCCTCAACCCTTATATATATATTATGTATTATCATCAAATACAACTTACGTTTCAATATAATGAATGAACACGAATGCGGGCATTTTCATTTTAGACAGAAACCATCTAAATTTAACTAAAATGCTAAAATTGTGAAGATTTCAATAATTTAGCATGACTTTATGATGCTAGTACCCGATATATGTGCATTGTATTGTCAAAAACAGCCCATATTTATGTAGTAGAATCATTCTACTTTCCAATAAATAGTATAACGATTACATTATCACAACTTTGTTAAACTGCTATATTTTGGGTCAAAAAAGGGGTCTTACTGAACCTACTCCTTTGTATTTTATCCTCACCAGGTAGGTGAAATTATGTATAAAATTAAATTTAACGAAATTGCGAAAGTGCATTACGAGCATATTCTATAATTTTAAGTTTGAATCAAGAGTCTTAAAGTTTTTCAAATATTGAATACGCAACAAAATCTCTGTACAACAAATGGAAGTTTTTAACGACCTTGACTGGCTATACAGCCCTTGCACGGTCGGTCCTGGCTTGCGCCTTTTTGGGCATTAAATAATTTAATTTTTACCATGCGGTTATTGACATAATTTAGAATGATAATAAGTTTAATAAATATTTTAAATAAACAACAATTTCAATAAATAAATGAATAAAAATTTATGAATAAGTAAATAAATAAAGAAAAGAAAAGAATATAAAAATAAATATAATAAAATAATATAAAGATAATTTTGTTTAATAAAAAATAAAAAAAAACCTCTGTAATCCTACCCATGTATTATTTATGTTTATGTCAAAGGCGTTTGATTGGGTATTAGTTAAAGGTAGGCGTAGTTTTCGGTAACTTTCCTCCAATCAACTGGCCTATTCGACAAAAATGTGTGCGCTGATGCGTGTAAACTGGCTATTGTAACGGCACGTGTCATACATCAGAATCTATCGTGCGTGACCAATGTTTATTGTAAAAAAATTTGTCATGTGAGCAAAATTATCAGACATACAAGTTCTAAAGGTTACAACTTAAATTTACTTTTTGAAAGATTATTTTCGGCAGTGCCCCTGATATACGATGTAAAGTGTTATAAGAAAAACAAGACTTTAAGGTAGCACAATACAAAGATTTTTCATCCCCAATCAGACACCTTTAAACTGATGTAATTCCACTCATCTTTCTTTAAATTTTATAAATGAGGTACCAAAAGAAAGAAGAAGGATTAATCTTTCAAATTGTGATAATTTCATTATGACATAATTATTACATAATTAATTGTTATGTAATAAGTTGCCATATTGTGATGTCCATACTTGAATGAATTTAGCTTCTTTGTTATTCATAGCATCCCAAAATATTTTATAGATTCTTGCACAACACAGTTTGACCTCCAAAACTGTGTCTCAGATTTTTCCTATTGCATTTCATTCTCTCATAAATCTTCAATGAAGTTTGCAACATCAATTCATAAGAGACCACTAAATTCAATTGGGTGTAAAATTTGTTCTATTGATGTTTTTGGAAATCTGAGACACAGTTTTGGAGGTCAAGCTGTGTTGTACAAGAATCTATAAAATATTTTGGGATGCTATGAAGAACAAAGACGCTAAATTCATTCAAGTGTGGACATCACAATATAGCAACTAATTACATAATAATTAATTATATAATAATTTTGTCATAATGACATTATTACAATTTGAAAGATAAATCTTTCTTTTTTCTTTTGGTACCTCATTTATAAAATATAAAGAAGGATGAAATGAATTACATCAGTTTAAAGTTGTCTGATTGGGAGTGAAAAAATCTTTGTATTGTGCTACCTTAAATGAAGGATGCATATTAACAAAGAATATAATCTGGGACTATACCAGATATAATACATGTATTTTATGGCTCGGATATTAACTATTATAACATGTTCTGGAAAAAAATAAGTGTCCGATAACTTGAATTACCTGATGAGGTTATCTCGATCACTTTCGACAAAATATTATTGCATGAATGGTAAATCGCTGATTTTTATTTCTAGAAATGATTTGTGCCTGTTTTAAGTAGAGACAACTATATGCATTCTGGTTTACGTTTACAATGAACACACTATACAATTTTCTGAAATATCAATCATTTTTGGACAGACTTGCTTGTTCCTTGTATTTGTAAAAAATATAAGACGTTTCATTATATTTGAATACTTCAAAAATGCTTCAAAATACTATAGGCTGGTATTGGTTTTTTTAGGGTCAATGACTCCCCCCCCCTAAAAAAACAGTAAAATAATTGTATATTTAATTTGAATAATTGTTTTAAAACGTAATAGAAATTAAGGTCAGCCAAAGCCAAATTCAGCAATAAGGAGTGTCGTTTAACTTCTTTTAGCGGTTTTGAACTCAGTCTTGTTTTGTTCAATAAATAATAGTGACTGATCTTCTTATCTTGTTCAATAAATAATAGTAAAATTTACTTTCCATATACATGTTTGACTTCCTAAATAACACTAGGAAATAAAATTTGTCACAATTTCGCTTTTGTCGTCTGCCCAAGTTAGTTTAATTTGGTATTGCAATATGCACATGAGGTACTTGTCACTGAACGTTGAACAAACAGTAACTATCCACCAATCCATCAGTGATTGCGATACCTCTGTTACATACCCGTCTTTTTGTCACATGTTTGGTACTATTCTTTGAACAAAGTTCGTGTTGTAAGCCGAATTTGTCCTACATTTTAATTGTTCTTGTCAAGTAATACATTCCTTGAACTGGTTTAAATGTTAAACTAAATCCTATGAAACAATTTGGTGCATTGGTTCTTTGAAACACAATTTTGTTAATTTGAGCGTGTCAACACCTAGTCTAGTAGTGATTTCGGTTTGTATAATCATACAACAAAAGTTTATATTGGTATTATAGTAAGTTATTGTTTCATTTTACATGTTTACAATTGGTGACATCAAATAAAATGTGTTGCAGGTTGAACTAAGCAATACAAAATTGAAATGTCATATCCATATATATGCAAACTAAAGGATCTAAACTTTAAATTATGTATGTTTAAACTATAATGAATGCGGAGCGGGGGTATTGTACGAAATCATCCAGACTAGCTGAATTATAAATCCTAGCCTCCGTATGATACTTTGATGTCAAATGGACTACAGTTAAAAAGTTACATTTACTACCAATCCATGCAAAATAGTAAGATGTATGTTCCTGAGCGTATTATGCGCAAAGAAAAGGGTTGTGGTGTATTTTTGAACTGAGTATGGTAGTATGGTTGCCATGCGCCTTCATGTTACAGAAACGACCAATATACACTACAACAGAATTACGATTTCAGTTGTTATAGTTCACACACAAATTAATTGGGCTAGTTTGAAATCTCCTGCATGGTTTATTCCATTGGCAATCATATTCAAGAAAAGTTGTAAATCTTGAATATTCTGTAACATCTGTATGAAGCTTGATTGAGACGTAGATTCACACAGATACCGATCATTGTTATCTTTTCTTCATTTACACAAATGAATGTCGGGGATTCGGAATATGGCAGTTATACATGTATTATCAGTTTATATTTAGTTTGAAGCATTATCGAACTAATACGACTTTCATCTTTAAAATTTACTTTGCACTAAATATCTAGTAAATGACATTACATAGGAATTACTTGTGGTGTATTCATGTATACTAGTATGTAATAATAATAAAAAGAAACCAACAGCACTATTTGACGAAGACGAAATTAAGGATTGAGTTTTAACGTCCAGTGACATATATTACAATGATGTCGAAACAGAACTTGAAATTGACAATAGGTATTCATAGAACCGTCGCTTTTCCAAAAAATTCACGCTCAGTTGCGATTTCACGTGCTATTTCACAACCTCGGGTTCGGATTATAGTTATATTTGTACAAAATAACTAACAACAACAAAAATTGTGATGATTTCTTTAACTGTTCTTGAACGTTCTAGTTTTAATTTAAATCTGTGATTTTTCTATATTCGTACTTTCGTCGAAGGAAAGCAAGTTCGATCTAGACCTGGACAGTTATGCATTAAACAATATTCAATCGTTGTACAAATTTATTGTAGAACATGAAGAAAAATCCGTCTTTTCGGATAAAAAAAATCTACTTTGTTAACTCGGATAGAAAACTAACAATATAGTTTATCCTATTGAAACATGAACGCGAACTCCATTGAGAACACCTTGGATTGAAAGATTGCAAATCTACTGACCAATGAAATGCTTAAGATTTAGAACGCGGACCTCAACGAGAACACCTAGATCGATAACACACTGTAATCTTTAGACCGTCGAACAGATAGCGATAATTCCAGACTTCTTCTTCTTCTTCTTTTTCTTTTAGTTCAAATAAGGTCACAATATAGAAGAATACATGCTGCCAAGGAATTGTAAATAAGGAATTGTATATTTATAATCCTTTGATGCTGCTGTACATGCCTGATTGACAAAGATTTAATAAAATTGAATTATTCATAAAAAATATGTATTACAATTTAAGTGTTTCTATATTGTGATTAAAAATATGCATTTTATGTACTTGTTTTGGTTTGGATTTGTTTATTCAAAGCTCGCGAGAAACGCTGATCTCTTAAGCCGGTAACAGTAGTAGTAGATATTCACAGGGTTTTTTACATAAAAACACACTATTACATATACATGTGACAATAATTTTTTAAACCAGTTTAGACTTAGTGTGTCTTTGTCTCCCATGATAACAATTCTATGTTAGATAAACATAATTATTTGGAATTAAAAGTTGTATAGTTATCAATAAGTACATTTTCAAAATGATTTATTTATTTAGACTTGATGAAGATCTACATGATTTAACGAATAAATGTAAGAAGATGTAATGTACTTGCCAATGAATTAGATCACCGTACAGCCTTCAACAACGAGCGAAAACCTAACCGCTTAAACATTTATAAAATTTCCCAAAATTAAAAATATGAATTAAAACAATTCAAACAAGAAAACTATCGGCCTGATTGATGTACAACACTTGTAGAAAAATATAAACAACAACGACAACCACTGGTCACAGAAAAGAGGGGTTTCAAACCATATGTCCCAATTAAAAAATAATTTCGTCAAACAAACGGGAGGTCTTATCTACGGAACAAAACCCGCATCCGCCACTGTACAGTCTCCTGGCTAGTATACCTGTAGAATAGTCAAAGATAATGACGTTAAAAAAATATTTTCTTTATTTATGTTTTTATTCCATTCAGTTCTTCAATTTATCGATTGATTAATAAAAATATCGAATCAATTATTTTAGTTAATCTACTAGTAATTAAATGTCAGTACGATATTTTTGATAAGATTGTAAGGCCTATATTGCTATATGGCTGTGAATTTTGGAGATTTAGTTTTATTGATGCAATAGAAAGTGCATTTCAAGTTTTGTAAACTTTTCTTAAACTTGAAAAAAAACCCAAGCATTATGGTTTATGGAGAGCTAGGCGCTTATCCTATGTCAGTATATGTGGAACACCGTATGGTATCTTTTTGGTCTAACATTGTAAACAGTTCCGATAGTAAATTATATAGATATATTTATAAACTCAACGTAGATGGTGGATTTACTTTCGATTGGTTGATTTGTATAAAAAATATCTTGAATAAATATGTATTTTAAAATATTTGGTTAAATCAGAGCAAGGAGGTTATATTAGAGTAACTATAGTTTTAATCCAAAAGGGTTAAAGTTGAGCATTAAACAGAGATTTTTGTTTACCAATTTCAGCAGACTTGGAAATCAGAAATGGAATATTCTCCAAAAGTATTATGTTAAAAACTGTTTAAAGAAATCTTTGAGTTTGCAGAATATTTAGACTTATTACGTTATAAAGATAAGATAACGTTGTATATGTTTAGAACTGGAAATCATCGGTTACCTATAGCAACCGGTAGATGGCGTAGAATTATGAGACAGGAAAGGTACTGTGTACTTTGTAACTCTCAAGAGATAGGTTGATGTATTTCACTATATTCTAAACTGCACAACTCTAACAGAAAGTAGAAGACCTTTTCTTAAACCTAACTATGTAAGCCGAGTAAATGTTTCGAAATTGGGCACTTTATTTATTTCAAAAAATATTGTGTTTTGAAAAATTTGTGTAAATTAATTTGAATTATATATACATAAAAGTATGTTCTCCAGGCTGATCACCAATCTCTCGTTCTTGTTGCTCGCTTTGTGCAAACTTGTCATACGCAAAATCCGTATGTTAATATTATATGTAAAAATATCTTTCTTTTTACCGTTCACTTGGTTTTATAAGAAATAAAGAATCTAAATTAAATAATACAATTAATTTTATTTAGTTTTTCGGATTTAATTACCTTAAATTAAAGGATGCGAAAAGATATATTAATGTAACTTTTTCAAAGTTCAAGTTGATCAGTTATTGATTAAAGTAAATAAATGAAATTTATTTTCTCGAGGTATAAATCAAATCAGGAACATATATATTGTTAGGTATATTGTTCCCAGATTGAATAGTATACAAATCCTAGTTCTTATATTATAGTAATAATTATTCATCGGCGAAAAGGATAGTATATTTATTGTGTTGGAAGTTTATTGTGTTGGAAGAATCGTAAAAGTATTTTATTTTCTAAATTCTATTTATTTACTCGGACATCGTAGAGTTTAAAATTCTTTTTTTTTTTACCATATTAGACTCCATACTGTGTATTGAATTGAAACACGAACGCGGACCTCGATGAGAACACATGGATTGAAAGTTTGCAAATATCCCGACCAATGAAATTCATTTTACTATGTAACGCGAACTTCAACGAAAGCACCTAGATGAAATAATGTGTATTGAATTGAAACATGAACGCGGACCTCGATGAGAACACCTGGATTGAAAGTTTGCAAACATTTCAACCAATGAAATTCATTTTGATATGTAACGCAACTTCAACGAAAGCACCTAGATGAAATATTTTATGTATACGACAATCAGTTTTTATTTAAGAATTGAATGCTGCGTTTTGTAAATTTATTGGGGTGTAAAAGCGTTGACCGAAGTACATTTTGTATGAAGCGCAGAGCGCTTCATACTAAAAATGTGCGCACGGTCAACGCTTTTACAACCCTATTAAGTTACAAAAAGAAGCATTCAATACTTATAATTACATTTGTTTAGCTAGAATCATGAAAACACGATTTTTATCAAGTTTTCATTTAATTTACCTGTGCACGTTATTGTGGGACCTCGTGTCATCATGAATGATAAATGTTATTGTCTAATACAATTGTTTCAGGAATAGTACGTGATGTGCAGTTAGCCAATCAGAATAACGTATTATAATGAAACATACATCTAATGTAATTATTAAGACATTACCGCTCAAATATAGTTAATAAAAATTATATCAGAGCAACAATGCATAATTGTTTCTTTTCCATTTTTGTTTATTTTTAATAATGTTTATGTTGATTTTAATTTGGCAGGTAGACTTACATTAAATGCCCTAAACGTAAATATACGTTTTTTTTAAATGCATTAGACGTAAGATAATGTCGACTTGGAGCAAGTCAGGTCGTAAAACTTAAATCAATCAACCCATCGTTATCGCAGACTAAAATTTATCTCATATAAACAGAATATATGTTCATTTATAGCAAGACTTTTTGTACGTCACTGTGCATGACAGCACAATAATCCCTTTACAGAATCGGAACCACAATTCACAATTTTCGTATTGTGCTGCTTTTCCACAATTAACGCCCGTTTCGTCAGTGACCGATATTACAATTTGAAACACAGTTTTAAAAGTTTATTGAGCTGTTCCTTCATTTACAAAGTTGTACAAGACTTAACTGTTTATTAAATTCAACAAATGTCAACATTATCTTCATTAATTCTATTATTTAACACAACATTGCTTTTATTACAAGCTATTTCATATATCAATATACAGCTAGGGAATATTTGTTGTTGACCGAAAATATAAGATACATCGATTTAAACTATGTGAAAAATTAATAATTTTTGTAAGTAACTTTAATTTCCGTGTCTACATTTAATTTACGAGTACACTATAGTAAGACAGAAAAAGAGAAACGGAAATATACAGGAATACCTAAAGTTTCGTAAGTCATTGCAATGGACCATAAATTACTGACATGTCACAAGTTTTCATAGCGCTCAGCAAGTTTTGAAACGAATATGTGAGATAAAGATCTACTGCATTTGGGTAAATTAAAGATATGTTAAACATCTAACTATTTTATTTTTAACAGATTCACAAGTTTTAAATTTTTTAAACCGTGCATCAAAATTTTATTTTTTTATTTAAATTCCTTATATGTTACGTGTATTGATCAGTCATTTGTTTAAATTGTGAAGTATATGACTTTAATAAGAATACACGCATTTATATATATAAGTCGATAAAGTTTGAAACAAATAAACGAAAGATACATCGATGTTGTTTTGCTTGAGTGATTTACCTGTTAAAAGCTCGGGTCTCAACACGGTTGAAAACGAATTAATACCAGTTTGAAATAGTTTAACGGGGGCGTGGCCTATTTGTTCGACGTAACTTACCGCCAACTTGAATTAAATTGAACGACTGCAAGCGAATCTATTTGACTGGCATTAAAATGATTTGATATGCATTGAAAAAAATTAATAATGATTTTTAATTTTTGTCAATATTTATCAAATGACGATTAATCTCATTTAAATGCGTTAATGCGTTTTTGTCCGATCAAGTTAAATTCGGGTTACTAGTGATTTAAAGCTTTATACTAGATTATTGAAAGGAAAGTACTAATATCTGTCAAATAATGTTAATATCGCAATATTTCTCCAAATTTCGCATTAGATTCATATTTAGATTCAGAACCACTGAAATGTATAAAACAAAAAATAAACTTTATTCGGCACTAAGCATATCTAACGGTATCTGAACAATGGCAATTGATTGATTCATAATATCATCTGACTTTTGGATACATGTACTAGCGCACAAGGTGGCTTTAAAACACTTTAGTTTGTCTTTTGAATTTAAATTATACATACAAAAAATCATTACTAAGTAAATTGTTTATTGTTAAACAGTTTATAATCTATAAATCAATTCTGCCAAAGCATTTCCATTAATGTGCATACCATAACCAATCTATGTTCTTGCAGCTATCATAATGAAATCACTTAACTACGTAGTCAGCTATGGAAAAACTATTACATTAGAGTGTGATTTAGTTGGGAGTTTTAATCCAATGTCACTGTTTTGGCAAAAAAATTCACAGGAGAAAACAACAGAAATTATTATCATTGACGGCTTAAAATATAAAGGATCGACAGTGGGAAATCCGTCTTTAATCATTTCTAGTATAAATCAAATTGATAGCGGTGGTTATTTTTGTACCATTGCTGGAAAGGAAAAGGAAATCCGAGGAGAAGAAGTATGGTTAAACGAAGGTTAGTCAATAATCGTGTTTCGAAAATCAATTGAGCTGTTCGTAATTTGCAGAAAAATCACATAATTATTACGAAACACAGAAAGCTGCAAACAATTGACAATTTGAGAAACAGGTACAGAAAATCCTTCAATTTGTCTATTTTTTGTTAGTCTTTTCCAATGACATGTAAAGGTACCAATGTCCGTACGGAATATCTCGTATCTAATTGCATTTCCGTCTTACTAGATATTTACCAATTTGCTACGTATCAGGTACGGTTGGTACGTAACACAACCGTTGATGCTGTTTTGGCGGTATCATTTAATGCATGAGATTATTGTATTCATCCTGATGAAATTAAAGAAATCAAATTGAATATCAGCGATAAATCATAATCTTTTATTTATTTACGACTACACAGCTTCTAGAACACTTTGTTTGTGATTTTAAACAAGAATATTTATTTTGTGCATAAGAGAATAAATCAAACAGTGCTTACTTGAACTGAGTTGCCTCGACCTTTAGATTCTAAATATAGATTTGCGTTTATGCTTTTTGGCTTTGATTTTGTTTTGTGTAACACATAAATTAGAATAAAAAAATGTTTTATTTAACAAATAAATTAGAATAAAGAATTTTTCACATACTTAAATAGAATCAATAATATCTTACTGGTTTCGTTAAAACCGAGCTTGCGAGTAGTGCTAATATATATAATCTACGAGAGTCGGATAATGTAAATCAATATCCATCTATTAATCCTTTTATCGTACAGCAATGCTAGAAAAACTCCTTACACCACAGCGTATTTTGTTTTCTGGTTACGGCAATAATTTGACATTGTATTTGCACTAATGCTATTATATGAATATGTCTTTCTAACTCTTGGTATTGTTCTACGGGAAATACTTTTTTGCTATATAATGTCTTTTTTCACCATTAAAAGCTGATTTCTGGACTCAAAATTAAGGATCATTTTCATCGGATGATAAATGTTTCTAGATAATTTGTTCCGATTATTATGTATTATGAATACGATCCTACCAAAAACACTTTAAATCTAGGTTTTCTTATTTTTCTCATTCGGATGACTGCGAAAAAAAAAGACCTGTTGTGTTTTAAAATAGGATATGTTTTTAAATTTTTATAGCTTAATTATTTAAGGAGTTTTTTTTCAAAGAAAAACTTCTAGGTCGAGGGTACAGTTATTTTCAAAAAGGAAATATGCAAAGTGAATACGATATCAGTTATATCAGATGTCCATTACTAGATAGACGTATAGTAATGATGGACTTCTGTTTTTATTTATCGAATTGCTCAAAGGCAAATTATATCTTTGCTATCAAGTTATCGAAATTAAAAGTAACTAGAGGATATAAAGACTACAATATAATTCATGACTAAAATCTCATTTGTGTTGATCATTTTTCTTTGTCAATTTCTCTCTATCTTTCATATTTTGCCGTACACTTACAAAAGTATAAACATTGCCATTTAAGGGCAAAATCTTTCATATATAACAACTTACAATACCATCTACAGTAAATCTCTCTCTATTCAAGATTTCAAGATAATAAGCCGTACTTTGACCTATAATGATTTACTTTTACAAATTGTGACTTTGACGGAGAGTTGTCTCACTGGCACTCATACCACATTTTCTTACATCTATATGGAACAGAAGTTGATCTATATAACGGGGACTTTATTCTTTTTTGTACATGCCATATCAAAAGTGCATTTATTCCATACATTGTACTCGTACACTATTGACTCATTTATTCTAAGATTAACAATTTATTAAGACACGACTGAAAGTATAACCCTAACATTTAGATTTGTTTTATTGCAAAGCAAGCACAACAATTGGAACTTTTTAACGACCTTCACTGGCTATTTTTTTTAAATTTGTTATTCTTGACTGGCTATATAGCTCTTGCACGGTCGGTCAAGCACAACAAAGATTTGGCTTTAAATTTATTTTATCATTATGTTTTTGTTATTGAGGTCAATATTGTTTTGTTAAAATGAATTTTATCATAATGTTTTTATTAAAACCTACCAAAATATACAAAACTTTAACATTTTATATTGATATAAAGTTATATCGAACAAAATTTATATACATGTAGGTTTAAAATATGTTTTGTAATTAAGTTTCTTTTTGTCTATTAAGTTTTAGGGGGAAATAACTCTTAACTATAATTCTTTCGTACCAACGGTTACTTGCAACAATTGACTGAAAACATAATCGAGTGCACACAATGTTGTTTACTATAAATACAAGAAGCAACCACATGAAATTAGTACCAACTTAC
Organism: Mytilus galloprovincialis; assembly: GCF_965363235.1. Classification (NCBI taxonomy): domain Eukaryota; kingdom Metazoa; phylum Mollusca; class Bivalvia; order Mytilida; family Mytilidae; genus Mytilus; species Mytilus galloprovincialis. The sequence continues at coordinate 22,072,606 of NC_134846.1, forward strand.
AGCTAAAAATTCTCAAAATAGTTCTATATATGATTCACAAAACATACGTTGATATTACGTGTATACATTAATTATTTCATAAAGTTAAATGACGGCTCCAAGTTCGTACTACGGTTGGAACGGTAGCAAATCGGGAAACCTTTACTAACACCTATTGATATTTATACGGTTGTTTTGGTAAACACTAAATTATAATTGAGTTGTAAAATAATGTTCGAATACTGATATTGAAAGTCTCTTAGGTATTTTTTGGTTATCCTTTTTTAAATGTTCTGAATATTTGAAAGGGACAGACCATGCAACGTTTTATAACGTATCTGGAATAAATAGGTCGAAAGAAACTGAGATAGCTTACTGTGTTAGAATAAGAAAACTTTTGAAAACAAAGTTAAAAATAAAACATTAGCATACAAATCACAATACATAAACATGTTAATGCATAGTACATTTTTTTTCGTTTGACCTGTGTAAATCCAAAAATATTATACATTATTTATTGTTTATTTGGGTTATTACTCTAAAATAAATATAGTGACACAGTATCTAATTTTTTTCAATATTGAAATATGTTAAAGTTTCTTTGCATATAGGAAATGTATGTCCATTTAATGATTTTAAATTAAAAATCCTCTACAGTGATAAACTTATAATATTACACAACAAAGTCACCAGATATGCAATAAAAAAGTGTTCATATATATATTTCGTCTTCATATTCTGAAAAGTATGAAGTATATTTGACTTAAGCTTAACCTATTTCGAACATTCTGACTTTTTAACAAATCTGTAATTTTTTTTAACTTTCTTTCAACATGTTCAATTGATGAGTTTTAACAACATGAATTTTCATCACAAAATATTTTTATTTTCACATTGTCTAAATCGATTATCAATATTCTCAACACTCATCACATTTTAATCTAAACGTCATCTGCAAAGTCTATAAAAAACTTAAATAACATATCCGGGTTACAAACTAAAACTGAGACAATACATGTGTACAGTTGGATTCTTTTAACATTCAATTTGTGTGTATAATAAAGTGAATAAATTAAAAATATAAGGAAAATCAGTAGATCGTTGTTGCAGCAACGTTTTACTATAAAGTAGTACCATGTGCATGGTGATAAACATGATTGATAAAAAAGAAAATATAATAAACGATTGGTTGTTAAAATAATTTTGAAACTATGTCTAGTAAATTCTAGTTTCAAAACACCTAATGCATTGCTCATTCGGCAAGATAGCAAGCAATGAACAATATTGTTAATGCGGGGTTCACACATTGCCGATTATTGCTCCCGTTTGAGATCAGACAGCAATACGACACGAAAAGTTAAAAAGTCGGATTAGTATCCTCAATTATCTGGAATGTCCTTATCATTGTCTGAACACAGTCGTTTTAGTTCGTAACAGATTCTTACGGGTCGGGAAGGGTCCGAATAGTTCGGCAAAGCATCCCGACAGTTAGGTGCGTCCCGTAACATTCGGGACAACTCAGCCGATTTTGTCTAGTCGGATTACAATCGTGGCTATGTCGTGACAGATTCTGCTGTATCGGATCGAATTCCGAACAATGTCTTGTGTATTCTGGACGGTGTTTTGTGGAACGGGAATGATCTGGAGTAATTTTTCATAGTTGTTTTTCTGACGATTGAGTCCAGATTGCATCCAGATCTTGTCGATTGCGAACCGTTTTTTGCCGAAAACGTTCCGAAACAGTCCCGTTTTTAATACGAAATTAATCAATGATACCCACGTCAGAGTCCCGACAATTACTGAATACAATACGACTGAGACATGACAAAGCCGTTTGCAATGCGATAGAGCGGACCGTGATAGGATTACGTTCCGACAGTACCTGATCATCCCGAATATGCCGACAGTTTTCTAACGGATATCTTCCGTCAGCGTCGGTTCACTGTCTGGTCACTGTCTGATCTTTGTAGGATTACGTTCGGTAGAGTCGGGACGAAGTCGTGACATACTCGGTCGAATTTTACCTGGTGAAAAATACAAATCGGGTTAGAAGCGGATTCAGAACGGGATTATTGGGACTTATTCGCTTAGAAACGGTTGAATATCGTCGCTTCCCGAACACTATCTGATTGTTGTCGTGATCAAATTAATTTTTTTTACAAATTTTGATTTAAGTTTGAATTTCCATCCACGATTCACAGGATCTTGATCAGACTTTTGATAAATTTTAATCGGGAATGGTCCTGTCGAGGACGGTAGTAAAAATCGTGAATGTGTGACCCCAGCTTAAGGAAGTCATCAGAAGTCTTTGGTTTGAAAATAAAATCTTTGTTTTTTTTTTCTAATTAAGAAAAAAAGGTTCCGACTCTATAAGGCCAACTAGACCTCAAAATTATTTTATACGTTTATAAGGGATATTGGGAATCTGTCAAAGAGACAACAAACAAACATGATAGTTTATACATTCGTGACTTCAAAATGTTAAGTAGTAAAATTTATTGTAAACGAAAATTAAATTTTTATACGCACTGGATTAATACATTATTTGTCTTTGTAGTGATTAACATGGTAACTTTGGAGTACACAGTGACCTATGGAACTACAGTTACACTGGAGTGTTTTATAACAGGAAGTCCGAAAACGGTTTGTTGGCACAAAACTTTACTTGACAATACAATAGAACGTATCATCATTGACGGAACAAAATATCAGGGATCGACTGTCTGTAGCCCTTCGCTCGTAATAGTAAATGCTAATGACAATGCTTCCGGTTCCTATTTTTGCACAGCAACTTTTGGAGAAATTGAAGATCTAGAGCTAAGAGGACATACTGTATCAGTTTGCGTAAAAGGTATTTCTATACTTTTCAAGAGTAATACCAAATTAGAAACGTCAAGCTTCTCTAATTATATAATACTACCCGTAAAATTGAGAATGGAAATGGGGAATGTGTTAAAGAGACACCAAAGCCACCAAAGAAAAAAACACAACAACACAAGGTCACCAATAGGTCTTCAATGTAGCGAGAAATTCCCGCATTCGGAGGTGTACTTCAGCTGGCCCCTAAACAAATATATATCAGTGATAATGAACGCCATACTAATTTCCAAATTGTACACAAGAAACTTAAACTAAAATGATACAAGACTAACAAAGACCAGAGGCTCCTGACTTGGGACAGGCGCAAAAATTCGGCGGGGTTAAACAAGTTTGTGTGATCTCAACCCTCCCCCTACACCTCTAGCCAATGTAGAAAAGTAAACGCATAACAATACGCACATTAAAATTCAGTTCAAGAGAAGTCTGATGTCAGAAGATGTAACCAAAGAAAATAAACAAAATGACAATAATACATAAATAACAACAGACTACTAGCAGTTAACTGACATGCCAGTGGCAGACTTCAATTAAACTGATTGAAAGATTATGATTTTATCATATGAACATCAGGCACAATCCTTCTCGTTAGGGGTTTAGTATCATAAAATCATAACATATATGAGAAGAACAAAACCCGTGTCATGCCAACAACTGTTTTTTTGAATAAATGTGTTTAAATCCGATGCAAAGACCCTATCAGTGACTCAATATTAACGCCAAAATATGCAATCTTTAATGGTTTGACAACATTATTGTAATTATATCCCTTCTTAAAAAGTCTATTCAATGGTTTTGTTAGTTTCTGAGGTGAATACTGACACCTTTGTGCTTTATAAAGAATATTTCCATCAAAAATTGGATGTGAAATACCTGAACGTATAAGAAGTCTGCATGTTGAGCTATATTTACGAACGATGTCCTTATACCGATGATAAAATTTAGAAAATGTTTTGACTAGTTTGTGATATCTAAAACCCTTGTGTAATAATTTTTAGTAATACATAAATTTCTCTCGTTAAAATCTAAAACATTGTTACTAACACGAGCGAATCGTACAAGTTGAGATATATAAACACCGTACGATGGTGACAAGGGAACGTCACCATCTAAACATGGATAATTAACGATAGAAAATGAAAAATCATCTCTTTTATCATAAATTTGAGTATTCAGCTTTCCGTTAGTGATATAGATATCAAGATCGAGGAAAGGGCAATGGTCATTTTAATATTAACTTTATTCAAAGTAAGTTCAACAGGATAAATTTCTTTAATATACATACTGAAGTCGTCATTATTGAGAGCCAAAATATCATCCAAATATTTAAAAGTATCATTATATTTGTTTATCAGATGTTGTTCCGTAACATATTTCTTTTGTTTTCGTAAATAGTATTCAAGTCCGAAATTAAAGGGGTATTGGCTGTCCAATTCATGTTCACCAATTTGACTCGAATTGTCGTTTTTGATTTGCACATCTAAACGTAAATTCATATCATTAGAATAAATGTAAACTATTGACTGATGGGTATCATCAAATTGTTCAGTCATCTTGTTTTTGACAAATTAAGATAAAAATGTTGCCTAAACTACTGATTATTAATTGAGGTAATGCCCTGAAACAAAATCATCTAGTAAGCAATAGTATCAACAATATCAAAACTATTGTGTTGTTCTATGTTCTCTTCATCTGTGTATCGTTTATGATTATAAAGGGTATATCAGTACAAAAAGTTCAAAAGTCTGAACAGACCATATGTTGTTCCAATTTGCATGACCAATTACTCGAAATTGTCGACAATATGACTGGTGTCTTAATTTTTCTTGGCAAAGTTGATTAAATTTTATATTAAATTTGTTTGAAATTTACTCAACAACTTCTCGACGTTCTGAATATGCTCTAAACATTTAATGACAAATTCTCGAAATTGGAATACTGTCTTTAAATACTCGACATATTCTAGATATGTTTTTTATTCTCAGTATCGCTTAACATATTCTGAACATTTTGAACATGTTGAATAGTATCTTAAATTTACTTGAAAATTCTGAGTTTTACAAATCATGACCAATATACATATATCTTTTATCTTTATTTCTCTTTATAGAATATACTGTTATTTTAAAATACTTTTATTTAAACAAAAATAAAAGTAAGGCAGATACATATTTTTATAATTGAAACTTTGGTATATAAATATATTTATAAATACAAATATGGATAAGAAATTTAAAATATTAACTAATAAAAAAGAGGAAATGTTGATATAAACCAACTTAAAATTCTGGTTTGAAAATAATACAAATATTGATTCACAAATCTTATAAATAATTGCGTAATGATTGAAACCAAATATACTGTAGACATATTGCATTCTTCATAAATACTATTTAATTTAATGCAACATCGTTTTTTTAGGTAAATTATTAGTTAGTGTGACCGAGAAATCATACAATGTTAAGATTAAGGACTCAGTAAATCTTAAATGCAGCATATCTGGAAATCCTCCACCACATTTTGTTTACTGGATAAAGGTGAAAGACGGGACACAATCTGTCGTACGACCTAAACCTTGTTCTGACTATTTGCCAACAAAAGTAAATAATGAGGTTCTACCGATTAAAGATGCTAATGACAATGATGAAGGAGTATACAAATGCATAGCAGTCAATCAGGACTTGGACATACAAAGTGACGAAATCCAGTTGTCTGTAGTCGGAGGTAACATGAATTAAATATAAACAACAGTAACGCTTAAGTAATGTATATAATTGTAAAATAGTTATGTCCAGACAATAGAGAAACAGTTGATAGATAGGGTTAGATGCAAGCGTCCTTTAATTTACATGTGTAACAATTTTTTCAAAAGCTTTATAACTTTTATAAATAAATATTAAAAACAAAATCCTTTTACATTTTAAGCATTGTGTGATATATATTGATGTGTATAAATAAGTCCATAAAAATATCAACACATATAAACACATTTGAGTGAGTATTTATAAGTACACAGAATGATACAATAACACCTTGAATATATTTTAAAATTATCCATTATTATTTGAATTCGCCATATATAATTTACTCTTGCTATTTATGTCAATGCACGTAATATTATATTGCATACCAATAATTAGGTCACACATCACTCATCAAACTCTCAGGAATATTTCTTGTTACGCATATGCAGCCACATGAAAATCGGAATAAGTGATGCAATGTTAATGAAGTATCAGATTGCATGTTTTATTCAATATTAACATGTCTGAGTGAGATCTTAGTATTTTTGAGCTCAGAAAAGAGAACGACATTGCATGATAGATGATGTATGTCAAATTAATTGTTCATACATGTATACCATTCATCTTTATGAGTATATCACTATCTTTCACCAGAGTCGTTAAACAAAAGCATAGATATAGGAAGATGTGGTATGCATATGAGTGCCAATGAGACAACTCTCCATCCATGTAACAATCTATGAAAGTAAACCATTATAGGTCAAAGTACGACCTGCGGTATACATATCTGTATATAATTGGACCAACACGGATATTTTGTATTTGTCATTACTTAAGGATGTACTTAGGTGAGGTTAGATGAAATCTAATAAATCAAGAAACTAAAATTGGTACTATAAGCCGGTAGAGCATTCGTTAAGGACAAAAATACGCTAAAAATATTGAACGGTCATGGACCTCCTTTTCGAGATATTTGAGATTTAAAATATGGTGGGAAAAGGCTGATTCGGACTTTTATCTTACATTTGCATTGGTATGATTTGGGTCTCAAAACAAAACAAAGAAAATAAAAAATCTTCTAAAATTTTGGTAAATGACCTTTCATGAGCTATTAAGTCTTATATGAAAAAATTAATGGGTGTTACGGGGCAAAATATTTGACATTGTATTTTCTGGAAAAACACCAAGAAGTCTGAACATTTGTTCATGTTGTCATGAATTTCCAAAAAAGTACATTCCTTATTCACTTGAATTTGTATTTGGTATTTTATATTCGTAGATAGGTAGGATGATCAGTAACGTTCTGTTTTGTTTGATTATTTCTGTAGGTTATAGGTCGCTTCGGGAAACCTTCATACTGTCAAAAGGTTAGTATAACACGTTAGACCACTTTTTTTTTTACATATTAATAATACGAAACCAGATCAAATAGAATCATTTATTTTGATCACAGCAAACCTTTCTTATATAATCGGAAATTTCTGCTTACATAGTTTTCTGAAATGCCTAACAAATATAAATATTAGCTGTACGATAGACATGATATATTTAGTCAAAAATCAGTTCATGCGTTAATGATTTGTTAAAAATATACTGTTTAATTGAGGTTGAAATAAACGTTAAGACAATATGACATTATATGAGTAGAGACATCACTGTACTGAACTATAATTTACCAGGAAAACCAACGTATCACAGCAGATGTCGTACTTATAACTTTTATTGATTATATGAATAACCCGTCAAAAACACTAAGGTTATGAAACTTTAACTACTAGTATTCTATCTGGAACAGCCAGCAAGGAATCCTTAATGGTGAAGGATGTCTATTTTTGATAAGTTGGACTAGTATGTCTGTATTAGTCTTAGAGCTTATAAAGTTGCAGCATATACCAGGTTTAATGCATCTCTGTCTGCTATTAGTTTAGGTTTGAGATTTTGTTGTTGGCGTCGGTACTGAATATCAAATTGCCAGCTAAAAGATAACGAAATGATAACAAAAAGTGTTTAATCGGTCAGACAAATTCGACTTTGGAGGAAATAAGCTATTATGTCAAGGTATTTTGTTGGTCTCTGTTTGTATCTGGATTTCAAATGTTAAGATGGAGTGCGCATGATGAAGATTATCCAAAATGTGCTTCGGATTGTCGAATGATGTTTGTTTTATTTATTACCACTGTATCGATTATATTGCTTTTGAATTGGTGGTCCTCGATAGTATCATAGGATAACTAGATCGTTAGGGATAGTTTTGATACACTATGATCGTGTTTTATTAACTATACATATTTAAACATTTTTATATAAATTCCATACTCATTAAGAAACTAACTTTAAGATGTTCAACAGACATGATTGACTGAAGAGAAATTGGGGATATAACCTGTAAGTAGTTTGATAAAAAAAAATAATATGTAAAACTGACGTCACAGGCTGTGTTATTGGGACGTTTAAAGAAAGGACAAATGTTTGACACTATATGTCAATCATAAAGTACATTCTATACGTTCCTGTCTCCAGTAAGGAGTCTGTAACTGTTTAGTGTGTGTCGTTTGTTTCTGTTTATCATATTCGTGTTCTTCTATTGTTTTGTTCATAGACTATGACGCTGGTTTTCTCGTTTGAATTGTTTTTATCAGTTATGTTTGGGACTTGTATTGCTAACTTTGAGGTAAAGATTTAATTTATTGTTGAGACGTATTCAAACCTATAGTTGTTAATATTTCCTTAATTTATTTGAGAGTTTTGTCATCGTAAAATCTTATTATATCTATTTTTTTATATAAAGTTTACGAATGACGAGGTAAAATTTGATTTTCTACGATGTTCGACTGCATTCAAACGAACGAATTTATCAACCAATGAAAGATGAAAATAGTAGATTAATATTTGGTTTTAAAGCAACATTATATCTTTCAACGACTGTTCATATATAATTAGAATCAAAATTACAAACTTTATCATGTATATCTTTTATATTCATTTGATCAAATTCACTGTTTGCAATAGCATGAATTGTTCTAAATAATAAGAATGTTCTTATCCCAAGCAGAAAATCCTAGCCGTATTTGGCACAACCTTTTTTCAATTTTTGATCCTCAGTGCTTGTTTTTACTTTTGAACTTAGATATCTGGGCGTCACTGATAAGTCGAGTGTGGACAAAGCGCGTTTTTGGCGTATTGAATTTTAAACCTGATGCCTTTTATTATCTTTTATTCGTGTGTTTCTTTGTCTAATACGTGTAATATTATGTTGTCATTTTAATGTTATAGTTAACATTGCCATTAAAGTTCGAGGTTTAGCATGCCACAAAACAAGGTTCAACCCACCATTTTGTTCTTTAAAAATGTCCTGTACCAAGTCAGGAAAATGACCATTGTTATATAATAGTTCGTTTCTGTGTGTGAAACATTTTAACGTTGTGTTTCCATTGTGTCGTTTGTTTTCTCTTATATTTGAGTGTGAATTCACATTACTATAAGACGTGGCACGGTGCTTTTCTATCCCAAATTCATGTATTTGGTGTTGATGTTGTATTTGTTATTCTCATCGGATTTTGTTTAATGCTTAGTCCGTTTCTGTGTGTGTTACATTTTAATGTGTTGTCGTTGTTCTTCTCTTATATTTAATGCGTTTCCCTCAGTTTAAGTTTGTTACCCCGATTTTGGATTTGTCCATAGATTTATGAGTTTCGAACAGCAGTATACTACTGTTGCCTTTATTTTCAAAAACATATCTTGCGATCATCAGAATGAATATAACTCAACTCTAAGACATAGTTATAACTCCTGGCGTATAGTATCAAACAGTTAAAAAATCAACAATATTACATGTATTATATTTATATGTACCTATAATTATGTATGTATGTTGCACAAAACGGAAAGCAGCATCCACAAAATGTGAATATAAATGCTCATTCTGAATGAGAAACGTTAATTATTCTAATTGCAGAATATGAAACTCCTTGTCTTACTACATTCTCCACGAAGACTGAATAACAAACTATTATTTATAGCGATATACCTGCATTGAAATGCATTTTATGAACTTTATTTTGATTTCGATTTTAAGAACAAAGGCGACAGGGTATCAAATATTTTTAATTTTTATATATGCCTGATGGATAAACAAATGATTGAGTAAGACATAGTTATTACAGCTAGTGGCAGATTGTGCAATAATACTGCTCTATGAATAGTGTATCTGTCATGATTTATATTTATTAAACTTATATTTACTGATAACAATATAACACTAGAGCAAAAACTACATCTCATGAAAACATGGAAAAGGAAGTGAGATAATCAAACTCATTGGTTTGTTACGAACTGTCAATGACATTGCACAAACGGGTTGCTGTTTGTTTATATGTAATTTATACTTGTTTCTCGTTTCTCGTTTTTTTTTATATAGATAAGACTGCTGGTTTTTCCGTTTGAATGGTTTTACACTAGACATTTTGGGGCCCTTTATAGCTTGTTGTTCGGTGTGAGCCAAGGCTCCGTGTTGAAGGCCGTACAATGAAATATAATGGTTTACTTTTATAAATTGTTATTTGGATGGAGAGTTGTCTCATTGGCACTCACACCACATCTTCTTATATCTATGTATTCACCATTTAACTGATAAAAATAACTACTAAATTGTATAAAGCAAAATGAACAAAATAAAAATGGGAGTGCATCTTATGAAATGCATAAACCATACAATTTTCAAACTGTATGTATCACTTTTTTTATAGTTTTGGTTCCACATGACCACAAATCACGAGATTTAAAATACATGCCAGGTAAGATTTTGATTATGAACAGACTCTTTGATAATAAAAAAATGTGTTAAACGATAGACCAATAAAAAGTAAAATCTCAAACATATTGATCTCCCAGGAAGTTCAAAACAAAAAGTCCCTTATCAAAAGGTAAAATCAAAAGCTCCAACACATCATACAAATTCAACACAACTTTCATATTCCTGGCTTCGTACATGCATTTTCTTTTGTAGGAAATAGTGGATTTAACCTGTTTTAAAGCTAGTTAAACATATCACTTGTGTGACAATTATAAACATAATGAATTATTAAAAGACGATGTAGTATGATTGTCAATGAGACAACTCTCCACAGGAGACCAAATGACACAGGAATTAACAACTATAGGTCATCGTCAGTGTGCACGTGAATTGACACAGGTGACCGATAATGGAATTTACTATGTTACTACGAACGTAATTACAATGTTTGTATAGTTTACAAACCTTTGATCAAAAGAATTAAGTAAATCTTTTGTTAACTCCAAATAGTAGGGTCGAAATATTATACTGATATTTTGTTTTAAGTAATATTCTAAGTTCTTTATGCATGCAGCAACTCAATTATCTTGTACCCGGCATGATGAGAAATATAAGGATAAAATAAAATACATGTGCCGCTTTTATACGGATGAATATATGAACCACTTTTAATTTCTTTCATATTGACGATAGGTTATTATCCTAACAATGTCGTAGTCACTTATAATAAGTATCTCATAATACTGATCCATCACAATAATTAATGAGGGGTTGCACTGACATTCCTCTTTTATTATTTTCATGCTATAAAACATACACACAGTACAAAAATGTAGCTATAAGCGTTCCATAAACGGAGGAAATTGTCCCCCAACGATAGAAACAAAATAACTTTAATCGTATCATTGGTGCACCTGAAAGAATTCAGTGAAGGCAGGTTGTTGTAATAAATTGAAATGTTACATCGTCGAAGATTATTTCTTTTGCATGTGTGGAACTAAATAATAAATTAATACTTGTGAGAAATCGTAGTTTATAAGGAACAATTCTTGCTTGAATTCGGGGCCATTTATAGCTGACTATGCGGTATGGGCTTTGCTCATTATTGAAAGCCGTACGGTGACCTATAGTTGTTAATTTCTGTGTCATTTTGGTCTCTTGTGGAGAGTTGTCTCATTGGCAATCATACCACATCTTCTTTTTTTAAATATAGATGTACTGTTTTCGATTTTAAATGGATAAATATTTATCTTTCAATTTTATACTGAAAGAATAGAGCTGCATAACATTGTTGAACTATCCGCTGAAGTATATGTAGTATTTATTCGTATTTAAAATGAAATACAAAACAAAACGTGTATGATAAACTGATAAACAAAATATCAAGAAACTAAGGATGACTTAACGCATGTACAAGAAGACACACACCTTTTTATCGCTACATTTAAATTATTTAACGATCGGATAGAATTTTTCGTGTCTACTCTTTTTGTGTGATTGAATACGCATAAAGACATATTCACACAAAAAGTCATGCTTTTATCACCATTTGCATAATGTTTGTGTTAAGCTGTTTGTATGTTGGAATATGTACAGATTGATAGTCTTAGATGCAAGATTTTTTATTAGTTGTTAGTGACTTTGAACTAGCTGCCAGATAACTGCGAGTACTCTCAGATCTGTTTATTGTGTCTTTTTGTGTCGGGATGTATAAGTACCTTGCCACGTCCACTTGTATTTTTGTCCATCTGATGAGTTAAGCCTTTTTCAACTGATTTTTAGCTCACCTGGCCCGAAGGGCCAAGTGAGCTTTTCTCACCACTTGGCGTCCGTCGTCCGTCGTCGTCGTCGTTAACTTTTTACATTTTGAACTTCTTCTAGAGAACCACTGAATGGAATGAAACCAAAAATGGCATGAATGTTTCTTATGAAGTGCTGACCAAGTGTTGTTACTTTATAGCCGATCCATCATCCAAGATGGCTGTCAGCGGGGGACTTAGTTTAACATGGGACCCTATGGGAAATGCATACAAATGACTTCTTTTAGAGAACCACTGAATGGAATGAAACCAAACATGGCATGAATGTTTCTTATGAGGTACTGACCAAGTGTTGTTACTTTGTAGACGATCCATTATCCACGATGGCCGCCAGCAGGGGACTTAGTTTAACATAGGACCCTGTGGGAAATGCATACAAATGACTTTCTTTTAAAGAATAACTGAATGGAATGAAACCAAACATGGCATGAATGTTCCTTATGAGGTGTTGACCAAGTGTTGTTACTTTGTAGCCGATCCGTATTCCAAGATGGCCGCCAGTGGGGGACTTAGTTTAACATAGGACCCTATGGGAAATGCATACAAATGACTTGTTTTAGAGAACCACTGAATTGAATGAAACTAAACATGGCATGAATGTTCCTTTTGAGGTGCTGACCAAGTGTTGTTACTTTGTAGCGGATCCATCATCCAAGATGGCCGCCAGCGGGGGACTTAGTTTAACATAGGACCCTATGGGAAATATATACAAAAGTCTTCTTTTAGAGAACCACTGAATGGAATGAAACCAGACATGGCATGAATGCTCCTTATGAAGTGCTGACCAAGTGTTACTTTGTAGCTGATCCATCACCCAAGATGGCCGCCAGCAGGAGGACTTAGTTTAACATAGGACTCTATGGGAAATGCATTCAAATTACTTCTTTTAGAGAACCACTGAATGGAATAAAACAAAACATAGCAAGAATGTTCCTTATGAGGTGCTGACCAAGTGTTGTTACTTTGTAGCCGATCCATCATCCAAGATGGCCGCCAGTGGGGGACTTTTGAATGAAATCAAACATAGCCTAAATGTTCCTTTCCTTATGAGGTTGTGTTGTTACTTTTAGCCAAATCTTATATTTTTTTATATGATTTCAAGAACCCAAGTAGAATCAGGTGAGCGATACAGGCTCTTAAGAGCCTCTAGTTATAGTTCGTTCTTATGTTGTATTGCTTTACCACTGTCCCAGGTTAGGGGGAGGGTTGGGATCCCGCGAACATGTTTAACCCCGCCACATTATTTACGTATGTGCCTGTGACAAAATTATAAAATTTTCAGAAATTTTGAACCAACCGTTTTATCAGAAAAATTACATTGGTTATATAGCAGTTTGACAAACACTCATTTTGATCATTTAGAAGCCTAGTATCCCTTTAACAACCCAACGTAATTAAAACGTTTAGCTGATTTTACAGAGTTATCTCCCTGTAGTGTTATATTTAGGTACCACCTTAAGCAACTCAACATTATCATTTGCATGTCATCAAAATGAATTTAGTGTTTTGAGAATTCGTAACAATCTGCTTGTGATATGTTAAGTTTTATTTTGAAAAATACACTGACAGCTAGTACCATGATACAAGTAACACCGTCTTCAGAATTAATTATGCACAATTTCGACATCAGTTGAAGACAAAGTGCACTTTTCTTTGGAAAGTGCAGAATTGTTTTGATTTTTTTGTAGTTAATTTAAAATTCAGTGTTAAAACTTACTTAATTTGTAATATCATTTTCTTCAATTTGTAGATGCACCAAGTCTAGTGAGTATGACATTTCTGATAATATAGATATTTAGATGTTTTAACTTATTTATAAAAAGAGGTACTAATGGAAAAAATTGAGAACGGAAAAAATGACAACAACCCGACCAAAACAGCAAAAAACAGCTGAGAGCCACTAATGGGTCTTCAACACAGCAATACAATACCGAACCTAGAGGCGTGCTTCAGTTGGCCCTTAATTCGGAGATTATGGACGTCATACTGAACATCGAAATATATAAATGAACATAAATTGAAAATCATACTAGAATAACGAATTATAGTGATTTCGTACCCCTAACCATTTCGTCCCTCCCATTTTGTACCCTGCTAAAAACCATTTCGTACCCTGACCATTTCGTACCTTGACCATTTCATGGAATGTTAACATGTAACATTGTGTAATATCATTTCGTACCTCATGGAAGATTGATTGATATGTATGCCATTTCGTACCCCATGGATGATTAATATGCATGCCAAATCGTACCTCATCGAAGAATTATATATAATATCATTTCGTACCTCATGGAAGATGAATATGTTATTCCATTTCGTACCTCATGGAAGAATAATATGTATGTCATCGAAGATTTATATGTACAGTAATACCATTTCGGACCTCATGGAAGATTGCTATGTATACTTTTAGTACCTCATGGAAGATTATTATGTATGGCATTTCATTGGTGAAAACTGTTTCAAAGACGCATAGTCCACATGTGCATAATAAACCAAAACTCAATCATGAATAATTAAAAAAAAACAGACGTAATAAATATCTTATTGTACGGTTGGTATGCATAAACAAAACAATATAACAGATGATGATTTCTTTGTTGGTTAATTAACCCCATACATTTAGATTAATTAAGATCAGATCCTGCAAACAAGCAAAGTGTAATTATAACTATTGAAGTTTCCAAGTGCTGCTTAATCAAAATAGTTGCAATTGCTTTTAAACTATGTTTACAGAAACAAAGAGAAAAACATCCTCTAATCACAGATATACAAATGTTGAAAGTAGGAATGCATGTATGTTTTAAAAGACCAGGATACAAACACCATGGTATTGTGACAAACGTGATGAATACCAAGAACACATATGAAGTCATTCATATGACTGGTGATTTTGATACAATTATGGATAAGACAGTTGCTGGCATTGCTGAGCCCAGGAAACAACATAAATGTTTTGGCGACGATGAAATAAGCTTTTACGATTATAAGAAGTATTCAATAGACAACATATACAGAAACATACAAGGCATTCAAAAAGAAGATTCAGCAGAAAGTATTGTTTCAAAAAGAGCTTGTCTGCTCTATGAGGCCTTTGAAAAAATTAGATTTAACGTTTACTATAAAACTTTTTCATTCAACTGCGAACATTTTGCAAGTTATTGTGCGACAGGTTTGGCTTTTTGTAAACAAAAGGAAGTTGTGTCAACGACGGCAAATATAGATGTAACTATTCTACTTGACAAACTGTAAGTACAATTTCAATTCATTTGATGTGGGTTCTTTTTTTTTAGATAATGTATCCCAAAAAATGTTTATCTGTTATACTATATATTATAATTATAATAATTTTTTTCACCAACTATTTTTCTAAATAACTCGTTATATGATGTTTTAACATTGACGATTTATAAAATATACAGAAAAAATAATCATTAATTTATTTATCTAACGGTTTACTTATTTTTGGAAAAAGTCTCTATTGAATGTAGTACGAATTTGACCCCGCATGGCTATAGAAACAAACAGTACATTGGCGGATGTTTCACTGATACTTTTTTCGAAGTGACACGGGCACATTTAATGAATCGAGTCACTCATGATTCACTCATGTCGGTTAAAAACAAAATTTTACGACAAAAGAGATGATTCGTGAACTTTCCATTTCTAAGTAGCAAAATTTCAGCAGAACCTGCATACGGGATATATATCTCCCAATTGATACGATATTTCCGTGCTTGCATTTCCTATCATGATTTTCTTGATAGAGGGTTGCGGCTCACAAGGAAGCTATTAAACCAAGAGTTCCAAATGGTGAAATTGAAATCATCCCTTCGTAAATTTTACCGACGCCATCACGAGTTGGTTGACCGTTATGGAATAACGTTTCACAAATGATATCGGATATGTTCCTTACGTCGTAACTACAACCCCCTTCCCTTTCATGAATGTGACCTACCGAATTAGACTATTTACCAGAGTTGTTATCACATAAGCAACACGACGGTTGCCACATGTGGAGCAGCTGGATCTGCTTACCCTTCCGGAGCACCTGAGATCACCCCTAGTTTTTGGTGGGGTTCGTGTTGTTTATTTTTTTAGTTTTCTATGTTGTGTCATGTGTACTATTGTTTGTCTGTTTATCTTTTTCATTTTTAGCCATGGCGTTGTCAGTTTGTTTTAGATTTATGAGTTTGACTGTCCCTTTGGTATCTTTCGTCCCTCTTTCGTGCATTCGTCGACTACATAATTATACACTTTCAATACAGTTACAGAAGAGATATTGACATTGCTAACGTAAAATGTTTAGCGACGTCAAACTGTGACATGTCTGGAAAAGATGCATGTTTCGGCTGATTTTCATCATTCAAACTGATTTAACTTGAAAACAATTTCATCGACCCCCCTTTTTTTAAATTTCATTTGGTATGATTACGTATGAAGATTATTTGTACCAGATTTCATGAATAAGTCAATGATGTAAAAAAAAATTATTTTATAAATATACAGCAAAAAAGACATTTTTTCTTCATTCATCATCATTTGTTAAATTTACGTTAGTTCTAAACAAAATATTTCATAAATATATAGGGTACTTAAATGGAAGAGAACTTAATAACAACAAACCAGCTTGTGTTTATTTTTAAAAAACAAAACAAGTTATGCATGTCTGTGGGGAGAAAAAATACGTCCACAAATCCGAATTTTGAGCAAAAATATATGAAATTTCGACCTCATTTTAATAAAAAAAAAATGGGACGTGAAGGTATATTTTATTACATTTTTGTTTTTAGCAGGTAAAAATAACCTACATATTTAAAAGGGAAAATTTTTAACCGTCAGAAAAAAACCTATTAGATATGCCCTTAATTTTTGTATGTGGCGACCTTATGCTTGGCTTTACAGAAATTATCTATATGAAAAGTGTTCATAAAAATTATATTCACAAAAAAAGATACTAGTTACTACGTCCAAAATGCTGATATTGAATAAATTGTCTTCGTAGTAAATGCAAATTTTAAAGTTGAAATTATAAAAAGTGTCGACAAAGTCACTGACTGCAAATCTAAATTAACTGCAATAATATACTGTGGTCATGTACTAACCTCTTTTAGAGTTACTTCGCATTTCTTTCGAATCGTTTTAATCGAACTAAACTTAGAATTGGGACAAATCAAAATCAGTCTCAACGTTGAAAAAAACCAGCCTCCCAATTTGGACATTGGGATTGAAAATAAAAATAGATAAATTGGTCACGTGATCAAAATATTGGTCAACTCGAATATCACATTGCCGTAATGATCAAGAACATACACTTGAAAATATTATTTTCAAAATATGTCGAGCATGAATAAAGGCAACATCAAATCTAAAACGAGATAAAATTAATTTTTTTTCACTGCATGTTATTTCCGATAGCAAGAGAAACAGTTATTTCTATGCTTATGTATTTTGTTCTTTATTTAATTGATTTATATCAATACATTTTACTTTTACGATTAAAGCAGGGACTGAGGGCGTCACACTTTCAAAATTGATAAGGGAGAGGTCAAAATATATTTCTTTGTTTTCTTTTGATGTTATTTTTTTGCGTGTGTTTGTTCTTTTGTATGGTTTTTTAATGTAATTGGTGTGTGTGTGTGCCCAACTCTTCTCCTAACCTTGGAAAGTGGTATAAGTCTCATATTTCTAAAACTAATCGACTTAGATTAAAAGATCGGAAGACACAATCTGGCCATCTAAAAACTTAGCAATTACTAAAAGCTTGTTCAACTCAATGACAAAGACTGTTGTTTCCTACGATTTTGTGTTGTTGAAGCTAAATGCTGGTGTTTCTTTCTTTTTTTAATTTTCAGTGATTATGTTTTCTTTTTCTGTTTGTTTAATAAAAAAAACCCACATACATGTCGTCTGATAGGTCTAAAGCATCTTATTTGATTGCCATTATATACCAGAAATTTATTAACGTTAATATAAAATGGACCAGTGACCCATTAAAGTTTTACATACTCCTGTTTGATCCAGTATACGTTGTCATTCAGTTTTGTGATTTACTACCCATGGATGTCAAATACTACTTGGTTTACGCGCAAAGGTAAATATTCACATGTTTTATAAAACTTTATGACAAAAGAGATGATTTCAGGTTTCCAATTGTGAACTTTCCATTTCTAAGTAGCAATATTCCAGCAGAACCTGAATACGGGGTATATATCTCCCAATTGATACGATATTCCCGTGCTTGCATTTCCTATCATGATTTTCTTGATAGAGGGTTGCGGCTCACAAGGAAGCTATTAAACCAAGAGTTCCAAATGGTGAAGTTCAAATCATCCCTTCGTAAATTTTACAGACGCCATCACGAGTTGGTTGACCGTTATGGAATAACCGTTTCACAAATGATATCGGATATGTTCCTTACGTCGTCACTACAATTCCCTTCCCTTTCATGAATGTGACCTATCGAATTAGACTATTTACCGGATTTGTTATCACATAATCAACACGACGGGTGCCACATGTAGAGCAGGATCTGCTTATTCTTCCGGAGCACCTGAGATCATCCCTAGTTTTTGGTGGGGTTCGTGTTGTTTATTCTTTAGTTTTCTATGTTGTGTTATGTGTACTATTGTTTGTCTGTTTGTCTTTTTCATTTTAAGCCATGGCGTTGTCAGTTTATTTTAGATTTGAGTTTGACTGTCCCTTTGGTATCTTTCGTCCCTTTTTTATACTTGTTGTGAATTTTGAATATAAAAATCAGTAGAAATTAAATCGGTAATAAAGAAATATTATAAATGCAGAAGACGAATTATCGTACTTTTTCACCAATACTATGAATTAAATGAACCAGTAAAACATGTAAAAGGCATTTATGTTTATTATATAATCATGATCAAAATAATAAAAATCGTTTTATACTATTTTATTAATTATTCATTAAAGAGGCACTATCTACCAAATTTATAAAAAAAATCTAAAATATGATTGTTTTTGTTCAATCATAAATGAAAGTGAAATATATAGTTAAATAATAATTCGCTTTTAGCTGACAGTCTGGTTCAAAGTTGTCAAAATAAGCTAAGTAATATTTATGATGAGTTATTCACTTGCAAGTGAATAATTTTATCTCATTGAATCGAGATTCATGTGAACTTCAATCTAACCTTTAGATTTAGATGGATAACGCATGAATTGTGCTTGTTTGGGTTATTTAAAGATAAAGACTGTCAACATTGATAGTGAAACAAAGGTAAATCGTATGATTTACTGATTTGATCCACAAAACATAATTCTTATACAGGTACATACGATGATAAATGTTTTTAATCTACAATATGAAATCAAACAGACCATAACAAAAATCAATTGCACGAGTGCCCTATCTATTTATATCTATATTCATGTTTATATCTCTTATATGACCGTCGGAGGTCTACGAGGGTCAACTTGAATGTTAGCTAGATTGCGTCTAGACTAAAATAGACACGAAACGTAACTAGTCCATGCCCTGTAAATTGTTCCAAACTTTGGAAAAATATTGTACATTGTGATTAATCAAATATAAGAAGTTGCATCAAATCGATGACAGCTTTAAGGACAAAGTATCCCATGGTAAGAGTACTAAAGAATATTGCTATTACAAGAAATTCAACATAAAAAGCTCTGGTGCGTTCTTTAGTTTTAATGGTTTCTGTCTTTCTTTTCCTTATGTAGTATAATAAAATAGTCATTAAAATGCACATGCCAAACAATTGAAACATGTTTAATAATGTCAATGCGTCCGAAGCGATTTTCTGGTTTTACCTCCACCAGGAACGTTCAAAGCCAAACATTTGAAATCCGAGGATGTATAAGTACCGAAACCGTTGAAGAGCTATATGACAAAAATACCTAAAATTTATAGCCAAATTCATTAATTTTGCTTGAGGGAGTTGAAACCATAGTTTCTTAATAATTTCAAAATTTATAAACGGACATTTTACAAACGTTGCTGTCGAGTTTAAATGGATTATTTAAAAGTTGATATTGTCTGTCTTATTTAATTTGTTGTTTGGATATCAAATGTGTGAGTATATGATATAATGGTCAAATCCTAGAAACCGTTAACATACTATTTCAGGCTAAATTTGTATTGTGAAGAACAATTAGGAACGAAACAACCAAGTATGTATCATAACAGATTATAACACATATATGTAAAACTGTATTTGTTTGTTCAATTTAAGATGTATGAAGAGGTTATAATAGTGCATTTTATTCAATTATTTCTTTAACCATACGTTGTTTTTTTAAACTTTCTTACTTACTAGTATTCATTAATCTATAATACTGAGCTGTTTGGTATTTTTTCTATTGTACCAGCAAAAATCATAGTTATATACGTGAATTTAATTTAATTCAATCATATTAGTTGTACAATTTTTTTTTAATTTTACGCATATCATAGAAATAATCAAGTTGTATCAGAGAAGAAACTCGTGACCTTAGGTTACTGTGTTGTCTCAAACAATGACAAATATGACGTTCAATAACATTAACGGTACCATTTTACTGTACATATTGCGCATTTCCAAAATAAATTTTCACTCAGTGATGGTTAAGGTCAAAATATCTAAAAAGCTAAAATTTACATAGAATTAGAGCTGTTTATGGAGGAGATATATGGTTTATTGCTAATACCGAGTTACTGGCTGCTCGGATGGCTATCTAGATACCTTAATTATAATTCACTTAAATAACATATCTGGTGATAGTAATACAATTAACGTTACTGCTCATATGCACAAGACAAGCATTTTGATATTACATTGTACAAATATTTCTTCATAAATGTTCCATGTAAAAATATTTGAAAATCAAAAATATATAAAAGAATAAAAGATCTGAAAACAGCGAAAAGGACAACATGCATAGCCAAGCCTGATGAAGACATCAGAGGTATGCATCAGGACCATATGTATTCTTTAAATCGTATTTAACTATTTGTAATGTATAATGTCTATGTTATATCGACACCTACGTTTTAATATTGTTCTAATATTGCGTCTACGATCAAACGTATTCGTGCAGTGTTTGTTTAAATTTCTTTTTGATTAAGTGAAGGCATTTCAGTTGATGTTTTACATTGTGTCTTTTTATGTTGTTATGTTATACTACGGTCTCGTGTAAGAATGAAGGTTGGTGCACGTTTAAACCCGCTGCATGTTTAAGCATCGGCCTTATGTCAGGACCTTGTTGTACAGTGGTTGTCATTGTTTGTTATTTTTCATATGTGTTTCTTGTTTCTAGTTCTGTATATCGATGAGACAGACAGTTTCATTTCTTGTTTTTATTTGGATTTTATAGATTGTCGTTCAGTGTGGGTCAATGCTTCGTGTTGAAGGCCATACTTGGACAAACAAGAATGTGTCCCAAGTACATGGATGCCCAATCCGCACTATCATTTTGTATGTTCAGTGGACCCTAAAAATGGGGTAAGAACTCTAATTTGGCATTGAAATTAGCAAGACCATATCATAAGAAACATGTGTAATAAGTTTGTAAAGCAACCAAAACAAAACGCCACCAATTGCATGCGTCCGAAGTGTGTTTCTGGATTACCCTCATCCGGAAGTTTAAAGCCAAATATTTGAAAGCTAAGAATGTTTAAAAAACAAAACAGTCTACATAACAAAAAAAAAAACTAAAAATAAGCACACTGCATGAGGACGTTGAAACCTATATTTAAGAATTGAATGCTTCTTTATGTAAGTTCATTGGCATGTAAAAACGTTGACCGAAGTACATTCTGAAAATGTGCGCATGGTCATTGATGATTAATAGCAGGAAACTTCAACCATATGAAGTTACAAAAAGAAGCATTCAATACTTACATTGTATAATGACATGTTTCAGCTAGGATCATGAAAACACGATTGTTATCAAGTTTTTATTTAATTTACCTGTGGGACCTCGTGTCATCACCACTGATACATTTTATTGTGTAATGAAGTTGATTAAGGAATAAGGCGAAATTGCAGTATAGCCAATCAGAATAACGTATTATAGTTTTATACATCTAATGTTAATATTTCCTAATAATATCATAATCTATAAACGTATTGACCTGACGATACTGATGCATTTAAGGGACTGACGACTAAAATACTAACAAATTAAAAATTAGTTACAATTTAACACATTACTTTTCATTGATGCAAACATTATATTTGCAAATGTGGCTGAACCTTTGAAATTAACACAATTCTTTATTACTATTCTTGTAATTGTTATAAAATACATCGATCAAAACACATAATTACAGACTCAATCGCGATTTATATCTACTTTTTATGTTACATGTGACATCACATTCGTATGACACACAGTTATTCTATTATGCTGTTTTGTGTACAATCCTCAATTAATTTCAGGTATTCTGCGATTAAAATGTCGAAATATTTAATTATATGTTTCTGTTTTGAGTGTTTTTGCATTTATTTTACTGCATTTCTGTCATGTGATGTTGTCATTTTAGAGGTGAATTTAACATTGCAATAAATAAGATTAGGCTAGCCACAAAACCAGGTTCAACCCAACATGTTTTTCTCAAAATGTCCTGAACCAAGTCAGGAATATGGCAGTTGTAATCTTAATTAAATAGTTCTTTCCTATGTATGTTGTATAATCGTTTTTATAATACACTTCAGGGTTTTTGTTGTTTTTTGTGTTCCCCTAAACATTGATGTGATTCTCTCGGATTTAGTTTGTAACTTGCATTTGTTTTCTCTTAATCGATTTATGACTTTTGAACAGCGTTCTACTACTGCAAGCTTTATTTCGCACGGAATATCAAATCTATATTTGATTGTGGTGTTCTTTGGGTAAACGAATATTTAAATCCAACACGTTCTTACATACACGTGCGAGTTGAACAAGTTAGAATACATAAATACTATAAGATGATACCAAGCGACCATCATCTTCTAGAACATGAAGAAATTGATGATTAATAGCAGGAAATGAAATTGCATATCTTGTATAGCAAATATTAGTTTTAAGGTACCCGTTCACAATATATATATCAGTATTTAGGAATGGGCAGTGTTCATTGTTAGAATTAGCTTTATATACAGTCAGTTAAGCAGTATATACTTCTTTAGTGTATATATAGTCCTCATTGTTGCAAGCCAAATATTAAAATGCGTTGCTATCTTTTTGTATTGGAAGCTTGTTTCGATGAGTCATTTGCTGATATTAGTTAAGATCGGATCCTTATCAAACAGCTTCATAATTCCGATAACTTATCGGTAAACGGATTCTCCACAGCAAAACGAAGCGTTATCTGGTAAAATCAAGTGTAATAATCGTATTTAAGCGGGTCAAATTGACATAGTTCTTTTGTTTATTGTTTTAAATTTTTAAATTACCTTCAAAATCTGGCTCTTTAAAAATCCATTTAACATGTTTAAAATATTCATCTACGAAAATATTTGCTTCACAAGATTTTGAGAAAAATATTTGCCATATAGGGTAAACAAACCAAAATTCTCATCGGATACTAAATCACTAAAGAATAAGATCATGCAAATTATCAAAGAAACAATTTTGTTTTAAATCATTTTCTTCTGGGCGTTCTCTAAGTAGTTTCGAACTTGTATAACCATCTGTTTTCTGTCTCACTATAGATGATGCTACTTTAAAAACACTCCAAGAAAGCTGTTCATTAAATATCAAATCAGGTGAGATCATTTGAGTAAGTCAAATGTAATCAAAAGAAAATTTATGAAAGATGTGTTTGTTTCTAGAACGGGCAGGAAATTCCAAAACTGTTTTACATTAAAAAAAATATTAATCAAAGTGCATGAAATAGGTTGCGCTAATAAAACTTGAAATAATTTAAAACTATATTTCCATTAAATACGTAATCATAATTATGTATTTAAACATTATGTGAACACTTTCTTATATGAAATGAAAACAAGATAACCAGCAAAAAATCTATATAGTGTGAATGAGTTAAAACTAAAGACGTGACAAATCAATATATCAGAAAGCTTGAACAATTAAAAAAAATATTTTGTATGTATGCGAGCTTCGTAATTGATTAAACCTTTTAACAAACAAATAAACAAGGATATTTCACTCATTATATTTAAATAACTTAATTTTGGATGTAACGCGTCTTCTGATTGACTGACGTCGTTTATCGTATCATAGATACAATTTTGTCATGGGACCATGACGTCATCAACGTTTTTTCATGATTTACGCCGGTTTAAAATAAAATTTAGAATTAAATTATAAGAAATAACTGTAATATGTTGTCAGTCTATTCAAAATAACATAAAAATACATAGACAGAAAAAATATTACAGTCATTCCTTATATATATTATTCATACAAAACTTTAATATGTTTTTATTTTATTCCTTACTAATTTGCTGTCAACTAACGTTAATCGTTTTTATCAATATTGTAGACAATGAAGATTTGTCAATAGTGGTAAGAAGAAATTTGAAGGACATGGAGACGCAAAATTTAAAAAAAAAAATTTTGCGCCGTAATATATTGTACACAGAAAAGAATACACTACACAATGTTAAAAAGTACTTGCAAACTGATATCCTTCTAGATAGCGTTTGACGCTGACAACATCTTGAGCATAACCAGCAGTACTCTGTTCACTATAAAATGCTTATGTTTGTGTGTGTGTGTGTGTGTGTGTGTGTGAGTTTGACTGTCCCTCTGGTCTTTTCGCCCTTCTTTAGTAAATTTTACAACCGCATAAATTATTTTCGATCCTATCGAACTAGTTTATAAAGATCGGTGTCTGCTTTATTATTTCAAATAAGATCTGTTAACTTTCGATTAACTTTAACTATACCACATCTTATGGTGTGGGAGTTTAGATCATTTCAAGAGTGATTCGAAGCGTTCATAAAAGGGACCGGTTCCATCGCAAAACCACTTTCCTAGTCGGAAACTTTACCTACCGTGAAATGTAGGTACCAAACCAGGTAAAATGTATTATAGTGATATGGTATCAAATATAAGAAGGAATGGAAATCCTTGTAATACACATATTGACTGATAATTTAAAATAAGAGTAGAAAATACAGAATTAGTTCTAAAATTATGGAAATATATTTCATGTTTCTCAAAAATGAAGCACTTGGTTTTGGTCTTTCAAAAGTACTGGAAGCCAGCATGATCTAGCGTGTAAACAACGGTATATTGACCCCGTAAATGTTTGAAAATATAAACCGTAACATGGATACGAATGGCATCTATAATAGTTTGTTTTCGTTTAGTTAAATTCTGGTTTGGTATTTAATTAATATTTTAATAATGATCCATTTTGTTAAATGTTAGTGATCAATCTATTTGGCAATCGTTAATAGCAGTCAAAAGGGTTCACGAACATCAGTTGTTTGATCTGTTAGTCAAAAGCGTTTTGTTAAAATTAACTCTTTTACTCTTTTGGTCTTATGGAAAATGCTGTTTGTGCATTATTTAGACCCCTCTACATCGAAAGGAGTAGGTCCGATAAGGGCCGATTTTGGCCTTAAATTTCAGGTGCATCTGACGAAAGAATTTTGACTCGTTTTAAACACTTAAGTGTCTATTTCAGTTGATTAAATTAGTTTATGTGGAAGATTTTAACTGATTATTAAAAATGCTCCGATTCTAGCTTAGATATAACAAATCTATCAAATATGCCAAACAATGTAATTTTTCAGACGGTTTTTGTCAAATATGAAAGTGACCGGATCCGTGTTCATCCTTAACCTTCATATATGTTATCTTTAATATTTGATTAACTGTGCATTTATATTCATATATCGCAGATCAAATTTATTCGTTCATTGTGTAATCATACGTTTTGATTGAGTTAAGTCTGCCAATTGATATTTTATCGTGTGTTTTTCTATGTTGTGATGTTATGCTATTGTTTCAGAAAAAGGGAGAAGGTTTGGATCCATTAAAACGTTTAATCCCGCTGCAAATGTTTGCACCTGTCCTAAGTCAGGAATCTGATGTAGTTGTCGTTTGTTTATGTAATATATACGTGTTTCTCGTTTTGTTTATATAGATTAGACCGTTGGTTTTCCCGTTTGAATGGTTTTACACTAGTAATTTTGAGGCCCTTTATAGCTTGTTGTTCGGTGTGAGCCAAGGCTCCGTGTTGAAGGCCGTAAATTAACCTATAATGGTTTACTTTTTAAATTGTTATTTGGATGGAGAGTTGTCTCATTGGCACTCACAGCACATCTTCCTATATCTATGTTTATCATCAAATATAACTTACACTTCAATATTAATAATGAACACAAATGCGTCCACTTTCATTTCAGACATATCCGTCTGAAAGCTAACTAGAATACTAAAATTGTGAAGATTTCAGTAATTTAGCATGACTTAATGATGCTAGTACCCGATGTATGTGTAATGTATTGTCAAAAACAGCCCATATGTATGTAGCAGAAGCATTCTTCTTCCCAATAAATAACTTAAAGTTTACCTTTCAACAATTTTGTAAAACTGCTATATTTTGAGGCCAACAAAGGGTCCTACTGGACATACTCCTTTGTTTTACATGCACACGTATAAAATTGCCGTTTTTATCCAACGCAATCATACAATGTAGGTTTGAACGTTGTTTTCAATTTAAAGACTTGTATATAATATATACAAATATATCTTAGGTTTAACTTTGGAATACATGGTATTAGCTTTGATATAACAAAAAATGCATTTCAAAAATACATTTCAGAATAAAACAAGTCGACACATAAAGTCAATAACAGAGTTAAAAGAAGGAATGGAGATAGTCATATCGGCTAATACACGACGAAAGAATCATGCTGTTGTGACTAATGTTCGTCTTCAAAACAACACGTTTGAAATCATCCATCTTTCTGATGGCATTAATTCAGAAAGTAAGACGGATTGCCAAAAATTATTGATTAAATATGATAGGCAACTCTCGCCATACTTCACGTATGACTATGGCGATCGATCAATTGAAAGGAAATTAGATGCTGGTGGGATCATAATAAAACTTCGGGCAAATATTTTGTACCAAATATTTCATACAATTAAAGATTTAAAATACAATGACACTCAATTCAACTGTGATCATTTTTCCAGTTACTGCATAACAGGATCAGCATATAGTAAGCAATATAACACTCACAACGAACAAGCAACAAAAACGCTTGACACGAAGTAAGTATTTGTTTCTTGATTATTTTTTTCTATTATCAATTAGCATACTATCCTCATTTACCATTCACGTTATATCTATCTAGTGAGTTCTTGCAATAAATAAAAGCATGTTACTAAAATAAATGTCTGTATTCTATTTACTGTCGAAATAAACATGATAAAGGAAGAGGTTATATTAAAACAATTGATGAGATTAGGACGTCTGCATGGTTTATATTTCCAGAAATATTTCATATCTATAAGTAGTTTACAAGAAATTGTGTTTTCGTGTCAATTAGATTCGTCTGTGTAGCATTTTTTTCAAGTAAAGTAGTATAATGGGAAAATATAAAACACATACAGGCATTTTGTATTCGTACTTATTTTCGATCAGACAAACAGTTTTGACAATATATTTTTACTCACTCATGGTTTTGATATAATGGAATTTAACTGCCATACACGTGAGCAGGTAAGCTAGCTTTACAAATAAGTTGAATCAGACATTGCCTTCCTAAGGACCCGTATCAGGTTAGGAATATGACAGTCGGTTTTACTCGTTTAATCTGTTTGAGATTTTGTTTTTTGCAATTTGATAAAATATTTTCCATCATAAATTTTCCTTAGAAATCGGTATTTTTGTTATTTTACTTTCTGCAAGTTAATAAGTCGACCTCATTGAACCAGTATTCACGTGACTCAATTTATCCCCTTAGTTAAAGATGTATTATCATCATTGACAAAAAATTAAACAAAGGTAGACCATATGTATAATTAGTTTAATGATCTAATCGACACAAACTCGTTTTTATACATGAAAAGCGACGACTTACATTTTTTTAAATCAATTCTATGAAACTAAACAGACCTATAAATGTTTAGTTTCACGTCATTGCTATCTATTTATGACAATATTTATGTTTATATCAAGTTATTTGACCGTCAATTGCCATCGTAGATCACCGAAATAATTAATTTAATGCGGCGTTTTTCATTTGCGCCGATGTTTGCTTTACTTGCGCCGATATTTTCTTTCTCTTGCGCCTATTGAATTTAGGTTATATGCAGGTGAACTTAATGTTTTATTTAAAAATACTGTAAACATCTCAATTAGTCAGTTGTACATATGCTATGAATAGTTATCAAAGGTACCAGGATTATGATTTAGTACGCCAGACGCGCGTTACGTCTACATAAGACTCATCAGTGACGCATATATCAAAATATTAATACAGCCAAACAAGTACAAAGTTGAAGAGCATTTAGGATCCAAAATTCCAAAAAGTTGTGCCAAATACGGCTAAGGCTAATGTATGCCCGGGATAAGAAAATCCTTAGTTTTACGAAAAATTCAAAGTTTTGTTTACAGGACATTTATAAAAATGATAACATGGAATAGGATCTCGTGAATGTCGTATATACATTTTACCAAACAATTCAACCATAAAGGTACATAATCCAAGGAAATTCATAGGTCCCTATTGAAACGGTTAAATCAAAAGTTCAAACACACTAAACGAATGGATAACAACTGTCATACCTAACTTGGTAAAGGCTCTTATGTACAAAAAATGGTGGATTGAACCAAAATAGTTTTCCATTGTCGTGTTCATTTCTGGAAATGTGTTCAAACAAATCATAGTTATCTTTGTTATGTGACCTGCATTTGCTTGCAATTATCGTGAAAACTTTAACAGACAGAAAATTTAAATAAACAATTGTAATCAGCAATATGTTATACATGGAAAAAAGTATTGCAACACCTTGATTTTTTAAAACTTGAAAAATCAGCCTTTTTATTTTGGATGGAATATGATAAAATATTTGTATAATAATATTGAAAGATAGTTTATGATTACATTGGCATTTTATCGAACAAAAAATGTTTGAAAAAAAATGATTAATACATCATGAGAACAAGATTCTTATGTAAACCTACCTTCCGTGGTTAATTCATTTAAATTTGTCAAGCACGTGGTGAAAGTAATTAATCCACACAAAAAATAACAAATGAATTTACCGTTATACCGGACAACAGAGAAATACATTAAACCACAAATCAAATTTGGAACACGCTTAGGTAACCCATGATTCTGTTTTTATCCCCAACATCTATCAGATAGTAACAATATATATGTATATATATTTATATAAAGTTCATATTCAGAGTTGTAATTGTAAAATTATAGAGAATTAATGTATTTAATGATAAACAATGTATAAATGACAAATAATATATAAACTAACTAAATACTACCTGACGATACCATGGTCTTAAGGTACTAACAAACAGAGATCTTTACTGAAATAGCTGTACCAGTGAAGAAATCTGTTAACAGCATGTGATATATTGTTGTTGAATAAATAAAAAAAAAGAAAAAAAAAAGATTTATCTAACCACAATTTTAAAACAAAATGAAGTGCTTTTTTGTACAAAAAACTGCATTTTACAACTTTTACTGTAGTCGAACATAACGTCAGGCATTTCAAAATTAATCTTAAGATGATTGTTCACATCATGGTTCATCGTTATACGCCAAAGAATTAGTACTTTGTGCGCATCCTCCATTCAAGCAGTTAACTGCCATTTAACGTCTTCTGATACCCGCCATAAATCAACTAATTTGTTGCTAAGGTAGCACCAACCATTTCTGATGAAGGGCATTGTTTATTTCATCACGTGTTTGGACTGGGTTGTCCTTTAGCGCACATTACGCCCAATAGTGTCCCATATATGCTCGATATGGTTCAATTCTGGGCTACGACCGGGCCAAGGAAGATAAACCAAATTCTATTGGAACAATGGATCTTCCTCCACGATTCTAATTTTCAACTTTGGCGAGCTCTACACTACATTGGATACGGATAACTGTGTGTCTGTTCGTAAGCAAAGGTCCCCACAATGGTCTTATTGCACGATAACCAGTTAAAAGGCTCCTGTATGAACACCACTCTTTTTTTATGATTGTATTGTATGTAATGGGTTTTCTTCTGACCAAGCTTCATTATGCTTGATGTTCCCTAGCAGATGGCATAGGGGGTCTTTTTGATCTCGGATAGTCTTTAACACCGTTTATTGCCTAATTTTTATTCTCAAAACGTAATAGTGGAATGGCGATGACCAACAATACGTGCAGTTGTCACCGCGACATTCCTGCTTCTCTCATGCTGATAATCTGCCATCTTGCTGCGGTTTAGAGTTGTGGAGGACCCATTACAAGGTGTCAATCACATAACTTTATAAATTTGGTTATTTAAAGTGTGGAAAACCATGGGGATAAAAACACCTGTTTTGCTGTTTATGGGTACAGTAGATGCATGTGCAGATAAGGACTTATCGAGTCGATAATTATTGATCAAACTCAGGTGATATTTAAATAATGTTTAACTAGTTCTATTTTAACAAATTATATCACAAAAATATAAAGAGTGTTTTTTTAATTTCAATTTCAATTTGGTGTTGCAATACTTTTTTCCATTTGTATAAATTATATAAACTTGTCAATAATGTCGGATTAGTAATTATATTAAGAATGCGATTTCAACCTAATATTCTGATTAAAATCGTTATTCCATTATTATTCAAGATTGCGAATAATTAGAATTTAACAATTATCCACACCTAACAAAAATATCATTTAGTTTTGTAAGATGTATTATTCTTCCGATTCTAAATATTATCAACAAGACTGGATGTTGGAAAATTTCTATTCAACAAAATTTTTATTATGAACAAGTTTATTACAGTTACATTTACTTGAGGCCGTTACATTGACTTGATGGTCAGCTACATATACAGTCATCTAACTCACATATCCTAAATACAAAACTTAAACAGATAATATTATTCTATCGTTTAAGGTTGATTGAGTACTGCTCGAGATTTATATCCCTACCAGGTACGTATTCCGTACTTGTCAATAAACCTGATTGGTGAAATAAATACACGCTTAGGCTTTTAAAGTTTTATGAACTGCTTGATATGTCAAATTTGTTTTAATGACGAAAACTACAATAATATAAAAAAAACGCTATACATTTCATATAACTTTCTTTTTTTTTTTGTATATTACATTAATTTAACTGTGTAACTTTTTGTAATATCCATTTGACGTTACTCGGTACTTGTAAATCATGTCATTGTGAAATTGTGCTATTGTAAGACGTGTAATTTGGTTTGTTTTCTCTCATTTTGCTTATATGCTTTGGCTATATGCCCGTTTGTGTATCTTTGTTACACATTTGTTTGTTTGTATAGTGATTAAGATTATAACATATTGTTGACTGTTGTATCCCTATTTTCACATTTTTCCCTATTATGTTTGTTTACTTTGCTCCTACATTATCGTCAATATTATGGAATTGTATGCGACTGTCATACTGGTGAGAGGTTTAGCTAGCGATTAAGGTTTAATCATCAATTCCTACAAAAAAAAGCCTATACCAAGTCAGGAATATAACAGTCGTTTACCGTTCGTTTAAAGTGTTTGAGCTTTTGGTTTTGTCATGTATTAAGGGACCTTCCATTTAAAATTTTCATCAGAGTCCGGTATTTTTGAGATTTTACTGTTTACAATTTGGTCGATTTTATATTATTGAACATTTCTTCGTGTGAATCTTATTATGATGTATTTTCAATTTGGTAATAGTGGTAACAATTTGAACTTAAGTTTTAAAGCTCAGCATTAGATTCAATCAATGAAATATTTAACTCTGTTGAATTAATGTTGTACATATTTATGTCAAAATATAAAAAGAACCGAGAAACACAAGGACAAAGCAGTATGATGACAATTAGATTGTATAACTCGTCAATTTAAAATCTAGCATGACATGTTTCTGATAAATATGCTCAAATAAATCTATTAATCAGTTTCTTTTAATGTTAACATGTATATTAATTTTACAAAATGCTTTGTTACTAGCCGAAATGTTGTTGTTTGATGTTGACCTCAAGATTGAAACGTAGAAAAATCCTAACATCTCAAAATTCGGGAACAATATTTAAATGTAGCCTTCAACATGTTCAACACTATTTGATAAACATGTGATTCCACTCTTTATTTAGACCGCTTCGATTATAAATGTAGACATACTTCTTGTTTATGGCCCCGCAAAGATGTTGCCGGTACCATATAGTTTTACCTTTGTCCGTCATTCCGTCATTTTGTAATTCCATAATTCCGCAATTCCGTCATTCTGTCATTCCTTCATTCCCCAACAAACCATTATACGAAGTTTTTTTCAAAACGCCTTCAGATATTAGGCTTATTTTTTGGTATGTGAGTTAACCATGATGAGTTACAGATCAAATTTAAGTTTGGTTCCGCTCCGCTAATTTTTGCCGAAATTACGGGCTTTGGACTCTGATGAATTGTTGAAAATCACATTTATACGATAAAAAAATTCTAAACGCCCTCAGATATTGGGCTAATTTTTGTAATGTGAGTTAACCATGATGTGTTACAGATCAAGATGAAGATTTGTTCCGCTCCGCTATTGTTTTGCCGAAATTACGGGCTTTGGACTTTCATAAATTGTTGAAAATCACAGTTATACGGATTTTTCTTCTAAATGCCTTCAGATATTGGGCTGATTTTTTTATATGTGAGTTAACCATGATGTGTTACAGATCAAGTTAAGTTTTGTTCCGCTCCGCTTATTTTTTGCCGAAATTACGGGCTTTGGACTTTCATAAATTGTTGCAAATCACAGTTATACGGACGTTTGTTATATACGCCTCCGAATTTTGAACTGATTTTTTATATGTGAGACTACCATCATGTTTGTGTCCACATGTGTTATTGAAATTGCTGTGTTTAATTTTTTGGGACAGAGCCATTCGTGTGGCCTTGACACATTTAGTTTCTGTGTTATTTTGTTCGGTGTCCTGATGCCGATATGTTACTTTTAAGTTCCTTAACATCTAAATTTAAAAAAACATATTCTAAACGTTTTAATTCATAATGATGTTTACAAAAAAACTTAAGGGAAATACCAGAATGTGAAAAAAGAATTAAAGCACAATGACAGAACCGTATAATTACATAAAATCCCGTCTACGGAGAGCCAAATTCCAGTATCCAATGTTTTATAGTTAAAGATAATCCAAACTTAAATATATTTTAATTGATAAAATATTCATCAAATGTATGCATGTATAACATATATAATAAAATGCATCTTAAATAGTTGTTATGTATGTTTTATTCACAAGATAAACATTATGTTAATTTCTATTTTGCTGGTTCTATTTGTTAAACTTTTATGATTTATATGCATGCAGTGAGTTTGCTTATATATATGTATGCAATTTATAGATTTCTTGTTACAGTTTTTTTTCCTTTTTAAAAGTTAGTTTTTTCAAAAAAAAATTTTAAACAGTCAGAGTTTGGTAATCAACCGAAAACTTGTTGTTTGATCATGTTAATAGCGTTCAAAAGATTGTATTGAACATGATTTTATATACCATTTACGATCTAAACATATAAAAAAAAACTTTAAACATTGCCTTAATACTGTTGGTCAAATACCTTTGCTTCCACTCTGTAATGATATCAAAATTACTATAAACAATAACATAATAAAAAAATATATTCCTCAGCTTTTGTTTTCCCAGTATCTTTATCAAAACAAACTTATTTTAAAGGTTTCAAAATATATTTTTAAATATCTGAAAATGTGTAAATGTTGTAAAAATTAAATCGTAAGATGAATGTCAAAATTTTAATGACACAATGACGGAACTGTATTCTGATAAATAGCGATACTAGATCAAGTAATGAGTTGTGTGTGAGTATCTTATCTTTTTTGCTTGTAGAGAACCTACCGATGATGGTCACTAACACATCATACATTGTAAATATCAAGGACTCTGTAACTCTCAAATGCAGTGTGTCGGGAAATCCTTTGCCAGCTTCAGTTCATTGGATTAAAGTGAAAGATGGGGAATCAATACGCATCAATCCACCTGTAATAAACAATACTAAGTATTGCATGACATTAACAGAAAATAATTCAACTTTATTGGTCCCCAATGCCGATGACAACGATGCGGGAGTATACCAATGCATTGCTAAAAACAAGTTTTCACCCATACAGAGTGAAGATATATATGTGTCGGTTTTAGGAGGTAACTTATACAAATCTAAAATTGAAAACAAAATATGTCATTATAAAACCCATAAACGTATACAGTGCAGGTGTACAATATCAAATGTGTAAATATGACATGCTTCATTAGCTTTGTGAATAAACCCATGTTCTAAATCCAATAAAAATGTGTTTGCACATTCGTATATTGACTACTGCAGAATAATGAATGTTATCAAATTGTAGTAGAGGATAAAATCCTACTTTACAATGATGATGTAGGCATTATATTCGTGTTTCACTTTCGTTCGGGCAAAAATAATAACAAATATAATGTCTACCAATGTTAAAACTACAATAAAGTATAGCTTGCATCAATAATGTCTTAAATGATGTCTTTGTACCGATGATAAAATTTAGAAAATGGCTGGACTAGTTTGCAATATTGAAAAACCCTGGTGTATTTATAAATAAAACTAATAACGATAAAAAAAAAATAAGGCATGCATCAACTTACTACAACACTACTGAACATGTTGCATACCATTGGATCTGACATTATTGAGCGTTTAAATTTAAAATTAAATTATTGGTGTAAAAAACATAAAATATGAGTAAACTTCAAAACATCTGCTGGAATTAAATAGTACAATACAAAAGCTTTAACAATGGACAAAAACATATCGATCTCATGACATTAACAGTTACTAAAAGCTATTCTGTATGATAGACCAGACTGTCTCCTGCACATAATCAGTATTGTAAAATTCGCAATAACGAAAATGATACTTTGAATTACGACGGATCAAACATTTACTCCTTATAAAACTTCAAAATTTAACACTTTTCTTTAAAAAAACTAGGAACAGTTTAATTTTACACTTCGACAACTAAATAAATTATCGGAAAAGAAAGAATAGACAGCATGCAGTAGGGAATAAGTCTATACTTTTTTCTAAAAGAACATAAATGACTATATTTTTTTGTTAAGACTTTTCCGATGATGTTTGAATAAACATTACCGTTGTAGACAAACATGTAGTAAGGTTTTGGATATTTTATCATTCCATATGCTGAATAGCTTTCATTATTACTTTTTTTAACCATGAAAACAGGGTTTTTTTTATCATTATTAATTGAATTTGTATGAAAATATCCAATTTGTATTCACTTTCTAATAAGCTGCAGTCCAAAGTCCTAAATTATACAGGAACTGCTAATACTTACTGTTTATAAAATTGTTCTATATAAAACACTAACTCAAGGTTGTTGAAAGCCAAGGCATGGATTGCTTTATCCTTATAAAACTCTTTTCAACTTCGTGTTACATTTTGCTTTTCAAATGTTTTAGTTGAAGAAATACTGAAGAGTATGTTGTGGGAAAAACGAGTTTTTGAAGGAAACATAAGTAATAAACATCAACCTAGAATTTTAAAATGAAATTTCATCTGTACCGGCGCACGATAAATACCACAGTATAAATACCACAGTATATACTACTTATATTTATCTTCTCACTATCGTGTATATAAAAATAAGTCAATGACAATTTCCTTTCAGTTTACATTATTAATTTCTTTTGAAGAATGTTTCCATGCTATTTACCACACAAACCAATGGTGAAAATTGTGCATTTTATTCAATCATTTGTTTTTAAATTATTGTATTATATACATTAGTTTGTATACTTATGAAAAATGATTTTTTTTTTACTTTAAGGTTATCAGACGGTTCTAGATTCTTTAAATTTAGCCTCAGGTAATTTTATTTTTTATTTTATAAACAGCCAAACAAATATTGTTTATGAAACGGTAGACTTTTTTATACAAAACTATCGTCTAATATACCAGTTAAAATATTTTTTACGAATCTTTAAAGATATGAGGTAAATTCTTTTGGCAAATAAAGGTACACATGGTTGCAGTCATTACCTGTCAGCTAGTTTACTAGCTAGTTTACTAGCTGACCAAACGGTCATATGTTAGGTGTTTAAAATGCAAACTAGGACCTGGGAGTGGTTTATGCTGCGCAAAGAGGTAACTTGACTATAGGTTCAAAAATGAAGTTTAGGAAGTTACAACTTTGCGAAAATTAGTACTACACACAATTTAATTTGTGACCACTTCTGCTATTAAAGACTGTTATTGTTCAGATTAAAAGTTAACTCTGGCCTGATCTGCGCCAAGATAAAATTGAAATGATCCAAAGTTCGTAGCGAGTATTAAACAGTATTACTCAATGTATTTCACTTGTCTGGGCGGA
This sequence comes from Mytilus galloprovincialis, assembly GCF_965363235.1. Lineage (NCBI taxonomy): Eukaryota > Metazoa > Mollusca > Bivalvia > Mytilida > Mytilidae > Mytilus > Mytilus galloprovincialis. The sequence goes on from NC_134846.1 coordinate 22,109,364, forward strand.
GTTTAACCGATTCTAACATAATAATCCAGTCCATCTATAGATAGGTGTTTTGGAATTTTCTCATCAATGAGATGTCCGGTCATTCTTTTGTTAATTCCTTTGATGACACTAATAGGTGATTAGAAATCAGTAATATTTATAACGGCAATCATCCTTATCACACACATCTTCAAATAGACTGTCCTTATGCAAACTAAACCGTAAGCTCCGCCCGATCAGTTAAAATAACATTGGTAATACCACATTATTTGATGAAAATCATTTGAGTACATGCGATCAGTGATGATATAGGACTAATTTAAAGGTAGACCTGTCGCCAAGCCTTACATAAGTGTACTGTCAACCAACATACTTTTCTACACGACAGAAAAACATTATACCAGTCAACAGGTCTGGTTTGGTCAGGCTGACCTGTCCTTAGTTCTGGTTCGGTAAAGCTTACCTGTCCTTAGATCTGGTCTGCAGAATCTATGACTTAATAGATAGAGATAAAGTTAAGCTGACTTGTTCTTGAATCTGGTCTGAATCAGTCCTAAAACAGCAGACCTACAACATGTACATGTAACGTCACGTGTATAAAATGCTGGATATTAGTGCCATATTTTTTTTAAATCGAGAAGAATAATTATCAGTCAATGCAATAATTTATATTTGTAATCACTCTTCATGTTTAGATGACCGTACTAGTTGGACATTTCGTCATTGAAGAGTTTTAAAATTGAGTATAGATATTTTAAACTTATTTACAACTTTTTTTACATTCGGAAATAATCAAATATTCGACAGAAATTTATAATTTGTTGTTTTCATGTAAACATTTGTTATTGACATTGTTTTAACTTCATTGTATTACATAACCTTTTAAATGTATAGCATATATATGTTTATGTAAGCAGATCTTGCTTTTGTCATTTGTTCGTCACAATGTAAAAGTTAGAAATGAATATAATAATTTTAAAAAGATGTAATTAAGCATATCAACTATCAAAATAAAGGAATAGTATAAAATTTGAACAGTTAATGCATAATTCGTTCTGTAAAAACTATAGCTACGTCATAAAAAGCTTTAAAAATGATGATGATAAGTAAAAGGCAAATTGTTTTATTGATTTACAGACGTGCACGAACAGAAGACACACCCAAACATAAAGTATATTCCAGGTTAGTATTACATATGAAGCGTTACACAAATATACATACTGATAGCATGTTATCTTACCGGCAAAGGATACAAAAAGGACATAAGAATGAGGCTTAGAAACGGGGAAATGCAAGACTCTGCCGAGCTTTTACCCCGCTTCGGACCGAATCCTTATTTCGTTGATATGTCAAGTCAATACACTATTATTGTCTTTAAACTGCAATCTAAAAAAAAACAATTTTTGTTTTACGTGTTTATTTTATCATTTGACTTAATCATTTGCAAACTTCCCCCTTTTATAAAAAGGCCTCATACCATGCAGGCGGAGAAATAAGCAACACGATGAAATGTACAATATCTGTTGAAATTCGCAATCGATGGTGAACGAATTTGTTTGAAAATGAACTTAATTAACAACAATAAGCATAATACATACTGGTTTATAGTTTGCAGACCAAAGATATAAACAAGTGAAATATGTTTTTTTTTATATAAATTGAAAAAGAAATAAGTCGTTGTATACATTGAAAACTAGAACATGTTGAATAGGGCGTATGAATAATTAATTATAATGTCGGCAATATCTATTTAAAAATTCATTAGGAAAAGTGATATCATGTCAGTGACTGTGTATGACATAGAAATATACGGTCATCGCATTTTAACTGCTCAAATAGAACGAGTCCAGTATTAAAGCAGTTTTTCTATTAATTATCTGTTGGCCATATAGCTTATAGATTTTCTGTGTATTTATACATCACTAGCTTTCAAATGATGATGTTTGAATTTTCCTTATGTATGTTGATCGATGTATAGGCTTTGGTGCATGGAATTGAGAACAAGCAATTTTCTTGAATGTAGATTACATATTTCCACGTACAAACATCTAAAGAAACATTTTATACATGTTCCTTTAATTAGATGTAACATGCTCGATGCTACAGAATGAATCTATGAATGAGATAGGTTTTACTTGAATTTTCAAGTAAAAGCGATAAATTTTGTATCGTTCGTTATTCATACTGCTAGCATAAAGACACGATACAGTCCTATAATTTGTGAAAATATTTTATAGGAAATTTAACCCCAAAACAAAAAAACAAATTGACGACATCACAGCGCAACATAGAATTTAAACGGCACTGGGTACATTGTAAAGTCTTTTAACCTGAACAGAACATAGTATACTTAATATGAAAATAAGGAGATGTGATATGATTGCCAATTGAACAACCATACAAATATAAGTATACACGCAGGTCACGTGTACAACATATGTCTGTGTCGAAAGTCACGATGTTCTACAATGATAATCAGTATTATAAAAGATCGGATGGCTCTTCTCGTATCTAGACAAATTGTTTATTAATGGATTTTTATACAGTCATCCACATATCTAGGTAATGTTCAAATATTTTTTAGAATTTTTCTAAATTAAGGAAAATCATCATACCTTAGATAACAACCCCAGTGATTTAGTATTTAACGTCATGAAAAGTCATAGAAGACATGTCCAAAATAAAAGTGTACCAATTATTCTAATTTGATAAGTACTAGTTTTAATGGATTACTCATTGGGTTAAGCAGGGACTTTCAATACAAACGGGACTGGTCACTTACGATGTCTATTCACATTATCAGACTGATCTCGGTCGTAGCTGATGTCACGTGACTTTATAGCAAATCATTTCACATTTACGAAACGTTCTTCATAGCTATACATATAAAAAAAAAGATGTGGTATGATTGCCAATGAGACAACTATCCACAAAAGACCAAAATGACACAAACATTAACAACTATAGGTCACCGTACGGCCTTCAACAATCAGCAAAGCCCATAGCCCATAGTCAGCTATAAAAGACCCCGATAAGACAATGTAAAACAATTCAAACGAGAAAACTTACGGCCTTATTTATGTAAAAAAAATGAACGAAAAACAAATATGTAACACATAAACAAACGACAACCACTGAATTACAGGCTCCTGACTTGGGACAGGCACATACATAAATAATGTGGCGGGGTTAAACATGTTAACAGGATCCTAACCCTCCCCCTAAGCTGGGACAGTGGTATAACAGTTCTACATAAGAACGAACTTTAAAAATCAGTTGAAAAAGGCTTATATTATATTAACTCAGCAGATAGACAAAAAATACAGGTGGACGTGGCCGGGTAATAAGTTTAACAAAAAATCCTTTTAATTAATTGGATACATTTTGTCATTACAAAATGCTGTTTTTCCAAAGATTTCTCAGATCATTTTTTAAATATTGATCTTTGAACTTTGAGGTATTTGTTCCTTGAAATTTCAGTAGCCGCCATCTTGTTTAATATGCAAACTATTTTACACAACTGGGGTGTTATTCAAAGCGATCAGTCTAAGTTTAATAATTCATTATTCTTTCAAAATCTGGTGTTTTTTGTCATCATAAATTGCTATTAATCAGATTTTATATTAACAACTAATAATAATTATATAATTACAATGTACTGTGAAATAATAACTACTAGCATCGTATATCAGAGAGACGAAACTAAGTCTATTGTTAGATGGTAGCTTTAAACAGGCGTCTTAGTAATCAGTTAAAATCAATAGAGACGAGTCCCGTTAGTATTAAAAGTCCCTTGGTAAAGAAAGAGAAGTTTCCTAAATTCATGAGTAGTTATTAAAACAGTGAACACGCAGCTATGTTGTTAATATTTGGTTATGAGACTACAGCAGCAACAAACACAATTACTACAGTTGTGACTCTATGAAACATTTTATTTTCGGACAATACATCTTTTTAAAGACCAAAGGAAAACTTCAAAGGTCGAAAATTATCATTTAATAACTGTTTGGAATTACAATAATTTTACACTTCTTCGTACTATGAACATCAAAATCATTTACTTTCTTCTTTTATACTGCATACACATCACACTTCCAGCACATGTTCATGAAGATCACGATTTTTTTTCGAGCACCAATATTATAGTTTTACTGTTGATATTTACCCCACATGTTCAAGTTTTAATTGTGTTTGCCATACAAGAAATGTCATGGTGTTCCTTCACGGAAGATTATACAGACAGAAGACGTATACTTAACTACAAAATTATGTTCATTTATATATATAATTAGCTCTGTATACATGGTATAATATTGATATTGCAAATGGCGTAATTGTTTTCAAAGTTGATGTTTTCCTGAAATTGTATAGCATTTCAGAGCGATATAATACTTTTACTTCAATTATTCGTCCCTTATTGTATTAACTCTGTATGTACATTGTATCATAGGTGAACTGTATCCGTTCAGTGTAGGTTCATTTGTGTTACTACGTCTTTTGATTAAATTCAGCCATTCCAAAAAATAATGGAATCTTGCTTTTGTTGGTTCGGCAAGATCAAATTTGAGAGCGCTAAAAATGTTCAATAACAAAAAGTGTCTCAGACACATTTTGCGAAACAAGTTTTGCATGAAAAAAAAAAAGATTTTGCTAGATGAAATCAAACAAGGAGTTTTTAATGAAAAAGACTTATACAGTTGACAGTTTAAAGGGCACAATCTTTTAACCTAATGCGACAGATTATATGGCTTTATCAGTAAAGCAGGACTGCAAAGCAAAAAACATTAGGTCTCTACTTTGTATTGTTTTAGAGTCACATCACTTCATTCACTTTACAACTGATTCTAAATACTTCATTCAAAAGACACCGTACCCCTTCAACATTTTTTTTTTGTACATTGGGACAGTTCTCTTGATATATTCAATACATCGTCTATTATTTATGGCAAATAAAATCAAAAGTCAAAATCTTAAACAATGTCTTTATATTTGAGAACAAGACTTCATTGTTACAATGTAGGTCTTTATCATTTTAGGTTCACGCGATACTATATCACTCATGTCAAATACCCATATAAACTATGGAGTCTTAGTGTTGCTCGGTCAAAAGTATTGGACAGAACATCATGAGGATGTAACATATGTTTTGCATTTTCATGGAAGTTGAGTATTTTTAGGGTCTTTCCAATTTTCTTCTTCTGCTTAATTTCAAAACTTGTTTTGTGAGTTCGCAAGATGTCGCTCAGGTCTTTTGGATATGATATCGAACAGTTATTGCGCTTTTGATACTTATCCTGTTTAGTTGAAGCCTATTCATTGCATTGTAAGAGTTATCTCCACATACACTGTTTCTTTGTTATGATATCTCCTCCGTGACGGTAATAAAAAAGAAACATTCATTTTACTTAATCGCTTAATATATCCTCAGGATTGTTTGTCCAATTGTGACAGAAGCGATACGATGACTCTGTATGAGAGTTATTTCCCCTTTTGAATTTGACATATGTGATATGTCAATGTATCACATGAAGGGTGAGTAATACCGACCTAATGTGTGTATATTTGATGTCCTGGGTTCATATATATATAAATTTAAGGTCAAGGCTGTTCTTAATCTTGACATTGCATTGTTCCGATATCTCCTCCGTAACTGTAAAAGAAAGCGACATTTTAACAAATTGCTGGTTATATCCTAAGGATGATTTGTCAAATTTAATCGAATCAATTCATAGACTCCATATGACAGTTATTTCCTCTCTTGAATTTAACATATGTAATATATATGTCAATATATCACATAAATGGTAAGTAATACAGATCTAAGGTACGTGAATTGGAGGACCTAGGTTCATATAAATAAATGTGAGGTAAAAGGTCATAGTCATGTTCTAAATTTTGACCTTTCATTGTTCTGATATCTCCTTCAAAACCGTAAACGAAAGCGAAATTCCACTACATTGCTCATTATATCACAAGGATGATTTGTCCAATTATAACGAATCAATTAGTAGAGTCAATATGGCAGTTATTTCCATTTTTGAATTTGTCATCAGTAAAATCTCAATGTATGACATGCATGGTAAGTAATACAGACATAAGGTATGCGTATTTGAGGCCCTGGGTTCATAAAAATACATTTATGGTCAAAGCCAAAGGTCAAAGACGTGTTGTATATTTTGAATTTTCATTATTTCGAGCGCTCTCGTTACCGTAAAAGGAAGCGACAAATTTATTTTACTAAATTGCTCGTGATATCCTCCGGATGGTTGGTCCAATTTTGTCCGAAGCGATACTTTAACTTTGTACGAGAGTTATTTCCCCTTCTGTATTTGACATAAGGAATATATAAATGGATAGCATGAATGGTGATAAAGACCAAAGGTATATTGATTTGATGTCCTAGGTTTAAAACTTTAAAATGTTATTGAGGTCAAAGTCAAAGGTCAAGGTCATATTCTATATTTTGATTCTTTTTGTGATCTCATCTGTTACTTTTATAGATACATTTAAAAGTACAATGCAAACGGATTGCCTAATTGTGATTTAGATATGATTCATTTGGTCTGAAACCATCAAATGACATCTTATAGGATTTGCTATCACTGAAAAGATTTAATTTGAGGTAAAAGATTATTACTGAAACTTGGCTCATGATAAAGACATAGGGTCACTTGCAAACTGTTGATTGACATATGAATTTAAAAATCTAAACCGAAGGTACATTAAATAAACCGGAAGTAGCTATTTTTGCAAATACATATATATCATGGACAATATCTGAACAACTTAATTGCAAACAGACATGAACTTTATTTTTGGAATCCGTGTCATTAAAGCTATCTTGTGAGACCGGAAATGATTTTTAAACTGGAAATAGAAATAGAAGTATCACCTTTATTACAGGCATAACTATAGAGAAACAGGTTTTGAATAAATCAATACGAAGAGACCTATGCTTGGACGCCAATAGTAACTTTGAGTTAACCGAAAATAGTTTCTCTTCAATAAATTAGAACATTGATGTGGAAAGACCTTCAATTGGTATTTATTTATTATTTTCATTCGTTTGTTCATATAACAAACATTTACGCGATATCTTACGAAATTGGAATCTGATTAGAAGTAAGCATTAATTACAGGTGTGTGTTGTTTGAAACTCCAATTAATCTTAGTGTTGTTTTCTTCCTTTAACTGTTGAAAAAGTATGGCTGGCCTTTGTCTTTCTTTATCGGTATATTTTTTTTAGTAATTGATACATGCTAGCCAAATATATAACTACATTATGTACATTTAATCATATTGTTTCCCTCAATCTTGTAGATACAGATAATCTTGTAAGTATGACATCTCATTTAATGGAATCATAGTGATAATATAACTTTCAACTCATCTAAAAATCCTTGATTAAATATAATAACTTAAAAAAAACAATATGAGGAAAAGTGGCAATATAAGGGTTTGGTTTAAGTACACGAGCTTTTATAATATATGTTGATTATCATATTCTTTCTATCTTTTTTGTAATGGGCCTTTTTTTCGTCATGTGGTCGTTATTCCGATATCAAAGTTTTAAAAAAATTATAGGACTAAATTTTTTAGAAGTATTTCCAAGGATTTCATTTATAATCATGATTTTCGTAAATGAAAGCAAATGCTTGTAATTGTTAAGAAATTAATCAAATAACAAATTACAAACCTTATCTTGATTTATATTTACTCATGTTTGTTCTTGCATTTATTTATTCTGTATTACCGTCATGTAATGTAGTCATTGAAGTGGTAAACCCGCCCTTTTTTTTTTCTTAATATGTCCTGTACCAAGTTAGGAATGTGGGATTTGTTATTTAATAGCTCGTTTGTATGTATGTAGCGTTGTCGTTTGTTTTTTGTTGAACTTCAGTGTTCTGTTGTTTCGTTGTTTTCTTCTAACAGATTTTATTATTAATTTTCTGGTGGCAATTTTCAAATGGGTGCCCAGAGAAGCCAGTCTGATTTTGTCTATAGCTTTGAATGTTTACAATGGCCTTAACTTATACTCTACATATTGGTGCTTTTTCCACTATCTGAACTATTGTTTCACAAATCGACTGGACTATAGAGATTATTTATCCGTAAGCAGATATGTTTATCAACCCTGACTGATTTATGACATACATTTGTATCTTCTATTCAGGGTTGTCTGAATGATGGTATATCGTAGATTATATGCGGACGACTTCATATGATTAAAAACGTGTTCAATAGTGTTTGCATTCGTCTCGTTCATTGCTTTCTTTTAAAAAAAATACAAAGATCGAGGCCATATTCTAAATTTTGACTTTTTTTGTGATCTCATCTGTCACTTTTATAGATACATTTAATTGAACTAGTTTAAACTGATTGCCTTATTATGATTTAGATATGATACATTTGGTCGGAAACCATTTAATGACATCTTATAGGAGTTATTATCCCTAAAAGATTTAATGTCTGTGAACATGTATCTTGTCAGCAGTACAGGCAAACTATTTACTTTCTTTTATGTATTTTTGTTGTATGCTTATTAGAAAAGTATTATGTTTTGTTAAACTATTGCTAGGTCTTTAAATCACCTAAACCGGACTACCAGTATTCACCTTATTTTTATAATTTGGTAGAAACAAAATTAAATCGTCATAACGTTAGACATTTTAGATATCGTGTTAATTTTGCATTGTGCAACCGACCTTATTTTTCTTTTTTTCTGTTATATAGTTCTTACAAATCTAACTGATATTATAATAAAAAGATAGACACAAAACTTCGGGTGCCAGACGCGAGCAGGATCTGCTGACCCTTCCGGAGCGCCTGAGATCACCCCAGGGTTTGGCGGGGTTCGTGCTGCAAAGTTTTTAGTTTTCTATTTTGTATCTTGTGTACTATTGTTTGTCTGTTTGTCTTTTTTATTGTTTAGCCATGGCGATGTTACTTTATTTTCGATCTATGAGTGTACCTGTTCCTTTGATATCTTTCACCCCTTTTTTAAACATGTATTACACATTTCGAATATAGGAACTGTAAAAATGATAATTTGTCTCAAGTGATGATAGTACTTTTGCATAGTCTAATAAATACCACAACCTGTAGTTAACTTAATATTTTGTTTATGTATGTATTATGCTTACAGAGAAAAAGAAATGAAACCCCAATTAACGATTTTGACCAGTTGAAAGTAGGAATGCAATTATGTTTTCCTAGATCAGCATACAACCACCATGGTATTGTGACTAGTGTGTGTAATAAAACCAACACATATGAAACCATCCACATGACAGATGATAAGGATTCAATTATGGACAAACAAATAACTGTGATAGCGGAACCTCGAAAAGAGATAAAACGTATCGAAGACGATGAACTGCTCTTCTATGATTATGGCGAGCATTCAATTGACAGAATAATCAGAAAAGTACATAAAATACCCGATGTCAATGAATCAGAAAGTCTTGTTTCGAAAAGAGCACAACTTCTCTTCGATGCCTTTCAAATATTGAAGCAAGATGCAAATAACCAACTGCTTTCTTTTAACTGTGAGCACTTTGCAAATTACTGTGCTACAGGATTAGCTTTTTGCAACCAAAAAGATGAATTTGCAATGACAGATACGCTTGTGACAGCTATTCTGGACCAAAAGTAGGTGTTATTTGTTTTTCCCCCCTTAATGACATGATAACATAAGTATCGATGTGCTGCAATATTTAATTATTTTTACAATCAATACTTGGGGCTTTACATATACAAAATATGTATATTGTCGGGAAAACTTTATATAAACCAAGTAAAATCCAGTTGCACGATTTCGACTAATCTCTTTATATCTATATTTGTTTATATACCTGATAAAGTCATTTACGAGGTCAACTCAATAGTTATTTAGATTGCGTCTAGACTAAAGTACACAGGAAATGAATATACAAGTTATCGATCATATGCCCTGTAAATTGTTTATTTTAGACTTTTGATAATCAAGATAAATGTTTTTACATTGTTATCAATCAAATATGAGAATTTGAGTTAAATCAGTGAAAATGAATTTGACAGCTAGTGCCCCTTTAATTAAGAAATACATTAGATCACAGTATGACTTTTCAAAAGAACACTTAATGTTTTTATTTAATGTCACATATCTAATCAACGTCTTGTGAAACCATAAGCATGTAGCGTAAGACAAGAGAAGCGAACAAAAATATATTCATGACAAAAAAAAACGATCCACAGAAAGGTGAAAAGATCTCTATTTCCAATTTATGATTATCAATGATGACAATAAAGTTTTGACATAGTAAGCCTTTTACTGTTGTTTACTATAAATTATCAATGATAGGAAAATAACATGATTGTTGAGATATTGTAAAAAGAGATACATTTAAAGTTTATAAATTACTGTATGATTTTTACTGTTTTACCAGATGTTTTTTTTATATAAGCATGATCAAATTAACTTTTCTTTGAAATATAATACTTCGGAACGATGTATGACTGTCAATAAATAAGGTCACAATCGTTCAAGACCAAAAAACAAAGGTGTGAACAATTAAAGAAATTATGTCATTGTTTTAGGCTCACGATTTATTGTGAAGAAAGATTAGGAATGAAGAGACCAAGTATGTATCAATATAATTCTCAGTTTAAAATGCATAAATGTATTTGTCAGATGACTAAGAGAAATGCGTTTATGAGTAATGGGGAAAATCGCTGTACCTTGGAAGGCGAACGTTATTATCTAATGAATAAAATCCTAAATGATATAATTTTGCATGTCAGTATTTTCTGTCTTTTACGCTTGTATAATTAATTCTTTGTTCCATATTCAACCAAACACTAGATGCCGGGTTCTAAACGGAAACTTTTTAAGTAAGGCACACAAAAGAAAACATTTGGAATTTCGATAGCTTTCATGCGAATGAAACTTATATATACACATCAAAATTGAAGGAATAGGGATGAACGAAAGCTTGTTGCACCTCAGGTAGTGTATATTTTACGCATATGTATTTTTTTATATTTTATGTGTTTACGCACCTCCAAATGACTCGTTTCCAAATAGATTGGAAGTATGGTAATGTTTCCTGATTAAATAGATGTTTTGTAATATGGAAACTGGTTTCATTGCACACTACACTACAGAAGTCAAAAAGTCTGAAAAGACCAATCTGAATTTGCATAAAGTTTTATTCGACATTATTTGTTTGTCTGAACTATTTAAAAAAAAACTCCTAACATAGTATGAATTTGTCTAATAAGTTTGTTGATTTTTCTTGACAAGAGTCTTGACAGTATCAACATTGTCTAAACATTCAACGACCCTTTCTGTATTATCAGATTAGAGTCTTGATTAGTCTCGACCAATTCTTGATTGTCTTAAATTTGTCTTGATCAGTCTGGACATATTCTTGACATTCTTAATAATGTTGGAATATGTCTTGCCACATTTTAGACTGTCATAAAGCTGTCTGAATATATCTCGACACATTCTTGACTGTCTTAAAATGTCTTGCCACTATCTCAACAGTATAAATTTCTCCTGAATTGTGTATAGACACATTCTGCACTGTTTCAATACTTTTTTTTGCTGTTATATCTTCCTTTTGTATTATTGCTAAACTAAACTTAGAAGAATCCAGGATGTGTATAGTAAGATACCCTTTGGGTGCACTGAGTGGGAGAACCCGAATGACCCCTATGTATTTTAATTTTAATTTGATTTTTAATAAACGTTAATTAAATTTTATTCACTTGAAGTATATATGTATGTCGAAGATACGGACAAACATCATTTGACAGTTTTGTCCGTCGGAAAACTGCCAGAAAAATTTGCTTTACTAAAAAGAAAATGAGTGTCAACCTTATGCAGTTTTAAAATGTGACCGCGTGTTCCTCTTGGGCGTGTGTGGCGCTAAAAAAGGGGCCTTGATTTTTGTTTGTTTGGGACAAAGAATTTGTTCCCATCTTGATTCAAAAACTTTTTTTTTTTTTATTCTATTGTTATACTTCCCTCCTGATTTTTTTCTCAAGAAATCATAGAACAAAAAACAATTTAGATCTTTATTATACATGTCTGTTTGAGATCCAGTTCATAAGACCAATGATTTTCTATTCAATCATAAAATGGACCCTTTATTAAAACAGTTTTTTATTATTCCCTGAGTAGATAATAATTTTCTTTTTGTCTTTTGGAAATTATCCATTTTTTTATATCAAATTATTTCACTCCATAATTTTGATGAAGATATTCCATTTTAGTTCTATAAATTTTTGTTAAAATGAAGATTTTTATTCTGATCTAACGAGAAACTTTTTGAATTGTAGTTGCATCGCTGACCAGTGTCCATTACATAAGACTGATTGTAAACAAGTTTGGTTTTTTTTCTTTTCTTTTTCGAACACTTTTTTTTTCACATTGATACATGTAATTGAAACATGCTAGCAATTGGTCTTTCACCATATCCAACTTTCTCGGTCATCACGTGACTTTTACACTCAAGTTGTATATCATTAATGGCCGATTGGTTATCAATGTAAGTAAACGGGGTACATATATTAAACGGTGATAACTTGTTTGTTATGTTGTGTATTTTTCCTCCCAACCCCGCGTTTTAAAGTAGACAAATTTTTACAATTAAAAATGTTTTAAGTTTCAGTTCAGATTTATGATTTCGTGCTCCGACATAAGTTTGAAAATCGAGGTGACATAACCACACAGCCTCCGTTGACTTCTGCGTTAACAATCGTTAAAATAGCAATGGGACCCTTTTGTATAATCAATATTCTAATCTTTTTTATTGTTACTTATATCCTCCCAACTCATAAAAAGATCGACAACATATTCATATAAAGGAAATCGAAAATTTTATCAGTTTAGATATCAAACTTTTTGCTTCAAAATTTGATTGCAAAGTTCATATTTTGGCATTCGTTAGCAATATTTTCAAAATGGCGGCCACTGTTGGAAGGTTAAAACGACACGACATGCCGGTATTCCTTAAGTTATAAATCAAAAAGTATTATTTTAAATATTTATCGCAGTGTGTCTTTTTGTTTTTAAGAAATTTCTTTTCTCACATGTTCTCTAATATATTTATTAGAAACAGTCTTTCACACTAAAAATAAAGATTTATATAGCATGAATCATGCTGTTTACATTGATAGCTTGGGACGACATGTGAATATTAATTTTTTAAGATTTGTACGTATGATGAAAATCGAAAAAGTGTTAGATGCATGTCTTTTCAATGATTGTCTTACCTTAAAGCAGCATAGAATTAAACATTGTTACTCTCTGTTAAAGTGGATACATGCGATTGGTTTTGATAACTATGAAGTTACATAAAACAAATGGCGATCAAATAATTTTCAAATGTATACGATATTTGACACTTGTTTTGCCATGCAAAAAATTCAATATGATGTAACTGTTTATATTACAATTAAAAATGACACGTTATTGTAACTTGTAGGATAATCAAGGATATAGCTATATTGTGGAGATACTAATTAAGTCACCAACGTGATCAAAGAAAACAAACATGGCAACGTGGCCTAATCACGATGTTTGGACAAGACCTATATATATATTAGTATTATGTGTACGATTTATTATGAAATCATTTCATGATAATATTTCATATTAACAAAAGAAAACCTCGAATGGATGGTAACAGAGATGAACTATCTATATATATTTTCAATCATCACACTAATAACCAGTACATTTATCATAATCATAATTAAACCAGTCACATGCAGAGTTATCGGACGTAATCATGACTGGAATAGTTGCATATTCATAGGAGACAAATACACATAACAAACAATGCAATCTGTACAATATTTTTGTCTTAATATAGGTGATGTATTATTAAAGGAACTGCAAAACAGCATTCGAGGGGAAAATAATATATATTCAGGTGAATTCCAGAAAATTATTGATTAAAATGGAAAACGGTTATTTATTAAGAGTTTTTCTATTCAATCTTGTGCAGCAATTTTGCACAAAATACGAAACCCTTAGCAATTGATATCAAAAAAACATATTTGTACTAAATTACATGTTTGTCTACCTAAAAAGAACAAAAAAATACCACTGCTCTACAAAACCATTTAAGAAAATAGCGCATGTAAAAGAGAAAAAAACATAAATACTTCAAAATTATTTTTAATGGATTATCAACTCGTTTTTCGTTTTGACGGATTACCAACGTTATGGTTTCAACTTTCCATTATGAAAAATAATCTTAAACGCTTTTTTTGGTTTAAATGTATACTAATTAGATATAGGAAGATGTGGTGTGAGTGCCAATGAGACAACTCTCCATCCAAATAACAATTTAAAAAAAAGAGTAAACCATTATAGGTCAATATACGTACGGCCTTCAACGCGGAGCCTTGGCTCACACCGAACAACAAGCTATGAAGGGCCCCAAAATTACTAGTGTTAAACCATTCAAACGGGAAAACCAACACTACAGCAAATTCAAATAACATTTTCTGAAGGAGAGCGACGAGTTTTTGTACTGTAGTATAAATTCATCATTTGAAATAAACTGTTGGAGATTACCTAGCGTCAATTTAATACTAACTTTGTATTTAATGAATTGTTGCCTTCGAAAATACGAAGTCTTCATTGCTAACACTAGGTCGATATTCGAACAAACAGTTTATTGTACCATACACCTGGAAATGTCATGGTGGGTTACACATTATGCAGATAATGATAATAAAACATAATTCCGCAATATAAATTGAACATGTTGAAAGAAGACTAAATTTCACAAAAATCAATTATAAAACCATCAATACAATTACTAGAAGAAAGATATGCTGAAAATAATAATTTGACCGCTCACGATGATTTCTTTTACAATTTTGTGGAAATGAATTGCAGTATTTACGATGATAGGTGTATATACGTTTTCATTTAACTTTTCTTTATCAATTATCATATTGTAGAACAAGAGAATCTTGAAAATCTTCATCAACGTAGCAAGGCATTGGTAAGCAACTTATGTAGGAGTAAGGGACGACATCAAAAGTTCAATATAGGATAAACTAAACTTAATTCAGTTAGATTATTCACTGACCCCCTCCCTTACTTTTTACTTAAGTTGGGAAAAATTGATTGACCAATATTGATATATGAAAAATCGATGTCAAATAAATAAAATAGCAGCACCCTCCATCCACCCCAACCTATATGAATTAAGTTTTTTTTATCCTACATTGATCTTTTGATGTCGTACAAAATAACAACATTGTTTTCCCCTTTAAGTCTTTCTTATTTTTTTTCAAAAATTGTGTACGCTTTATTTTTGCTTTCAAATACTTGGCATGAGTAAGGTTTTATCCTTTCTAGTAGTGCGAACAAAATTTCACGTACAATTTCATTGCAAATACGATAATATCAGTCACTGGAGGTTAACCAATCAAATGTTCTTTGTGTGACCTGTTTACACACTTTAGTAACCAAGTCATCAAATTTCCAAATTATTCCTTAGAAACACACAAAAAAAGTTTTGTTTGTTTATCGCTACAATACAGGAACACTATGCAAGATAAATTTGATGATGCAATACTTGGTATAACTCTTACAAAATAGGCTTTATCTTTTTAAGCTCGTATGCCGAAATTCTTAAGCATGTTAAAGAGAATAGTAGACAATCTTATTTATTCATATTTTAAATCGTACGTTAGCCTATGTGTGTTCGTTTTCGAGTAACATGATCATTAAGATGTTGTGCTCTCGTCGTACCATTTCGTTTTAGTCTATTTCCAAAATACACCGAGAGTTGTCAGAACCTATCAAAATTAACGAAAGACTGACCGTAGGGATGTCTTAGTTGTCACTTTGATCTAAACATCAACGTAAAAGTATAAGGAAAAAACTCGCAATTCTTGCGATTGAAAATGACACACCTATCCACTTGAGTAAAAATAAGTTGAGATAAACATGTCTTCTAATGTCTTCGAATGGTCTTGAACAATTAGCAAAATCATAAATCATACTTTATTTGACCTTGTAAAGTGTTGTGACATTGTTATGGAAAAACACGTGGATTCCTGATTGTTGCATATAATTGAGAAAATTCACAAGATAGGATTTTGAAATGCCTCATCGTTGTTTAAAGCAAATCAAAAGAAACCATTCATGATGGATTATTATTCCAGGATAAAAGGGAAGTCCGTGTATGCCGATTGTCAGAAAAAGAGCAATTTGAAGAAGGAATGGAAATAATCGTCAACAGAGGATCATCTAGGTTTCATGCCATCGTGACTAGTGTTTGTCTTGGCAGAAACTCTTTCCAGTTCGTATATCTTGCTGATGCGAAGGGAGAAGCTGTTTGTCAAAAAATTATGATGCACTTTGGAGACAATGTTAGCTATTACGATACTATACAAAACTCATCTGATGAAACATTTCTTGTTAGTAGAAAAGTAACAAAACTTCGTGCAGACATTTTGTTTAAGAGTTTATATGCTATAAATGATTTAAAATATGATGAAAAACAGTTCAACTGTGAGAATTTTGCAAATTACTGCGTAGCAGGATTAGCATACCGGAAACCTGAAAATGATGAGCAAACACATAACAAATTGGCACAAAATATACTAGACAAAACGTAAGTATTTAGAATTTATTTTCGTTGTAATGTTGATTGATTTAGTGTTGGTTTCTTAAAGGGCCACTAGCTACGAGATATATAAAAATTATAAAGAATGTTTTTTTTTTCATTCAATCATTTATGAAGGGAAATAGTGAAATAATTATTCGCTTTTAGCAGCCAGTATGTCAAAATAAACTTTTTAAAAAAAATTGATAATGAATTATTCACTTACAAGTGAATTATTCGACTTCATTAAATCCATATTCTTGTAAACTTCAATTTAACTTCTTAGCTAGAGATGAATAACGCGTGCATTGTCCGTGTAAAGTTATTTTAAGGAAAAGAATGTCAACATTTAAGTGAAATAAAAGTTAATCATTTGACTGATTGATTCGATCCGCATAATAATATCTGTACAAGACATGAACTAAAAACAAAGTTACGATGCAAAAACACGATAATCTTGACGATTAATTTGAGGGGAACTTTAACATCAATTTTCGGATTGCTTGATGTTAAATGTCAATTAGAAACATACACATTCCTCTTCCGGAAAAACAATTAGTAGCTGAATGAATAGATCCCTACTTTACATGTAAATGTGTAACTGTGCGTTAACGTGTAACACGTAGTTATGATTAACATGAATTTCGGCGGACCAAAGTTTTCTTTTTCTTTTATTCTAACATGATGTTCTCCGAACGCTAAGAGTACACAGTCGTGGTAAAATTTGAATATATTGTTTGGGCTGTTTTGATCGTACTCGAATAGAATATAATTATTTTACGGGAAAATACACGCTTGTGAAACCAAAAATCACCACAACAAGGAAACGTAAACAATCAATTTCAAAATATGCTTTTTTAAACATATAAGACATATACTGGTAAGTAAATTTATCATTTAAATTCATCAAACTTTGTTAACACGGTACCTGTACATAGTTTAAGCATGTCATTAATTAAGATTGCTCCGTTCTTTTACGTCAAATTTATAGGGCGTTTATCTATGGGAACGAAAAATATATGCCTTTACCTAGAGCGCTTCGATCCAAAAAAATGCCGTATTTGACCTCTTAAAATAGAAATAATTCATGGGGACTTGAATTATTTCTTAAATAGAATGCTCAAAGCGAAGATCAATTATATTTTTACTCACGCTTCTGGTTTATAAAAGGGAGAGTCAGAGTGACT
Source organism: Mytilus galloprovincialis (assembly GCF_965363235.1). NCBI lineage: Eukaryota > Metazoa > Mollusca > Bivalvia > Mytilida > Mytilidae > Mytilus > Mytilus galloprovincialis. The sequence continues at coordinate 22,127,155 of NC_134846.1, forward strand.
TTCGAAAGTTTGTACAAAAATCAAAACATGATCTTCTTAAAAAAACACAGTAGTGAGGGGCATTTTACAACGTCTTCATGTGTAAACAATATCCGACAATTAGCTTGTATATCTTTAATTTTCAAATGTGCATATGTCATCATGCATATGGCTACACGGTTCCTTTAATGCGTTAATACTAAAAGGTATCCTTACTAAAGACAGTTGTGTATGGTCGTGATAAGTAGTCTACCATTTTGAGTCGCATCAATCGCATCGGTAGCAAATAAAGATCATATATCATAAACGTTTCAGAAACAATATTGATTAAGATAAAATAAAATGCATGAGTTCAGGCACTAAACAGATGATACATTTTGAATATCTTGAACAATAGTGATTACGTCACAAATCACAGTGTAATTAACTGGCTGTTTCTGTATTGATCCTGTTATAGATTCGAGATAAGCTGTATTGTACCCGAGAATCTTAGAGTAGAGGGCCAATCCAGCTGATCGAGAATCTATAACAGGGCCAATCTATAAACATCCAGTTCATTACACTTTTATCAAACGATTTAAAACATTTCAAGTCACCAAGAAACTTACCTTGAACTGTTCAGCATGTTGAAGAAGATACAGAAACTCATATATTAACTTCAACTTGTCTTTTTGCTTTCACGATGAACTTTTTGTCAACATTGTCTGATATGATCTCTATTGCTATTACAAGCCATTTCATCTAGCAAAAAAAAAGTAGCTGGGAAGAATAATTCAGCTGTTTAACTATTCTTGAAGTAGAATTGTCTGCGTTCTGAAGATTAATCAACGGAAATAAAACAGTGATCGTCTGCTTTCAAGAAATATTTTACTTTTCTTCAATAGTGTAAAGTACAAAAATTGAAACCGGAAGTGAAAGTCTCTTATTACCTGTCAGAAAAACAATATTTACGCCTTCTTTATATCGACAGGACAACGTCACCAGTATTGCACATGTAGATTTGTCATATCATTTAATAATATATTCATGATATAGTCATTGATAGTATAACCCGCTAAAATGACTTTCGAAAAAAAAGTAGTTCTAATTCTTGGCTAGCTTAAGTAAATCAGTAAACTGCCCATATATTTGCTTGTTTAACTACTTCGTAACAATACACAATCTTCTTACTAAACTCTAGCAACAGTATGATGATTAACAGGCATTGCTTTATATTCCAAACACCATTTAAATGATTCTTATATAAATGTTTCCTTAGCCACCTTTGGTAATCTTTTTTTTAAAAGGTGAAAAGTTTTTCACTTCGTGTTTGATTTTGCCTTGCATTTATGTTTTATTCAAATATCCCTGTGGACTCTTGTGTAGACGAAATAGCGTCTGGCGTGCAAGTGTAAAAGCGTGGTATCTTTAATGAGCTCTTTCAACTACCTGGTCGATGCGTTTGATTGTTGAGATTTCGTCACCCAGGATATATCAAGACTAGTGTTGGGATTTTGTATTGACATGTTATATCATTGATATTCTTCATTTTTAGTCAAATTACTGTTTATAAAAATGTTGAATCATTTTATGCCTCAGGTATAGAAGCCGTATTTGGCACTTTTTATGTAATAAACATGATAACGCTATTTGAATTTAGCCTTCCTAATTGTTTTAATCAAGCTTTACTATTGATTCTTGAGTAGACCAAACGCTCGTCTTGAATGCACACTTTTAAGAACAAAATATATAGGATATCCATTCATGACACAAAATCAAAATACATAGCAAATCGAACATGGTATAAGCACTTTCCTGAATAAGATTTTACACGAACAACTCTTAACACAACATTTTGACCAAAGTGACGATTTTGCATTCACTTGTTAGTGTTTGTGCCGATGCAGTAAACAATATATGTACACTAGTTTTGATACATGGACGAGCGTTTTGTCTACAAAAAAGCCCCCATCAGTAATTCCTAAACCAAACTAGTCGCTCACATTGGTCTATGTGCATATTAAACAATGGACAAAGATAAATTCATGACAAATTGTGATTTGGTGATGGTGATATGTTTGTAGATCTTACTTTAATGAACATTGTTGTTGCTACAATTATCTCTATCTATAATTATGAACTTTGCCCAGTAATTACACATGTTACAGTGGAAAATATTTTCTAAAAATTTACAAAAATTTACAAAAGTTTATGAAAATTGTTTAAAATTTACTATAAAGGACAATAGACTCCTTAATGGGTCATTTGAAAATTTTGGTCATGTCTGACTTAATTGTAGATCTTTCTTTGCTGAACATTATTGCTGCTTACAGTTTTTTTCTATCTATAATAATATTCAAGATAATAACCAAAAACTGCAAAATTTCCTTAAAATTACTTATTTGGTGGCAGCAACCTAACAACAGGTTGTCTGATTTGTCTGAAAATTTCAGGGCAGATAGATCTTAACCTAGTAGACAATTTTACCTCTTGTCGTATTTGCTTTAAATACTTTGGTTTCAAGTTATAAGCCAAAATCTACATTTTACCCCTATGTTCTATTTTTAACCACGGCGGCCATTTTGGTTGGTTGGCCGGGTCACGCCACACATATTTTAAACAATATATCCAAATGATGATTGTGGCCAAGTTTGGTTAAATTTTGCCCAGTAGTTTCAGAGGAGAAGATTTTTGTAAAAGTTAAGGACGACGGACGACGGACGCAAAGTGACGAGAAAAGCTCACTTGGCCCTTCCGGCCAGGTGAGCTAAAAATAGAAATTAGTTGAACAGCAGGAAACCTAATTTCGGTTATTTTATAATCATAATTGTTTTCCTGAATCTGACGTTTAAGATTTTAATGGCCGTTATCGATGTATAAAATTTATAAATGGTGTGTAATGTAGGCAGAGATTTCTTAAATAACAATTATTTCTAACGTTTACCAAATTATTTTAGCCTTTTTAATAGATGCGAAGTTTGGATGTTTAAATGTACTGCTCAATTGTTATTAAAAGTTAGTTTTCACATTCCTAAACGAAAATGCAGTTTATAGATCTTATTTACCAAATCCAGCATGTAAATTCATTTATTGTTTGAATTTATCACTATTTAAGGTCATTTCAAACTTCAACAATAAACAAAACTAACAAAACTTCATTGTAAATTCAAAAAGGGGAAGTTTATAAAAACCTGACTTAATCAAACGCCAGACTTTGTCAACCAACGGAATCAAATACATGAAATACAATGGGGAAAAAACGCCGTATGAATGACTTGGTACAGGTAATTTCAGAAGAAATTGGGGACTAAAACCTGGTTATCAACTTGTGAAACCTCACACTTGTATAAAATAAAATGGAAATTGGGAACGTGTCAAAGAGAGAACTCAACCAAAGAGTAAAAAACAGCCGAAGGTCACCAGTGGACATGCAACAGAGATAGAAAATGCCGCACCCGGAGTCGGATTTCAGCTGACTCCTAAATCATAATGTGTACTAGTTCAGTAAACATAGACAAAACTCCTAAACATACCAATAAACTAAAATTAAAATAAATTAAAAAACAAGACTAACAAAAACCAGACGCTCCTGACTCAAGACAGGCGCAAAACTGCGATGTGTTAAACATGTTTAGAGATATTTCATTTCTACACCTATGCCTGTAGTTAATGTAGATTAAGCAAACACATTTAAACTCAGTTAAAAAGAAGTAAACTTTTTAGGTCCGATATCAGAATAGGTAACAAAAGAAAAAGAAGTCCTTAATCAAATGGCAAAATCAAAAGCTCAAACACATCGAACGTATGGATAACAACTATCATATTCCTGACTTAGTTTAGGCATTTGCTGATTTACATATTTAATGGTGCAAAATCTTACTGCTTACCCTAAGAAAGTGGCTAAACAGTACAACACACGATCAAACTGTTCAAATAAGCTGACATTGGCTTAATTCATCAGAAGCACTACAGTACTATGTAGAAGGATTACATTTACTGATTCAACCTTTATTAATTTTGTTAAATTGTCAATGTTATACATTGTATATATATCATATATAAGTACGTCTACACCAGTTACAACTCTTCGATAGATTTTATCCGTCTGATCACTAGTGATGGTGATACAAAGCTGAACACACATTATGTTTAAATAAATATATTAACTGTTATGTGGCCTACATACTGCAGTGTATCTGGGCTTAGTATGTGCCCTTTCGTATGCTGTAGAAGAGCGAGCCAAGTGTCTTAGCGATTGAATTACATCGCCTGCAAATCTTCATCGATTTCTCTTAACATTTTATTCAAGCACCACGTGTGTCATGGGTGTGGCTGATGTAACCGACATGCGAATTTAAAAGTACTTTTTAATTAGAAACAGAAATACTGAAATTTATTTTTCTTGTTTAATGTTGTTGGGCTACTGTGCCAGATTTATCACATACCTGGTACGTGTATTAACTCTGTACTACAGAAATACTGAATTTTATTTTTCTCGTTTCAGGTTGTTGGACTACTGTGCCAGATTTATTGACCCACCTGGTACGTATATTAGCTCTGTATTGCAATATCTTCACATTTTTATAGACAAATTTGATAATTATTTCATCGACTTGAAAATACAACTTAGCATTTTGTTTAAAAGACAATTAATAAAGGAATATTTAGACGGAATTAAGTTATAAACAAAAATTATATGTTTCAGCTCTAAAACATTTTGGGAAGTATTTTACTCCTTACCAGTACAATGTACAGACTTTTTTTCTATGTTCATATTTATAATGTCAAGCTGAGGTTAAGAACGTTTATTTATCTGTAGGATTGCGTTCTTTGTTTAGAAATAAAAAGGCAGTATCGTTCAATTACACAGCACCCTAAAAAATCAATCATCATTGCGGCTAATATTGAACTTTATATTTTAGATTGTTAGAGAGAGATGGCGGAAGAGCTGACAACAGCGTCACGGTCAACTTTCATAGAACTGTTATTTGATGTTGTTTATGTGTAGACTGGTGCAAATTGACCTGATTTATCTAGATTTATTGACTATGTTTCTGTATATACATAATTAGTACTATTTTTTCGGCAACAGGTGTTTAAATGAATATTGCAAATAAAAATAAAATTTGTTTCGACAGGGGGATCTTTGGATATATTGACAATGTTATATCCTACCAACAGTCGATAATATAGTATTAATGAATGGGGTTTTTTATAATGGCCCTGTTATATGTCCAAGGTCTGTAATAATGGTCGAGGAAGTCTGTAATGCCCCGAGGCAACGCCGAGGCCATTATTACTGACCGAGGACATATAACAGGGCCATTATAAAAACATCCATTTCTTAATACATTTATTAACCAACTAAACAAAAGTGTATGTGTTGCTGCCAACTTGATGTACCCTCTTACTCTTTTAATGACAGTTTAGTTTGAAAAAAAATATTTGTACCATGATAAAGCTTTTAAATATACCAAATGTCCAAGATATTAAGTTGAAAGAAGTTATGTGTTGAAAAACAGGATGACCATTGATCCCTGTATATGGTTCTTTAAAGTTGGTTGCTGGTTACTAAATAAAATAAAATACAAAAAGGTATTATACCATTACAACTTAATTTTATTAACTTTATCAAAAACCCTAACTGGGCTTAATACAGACAAACTGGGCATTAATACAGGGCCATTACAGAAAAAACAGGGCCATTACAGAAAAACAGGGTCATTACAGAAAAACAGGGCCATTACAGAAAAACATGGCCCTGTATTAATGCCCAGTTTGTCTGTATTAAGCCCAGTTCGGGTTTTTAATAAAGTTAATAAAATTAAGTTGTAAAGCGTATAATACCTTTTTGTATTTTGTTTAATTTAGTAACCCTCAATAAACATTAAAGGGTTCACTGTTCATCCTGTTTTTCAACACATAACTTCTTTCAACTTTATTTGGATATTTGGTATATTTAAAGCTTTATCATGGTGAAGTACAATTTATTTTTTCAAACTAAACTGTCATTTAAAGAGTAAGAGATTACATCAAGTTGGTAGCAACGCATATACTTTTGTTCAAATGGTTAATAAATGTTTTAAGAAATGGGTGTTTTTATAATGGCCCTGTTATATGTCCTCGGTCAGTAATAATGGCCTCGGATGTCTGTAATGGCCCTCGGCCTTGCCTCGGGCCATTACAGACTTTCTCGACCATTATTACAGACCTTGGACATATAACAGGGCCATTATAAAAACATCTATTCATTAATATTATAGTAATGTCAAACAAATAGTTGTGAACGTTAACATTGGCATGATTGGTATTAAAAAAAAATAGAACAATTTTTAAAAGATATTTTCACAACATTGAACCTATTATATAACCTATGTCTTACATATTTATGATCAAGGTTATTATTGTGTTTACATTTAATTGAATAGTTTATTTGCTTTGCTTAAATATGTATTAAACTTGGCTCAAATACATGAAATAACAATTTAAAAAGTATATACATGTATATGGAAAGGGTGGATGATCATTACTTCTGTTGCCATCTTTTTCTATTCTATATTTCTTCATCTATTGTCCTTTATTCTTTATATATTAGCACCTCCTACATGTCAATATTCTCTAAACACTTTACAGTTTCATTATTTTTATATATTTTCTTGCTGCCTCTATAAACCTCATCCGAACCCTTATAAAAGTTGTTGTTAGAAGATTTGACAGCGCTCCAAATTTCCACTTGTATGACTGTCATTTTCCTTCTGATGATTTTGCATCATGGAAAGTTAAGTACAAAGTATGTCTTTACTGTACTCCTGGCTTGTAACTTTTGTTACCTCTCTCGCTAGTTTTGTACATATTGTAAATATTTATTGTTGTATTTGTTATCTCTGTACCGATGTAATGCATTGGCTTTATGAGAATAAAGATATATAGAGGTAACACTCTTTCTGGCAGCAATTTATAGTATAAATAGATTCTATTGAAAAACCTGGCTAAGTATTGCACTAGTTGGCGAATAGAAACAATAAGAAAAGATTAGTAATTTCGTTAGCAATCTATACTGTTGGTGGAATTAAATACTAATAAAAACGATTTGAATTAATATAATTGTTTAAGATCTTTTGGCAAAAATGCAGATGAAAACTCTGATATATCAGGCTTTTACAAACCAACTTATTTGCGTTTCTTTGTTTTTATCCTCCATATCCGAGTTTGTGGTAAAAATGTTCATGTTTTGAAAGGAAATACATGACTCTTTTTTATACTTTTGTAAGATCCCTTTGTCATAAAGTATGTTTAAAATATTATCGAATTGTTTTTTTACCAATTCTTGAGTTATACATGTATTTGAGAAAAATCATTTTTGTCATAACTTCAACTTATTTCATTTTTGTTTAATATGTGCTAAATGCTTTTTTGTGCTATTTTGTTATGAATTTGTTTGTGTTTGTAGTGATTAGGTGTATAAATAAAGGCAACAGTAGTATATCACTGTTGAATGTTGAAATCGATTTAGAGAAAAACAAATCCGGGTTATAAACTAAAATAGAGGGAACCACATTAACTATAAGACAAGAACAACAAAACAACATGACACAAAAATGCAACAAAAACCGAACTACAATGATATATACGTAGCAAAAAAAAAAGCATTAGTTTGCATCTCTACCATCGGCGACAGTTTTTTCAGGAAAGATTACAAAAATTGGCAATAGTTGCTTCGATAAGAGAAGAAAATAAAACGCCGCGAAATGGGTTAGTCTGAGCTATAGGCAAAATAAAGAATCAGCAAAAATAAGTTGGTTTACAGTAGTTGTATACTAACATGTACTAGTACATGTACTACTTGAAGAAATAGTCCCGTCACGACTAAACACCGTATTTTTGTTTCATATATACGCCAAATTTAGCAACTACATTCTGAACTCAATTATTTCATCTTATTATAATCCTAAAATATCTTCCAGTATGAATCTATAATTTTAAGCGTGAGGATAAAACTAATTGTTAGTAGGCGCCGCTTAGCTCTCACCAAATACAGAATTTACTGGCCCCATATATATGTATATCGTATTAGGTAACTAGCACACTATGTTACTGAAATCTCCGTTTTGTCAGGTTTTATTATTTTTTGTTAATCTTTTGAAATCAGTTGGCTTGTATTGTTCATCATAAAAAGACACATTGTTCATGGAAATTTTAGTTCTTAATTTTCGTCTTGCATTTTAATAAGTGTTCCTAAAATTTTATGTACTTCATTAATGTTCTTTTCCTGTTTATAGCAATCTCTTCTTAATTTCTATGCGTCTGTAAGTTTTTTGAAAGCGATTGTTGTTTGCGATAAACATGTAGAAGAACATGCAGAAGAATCAATTATATACTTATAAGTATTCAATTATTTCACTGATTCTTCAAATTTCCCCATAAAGATGCCGATTCTATTTTTAATTTGAATTGTCGCCTTTAATTTCTGTATTGTTGTGTTATCATGCAGTTTTTATTTTTTTGTTATGCGTGTGATCTAGTTTTACCAAGTTTAAAATTTTTTAAAAATGATTCTTTGGGTATTGAATTTTGATATTGGGTGACACGATACCTGTGCTTTGAAACACATAGTACATATATAGTTGATTAGGTGTTTTATCGATAATTTGTATCCAGGGCTCATAAATGGTAATCTTGCACTGACACACCGCGTCATCATGGAATAACTATCACGAAATATTAGATTTTTACAGTTGCGTGAAATAAGTTCAATATTCAATATAATATTTTAAAATTTCACAAAAGGAGTGACGCTTTTTTATGGTTTCAATACGATACACGTTATAGAGGGTGTAAATCGCCACATTGACGCTCTGAAAACAGGATTATCTACCCGAAAAATTGAGTTGGTTTGCAATTGTCGGTACCAAGTCAGGCATATGACAGTTGCTTATACTATGGAACGCCGAATCTGTCTTATTGTGTAAATATTTAATGTGTTCTGTCGCTTTGTCTTCACGTGCTGTCGTTTCTTCTTTATGTTATGTGGAAATGTCTGTATTTCTTGACACGGCCTCTCTGTGTTGTGTCAAATAAGTTATTTGTTTGGTCAAACAGTAGTATGATTTGTCATTGCTAAAGTTTGTTGTGTTCAATATGCATTACATTATGCTGTAACTACTATATATTCTGTGAATACTTCGAAACTTGATCAACCACCTTTACATTCTCTCATATTTTATCTATGTTGTGTCTATTCTTCTTTTACATAAGTCAGTTAAAAATTGCATCCTGTCTCAAATGTGATTGTTATGCCGAATGTTCTAAAGGTTTTGTTTGATACACATTTGTTTTTTTGTAAACCTCATAATATTATAGTCTTTTGTCGTTATGCTGTGTTTATTCCATATGTATCTCAAGTGAAAAACACAACGAATCATGGTATAGTTCCTATGCGTTTTGCCGAACAATTGATACTCTCTGTGACCATTCATTACGTCATGCGCAAATGCCTTTTACATTATGTATACGTTGTGTGCAAACCTCATTTACCTTATGTATAAACATCGTTCCCCCTTTGTGCAAACATCGTTTACCCTATGTGCAAATCTCGTTTACCTTATGTACAAACGCCTATTGCGTTATGTGCAAATACCTATTAAGTTATGTATAACACTTACATCATCATGTGCAAACACTATTGCGTTTCGTGCAAATGCCGCTGACATTATGTTCAAACACCGATTACGCTATGTGCAAATGCCTATTACATTATGTCCGAATGCCTATTACATTATGTCAAAACATCTATAACGTTAGGTGCAAACACCTATTACGTTATGTCCAAACACCAATTACGTTATGTGCAAACACCTATTACGTTCTGGTAAATGCTTTTTTGACAATGATTAAAACAAAACGCATCAGTAATATTCACTTTGAAAATTCAGACAATTATAAGTTTTAGCTTTCTAAAAAGCTCTGAACTACTTCCCTGTATTATTTTTCAAGGTAATATCCATTGGATGCTGAATGTGAACTGAAGGTAATATGTGTGCATCGGGTTGTTGATTTAGTATTGGAAATGTAGTATTTTTGTATATTGATTGATATAAAAATGATATATAAATATTTAGTTTTTTGTTCTACTAAAAATGTGTGCGTCAACATCCATTCTTTTTATATTTTGTTCACTTTACTTGTTGAAAATTAAAATATCTACAAATATACAGACACAAATCGAGAGTTGTGTCTCTCTGAAGGTGTGCCTAGATTAACAAAAGTCATAAAATACATTTAATACATTTTTGAAAAAATTGTACAGGAACATGTTTTAGCAAACAAATCGTGCATATTCATGATATTGCAGATTAGCAATGCAAATCAAGACGTTTTAATGGTTGATATTTCAATTTTCAATTTCAGTGTGTAATATATGCATAATAAAACGACTATGAATTAATAACATTTGATCTGAAATGTAACACACTTTGTTAATTTTCCGTCATTTGATGGCTAAATATCCTCAGAAAAGAACAGTCTGTAATTATTTTTACCTCATTTTAGCCAATAGTTGTTGCTGAATATCAGCCACATCATGAAGCAACAAAACAGAATTTATATGTGACAAGTAATTATTTCAAGATGGCGTGTATATCGACTGAAACTAAAAGTTCTGCCTTGTTATTCGGACTTATTCGAAGCAAAAAAGATATGTAAAAAACAAAATGCAACCTCATTTCTTTACAGAAAATGTGAAAGGAAAATAAGTTGATATAAAAAAAGAAGACGTGGTATGATTGCAAATGAGACTCCACAAGAGATCAAAATGACACAGATATTAACCATTTTAGGTCACCGTACGGCCTTCAACAGTGAGCACAGCCCATACCGCATAATCAACAATTAAAGGCCCCGAAAGGATTATGTAAAACAAATCAAACGAGAGCGCTAATGTAATGTAATGTTCTCTTTCATCTGCACCAAGCGGGTCATTTCAAAGGTCGCCATATCTTGCATACAAAAAAATCATAACATAAGGTCTTGAAAGGCGCCGAATTACATATATGAATTATAGACTTTTGACAAAATCAACAAGTTATATATGCCTCTATTCAGATTATATTGACCGAGGACGAAGATATTTTCTCGTCATCTATTATCTTGTATTTTTTTTAATAAGAAGGAAGTTTTGGCAAAACTGAGTCCCGAGCCCCCTCTTAATCAAACTGCTTATAGAACCAACAAACGCAGCTCCTTCATTTTCAAAAATTCTGATTCCACTCCTGGTGATTGAATGAGAAATCATGTGAAAAAATAGGTCCATGTGTTTGTTTATCTGATGATAACTTAATGCACAACTTCTCAGTTCATTTTATATCGGATGAACGTGAGGGCATTCGTGTGTATTGTTGTCGCCTAAATTTCCATTACGTAATCTTCGTTTTGAGATTGTAACCGATCTATAAACATGATTATAATAAATACGCGGACATTATCGAGTAAAAAATTACATTCCTTATCACTTGTTCTTTATTTATTTCAAATGTATACTCTTTGGTCGGGTTGTTGTCTTTTTGACACATTCCCCATTTCCATTCTCAATTTTATCTTAAAACTTTTTTTTTTAAATGTCGTTAAACTCGTTAGAAACATAAATAGAGTAAAAAATCTTAATATTTATACACACGTACAGAAAAAGTGTGTTACAGCATGCGGAAGAATATCTCAAGAACGTTTACAATCTCCCGTGCAGAGTTATCTGCCTTTGCTCCCTCTCCCTGCGCAGGACATTGAATGTTTTGCTGGAAAATATGAATGCCCACTCAAATTTTAATCAATTAGAAAATCAATTTATTACAGAAGATTGTCCACCATGCACATGCAAAGCACTATAATTAATATAGTGCAATAGAATGATAAACAAAGGATGAAAATTTTATATATATGTAACTGTAATTTACAAATATTAAAATAATGTATAACAAAAAAAAAACCAGAGTTTACTGATTTGTATAACTTCTACGATGAGGTTGAATTTATCATCCACGCACAGAAACAAAATATATATCTGTACTTAAATGTCACTTTCAGGTAAAGAGATGTGATTTGTTTTTGTGAGACAAGTGCTTGTGACCGTCCACAAGAACTTGCGGTCATCCGATGTTCAATACTTCAGTACTTTGATTCATATCTTTTACATAAAGTTGTTCTCAAAAAATAATAAACATAACAAGGGTTTTATATTTTTTACAAATGTCTTATTTTCCTTATTTTATCTTGATTCATTTTGAGAACTCTAATCGTATTAATGACATACCGCACATTTAAAGATTTTTGAAAACTGAGAGTTAGCTGGCAATTGTTTCATGGTGCTTTGAACATGACGACCAAAACTATTAATAAACGCTGTATATTTCAAAAGACCTGGATGTTTCAAACCTTATTAACCAATATATACCTTACTTTACAAAATTTCCGCCCATCAAAAGGGCTACTTTAGTTGGTGTATGAAATTATTGTAAGGTGAACATGTCCGTTTGGCTGGTGAACGGATGAACAAGAGGGTTCCAAAATTCCAACAATACAAAACATGAGAAGTGAACTTTCTTAATTTATAATCAGTAACAGGAAAATTATAGAATAATTAAAGCCTTCCCTTTCGTGCTAAAGTCTGTCACAGTTTTCCTTTCGTTATATAGTAGATTTTTTAAAAGAATTTCGACTAAATATGTTACGTCGATTTCAAGGCGAACACGATTGCATCAATTCAAGATTATATCCGCACTTTGAGGATAATTTGGATTGAATCATATGAACTTCATGCCTCGCTACCTATTGAAAAAAACATATCGCTTTAACAGTAGCCGAGAAAAGGGGACCGATATATCTAAAAATGGCAATATTTAACGGAAACTGTCAAAACATATTTTAGAATGGTTACATTTAGACATAATTGAATATATTTGTATGAAATTCTATATTTTTTAAAATAAGATTTCTTAGAATAATGATGCGCAGCAAATCCCTTTTATGAACATTTGGCTTAATTGTGTATTTAGCTATATTTATCGAACCATTCGCGTCCATAACTAAACGCATCGATGCATACCGTTTTTACCGTATTTCCCGCAATAATATTTATTAAATTTATGGCTCTCCGTTCGGAAAATAAGTTAACTTTATGTTTCTAATTTATACGAGGCTATTCGTTAAAATATTGAACAAAAAGATAAATTCATATCAACAACTGTGGAATAATAAAATTGAGAAAGGAAATGGTGAACATGTCAAAGCGACAACCACCCGACCATAGAGCAAACAACAGCCGAAGGCAACCAATGGGTCTTCAATGTAGCGAGAATTCCCGCACCCGTAGGTGTCCTTCAGCTGGCCCCTAAAATATGCATAATAGTACAGTGATAATGGACGTCATACTAAACTCCGAATTATACACAAGAAACTAAAATCTAAAATCATACAAGACTAACAAAGGCCAGAGGCTCCTGACTTGGGACAGGCGCAAAATTGCGGCGGGGTTAAACATGTTTATGAGATCTCAACCCTCCCCCTATACCTCTAGCCAATGTAGAAAAGTAAAAGAATAATAATACGCACATTAAAATTCAGTTCAAGAGAAGTCCGAGTCTGATGTCAAAAGATGTAACAAAAGAAAATAAATAAAATGACAATAATACATAAATAACAACAGACTACTAGCAGTTAACTGACATGCCAGCTCCAGACCTCAATTAAACTGATTGAAAGATTATGTCTTCATCATATGAATATCAGGTACAATCCCTCCCCATGTATTAATTATGAATGTACTTTGTTGGTAAGCGTGAAATTTATTTGTACGAGCTTTAGAAACAGGACGAAAAGCGAGGCTTGCCGAATTTTCTCCTGTTTCGCAGCGAGAACTAATACATTTTATATTTCTGACAATGTATATGTAATGTTTACAATTTACACCTGATATTTGGGCATATTAAGTTGTTTAAATATTAACCATTGTCTAGAAGATATTTACAATTATTGAAACGCGGACTTGAAGAAAACCCCAAAAGGAACTATTACGCAGAAAGAAATATCCATATAACCGATTGATCAACATGGAAGCGGGTAACAGGAAAATTTATTTGTACAAGTACAAACAAAGCAAAAGAAAATGTTGTTTACCTGTTATTTGTATACAATAACTAGCTAATTGCAGGATAAAAGAGAATTACTTAACTGTAGCCATTGTTTTTTAAACTGGTGAAAAAATTAAATGGGGTAAAAAAGTAAATAGATTAGCTGACTATACGGTATAAGTTTTTTGGTAAAGGCCATAAGGGGATATATTGTTATTTATTTCTTTGTCGTTTGGTCTCTCGTGGAGAATTGTCTCATTGGCATTCATACCACATCTTTTTTATAGATAGTCATTTTTTTCTGAAATTCAAAGGGAAAATTATGTTATGATGACCATTTTATAGCAACGAAAGTATTTCTTCATTCTTATAGACAACACATGACACGGTATGAACATCACTTTAAAAACATCATAGAAGAAATACCAACTTACTAGAATATGTATTGTTTTGTATCGTTCCTGATGACACGGTTTGAAAAGTTACCGAACCAAATACTGATAAATTAAAGTCATTATCTGAAGTTTTAATTTGCGGAATTGAATTTGGAGTATGGTCAGTTAAGGTGAAACAAGGCTTATAACCCTTTCGTTCGGAAGACATATATGTATGCGTCATGTTTGTGGATAACAGGATATTTGTTTTTGTTACACCTGTCTACCTGTCTGATCCCAAATCGGGTCAAATTTACCAACATCCCTGTTAGTTTTTAAATCAATTGTCAGATAAGAGGGGCGGGTCATCTGACCATCCCTTATCCGGACAACCACCCGTCTCAATACCCCTTGTCAGAGAAGGAGAAAATAATAAGTCTTAGGAAGGTTATTCAGAATAATATTCACAACTGTTAAAGGAAATGAACAAAAATAAAATCTTGAACATTTTGTAGAATTCCTTAGCTGCTACGTGAATCGTGGGAGACATCATTACATTTGTAGCATTAATCTAGTACACGTTTTTCGCTACATGAAAACCCTACTGGGAGGGTCTTAACAAATCATCCAGGTCTCTTGTAAAAAGTTGTCACATTGGCATTCGTACCACATCTTCCTTTTTTTTTGTATTGTTCCTTTCCGCTGCACCTCTTGGAAACTAGAGTCGTGTCTGTTTATATGTTAAAATTTTCAACAAGTAAAGTGAACAAATATTCAAAGCATGGATACATAACTCACACACTCTTAAAGTAGAGCAAAATAATTCCCCATGAAACTAGATACATATATAGCATTTTTACACCAATCAATATAAATATAAAAATCCAGTTTGTTAAAAAGATGAAACTTTTAATTTTCTTCATTTTCAAAATGCATATCATTGACGCGTTTTGTTTTAATCTGTGTCTAAAAAGCTTTTACCAGAACGTTATAGGTGTTTGCACATAACGTAATAGGTGTTTGGACATGACGTAATAGGTGTTTGCACATAACGTAATAGATGTTTGGACATAATGTAATAGGCATTTGCACATAACTTTCATGGTGTTTGCACATAATGTAAGCGGTATTTGCACATAACGTAATAGTGTTTGCACATAATGATGTAGTTTGTATACATAACTTGATAGGCATTTGCAAATAACGTCATAGGTGTTGCACATTGGGTAAACGATGTTTGCACATTGGGTGAACGATGTTTGCACATAAAGTAACGATGTTTACACATAAGGTGAACGATGTTTGCGCATAAGGTAAACGCGGTTTGCACAACACGTATTAGTTGTTTGTACATAATGTAAAAAGGCATTTGCACATGACGTAATTAATGGTCACAGAGAGTATCAACTGTACGGCAAAACGCATATGAATTATACCATGATGTATTGTGTTTTTCACTTGAGATACATATATATAAACACAACATAACACCAGAAGTCTATAATAGCATGAGGTTTACATAAAACAAAGGTGCATCAAAACAAAACCTTTAGAACATTTGACATAACAATAACACTCGAGACAGGACGCAATTATTAGCTGACATAAAAGAAGTATAGACACAACATAGATAAAATATGAGAGAATGTAAAGGTGGTTGATCATAAAGTTTTGAAGTATTCACAGAATATATAGTAGTTACAGTATTATGTAATGCATATTTAACACAACAAAGTTTAGCAATGACAAATCTTACAATTTTTTTACCAAACGAATGACTAAGTTGCCATAACACAAAAATGCCGTGTCAGGAAATAAAGACATCTGCACATAAGATAAAGAAGAAATGATAGGACGTAAAGGCAAAGCGACAACACTTATTAAATATGTACACTATAAGACAGTTCCGGCGTTCTAGTTGCTGTCCATTTGTTTGATATGTTTCATCATTCGATTTTGCTATTTAATCATGATTATGAACTTTCAATTTTGAATATTCCTCTGAGTTCAGTATTTGTTGTGATTTTACTTTTTGATACGTTACTTTGCTGACTTTGTCCTATTCTTAATTTTTACATTTTTACCGAGTGTCGATTTGCATGGCGGGTAATGTATATATGTAGGACTCTAAAGCGCGATGGTACTCTAAACTGCGATGGTCACGCTAAAGTGCGATGATCTACGCTAAAGTACGCTGATATATCACGCTAAAGTGAGATGGTTGTTTGTTCGCTAAAATACAATGGTACATCACGCTTAAGTGCGACGGACCAAAATGGTAAGATTTGAGGGATTAAAACATCGCGGTTAGAAAATTGCATTTTGCAAAAGCTAGTATGCTTAGGTATAACATATGTGATAGGCTTTATAAATCACCGGTACACTAAAGTGATTGTTTCTAAATTTAGTAGACCGACCACGTAATAATTGCTAAAAAGGTAAATTATGTGTCGCAAAATATTATATTTTAAGTAAAAATTAATTTTGAACAATTCGGAGCGTATTGAATATTTTGATGTAGCTTGCCGTTCATACTAATGTTACAACCTCCCATACAGGAGGAAACGGTACTATTTAATCTGCCATAGGCGACAATATCAGCATTTTCTTAATTTACCACTTTTTATGATAAAATAGATAAAGGAAGATGTGCCGTAAGTGCCAATGAGACAACTCTCCATCCAAATAACAATTTAAAAGAAGTAAACCATTATAGGTCAATAATTACATTAGATGTATGTTTCATTATAATACGTTATTCTGATTGGCTAACTAGCAATCTCGTGATATTCCTTAATCAATTGCATTACACAATGCAACTTTTCATTCATGATGACACGAGGTCCCACAATAAAGTGCACAGGTAAATGAAATAAAAACTTGATAAAAGGCGTGTTTTCATGATCCTATAGGTAAAAATGTAATTATAAGTATTGAATGCTTTTTTTGTAACTTTATAGGGTTGTAAAAGCGTTGACCGTGCGCACATTTTTAGTATGAAGCGCTTCCGCGCATCATACAAAATGTACTTCGGTCAACGCTTTTACACCCCAATAAATTTACAAAAAAGAGCATTCAATTCTTAAATGTACGGCCTTCAACACGACCTGGATAGAACAGTTATTTGTTGTGTTAGTACTTTGTTATTCTGTTTTAAAATTAAAGCCAAATAGTATCATGACCAACTTCCAACGAAGCTGGTTATGTTATTCATGCCCACCGTCATTTTGCACCAAATTTATGAAATTTTGGAAGTCTTTTCGAATAATTCTATAGAAAATGTTTCAATAGGTTTCAATATTTATATTGTAAATATAGACACTGCAGCTATTCATATATAAATAAAGATATATATATTGTACCCTTACATCCAATCACAGCGCTACTAATTTGACTTCTTTCACCAACCTTGGGTACACAAAAGGCCAACCTAATGCTAAGAAAATGTAATAGTACCGTTTTCCCTACAGTCGTCATTGAATATTACAAATACAAAATTCGTTCATTGTCAGAATATGCAGCATTTATTTGAAATAGCTTTAATTTAAATGCCAGAGAATGACAGTTTTTGCCGAGCTTTCTATATTCCTACAATGTACAGTACAAACTAATATTTTATCAGACAATTTATGATTCACGCATAAAAACAGGTATTTCTATTTTACCAACGTTACTTTCCATTAAAATCGAGAGCATCTGAACGGGGATCGCAAAGTCAACTGCAACATAAACAATGATTCAAATGTATCCGTACGCTTCAAATAGAAGCAGGATTAGTATGCGTATACTCTCTTGTATTTATAGCCATACTGTAAAATGGTGGACTGTAATAAACAAGTCCTTCTTCCAGCACTAGAACAAAAATAAACACTGCTTCGGCCGTCAAAGAACGGTTAATTCTAAATTAATTACTAGTAAGTCAGGGACATTAATTAGGTGTAAAAGTTGTTAAACAAATAATCCTATCATCCGGCATGTTCATTTTTTGGTTTGTATTAACGACAATTAACGTTATTATCAAACTACGTTTCTAACGACTATATTTTCGCGAACCATCGGACTTTAGCGTAGTGAAACTTCACACTTTAGCGTAGACCATCGCACTTTAGCGTAACCATCGCACTTGAGTGTCCCTATCGCACTTTAGAGTTCTACATATATATCTGGAAACACGTACCCTGTCGATTCAGCTGATCTTGCTACTTTCTGAGTTTATTGTATTTCTTCAGTTATTTGTAACTTCTCAATGAATTGATGAGATCTGAACATGCTGAATATCGATTTTACTACTGTTGACCCGAATATAAAACAAGATTATATGCTTACCCCATGCTTAAAATTATAATTAAACATATATATATTCGTATTCATTTTCTGTCGTATTGATAGCTGAACCTCTAATGAATTAAAAAAACTTTGCAAAATACCTTTGTAAAAATAAAACGTTTGCATTCTTGGTGTTTGTTAAATAGTTATTAAGGAAAAAAGATATTAGTACAATAAGGACACAAATAAAGCTGTATTGGTGTCTAATGGGTTTCTGTCGCATTGATGTTTACGCCCATATCTCCATTAATATATCATGTACCATTATATGATAAACAGATAAAAGTTCAATGTTACTGTAGTCCTAGTATATCGTTTGACATTCAAAGTATATTTCATTGTAGCATTTCAAACACTAAACTCGCTGTACTTTGCATATCCTGAAATCTCTATAAAATCTTGAACCAATTACAAATGATGAAGATATGTACGGTTATTGTACCGACTGTCCAAAAGTTGCTATTAACCAGCCGGAGCGCAAACATCTGATTTGTCCGTTAAAACCCCGGATATGCGACAAGACAATCAAGTGGAGATAATTTGAGGAAACGCTGTCAACAGATGTCGCTCCGCGATTAAAAGAAAATTGGCCGTGAACGACGCATCGAAAAATCGCAAATTTCATTTAAAATAAATGGAATTAAAGACCGATCTGGAAAATATTTCATCTAAAGTATTAAAGCAAAATATATTTATAAAAAAATCGACATGACATAAACCATGTAAATACATTCAAGCGATTATTTCAATTTTTCGAAACGGACATTTTTTTCACATCGACTGCCCTGGTCAATTTTTCTGCTCAAAACGAATCGTCACACCGCCGGTTTACCTAGTGAAAATAAATATGACTGGTATATTTTGATACACTGAGGCATGGAGAATAGCTACAGTGTGGTCATATGACGTTACCAGTCGATTTAAAATACTTAAGCGGCCTGTCAAACTCAAAGCATAAATGTAGGTAGCGGGAAACAAAATCCTCTTCTTATTATTGAAATACGTCCATATTTTGAACCAAATGAAAGTTAATACTGGTTAAATCATTTAGAAATTATGTTATCCCTTACAATAGACAAAACCATTGCCATGCATACATATGCAATGTTTTTGTATGGCACTGTATAAAAATCACAAAGAAGTGGGACAGTTCCCCTTATCCTAAAGGAACATACTTCTTTTGTGGAAAAAGAGACTTGACAGAATATTTTTGTAATGTCAGATATACAACTAACAACGGAACCGCTGTACCCTTGCTGTCAATCAAGGGGTGCGTCTATATTGGCGAAATCTCAAAGTACATAGTTACAGACAGAAGATGTGGCCATAGCCATGTAGTAAAAAAAAGGAGAGGATTACAAATAACATGGATTATGATTACAGCTGAATCGACATGCAGATAAAATTAATGATTGAAAAATAAACGTACCCTGCAGTGCATGAACAGTTGGAAAGTTCTATCTGTCCTCCATTAACATTGATCTCAACACTGTGTGGGATCTCGTTCTTTCGTTGACTTCTATGACATTTTGCGGAGATGTTTACTGTCTGCTCAACGACTTGTTTCAACATTTTCACATTATGAATATATCCCTCGCTGAAATATTTGAAACCAGTCTGCTTGCATTTCAAAGAAATTTCACAATTAAGATACCCCAACTGGAAATTGTTTGGCAGATCAGACAAACTTGCCGCACGATAAGGCTTGGCGGTCGCCATCTTTTTCGCTTTGTTTGTCTGATTCTCCGTGGCAATAGCTAATTAGCATAAATGGGCGGAGCATAACCCAATATGGGCGATAGGTGAATTGGGTTATACTACTCAAAGTAAAATATTGCTTTCTATAAATCTATTTTACATCAAATTTGATGTGATTAAATACTTTGCATGGTTTAAACAAATTAAATGCTTGGTTTTTGTTTTATAATTAACGGACAGAAAAGTATTAACAAGCTTAAATACTTTGCTAGTTTCCATTCAGGTAACGAAACTTTGTTTAAAAAAATCACCTCCTTTGGCCATCCTGAACTTGTTTTGGCACTGCACCAAATGCTCCGTGGTTCACAAAAGTTATACCTTCTTTTAAAGTGAAACCTTTTTCACGCATTTCTTTTCCAAAGGAAAGATTCATTTTTTTCTGAAGAAATAAAGGAAAATTTAATGTAGTGTTAACCTTATGTGTATTGATTAATGATAATCTATTCAGTAGGTAGAAACCCAAGTGTATTTATATGTAGACAAACAAAAGAATCAATATAAGACAATCATAAATTATTGTAAAATTCAATATAAAAATAAAAAGATTGGGTGAGTTTTCTTTATATATTATCACTTAGTGTGTCTGTATAAACGAAAATATATGACACTATAACAAGAGTTATATATAAGATAGTTAGTTACCTGTGTGGTGATTTGTGATAAACTGCTGCATGTGCATAAAATTTGTTTTTCTAAAAAAATAAAACATTTCAAATGAACAAAAATCATCTTGAAATAATATATCACTCTCGGATTATTTAACCGATAAAAAAACATAAAATATTGAAAAACTTTACCTTAGTTTGTTAAATTTCGTATATGGTGCAGATTGTGTAGAATTATCTTGAACTTTTAAACTACCTTGGGTTTAGATGCCTGTTAAATTTACTATCTAGATTGTTTTCTTATCATGTATTTGCAAATATAGTGTAGTTTTGTCCCATACTCATTTCGTACCATAACAAAAATAAATGTCGTACCAATTCATAGTATACGAATTTAGTTTGGTCATATATGGCATAATTAAATACATGATATTCTATATCATATGAAAGACTTGTATGGATGTCGTATCAAGTAGAAATATTAAATGTGCATGTATACCCTTTTATACCATATATACGATTTTACGTGTAGTTATAATTCTTCCATTTGACCGCCTCATTGTATGCAATTTCGTATCACATAGACAACCGATGTATTATGCATTATATTACGTTATATTTGTAAACCAGCATGTTTTATTGTGAAGTATAGTTATGACATCTGAACCCCAAGGTTTGTCGTCAATCTGACTAAATCATATACATATGGTAATCCTAGGACTTTCTCCATTCCGAAAATAAAACCCTTGCCATAGTTTGGTTTCATTAAATGTAAAAATACGCATGAACGTCCGGTCGGAATTTTGACGTAAAAAGCATGTAGTTAAACCTGTTGTTTCGTTTTATGAGAGTGTCACGCTCTCTCCGTGTACAAGAACTTTGTAATATCTCTTGGAGGTGGCCTGTTACAAGGTACAAGAACATGTGTTACATCTCTCTGAGATGGCCTGTTGTAATGTTCAAGACCCTAAGTTGAACATCTCTCTGAGGTGGCCTGTTGTAACGTTTAAGAACCTAAGTTTGTAACATCTCTCTGAGGTGGCCAGTTCCAAGTAAAAAAAAACTGTACAACATATCTAGTTGGCCGGTTGTCATGTACAATAATCTTTGTAACATCTATCTGAGGTGACCTGTTGCCAGGTACAAGAACATTTGTAACATCTCTCTGATGAGGCCTGTTGCAACGCACAATGACCTTTGTAACATCTCTCTGAGGTGGCCTATTGCCACGTACAATGACCTTTGTATCATCTCTCTGAGGTGGCATGTTGCCAGGTACAAAATAAATTTTAACCTAAGTTTGTAACAGCTCTCTGCGGTGGACAGTGGCCAAAGTTTATAACATCTCTCTGAGATGGCCGGTTGTTACGTAGAACAACCTTTGTAACATCTCTCTGAGGTAACCTGTTGCCATGTACAACATTTGTAACATATCTCTATGAAGTGGCCTGTTGCCACGTACAATAACCTTTCAAACACATCTCTGCAAGGCAAAATAACATCCAATAAACAAATGTCGAGGTTTTTTTAATGAATGACATAACCCAGTTGACCGGAAGTCTATTGGTGTAATCGACGACATTGAACAATAAATTCCCACGGCGACATAAAAACAATGACATTGTGATATACTAATATTCAAATTGTGTGCACGTGACAGTCTAAATTCCCTGCCTCTTAGCCCGGTCAGCATACTTTGCAGAACTGATTTATTCAACTTACTAACGGTTTCTCGTTCAGAATATATATGATGTGTGTAATAATTACATCAGGATACATATGCAGCAATCGAAATTAAGGTGGTATGGGAGTCTAAAATAAAAATGATAAAATTTGTTCATACTTTGCCAAAACGTTGGATCTATTGATACATGTTGAAAAATAAAATAAAAATGATAGGTCACCGCGCATTTTCTCAAGCTACAGGACGGGACAAAATGACACATTTTGTATGGATTATACTGGAAAAAACACCATTTTGTGATTAGAAACCTAAACAAAATGATAGAATTGTTAAATACTTCAGGAAAAGATAGCTTTCAGACACTGCTTTGAGAATATCAAAAGAAAAGATAGGGTCACCGTATGTTTTTTCCGGCTAAAATACAAAATAGGAAAATTCCATACAGAATCCTTCAGAAAATGCACTTTTTTTTAGAGTTACCTCCCCTTAAAATGCCAATTTAAAAAAAAAATTAAAACAACCAAAAATAATTAACATTTGCAAAAATATCAATATTTAGAAGTTATATTCTTATAAATTGGTACTTTTAAATGAAAATGTACATTAAACATCTGCATTCCTGCATCAAATTTTGCTAACTTGATGGAAAACTGACCTTTGATTCTCTGTTTTTTACAATCCAAGATGGAGGAAGACACCCATACCACCTTAAATGTATATAATTATGTTCTATTTAATATGCTTAAATGTGCCTATTCAAAGTCAGGAGCCTGTAATTCAGTGGTTGTCGTTTCTTCCTTTGTGTCTAAAGTGTTTTTCGTTTATTTTATTTTTGTTCATAGATTTAGCAGTTAGTAGTGCCCTTGTTTAAATTGGTTTATAATTTCGTGGCCTTTTATAACTGACTATGTGGTATTATTATTACTCTTTCGTTGAAGTTCGTATGGGGACAATTGGTTATTTCAAATTTCTATGTCATTTAGTCTCGTGGTGACAGCTGTCTCATTGGCAATCATACCCCAAGTATGTCATTGAACTTCAAGTTATTTCAACCAATTAGAAGAGAAAAAAAATAATGATACTTGCATCGAGATACGACTTTAACAACATACATGCTGTATTATCTATGTTTCTATTAGAAAGAGATTCACCACCATGTTCTCATTGTCTCTCTTCTTAATATTACGAGTTATGAATTATTGATCGTTGTTTACGTAACATCCTACGAACACATTTCTATGAATTGCGTGTGTAATCATGGTTATATAGACAATAAAAGTGCATTGACTTGACATATCAACGATATAAGGATAAGGCTTAGAAACCGGGAAATGCGAGGCTCTGTCGAGCTTTTTCCCCGTTTCGGACGGAATCCTTATATCGTTGATATGTCAAGTCAATGCACTATTATTGTCTTTATACTGCAATCTAAAAAAAAAACATTTTCAATTGTTGTCTAATGTGTTAAATGTCACCATTGATATAAATATTGGGACATTTCCCCCTTTTATAAAAAGGCCTCATATCATACAGGCGGAGAAATATACAACACGATGAAATGTACATTTACCTGTTGAAATTCGCAATCGATGGTGAACGAATTTGTTTAAGAATGAACTAAAATATCAACAATAAGCATACATATTATACAAATATAGCCTTTGTATGAGGTCGATACAAGGATATATTGACCTGAAAGAAGTATATTGACTGAGGACGAAGTTCAAGGTCGATATACTTCTTTGGGTCGATATATCCTGTATTGACCTCATACAAAGGCTATATTTGTTATATTATTAATTTCAGACCATTATGTATATTTGTATCAAAATCGTCATTTGATTTTGTTTGAATTTTATACATCATATTGTCTCCTTGACAATAACAACATATTAGTTGTTATTTAATTATTTTGTTTGTTTGTTTGACATCTTAGGTATTTGAAGACTTTTTTCGTCAAATAATCGATCACAGATATCATTTGTTTCAAAACGTTTAAAGATATCATGAAAGTCATTATATGACGTCACAAAGTAAATCGGTTTTTAGATATTCTAAAAATAACCGTGCAATATGCTCTGTGCAATATGCTTTTTGCTATCCGCCGTTTTTTCTCTACCTTCGAAAATATAGTTTAACATGTGACTATCCCTAAACGAATCAAATTTGTTAAAATATAAGAATTAATAATATAATGATTTATAGTATGCAGACCAAACATATTAACAAGTGAAATATGTTTGGTTTTTTTTTATAAAAATTGCAAAAGAAATAAGTTTGAGTCGTTGTATACATTGGAAACAAGAACAGGTTGAAGAGGTCGTATGAATAAGTAATTATAATCTCGGCAATTTCTATTTAAATTTTCATGAGGAAAAGTCATACCATGTCAGTGACTGTATATGACATAGAAATATATTGTGAACGCAATTTGACTGCTCAAATAGAACGAGTGCAGTATAAATGTATATATGTTGAGACTCAATTAAGCTATTACCACAGAAAGTTCTGAGATGACATCTGATATGTCTCCAAATTCATGAGTATTACAATCCAAGTAACAGTATGTCACTACTGTTCATACATTGATTAGGAAATTACAAATCAATGTAGCACATAAAAATTGAACAAAGTGCATCCATTTGAAAAGTAGTTTCGTTAAGAGAGAAAATTAACTCATCATAGATACCAGACTAAAAAATTTGTATATACGCCAAACGCGCGTATCGTCTACAAAAGACTCATCTGTGACGCTTGATAAAAAATGTTAAAAAGACCATATAAAGTACGAATTTGAAGAGCATTGAGTACCAAAAATTCCTTAAAATTTTGCAAAATACAACAACGGTAATCCATTCCTGAGGTAGTTTTGTTAACAG
The DNA here is from genome assembly GCF_965363235.1 of Mytilus galloprovincialis. Lineage (NCBI taxonomy): Eukaryota > Metazoa > Mollusca > Bivalvia > Mytilida > Mytilidae > Mytilus > Mytilus galloprovincialis. Next base: position 22,152,856 of record NC_134846.1, read on the forward strand.
TTAATTTTTAATTATGAACATATCAATGATAACTCAAGTCAACACAGCAGTGCTACGTGCACGTGTAACTACGTGGCTGGTGATATTCCCGGGGAATTAAAACTCAACCAGCAGTGGCATCGACCCAGTGGTTGTAAATAAACTCATCATACATACCAAGAGTGAAATTTAGCGTCTCATTTCAGGTAGTTTTCAATCGCCATACGAACCAATAGTGAGTCAAAATTAAACAATCGGATACATGATTCAATAAAAAGAGGCAACATTACTTCTCTTGTATCTTTTACAGATTCCATATTGTAAGTAAAATACGGAGTGGAAGAGGTAATTTTACGGTTGACTAAAAGTTTATTTCGTAGATTCGTTCATCTATGTCATATTGAGGAAAGATATGAAGCAGACCTTTTGCCAAACTCCGAAACAGTGGTGACGTTGCTTCGCTAAACTATCAAAATCAAAGTAGCGTAGTACAGAGGACGTAACCGCTGTTTCGGAGTTCGACCTTTTGCAGTAGTTTTTAAAATCTCAAGTTCACTCTGATTTATGATATACAAACATGCATTGCGATGTTGTTTACTTTATTGAATAACAACGCATAATCTAAATCAATATACATGAACAAATAAAACTGATATTAACAAACAAATGATGTATGTTTTTCTTTTAGGAGGTTATGTATACTTGTTGCTTTATAAGATTGCAAATCTTAATCGTTCTGTCTGTTATAGTGTCTTGCCAATAAGTACTCCTTGGAAAAAAGTCTATCTGATGAAAATATCAACACGACAACTGCAACAAATATGTTCAGCCAAAAAAAGAATGATATGAATGGCATATTCAATATGTCACTTTTAATGTTGAGAAATCAAGACACGCTCACGAACACCACTGTATGGCATTGTAACACTGGCATGAAACACATGACCCGAGAACACAGTTATCTCGTAGTGCATTTCTTCTAAACATTAGATGAAAAAAAAAGCCATCCTGCGCTTTCTCAATAATATGTTTACAGTTTGTTGGACTAATTTTGGTACAAATTATATTAAAATTTAGAAAACGTCATCAGTTGTTATTCAGCATATGAACAATTTTATGATGTTAATTGTGCCTTGAAATCTTTTGACAGCTTCCAAAATCCTCATTTGTAACCCTTTTCAGCTGGATCAAAGCACTACTTTAAAATTGATAACCCAATTATTTTTACAGTGTAATGTCATCCACCTTCTTGCTACTCGAGGCATACAACATGAAGAAATCAGTTTAGAAGGTGTATGAAATCAAGGGACGATAACTTTGTTCCCGGACCACATGCACAATAAGTGAATTGATTATTTATCCCCATATTTAAACGTTTTTCTACCATAACTTTGCTATCACATTATTCATAACCATAAGCATCCTCTTTGACTAGGTTGTACTAGTAACACTTTTTTTTTATTTTCACGAAGTCTGCAACATGACATCCGTTCAGATAAGCACACATATATGTACATATTCAAATTGTTTTCATATTGTTTTAGTTCGTAAGACTACATAACAGTAAATATATGTTGATTAAAATCAGATTGTGTATCAATCGATCGACAGGAAAATAAGTGATTACACATAGTTTTTAAGCATCAACTTCTTCCGTGCTTCATGCAAAATGTCACACCACTTGTGTTTATCGCTAAATACTTATTCATTTAAATTCCATTCCTAACTACATGTATATTAATAGCACTGACATGATTCATAACTATAAGAACGCTTGTATATGAAGTGTTTCAAGTGGTTGAGTTAAAATCATCCCTTTGAAAAATTTACAGACGCTATCATGCTATGGAATATCTAAAGTGAACACGGACTATCGGCATTAAATGGGAACCAATTGTGCCCCTCTCCTTATCGACTTGTTTCTTTATCATTATAAGGCTGACTTAATACATGAACTTCTTAGAAAGAAATATAAGAGGTTAGCAATATCTCTTAACTTTGCTGTCCGCTATATAGATTATGTTCTTTCACTAAAAAAAATCAAAGATTGGTGACTATGTTGAAGGCATCTATACCATCAAACTCGAGATATAGGATACACTAGATAGTTAAGTCTGCCTCATATCTTGACTTTCATCTAGAAATGGACAATAAGGGTCGGTCAAAAACAAAACTTTACGACAAAAGAGATGATTTTGGCTTCTCAATTGTGAACTTTCCTTTTCTATGTAGTTACATTTTACCAGCGCCTTTATACGGAGTATATATCTCCCAATTGATACGATATTCCCGGGATTGTTTTTCCTATCATGATTTCCTTGATAGAGCGTTGATGCTAATAAAGCTTTTAAACCAAGAGATCCAAATGATGAAGTTGAAATTATCCCTTCATACATTTTACGGACGCCACAAAGAGTAGGTTGACCCTTATGGAATAGCCCTTTCACAGATGATTTCGGATATGCTCCTTATGTCGTACCTTCAATCCCCTTCCCTTTTCACAAATGTCACCTACCGAATAGAACTATTTACCGGGTTTGTAATAACATGAGCAACACGACGGGTGCCACATGTGGAGCAGGCTCTGCTTACCCTTCCGGATCACCTGAGATCACCCCTAGTTTTTGGTGGGGTTCGTGTTGCTTAGTCTATAGTTTCATATCTTGTGTCTTGTGTACTATTATTTGTCTGTTTGTCTTTTTTTTATAGCCATGGCGTTGTTAATTTATTTTCGATCTCTTTTCCAGTTGTCGCTAACCGCAATCACATCCTCTGTTTCACAAATGGGACCCACCTAACTAGAACTAGTACCGAGTTTGAACTAGCTAGTTCACGGAACGGAGAACCTGCAATCATCTCTAATTACTGTTTGATTTCTAATTACTCCAGACTTTATTTTCATAAGCTTTGTTTAGTGTACTATATTCTTTTTGGTCTCTTTTTCATTTCTTGTAATCGCGTTGTCAGTGTATTTCGACTTTATTATGAATGTCCCCTTGGTATCTTTCGCATTTGTTTTACACATTGGTGGCGTTTTAGGGATAGACTAAATGTAAAGAAACTGCATACATATATTAAAAAGATGCTAGAGACTTTAAGTTTTAAGTTAAGGTTTGTAAAATGTTAACATTTGTCTACTCCTTCTTCATGAGTTAGAAGCATCTTTGTATATCATACTAAATGCGTGCTATTGTATTACCTCCAGAACATTTGATATATGTTTCAATTATAAAACAAATAACACATCGCACACCATTTCAATTTATTGATGATATACATAGTGTTGTCAACATAAAATAATCGATGAATTTAAACATGAAATTTCACCGATATGAGCAACAAAGAAATATATATCTCTTACAAAGTCAATTTACAAATGATAAACCAACAGGAATTCTAATATAGGATAGAATTTTGCATAATAAGATGTCTACAAAATTGATATGCACATTCAACTTTATTTTTAACTACCTTGAAAAAACAAATTGAAAAATGTTTAAATGGACAATAATACATTATATATTATACTAGCCTGTAATGAATTACTTTATTAATGGGAAATAGTAGCAAGCAGTTTGTGCTTCCATTGTAAGCAACATGATGATTTCTATTTTCATGTTCATATAATGTACATTATTGGCATAAAGTTGACCAGATATTAACATTATTAAATTGATAAGCATATTCTTAGTCTTGAAAGTTTAATAACCGGCTATAAAATTGAAGATGAAGCCTTTTTTGATATGAACTGTCTATTATCTATCATTTTATTTTCCATCTATAAAGCATAAAACATGTCTGACAAGAAAGACAATGTCATCGATATCTTTAAAATCTTCAAAAATGAAATCAGGGACATAACTAACATGAATAGAATAAGGACAAAACCAAGAGAATTATATTTAAAGCATGAGAATATTTCGAATTTCTATCAATGTAAAGCATGTTCAAGCTGCGACCTCGTTAGTTCATGACTGCACATGTGTCCTGTCAGGTGATGTGCATCACATTAAACTCTCAATTTTACTCTTTTGTCATGTTTATATAATTTATCATCTTTATTAAAGCTACACTGAATTAGTATTGTTATTAGTTTACACAACACAATGCTTCGATTCTGCATTCATATGTAAATTATACCACGTGTACTTTCGATCATTTTTTTTTTATCTTTGGTTTGATCACAAAAAAAAATAAAAAAAAATAACATTGACTGTTAAAGACTATGTTGTAAATATAATTTGTGAAAACAAACTGTCTTACCTCATCATTTAAGACCTTTGAACAATTCAACGGAGTAAACGAACAAAAATTTCGAAATTCTACTGTCGGCTGAAAAGTCATGCTATCAGTATCAAAGATCACCATTAATTTCACGGTTCAGTGAAGCTTTAGTAAATAAATAAATACAGTTTAGGTTAAGAAACGTACCGTATTCCGGTATAAAATTGTACTCTATAGAACTCTTCTAATGTATTTAATAAATATAACTAACTTTATAGATATACTTTATTGAATATTTTTCCCTAAATATTCAATAACTAATAAATTAATTTAAGGGATACTTAATTGAAGCTGTAGATTGAGTAAATTGTTAACAGCAAAAGTGCAATAAAACTTTGATTAAATTATATAAAAAAAAAGTAATATATATATATATATATAGTCAATTGACAAGAAAGACATTGTGGTCAGGATCAAAAACAACATTTGACCCATTTTTTCTCTCCATTAAATAACATGCATTGTTCTTTCTCACGAAGTCTGCAGCATGACATCCGTGTACATAAGCACACATGTATGTACACTGAATTTCGCTGTTGACATTGGCTGTTTTAATTAATCCTTCTAGTCCATCATAACTGTGACCTTCAAATCCACATGTATATGGCAAGTTCACTGAAGTTTAAAAAAAGGAAATAATAAAAATAGTAATTTTTCTCGAAAATATTGCAATCGTCAAAATAATGCGACTTGGCAGCAGTCATTTGGTAAACAAAATAACATAGACCGCCTCTAATAGCATAACTCTTAATCGATTTTAATTTTAATCTAACTTTTCCTGCCAATTACTGTACTAAGGCCCTGCGATATTAGATCACTTAATACGGTTCATTTGATAGTAGAAACATTGATCCAGTTCAGACGATTAACGTCATCCTTGTGTTGCGTTTGTGCATATACAAATAACAATAAAGTTTAAGACATAGTATATAAATTGGATATTTGAGAAGACAGTTAAACAAATCGTATAGCTATCAAATGTACCAAGTGTGTTCCGTCTTAAGAAGACTCATCGGTGACGCTCAGATCACAATATTTAGAAAGCCAAAACAAGTACGAAGAAGAGCATTGAGGACCCTAAATTCCAAAAAGCTGTGCGAAGGTAATATGCCTTGGATAAAAAAAAAATCCAGTTAGAATTTCGAATATTTCATATTTTATAAAAATTACCATATAATTGATATTCATGTCAACACCTGTAAAATGTCAAGTGCTGACTACTTGGTGGTGATACCTTCGGGGACGAAAACTTGCTCTGATAAAATCCACATATCCCTTCGTATATGTAGGCAATATTAAACTGTCTCGTAATCGTAAAACAAAACATTATTCCATACCAAAACTCTCAATAGATCAACTTTTGTTCAAATTAAATCGCTTTGTAAGTGTAAACTTTAATACAATAATAGTCAAGTAGAGGTAGATGATACCAAGGGAATATTCAGACTCATACGTTGTATACTGAAAATATCATGGCAACACAAACAAGATTCCAAAAGACCTTGTCTACAAAACTAGCATAGAAAACTAAAGATTGAATAACACGAACCCATTCAAATCTCGGGATGGATTCAGGTTTTCCAGCAAGGTAAGCAAATCCTGCTCCACATGTTACACTCGGGGTACAAAACCGGTGATAGGTCTTTTTGAGCCATTGCATATCACATTTCGGAGACAAGTGTTGTCGACAATGTTCAGTTTACCAGTAATAATGTGACTCCTTACTAGATTATATATGAATGGGGAATTAGCAAAGGTGCAACCATGAGTTTAGACTCGAAGTCGTCAATATTGAGTTCCTTTCAAAATTGTATGTAATGGAAAGTAAAGTTGCAATGTTTAGTTATTGTCCCCTGCTAAAACTTTCGTATAACAATTCCAAATTCATTTCGTAGTTAATAACAAATTTAGTACCCCCGAAATCTATTCAGAATCAAAAGTTGCATCAGATGATCTTGTGCAATTTAAGAAAATTGAAATCAATTCACTCGAATAATAATTATCTAACTTTTTGTTTTAGTGGGGTATAAGTTATATGCTGAGCAGGTTTAAAAATTGATTATAAAAAGTTAAATAACAAATCTACCGAACTAAGAGGGAAATTCAAAATGGAAAGTCCCAAATGACAAAATCAAATGCTCAAGCACATCAAACGAATAGGAAACAATTGTCATATTAATGACTTTGTACACACAGTTTCTGATGTAGAACATGGTGGATTAAACCTGATTTGTTACCTAGCCAAATCTCTCACATCCTAATCACACATCAATTCCCTGATTACATATAACCAGTGATTAGATATATTGAGAATCTAATCTGCTGGATTTGTTTATCGCCCATAATATTTATTGTCCAGTTTGTATAGCCCTTTTTAAAGTATATAAACAAATTAATTTACCTGAATTTAAATCCTGCTCAAATAGTCCATGAACCTCTACTTCACATAGGCCTAAACCATTCTCTCCTTTTGGCTGCTGTATGCGAACATACCTTCCGGTGGCCCCTTTAGAACAGGTAGCATACAGATAGATTGTAGCCTCCTGTCTGTGGTGGCACAGTATAGTGACTCCTTCAAACCAATTGGTTGCGTTTTTACATGGCTTAATGACGTCAATGTTGAAATTTGAGAGTCTCTCAGCTAAAATACATACCAAATATAACTAATAATATACCACTTACCGTAGTCATAATGTCGCCAACAAGTCGTTTGTACTCGTAATTTTCCTTTTTAGACGGCGATGTTACTTTGACACAATAACAATCAAAACCAAGGAGTAAACAAAGACTCGTAAAACCAAAAGACATTTATGCTGACATGAATTATCATTGATATGGTTATATTTATAAATTAACTGTTTACAAAATTTTGAATTTTTGAAATTCTAAGGCTTTTCTACTTCAGGCATAGATTACCTTAGCTGTATTTGGCAAAACGTTTAAGAATTTTGATCGTCAATGCTCTTTAACTTCGGACTTTATTTGGCCTTTTTAACTTTTTTAGATTCGAGCGTCACTGGTGAGTCTTTTGTACTCGAAACGCGCGTTATTTACATCAACAGTTATAAATAATAAATAAGAAACATGACGAACTCCACTAAAAACCGGGAGTGAAATCAGGTGCTCCGGAAGGGTAAGCATTTCCTGCTCCGTATACGGCACCTGTCGTGTTTGACTCATTCACATGGAGTTTGCAGAGTTCAATAATAGAATGATGGAATAGCTCCATTATAGGCGGAATCATCGATCTAAGAATTCTTATTCAAAATGAAGCGATGATCTTCCGTATCTATTCTGATCATGGACCAGTATAAAAACTGTGCATGTCAGACGTACGCTCCGTCAACTAAAGTCTCACCATTGACGCTTGAATAAAAAAGTTCAAAATCCAAAATAAAGTAAAATGTTGTAGAGTATTAAGAACCCAAAAATCCGAAAGGATTGGTCATATGCAGCTACGATATTAATTGGGAGTTCCATACACAAAAAGTGGATGGTGAACTTTCCGTCTCGTGAACTTATGATTAATGAAATTAACATGTTAATATTCATGACCTATGGCTAGTTTTTCAAGGAGATACTTTATCCTCTTCAAAACATCATTCATTACATTTTGTAACGAAAATGTGTCACATAGAATAAGAAAGTAAGATATATATTATTGATAACTTACAACAACAGTCAGATCTTCCAAAAATTACAACATGACTTATAGTATAAATTGCTCCAAGATCTACTGCCCACCAATGGGGTTGATTGGAAGATATAGCTGTGTGTGAACACCTGGTCAGCATCATATCTTGTTCATAATTTCCATCTACTGCATTTTCAGATTTAGTATTTCCTTCATTGTATGTGGACGACTGCGTTGTTTGTTTGTGCTGAGCGACATTCAATGCAACTGCAAAATAAAATTACATAAACAAATAATAAAAGTAATTGTTCTTATATCACAAAAACACAACCGGTGAGCATTTAGGTCTGACTGACTCTTTCATAATCTGATGCGTAAATACAAAAGTTTCTCAAAATTCGAAGTTGGCATTTAATGCAGAACTGGAGTCAATTACGTCCCAAAGAAATTACATGTAATACATTTAATTACATTTTTTAAAATGAAATTAAACACATCACAACTACATCGATTTGGAAATGTTGTTAATTGCCAATGTAGTTAAGTACACTCATTTACTTTTGTCCAAAACAAATGTAAGAGCTATATATTGTTCAGAATAAAAACCATAAAATATGTTAAACATGCTAGACAGTAAAGATATTTGTAGAAGACTTGTTGGAACAGAACTTTCTTACTCATAGTCTATTTCGTTGCAACGTTTTAAAATAACATGCAGTATGCAATAACTTAAAATACCCTGATCAGTATGTGTAGATTGTTTCTAAGAGCAGATGTACACCTATTGTTATTTATTTAGACTTTTAATCTATTTATACATTTTCCATACATTGATCTTCCGAAAGACAAACTAGAAAATTTGAAAGTAAAATAAATTTGCACTAGGAAACAGGAGGTCATTTCAAACTCGGACATTTGATGTTTGGTCACTGATTATCGCATTGTGAGTTTCTGTTTTTTTGTAAATTGTTGGTTTCATTGTTTGGTGCCATTGAAACAGCAGTATTGTCTGTGGTGAGTGTAGACATTGTTTGCACTGACAATTCTGTGTCTTCAACCGGTTGTATTATGTTTAGCCAAGCCTCAGATCACTTACAACCTCAATTTCATTCATATCGTCTAAATCAGACCACACACCCTCAAGGCGAAATTTCGGATTTCGTCCATTTTCGAAAGCAACATTGAAGCAGTTGACAATTATGCATTTTTGAGATTTTAAAGACAGTGATTAAAAGAATGGAAGGCAATATATTTTCATTTTATTTAATATTGCTCTAAAACAAATGATAAAATACACAAACAGAACATAAATGCATAGTTCAAAGAAGGTAAAACAATACGTCATTGGAATGCGAATGAAATACACATTCTGAGGTCACGAAAATTCATACAGAAACATTAAACAACAGTGGCTGTATATGTTTAGTACGACACGCAATTGCAGGATAAAATGTCATATTTAGATTGAGTAATTTCTGTATAAAATTGAACGTTGATGTATATTTAATCATCCCAGAAAAAGTATTCTTAAATGAATATAAAATTTGTAGCACTTCTGTGTTAAATTGAAATATCATTGGTCTTTTCTCACATTTATAAATAAACTGTGTACCTAACATTGAAATGATTGTTATACTAAGGATTTTCCATCCCTCGGATAAATTACCTGGACTGTATTTTACAAACACTTTCGGACTTTGTGGTCTGCAATGCTCTTCAACTTCGTACTTTGTTTGACTTTGTAATTGATATATTTCAAACATCAATGAAGGAATTTTATTGTTAAAATATTCATACGGTGCACCGTTAATGTTATAACTATTACTGGTCGTATCTCTGTTGTAGGTAAGTAAAGACAACAATAGTATACCGCTGTTCAAAACTCGTAAATCCATGGACAAAAAAACAAAATCGGGGCAACAAACCAAAACCGAGGGAAACGCATCAAACACAAGAGGAGTACAACGGCACAACATTAAATGTAGCACACACAGAAACGGACTAAGTATTAGACAAAATCCGTTGAGAATAACAAATATAACATCAAAACCAAATACATGAATTTGAGATAGAAAAGTACCGTGACACGTCTTATAGTAATGTGAATTCACACTCAAATATAAGAGAAAACAAACGACACAACGGAAACACAACGTTAAAATGTAACACAGACAGAAACGAACTATAATATAACAATGGCCATATTCCTGACTTGGTACAGGACATTTTTTTCAAAGAAAAAAATGATGGATTGAACCTGGTTTTGTGGCATGCCAAACCTCCCTCTTTTATGGTCATGTGAAATATAACATTAAAATGACAACACAACATTACAGGACTACAATATACACAAATAGGAGAACACAATTGACAAAGAAACACACGAATAATAGCTAACAAAAGGCAACAAGTTTAAAATTTTAATACGCCAGAAGTGCATTTTGTCCACACAAGACTTACTAGTGACGCCCAGATACAAAAGTTTGAAAGCCGAAACAAGTACAAAGTTGAACAGCATCGAGGACCAAAAGTTCAAAAAAGTTGTGTCAAAAACGGTCAGGGTTTTCTGTTAGGTACCAGAACATCCCTATTATTTAGAATAATTTATACTTTTGCAAACAGTAAATTTCATAAAATGACTATACAAAAGATATATATGATAAAACTGAAGTATTAACTAATTACAGGAAACAATCGAAATACATTACATAACCCGACAAAATGCAACACAAAAAATAGACACATCCGAATAAGTCAAAGTAGGTTATCACCAGCCCAGAAAACATGACTTCGGACTGTCATGAAGCTGCAGGTATTGCGTGGTTAAAACATTCCGTTAACACATTTGGGCAACTATTTTACTTTCTAAAATTTAGCTCTCCTTTTCAAAGCTCTAATTGTACGGTTGTGCCTATACCTTCTGTCCTAATTGTTTTATAAACTCTTCATATGCTCAAAAAGTGTATGAATTGTAAATATCTTGGCCTTGTGCATGTTGTGCATCACAAAAAAAAGACATTTATTGTTGAAATGCGGAACTGGTGAAAAATACTGGGACTGTTAATTTTATCACTAGTAACTTTGTTAACTAAACTTGCGTACGCTTGTAAATGATCACAATTATGGATATTTCTGGTTTTTATTGGGTCTTTTTTCTATCTAGTTGGTATTCTCTCAGCCAAACATTTTTGTCGCATTGAACTTTTTCATTGTCAGTTCGTTCATACATTCATGCTTGATACAAACTCTACTATACAATCATTAGCACGTAAATTTTCTATAATTGTAAATAGATATCAAAGGTACCATGTACTTCATCTGTTGCGAACGGTAAGTTTATCGAAGATGCATATATGTCTTTAAATCAATGTTGTGTTTTATGTTAATTACTAAAACGGATATACAATTTGAGTATCAATAAATGTACATAAACAACTGCTGAAATCTACTGAAAAAACACAGTGTTGTTGTCTGGATGCAATAAGATTCCTCAGAAAAAAAACCAAATAGGCTATCTAAAGGTACAATAAGGGCATTTGTCAAAAGATTTGAGAACAAGAAGAAATATCATGCTTATTGTTGTCAAAAGTAGCAGGATTGTAATTTAATACGCCAGACGCGCGTTTTGTCTTCATATGAGTCATCAGTGACCAAATAATTGATATTCAAGTCAACACCGAAGTGCTGACTACTGGGCTGGAGATACAATCGGGGACAAAATGTCCACCAGCAGTGGCATCGACCCAGTGGTGTACATAGATATCAAAGGTACCAGGAGTATAATTTAGTACGCTAGACGCGCGTTTCGTCTAAATAAGACTCATCAGTGACGATCAGATCAATTTAGTTATGAGGCAAAACTAGTACAAAGTTGAAGAGCATTGAGGACCCAAACTTCTAACAAGTTCTGCCAAATACAGCGAAGGTAATAAATATATTCCTGGGATCAGAAATCTTTAGTTTTTCGAAAAATTCAAAGTTTTGTAACAGTAATCTAAAACAAAATGACCATATAATTGATATGCATGTCAACACCGAAGTGCTGACTACTGGGCTGGTGATACCTTCGGAGACGAGACGTCCACCAGCAGAGATACCCTTTTTGACAGTTCTGGTTGATTTGTATAAGCAGTGAGCAAGAGACACTTAACCATTTTATTTGAAAAGCGGAAATTGCATACTAGACTCAAAATTCGAACGCTGGACTAAAAAATGAGCTGTGTGTATAAATTGTTTAAAATGCTACCATCCAAATACATTTCTAATGTTATAGCTGTATACCTCCCTGGAACATTCTAATTAACCGTGTATATATAATGTAGCTAGATCAGAGAAAGCCAGAGCAAAACAAAATTAAAGAAACAATTGATATGCGGCAAAAATTTGAACTTTTCAAATTAGTTACATGTACTAGGCAAATTCAAACGAACCTAATCTTAATGTAACCACTCAACGAATAGACCGGGAAAACTGCCAATACAATGTAAAACATCGAGACAATCCTAACTTTCTTAAAATTGTAAATCAAATAGTACAAAAATGTCTACTTTATCATATTATTGTCAATTGTCGAATCTACACAGACAAACGTGTATATTGTTATATTCATGAAAAGACAATATTTCTTTCTTTTGAATTTTCATGTGAAAAGGGCAGACCGGTATAATCGAAGATTGTGAAAATACTTTTTGAGAAATTTTAACATGTTAAGGACTTCTGGGAAGATTTCTAATCAGTAGAAACAGATGTTAGACTAAAAAATAATTCGATTTTTATCAATGCAAAACTACATAAACTGGGAGAATATATATAAATATGTTCATTTGACGGAATGATTTAGTATGTACATGATTTATTTCCATTTTTTAACAGTATGCTGCTAACATTCGCATATTTTAGCAGTTTCGCAAGGTTTTTTTTTTCAATTGTCTCGATAAAAATCTGCACGTAACATATCGTGTATTTTCATGTACATTTCTAATGACACATTCTTTTTTTAAAATGTACAAATTTGTTTTAGAAATGACTTTTAATAAAATTCGGTAAAAGCATTGTTTTATTATTAATTTTCTAGACTCTATCATCATAAGACGCAATTTTATTTTCACTATATTAACTGAAAAAAAAACATTTAAAATATACTCTGTGAGTGCATAGAAAGAGCAGTGTAAATTAGATTGAGTATAAAAAAGGTTGCAGATAAACTTACCACAAATATTTGCGACAAAATGACAAGTTGTCCACAGTATCAAAACTGATTTCACAGCGAGTTTTGAATTGCACTCTTGCATCATCGGCGGTCTGACGGTTCAGAGAAAACTCAGCTAATAATTCTGTTTAAAATGTTCGCGCTGTGGAAAATCAACTTTAAAATCGTAGGATGAAAGTCATGTATAGATTCACCTGAGAATGCATGTTTCAAAAGAATATATAAAAACAATGAAATGTGGTATAATTGCCAATAAAACAACTATCCATCGGAGACCAATAGATGATCGATGTTAATAGTAACTATGATTAAAACATTTAAAACAACTCACGAACCGACTTATACTTTGTGATTATTATAAAACAAATAAAAGTAATCTAATAATATGAAGTAACATTATGCTTCGTGTGTGTCCTTCTCATAGTTGTTTTAGTGATAAATTATTAATCTGGCAGAAAATGCCAGAACAAGTATCGAACTTGTTTTGAATGAAATATATTAATAATCCATACAATCGTTCTTTTAAACACACATGTTTGTAGAGCTTAAAGTAGTTTGTTTCAATAATTCATGTCTGCACCTAGTTATGAATAGATAGTTGCACATCATTATTTACAAAATACAATTTCTCCATGTATTTGTCTTTGTTATATTTTTAGTCCACGCTGGTAAAGTAATCATCTATTTGTGTTTATTTAGTAGTTATTATACTATTTTTCCTGTCTAAACGTGAGCTTTTTTCTAATCACGTTATAAATTTTAGGAATGAAACACTGGCCATTCTGTTGGTACTTCACAGATCTAAAAGTATAACATATACTTTTCATTGTAGTAACATCCTAAAATATAAAAATATATCTTTGGAAATCTTTTATTTATTTATTTCTTCAAAATTAAATACAAAACATTTAAACAAGTACAAATTGTTTATCATTATTGAATGTGAAGATTTTTTTAAATTCGTTTTTTTTTTCTTATTTCCGAAACTCCGATTGATGTTTCACTGTTTCGATATTTATCATTCACCATAAAATAAATAGCTTACACCAGTGTGCTTTCTGTATTCGGACAAGAAGAAACTTTTGAAAAAGCAGATACATAGTAGAAAAACATAGCGTTGACGGTACCAATTAAACCATAATGGACACATATACACACTAGACCACACACAAATGGGATAGTCTGACTAATTTAAGAAATGTTTGAATCTATTTATATAGTCCTTTGCTATTTAAATTTCAGTTGGGACGAAACAGTCATTAAATCAAAGTAATAAACAAAAGTCCAAATATGTAAAGACAAAGGAAATTATACGGCATTAGTGTTAGATAGACACTGTGGACTTGCTGATCAAAGACATGTTTACATGTCTAAAGTAAGATGATACACTATGTGAAATTCTTATAATACTTTTTTAAACTCCTTTGTAATAGAATAGTTCTATCAGGGTTTAAAAAAACACTCAAAGTATAGAAAGAAAAGAATGTTTTTCAATACATGTATTTTGAAGCATTAATCGTCAACGATATTGTCGGATTTGTTGTTAAGGTTTTAAAAACTGAAAACAAATTGGATCATTTAAATGATGTCTGCAGAGAAAATAACTGTTTCATATGCAGATATCAATATTCTTCGATAATTTTGAGAGGTGATTAAGATAAAGAAACAGCGACTGTATAACACTTGATATCGATCTTCAATGAACGTATCGAAATTGATAAAAGATGCAAAGTGATCGCATCAATTTTCTTCAAATTTGCAAACAAACACTTCGATATTTGGTTAGAATTTTTAAATATCATTAAGTTTAGTTAAAGTCAAATTAACATAGTTCTATATATCCAGTTTCAGTAGTTTTAAATCGATAAAAATCGAACAATTTTTTTTTGGTAAAAATCTTCTTTTTCTATTCGTACATGGGTTCATTTTGGAGTATGACCCTCAATTTTTTCACTGAAATCTTTATGGTACAAGTCCAAATTTAATACTGGTAGTCAAAAACTGAACACGATTTTCCTACTTTGTGACGATCGCATTGCAAGATCTGTGTATTTTGTTTACTATTTTCATAGATCAATGCCATGATGATAATATAATAGTACAATTTGAAATGCGCATTAATTTCTTCTGTTGTTTTAAATTTGTAAGTATGATAAGCAACGCATTAGAGGGTCACGTCTCAGACGGTCAAAGACCCAGATATGGATTTACACAAATGTTTACCATCAGAACATTCGCTTTATCTTTATTTGTTTTCAATCAAGAAATATAAGTAAACCTGTATAATATTTAATATTTGACACACACATAAATAATGGCATCCACTTTGTTTAGCTTAACAAATTTCTTCATCAATTTGAAATTAATTCAACTGTAATTTTCTATCGAAGGATGCCAGGCCCGGACGTAAACTTCCCCGTGACCGTCATGCCTAATGATCTTCCCTTTAGGTAGCAATACACAGTTAGAAGTTTAATTTCGCATCATGACCATGGTGAAAGTTTAAAATATGAAAGTTTTTGTACAATAAAATTGATTTTTAGATAATTGAAGAATGATATAGCCTTCTTAATGGGTTTAATATGAACATTTAGATTGTTTTTTTGCATGTTTTAATTTATAGGGCATTTATCTGTTTGACAGTCCATATTTTCCTATCCGTACCGCACATTGGTCCATAAATAAGTGTAGTGTTTATCAATAAAGATTTGACGCTCGATCTTTTCAATTCAATTTTATAGAAAAACGAGCAGAAATGCATATGATTTTTTTTTTTGACTTTTTGATATATATATTTATATGCCTATGGTTTCAGGAAAAGTATCACTGTAATTGATTGAAATTTCCTTTGGACCAAATTTGGAGACTTTTTTGACATGTTCACCCCTCTTTTTTGCTATATTTTGTATTTAATAAATGCAGATTGTTGCCATGGTTACACCAAAAAGAGATTATATTTCATTAGTATAACCATTAGAAATCAAATCTATGGAAGATTCTCTTTCTATAAATATACATATGCATAACACAAATATTAAGCCTTATTTGTTAGAAAAGAAGATGAGACGTCTTCCAAGCACCATCAACCAAAAGATCTACATAGGAAAATATATTGTCATATGAGAAAACATATACATATAGAAGCGGCAGACAAGTGTTAGTTGAAATGTGTCCATCTGAATAATAAAACATATTCATAAATTGTAGGTTACTGGGTTCAGTAGAATGAACTAGCTGTGGATTCTTATAAATTGTATAGAACTTTTGGAATATTTTAAATTTCGGTCTGTTTCTGAAATTAATTTTTACATACTTTTTTATTTTTTAATCCTGTATGCTAACATAACCCATGTGAAATTTTAAAATTGTTTGTATAAACATTGAACGACAAAAATATGTGACGTATAAAATTTCCGACGTCAGACACGCGAATCAATGAATGTGTTTGTAGATAGATGTTTTTGTATTCTGTTAAATTGTTCTTTTTAAAATAGTTACACGATGATGGCTGCTGTACCCATATTTAGACTAGTTTATTTATTGTGTCTGTTTAGTTCACGCATCATTGTAAATATAACGGAATTTGATGAGACTGTCAACAAAGTGAGAGGTTTAGCGCTATAAAATCAGGTTTAATCCACCATTTTCTACATTTGAAAATGCCTGTACCAAGTCAGGAATATGGCAGTTCTTTTCTATTCGTTTTTGATGTGTTTTTTCATTTGATTTAGCCATGTGATTATGGAATTTCCGATTTTATTTTCCTCTGAGTTCAGTATTTTTTTTTATTTTAATTTTGTTCAAGTACTTTCGATGATCAGTTTCAATTTTAAACAGTGAATGGCAATGCCGAATCGTGCGTTCTTGTTGTCAGCACGGTTGCAGCTTTAGCACATCAGTCAACATTCAAATAGAAACCTATGTCTTTATATTGCTTCCTCATAACACATAAATATAAATAAGTTTATATAGGTTTATTACTAAGTGAAATTTTGTGAATATCTTTCAAATAAGTAGTAAGTTTGTGAATATTTTTTAAATAAGTAGTAATATTGTGAATATCGTCCGCTCTGTTAAAGGACTTCTTCTACGAAGCAAACTCTTTAAACCTAATATTTAATAAAATCAATTCTTATTTAAGCTATATATTATTCTTTTGTGCATCGCTGGTTATAAATAATTTGAGTTGATCTTTGGTTTCTTGTTTTGTTGATTTTCTTTTTAGTTGACGGGTGTCTTCGAGACCCAATTTTTAATCCCGCCCCCTTCATTTTCTTGTATTATTGTGCTATTGTTTTCTTTTCATTTTTACTAAATAAATGTGTTTTGTCTGTATGCCTATTTGTGTTTCCTTGTAACATTTGACGTGGCTCTGATTTTATACATCCCGTCATTGTGTTATTGTGCTACGGTCAATTTTGTCTTGCAGTCTTTCATTTTTACTTAAGTGATTTGTTTATATGCCTTGTTGTGTTTATTTGTTACATATTTGTTTGTTTTTATAGTGATTGCGATTATAACACAATGATGACTACTGTACCCCCATTTTTATCTTTCATGTCTGTTTGTTTTGTTTAAACATCGTTTTGAATATCATGGAATTTTATGCGACGTCATACAAGTCATATGTTTAGCTAGCTACAAAATCAGGTTTAATGCGCAATTTTCTACACAAGAAAATGTCTTCACCAAGTCAGGAATATGACAGTTGTTGATCATTCGTTTTATGTTTTGAGTTTTTGATTTTGACATTTGATTAGGGATTTTTTGTTTTGAATAATAGTTGGCATTCGGTATCTTTGTGATTTTAATTCATATTCCTAACTTGTTTGTTTTACTCTTTCTATACACGATCTATACATGTTATGCATATGTGTACCAAGTGAAGGGATATGAACCATATGCTTTGTTCGTAGCAGATTGTTTATACTAAAAAAATCTAATATTGTTAAGTTTTTCCTGTTTTTCATTAAGGTTTAATTGTGTTTTGTAATGTATATCACATTGAATTTGGACTTTTAAAGGTTTTCGAATTGAATAACAAAATTTCCATATGCTTGTTGCAAATGCAAAATTACTGTACATGTCTCGTAAACGTTAGCAGCATCTTATGCTACATTATTTTTTATTTTATTTACTACTTTCGCTCGTTATGTACATACAGTCATTCAACAAAAGTGAGTTCCAAGTCAAAAAATGTCCTATAATTTCAACTAAAATCAATATTTTTTCCAAAACAAAATAACCCAAAGTAACTTCATGACTGATTTATATCAAATAACTACCCTAAGACGAAGAAAAGTTTTATTGTTTATTATGCCATCAAAGCATGCATGTTCATTATAATTTTAGTGACGAGGTGAACACAAAGAAAAATATTTCTTGAAAAGTTTGTTATGCATTCTAACCAAATCAAAATCGTAAAATATTTGTGTTCAACCGTAAAGATAATGCAAACAAACCTGACAAAACTTATGGCCAAATAAACAATAAATGTTCAAACATGTTTACATCATGTAAATCTTATAGTATCTATTTTATAAAAATCACTGGTACGTTTACTTGGTAATATTTGTTTTAGGAAATATCCATTTTAGTTGAAATGATAGGACTTTTGTTTCAGTGGGAACTCACTGTTGTCCTGTGAGTCTACGTAATATACAGATAAGAATACTAAAAGATATGATCCTTCTCCCAATTTAAGACACAAATATGATGAAATCTGAACTAAAAATGTTGAGAATATGAACATTTGTTTAACTGATTTTGTAACCCAGTCAGTTCAAAATATCGACGCGGGAATTGTCTAAAAGAGATAAGATTAAATTGTTTATTTAAATGCGTTGCGGCTTGTTTACATTTGTTCGGACCAAGCGGATTTCCCATTGCAGGTACAGTCACACATTTTAGACTATTTGAATAATTACTCTCATTCAATGAATAAAATGTCTTACGTGCTAGGTATGCTTTGTAATTTAAGGAGCAACCATTTAACTTTAAAGGGAGAGGGTATTGTTTTTTTTTTCTTAGTAAGAAATTTTATCCGCTTAGTACTTGATCAAACAGTTCGTCTTTATTTCTTCTTTCCGTTAAATCATTCCATAAGCTTTGAAAATCACAAATTTATTAAAATGAACGCTTGAAATTTTCGAAATCTTTCAACAAGTTGGCTTACATGCTCTAGAAAGGAAAATCTTTTGACAAAACTCCTCCCCCTCCTCCCCCTTACAAAAGTCCGCTGTTTTAGTGAAAAATTATAAATTGTCGCAATGATACATTTGCAATGTCTATGAGGAAAAACAGTAATATTTATTATGGGGCATATTGACATCAAAATAATGTATCAGTTTCTCTCCGATGCTACAAAATGCCTTTGACATAAGAATGTAGACGCTATCTAAATTCAATGTTTAAATTGACAATGTCATTATCTTAACACTTTTTCGTAATAATGTAGATTATCCATAAGCATTTGATTAAGTTTACATTTTTGAACATTTATGTGAAAGCATAACACAAGAACAAACTATAAACATCAATTGAAAACGGAGTGAAAACTCGTCAAATTGGTACCAAGCAACAAAAACAAAAAAACTTACAGAAAGATATAAAGAACAGATATTCAATTACCAGTAGTATTAATGACCACCGATGTAGCGGATGTGTTCTAGTAGTATAGGTAATTTGCTTCATATTATATATTAACCCTCAACTATATGATAATTGTTTGTCCTAAAGCATCATAGGCGTTCGAAATCTGCACGTTTACTATTTATATTGGTCCAACTGTTTCATGCAGTCATACTGCTGTCAGTACTACTACTTTGTATTAATATGTCTGCTATGTATTTCTAAAACGCCTTCATATTTTTCTCTTCAGTGTTTTTTATGGTTTTTTTTTATCAAGTAGCATTTCCTTTATTCGCAGACTTTTTATTCTTTTTGTATGCTCTTTTCTATTTTTTATAAGCCTTTTTTGTGTTTGCCCTCTAGCCATTCTCGTTCTTCTCTCACTATGACAATTGTATAGAAAAGTGGGCACTCTAGGTGTTTGCTCTTTAAGCGTTAAGAATATTTCAAACAAAATTCTGGAGCGGTCTAAATGTGACCTGCCGCAAGGAAATGGTGCATTTCAAACTCAAAGAAATAAATATCTCCTTTCCGATTATATGTCCTCATTCGGATATATGGTTTTCTAAGCTCAGCAACATTCCCAAAGCATCATAACATATGTTGTTGAAATACACATCGGTAGTCTAATAACTACCACCAGTTATGAAAATCTTCAGTAAAATTTGCAATAACTATTATCTTTGTAACAAGGCCATATGTGTTGTTTAAAACACACAGGCACAACAAAATCGTATAGACCAAACTGGCAGCTGAGTAATTCTTGAAAACTGCAGTTATCACGATCATACATTTAAACACCAGTGTAACATATGCCGGAAAGCTATCAACTACCACTTAACATATTTTTATTCATCCAGTGAGCTGATAAAGTCGTCTTAGATCATGGGAATCCGAACGTAGATTTTCCTTTAATACAGTTATTCCAAAAGGTTTAAATCGCTTAATGAATAGAGACAGGGTATTTCATCAATGGTTTCTAATGATGTCTATACCGATTCAGCCAGTCCTTATTCCATTTCAGCAATATAATAGTCACTAATTACACCTTAGTGAATGTTTAGGAACACCATAATTAATGCCTGACGTTTTGAATCGAAAATGATGTTTTGTAAATTGGGTTTGAGAATAATTTAGATTGTCTCTGTTTTAAATGTTCGTCCTGTTATCTGTTAGGTATTCTATTGTGATTGGACTCGTTTCGTTTTACTAATAGGAAAAATTCTACATAGGTTTTCTGCAATATGAATCATTTTCCCTTAATTAGAAAAGCACAAATGAATTCTTGTATTTTTCTTCTTTTTGTTCGTCTTGAGAAGCGTTTAATAAGTCAACATTCAATATTTTTTTTTAGGAGCAGTATTGTCTTCAGTGTTTACCTGCTTACTTTGCTATTGATTTTGTGTGCAGTGCAGAAAACAGAAACTGTCAGTATTAATGATTTAAATGAGATTTAAGATGGTGTTAAATCTGCCGAAACTATGACCACTGCCATGAAACCATTGGAGTTTACTGAATTTCTTGCGAGTGCTGCTTCAAAGGCATTACCATTTATTTCAGCGACGTTGAAATTCGTTGATCTTATCTTTTCCCATATTGGAAATAGTGAATCACCAGAGCTTTTACAGATAAAGCGACTCTACAATGAAATGAATAGACGTTTTGACATCGTTGACAATGAACTTCTAGACATCAAAAAGCTTATCAACTGGACTAGAGTTTCAAACCAGTTTAGTAAAATTGAGAGGGAAATAACGACTGTGTCAATTCAATTTAAAACCATCTATGACGGTCCTTTGGCAATAAGAAAAAGTGAAAAAAGCTATTTCATGCATGCCTTTGAAAGCACATGTTTAAATTGTGCTTTGGATCTGTATCATGGTATCATGGGAGTTAATAAAGGACTTTCTGATGACATTTTACAGACGGCAATGACATCATTAGAATATGACCGACCAAAAACACAGATGTTTATGCTTGGGATTTTTAAACTTCTTCTTTTGGGATTAAATAACGAACTTGCATATCGAAAACTTAAATTTGGAAACGCAGATTACTTGTTCATTAAAAAGCAATGGGAAAGTCGTCTAACTAACGTCACCGAGAAAATGAAATTGAGATTGATGAAGCTGTTAAGATAAAGTACCACGAACAGGCAGAGAAGGACATTGCAAGAATTTCAATGCAAAATCTCAGATCAGTACGTAGCAATCATAACTTTTCAGAATATCTTTATGATCGTCTTGTTCAAAAATATGACTGGCGTGATTGGTTAGTAGTAGTTTATAGACCAATTTGGGGTGTACAAAATCATGTAAATCACATATGTGATGGATATCGTAGATATGGAATGTATGAAAGGGATGTACTTGTAGCGAGTGTTGATCAGTCAAAGGATCCCATTAATACCACTATTGCAGATGCAATAACGAAAGGAATAACTACAACGCATACGACTTGGACTTCGGGAACATGCCACACTACGGGTAATTACGATATATGCAGGCCGGGTTTCTTGAAAACAAACAAAAGAAATGCGTTAGAAGTGTATAATTTAATTCCATCAGAAACTAGGGATTGCAATATGTATTCTTCAATGGGTGTGATAGATTCGTGGGTCGATTTGTGGTATCAAGGAAAATCAGAGAGACTAGTTCATCACCGTACACCTGGATCTAATTCTTATTCAATCCATCTGTTTGGTTAGTGCTCATCATTAATTTTGCAAATATTAAATTCAACTTTCTTTACATATAAATACTAGCAAATAACAGACAATGAAAAATTACTGAAGGAAAACTTTGTTTTTGATTATGATTGTTTTTAATTATGATTTCACAATGTATTTTACAGATTAAAGATTAAAATCAGGGTTTTGATCAATCATTTTTTTTTTCTTTAATAGTGTAATATATTTAATTTATGATTGTATCCGCGTTGTTGTTGTTGTTTATTTTGTGCGGCTAATGAATGATAGATTAAATACTCTTCTGACCAGACTTTTACTTAATGTATGTTTTTCTTGTTCATTTTAGTTTTTTTATAATTCATTGATTGGTTTTTAAGAGGTGATTGTTGATAGAAACCGCAAGTTTGTTTTTCCATCTGATTGGTAACAATTACATTTTTTATACTCTTTATCAGAATCTATTTTTGTCAGCTAAAGTTTAAATGTATTCGGTTGGTGGATTAGGTGTGATAACATAACTGTTACCGTCTCTGTCAATGAAGCAACAAGTATGTTCATATTAAAGTTTTACCTTTTGTATTTTCATTTGTATTTGGCATCCATACTTTTCCTCCATATAATCTGTATCCAAATGTATCTCTGTAGCTGAGAAAGTTGCTTCGGCTTCGTAGAAGTCTTCAAATATCTTTTTATTCCTGTTCTATAGCCGATTGAATGTATTTAAGTCTGGGTTATTCATCATGTTAAAATTATGACATGGTAACCTTTTTTGCGGACTTGTTTTCTTACTTCTCTTTTGCAGTTCTTCATTGCAGAATATACCCTGTTTTCCTGAACTTTTTGGTCTTTCATTTTGCTTCCAGTTATAAAAAGCATTCTGACTTCTTTTTATATTAGCTCCTTGCCCTTCTTCGAAGCTTTCTTTCATATGTGGTATTATTTTTTCTTGACAGTGGAATTGGTGGCTTTAGCATGTTAAGATAAAATATCAATGATGTTAAACGTCTGGTCTTTCTATTGTTAAAAAAACAGTTGTTTCGCTTCTCCTGTAGTGTTTCGGTGGTTTCTGATATGACCCTGCTAATTAGAATCTGCTAATTTACGTATAGTTTTGGGGGGTTTCTTTTACATTTCCCCTGAACTCCAAAGCACATAATTGATAATATTGATTACTTAATGAAGCTGGATATATTTCTGTACACTATCCTTTCCTATTTTTCATGTGTCTTTGTATTGCTTGCAAAATCGGTTTTGGCTATATAGCTGTTACGTCGCATTTTTCTCTTCTATTGTGATTTTCTTTATCAATTTTACCATTATCAAAACATGAGTTATGGAAACCATTATCGAGGACATTTTTCCAAATAAATTTATTTCATATCCATGTAACCAGTGTTTTTTAAACACAGAATATTTGAGTCAGACTTTAGTTCTTTGAGACATTGCATTGGATGTTACCTTTGATCCCTTCAATAATAAAGGGGACAATCTCTAGCATTGTCTGTTTCTTCTTCCTATTTCAATTTCTTCTTTATACGGAGGTATTTTAAAGTGCGTCTCATCCGTAAAAATAACAGTTCATGAGAGATTAGTTCTATTTTTTTGTTGTCTTCTGATTTTTGAGGATTTTCATTCCGTTAACATGATAAAACTTGATTTCTACCTGAAGGGTAAGTTATATCTGACTATAAATCAGTAATAGTAGATGATGTCTGTTTGGTATATTTCTGCTATTGCATTTAGCTTTAGCTCAGTGTATATTTTGATGCTCTATGCTTATTACTGGCAATTAATTAGCTGAGTTTACTATACGTTGTTGATAGTTTGTTGGTATACATGTATTTTTTTTTTTTTTGGTAAATTTATTCTTTTTATTGGAGAAAAGGTCTATTACTATATTTATTTTGTTTAAATGACATATTCTTCTCGATCTATAGGTAAAGTCTTGTTGATTGAAAGTTCTCGTTCTTTTGTGAGAGTTGACTTTTAATGATTGGACTTTGTATTTGAGTAGTATCTGATTTCTGTATATATTGAGTTTGATTTTTCATTTGTCATTGTTTTTATATTGATTTCGTACTTAAACAGGTCACTGATATATGGAAAATATTGGCCCATTATATTTACCTCGATCGTTTTTATTCTAAGGCAGTTGTATTGATACCATCCATTGCGGTCACAAATCGTAACATACGGGACATAATAATATATTGAGTTAAACTTGGCTTATCTTTTATGTCTTTTGCACACTTGAGTCTTTATCTGATGGTTTAATCAGTTCTGTGCTTTTTTTTCTGTTTGGTTACTGTCATTTTTTATTTGGTTCGACATTGTTTTTGCTATTTTATATCTTTACAATAAAATATTGCTTACACTAATTGAATAATTTGCAAAATACATTTTCCGTCAATCTGTACATAAGTGCAGTATATATTGGGATTAAACCAATACTTGACAGAAGCTCAAAGTTGAAAAAAAATATTCTTAAAGTTGTACTACCTCAAGAACATTAGCGAAAAAGAAATGATTTGCGACATCAAGTTTTCTGGAGTTATTCCTCTTTCCACGAAAGTATATTCATTGCTGTATTGGCTGTCCGTAATATTTTAAATACAAGTGAAATGCATGTCAAACATGACATATGATATAAGAAATATCTACATTGTTTATTTGTTAGGTTGTTATAATATTTAATAAACATAGCAATTATATATATAAAGATTCGTACATTGATACGAGTGGATTATCGGATTTATCCAATCGAGATAGTTAAATTATTAATTTTAAAGTCCGATAATCCACGAGTAACTATGTAAGAATCTGTTTCTCTAATGATTGAAAAATACATTTTCGTTTTTTGTTAACCGAAAATCCCCTTCGAGTGCCTTTCATATTGCATGAAGTTGTCAATTTCATTAACACCTGTTATAGCATTTTTTTTTTATACATCCAGTTACCTAAAAATGCCATGAACCTCAAAATCATCCAATGATCTTCTGACATCACCGACAACCACACGTTGATTAAATTTGTTTATACAATGGGTCCGGAAAGGGTTATTTCCATAGAATTAGAGAAATTTGTTTCCTAACAATGCATGGCAAATTATCTAAGAGTCTGTTTTTTCGACCGGTAAACATTATTTTAAAACAAATTGTGCATGAATGCATACGCGTGGACTTGAATGTAGCGTAAATACCACAATTTCTGTTTTCACAAAACACCATACGTATTCCTTATATATATTTCCATTTGTCTAGAGGTCCCCTGGCATACACCCGTATCTCCTTTTATTAACAGAAAACCATGTGTTAAACTTGTGGTCAAGTTGTTTCAAAAATATAATGGACGTCAATATTACAAAACGTCAATCATATAACATGATTTTGACGTTAACATACGACGTTACCAAAAGTGACACCAACATCGAGCGTAACGTCATAGGAGTTTCTGGATTAATCGTAATCGGGTATGCGAAAAATCAAATGTTTTTGAAGCTAAATATGTAGAACTGTGAAGAAACAAAGAGGACCTACAAAGAAAAAAAAAATCGGAAAGTGGTTAGTGTCTTATTATACAAATTATCGTTATTT
The DNA here is from genome assembly GCF_965363235.1 of Mytilus galloprovincialis. Classification (NCBI taxonomy): domain Eukaryota; kingdom Metazoa; phylum Mollusca; class Bivalvia; order Mytilida; family Mytilidae; genus Mytilus; species Mytilus galloprovincialis. The sequence continues at coordinate 22,178,874 of NC_134846.1, forward strand.
TGACAATTTGCAGAAAGTCAACTAAAGGACTCGAGGGGGGTTATCGCTGACAAACATTATTCAATCCATCGCATTCTTAATTTTTCTGTTCCAAACAAGGCGCCTTAAATCCAGTGTTTAATACTATAAGGTCAACGGTGAACGGGAGAGCTTTTCCGCTTTCCTTTTCTTGTGACATTACATGAAAAACCCAAAGCCTCATTTATCTGGTTACATGAACTAAGCCCAAGTGTGGTATACAGTATGTAGGACAAACAGGACGGGAGTTTTTTAAACGAACACAGGAACATCTATACCGCTTCCGAAAACCTAAGAAATTCAAAAGCATAATTTATCAACATTTAGGTAAACACAACCACAATATTAAATTTATAAGATTTCAACCGCTCGAAACGGTCCAGAAACAACAAGAGCAGTCGCATAAACAATTTGAAGATTCCCGTAAAATTATCAAACTGTCTTGGATTAAACAGCTTATCCCCTGGGTCTAAATGACAATATACTTAGACAAGGTAACATATCTACTACTTCCTCTATTGATATCATGAATATTATTGATAAAAAACAACGAAATAAAAGGTCTAATGGGAAACGTACCAATCGAAATCAACGAGTTAAACATCGTATAAATTATACACTTGATAATCTCCTATCTATATTTAAATATAATGGTAGGCATCAATTATTATGTAAACTGGGTCAAATACCCATTAGTAGATTACACGATATTTTCAAAGAGTGTGACACCATCTCATTCTTCAGCCCACTGTATGAATATTCTCGTATAATTACAGCTTTTTGCCACCATAGGCTGTTCCCGGGTATCGACAAACCTGAAGATCATAAACGTCATTTTTTGAAAATTAAATATATTAGCAGAGGCATTGATTTTATCAACTTATCTAGTATATTTAATGACTCTACCGTTTAAAACTTTATACCTCCCTATTTGATAATATAGAACCACCTATAATTTCATACACATACAAGAAACCCAGCAGAAGTTTAATTTTAATTATACGTCAGCTACATCAGACGTGAATATAGATAGTAATACTCCATTAACTTGAAACTGTGAATCGTCGAAGTTTAGATATGTTCCCTATGGCCATGTTATTACTGGGGACCTCAATATCGTCCAGGACAGAGAGGTTAAAAACTTTTTGAAAAAAGGACCAACATATCGTCCTCCATCTAAAATAGATTGGAAAGAGTGTCGTCAAGTCACCAAAGATGATCTTTCCTCGTTTTGTTACAAAACGATGTAAACGGGAAAAATCTGATAAAAAATCTCTTGATTCTTAATTAAATAAATGTATGAATGTGGTAGATAAGAGAATATCACATTTTGAAAATAATTTAGAAGTAAATAATAGAGTACATAATACACCTATTTCCAGAATAAGAAATAAACTTCAAATACTTTCAAAGCGGTTCGTGTTTGTACCGGCCGACAAAGCAGCCAACAATGTGGTGGTGGTATGCCGTAAATACTACACGGACGTTCTTAAGAATGAAATTTTAAATTCATCTACATTCAAGTCCATCCGCTCCACAGAGAGTCATATAGTAAACAAGCATATCACAACCACATCAAAGCTTAAGGCTTCTTCTGAACATTTGAAGGTCCCTACTATGTATTGGCTACCTAAACTACACAAAAAAAAAACATTTAAATATCGTTTCATCTCGGCCTCTAGTAAGTGTTCTAGAACTAATTTTTCAGTGCTCTTAACTAGTTCATTAACTACTATTAAAGAGCTTATCATAAACTATTGTTACTAAATATATGAACATAGTGGTATAAACCAGTTTTAGAGTGTAAAAAATTCTTTGGATGTTTTAGATAAATTACGTGCTTTTGATGGTCCTTATGATTCTGTTAATAGTTTTGATTTTTCTACTCTCTACACTACATTTCCCCACTATCTTATTAAACAAAAGTTTTCCTATTTGATTAAATGGTCGTTTGGTAAAGCTGAATGTAGATATATTTGCTGCAACTCATTTAAAGCCTTCTTCTCTAATGAGAAAGGTATATATGCTAGATATACTTACTGGAGATGTGATGAGATGATTGAAGCTGTTAATTTTCTCCTTGATAATATTTATGTACGTTTCGGCAACAAAGTTTATCGACAGGTTGTAGGTATCCCCATTGGCACTAATTGTGCCCCTTTAATAGCAGACTTGTTTTTGTACTGTTCACAGTTCATGACTAAACTCGGTAAAGACCCGTCGAAATTGCATTTAATTGATAAATTCAACAACACTTACCGTTATCTTGATGATATTTTTTCGTTAAATAATCAAGAATTTTCTCAATATACTGCGGAAATTTACCCCAAGGAACTTACTTCAAATAAATCAAATTTATTCGGTAATAACTGTCCCTTCCTGAATTTAGATATTTCGGTTGTAAACGGGAAACTCCACACTAAAATTTACGACAAAAGAGACGATTTTTCGTTCCCTATTGTTAATTTTCCATTTTTAGATGATGATGTTCCTTTGGCACCATCTTACGGTGTTTATATTTCACAACTTGTCCGTTATGCCCGTGTCTGCTGTGACGTTTTTGATTTTAATGAACGCAACCTATGTGTTACTGGTAAATTATTAAATCAGGGATATCGTTACCATAAATTACTTAAAACCAGTAATTACTTAATTTTTCCATAGATATAAAGATTTGGTTTTGAAGTTTGGTTATACCTGTAGAAAACTTATTTCAAACGGGATAGCACATCCTCACTTTTACGGAAATGTTGTTAACCGTGTCCGGAAATTTAGAAATGATCCATGTAAACTTGTCGCTCCTTTAAACAAACTTATTCTAAAAAAGGTTACCTATTTAACACTGTAATAAGATCATTGAATATTGTTTTTATTGGTATAAATATTGATTTTGTTATCAGTAAATTAAAAGCTAACTAAATATTACTAGTATGTTACATGTATATACATATTCATGGATCTACAATCTGTCGATACCTGTAACTTGGCATTGCACAAGGTCATGTTTTTCTCTGGCTGTTTATGACGTCTTTACACTAAATCCATTGGATGTTGGATGTGTACGGATTGATAGTTTAGTCGAAGTTGCATGATTTTTTTTATTAGTTGTTAGTGGCTTTGAACTAGATGTCAGATAATTACGAGTACTCTCAGATCTGTTCATTGTGTCTTTTTGTGTCGGGATGTATAAGTACTGGGCCACGTCCATATATATTTTTGTACATCTGATGAGTAACAGAGTTAAGCCTTTTTCAACTGATTTTTATAGTTCGTTCTTATGTTGTACTGTTATACCACTGTCCCAGGTTAGGGGGAGGGTTGGGATCCCGCTAACATGTTTAACCCCGCCATTGTATTTATGTATGTGCCTGTCCCACGTCAGGAGCCTGTAATTCAGTGGTTGTCGTTTGTTCATGTGTTACATATTCTTTTTTTCGTTCATTTGTTTACATAAATAAGGCCGTTAGTTTTCATGTTTGAATTGTTTTACATTATCTTATCGGGGCCTTTTATAGCTCAACATGCGATATGGGCTTTGCTCATTGTTGAAGGCCGTACGGTGACCTATAGTTGTTCATGTCTGTGTCATTTTGGTCTTTTGTGGATAGTTGTCTCATTGGCAATCATATCACATGTTCTTTTTTATATTTGTCGTTGATTGCTGTTTTTCATGATTATTGTTATTTTTGTCAGCTGAATTTTTCGACTTGACCTAAGAAATGACATTGAAAATGTATATTATCAAGCTCAAGATTTGAGATGAAGGTAATTTATTGAGAATATCATAAATACGAATAAATAAAAACTAGATAAATGACAAACTTTGCAAGGGTGGGGAATAAGTATTGACAACCATCAATACTTGTACATTATGTGGAAGGAATCAAGCCGTTGTGTTTCTCGTTCGGATTATTTCTTAGTCGGCAAAACAGTGCTCACTATCGCTCGGGAAAAAATAATCACGAATATAATGCCTACCCATGTTAAAACTACCATAAAGTATAGCTTGCATCAATTATTTATTAAGCAACCATATTACATTTCCTTATTTGTATATAGATCATTATTTAGTAACCTCCTTAGAACCGCGTGTCTCGTCAATTTTATCATTTTCAATTTCTTTTAACCCGTCTTGCTTTTATTTTTTTCTGTATGAAGCAAACACATTATTCATTCCAAAAGAACAAGGGGTTTTTAAGTAAAAAGTTTATATCGAGTAACCGTTTGTATGGAATAATTACAGTTATTTAACATCAGTAATATAATTATTAACCAATAAGGGATGATGAACTCCAGAAAATTCGAATACAATAGATTTAAACATAAGTTGAGTTGATAAATTGTAGCGTTAAAATTACGGGGTAGACATGTCTTTATCCGTTTTATGAATAAGATGAGGTACCTCAAAGAATTTTCCGAACCCGCCTTTTTTAAAGGATAAAAGATAACACGCACGAACACTGTCATTTTCCTGTGAAAAGATACTAAGTGACATGCAATGTTTACAAGTACTTTAATTCACCTTTTTTCTTCGTACTGTGTAGTACAGAGGTCAGTCATTAGGCTGCCACTTAAAAGTACTGTAAGGAACTGCATAGACAATTATTGTGTTTTTACTTTTGGAATAAAATTTGTACTAATTACAATTTAACAATGATTCAATTGAAAATTATAACCAATTGCCAACTGATTTTGAGTTGGGTGTCTGAAACCGTTAGGTCGATCCATATGAAATATCTTATTTACAAGACAAAGATAAGTAACTCATCCTATTCATTAAACGGATAAAGGGGCTGGCCGAGTGGTCTAAGTAGGTACTACTTTAATCACAAGCCAGTCAACAATGGGGTTGTGAGTTCGAAACCCTCTCGTTCGTGTGCACTGGACTCCAATCTTAATTGACTAACTTTAGATTATCTGTTTTCCTGTATAAGGTCGGTGGTTTTCTCCGGGCACTCCGGCTTCCTCCACCAATGAAAACTGGCTGCCATGATCAGCCCAAAAATGGTGCTTAAAAGTGGCGTCAAAACACAGAAATAAAATAAAACCAAATCAGCTGAACGACCATTACTCAGCAGGTCGACACAAAGCACAAAAAAAATTTGCATTGTCTATTCGAAATTAGAAGAAATGGTAGACAAGTTCGATAACTTAGGCTGTAAATGTTAATCATAAAATCAATTCAAAAATAAAATAATTAGAACATGTTTTACTTTGTCTAACATCAGGTCAAACTACATACACCTTAACTGAGTGATTTTAGCTGTCTTTACGCACAAAAAGTGTTCCATATTTGAAACATATAACATACGTTTATAGCTAATTTCCTAATGCATGTAGAGCAAGACTTAGGCTAGCTTTGTTTACTCTACAGGCATTAAGAAATTAGCTCTAACGTGTCTAATCGAACATATGTAACTGTTAGTTAATTCGATGTGATCCCTAAAAACACCCGTTGGCTAGGCTCTTATTCCTGGATGATAGAATTTGAGGTACATATATATATATAACAAACCAAGGTATATACCCAGAGTTTCATAGTTGGGCAAATATACAACAAATTTTTAACTTCCTTTACATATGATATTATTTTATAAGATCTGACTTCAATAGAACTTCAATAGAACTCATCATAAAGTGTTGGCGAACCAAGAGACGACACCCTTTTGTGGTAGCGCCTTAAATGAATACATATGTATCAAGGTTGGAATACTTATTGCGTAGAGTTACAAATAGCGTGCAAAATATATTCCATCTGATTAATCAAAAATAAATATATAGCATTTCCGTCTATTCATTCTCAAAGAATGTGCAATTTTCTTTTATTCATAATATATATTTAAAGGGAGATCGACAAGACATATTTTAAACAAATTACAGAAAATCGAATTCGTAAATGGTAGAAATCAAAATTATGCATGCCGATCCGTAATCATATAATAATATTTTAATTACTAAATAACTTCCAACAGTACTTTTAAATGCGTTGCAAAAGAAATGTATAATGTTCAGATGAAAGCTATCGTGGCCTTCCCCTTAGTCAAGTTATAAATTTTAGTAATTTGCTGCCAAGAACAATAAGTCAACTGTATAAAATATTTATGTTTCCTTCGAACACGACAATAAATGTTGCAAAATAAAACCAAGATCTCTGCATGATGTTTGACAATAAATTAACCAGCACAGAAAATCAGACTATATAAAACTTTATAATCGCATTGACTAGAAATAAAGACAGGCTTTCAAATGTTATTTTTATTCAACTTTCCACCATAAAAGCACAGAAAAGCTTTAAACTTCTTTATTTGATATCAATTTATTTTATAGTATGGTGTTTACCGGAAATGAAAACTTCAAACCAAAGTTTATAACGATTATTGTCGTAAAATTGTAAAGTAGATTGAGTAAAACTTTTCTATGGAAGCAATAGTATGATGATCTATACATAAAAATAGTTTGATCAGAATGAAATAATTCTCGTTCTTCTGTTTTCAATATCAATCCACATTAAATTCGAAAAGCTTATTGTTAAATTTATCTGGGACTTTACTAGTATAATAGTCCCAGATTTTATTGACTTCCGGATTAGGATAAGCCAATCTTTAATCTAGATATTGTGAAACTGTAATATTGTGTAGATGTCACATTAACTTGGGTTTTCATGCTTGCCTTTTTTTGGACAAGTAAAATTTAAACTTCGGGTTATATGGTTTCTCGACGTTTGCATGTGTATGTGTTCTCTGTTGTAGTGTCTACCTCTGAAATATAACATGCAGTCGTATGATATTGAATGTATTACAACCAGATAACCACGGAAGCCGGCTAGAACCTGGTTGTTGTTTTATTTTCGAGTCTTTTTAACGACTAAGCTTAGATTAATATAACGAGTGTTAAAATAAAGCTTTGTCGTTTAAACGCTTAAAATTAAAAATACTTCCTGACACTTACAAGCTTCCGTACATAACAGCGTACTTAAAACGTTTTCTGTTTATGCCCCACTTACGATAGAAGAGGGACATTATGTTTTCTGGTACAATGTATGTGCGTCCGTTCATTCGTCCGGTCGTCCGTCCGTTCGATCGCTCGTTCGTTCGTCCTTCGTTCGCTCGCTCGTTCGTTCGTTCGTTCGTTCGTTCGTTCGTTCGTTCGTTCGTTCGTTCGTTCATTCATTCATTCGTTCGTTCGTTCGTCACGGTCCGTTCGTTCGTCAGTCTGTCCAGCTTGAGGTTAAAGTTTTTTGTCAAGGTAGTTTTTGATGAAGTTGAAGTTCAAACAACTTGAAACTTAGTATGATATGATCTTTCTAATTTTTTAAATGCCAAATAACAGTTTTTATCCCAATTTCACAGTCCATTAAACATAGCAAATGATAATGCGAGTGGAGCATCCGTGTACTATGGACACATTCTTGTTTTATAACCATTACATAGCTGTTTACTATTTCATTATTTACTTATATTGATATTGTATACCGCAATGGATTACTATTTCACTATCCATATAGGCACGCAAAATATATCTCTAGGCACATGATATTTATCTACATGCGCGTGAAATCTATCTATATGTACATACACGTGAAAAATCTATATAAAGGCACGATAAATATATTTACAGGAAGGTGTAAATGTTTAACAGGCATGTACAATCTATCTTTTTCTTTTGTTTAGGTATATGCACGCGGCAATGATCTATTTTTGGCACGTAAAATTTATCTATACAGGTGCACGCGAAATATATCTCTTAGCATAAATCTGTATATATAGGCAAGTGTAATCGAGTTCGACAAAGCATGTGTCATTCGATTACGAGCCATAGAAACATGTTCAATTTTACTGTTAATCGTTAATCGAATTGCTAAAGTACACGAACGAACGTCAACCGTACACTGAACTGAAAAGAAAGTTGATTCAGTCTTAGTGTCTACAGAAATAAAACATTTTAATTTTGCACTGATAGATACATTATGTGTTGCAAACTGTTAAATGGGATTGAAAAATTATGACGCATTCCACATCGAATTAGTGGTTAAGCAAAATACCTCAGCTATTGAAAGTCTTTGTTTACAGTAATATAGGGAAGAGTTTGATTTCTAAGTCAATATTTTGATCTCTTGTAAGTGATTACACAGTGTCGAAAGTTAACGAGATATGGACCTTTGAACAAACACTTGACGCTTTTTGGGTGGAGTAGGGGTCGCACTGTTATGTAACAATCTGTATGTAAATGATGACCCTTAAATGAGGATAAGAGCGTGCCATCCATTAATTAGGAACCTAATACACATCTTTCAGCTAATTTACACAATAGAATTAAACGAGTTTACCTTTTTAAAGTTTGTGTATTTCATGCTTGTCAATATTAGATTCATGACTTGTATAAAACAAATAACGATTAAACGTGAAAAATAAATTTACTTTGTGTTGGCTTTAATCTAATATTCTTTTGAGAGGTTTTATCTTTATTGATTTTGAATTTTAAATTAAATCAATTTTTATCTAGTTCTAGCCTTGAATATTAGGATTCGTGGATATGAAAAAAAGAATATTTGAGTATATCCTAACAGAACAGCAACCAAACACCAACACGACAACAAAGGACATACGGTCTCAAAAAATATATTCACGATATGCCAATAACTATCATGACAGACTAGAGTTTAAAAGGGAGTGAAACTATCATAGATTTGCTCTAAATACCAAATACCCAAAATAACAAAATCATTTGGACATGACAGAGTGTCTAAATAACGCGTCCTTCGTTTCTGTTTTCTTTAATTTCAAGTCATTGTTTCTATTGATTATATTGTCATCCATTTTTCTCTATACTAGTATATTTTTTATACTTTTATCCATTTTTCTCAGCATAAGTATCTTTTATTCATTTATTTATTGCATATTTTACTGTCTATTGTTTATTTATTGTTTGTAGTACTCGTCCATTATTCTCTATTACCCAAACCCCTTCAAGACCCTCATGACCAACAAACGATACAGTCGATGCTCCTATATGCATGTTAAAAAAATCCGTGGATGTAGACAATTAGTCAATCTTGTTCTTTCAGTTGAATTGTCCAATCTTTCTGAGAGTGATCGAGTTATGTACTATTATTACCTTATATATTTAGCATCTCTCCTTGTGGAGAACTATGTGAAGAAATTAGACATTCTATTACTAGTAGATGTCTCATGAATGCTTTATTAAGGTGGTACATAACACTACAGGGAGATAACTCTGTAAAATCAGCTAAACGTTTTAATTACGTTGTATTGTTATGAGAATGTTAAGCTTCTCAATGATCAAAATTAGTGTTTGTCAAACTGCTATATAACCAGTGTAATTTTTCTGATAAAATGGTTGGTTCAAGTTTTTGGAAATTTTTATATTTTTGTCAAGGGTCAAAGTAAATACTCTGTCCAAATTTTAAGAAAATTAAACGAGCCAAATTAATTTTCGTGAAGGTGTTGGGTACCACCTTAATTGGTTAATGAGTGTTAAAACTTTACTAATTAACATCCGATATCAATAGTTCATGAACGCATGCATTCAGGATGAGGATAGTTTAATAATAAATCGATATGTATAGGTCCTGAAATTTTAGAACAAGAGCAGGGGTCGGTAACTTCGATTGTCTGTATGATACAGGGAAAATAGGGTATCTGTATAATCGGCCTCTTATATATGTTAACGTACAGAAAGTTGTTCGTGTTCCTTAACGAGAAGAAGGCTTCCTATTTACCTAACACGTTTACTCCAATTCCTATCTCCTCCAAGACGAACGTGACTACGTATCTATCTATTTACGTATCATGCGAACCCATGTTAAATTCTAGCAAATCCTATATATTTCTGTTCGTCTCTGTCTCATAATTCATCAGATTTAGAAAGTACACTTTGAGCAGACAATTACAAATATTGGTCATATAGTTCTCACGGCTTCTTTGTATTTATAAATCCTTGGTTTCAAATGTTTATAAATGTAAGCGTTCCTGGTGAAGGTAACTTCAAAAACCGCTTCGGATGCACAAAATCATGTACATTCAAAACGCATTTTGAGCTTACACATTTTACGTTTGATGCATTCTGTATGAAGTAAATGCAAGAACCCCTCTTTTACGGATTTATAATTGAATTTATAACAGGAGATTTAATATGTTGAATGTAATATGTGGAGCCAAATACGGATCCCGAATTTAATATTGCCTCATGCTAATTTATTGTTGCCTGTGAGTATAAACGTTCTAAGGTACTTGTGGACTTAGACAATTTGTTTTGCCCTCCCCCTTTTTCAAAGTCAGTTTTTATTTGGTTTTCTATATTTATTTCAATTATTTAGCGTTTTTTTTTTTGTATAATAAGGACATGCATATACAACAAGTATTTCTTTATAACTTTTTCTCTTACAGTTTTGTTTTTGTCGTTTCTTAACTTTGTTTTAATTCAAATTACTAAAAAATATATTTTTGGGAGAGATCCTTTTGCGCCATAACTTTTTTTCTCCAATGCTACGTTTGCGGCACCTGTTTTAAAATTACATGGTATCATTTGCGCCAAAAACGAATACGATTGCGCCAATAAGAAGAAATATAACTTCCGTCCTCCTTTACTCGGACTTGGAACCGGTAGTTCACACGGAAAATGGTGCTGCATGGGTACTTCTCAATTTATTGTATACATGTAGTAGCTTGTAACTTCACTTTATTGTCAAAAAAAAAAGAGGATGAAATGCATAAAACAGTTCATAATAATTCCTGCGGAAATGCTTCTGCTCCATAACTGGTACGTCTTGCGGTAGATAGAAGTCCAGTCTATAAGGATAGTGGGTACAAATCACAGTGCCATCAACATATGTGGCTAAAACATTGTCAGCATAAGCTTCTATTTTCTTCTCTTTTTGGCATATATCTTGTATCAAATATTTAGCAATTCTTCTCTCTCTATACATGGACTGTCTAGTGGCTCTAATGCATTTCAACATTATTCAAGTCATTTCTCTCCAGATGCACATACTCATGGTGAAATATCTCCGAACATATGATACTTTTAAGCCAAAAATAAGAAGAAATATTAATCATTAATATTTATGATAGATATGTGTACAGGTAAATTGGCGGAAATGAGTTCCGAATATTGGCGCAATTGATACATTTGGAAAATAAAATTTGGCGCAAATGATACCCCTGAAAAAACAGTAATTGGCGCAAAAGGACTGCTGCCTCGCCATATTTTTTCTGTTTTTTTTTATATTATCTTATTTATTTTAATTTCATGTTACATTTAGTTCTACACATTTTTAAGGTATGCAGAATTTCATTTTATAATTTTCCAAGTGATGATTGTTGTAACAACACCTATTGTATTTTGATTGTAGTCATTGATTGAATGAAGATTTTTCAAACGTTTGCATAGTTTGACACCTCTAGTTTTTACAACGTTGAAGCCATACAATTTTTTTCGGCGAAAACGGCGATTTTAAATATATAACTGAACGGACTTTGATGTTCAAAGTGCCGCAACTATTCTAAATATTTGTAATTTTATTAAACCTGCTATGATGTTTTTTTTCAAGTACCGGTTGGTTTTTTTTTTTTAATTTGGTTAATTCAGTTATTAGTGCACATAACTTTATAAGTATAAGAAATAACTTCTTTTGGAGAGATTAAATAACTTTTTGCACCGTTTTATCAGGTTAAATAATTTAAAGGGTTCACTGCGTAAACCATTTCAAATCAAAATACTACTTTTGGAGAAATCTTTGCCATGACATAATTGCTGGCTTTTTGTCCTGTTTTAACAGATTGATTGTTTTTAAATAATGGATACACTGCATAAACCAATAGTACACATCCGAATATTACTTAAAGAGATATTTGTGCCCTGAGATAGGCGGCCTTCGGCTTTTATCTGCTCTTTGGTTGGGTTGTTGTCTCTTTGACATATTCACCATTTTCATTCTCAATTTTAAGTATGCTAGACAATATTGTCTTTATTTGAACAGCGGTATACTACTGTTGCCTTTATGTTGTACTGTTTCACTTCCGAATACTACATCTGAAGAGATCTTTTCAATGACATAACTATCTTTTTGCACCGTTTAAACGGGTTAAAGGCTTTAAAGGGTGCACTGTATAAACCATTTCACATCCGAATATTATTTTTGTTGAGATCTTTGCCATCTTTCTGCTAAGTGATTGATCAAAGGTGTACATTTCATTGTAACTGTAATCATACAACGAGGTCAAAGATTTTGCATAAAAGTAACTCTTTTTGTATGGATTATTTAGACGGGAAATTCAGTGCAAGAGTCGTTCTTTTACCCTCTTTTAATAACTCTTTTAAGGTATTCACTTTTAAAAAGACAACCTATTTACAGTTGTATCTTATATATGTATGATTTACGCCATCCCTATAGTAGCGTGTTCTACTATGATCATTTAGCTCGTGACAGTTGCGTTAAATGCTTCAATGAAAAGAACTATTCTGTAGCCCACTTAAATAAAATGGTGGTTAAATATAAACTAATATATTACAAAGTTGCATGTAAATAAATGTTTATAAAAATTTACAATAAAATTGTATATTTATAGTTATAAATTATTATTTAAGTATGTTATTTTTTACAAAGATAATTAAACGATTTGGGAACGTTATAAAGGGTATCGTGGTCTCAAGGACAGTTGCAATGCACTTTAAACGATATTATTTTGAAACATCTAAATTTAATAACTAATAAATTATGAAATTGACATGTTGATTTCGGCCTAGCATTGACTAACAAAAATATCTAAAATCGAATTGACCTATTTCCATTTGATAAATCGGATCTGTTGATCAATAAAATTCATTTCAAAATTGGTACGTCTTAAAAATATGCCATTTTCATTAACATATTACATGTAATTTCATTATAAAATATGTCTGTATTTATTTTCCATAACAAACTGCTAAACCAATAATTATATAATTTTACTGGTCCAGTTTTAGGACAAGATAAGCGATGAATGCATGTATGTGAAATATCCCTTTAAAATGCCTCAAAGGTTTTTGTCCGATGGTTATTCCTACTTTACTTAATTCAAATTGTCTTAATTTTATTCCACACAGCAAACTAGCCTAAACATTTGGCCAATGCATGAGGTGCCTACTTCTCCGGTCTAAATTACGAGATGTTTCAGCTGCATATACAGGTTTCCATGTTTCTCAAACCTACGTATTCTAACTTTTTCTCTTTTGAAAACGTATGCATTTCAATATATGGACACACATATAAAAAAAGGCCAGCCTTTTTATTTTCTTTGATTGTATTTTCGAGATAAATTATAGAATTTCTGTTAAGCATGTACTTGGGGGTCCGAACACTGGTGGCCTGTTAAACAGCAAAGTCTTATCTTTATCCAAAATACCTTATTTTTAAGTAGCAGTCTGAACTTTCATGTATGTTGGCATTGCACAATGTTATGTTGATGATTGTGTGATTTTTGTACCATATCATAAGGTAATTAATTACTAATAGTGTAACAAATAAAGTTTGTAATGAAATAAACAACTTGATGATGTTTAATTTTTTGCTGAAATGTTTGTACCCTCGAGCCTCCTTACGGTCGACGTCTTTATACTAAATACATTTGATGTTAGATGTGTACTGATTGATATTTCAGTCTTAAATGCACGAGTTTTTTACTAGTTCTCATTGGCTTTGCACTAGCTGTTAGTAACTACAAGTACTCCCATTTCTGTACTTAGTGTCTTTTGGTTGTTTGGATATACAAGTATAACTGGATGTGATCTATTTGCCACTGGACGTTAGCAAATAACAATCGAGCAATCTATAGCTTACGGTTAATATGTTCTTTTAGCTTCAAATTTTTATACTTAATACTTTTTAAACCATCTAGACATAAGTATAGTTGATTGATGATTTTGATAGCATTACACGTCAAGTGTTAAATATACACTACATATTTGTGACTTAGAAAATTTTGAACGTAATATTTGATGCTCGGGGTAGGAAGAACACCACAATTGCTTCGTGTATATATAAGACGTAATAAAATTAACGGTACCAATTTTCTTGCACCAGATGCGCATTTCGACAATACATGTCTCTTCAGTGATGCTCGTGGCCAAAATATTTGAAATCCAAAGCTTATATAAAAGATGAAGAGCTATAATCCAAAAGGTCCAAAAAGTATAGCCGAATCCGTGAAAGGAATTATACGTGTAAGAGAAATATAACATGCCTTATTTAAGAGTTTTAGTTGATATGTTTGACAGCTAAAGTTTTATCCTCAGGATAATTTCCCCTTTCACAATGTTTAAAACCCATAGGATTTTTTACCTCATGAATAAATTACCTTAGCTCTATTTGGCAAAACTGTTTGGAATTGTTGGTCCCAAATGCTCTTCAACGTCTTACTTAATTTGGCTCTTTTATAAACTTTAACATTTTTGTTTAGGGGCCTGTAGCACGCCTCCAGGTACGGGATTGTTTTCGCTGTGTTGAAAACCCATTGGTGACCTTCGGTTGTTTTCTGCTCTCTGGTCGCGTTTGTTGTCTCTTTGACACATTCCCCATTTCCATTCTCAATTTTATTATTTGATTGGAGCGTCACTGGTGACTCTTTTGAAAAAGAAACGTAAGTTTGGGGTGCAAAATTGTAATCCTGGTAACTATGATGAGTTAGATTTTTGTATTTGTTCCCATCTGCACTTTATTTATTTATTTGCGCCTATTTATAGGTAAACAATTTGTACAGAATTTATTGATATCACAAGGAAAATAAATTATCTGCCCCTTGCTGACTACAATTTTGATCAGTATCTTTTTAAAACTGCATGATGTATATATTCATAACACATAAAACACACATTTGCATATTGTCCAGGTATTGGAGTATTTGCAATTGTATTCAACAATTCTCAGTGATGAGCTGTGACCTTACGATTTCTTCACTATACATTGTATCAGATACTTTTTCCTATAGAAATGTCTATTTTTTTTTTTTTCATTTTAAAGGTGTTTTCGGACGGTGCATAAAAAATATATTAACAAAACTGGCGCAAATATCATGTGCGCGATGAATTTCATGATACATTCTCTTGTCAATTTTCCAGAATTCTGAAATTATCTCATTTAATAACCGTTTTTAATATACTTAGTGTAAAATAAACATAAATCTTCATAACCTAAACTGTTTAGGTGTAAACCGTCAAATATGCATGAAATAGTCGCGACTGTACGTAAGGCTAGAAACTATCATTCTATCAATTTTCCGGCATTACCATGTAAGTGTTTAACCATGTTTGCATAACATATATGTATATACAAGATTTATTGAAAATTTGTTTGCGTCCTTCAGAATATGCATGAAATATTTTCCACTGGGCGTTAGACAACAGTAATCAATCAATCAAAAGTTACATGTATACACTAATGCATCCAATACCTCAAGTTGATCACATTCCATAAGTATGGCATGCCGTTTTTATATGGAAAAAAATCATGATTTGTAATTGTGGTTTTAATTTTTAAAAACCTGACATAATAAATTATTAAATTAACACATTTCATAAGGTACAATTTTTGCGGTTTCTATTTAATATTTAAAACAAACAAAAATCTGTAGATTATGGACAAGATAAAATATACAATCAAAGCGAAGTTCAATGCTTTTTTACAAGTTATAAACCACACTTCATACAGAACAAAGGTAAGCATAGCTCAAAGTTACGCCCCTTTTACCGTAATATTAATGCAAAGCTAGTTATATGGGTGTGAAAGGTACATTAGTATGGCGTCCTTTAGGGCGATTAGTGGTATTTCGTTTCCCCACTGGGACAATAAGATACTATAAACTTAAGATTAGATTTCTTACGTCTTAATGAGTAAACAGTTTACAAATCTGTAAACTTCCCGTACACAGACCGCAGGAGCCAGTCGCTTTCATACTACAATGAAGAGGGCTTTTAATTGGCTATTGGCGACTTCTACTCTACTCGATATTTTAAAGGGCAACAGAGGGGAGGTCAAGTAAATATGAAAATAAATAAATATTGTAACATATAGCATTTTTACTACTCAATACAAGCGTCTTAATAAGAAAATTAGAGAAAAAGTGTGGGTGGATGAAACTGTTACAAAGTGCAATATGTAATTAACTTATCTTGTAACAACGGTTAACATGGTTAAGTTCAGACAGACAAATTATTTTCAATTTACGTGAAAATATTTAGTTCATGTGTATGATGTTTTTTTCGTTTAATTTCTTTTTATACTCGACTCAAGTGTTTGGATATGTACTTTAACTAAAGTATGTAAACGTTATTATTTTTGTATTCAAATTTCTTAAATAATTCGAGAGAATTTCTTTAAAAAAATAATCTACTGCTGAAACGTAGATTAAATCTTGATTATACTACAGCGTAGATTGATAAGAAAATAAATTACTTATTTACCTTTTAATTGTATGAATGAATATTTAACGGGGCGTGTAAATCTGGTGCGCATACTCGATTAGGAGGCGTGGCTAACATTTACAAGTATTGACAATTCATATTTCACGTGGTGATTTTTGTACGCCCAATCAATAATGTGAAACGAGCTTTATTTATTACAGTTCGTATTTGTTAAATATTATATTTCTTGCACATATAAGTATTTGTGTAAAGGAAATATTTCTGAAAGGTTGTAACACTCAATTATGGAAATGTATTTTTTGTGATTTACAATATCGGAAGGATCGAGTATTATTATTACAATTGAGTCTATAATTAGCTGTTAATTGCTATGTGATAAATTAAATAAGTGCATTTAACCCGAGGAATACAATTGTTAAATTATGGCATATTTATTGAACAAGTAATAATATAAATATTCTTGGAATATTTGTTGTCGAAATATGACATAGTTTTTGATTTTATGTGAATAATACAAGTGTCACTAAATGTAAGCGGATTTATTTCAACAAAGCAGCGTGATAAGAATTTAGAAATTAGAAAATGAAAATTTTACTGTTAAAATTTACGATTTTGTTTTCAATTTCAACACTGACCAGAAGTTCAAAACAAGAGAAAATAGTAGTGAATGGAAACAAAAATGTTGTTATGCATGAAACATTTCGGACGCTCTTAGGATTTTCCGATTCACCGAAATACAAAAGTAAATTATTACCACATCCCGGCAAAATTGAAAATGAAGCACCTAAATACATGATGGATTTGTATGAAAGATTCAAGAACAACCAAATAGCAAAAGGACAACTGCTAGGGAATACTGTGCGTAGTATACAGGCAGATATAGGTATGTATACTTATTAATTTTGAAGATTGCTGTAGGTGTCTGGTTGGTCTAAATAAAAGCTAATTGAAAAAGCACCATTTCAACCTCTTCGATTCATTTGGCTGTGATCAAAATCCAGGAATTATTCTGTAAATACACGAACTTTTTATTGTAGGAATATCTTTACTTCTCTTTTGAAATTGACGATTTTCGACCTTTTACTTTATGTTTTTTTAGAATTTATTTTTTAATAATTACTAAACGGAAAGTAACTTTGAATAGAAAGTTACCGTTCTTGTTGTTGTATTTAACTAGAATTCAGCAAATTTCTCCTATATGTAAATATAAAAAGGTTTGTTTTCAATCTCAAAACCAGTAGTGTATAGTGCAGAAAACAACTTGAGTGATACCAAAATCACAATTAACATGATACGAACATTGTTCAATTCCATGTACATTTTGACAGACAACCTACCTAATCTAATACATTTCAATGTATACAAATCAAATAGTTTTTGACGTAAACAGATTTATTTTTGCTATCAAATTAAGAGAAACATACATCGGTTTGTTAAAGTTTTGTTAATAGCTGAAGGTTAAAGACTACTTGTCTCCTGCTTGCATAATGGCCAGATCATTAAATTACTACCAATAGTACATACTAACATAGTACATATTACATTACATACATGTACTATATACATGCATGTATACTTACATCGATAAATGAAAAGATGCCACATGGCTGTGATAATTAGTTGTCAGAGCAATATTTTTTTCTTAATGATTTTCTTGATTGTGCATGTTCTTATATTTGATGTGACGTTGTCTTCGATCATTGCTTTGGTATCTTCAGCCTATTTTCTCCAGGGGAAGTTCTGCGTATTTTCTCCAGGGGAAGTTCCGCGTATTTTCTCCAGGGGAAGTTCTGTGAAGCATGTTTTCCATGGCATTGTCAGTTTGTCTTCGGTTTTTGCTTTTGTTTCTTCTGCTTCTATTCGCTAGCCAGTAGGGGGAAGATTTTTAAGCATGTTAACCATGTTTAAATATTATATATCTTCGCCAATTTAACATGTACCCAGACGACTTTTACGAATAAACAATTGAAAATCATTCATTATACCTTTTCGACACCAAACTTCTCGCTGATAATTTATGCACCAACTTCTTGACAAGAACTGATGATATTGTTGATTTTCGTGTTATGGTTCAAATATCCAATGGTATGCGAAGACGGGCGACAAGAACGCGTCGAATCTGACTATCACGAAATCACGGCCAACTTATTTGTTTAGAATGGGTGTAGAGACATGAATTTGAAAGATAATGACAAAAGATTTCAAATCACAGTTGCTTGCGACCGTAATATCTAATGACAACCAAACTTGTAAACGATGCGCTTGTTTTTACTCCTTACGATCCTAGGTAAACAAATATCGTTATCTTTTTTCATTAACCTTTGTTTATCAGATCAACCAAGTAATTTTGAAACTTTTTTTCATACCGTGTTAGAACGTAATGGGTTCGTTCATGAAATAATATAGCTTTGGTCATTAGCGATACGATCATTTGCACGTGAACTTTTAAATTTTTAAACTGTTTTAAATTGTGATGTTCGTTTTGATAGCAATGACAATGCAACTTAAAGTGCATGGCTTTGTGCATTTCAAATTTGACATTCTCCATTATATTTACATAATACAAGTTCGTTTTCACACTTAAAATTAAAATTGACTGGTATTTGCAATGAAACCATCGATATGCCTGATTAGGACTTCTAATTTTAGGATTTGTTCCTTATACAAGCAGATGTAGGGTGAATATTTAATTTGATTGCCCTCTCTCGGTCTCTCTCTCTCTCGCGTGCATTTGGTGATAGGTAAATGGTAACATACTGTTGTAAACATGGATAATTATGAATAATAAGATGCAAATGTACGAACTGTTCTGTTTATTCTTCTTTGATGTTATTTGTAATTAATCATGAAAGGTAAACAACTCTTGCATAATCTTCTAGTAATCAAATCATGTGCTCAAATTCACATACAAATGCAAATTTACAAGATGAAGGCAATGGTACAATTCTAAGTCGTTGTCTATCAAGTTTGCCCGTATTTTTTAATTGTTTATATGCACTTTATTTATATATAGTAAGCTGATTGATGAAGGATAAACGTCTAATATTTGAAATAAGGTTATTAATAAGATCGTTCCATACCAGAGTACCTATGTAGATAGGACTAAGCAAGCAGAATTTGATTGAAAAGTGGGGTATGAAAATTAGGAATTAGAGGGCCACATTTTGATCCAAAATTGGATGTAATTTTACAATACTTTTCATGTTTGTTGCTGTTGAAAAGACAAAGCATTTGTCCTCTTCGTGTATTCACAAATATGAAACCAATATCTGTTTGATTCCACCATTTATCCAGTTTTCTGTTAGAATTAAAAAAAAAAAATTGAATTGACTATTCTTTTTGCTTATAAACTTGCATGCTAAGTGTGCTGTACACAATACCGTACATCATTTTATTAACTACTCTCCTAAATTAAAGGCGAAATAGCACCGTCCTGTTAAGTCCTTCTATTGACAGGACTATAAAGCAACCAAGCAATTACATTGTGTAGTAAGTTGCATTGTTCATTTCACATAAAATATCATAACTAATCATAAAATATTTGTCATTATTATCCTGGCATAGAGTTGTTAGCTGGATTTCAGAACCATTTTCAAACTCAATAACAGCTTGATTTTACACTGATGAGCCGTGAACAAAACTTTAAATTAACATCTTAAGGTTATCCGATACAAAACCATACTGAGAACGAAAAACATTGAAATTTGCATGAATTTTAAAAATCGTTTGAACCTGTTCAACCCAAAATGTATTAGAACTAAATGTGTAATTTCACAGATGAGCTCCTTTGAGTATATCTTATAGAAATCAGTGGATTTTGTAGCTAATGTTTAACCAAAAACTGAGCAAAAGAATCCATAGCGTCAAAAATGACAATATGTTTATTCTTTAAACAATTCTTGAGTGACACTTTGACTAGCTATATAATATTTTTCTATTTACTTTAATTTCGTTTTAAATGATGGAAATCTTAATTGATAGCAAAGTGCTCCTTTTAACAAAATAAAATAAAGTTAAAAGAAGTCTCGCCTGTACCTCGCTTTCGAACAACCATAAGAATAATTACACGATTTGAAATATTGAAGCGACATGGACTTCACGTCCAAAGAAAAACGACTTCTCACGTAATAATTTCAGTACTGACTGTCGGAATGATCTTCTTTCCAAAATGACTTGTGTATCACGAGCCTAAGATCCCTTGCACAATAATCATATGTTCTCAGTGCAAACTGTTTATACAAACACTCAGCCTGCGATAGATGCAGTAAACTGACTATAGCACAACATATGGGATCTGACGCACCAACAAACTCACACCAATGGCTTAAATAGCGAATGAAACAGGGTGCGCTCTGTGCTTGCAATTGAAACAAAGAATAATTAACTTATTCCGCTCTTAAAGCAGAGATGATGATAGTTCACTTGTGGAGGTTGGGGAGGGGACTCTCACTTCTTTAAACTACACCAAAGCATGCTCAACTAGTACAATTTGTGTAACTAGATGTAATAAGATGCGGCATGAGTGTCAACGAGACAACTCTCCATCGAAGTCACAATATGTAAAAGTATTTACCATTGTAGTGTATGGCCAATGGTACAATGGAATTGTAAATATAAAAAAAAAACATCGCCCTTGTATTAAACGGTGTTTGTCTTAGTGATGGGATTTAAAATATCGGACACTGGACGTAAAACATACAACTAAATCTACCAACTAATTAAAACCATGGCTACATCACACAGACACTCGTCTCAGAAAATAAAATCCTATATACCTCTATATAATATAGGAATTTTTTTCTGAGACGAGTGCTTGTGTTACATCAGTGTGTTCGCAGAAAAGAAAATGATTTCCATAACCCCCTTTTTACAGCGTATTCAAGTATTACATTTAATACTAGTTACAGCAATGATACAATCGGATAACTGTTAAAAAGCATGAATGAAATAGCAGGATTAACCTTGTTACTACTTCATTTCTTATCTGATCTAATATTACGGTTAATTTCACAAAGGCGCTTTAAGATCACAGTTACATCGATGTTTTATTTGAATGTAATTTCTGGCGAGCCTTCGGACATAGCAAAAAAACGTTGCAAACCAAAGTGCTTAATACTGGCGCGACATAACTTATTGTTCAACAATATCTCTGATCCAAATCTTAATTAGAAGTGTATAATAGAACCTTTTTTCATTAAAAATAGAACTTAACGTTAGAGTTCAACATTTGAAGTTGATATTAATACACTGATGATGTTCTTTATCATCAAAGAAGTTCCAAGTATAATGCTATGATCAGATTGTTAAGATATTTTTTTTTCTTAATGAGTAAACAGTATAAACGTATCAAGTATCTTATGATAATCTTATTGTATAAAATTGGAACACAAAGAAAAAAGTCAATGGAAAATGTATTTTCAACTTTTACAATACAGTTATCATAAGTTATCTCAGAACTATAAAACTCATTCAGTACTAAGTAAATATGTACGAGGCAGTTTATCTTTTTACGACCTCAAGCAAACAAAAAGAACTCTAAAATTTCATTAAGTATTTCTCTTAGTAAAACAATTATAAATTACATTGTACACACTACCCAGACAAGTTTGTCAATAAACCGTATCTATAACCGACCCGGGGACTAGCCACTTTCACCTGCGGAAGGTAAGATTAAAGCCACTTTTTATCAGCTTAAGACCGCTTAATTCTATTATCGTGTAATTATGAAATTGACGATGATATGTTGATTTCAGTTTGTTTACCTTGCGAGAATTTGTCGTTTACAAGTCTGTCATATTTCTGAATGACAAGGATGACCTAAGGGGCAAGAAGATAATTAAGTCAATTATTGTATTTTTTCATGTCTACAGCATTGAATGACATATTATTGGCCAGTTTATGTCCATCACGATTGAATTGTTACAAATATGAATTTGATATACTGGTGAGATTTGCAATAAACCGTATGGCCTTAATGATTTATTAATTAAATGTGATGTAAATTTATCGTTATTATTCCAAATATGGTAATTTAGGATTTGTTTCGTTTTCACTTCTAATTTTCTAGTCTAAAGAACACTAAAGCTTTTGAAGTATTTTAATTGATAAGAGTTTATTGCCAAATTATCATATAAGTGTTTGAGACAAACAATTATCAACTTGAACAAAGAAATGACATATCCAATTGAAAAATAAATAATGGATGAACAAGTATTGGACTTGTATGTGACAGATATTTATAATCTTGTGTATGATATTCGATTGACCAGTGATCTTGAAATAAAGCAGATGCACTAAATCAAAAGTTACTCTCATCACACTTTTTTAAATTGTTTAAATACCTTTATTGCCATTCAAACAGTGCCCGTGCTGTCCGCTTATAAATTTTTAAAGCGAAGAACAGTAAAAGGGCTAATGAATATCAGGGAACATGGGGAAAGAAACGTTCTTTATACTGTCGTCGAAATGAGTAAAGGAAGTGTTGGGCAAGTCAAATGAAATTTGCACAGCTAAAATTGACATCCAAAATATAACTTTATGGTATTTTGTGGATGAAAAGTATCATGATTTAGCAAACACGTCCTATAGATATCATAACATCATGTAAATTTTTAATTTGTTATTAATTATATGAGAATAAACGGTTATGAAATTAAACCTTAACTGTTATTCAAAGTAAACAACATAGAGATAAGAGATCAAACAAAATTATTTTTTAAACTTTTAAATCTGATTTTAATAGTTAAAACCTTGCTATTAAAACATGCTTTATTATTTTATACCGGAGGGTACAAGTGAAAGTTAGGTAAAGATTAACTTTTGTTGCATGAATTTTAAATTACTGCATTAGATATTATCAAATGGACCAAAAGTGTGTAAATTATTTTATACCAGGCTTTTAAAATATTTTAAATGACTTATTTTATATGTTTTATTAACCATTAATGTGATATTTATAGCGGAAATCAAATAAACAGACATTTGATTCATGATTTTTAAAGTCGTTAAATGTTAGAGGAAAAAAGTTGCCGGGATGTCTTAATTAAGTAGTTAATGATACATGTATACATACATTTATTCATCAGAAAAAAAGGGAGATACGGAGAATACGTCATGACACGTGATTCCTCCGCCACGTAAATGCGAGATTATCCAACCTTATTTCGTACCTTTTGTTTTGATGGTCCTCATTTCGCAATAGCTTTAGCGATTGACCTGTTTTAACCGAGCACTACCGACGAGTGTAATATAAACACGCACGTCTGTCGTAATTGCAAGCATTACACCTTTGAGGATGTGTTTTAATAACTAAAGTTCAGTTTGTAAAATTACAGTAAATTATTATAGTATAAATCTCATAGTGAACTTTTCTGTAAAAAATAATTTTATGCGGCACTTGACGTCAAGATTTTTACCCCCCCCCCCCTCTCTCCCTTTTTTTAACAGAGCACACAGGATGGTTCGCCTTCTAACCATATTTGCCAAGAATCTACGTTCTATCACGATACTTGTGACATTTAAATTGTTTATGCGCCTTTTAATGTTTGTATGTAAACTGTAAAATTAGTTTTAATTCGAATGTCAACATGCTTATCTATCTAACAATGCATGAAAGTTTCCGAACAGTATTGTTCGGGACTCCATTGAAGGTGACTTTATCAGTGTTTCCTGGTATAACCCAATCAACTTCCTAATGTAAATAATCATTTAATTACAAAGATTTGATATCTAGAACAGCAAACAACTTAAAATGACTTTAATTCTATGGTTGTAGAAAATTTATACTACAGCCTTTATCAAGAACCGATTAAAACTTGATTAAGAACGATTCTTGTCTGACGATCGTAATTCTAAAACCAATTAGTCAAGTTGAACAAGTAAATGAGGTATTCACAACTTTAATCCAACTGTAAATATTTAGCATAAGATATTTAATCTAGATTTTTTTCTTT
The DNA here is from genome assembly GCF_965363235.1 of Mytilus galloprovincialis. NCBI lineage: Eukaryota > Metazoa > Mollusca > Bivalvia > Mytilida > Mytilidae > Mytilus > Mytilus galloprovincialis. The sequence continues at coordinate 22,203,260 of NC_134846.1, forward strand.
ATATTTGTCGGTGACAGACCGAGTTTGGTGGGTGTGATCTTATATTTAGAGAAGAGGAACTCAGTCATTTCCCAAACGATGAAAGCCCCACCAAAATATATTTGTCTTGTCCTGTCTTTGCGAGGTTTCTTCCTGGATAAGTAACTTGTACAATGGAATTTCCGTACTCTGTAGCACGCGTTCTGTATTAATCTTTCCGTATTGCACCTTCAAATTTCAAATGATATCACAACAACGCAAGAATGACCATTGAGAAGATCTTTGGCTTAATTCAATGGACTGTATTATTGCCATTTAAAATGCTAACTATATCTATCCAAGACCAAGGTTTTTACTGGTACCAAGGTTTCGGATACAGTCGGAACAAATGTTTGCCGCCTACATTAAAAATATATACATATTAAATAATAAATATATAATATGTCCAAATGTTTGTCACATCAAAAGTTACTTTATTAAGGTTGAAACTAATAAATCGTGTTTATGATATATATTTCATTAATGGGGATGGGTTGATCATTGGCTGTTATCTTAATCAGAGAGGCACCAACCTAATGATTTAGTAAACTCATTCATTCACATTTGTAATAAACAATTTGGCATATTGTTATAAACTATGACAATATGAGTTGACACGTTCTTCTAATTATGTTTCCATATTGAAAGTTTCCCTGTAAGCTTTATATAATACTGTTCATAAGAATTGAAAACTATGCGAAAGGTTATTTCACCCCATGGCATATATATGAATGACCTGTTCCATAGTTATAATATTCATTTTTGAAAGTCAAATATTCAAAAAGCAAGATGTGATGTGATTGCCAATGACACAACTCCTCACCAGAAACCAAGTTACATAGAAGTAAACATTAAAAGTTAACCCATTGTTAATGGTTTGCTTAGTTTTAATTTGAGCGCCAATGATTATAGTGCGCGTGACACGAAACAATTTTCTGACGAACTTAGTTAAATGGTATCTTCAATGAGTTTTACTGACACAGGATTCGAAATAATGTCGGTTGTTTCCCCGAATAGTGATACATGTAGTTTCCATAGCAACAATCAAAACATGTATATGGCATTGCGTAAAAAAGGGTTTCACACCCATAAAACACCTGGTCGGTAGCATGAGCATGTATAAATCAACAGATATAAAAACCCGAATTCTCACGCAGTTGAAAAGAAAACATACAATTTACGATGTGAATTAGTAGAAACTTTCCAAACTAGCAGATGTTGTCGCTAAGCTCATAACGCAGAACCGTCAAGGGTCGACAACTCTGTAACACAACATGCACTGGAAAATGAAGTCAGAATACGGCGGGCTGAAGTTCGTTTCACTCAATAAACAGAAGGATAGTGAATTTTAAATGATATTGTTAAAGACCAAGATTTAATGTATGTAAACTTCGATGCGGATCCAATCCGACTTGGATATTTATAGGTTAAACTGAGGAGATACTAATCTCAATCTCAACATGACGTAGTGATCTTTCTTTTACAACTGCCAATAAATTAAAACTTTGTTAAAATTTAAAACTAAATTTTATCTTAAACGTGAAGACGTTGTTAGAATAGAAAGGTGCAGGCTCTACGTGGAGGTCCATGGAACCTCTCAAATAAAAAAGACGTTCAAACGTCGGTTTCATTGGAAATATTCAATGGGTGTTTTATTCATATGGAAAATGCACAATTTTATTTTCAAGTCATGTCGAGACAAAATAAAGACTTAATATTCTTTCATTACAAAATTGTTTTATAGACATCTGTACATGGAATGTTTTATATAGTAAAGATTTCAATCATATGCGGAATTATACAAAAAAAAAAATTCAGGATGTTATAAAAGATAATTTGAGTTCATTTATATGTTTTGGAATTTATATATATATTTTTGTTTTCCATCTACTTATCGGTATTGTTACACAATCTTTTAGACTCATATAATTTTTCCTGTTTGTGTAGTATTGTCAATTTTGATGATCCAATACCTATTAAGTTTACTGGTTGGTAGATTTTTATATATATAGTGTGACGTGTGACGACCATTTTCACTGAACCAGTACACAATTTTATTTAGGGGCCAGCTGACCACCGACCACCTCCGGGTGCGAGATGTTCTCGTTGCGTTGAAGACCCATTGGTGGCCTTCGGCTGTTGTCTGCTATTTGACGGTCGGTTTGTTTTCTCGTTGACATATTCCCCATTTCCATTCTCAATTTTAAAGACGAATGTATATTGGCTTATTCTATTAATGGTTTTTGTGTCCCTTTTCTCCTCAATTTTTTGATGATGTAAATTCTTCAAACAACCTGGAAACAGTATATCTAATATATATGTTCCTGAAACAACCTACTGGCTAGTGAACTTTCGAAATTTTCATAATTTGCGTAATTTTAAGGCTGCCATACATAGCTCCCTAAATATTTAGAAGAAAGTTAAAATAATTTCGGGCGTCCATTTTGACTTTCAGGGATTCTTATGATGAAAACTCTGTAAATGCTGTAAATATGTTCCTCTTTTTCTTTTGTTTAAGAAACTGCATTACATTTGTTCCCATTAAGTTCATTAAATGTACAGTGAACAGTGTTGGTGGTACCAGTTACTGTTGCAGCTCCTTTGGGTGTAACTATTATCGGAAAGTGCTGCTATGGTAGCGGTTCAATTTTAGTTTGGTTTTTAAAAATTCCACAATCCTTGTCAACAAAACAGTCAATCAAGTAAAAATTGACTGTCACAAATAAGCATTTACAAATTTATTCAACCTTTCTTTAAAATGTTACAAAACTTGATAATAATTTAAGCTGACTACTAAAATTGAAAGTTTTAAATCATTCACCGGAACGCAGTTTACCAGTGGACAAGCTGTATATCAAGAGATTAACATATGGCGCCATACTTGTAGGTAGTCGAGTCCGGTTGCCCGAGGGACATAGATCTTTTACACCTCTGATGAAAACTTTGGCGTTAAATTGTCTGTTGATATTTATAAAGACAGAGTTAAAATAAATTATACGCGACGGTCATAGTACGCTGTAAATATCAAATTTTTATTAGGACAGTGACATACCCGGTAAACGAATTAAATAGTAACACTTTTATTATGTTGACATTTACGTATTCTAAATAGATTTTTGAGAATTTTTAACACCTCGTTTTTATAAAAGTTAGCCACCGTATTTTTACAGTATAAAGTTCAGGGTTACAGATATTTTTGTCATATGAACATATGAACTATGCATAAATGTATAGACATTGCTAATGCAAGTTGAATTGATAAAAGTTAGCATCAGATTAGATGGTTAGGGCAAGGATTTATATAGTCTTACTATACAAATCCTTAGTTAGGGTACATATTTTTCCTCCAAACACGGTTTCGTACAGTTGATATACTAAGATCTGAAACTTCAGACTTATTCTATAATTGGAGGCGGCATATCCACACCATGTATATGCATTCGTCGACTGCTTTTCGAACCTTTGGACTAAAATTGCACTTTTAAAATATTTTAGGTTAATTTGAAAGTTTGACATCAGTTAACAAACACATACATCTTATTCAACTAACCATATGTGTATATAAATCAACCGTTTGAGGTTTAACAGAATATGATAACAAATACCTATATCATTTGCCATCTATGGGAACGGTGTTACTACAGGGTTGATTGACGACCTTGACTCTCCCATGAGGATCTCGAGCACGGTCAGTATCAGTATAGGCACATCAACGGCCGGCAATGGACATTTGAGCGCATTGACAGGACATTTGAGCGAAAAAAAAAGGACGTTTGAGCGCCAAAGTATAGGACATTTGAGCGCCTAAATTTTAGGACATTTGAGCGAAAATAAGAATAAGCGTAGGACATTTGAGCGAAAACAAGTCTTGGATAGAGAATTGTCTTATTGGCAATCACACCACGAATATAGTTCATTAAATGAGGAGTTTACCAACAAAAAGATTAAAACATATTTTAATTGTAAAAAACAAAGCACTAAAAACAAAGCACTGTCATAAAACATAAAACTCGGCAACGGCATTATTTACAAGTCTGTTCGGGCTTGGAACTTATATCCCAGGCTTCTGACATAAAAATCCCTCGTAATTTCCTGCTGGCAGTATTTCGAATGCAAATCCCGGAGATTCTGTTCCTTCTCCTTTTCTGTTCGGCTTATTAGTCTCGGTCAAAATAATATCCATTTTAACACGTACATGTATTATTAGTATTAAGATTTCAAGTGCCAAGGGACATTTCACTTAATAGATATATATATAAGAATTTTAGAACAAAGAAAATTTGCATAGCCAATGAATTATAGTAGAATTGATTGGTAAATAGAGATCAACTTAGGATTTCACTTACATAAACCAGCCAGAACCGGTCGAATTACTCGGGTGTGAAATAAAATAAAAAATATTTATAACTAAATCTTACTTTTTTTTCTTACTTTTAAAAAAAAATCTTAATTCGTGTAAAATTATCAGGGAAAATTTCGCTCAAATGTCCTGTCTGAAAACTCAGGTAAGGTTAATATCCCGGCGCTCAAATGTCCTATGAAGTCGGCGCTCAAATGACCCTATGTGCTTTTTTCTTTTTCGCTCAAATGTCCTATGCCCTCAACGGCTAACTTGTTGTATATAGCGTCATGTTCCACATTGTATACTGCCTGACCGTGCAGTTATCACTACTCATTGAATACACTGCTTTTTCGAAATTTAAATGTTTAACTTGTGTATATTTTTTTTTTTTTCAAATTAGATTGGTTAAGCTTTTTCAGTTTCAATTTTTACAAATGTTTTAACTTTTACGTACCTTTATCTCAAACATTTAGGTTTTAGAGTGTAATATTTTAAAGACAGTTGTTCCAGGAATGCGCATTTGGCGCACATATATAGTAGGAATCCATATGATACGTCTGCATTGAAAATAAAAATTATTCGAGGTTGCAATTTTGAAATTTTGTGCAAAATGACACAGCTACAAAATGTGTACAAAAGACGTTGTTGCATATGTGATAAACATTTCTTGTATATATTTCGGAGTTTTATGTGACGTCCATTATCACTGAACAAGTATAAATAATTGGTTATGGGCCAGTTAAGGCACGCCTCCTGTTGCGGGAGTTTCTCGCTGCATTGAAGACCCATTGGTGGCCTTCAGCTGCATGTTGTCTGCTCTTTGGTTGGGTTGTTGTCTCTTTGACACATTCCCAATTTTCATTCTCAATTTTATAGTATAAAGGGAGAGCATTCGGACATTTGCTGTTTTAAAATTGCGCAGAATTGTTTAACCTACATACTCCTTGACAAAGGAGCTGCATTGAGTCGGTTTAATTTTCAAATAAAATTAAAAACAATTTTTCTTCGACACCTATCACCTTTATCAACTTGATAGTACATTGTATAAGTTTTATGATGACATCATTGAACCCTTACGCTTCCTGGTACGACCTCTTTAAATCGTAAATTTGGGACAAGTTCTTATCCGTCATTTATCATATTCCATGGTTTGAAATATTCTATAAATTGGAAACAAATCAATCAGAAGACACACAAAGCGTTAATTTTACACCCTGAAAATTAATTTGATGTTCATTTTGAATCTTTTAACGCCAACAATCAATCACTCATTAGTTCAAAATATGACGTCACTTTGTAAGAACGCAGAAATAAGCGTACAAAAGCCCTTGAGCCATCACAATTAAAATGATACTTCCGCGTTTGAAGTTTATGATTCAAAATCGGTGTTTATGAATTTTTAATGAGCATCTGCCGAAATCCGTCATAGTTTTAGTGTAGTACAAGCCAATGACTCAGCAGTTAACTTGTAAACATTTATAGCAATCTTAACCTTAAGAGTTTTATTTACTGTTAAACGATAAAATACATGCAAGGTGTTTTATGTATAAATTTTGATGCATCTGAATGTGACCGCAAAGAGGTGCCGATCTTTGATTTTGAAATCAGACAACGATCATTGGGCATTGTCATTATTTGTCATAGATATCGTTAGCGTCAAATACTTTTTTTTATTTTTTTTTTTAAGAAGAAAATTACACTTTGTAAAAGGTGCATTTCTTGTCAATTCTAAGCAGCTTATAAACACACTTGTAACGACTATAACATCCACTGACGTCACTGGCATAGGCTTCGCGATTTGCCAACGTCAATTATACGCATACGAACACTATACGGGACTTCATTTCACTGAGTATTCTTTAAAATTAAGTTTATTTTTGCCGATTCTTTATTCATTTTGCCAATTATTCTCTTCTCTTTATATTTGAGTACCCAATTATAACATGCTCGTCCTTTTCTTCTTTTTTATTTTATTTTGCCCATTATTCATTGTTCTGTAAATATGAACATCAAAATCCTCAGATATTGATACATATTTTATTGTTAATTAAAATGTCTAAACTTAACATATTTTCTCCATAAACTTAGATTTGCCATTAGTTTTCATCAAAGAAAGAAACTAAAAATTTATTGACTTAAAACTGTAACATTTAAAAACCTTTTGTTTGTCAATATAAGAATGCATCCAATGCATTATTTATTCTGTCATAAAAGTCTAAAATAGCATATCTATCAAATTTTCACCTTTAAAGTGATGAATTTCATAATTTTTGCAGTATAAAGTGTTGATTTTCATTTTATTATCTGCTTGTGTCACAACTTATTAATATTGCAATTATTGTCTATTGTTTAGGACTTGTCATTCTAATAAAATGTCTTTAATATGCTAAATGTTTTCCGTGCATCAGTGATCATAAAACATTTTAATATTAATTGACTTGTTTTTATTTTTCAGTGGAATTAAATGGCGAACCAATGTTCCTGTTCAATTTATCGTCGGTTGTTAGAACGGAAAGGGTATTGAGTGCAGAAATTCATTTGTACAAACGTAAGCAGAAAAAGCAAACCCTACCTAAGAAATTAGATAATAGCAGACGAAAACAGAAGAAAATGAATTGGTCAAAACATCACGATATAAACGTTAAAATGTACGAAATAGCACCTCATTATATGGCTGAAAATGGAAAAATTACTATGAGAGTCGAAAGTTTTGGTTGGCAATGGTATGACGTCACTAATTCTATTCTGAGTTGTCTGGCTGCCAGACGGGATATCCCACATCTGTTTGCCTTGAATTTTGTTCTAGAGAAAAGGCACGGAAAAGTTAAACACTTGAATTTAAGAAAATTCATCCGACAACATTCAAAACCATTTCTCATTATTTATTCCAATGATACACAAAGCATATCTTTAGACAGTTTTAAAGAAAATGCACCAACTGATGTTGTTTTAGAAACGGGTAATTTGACGCCAACAACAGAACTACCTGCTGCGGAATCTACAACAGGAAGCGGAAATGAGAAAAAGAATAAAACTGAAACACCGTTAGATTCAAACAGATCAAAACGTTCCATATTTACAAATGAAATCCCCGAAGACCCAGCAGATTATGAGAAAATAAACAGACGCTACAATTTACCTCAGACTCATCCGAACATTTTGAAAACAAGGAGTGAAAGTAGAATAAAAATAAAAGATTCAATGTTGATTCCATATCCCAGCAAAGACGATATCCGAAAAAATAAGCGACGGAAGCAAAGACGGAGGAAGAATAAAAAAAGGAAAAATAGAAGAAGGAATAAGTTATTTTTCCCCAAAGAATGGGATAATTATCATCCAAATTCTGCGAGTGTAGAAAATACTGAAAACTTATGTGGTCGTAAAAAGCTAGTTGTAGACTTTGCAGATATCGGCTGGGGTGATTGGATAATTTCACCCAAGTCATTTGATGCTCATTACTGCGCAGGCTCATGTCCATTTCCTCTGACAAAGGTGAGTTATGACGTATTTAGCTCTTGTATAATAATGCAACACTTAGAGAACTATAGACTCGTGTACATATAGGACCAAGTCAAAACTTATTTGTCTGCATAGTACAGATTCTCTCTTTTTCTCTGATTTTCAACCGTAATGTCTTCATATCACACATTTTATTATCGGTGGGGTCCTCCAGTACCCGTTGATTAAAATCTTGCAAAGTTATAAGTGAACTTGGTAATGATGAAATTCACACAGATCGTATGGCAAACAAGATTTCAAGCCTGATATCTTTCTAGTTTTTACATCCTCATGATCTATGTCAAAACTGATCAACGTTTCAAACGTTCTTCATAGAACTTTCATCAGCCCATTAGCCAGAAAAATCGTGGATACCCATCATTGTCTGTGAATAACTGTTAAACAAAGTGTCATGAACACTAATGTTTGAGATTTTGGACACTAAGACATTGATTTGATGACCATCTTGGGCACCACTTTTTTATTTATTTTTTGTTATCTGCATATTTAACTGCGTTATGGACAATGACTACTTATTTTAAAAATTGATTATTTCTGCTCCTCAAAGGACTTATACTTAAAATGCATGATTGTAATGGTTCTTTTTTACGTGCATTTATTTTTACGATGGTGGAAAAATGCGAGATGAATCATTGTGCTTTTATTTTCGCAACAAATTAAAACATCGCAAACATTTCTGAATTTTCAATATATTTAAAACATCATTAAAACAGGAAAAACTATTAGTAGCTTCAATCATTTACTGACTGGTATATACATTTATTTAAAGCTGTCAGTGAATGTCACAAAGTTTATATTTACTGTAGGATTACTCTCCAAATACCTTTAAGTAACTTATAAACCATTTGTAAACAAAATAGTTTTCAAAGCGTACATTAGAGGTAAAAATCAAAAGTAAAGCTTGATTTTAAGACTAAGGTTGTGACTTTTGTAATCGGTTGTAAGTTATTAACATCTTATTAATGAAGTCAAATGGTTGTTGACAAATACCTCAAATATTTTTTCAAGATTGACATTTCTAACGTGGTTGTCCCTGTATGTTGTTATCCGACTGATATTCGACTGGCTCTTAAAAAGGGCTAAGTTTGATATAAGTAAATATTTTTCATCACAGCAGTATACACACAAACCCGTCAGAGAATTGTTGCAAGTGCTGTTAATTAAGGTGTGTCTGTGGACCTCATCTTACACGAGGCATTGAGTTTTGACTAATGTGGCTGCGTACTTATACATCCAGCACAGCAAAATGGATGCCAAACTTTCGCAAAGCTTTAGCTGTCCAAGTATTACCATATACACCCTAGTTGACCTTTTTTTTGGGGGGGGAGGTCTGAGGCGAGACACCTTACCAATTAGAGTGGAAAAACTTGTTGTATACACTCAGTCCCACAATTTGTGCTGTATTTATGATGAGTTTATCTACAAGAACAAATAAAACATAAGCCAATGCTATATTACAATGATGAGAAAACTGTAGTACAAATAGTTTTTAAAGTTCCGAAAGTTTTGAAACAAACAGGACAGTTTTTTTTTTTTTTTTGTCATACTTGTGAATTACATAAAGACAATTACCATTTCATTTGTAATGCGTTTGCATCTAGACAACTATTATTTGGTAAAGCATAACTCGACATATGAAAAAAAAAAAAAAAGATTTTATAATGTTTTTAAACTAAAATTTTGGATGGTCGATTTGTCTATGATTTGTTTAAAATTCTTAAAACACTAGTTCATCATAACACTCGCTTCTGTCTCTCAATTTCTAAAACTCGATAATGCATAAAATAACTTCAAACCCATCGAACGTATTAAATGGACGAAAAGATGGACAAAGGTGACAGTAGGGCAATGAATGATTTCTAAGCTAAATATGAACTGAAATGGACTGTTTATAAAAAAAACCTCTACTGCTAGCACGCTACCATGATTTTCTCTCTAAATAGAATAATCTTGAAAATTAATGATTTTTTGTAAGAAAAATCCATAGTATTGCACTCCAGTTGATCAAACGAAAGAAGGCGATATCTTTTTGTCCTATTGTTACACATAAATTGTTCACTTAAAGAATTATATTATATATTGTCAATATAAGTCTATATCAAGGGTGTTCTAAGTTTAGTTAAAATTCTATATGACCGCTCTTTTTATTTTATTTCCTTTGAAATGTCGTCCTTCGTAAATATTTGTCTACAAACTCAGCATGAGGTTCGAACAAAATTAGTCAATTTTCTAAATAAACTATAAAGAAGAAAATCGTTTTTATTTATTTTCAGTAGTAAAGATCGGGTTTTGTGTATTTGATTTCATTGATTTTTTCGGCATATTATATATCAGTTTGTTGATCTTGAACCCATTGATAGGAGAATTAGAGATATGAATCTACACTTAAATAAACAGGTTTTTTTACCTAAACTTTTCTGATCATTCGAGTGCGCTTGACACATATGTATTGTTAATTTGTTTTCTTCTAGTTGAATAGCTTCTTCGGTTATACTATCCGGCGATTTCAATTGCCATCCTTTCTACAGGGCCTTGGTAATGAGAAATTTAAAACTATGTATGAAATGAATTATTATAAGTATTATTTTTCGCATTTGTAATTAATAAATTTATATAAAAGAAAAAAAATGTTCCACATAGGGCTTGTAACGAAGACGAATCGAATTATGATATATAGTTTATATTCCAAAATGAATTACTGGCTTTCCTGACTATAAATTGAACAATCTCATTTTACAATGAAATATATATGACATATCATGTTTTAAAATGCAGTTAAAACTGTACTTCTGAAACGAACACTTTCGCATTATTGTTACCCATTGACCTTAGTAAAATGGGCGGAGAATAAAAAGGCTTTGAAATAGATAACTTTCCGGGAGTATTTTACCTCCTCGAAGATTACTTAGGACTCATCATAGTTAAATAATAGTTTGTACGTAGATGAAAACAATTTTAACTTCTATTATTATCTAGAATATTTACAAGAAACTGATTTGACATTTCAATTCGAGGTCGCTTGATATATTTATGTCAACTAAAATTAATCCCCAACATCAGAAAATACAATGAATTTATTCGTTGAAATTCACTTTCACTTGCAATTCCTTGATGTCTTTTAAGTTAAAGCAGAGTTTAAAATTAGCAGAAAAAAGATATTAAAATTATATATCTGAAGCAAATTTGATAAGTATTTCATCAAAGCTGATTTTGTGCTGACTCCCGCTAGTTCAATTTCTGTATGGTGATAACTACAAAAAACACCTTTCGCCGTACAAAGAGGAAAATACTAGCGATACCATCCTCGACTTAAAGAGCTTTTATTTTCAATATTTTATCAGTGTGACATTAATACGTAAATGATGTTTAGGGCAAAAATCAATGACCACTATGGACAAAACAAATAGAAAAATCTTATTTAATTTGAAAATTCTATCTTAAAGTATTTGTTCAAGTTAAGTTCATGTGGTGATTCCGGAGTATTAAATAGCTTTAGCTTTTATAATACGTATTTCCATACTGTGCATTTTGTAAAACAATTCAAAAGGTTCCTACAGGGAATTTTAATCATTTTTGCAAATATATACACATTATTAAAAAGACTGAGAAGCATTGTGTTTAAGGTCTGAAAACGGCATATATTTCTATTTATTTCCAATTTTTCCTATTACAAATATGACATAGGACGTTTTTAATTTAGGACCTCTCAAATTTCAATCTTCCCCCCGTTCATTAACATTTGTTTACTATAATCACTATCAAAGTATTGTTTGATCAAAAAGTAAGAACCATTTTCCACAAAATAATAAGCTTTGAAAAGGTATCACTCTAAGAAAAAACACCAAATAAAAAATTAGTGTCTTACATTTTTAACCCTACATTTTCCTCTGACACGTCGATCACCTAGTTAGTGAGATTTTATCAGTACATCTGTCATTTCGAGGACAATACGAACTCAGGGTCTTTTCCTCGGTTAATTATAATGGTATATAGTGCGTTTTTGCTATTTGACCATAAAAACGACCCCTGTAATGTTGGCTGTTCAAGTGAGACTCCGTAGTGTAAAATCAGTTAATCCGATCAGTTGAGAAAATAAAAGAATTTTTGAAAAGAACTGTGAAGGAAATTTTAAAATGGTGTGCAATGCTATGCTGAACTTGCCGATATTTTTGATAGTCGAATGTTATTTCTGATTGTATTACATTTGTATTTGCCTTTCCTATGTGTCCATGTATCTACGTTTCTCTATCTATGTGAATACATTCAAATCTTTATTACAGCCTAAAAAAAATGATGTTGTGGTATGATTGCCAATTAGACAACTCTCAATAAGTGACCAAATGACACAGACATTAACAACTATAGGTCATCCGGCGTACGGCCTTCAACTATGAGCAAAGCCCATACCATATAATAAGCTATAAAAGGCCCCAAAATGACAAATGTAAAACAATACAAACTAAAAACTAACGGATTAATTTATCTACAAAATAATGAAAAAAATGTATAACTTTGGATAGGCATATACAGAATGTAACGGGGTTAAACATGACAGTGAACGACATCCCTATCCATGAACAGTGTTTTTCCTATTTTTAAATATACTTCCAATTACATTAATTTTGTATTATTTGAATGTTTTCATATCATAATTCTAAATTTGAATGTGTTTTTCTTTTACAGAGACTTCGACCATCAAACCACGCAACAATACAAAGCATGGTTCATGCTATAGGAATATATAAGGACGTACCAGCGCCATGTTGTGTACCAGATTCCATGTCATCCGTAACTTTGTTGTACTTTGATGAAAGCAGAAACGTTGTGTTAAAAAATTATCCAAGTATGACAGTTAACTCTTGTGCGTGTCGATAGAACTCAAATTGAATTACAATTGTAAATATCTCTGTTAGTCCCTTTTTATGTGTCAATGTAGCATGCAAGAGGCGGTTTCTTACTGTGGATTACTAATTCATTAACTTAAACAAATTTCGAATATTTCGAAAATTTGAAACCGGAAATGTAATAGATTCACTGCCAGCCTATAGTGGCCAGTAACTTCCCTTTGATTGGATGGGAGTTAAAAACGAAGTGGTGACGTCATCACAGACAATACGTCGAAGACGTCAGACTTTGTTGAATGCGCGCACTGTGCGTGAACAATCTACCTCATCTAAAGCATTACTTAGATTTATTTACTGGACACTCGTTTGGGTGGAAAGACTTGTGAAGAGGTAACAAGATAAAACATGGCATTGAAGATGTTTTTTATGCGAAGGTGTTTTACGATGAAAGTAAATGTTTTGTTGACCTTGAAAGAAAAAGAATAAAAAAGGACATGGATACAAATTGTAGGAATATGTTACACGAATTGATAAAATTGAGGGGTACCGAAGTGTACAAGAAGTGTTATGTACATGAAATGTATGTTTTTCAGGCTGTTTATTTAATGAATTCCATATTCTCAGGTAGATATCTCATTCATCAAAAACATGTGGAATAATTGTTATATACTTTACTAATGATTGGGAATTTTTTCAACAACTTAAAAAAGATCTGAGTCATCCTTTTCTGGTACATGCAAATGTTTTGTTACTATTCCATCATTTTTAAACGTTTACATAATCATGGAATTTTGGAATCTAAATATTGCGGTTTTCAAAATTTATGAATCACCTGAATATACCAATTTAGTCTATTTCTCTATCAATGTATTTTTATTATTAAAAAAACATAAATGTAAGTTAAAACATGCATATTTCTTTAATCTCTTATCATCAAAATCACACATGAAATAAGTAGTTTAATTTGTAGTATTTATTGAAAAATATGTATCAATGTTATTGTTAAATTCATTTGTTGAGAAATGTTAACTCATTTAAAATGTTTGTCACATGTTAAATCATTAATAACATTAAATGTCATTGATGTTAAAATCTTATATTTTATAGTTTTGTTGTAATTTGAGGCATTTACATATCTTGCCAACATAGTTTTATTTCCATAATTATGATTCAAATAGTTTACTAAACAGACGACATGGAAAAAACCTTCTAAACCTTATAAATAATTATCAAAGATACCAGGATTATAATTTAGTATGCGAGACGCGCGCTTCGTCCACATAAGACTCATTAGTGATGCTCATATCAAAATAATTATAAAGCCAAACAAGTTCAAAGTTGAAGAGCATTGAGGATCCAAAATTTCAAAAAATTGTGCCAAATACGACTAAGGTAATCTATGCCTGGGATAAAAAAAAATCCTTAGTTTTCAAAAAATTCAAAGTTTTGTAAACAGGAAATCTATAAAAATGACCACATTATTGATATTCATGTCAACACCGAAATGTTGACTACTAGGCTGGTGATACCCTCGGGGACGAAACGTCCACCAGCAGTGACATCGACCCAGTGGTGTAAATAATTATCAAAGGTACCAGGATTATGAGAGATATGATAAGATGCCATAGAGACAACTATCTACCAGGGTCAAAACAACGTTGATGCAAGCAACTATAGGTCATTTCACAGCTTAAAACGTTAAGAAAAACCAAACCTGTATAGTCCTCTATTAAAGGCCCCAACATAAAAAAGCTGAAACAATTAATACGGACAAACAAACGACCTTCTCTACGACAAAACAATAAAAACAAACAAACATAATAGACAGCAAAACACAAAAATTATCAAACCGCATGCTTCTTACTTTGGATAAACACGTACATCACGCGGTGAGGTTAAATATGTTTGTGAACACTTTTCAGTCCACTTCCACTATGGGATTGTGATGCAACAGCACAACATAAGAACACACTGTTAAAAAAATCCATTGGAAATGGGTTGACTCATCAGGTTGGAATTTGGAAAGAGTAAAAAAAACACCGTGCATAAAGAAAACAATTTTTTAAGAGTCTTCTCGTGTATTGAATTCGAATTAAATATCAATTTACAATTTAAGTGACAACGTTTTCTTGCGGAATAATGACGCAAACGTTTGGACACAACATATGTACAGGGGTTCCTTTATGGTAATTAAAAATCAAACTTTGGGAAGTTATTTGTTTTCTAAACTTATACAATTAACAAAACTATGAATGGTGAAAGCAGAATATGTGATACCTATCAACGTATTTTATGGAAGTAACACGATGGCTATCACACTATGAGCAGCATCTGTTATCCTTTCAAAACACCTGAGATCAACGCCAGCTTTTGATGGAGTTCACGTTGCTCGGTCTTCAGCTTTTATGTATGAGGAATACTGCTTGTCTTTTGGTTGCATTTCGTTTTTCGTTTTAGGCTATGGTATTGTCAATTTTCGAGTATTTGTTTGAAAATACCTTGATAAACTCATCATAGATAACAGGATTAACATTTTGTACGGTAGACGCGTGTTTCAACGAAAGACTAATCAGTGACGTTTCAACTAAATGAGTTAAAAAGGCAAAAAAATACGATATTGAGGAGTATTGAGGATCCAAATTTCCGAAAGGTTTTCCCAAATCAAATACAGCTACGTTAATCCACGGGATAGAAAATCCTGAGTATTAGATTTAGATTGGTCCTTTATCTGTTTAGGTTTATATCCATTTTTGTACATGTTCCCCCCCCCCCCCCCCCTGATGGTAATTTTAATTGTGTTTCCTCTATTTATGAAGTGTAGATTGTTTGATAGATTTGAAGCTGTTTCATTTTAATATTGATAGTCATTTTAGACTATTGTTTACAAGTTTACTTGGAGTCAGTGAGTCCTGTCTACACTAGGTAGAAGTATTGATATTCATTGGAGCAACTAATCATAGAAAACTGCAACAAGAATGCCTATTATTGACTTAACGTGTGTCTACATTGACAGCTGGCGACGAAAAGAATAATTTGAATTGTTTTTTTCTTTGTTTTTGTCTTTTTTGTGGTATTTTAGTATTTAGTAAATGAAGGCCGATCCTCCTTAAAGCAACACTTTGCGATGAAGCTTTGCTTGGAAATCTGTAATCCGCTACCGAGGGCTTGCTATCAGAATAATCCCTTGATAGTTAGTTTCTGCTTACCATGAACATATATATTTATGGAGTATAAATGATTAAGTTAACGATGCAATGTCGACAGTTTCACGTTCACTACAATGACCTTGATAACTGCTAGGTATATGACAAAGGATAAGACCCATTTGTCGTACCCCAATTTAGCCCTCCTGTCCGGTTATATAACATCACAAAATGCTACAACACGAACACAAAACAACAAACCGCAAATCACTATAGTGAACGAGATGTATATGCAACTCGTAGAATATAAGCAATTTATAGAAGAGGGACGAAAGATACCAAAGGTACAGTCAAACTCATAAATCTTAAATAAACTGACAACGCCATGGCTAAAAAAATAAAAAAGGGGACAAACAGATTTGGTCTTTTGTGGATAGTTGTCTCATTGGCAATCATACCACATCTTCTTTTTTATAAACAATAGAACACATGACACAACATAGAAAGCTAAAGAATAAACAAAACGAACCCCACCAAAAACTAGGGGTTAACTCAGGTGCTCCGGCAGGGTAAGCAGATCCTGCTCCACATGTGGCACATGTCGTGTTGCTTATAGATGTAACAGGTAAAAAATGAGCAATTTGTTGATGCTTCTCGTAGAATATGAGTAATTCGTAGATGTTACACGTAGAACATTAATACCTTCCTAAACTCTTTCATATCATTATCGGATAGATTGATGGTTTCATGTCTCTCGATCTCTTAGTGCCTACTACCATATCACATAGAACTTAATATTAAAGACATTAATGACACTACAAGGGTTTCGTCATATCTCGATCTCTTTCATGATATTGACACAGATACATGACTTCAAACTAGGATTTATGATAAAAATGACGATTCGAACATTTCAATTGTCACAATCAAAATTTTCGAGGAAAACATGAGCTCAACATGAGGGTATTACGTTTGAATAAAAACTATACACTATTTTGCTGCCATTGGCACCGATTGTTTCACCGATATGAAGTAATTTGTTGCAACTCACATGAGAGATGATGTCACAATATTAGATCTTTTACTATCCAAATATTTGTCTGAACTGGTTTTTTTTATTGTCTCCTATCCCTTATTGTGACTTTTTGATATAGTGTGGATCTGCATGGATACTGAGGCAATCCTATCAGGAGACATTTACCTTGTCGAGGAATCGGATTTCCTCAGATTAATTCAAATCCCTCATTTGTTTTTATTTGAATTGGATTCGAAGATACAAATTCTGTGTCAAAGGTTTGAACAAATCTTAATTTGTGAGCGACCACACTTGTTCAAACACCAAATATATAGACGATGATATCAAAAATGCCTTTTCGTCAGTTTGGTCGATGCCACTGCTGGTGGACGTTTCGTCCCCGAGGGTATCACCAGCCCAGTAGTCAACACTTCGGTGTTGACATGAATATCAATAATGTGGTCATTTTTTTTTTTATAAATTTCCTGTTAACAAAAGTTTAAATTTTTCGAAAAACTAAAGATTTTTTTATTCCAGGCATAGATTTCCATAGCCGTATTTGGCACAACTTTTTGGAATTTTTGATCCTCCATGCTCTTCAACTTTGTAATTGTTTGGCTTTATAAATATTTTGATATGAGCGTCACTGATGAGTCTTATGTAGACGAAACGCGCGTCTGGCGTACTAAATTATAATCCTGGTACCTTTGATAACTATTGTTTTTATCTTGATTTGTAGTCTCTAAATTGATGGTGAAATTTGAACAGCCACTACATACCGTGGAATCTAATTTATGTATATACTGAGTGTTTTACAAAGGTTGAGCACCTTTCAAATACTGTAGCCTCTATCTTTCCCTACCAGAGCACACCTGGGCTCACGGTAATAAAACTTTACTCAGTGCTCGGAGTACAAAATTGGTGCTCGAAACAGAAAATCCAGTATTTTGATTGGTTGATTCTCGAGTCTGAGTACATAAACCTTGCTCGAAAGTTTTATGACCACAAGGCCAGTTCACCAAGTGTTGAGATGGGGTTCAAGCTGCCCAGAAATTATTTGGTCTTGGCTGTTTCTTGGAAGGTTGAATTTTAATGTCTATATATAAAGACTTTTTTCTTGCAATCAGTTTAAGTTTCGCCTTTTTTTAAAATGTCCCCATGTAATCTTCCACTGTTGGAAATAAGATAGAATTTTATTTTATTGGAAAATGAATGATAAACTTTTATTAAAAAAAAGTTGTCTTCGACGTCCCATTTCTCCTTTTCCTTTGGTATCTTAATACCACCTTTATGAAGAAAAGAAAAAAAAACCGGTTCGCTAGGCTTTTATACCTCAGCAATAACTCAGCATGAGCTATATTTGGCAAAAGTTTTAGGAATGTGTGGTCCTAAATGCTCTTCAACTTCGTACTTTATTTGGCCTTTTTAATTTTTGTTTCATTTTAGCGTCACTGATGAGACTTTCGTAGACGAAACGCGCGTCTGGCGCAAATACGAAATTTAAATAGTCGTTTCTATGATGAGTTTATTATTCTGTCACAGATAAATTCTCACATTGTGCTTTCTTGCGGAATTTTTCTTTAGTTTGTACATGCACGAATATGCAGCAGATGTGTTTCTACTTCAACAATAACAAATGACATGCATTGACCCCTGTTTAATATAGAACTAACACACCTTGCATTGGTTTGTAATCAAATGATAGGGTATGCATTCCAACCTCGATGCCATAGGAAATAGTTACTTAACCGAATTCAAACTATAATGTTGGTAAATTTGAACCAAACAAATACTAGTAATAAAACGACCTTGTTGCAATGCATAGGTAAAACTGTCAATCTTACTTTCTGTTCCGTCAAATTTTATTTTGTTTCCAGTCTTTTTCGAAAATGTGACCCTTTTACCACGAAATTAAATGCAGATGTGATTTTTTATTCTGATACTTACTATTTTCTCTAACTAACTGTCTTGGGTGAATACGATGTAATATTCTTACACCTTTCCCGGGATACTCATTTCCTGTGTCTATTTACCCTTTGACCTTTTAATTGATTAACTCATCTAGCTATTTCTACCATGAAGATTAGAGCTATCAATGGATTGAAATCAAGACACTGGTGTCGAATTTAAACTTGAAGACAACATGTATCGTCATAATTTGTTAGCTTGTCAAACAATTAGAAGGTCTTTAGAGATAATAATCGTTTTGATCGTTGTTCGTAATTAAAGATTTCGAACGTCACACCTAATATACTACATTAAAGTGGAATTAATTACAAGCTAAGCCAGATAGGATGAAAAACTATCTATCTGATCGAGTATTCATTTCAACAGGTCCTCATAGGGGAGCATTATAAATCAACAATTCCGTAAGATTTCGATATTTTGTTTAAGGTCATTGAGTTTCAATCAAGTATGGTCATAGATACGGATATATGTAATTTTGAACGAAAAAAAAAATGCAATATCGGAAATAAAAAAGGTGTTGTAGGGGTTAATAGACTCATACTACATAAATAATAGTGATTAATAAAATAAAACAATGAATGAATAAAGACAACAAAAAATGTCAAACAATTCAAATCATTTATATTTCGCACAAGATGCATTATATGGAAATTCACTTCAACTATGACTAATCTTACGCTGTTTTGGGGCGATAGAAATCAAGCTATGTTTTATTCTATATGATTTCAACTTTTACAGTCGCATGTCATGATATACCGTATAGCGGGTTATTTTCGCGGTTGTAAAATTTCGCGATCTGCATTGAATGAGGTATACCAAATATTATGGCGGTTTTAATTTTGGCGGATTTCAAGACTTTTTAGAATAACTTTGCATGTGCACTTTTAAATTGGCTGAATTTATTTTGGCGATTTTGTTCTATCCGCGAAATTAAGCGAAAATTAGCATCCCGCGAAAATAACCCGCTATACGGTACTATGATCTGTTAGGTTATTTATTGTGCAGTTTTCTCAACGTTTCTTACTAAACAGACTGAGCCATTATTTTCTGTAACTAAAACAAGTATGCAAATCAATTATGTCAATTAATTAGCTTCAACATAAAACGAAAAATAAACTCCAAGAAAAATCCAAAAAGGAATGGATATCAACTGTCATAGTCCGAACTTGGGATTGGGATTTCCTTATGTAGAAAATGTAGGATAAACCTTTTTGATTACTATCTAAACTTCTCACTATTAAACCAAGAGTTCCAAATGGTGAAGTTGAAATCATCCCTTCGTAAATTTTACGGACGCCACCACGAGTTGGTTGACCGATATGGAATAACCGTTCCACTTATGATATCAGATAAATTCCTTACGTCGTAAATACAATCCCCTTCCCGTTCATGAATGTGACCTACCGAATTAGACTATTTACATGATTTGTTATTACATAAGCAACACGACGATTGCCACATGTGGAGCAGGATCTGTTTACCATTCCGGAGCACCTGCGATCACCCAAAGTTTTGGGTGGGGTTCGTGTTGCTTATTCTTTAGTTTTCTATGTTGTGTCAAGTGTACTATTGTTTGTTTGTCTTTTTCATTTTCAGCCATGGCGTTGTCAGTTTATTTTCGATTTATGAGTTTGACTGTCCCTCTGGTATCTTTCGTCCCTCTTTTATAACAGCCGCATAAAATTTCAATTATATTACTCTTACAGTACCGGCAAAAGTCGGTTAATGATTCAACAGATCTGCTGACGTTACGCTATATGGTGGATCTTATCAATAGCAAACATAGCGACTCGTTCACAATATATGGTATGACATGTTTCAAATCGTTCCTGCCTTATGCAAAATGTTGGGGTTTAATTCTAACATCAACCTTATTAAAAATGCTCAGCCATAAACTGCTTTGAAACAGCGTTTTTTTCTGAATAAAAAAAAAATCAAATGATATACTTTGCTACAGTTGAAAAAAAGGGACAACCAAGAAACATAATGGTACACGTAAATTCAAAATTCGAATGAAGTGTGACAAATTTATTGTTTAATTATTTTACTCACACTAGTCATTATTGGAAAGTCGTTGAAACCATATACACAAATGTAGAATAAAAAAAATGCATAGAAAGCAGATACCATGGAAATTACCAAACTCATAAGATGGAAACTTAGTTGATTTCCTGAACAACCTTCTTTCGGAAAATCATCCATTGCAGCTGGAACTAAAGCTAACACAACATTGTCAATATAGGGAATTTTATGAGATTGCCATTCAAGTGACAGGTTTATCTTACTTTAAAACTAGGTTTAATCCACCAGGTTCTACATCAAGCCAAGTCAGGACTATGGTAGTTGTTATCCATTCGTTTGATGTGTTTAAGGGTTTGATTTTAGGAATTAATAAAATCCTTTCCGTTGAAACAGGATGCGCAGAAAGGGTAAGCATCTACCGTTATAAAATTTGAATGATCAATAATGATTTGGTTTTGATTTTAGATTTTAGATTTTAGATTTTAGATTTTTGATTTTTGTACAAATACTCATATTTTAGCCTAGTTTTTCAAACACTGTATTAGCTCCAAATTTTTGCTTTTAATGATAATCAGACGCAAAACACATTCTGAAACCTGTTTAAACCAGAAATCGCCTGATAGATATAGATGATAAGTAAGTAATTTCTTCTAAAATTGACCCTAAATGTTATAAACATAGATTACAGCTCCCATGAATAGCTAATAAGATGGCTAATTATCTCAAATAAAGAGAACTAAAACATGGTAAGGACCAATGAACTATATCTAGTTCATACAGACTCAGGTGAATGTCTTTATACTGTTAATCAACTTACTCTTGCGGATAGTGTATAAACTTCGCGACCATTTAACGCAATTTTCTTATTTCCAAGTTTTACATGTTCGCGGTATTTTTCCACTTGCGGAAATTGAGAATATAAATCACTTGCGAAAATTAAATGGTTAACAGTATATTTGTTATCCAGAAAAGAGTTATGGACATGTTTAACGTGTTGTTTTTTTTTTTTTTTTTTTGGTCTTTTTTCAGTAAATATTTCTATTCACAAAAGGTTTCCTTTGATTAACGTTTTTGTTCGTTACCTTAATTTGTGTCTTCTCACGTGTTTAGTAAGATTTGAACAATCGTAATATTGTTGCCTAAGCCAAATAAGGCACATAAAAATCGTTGACAGCGTTTAATGTGTGTTAAAGTATTCGGTAGATCACTTTTTATATCAGATTACATCATAAGCCTGGCTAATCAAGACAAAACGGCGGAATAAAGGCAAATCCTCCCTATGACAATTATTTTGTTACACCGTTCCGTAATTTATATAGTTCGTTTGATTATATTCTTAATCTATTTATGTGTTCCAGTCTAGGAGGATTATTCATCTTTAACGTTAAAACATCGTACCGTCGCTACCTTTCCCTCTCTCATACGTATCCGTTACAGGAAAATTGCAAGGTCATTACGATCACGAGGAACATTTCGTTGAGACGTCATCTTGGACACAATTCGTGGCTAACAACAGAGTGAGTTAATTCTACAACATTGTATTTGAACTCTTCAAATTGCTCTCTACATATTTGAACCTTTTCTCCGTGAAATACTTCTTGAAGTACAATATTTTCTCGCATTCAACGGACTGTGCTATCTATTATTTTTGACATTTCGTTTTAATAACATTAATTGAACACATTGTAAAATTGTATTTTATTTGTATTTTCAGCTTTTTACCATTTGTTAGATTGGTTTGAGAATAAATTATCAGCACCTGATAGTCTTGTTGCTTGAGCCCAATTGTCGGTTAAACTTAATGGTCAGGCCATTACAGTAAAAAGTCTACAACTTGCCTGTTGTGTCTCACAGATAACGCCCCTTCACATTAGTTCTACAGCTACAGAACAACCTACCTGTTGAACCCTGTATGTACGAGTCATCCTCGCGTCATCCCTTGACGTACAGTAAATTGACAACCTGTCTTTACATATCCAGACAAGGAACGACAACGTAGCAATGTACATACCTTCACACTGACAGTGGACTACATATCTTGTGTGTACTTGGCAGCAACCTAACAACGTTGAGTCAACATGGATCCCAGTCATGTGGAACAACAAGAAGAGATTCAGCCCCCAGAGGGAGATGTCCCTGAACTATTAGAAAATCCGTCTAATACAACACAGTCAGATGAAAATCCCGAGGCTAGGCGAGTACGCGACCTCACAGAAAAAGGTAAAGGCGTTTACACAGAAAAACGTAACAAGTTCTGTGAGGAACTAGAGGCCCTTTGGTCAGATATAACAACCCAGTTATTGGAAATCACCACACCTCCCAATGAACTTCAGCAAGTCTTAACAAATTCAGGACAATCTTGTAAAAGCCTGTACAAACTATCGTAGGCTCACAGACGAATATCTGGACTTCCTAAAAAAGACCAGAACGTTGGACAGTCAAAAAGACATAGACGCATGTAACCTCACATTGGATCTTCGTCTGTCCAAAGTGGAACTGGCCATGGAATCTCTACACGAGCATCGCCTTGCCCTCACTAAGGCTAAATCAACTAAAACAAGGACCTCAGGCTCAAAGGGTAAGAAAACCTCACACAACGGTAGCTCTAACGTGTCAGACATGTCAAGTCTAGCACGGAGGAAGCGTGCCAAAGCAGAGGCCGCTAAATCAAAAATAGCCTTTGTTGAACAACATTCACTTATCCTACAACAAGAGGCAATGTTAGAGGAACAAGCCCTGTTCAGACAATCTGAAATGGAACAGGAAGCAGCACGCAAAAAGGCTGAAATGGAACAAGAAGCAGCACACAAAAAGTCTGAGATGGACCAGGAAACTGCACACAATAGAGCTATAATTGAACAGGAAACCACACTTAAAAAGGCTGAAATGGAACAAGAAGCCGCACGTTCAAAGGCTAAAATGGAACATGAGGCAGAACAAGAGGCCATACGCAGAAAAGCACAAATCAAACAAGAGGCTACACGTGTAAGCCGAGAAATAGTCGAGCTGAAGGCCAAGTTAAACCTTCTAGAAGCACGCAGAGAGGCTGCAGCCGCAGAAGCCGAAGCTCGTATCCTGGAATACGATGACAGCCAAGCGTTTAGCGATCTCCCTGACGAAAAAGAAGACCCGCTTCAGCGTGTGCAAGATTTCGTCAATAAACTTCCTGTATCAACCGCTGTAAAGGAAGTAACAGGACCTCAAAAGAAAAAACAAATTCCTGTTAAAATTGAGCTGAGTCATAAAGCACCTGAGTTCATATCATCGGTTGCATTGAACTTGCCGTCAGAGATACCTGCTGTCTTACCTGCACATGCTAAGTTACCAGAAGTTAATGTATTCCCAGATCTGGGAACAGTAACTGGCAAAAGAAAACAGGGCGTTTCAGCAAAGATCCCTGTCTCACAGCAAAAACAAGGCATTATAGAAGAGATCCCTGTCTCACACCTAAGACAAGGCGTTATAGAAGAGACCCCTTCTGCACACCTGCAGCAAAACAATCCTACGTTAGAGATAACCAGATTTCTCCTTCGCAAGGACTTGCTGTTCTCCCGGCTAACAAGCTTTAACGACCAGGCAGAATCATTTCACACATGGAAAGCCAGCTTTAAAAACGTTATAGACGAACTACAAGTTTCAGACTCGGAACAGATAGACCTACTTATTAAATGGCTTGGACAAGAGTCTGGTAAACATGCCATGAGTATAAGGGCATCAAATGCCAACAACCCAACAAGAGGCCTACACAGACTATGGGAGAGACTGGACGATCGATATGGTGCTCCAATAATGTTGCAGACGTCTCTCGTCTACAAACTTGCCAACTTTCCAACACTAACAAATAAAGACAACTCACTCCTGTACGATTTGTCAGACATTATCTCAGAAATAGAGTATCACAAAGAAAATCCCAAGCTGGGATGTTTGCTAGCTTACATCGACTCTTCGAAGGGGGTGAATCCTATTGTGGAAAAACTGCCATACGGACTCCAAGAAAAGTGGATAACAAGGGCTTCAAGATACAAGACTAAATATGAAGTTGCTTTTCCACCTTTTACAGAATTCTCTGCCTTCATCAGGGAAATTAGCAAAATTAAGAACGATCCTGGGTTCATCTTTGGTTCAAAGGTAACACCAAATACAAAAGACGCTACGCCAAGGTTCACATCTCAGACGTACTCTAAAGTCAACGTCCATAAGACGGCTGTTGAACAGCAAACTGAATACAGCAGTCAACAACAAGATCTGTGTATCCTACACAAGACAAAGCATACCTTGAATGAATGCCGAGCATTCAGAGCCAAATCAATCGAGGAACGAAAGGAACTGTTAAGACAAAACAATGTGTGCTACAAGTGTTGTGAGTCAACCACACACCGTAGTCGGGACTGCAATGCAAGTATCAGTTGTAGTGAGTGTGGAAGTGAACGACATACCACCGCACTTCACATCACTAGACCACAACAATCTGAAAGTTCTCAGTTTCGCTCACCCAGACAAGCCTACGGCGGGGAGCAGACAGAGACAGCTGAAACAAAGTTTACCTCTGTGATTTCTATCTGCACAGAGATCTACAAAGGTCATAAGAGCGAGAAATCTTATGCCAAAATATTACCTGTGGACGTGTACCACAAGAGCAAGAGACAAAATTATCAGGATGTACGCCATTATTGACGACCAAAGCAACCGGTCTCATGCCTTGCCTGAATTCTTCAGTCTGTTCAACGTTCGGGAAAGACCTGAAAACTACTCTCTTACAACATGCTCCGGCAGAGTAGCTACTTCCGGGAAAAGAGGAAAAGATTTCGTCATAAAATCTGTACATAGTGACGTACAATTTGATCTGCCTACATTAATTGAATGTGATAATATTCCCAATAATCGAGACGAAATTCCTACTCCTGAAGTCGTAACGCATCATCCGCATCTGAAAGAACTCAGAGGAAGCATTCCACCAATAGAGGAACGTTGTCAAATTCTACTCCTAATTGGAAGGGACCTTATAGAGGCACACCACGTCCTTGAACAACGCCTATAACCATCCCGAACTCCATTTGCCCAAAAGTTGAGACTTGGTTGGGTCATAATTGGAAATACATACATTGACAAGCAAACTGTTCCTATTGAAGTCAACACAAAGATAACCAACGTGTCAATCACGGAATCAAAACAACGTCTTGCCTCAAGACCGGAAATAGCCGTCAAGGACAATAATCCAATTGTTGTTCAGGCTAACGACCAATACGTTCATTCGAATGCCAAGCTTGCAAAGTCGTATTCCATACAATTCATTGAATGTACAGAACCTAGTTCCAAGCCTGGTAAACGCACAAATTCCTCTAAAGGAACAGCACTCGTGTCACTAAAAGCAAAATCTGTGATTTCTATAGAAAAATCTATAGATAAAGAAAGTTTCAATCCGAAATCAGCAGGACCTAAAGTTCATGGAGAGGAAATCAATAGCATTCACAAACCTATTCCGAAAGAAGGACCTATTGCCAATCTCAATCTGCCATTGAACAAGCAACGTCTACTACGAGGAGGAAGCAGTATTGCCAAATCTGACTTGAAATTTAGTGAAAGGGAACCAGTAGTCTTATCTGGACATCGTCACAGAGAAACACCTTTTCTTGGACATTGCTACGACAAAATCAAATATAGAGGACGCTACAATACAGATAGAGCGACTAGATCTGCAGGATTGAACGTTATGACGAAACGCCTAATTTCGTCTGATACTCACAAAGATGTGTCATTTCACCAAATCGGAAGACAACCAACTACTAAAGCTTGTTATACTTACCAGAGGACCATCTTCGATCGTCATCGCCGTCTAACAACGGTGGAAAAACTGTTCCTATTATCGATACAGCAGTAAAGGAACATTCTACAGAACAAAACAATGCCGTCCAAGACACCCTTCTTTTAAAGGACAAGAAACTGTGACTACCCAGTTTCCCGTGGAACGTACTTATACAGGAACCTTTATAGTGAAAAGTCGCTGAGATCTGATATTTCTCACACGAAATAGTGGACATTTCACCTGTATACATTCAATTTATATTGGGATTAATTCATTTGTGTAAATCTTGTATTCATATTCGAAAAATTTATGGAATAGTGATATCAGATAGCCATTAGACGGGGAGTATTTTGTTACACCGTTCCGTAATTTATATAGTTCGTTTGATTATATTCTTAATCTATTTATGTGTTCCAGTCTAGGAGGATTATTCATCTTTAACGTTAAAACATCGTACCGTCGCTACCTTTCCCTCTCTCATACGCATCCGTTACAGGAAAATTGCAAGGTCATTACGATCACGAGGAACATTTCGTTGAGACGTCATCTTGGACACAATTCGTGGCTAACAACAGAGTGAGTTAATTCTACAACATTGTATTTGAACCCTTCAAATTGCTCTCTACATATTTGAACCTTTTCTCCGTGAAAATTTAACCGTTCTTGAAGTACAATATTTTCTCGCATTCAACGGACTGTGCTATCTATTATTTTTGACATTTCGTTTTAATAACATTAATTGAACACATTGTAAAATTGTATTTTATTTGTATTTTCAGCTTTTTACCATTTGTTAGATTGGTTTGAGAATAAATTATCAGCACCTGATAGTCTTGTTGCTTGAGCCCAATTGTCGGTTAAACTTAATGGTCAGGCCATTACAACAATTGACAATACGAAAGTGTCAAACTTATTGACTGGCTATAGATTATAAGGAATAGATTACCTTACCCGTATTTGGCACAACCTTTTTTTGGAATTTTGGGTCCTCAATGCTCTTTAGCTTTGTACTTGTTTGGCTTGGCAACTTTTTTTATCTGAGCGTCACTAATGAGTCTTATGTAGACGAAACGCGCGTCTGGCGTATTAAATTATAATCCTGGTACCTTTGATAACTAGTACACCAGATAAATGAGAATCACGTTGTGTGTACAGTATATCTCGTATGGGAGCATTTACCTATTATCTATCAAATATCTTGACTTTCTTAATGAAAAACTGATGTCAGGTCTGTCAAGTTTATTATCCTTTTATAAGATTGAAAACATGGTTGTTTTTCACTTCTATATGTGAAGGATTGTATGCATAGTATCATCTTTGATATGATTCAGAGTTTCGTTTTGTTTTTGTATTGGTTAGTTTTGTTTGCACCTAAAACTAGGTTGCAGACAGGGTATCCGATTTTGAACATATTAAAGAAAGACAGTGGTATACCGCTGTTCAAAATTCATAAATCGATAGAGAAAAAACAAATCCGGGTTACAAACTAAAACTGAGGGAAACGAATCAAATATAAGAGAACTACGACACAACAGAGAAACAATACTGAAATGTAAAACAAACAGAAACGAACTATAATGTAACAATGGCCATTTTCCTGACTTGGTACAGGGCATTTTATGAAAAATTGGTGGGTTGAAAAACCTGGTTTTGTGGCATGCCAAACCTCCCGCTTTAATGGTAGTGTTAATTATAACATTAAAATGACAACATTACACGACAGGGCTACAATAAATAAATAGGAGAAAATATAGGACAGAGAAACAAACGAATAATAGCCATCAAAAGGTAACAGGTTAAAAAATATTTTTTATACGCCAGACGATCGCTACGTCCACACAAAACTATGCTCAGATGAAAAAAGTTTGAAAGCCATAACAACTACACAGTTAAAGTCATAAGAAACGAGTGAGTGGTGAAAATAATGTTTATCCAATTTTTGAACCAATGCATGTATATATCATAAAATTAGTCCTCTGTGCACGATTTTATCCTTTTTTACGCAGATGCATCGTATAATCGTCAATTTTTTTCTCTCTGTCTGTTATGATTGAACAAATATAGCAGCTCATTAAATGCCGTGTTTTGAAGCCGAAGTTTACCGATTGTCACCTTATAGTAAACAAATAACAAAAAGCATGGGTTTTGAGCACGTGTTTAACATGTATAATCAGATTATTGTTTATTTTAATGACAGATCCATGCGTATTGCGATCACCGGATTTTTACGAGGAGGGTCACGCTCAGGTCAATATGCATACGGAAAATATGTCGGCGAATTGCTTCCTCGAAGTAAGCAATTAAAAATAAGGAAACTTCTTCTAAATGTGGACAAATTAAAGAATTTTCCTCAGAAAAAAAGTATATAGATATAGGAAGACGTGGTGTGAGTGCCAATGAGACAACTCTCCATCCAAATAACAATTTAAAAAAAGGTAAACCATTATAGGTCAATGTACGGCCTTCAACACGGAGCCTTGGCTCACACCGAACAACAAGCTATAAAGGGCCCAAATTACTAGTGTAAAACCATTCAAATGGGAAAACCAACGGTCTAATCTATATAAAATGAAAACAAGAAACGAGAAACACGTATAAATTACATAAACAAACGACAACTACTGTACATCAGATTCTGAATTAGGACAGGTGCAAACATTTGCAGCAGGATTAAACGTTTTAATGGATCCAAATCTTCTCCCTTTTTCTGAAACAATAGCATAACATCACAACATAGAAAAACACACATTAAAATATCACTCTGCAGGCTTAACTCAATCAAAAAACGAACATTAATACACTATAAACGAATAAATTCGATCTGCGATATCTGAATGCATATGCACAGATAATAAAATATTAGGGACAAACATTCAAGGCCAAAAAGCAAACAAACAAGTCCAAACAAAGCCATGGCAACGTTTCTTCTTAACTTATGAATATGAATGCATAATCGGTACATTCTGTTGTAAGTATGTTGTTGATTTAAAATATGTTAGGCCCGAGCGTCACAAAAGAAAACTTTATTTTCGACATGCGTATTTTGGTGCAGTAAAACTGGTACCGTTAATGTTTTCATTTCTGCTGTTGTTTTGTTAATAGAAAAAATAGTTTAAGTTGAACAACATAATATATGTATTCATGAATATGCATTTATTTGAGTATACATCAAGTTACATTTATTTGAACGTATCACTTCGATAACCTGATTAATCATCTGAAAACAGCGTGTTACGTGTAGTTTAAGGAGGTAGAGCTAGGTTAATGGCAAAAAGTAAAATCACAAATATACTGAACTCATACGAAAATTCAAAACGGAAAGTTCCTAATCAAATGGCAAAATCAAATGATAAAACACATCGATCCAATGGACAACAACTGTCATATATCTGACTTGGTACAGGCATTTTCATATGTAGAAAATTGTGGATTGAACCTGGTTTTATAGCGCTAAACTACGTGGTGATAAATTACTCTTAAAGTCATCAGTATGTTTGTGTCAACCGTTTTCATCAATATATAAGCTTCTAGATAACAGAGATTATTTCTAATCTGTTTCATGTAAAAGCTTAAAATAATTTAATTAAACTTGGCATTTACAAACACATCACTGAATTAAATAGTTATCTCCCTAAACCAATTTCTACCCCCTTAAAATCAAACAAATCAGCGGACCACCAAAAGTTTTGATTGATTTGGCCATAAACACCGAATTATGATTTAATAACATTAATTACAGAATTCGTGCATATTTGGGAGTAATAACTTCTTGGCTGTCGAATGTGTTGGTTAGCTGGTGATTTTTATAGAGAGGGTTGTTTTTGTATCGTTTTGTTTGTTTCCTTCGATTTTTCTTACAAAAAAAAGGGAATGATCATTAAGAGAGTCCAGAAACTCATTGGCTTTGTATTCTTACTCCTTCATCATAGATAACATGGAAGCTATTTAACCAAAAGTTCCAAATGGTGATATTGAAATCACTCCTTCATAAATTTTACGGACGCCACAACGAGGTGGGTCACCGTTATGAAATAACCATTTCGCAGATGATATCGAAATGTTCCTTATGTCGTAACTACAATCAACTTCCCTTTTTACCTCGAATGTAACCTACCGAATAAGACTATTTACCGGGATTGTAATAACATGAACAATACGAAGGGTGCCACATGTGGTGCAGGATCTGCTCAACCATCCGGAGCACCTGAGATCACCCCCAGTTTTTTGTGGGGTTCGTGTTGCTAAGTCTTTAGTTTTCTATGTTGTGTCTTTTGTACTATTAAGGAAGTTTACTGCTCAGTTTCAAAATAAATAACTTTCTATAACACTGGATTAAAGTATATATTGATAGGGTATCAATTGAGGAATCAAAAAAGCAAAAAACATATAGGGGTCACTGTGCTTGTTTTCGAGATATTAGCCATTGGAATTTTGGCGGGAAAATGTTCTCTCTTGCTTTTTCATAGCTTTATCATTGACCAGGTAAAGTTCGCAAAAACTATTAAAAAATAAATAAGATTTCATAAGACTTTTACAAATAGCTTATATTTATACATGTACAAGATTTAAAAAAGAAAAATGGGGGTCCATGGACAATTTTTTTTAAGGCATTCAAATGAATAAAACCAGAGGATTTCGAAAATTTTACAATAATTCCAAAACATGACAGCAAACATCCTTAATTGTCTGTTTGTCTTTTTATTTAATAGCCATGGCGTTGTCAGTTTATTTTCGTTCTATGAGTTTGACTGTCCCTCTGGTATATGTCACCCCTCTTTTACGAACATTGTTACCAGTACTAAATATTTCAAAGCCAAGGATAACGAAACCCATAAAGAGGTACACCATTATTTTCCTTATCATTATTAATTGGTACCTTGTTATCTTCTCTACTATGTTTCGTCCTGAAAATGCATGAATTGTTTGCCACTGGACGTTAAGGAAGCTCGCTTGTCATGTTTTGGAATTTTGGTCAGATTTTCGGAATCCTCTGGTTTTATCCATTTGAATGCCTTAACAAAATTTGCCCGGTGACCCCCATTTTTCTTTTTATAATTCTTTTAAATGTATTATGATAAGCTGTCTGTTAAAGTCTTATAAAATTTTAATTACTTTTAAAAAGTTTTTGAGGACTTAAACTAGTCAATGATAAAGCTATGAAAAGTCAAGAGAGAACATTTTCCCGCCAAAATTTCAATGGCTAATATCTCGAAAACAAGCACGGTGACCTATATATTTTTTTTGCTCTTTTAATTCCTTTATTAATCCCCTATTAATATATGCTAGTGTTTTGAAAAGTTAATTACTTTGAAACTGAGAAGCCAGCTACCTTAAGCAACCAACAATCAATCAATCTCTACTATGTTGAATTATTTGTATATTGTTAGAAAATTGGTACACATTATATTCCTAGTAAAGTTAAATATAGAAAAGCGATACGAACTCATGAAATATAATATTTTTTTCCTCGTTTTTAACAACAATATCAAAATAGAAATAATCTGAAAATAAGAAGTGTTAAATATCAACTGATAAATATTGGTATAAAGCGATCACAAATTACCAAAAATAGCAACTTAAAATCGTCACGTGCAGTTGTATTACATGTATTATAAATCCTTTTTTTGTTTCTATTGTTGTTAAAGTAAGCTTAAATCAATTTTTGTTGTACAAGGCTGCTCATCATATCACCATAATGATACTACTTACCTTAATTTTTTTCCAAATTGACTAAGAATAAAGGTTGTCCTGCCAAGGGTCGGTTGTTCTACCCGGCATTATACCAGCTTCAATAACTAATGAAAACTGGTGAACATGATAGATCTCAATAGTTCTATAAATTGCATTCAACATCAACAATAAACTTAGTAGTATTTTCATATGTAAAACTCAGAGACGACAACACAAAAATGTTAAATGTTTTTATTTATTTCTTAGCTGATTGTTGCTGTTTTTTGGCGTGAATGAATTTGAATAAGATATAGTTCAAAATATGTTAGTTATAAATTCATTTGTTTGCTACTTTTTTCACTAGATAACCATATTCTTGCAGATATAAATATTTAAAACAAATCCATGTAATTACATATAAATTCCAAACAGCGTGTCCAACATCATTTAGTTTTATGTTTTATTATACATGTTAAATTGAGAATGAAAATGTTTCAAAGAGACAACAACGCGACCATAGAACAGACAGCATCAGAAGGTCACAAACAGGTCTTCAATGTAGCGAGGAATTCCCGCACCCGGATGCGTCCTTCAGCTGGCCCATAAACAAATATATATACTAGTTCAGTGATAATTAACGCCATTCTAAACTCAAAATTGTACACAAGAGACTAAAATTAAAAACTAACAAAGGGCAGAAGCTCATGACTTGGGACAGGCGCAAAAATGCGGCGGGGTTAAACATGTTTATGAGATATCAACCCTCCCCCTATAAATCTAGCCAATGTAGAAAAGTAAACGCATTACAATACGCACATTAAAATTCAGTTCAAAGAAGTGCGAGTCTGATGTCAGAAGATGTAACCAAAGAAAATAAACAAAATGACAATAATACATAATAACAACAGACTACTAGCTATTAACTGACATGCCAGCTCCAGACTTCAATTAAACTGATTGAAAGTTTATGTCTCCATCATATGAATATCATCATATGATGTTTGTTTTTAAATTTAAAAAAAATGCTATGCCATCGTCAGCTTGTTTTCGCCTCTCTTTTACGAGGATTGGTGACAAATCTTTTTAAATTGGTTCATTTGTACTTACATAAAAAAAAAGAAGATCTAGTATAGTTGCTGATGAGACAAAATCTCCACAGGAGACCATCTGTTTTCACGAATATATCCTACCGAGTTTTTAATAACATGAGCCACACGACGGGTGTCACATGTGGAGCATGATCTGCTTACCAGTCGGGAGCATCTGAGATTAACCCCGGTTATGGTTGGGTTCGTGTTGCTTAGTCTTTAGTTTTCTATGTTGTGTCTTGTGTACTATTATATGTCTGTTTTTCTTTTTCGTTGTCAGTTTAATTTCGATCTAGGAGTTTGACTGTCTCTCAGGTATCCTTCGCCCCTCTTTTATTAGAAATTATACCTTAAAATTGTTTCTCAATTATTCAACTTGATCTGTTGGCTTCCAGTAATATTGCTCTACATTTATTAAATATGGGGTCCATTATTCGGGACTTATTTATAATTGACTCCATCATCTGAAGTAAGATGTTTGTTATCAATTTGAAGCTTGATAATTTTGCTTCAGTCAATTTAGATATAACACAATGTGTCTAATGAAGACGATTAAATGACGTTAGCATATTTTGTTTAACATTTCTCTTAACGGTCAAACCGAATGCATGATCACTTATGTATTTTGAGATTTAGCGCAATGATTGCTTTCAACACAAACAGTTTCCTGGTTTTTCAACTTCGTTATAAAATATTATTACTCATTTTGACAAATGAAATAAAGAAAAATTATCAAAAGTAAGAAGTTTTGAGGCATTGCACTAAATCGTTGAAGCGTTATTTTTAAAATCCCTTTACTCCATTGTTAATGCATGAAGTAAGATTATGTTTACCGCTAAAGAGACTAGATAGGTATAAACCCCTTTCAAATATAAACTCTAACGTCCTCTTTGTTCAAAAAGAATATTATGCATCCATGGACGATATTAATTTCGTTGTACTACAAACAGCATTTGCTCCAATAGGAACATTCACCCCTCGAAAATATAATTAAGTTTGACACTATGATTAATGCTTGTGGAGAGGTTCTAGTTTACACTTACATATGTTTTATTTGTAGCTTACAAGATGAAGACATATCACTTTTCTTTAGATTTATTATGATCAAAGATTCTATCAGAAATAAATGTAAACAAAAGATTATTCCAAAGCCTCCATATACAGTACAATATAATAATATTTGAACGATATTCCATGGTATTCCTTTCAATATTCCTTGCAAAATGGTTGCTGCTTATCAAATTCAGGCAAAAGTCGTTTCCAATGTTCATATACTGAAGAAAAATCGTGAGGTAACAATAAGAAACTGAGAAAATCACATGCATTCCAAATGGAACAAGACCGGATACGTCGTAAGTTTATGCATATCCTGCTATGAATGCATTACCCGACATGCGAATCCAAACCCAGTCGAAATGTCACAATCGGTAAAAAGACAAATCGATTAAACTACAGATCATATGACCTTATATAAGGAAGTTTTTTTTAACTCATGGTTGTATACGGTTAAATTGAAAACCAAGGAATCTGAACATTTGATACACATTCCAAAACCTTACCAAAATACATGCTTAAAGCTTACAGAGGCAGCCATTATTTATATTGTTGTACCGTTAGAGACAAAATGTAACAGATGACCAAGGACAGATTTTATTTGTAGTCACAATATCGGCCACTTTTACTCGATTGCTACATCACAGCATTAGACTTTTTACTTACCAATTGTTATTTGTCGTTATCAACACAAAAAATCATTTACGTAGCACATGCGTTGAACCTTAATTTTATTTTGTGTTCAAGGGGCAAGTGTTATTTTACTTCACTCTTGTCTTCATTAATGCGTATTTTATTATTTCATTGTTCGCTTTCTCTGCGTGTCAAGACTATGTTTATCTTTCTCTGCAAATCCTCCCTTGGAATTATACAAGGGTTACAGAATTGCCGTTTACCGATAGTATTTGACCAGGTTATGTCTTACGATCAAAAAGAAATATCTACCTTTTAAATGATGCATTTTTTCTGGATATGACTCAACAATGTATTTGTCAAAGGAATTACTCATGAAAGAATCATGCTTATGATTTGTCAGGTCAATCCTCAAAGTACCAGTTGCAACAGAATCAAAATAGCTGGACACGCAATTTGATGAAGATATTAAAGATATTAAACAAACAAAAAATAACAGACGTGAGCAAAAGAACAAAAATTGATTCCTCATCTTGAACACTCATTTCGCCCAAATGTGGTGGTTAAGTACTTGTTGATCAATGCGTACTTTTGAGGTGTTTTTTTGAATCGTTGTTTGTCTTTTCGTTTGTATAGTTTGTTTTTCTAATCAATATTTTCATGCCAACACATATGTTCTGACTATTGGGGTATTAATACCTTTGGGAACTAACAATCTACCAGCAAAGTATCAACTCAGTGGTAGTAGAGGTGGGACATTTAAAGACGTATCGTATCCGTATCTGATACGTCGACGTATATGAACGTATCTATGGGTTATTGCTTATAATTGATTATTTAGGAGTTTAGATAGAACATGTTTATATATTTTTTTTTTTTTTTTTTTTTTATTACACGATAGTTTTCAATCAATTTATGTTTACTCGTTTATAACTTAACACTCGATATTTAAACCTTTAATCATCACTTTTCAGACATAAATTTAAATAAAAACCTTGAAAATGCTAATAATTGAGTAAAACTGTGATAAAAAATGCTAGATCAGGGAAAGGGTGATGACAATTTTTGTTCTCTCTCATTTTTAGTTTGAAAAAAAAACTATTGCCTGCTAATTCATAAATGTATTATTATTGGTATCAGTCATCAATCCGACTCTGCTGATGTTGAATGGTTCAGTCCCCATTTATCACCAAGTATTAGATACAATACAAAGGTAACAAAGAAACAGGCCGGTAACAACCGTTGCCGGATAGTTTTTCTGCACGAGTAGTCAGATCAAGTTCCGAGGCGCTAGCCGAGGACCTTGACCTGACTACAAGTGCAGAAAAACTATACGGCAGGTTGTTTCCGGTCTGTTTTTTTTTTGTTACTTTTGTTTTGTATCTGACTTGTACGACGTTTCAAGGAAGAAGTATTACATTTTGCAAGACTGAACATTTGAGAAACTTAAATGGCCTCAAATCAGTAAATGTAAGTTATAGAGTAAACACATTTTTTTTTCATTTTCCTTCAACGGAGTTTTTTTCTAGAAAAAAAATCAGGAATCTAATAATTTGAAAAAAACAAAAGAACCATTTCAAGTATAAGATTAATGTTATCAAGTTTGAGACTTTTTTTTAAAATGCAACTTCGTTGAAATGTAATAGTAATATACTAAAGAAATATCTTAGTGGTAAGTAAGCTAACGTTTAATTTTATGGGTGAAACGGAAAGCGGGAGGGGGCCTTATTTGATTTGAAATAAACAGGCTTTGATCTTTACTTTGATGAAAAAATGCAGGATGTGCCATTTCATTTTCCCATTCCCCCTTTAAACATTTCGTGAAAATCGCACGTTTCCTGTCAAATACATGAATTTAATATTCAGTGGGGGAAGGGGTGCCGGGGGTTGGAATCCCTTTTTTCGGACGATCAATGCATTTGAATCGGTGGACAAATAGTTGAAACCCCGTTTTTTCCTGGGTTGGAAACCCCTTTCTTAAAATGGCTAGATCCGCCCCTGATAGATTTGAATTCAACTTATAATTAAATTCAATAACAATATAAATGTATCAAAAGATTTTGTTCTGTTATTGTATATATTAAGACAAATACTTAAAAAAAAAAATCATGCTCGGTCTCTGCAAGTCTTGATCGCGATTAATTAAACACGTGTTACTATATGACCAATCGCAGCCAACCGTCCAAAATTGAGGCCTGACATCAGTTTTGAGATTTTCTTCAAGAGTTGCTGCTTCATTGCCTATTTGGACATGTATTACACGAACACTTTTTATTTATAGGATCAATCGTGCATTGGTGAGTTGATAGGGATTTTATCTTTTGATTTGATTTGATTTTTATTTACATATTTCCTGTCTTTTTTAATTGAAATATAAATGTCGGTATCATCATTTCTTCAATTTCAGCATTATCCAAAATTACTATTCATTTCCATGCTCCATAAAAAGGGGGAGGGTATGTACTTTCAGTCTGAATATATTAGAGGGTATGTACTTTCAGTCTGAATATATTAACTATGTACCTTTACAACACCATCACCCAATACATATATATATATATATATTTATTTTTTTTTTTAAATTTTCACTATTATATATATACGGTATTCGAAAAATCAGGAATCATGCAGATCATAAATTTGTTATCTGCTTGACCATAGTAATTTTTTTCTCATAAAATTTGGGATCAAAATATCTTTTTTATTAGGAGAAAAACATATTCCCCCCCCCCCCCCCCCTTTAAAGTTAAATGTACGAATCTCTTAGTATACTGATATGAATAGTATTTTACTGGAAATGTTTTTAAAAAAATATTGATGATAACGTAAATATTTTATTAAAAAAAAAAGACAGGAAATATATCGTTGAACCAAAAAGTTCAAATCTAATTGAAAGTTAGAGTGCCCATGAACTCATTGTTCATGCACGAGTGATTCTATTCATAAAAAGTGTCCGTGTAACAACTAAAAAGAGTCCGTGTATCGTCTAAAAAGAGTCCGTGTAACACCCGTTAATGTACTATTTTACTATAGCTTTGCGGGAGGCAAAGTCGTACAAATTTTGTTAACGTTAACTTTATTTGTTTTATAATTCAACTTCACGCCTAGGTAATTCTACTGATATAAATATCGGGTGTTAAAAAACATATACAAGTATATGGATTGACACAAAAACACGTAATTGTTAAATGTGTGTAAATGTTAGCTTCTGCTTTCATAATTGTGTTACTACTGGGCGTTAAGCAACTAACAATCAATCAATCAAAATTGTGTTATAGAAAGTGTGAATATGTATCGTAGAAACATAACTTTTAGGGCCATACATGTAAAAATAGATTTAAAAAATAAGGATTTTGGTTTACAAGAAGCAATAACGTAAATCCATCTAATATATCTATTATTCAGTTATTAAAAGTGAAAGAGACAACACAATGTCATTGTCCTTTCACTATGTTTTCCAACACCTATTCTCTCCATTGCTATATGTATTTTAACAATAATCAATAGATACGTTCAGATACGTCAACGTATCAGATACAGATACGATACGTCTTTAAATGTCCCACTTCTAGTAGTAACATTAACGGTACCTATAAAAATGTACCATTTACGATCATTTGTATAATATAACTATAATTACAATCTGTATTTCGTATTTAAGTTAAACTAAAAGTGTTATAACACACAAAACTTCATGATGAAAACTGATCAACTTATAGCCGATTTTCACGTGAATAAATAATAAACCCGATTTTTCTGTGATGTAAGTTATTATTGGTATAAAGTATGTAGAATGCTACCAACACCAGTGTTACAATTTAATAACATTTTCACGTGCAGTGGATAATGTGACTCGTATTACTCACTGGTCAATGTAAATATAACCATGATAACAATTTGTATATCGAATTTCATTTGAAATAGAAGTGTTAATAATACACACAACTTCATGATGAAAACCAATTAAGTTAAAGCCGATTTTCACGTGAGGATATAATAAATCCGATTTTTTCTGTGATGTAAGTTATTATTGGTATAAAGTAAGTAGTATGCTAACAACTCCAGTCTTTTACACTTTAGAACATGTTCACGTGCAGTGCTTATAAGGTGACTCATATTACTTACTGGTCATAGTAAACAACTTGTACAACAATAAATTACGTTTAAACATAAATGTACATGTGACATGATCAAATGTTTGTGAATTTCTTCTGAGTATTAATATATTTAAAACATGCATGTCCATCATATCAGATGAATTCAGAAAGAATTGAAGACTGTTTATATCTTGTGTACCTTTTTTGTCAGGGGGCGCAAACTGCATCAACAATCATGAGTATTTAAAGCTTTACTCTCTTTCAATGCTTTTTTTAAACTGTAGTATATTTTCGACCACCCCATGCATGAGTATAACTTACCATAACACAGATATAAATTCCAAAGTATTTGATTCAGATTGGAATTCGTATGACACATGCAATATATGATATCATCATAATAGGGCAATAAAACATTAGAACGGATAACTTATCCTTTACTATCATTAAGAAAACCTTGGTTTATTCGATTCCACGTTAGCCGCAACCCTGTATCGAGAACACAAAGATAGATAAACTGAAATATCTGCTCTCCAAATTAATGCGATGCTACAATGTTGCATCACAGAAATGCAAAATTCACAACGGATGAAACTCAATACAATGCCAAGCTTGTAATTTTGTACGACAAAAATGTACAATATTTTATATTTTAGAAAAACAAAAACAGTTTGACAATTTTATGTTCAATAGTAACTGAATTTAACATTTATCATTTTAAAGTTCTGTACAGAAGTTACATATTTCAATAAAGTATACCTAGTCATCATTGTCATTGTCTGCCTAAGGAAATGTCTGTACCAAGTGAGGAATATGACCGTTGTTTTCTATTCGTTTGTAATACGTGGTTCTCATTGAAACAATAAATTGACATTAGTACGATTGTTTTCTGTCAATGTTTATGGTGGGTGCTAATTAACTTTAATATGTATCAAAAAGAATGTTTTATTTTCTTGGAAATCACAACAAATGCATAATATTAATTGCATGTTTTTCCATTGTAAGTTATTTAACCGACTAACAGTCCGCAAACGTGCTTGTTTTTGTATCGAGTGACCTTCCAGGTTGTGTAGATAAACTCATCATAGATACCAGGATTAGATTTTGTATTTACGCCAGACGCGTGTTTCGTCTACATAAGACTCATCAGTGACGCTCGAATCACAAAAATCTAAAAAGGCCAAATAAGTATGAAGTTGAAGAACATTGAGGACCAAAATTCCAAAAGGTTTTGCCAAATACAGCTAAGTTAATCTACTCCTCATGTAGAAAAGCCTTCGTATTTCTAAAATTCAACAGTTTTGTAAACAGTTCATTTATAAAAATGACCATGATAATTCATGTCAGCACAACAGTTCTGACTACTGGGCCGGTGATACCCTCGGGGAATTTAAACTCCACCAACAGTGGCATCGACCAGGTGGTTGTAAATAAACTCAACATAGATACCAGGATTCAATTTTGTATTTACGAGAAAGGTTGATTATATTTGTATGCAATTAAAACACACATTTCAGTCTATTTGATGAAAAAATTTCAAAAGTGAAGACTAAATTGTACATAACACATGGTATTATAATTTTAAATGTTTAACTTGAATATTCTGGGATGTTGATTCACTACAAAGTCACTACCAATTTTTGTTTCTCTTCATGCTAAAATTTTGTTTTGTTACTTTACGAAGTCTATCTCTGATTTATATACTGGTTACCAATGTAGATGACAAATTGGTGTCATTCATGACAATAAAACAGAATCCACATGATATATGCGACCATTCTTAGAAATTAATATAACTTTAATATTACACTTTTTGAAACCATTTTTAGCAATTTTTAATTTCCATTGTCTAAATGTGTGTTTCTTTGTTCTTGTGTTGTTTCTGTATATTTTAGTCACTCGTCTTTGGCCAACCCATTTGTTCTCATAACACCCAATATAACAATCAAATTACTGTCAACCAAATTATTTTCGCGGATACTTTATTTCGCGTTTAGCCCTTACTAACTCATTTCGCGGCGATTTATTTTCGCGATTCTCATCTTTGTTCGATGTAGTTAAATGAAAATAGATCCAAGTTTTACATATTCGTGACGATATATAATCCCGATATATTTCTACTCGCGAAAGTCGCGAAAGTAAATCGCTCGCGAAAATTAGTTGGTTTACAATATACTTTTATTGCAATTCGAAACACTTAACCGATCAATTAAGAGACCGGGTTTTATACATCCGACCCATTAACGGACCAGGTTTTTTTTTAATAAAAATTGATTTATGTCACAAAAATACAGATTTTCGGGTAGATTTTCAAATAAGGATATAATAAGGTTAACAAAAATAATGCCTGTATTTTTTCGATGTTCAAAATATTGCATGCAATTAATTTCAACAAACTCATTTTGTGTACATTTTGTATGTGTAAAATGTGTAAAAATTTATTGAGGAGTAACCCGCCTTTTCATTTTATAGAATGTTTATCGAGGCTAGAAAAAAAAATAATTGCACCGCTGGATTCAGTACACTGATTTTTTTTGCCTGACATGAATAGTTTTTATGATTTAAAAGATATTGTTAAAAAGTTATACCATGAAACACTCTGACCTTGCAATGCTTTTCGCGATAACATACTTTAGCCAACCCGATTAAGATACCAACCACTCATACAGCTGCACACTCAATATAGATTAACGGACCAATCTCTCGGTTAGACGAGTGACGGCCTTAATTTAACGACTATGGATTTTGATCGACCTTTGATGATGTTCTTTGTGTTATTTGTAATATTTAAGTAAATGTATGTTTTGATGATTGTTAAGAGGAATATGATTTCTCTAAATTTGAGACGGCAATCGTAGTCTTGTATTTAGAAAATCAGTAGTTTAAGCCAATTAAGGTGGTACCTAACACTACAGGGAGATAACTCTGTAAAGTCAGCTAAACGTTTTGATTACGTTCTGTTGTAAAAGGAATATTAAGCTTCTCAATCTTGTAATCAAAGTCTCTGCATTTGAAACATTTTCTTTCCTTCTTCGAGGGTTTCGAATATGAATGGCAAGAATAAGTTTTCAGATATTCACACTTTTCACTTGTAAATTTGAACATTTTAATATATTGTTGTTAGCAATTGTTGACTTTTAATCTTCAGTTTTGTGGTATACATATTATGAAAAATGAAGTAACAAAAACATAAATACCCAATTTTCACAAATAATTATGGTCACATTTCTGCATGTCAGTGTATGTAATGAGCATTTATCGCCTTGTTACATAAAACGAGAAATTTGTTATATAACATTGTGCTATTTTTAGATAATGAAAACGAGATTATAACGTGACATTAGTCTAAAAGAATACCCAAGGATTCATTACACACACGATCCATTTTCGTGAAGTCATATCTAAATTACAGTATCACAGGTTTATGTGTGTACTTTAAGATTCTTCTAATCTAACATACTTATGTTATGAAAAATTAATCTATTATGTTGTGAATTTCCTTATATCTTTGCGAGGGCAACAAGTAAGTGTTGGTTTCTTTACTAAATTTAATTTTTATTTCTTATAAAATTGAGAATGGAATTTGGGAACGTGTCAA
This sequence comes from Mytilus galloprovincialis, assembly GCF_965363235.1. Taxonomy (NCBI): domain Eukaryota; kingdom Metazoa; phylum Mollusca; class Bivalvia; order Mytilida; family Mytilidae; genus Mytilus; species Mytilus galloprovincialis. Next base: position 22,246,073 of record NC_134846.1, read on the forward strand.
AAAACCCGACCATAGAACAGACAACAGCAGAAGGTCTTCAATGCAGCGAGAAACTCGCACCCGGCGGAGCTTGCCCCTAAACAAATATCTATACTAGTTCAGTGATAATGGGCGTCATACTAAACTCTAAGTTATACACAAGAATCTAAAATTAAAAATCATACAAGACTAACAAAGGCAAGCGGCTCGTGACTTGGGACATAAATAACAACAGACTACTAGCAGTTACTGACATGCCAGCTCCAGACCTCAATTAATAAAGTTTAGGAAGAAAGATAAGAAGTAAGCAATATCCTTTAACTCTACTTTTCGCTATATAGATGATGTTCTTTCACTAAATAATTCAAAATTTGGTGACTATGTGGAACGCATCTATCCAATCAGCTAGAGATAAAGGATACTACAGATACAGTTAAGTCGGCCTCATATCTTGACTTACATCTAGAAATTGACAATGAGGTCGGTTGAAAACAAAACTTTACGACAAAAGAGATCCAATTGTGAACTTTTCATTTCTAAATAGCAACATTGCAGCAACACGTGCATACGGGGTATATATATCCCAATTGATACGATATTCCCGTGCTTGCATTTCCTATCATGATTTTCTTGATAGAGGGTTGCTGCTCACAAGGAAGCTATTAAACCAAGAGTTCCAAATGGTGAAGTTGAAATCATCCCTTCGTAAATTTTACGGACGCCATTACGAGTTGGTTGACCATTATGGAATGACCGTTTCACAAATGATATCGGATATGTTCCTTACGTCGTAACTACAATCCCCTTCCCTTTCATGAATGTGACCTACCGAATTAGACTTTTTACCGGATTTGTTATCACATAAGCAACACGACGGGCGCCACATGTAGAGCAGGATCTGCTTACCCTTCCGGAGCACCTGAGATCATCCCTAGTTTTTTGGTGGGGTTCGTGTTGTTTATTCTTTAGTTTTTTGTGTTGTGTTCGTGTGTGCTGTTGTTTGTTTGTCTTTTTCATTTTTAGCCATGGCGTTGTCAGTTTGTTTTCGATTTATGAGTTTAAACTGATTAAAGATAAATTCTTCTTCATATGAATATCGGACACAATTCCCCCGTTAGGGGTTAAGTATTAAACCATCATAAAATATATGCAAAGAACAAAACACGTGTGATGGCAGCAACTTGTTTTTAAATAAATGTATTTAATTCCTATGTAAATACCCTATAAGTAAATCAATATTAAAGCCAAAATATGCAATCTCTAATGACCCGACAGCAGTATCGTAGCTATATTCCTTCTTAATAAGTCTGTTTAAAGGTTTTGTTAGCTTCTGAGGTGAATACTGACATTTTTGTGCTTTGTAAAGAATATTACCATAAAAGATTGGATGTATAAGAAGTCGGCATGTTGAGTTATATTTACGATTGATGTCCGTGTACCGGTGATTAAATTTAGTAAATGTTTTGACTAGTTTGTGATATCAAAAACCCTTGTGTAATAATTTTTCAGTAATACATAATTTCTCTCACTAAAATATAAAACTTTGTTACATACACGAGCGAATCGTACAATGTAGATATTGCTGCTTATATGTTTAATGCTGTGTGAAGATTTGTGGAAGCTATGCTATGATATTGTTAATATTGTTTTCTCTGCAACTGTTAAAATCATAGGGTCAAAATCAGAAATCTAATGGGACCGGAAGGAATAAGAATTGACAGAAAATAAAATCATAGGGTCGAACTGATTTTTCTATGACTATAAGAATGTAATCAAAATCAAGATTGTATTCATTAACTATTATTATTGGTCCAAACAATTTAAATCAGGTATTACAAATTTCACATCAATTGACCAATACGACTTATTTGGTGTATAAACGGCTGTTCTTCCGATGTTGTAGAACGTTACAGAATACCCCTCTCAATTGTTTCTATTTTGTAAGTGCATTTTAAAGAAATTTATAATTCAGTAAGTGATGAAAAGCCGGTTTGATATCAAAATCAGTGAAAAAGTAATCATTAAAATATTTTGTGAAGCTATTATTAAATTCGTTTTGTCGAGTATGATATTTTCTTTCCTTGTTTTGTAATATCTGTGTTATAAAACATTTAATCAGGTCTTTTATCGCCTTATCACATATGTTTCAACTCTTTTTATGCAATATCTAGAACGTATTCGCGTGATGAAATACTGAAGTCACGTGATATAAGATAATGTGATATTATTCCAAGTGAATTGCATTGGAATGATTTTATGAATATGAATATTTTTTTTTTCTTTCTATACAATTGGTGTACTGAAAAGTAGAACAACTTTAAACTACATCATTGCTATCAGTGCAGTATTTATTTAGCCAACGACTCGTATAAATCCTTCTTTTTTGACGATGATTATATGTTTTATTTAGAGTTTCATAGAATACTTTTACTGGATTGTTACGTTGCCTGTTTCAAATTCACCAGTGTTGATTTGACTGAAAGTATAGCTTTAAAGAAAACAACTGAGTTCGATATAGTTGTGGGTTTCTTAAAAATTACTATTTACGAAAACTTATTAACAATATGTGTATTACTTCTGTAATTTCCATATGATCCTTTTTATGCATCTTTTGGGCAAATTCTGATTTGTTCTCGTCATGTACACGTGAAAATGAAGTCTTTATTATTTTCACCAAGTGACAGGTTCTGCATTTTTAAAACATAAATTAACTTTTCTTTCTTATAATGCGAAGAAAAGCACCAAAGATGCTAGAATTATAATGTGATCGCCAATCATGCGATTCGCCTAAATAAGGCTCACCGTTGACACTCTTATAAATTTAAATTTAAAGGCTGAATAAATTGCTGTTTCAGAGCATTCCGGTTTCAGAATCCCGATGAATGTACTTACTATTGTGTTATGTGAAATTCTCTTTCGTTTATGTTAGTGTGCTCCTTTTATTTTATTTTTATGTTGTTTTTTTTTGTTGCGAATCTGTTTGGTTTTTATTTTGTGATTAAGATTCTTTCACAACAATGACTGTTGTTCCCGATTTGGACATTTTTATATATTTGTGTCCGTTTGTTTTTTTCACACAATGTTGTCAAAACATTCGTATTTTATACGACTGTCAGACAAGTGAGAGGTTTAGCTAGCTATAAAACTAGGTCCCCATTTTCTACATAAGGAAATGCATGTACTAAGTGAGGAATATGAGAGTTTTTATCGGTTCGTTTGATGTGTTTGAGGTTTTGATTTTTTATTATTTGATTTCGGATGAATGGATGAATTATCCGTGGAGTTCGGTATATTTGTTATTTTACATTTTGATAATTATTTCACAACGTTAATGTGACTACCAGAAACAGAATTTACGAAAATTCAATTCTATTAAGAACGCATTCTGTTAATTCACACAACCCTTATAGAATAACACACATTGTTATTTAAAATATATATTTGTTACTTGCTACTTTTAACCCCCCCCCCCCCTCAAATCAAAACAAAGAAGGAATCCCAATTTTGCAGTACATGTAGATGTGCATGTAGATATAATTATATGTCCTTGAAACATCATAGCTAATCAATTCACGTGTGTTCTGAAAATAATATTTGCCATCCTTAGAAATTATCAATCTGTAGTTGACACGATATTGGTGGAACCTCAAATTACTCAAAACAAAAAATAAAGTGTTAAGTACAAATTGGTCACATGTTGTAAATGGTCTTGGAGTGAAATAATTCTTATTCATCCTGGTTTTAATAACAAATATTTTGTTCCAATTTGCATTGAATAATATCACATTAATTTATAACACGTGATACAACAGTATTTATCATTGAACACGTGAAACTGTTGTTTATGTTTTTAGTAGGAGATATGAAGGTTTTGCGCAATAATGCATACCAAAAATGTGACAAAAAAAGCAGCATATTTTAACAACTTATACAATCGTATACTAGTATAACTATTTTTTTATAATATCTTTGAAAAGTGAAAACATATAGGTTTAATACCACCATTGATTTTCCCCCATTTCGTTTGTTAAATTTGCACTTTTCAAAAACTTATGCAGAATATGTCTTTGTTTCAAATAAAGAAATACTTGGTGCAAGTAAAATTTTATCCTGTCCTGTACTTTAGAAAAAAAATCACATTACATTTCATTTCATATATTGTGTTTGCCTGTATCTTTTGAAATATACTATATTAAGTGTGCATGCTATAAATTAACAGGAAATTTAAATAACAAACGAGCCAATTGCTTACTATGTGGTATTTTCGGCGATTTCAGCGATTCCGGTAATATGTATTACTTTAAAAATAATATTTTTAATTCACACAAACCATACAGAGAAAAAGTAACAAAAATACCGAACTCTTAGGAAAATTAAAAAAGGGAATACATAATTCGCCGTTTCAGAATCTAATGCATCCTGGGTAATATTTTCTAAAGTGTACACCACAACGTCCTGATTGGTTAAAAATGTCATAAACAATGGAAATTTAACCAATGACGTGGCGTTATTTTCATTTTGGGGTACGAACAATGAAATTACCCATGATTCTTTAGATTCTGAAAAGGCTAATTACTTGACAAAACAAATTGCTTAGAAGAATTCAATAAAAAAAGGCTGAAACTATAAGTTAAGCAGTCACTTTTTTCAATAAATAAATGTGTTTCCTGAGAAATGAAGGTATTGAATATGTCTAACATTATCAACCTAAACTGATCCTTTCAAATTAGGCAATATACGGTATTAATATTCAGCTTATATATTAAGACAAAACAAATTCAACACATGATTTAATTGAAAGATGGTGTTTTGTTAATGTCTTATATGATGCATACATAACATGGATATCCAGTATGATTTATAACAAGTAAAAGACTACCTGTTCGATAATCAAGCAAAGTATTATAAAACAGCAAAAATTAAATTAACACATCTAATATGCAGTCAAATTGGCATTTCAAAGGAACATTCCGCGGATACATAGAATCCATAAGAACATTTCGTTCTTCATAATAACCATATTGCTCAGTCTGTTTTGTGAACTGTTTTCAGGACGGTAGTTGGTCATGATAATATAGTCGACTTCATAGATCATACTTATTATCTTTGCATTATCTTTGAACAATTGTTCGTTTAGGTCGAATCGGTTACAACACATTTGTACATACAGTTAGCTACCATCGCTTTTAGCACATAAAGTAAGGTGACACCGGTTGTCAATGATAAAAGGGCACTAGGTACGATATATATAAAATGAATAAGATATATATATATATATATATACAGTCGACTCTCGTTATGTCGAAGTCAGCCGGACCAGATAAATATTTCGAGATACACGTAGTTCGACTCAAACGAACACCGGAAGTTCGACAATCTAAGGGACACAACTCTTGCTTAGCTTGGTAAAGCTAAAATAAATCCGGGTGAATATGGCAAGGGGATCGATATTCTAGTATCAGATCGATGTATTTGTATGTCACAGTCTTTTATTATTATAATGACATTATTTTTACTTATTCAATTGTTTCAATTAAAAAAAAATCCTATGGCTTTTCCAAGAGTGTAAATTCCAATCGATAGTTTCGTTATTCAGGTCGGTTATAGCTGACAAAATTGTTTATTCTCGGATACAAAAGATTTAAGAAAATTTTGATTTCTATTCATTTTGTTTTATCTCACTCTTTCTTTTCAAAAGAAAAAATAACAAGATCAAAGACGCCGTTTGAGTAGTTTTTAGGTGATCATCAACGGAAGCCATAATCCTCACTTTATACACACCCAAGCTCATTAGTGTAAATCACAAATTAATTGTTTTGTAAACATTTTAAATACTTTTTCATGAACATTAACAATGTATCACTAATTATTTATCAAAATTCTATAAAAGATAATCTTAGGTAAACACTCATGGAAATAGCATGTCATAAATCAATACAGTGGTCAATGACCGGAAATTTAATTACACGTGTATAGTCAGATTAACTCTTCAATCCATTTAAATCCCGGAGGTCATGTTTTGACATATGTGTATTAGTTCGAGATAAGAAAATGAATTTTGAATGCTTTTGTTAACCTTGGGACCATAGATTTAGTTCGACTCAACCGAAATTTCGACTCATCCAATTTCGACTCATCAGGAGTCGAATTACATACTTTTGTATGGAATAAAGTTCGGGACCACGTGAAAACTTCGACTCATCCGAAATTTCGAGTCAACCGAGTTCGAGACAACGAGAGTTAACTGTATATATATATATATATGTTTTTTAATCATTAATGAAAGTGAAATAGTGAAATAATAATTAGTTTTTAGCAGCCAGTATGGTTCAATTTTGTCAAAATAAGTTAAGAAACATAGATGATGAATTACTCACTTGCAAGAGAATAATTTAACCTCATTGAATGCGTGTTCGATTATCGAAAAGAAAAGAATGTCAACATTGAACGTGAAACAAAGGTAAATCATTTGCTTGATTGATCTGATCCAAAAAAAAAAGATGATTAACATATATTTTTAATCTATAAAATGAAATTAAACAGACCTAGTAAAATCCAATTCCACGAGTTTGCTATCTATTTATATCACTTTTTTATATATTTATGTCGCTTGTATTGCTATCGAAGGTCTTCGGAGGTCAACTGGATAGTTAATTAGATTGCGTCTAGACTATAATACAAACGAAACGAACCTACATATTATCGAACATATGCCCTGTAAATTGTTTATTTTGGACTTTTTATAATTTGGGTAAATGTTTTTCCTTGCTACAAATCAAAAATCGGTGAACATGACTTTGATAGCTATTGCTCTTGTAACATAATGAGAGTCACATGTAAATATCTGGTCTTCTTGTTTGTTTATCATGTAATGTACGATCCGACGAATGTTTCTTTTTGGGATGTAACGAATATTCTATTTGGTCATATTTGTGTAGATCATATGTTCATCAACATGATGTCATTTTCTTATTTTCCTATCACATATTTAAACAAAAAACGACAAGATGATCGAAGACGCCAGATCAATTAATTTCTGAAGTTGTCCTTCTATTCATATAAACATGTAGAAAACAGGATATATGTGTCGATGTTTATCGATGTTAATAATGAAGATTTGGATCCATTATAGACGCTGAAAAAACTATATTTTCATTAAATGTATAAATTGAAGTCATTTGTTGAACAATGATTTGGAAAGTCCCGTTCTTTGCCAAACAAAGACATTAACAATCAAAACCCAGGAGTAAACAAAGACTCACAAATATAAATAATATAAATAATAGATAAGAAACAAAACGAACTCCACTTAAAATCGGGAATGAATCAGGTGCTCCGGAAGGGTAGGCATTTCCTGTACCGTATACGGCACCCGTCGTGTTATTTCTTTAATTGTTCAGTTCGGTAATGGTGGAAGGTTATTATGACTGATGAAGAATATCAGATATGATTTCTGACACACTTTCGTCATAATGGCCAATCAGCGCATGATGGCGACCGTAAAATTTCTTGAGTGATAACCTTAATTTGATTGATTCAAAGTCCTGTCTTAGCAACTTTTGAGTAAGCAGTATTCCTCGTTCAACAAAATTAACGTACTTTGAGCTAGCTCTAGAGCAACGTATCAATTGAGACACATACTCAATATGCTGGTGTCGCTGGGATGTTGCTACACAGAAATAGAAAGATGACTATAGGAAAATTAAAATTATCGCGTTAGTCATAAATTTTGGTATTTAACCATCGGTATTTATTTGGTGAAAAAGGTTTAAATATGAAGCAGATTTATCTGTAACGGTAGTATCTTTAATTTCAAATTCACTTGGATATATTAAATTTAAGTGATCACTGAATATATTATTATTATGAGACAGTACATCATCAATATACCGAAAGGTGAAATTAATAGACTGGGCTAATTTCTTTTCTCCTTTCTGTACAAGCCCTTGGTTAAGTTCTGCTTCATAGAAGGTTGACTCCTTAATTTGAGTATAAAAAAAATTCTTAACGTATGCAACAAGGAATAGAGTGGATGGATTCTCATTCTTTGTCAAATTTATACCCTATAGATATGATTAGAAAAAGTAAATGTTAATAAACTGTGAAAAACATTTTTAGAATTGTACTTTTGTAGAATAAATTTGTTTGGAAATTGGTCCTGCATATTTTCAAAGCTATTGAATATTTCACGTTTAATCATTTGGTCTTGAACAATGACATTGGCTTACCAATATTTTGTTATACAACAGATTTGAAGAATGTTTCTGAAGAATCTTTCTGAAATTTATTCTTACACACTTTTGATTTTTTAACCCTATATGCTAACATTGCCTATGTAAATTTTAAAATCGTTTGTATGCACATTGAGCGACAAATCTATGTGACGTATAACATTTTCTGACGTCAGACACGTAAATCAATGAATGTGTTTGTAGATAGATGTTGTTGTGTTCTGTTAAGTTGTTCCTTTTAAAATTGTTATACGATGATGACTGATGTACCCATATTTTGACTATTTTATTTATTGTGTCTGTTTAGTTAACGCATCAATGTAAATATAACGGAATTTGACGAGACTGTCATCAAAGTGAGAGGGTTAGCGTTATAAAACCAGGTTTAATCCACCATTTTCTACATTTGAAAATGCCTGTACCGAGTCAGGAATATGACAGGTCTTGTCCATGCGTTTTTGATGCGTTTTGTTATTTGATTTTGCCATGTGATTATGGACTTTCCGAATTGATTTTCCTCTAAGTTCAGTATTTTTGTGATTTTACTTTTTATCACTTCATTAGAATAAATGCGTATTATACTTTTTATGTAAACTTTTGGTTTAATATAACTCTTGATACACCTTGTACAAATGCATGTAAAACATTTTCACGTGGTGTAGACTTAATTTTATATATTGATATTAGTTGAACGGACAACATAACCGTGTTTTAATTTGAAGCTATCAACGTTTCCATATTTTACTAGTTGGCGCAAATATAGAATTTCAATCCTGGTATCACTGATGAGTTTATTTCAAGCTTTATTGGTCTTGAACAATGACATTGGCGTTACCAATATTTTGTTATACAACTGTTGTGAAGGATGTTTATCACTTTATTAAATTACACGTCAATTCGCTTAATATGATATGTAGAAGTGTGTCATGTGATAAACTAATGAAGACTAGATTATCACGTGTTAATATGAAGGCTAGCTGCTTCTGAATAAATGAGTATACTTTTTATGTAACCTTTTTGGTTTTATATAACTGTTGGAACAATTTGTTCAAATGCATGTACAACATCTTCACGTGGTTTTCAAAATATCAGTTGAACGTACAATTTAACCGTGGTCTAAATTGAAACTATCAAAATGCTTCTCATACGCGGGTAATAATAATGAAACACTGACGACAAATAAGCAATGTTTAGCCACTTTTCTCTTAAATACTTACACAACGCAGATATTTTCAAAATGGCTCTCAATCTCTTCGAAAATTAATGGTATCACAGCTTAAAGTTTGTACTAATAAAAGTTATGTTTCTCCACATAAGATTAAATAAAGGCAACAGTAGTATACCGCTGTTCAAAACTCGTAAATCCATGGACAAAAAACAAAAGCGGGGAAACAAACCAAAACTGAGGGAAACGCATTGAATATAAGAGGAGAACAACGACACAACATTAAAATGTAACCCACACAGAAAACGGACTAAGCATTAATTCATACGTTTCAAGTTATTTAGGTCAGAACTCAAGTGTTGTTAGATTGAAAGCAGCTAGAGTACTGTAATAAAATTTTTCTACATACAGTGTGTGGTGTCCTGTTGTACTATCGTTAAATCATGAGAGCTGTCCGTTATTTTTCTATTTTATTTTTCTATACTATTTATGTATGTATTTCTCTGTCCTGAGAGTTTGTTTTACTATCATCACGTAATACAAAAATCAACCAAAGAAGACTAGATTTTAATATGCACCACTTTTATTTAGTATGACGATACATTTTAAATTCTGTTTGGTGTTCTTTGAACAATAAATTTGATGTATTTATTTTGTTAAAAAAGATTTCTTTACTCCATGCACTCCTAACAACATAATTATCATATTTATCTGTGACGCTTTTTATTCAATGTCATTTTGTCGAATGTTATAGTTGTCTTTCTGATTTTGTGTTTTACATCTCCCCTTTTTATAAATATAGCATTTTATTGTGTAATTGAACCAATTTATTTGTGCAGTGTATGTTGACTTGTTAAATTGTTAATTACTTTATGATTCCGTTAAGCCATTTCAATTGATATTTCATAATCTGTATTTTTTATGTTGCAATGTTACACTGCTACCACAGTTTAGGGTGACGGTTGGCTCCTGCTAAAACGTTTAAACCCGTTACCTTTGTTTGCACCTGTCCTAATCCAGGAACCTCTTGTTCAGTGGTTGTCGTTTGTTGATGTGGTTCATTAGGAATTTTCGTTTTTTGTATATGGATTAGACCGTTCATTTTCCTGTTTGAATTGTTTTTTATATGTCAGTTTGAAGCCATTTACAGCTTGCTGATCATGGAGAGCGGTCTCACCGGCGCTTTTACCACAATGAAGTCAGATTCTCTCAGTTTTGAATAAAATTCACGGTATCACAGCTTCAGAGACGAACATATAGAGTGCATCAATAAAATGGCTTATTCATGCATAAATTCTCAAAGAGAGTTCAAAATAATCTTGTTGTTAATGTCTGTGTCATTTTGGTCTCATTGGCAATCGTACCACATCTTCTTTTTTTATATTGACCGATTTATTGAAAATTTAACACTTAAACACAGAAATATAAAAACAGACGCTTAATTAAATTTAAAAACAAATTAATTTTCTCCTTTCTGGGATGATGCAATTCTCCTTAAGTTTATTTTCCTTGGTTTGTATCTTCCAAATTGATTTATGAAAATTGAAGATCGGTAAACTACTTCTGCCTCTAATATATGAACTTGATTAAAAATGGCATTCAATGCAAAACGTCACAAAAACAAAGTATGCAAGTGGTGTATTAACATTTATTTAAAAGAAGAAGTAATAATTAACATTCAATTTCTTAAGCATAAAAATCGTTGCATAGTGTTTTTACAATTAGTATAAATAACGATTTTAACCCTTTATACTTTCTAGAAATATATATATATATATATATTGTATAGATTGAAGTCGGTTGATAAAAAGATTTTTGGTGAATTTTCTTTTTTGATTGAAAAATTAAAAAAAATGATAATACAAGGAATTTATTAAATGCAAAAAACTGTCATACAAGTGAGAGGTTTAGAAAATGCACGTAACAAGTCAGGAATATGACATTTGTTGTCCATTCGTTTGATGTGTTTGCCATTTGATTATATGGACTTTCCATTTTGAATTTTCCTCGGATTTCAGTATTTTTGTGATTTTCCTTTTATCGTTTTAAAGAAGGCGAATAGGAATTTAATGGAGGAATTCTCTAAATTTCCCAACAGTCATCGACGTTGCAAATTACAGCCATGTTTACAAATTCATAGTTTGATAACATTATTAGAAATATCCCCATAGAACCTAAAAGAGGTAGGTAACAAAGGGATTTTTCAAACTCTTACGTCGAAGACAAACTCTTGCGTTCAAGGCAAAAATGAAAAACCCCTTAAGGTAGTACCTAACACTACAGGGAGATAACTCTGTAAAATCAGGAGAACGTTTTAATGAGCCAAATTAATTTTTGTAAAGGAGTTGGGTACCACCTTAAAGACAAACAATAGTATACCACACACAAAAACATAGGGTTTGATCTCAGGTGATCCAGAAGGGTAAGTAAATCCAGGCCTACACTACTTGGGTGCAGGTACACAAATACAGCTATGATACCGTAAATTTTAGTAAAGATTGAAAGAATGCTTAAAATTTGTATTTGTGTTGAGAAAATTTAAAAATAATCTAAAATGTCGAAAACGCTATTGAATAAAATTGAGAATGGAAATGGGGAATATGTCAAAGAGACAACAACCCGACAAAAGAGCAGACAACAGCCAAATGCCACCAATGGGTCTTCAATGCAGCGAGAAGATCCCGCCGGAGGTGGTCCTCAGTTTGCCCTTAAATACAATTGTGTGTTAGTTCAGTGAAAATGGACATCACACTTAACTCCAAAACATTTAAATGAAATAAAATAATTATAAAAAAAACCCATACAAGACTAACAATGTTTTGATCGTAATGGATTTTTTTTATGAACAATAACATAGACTTTTAAATGTTTTGTTATACAAAGCTTAGGTAGAACGTTTATCTCTTTATCAAATAAAACGTCAATTCTCATAATACTGCATGTCGAAACATTTCAAGTGATGAAATAATGAAGATTAGGTTATCACGTGATGACTTGTAGGCTATATGATTTTGAATAAATGCGCATTTACTTGTTTATGTAACTTTTTGGTTTACATAACTTTTAATAGAATTTGTATAAATGCATGTTCAACAATTTTGCACTTGATTTAGATATAGTTTTCAAGTGATATTTGTTTTATGTGCAAATAATTGTGTTGTTATTTAAAACAACGTACTAAATGTTTCTGATGCGCGAGAAATTGTACTTATACAAGTAAGTGATTTACATAAGGAAGATAAACAAGCCAATTGTCCCTTAACTAATTACACAGCATTGATATATACAAATTATCTGTCAATCTTCTTTAAACCTCATAGTATCTATCTGCATGTAAGGACTAATAGCCGTTCTTGTTTTACACATAAGAAGACTGAATCGTAGACGTCTAATGGTATAGATTAAAACTCAGATGTAGTCAGAGGTTTAAAAAGAAGAATTTGTCCAAATAGTATAAGAATGATATTAATTTACCTCAAATTATACATGTTATATTATAAATACTGCTGTGTATTATGTTTCAAATGTATATATATAATGTGTATTTAAAATATGTTAGCGTCTCAAAAAGGCTAACAATATTGAAACAAAGTAACCCCAATAGCCATTTACACTAAATAACATTTTATATCTTACAGAAATTGTTAGAACTGTTGAAAAAGTATAAATCTGTAGCAAACTTTATAAAATTCAAACTGTAGTAAGTTTTAAATGTTTCTGAAAATTTACTAAATAGATTGAAAATCATTCAAGCATGTAGTGTAATGTCATTTTACTATTTTTTTTATTTGAGCAACACTGATGAGTCTGTTGTGGACGAAACGCGTGTCTGGCACAAATAAAAACTGTCTATCCCTGTATTTATATGGTGCAAAGATTAATTAATATACAATATCAACAGATGGAAAATCCATATATGTTGATGGAAAAGAAAAACATACAACCTTTAACGAAAGCATGTCGTCTAATGGCAATTCAAGGGTTTTCACTGGTGAACTATTGTCCGCTTGCCCTTTCGGAGCACCACTGATCACACACATTGTTTGGTAAGGTTTGTGTTGCGTAGTCTCTAGTTTTTTTAAGATGAGTTTTGTTTGCTATTGTTTGTCTGTTTGTACTTTTCGTTTTGCCATGTAGTTGTCTGTTTATTTTGAACTTATGACATGTATGAATTTAAATGTTCCTTTGGTATCTTTCGCCTCTCTTTTGTAATGTGTCTGAACACATCGATTGAAATTACATTTGTCTGTGTCTTTCGTTGCGTTGTTTTTTTACATGATCTATCATGGTTTTTAAATTGGTTCATGTTGCTTAGTCTATAGGTTGCATTTTGTAAATACAACTGTTTCTCAAACCACGTCTCTTTTTGGGGAGATATATAATATTCATAGATAATTTGATTTGTTGATATTATAGTTCCCAGATATGATCTTACTATTAATAAAAACATACTTTTGCGGTGAAAAATGAATTCTGAAGTAGGCAAAAAGTAAAGGTAGAGGAGGTAGTACATAGTTTTATTAAAATTTAAACTCAGGCAAGTGCAGGGCATATTAATGTTGAAAATATGCCGCACAGCCCTATGTTTTGACCTTTGAATAAAATAGTAGTGCAAATCATCTTTCATTCTTGGATATAGTTTTTCACGAAATTTCATAGTAAAAGTGTCACAGTTTTAGTCGCAAAGAGAGTTTCTATGGAAAATTGCATTGTCTATATTTAAAGAATTGCAACCTTAGGTTATAAATGTTGAATATTGTGATACTTTTCTTTGTCTCTTTGTTGTTTTTCGTTTCTAGCCATGCAATTGTTAGTTTGTCTTCGACTTATTAGTGTGAAATTCAATATGGTATCTGCAACCTTCCTTTTAACATAAATTAACAATAGAATCTAAATTTTCTTTTGAATATCTCTCACAAAATACTTACTCTTGAATTAAAATTTGTGAACTAGGATTTTATTCGTAGTCTTGGTGTGATATAAAACGTACCATGCCGAATTCAACATTGATCATAGCAAGTTCTTTAACATTTAAAAGGTTCGTTCTAAGCTAGAAAAAGTGAAAGTCGTAAAATTGAAATATTGGAAAGAAAAACAAGAAATAGAATCAGCGCTTTCTCAATACAAAGTTTCATTTTGTGACTTGTAGCTGATAGTACAATATCAATATACAGAAAAGATAAAAGTCGATGCGTATTTTACCCTTAATGCGATACATATTACATAAAACTTAATATATTGATGTAGTGTATATATATTTTATTGTAATGGAACAGTAAAGTAACAATATCATAACATTGTATCTGACATATCGAATCAGTTAACATTTTAATATAGTCCTATTGTTAAAGTCATTTTTGTAATCTCCTGGGATAAACTACACAATTAATTTTAGGTATACAAAGAGTAAGTCGTCAAGTAGAAAGGAAAAGGTATTAGAAGTGTTCAAAGCAAAATATCATTTAACAAGACAAACTCTTCATGTGTCATCCTATGAAAGCCTAGATAAATGACAAATGTTTTATAATCAATTTTACATTAATATTCCCGTCAGATTTGCTCGCTGATACTTTATTTTCTCAATGGGTAATCTTTGAAGTATTTCAGGTTGACAAATCGTACAAAGTGTTCATAAAGAACGGCATTCCATTTCATAAACATAATTGACATCAACCTATCTGTGAAATTGACACCCAACCAGTGTGATTTATTTAACAAAATTTTCCTTTTTGTTGGTTTATCTCAACATACAGCAAAGTTAAATTAACATTAAATGAGAAATCAGATAGAACTTAATGATGTTTTGAGGCATTGACAAATACTTCCCTATGGTGGCACAGCCTAGTACACAAATCTATTTTTTAGGCAATCCTTATCGAGACAAATATTTTTATACAAAGTTTTATTTGAAAGTTTCATGAAAATTCAGAACGGATGTAAAATTCTGGAGTTCTATTATTACTTAATGCTCGAAGGGACCTATATCGTTCACCTTGCATATTTGCATAAAATTGTAACATACTTTTGTAAAATGAGAAATGTTAAACCCATACATTTTTCGTCATGATCTTTTCTGCTGCGAAGAGTTCTGTTTGTCTTTTTCATTTTTAGCCATGGCGTTGTCAGTTTGTTTTAGATTTATGAGTTTGACTGTCCCTTTGGTATCTTTCGTCCCTCTTTTAATGTGTTCATTAATTCCCAAACATGTAAAATGGATTAACCTTTTGATTTAGGGAATAGGTCAAGTAAGAGCCTTACCATTTTGGTCAAATTAGCAGATAGTGAGGGGCTTGATCTTAAGCACATGTTTACTCTGCCAGGTGTTCTCTCTTTGTAACGGTTTGTGATGTTTTAGATAAAACTTGCATTGTAACCTTTTGTTTAATTTTAGCACTTGTGCCCGTGTTGATCGGTATGTTTGGTTATGTATTTGTAAACATAGAGACCATACGAATAATATTTGGAAAGTTTTGTTTCGATTGGCCATGAAGTTGTAAAATACTAACAAAAAGTTAATGGACAACGGACGATAGATAAAGGCAACAGTAGTAAATCGTTGTTCGAAATTTAAAAATTGATTGGGATAAAAACAAATCCGAGATGGCATATCTTACACTAGCACTTTGGGACGTTAGGCGTAAAACGTTTTTTTACGTTATAAACGCTGATTTGTATTTTTCTACTCATAAAACATCATCTATTCATCAATACATTTGATATGACATCCACATGAACCATTAATACCCGGTATTTAAAATAAAAGTGGAGTATTAATCCAGATTATAATATTTGTGATTTATGAATCAAATTTAAAAACGTTGTATGTAAAGAATTTGCGAAAAGTCACTGACCTATTCCTATAAAAAGGTTTCTATACAACTTTGTAGATTTATTGAACTCCTTGTGGACATACTTTGTCTTACCACCATACCACCATATCCATAATAACTAGACGTCTAGAAGGGGATTTTGATGTCTATTCTAAATTTTACAGCATCAATTTAGTTTCATTGTCCATTGTCCATCTGATATCATTAAAAAAAAATTCAATCTTTAAGTTCAAGACACTTTGTACTCGGTATTGCATTTCTTATCACTGACTGATTATATAGAGTGCATATAATGAGATCTTAATGATAATCTTGTTAATTACTGATCACAATTCTTTTGGCGTTTCTACTATTCTGATTAGTTTAACATATTTTTTTATAGTGGATTGGGACACAAGTTTTGCAACTTATATTAATCCCTTTCCACTTTGCGGTTGCGAGTGCTGCCTTGTAGCGGCATTAGCCCAACTCTTTTTCGAAATCTACAAGGGTGTCTTTTACGTGCAAGTGATATGGCTCTCTCTTTACACGTGTCAGCCATTTATCGTCTCCTTCCAAAGGACTATCATCGTTTCCTCAAGACCATACTCGCAAATGGTGTCAACTGAGAGCCGAAAATTCAGTCCCTAAAATTTTTATCCCGGAACGGGAATCGAACCAGGAACCTTTGTGTTAGTAACCACTACACCACGGCTATCAATAAGTCAATTTTTTGTCTGTTTGAACTTTCCGAGCACCTGATATTACCCCAATGCACAGTCTTTAGTTTTCTTTATTGAATTTTGTGTTCTGTTTGACTTTTAGTTGTTTTCGTTTTTTCAAATGACAAAATCAAAAGCTCAAACACATCAACAAACGATAACAACTGTAATATTTCTGACAACTGTCATATACAGGCATTTTCTTATGTAGGAACTGGTGGATTAAACCTGGTTTTATAGCTAGCTAAACCTATCACTTGTATGAATGTCGCATAAAAATTCAATTATATTGACAATAATGTGTACAAGTTTGACTTATTTGTGTATTGAAGGCAATGAGCCAAACTTCACTACTTGTCTGAGTATTAAAGGGTGAAACATCACCTTCTGCTAATAGCAAGCAGAGGCAATAGAATAATAACTTAAAATGTACAGATGGACATTTATTCATCTATTTAAACTTAAAAAAACCATAGGCATAAACAATACCAAAAAATATAATTGTTTTGACACATTTAGTCAAATATTTGACTGTGATAGTGCTTGTGTAAAGTTTTAAAATATATCAGCAGTTTTGACACAAGGGTAAATGTTAACAGGAATACAACAATAGACTGTTTACTTCAGCACACATAAAAACCTAGCATTTGAATACTCAAGAACTACATCTATGGGAAATTTACAAATAAAAAAGTGAAAACTCATGACAAGATACAAAATTTTATATAAGAACAAAAATTGTACTATTATGACAAACTTTAAACTACCTATCCATTTTGAATTTTTCTATCAATATTGTACAAATACAAGAAAATATAACTCACTTAAAATACCATTGACAGCTAATTGTTGTACAGAGATCAACATGTCAACTAATACTATTACCATTCAATTTTAGCATTTAAAATTAAACAATGTCCCTAATTTTTACAGGGGTTTATGATCAATAACTAATAATACAAACTTGTTATGTTACTGTTGACACGAACCCACTTGAACAAGTGTATACATTTCCTTAGGTTTACCTTAAATACTGTATTACATTTGCAATGGGATTTTTATATTGCTTGTGGTGTTTTAATTTCGAAGATTTGAAAATAAACAAGATCATTTTCAGTTGATATATAAATTAATTAAAGAAAAGCTCAACAAACGTAAAAAAATTAAAACTGACCATCTAAATTAAAAATCAATAATTTTTCATCTGTTTAATTTGTTTAATTTAACGGCAGTGTCTGAGTGAATTAGCAAATAAAAATGTGAAAATGTATAAAAAGCTAGACAAAACAATTTTACAAAGTTAATATACAAAATTTAGTGAAAATTTTAAAACATAACATAAATAGTTCTTATTCATTTTTGGCAGATATCAGTTTTGAACTGAAAACTTATGCCATAAAATTAATATTGTAACAAAACTATGAGCAAATAAATATTATAAAAAGACAATTGTATAAAATAGATATAACACAGTAAAAATACACATTCAGTTATTTATAGTGGATATAATAAACAAATTGACTGAAAGACTAGGGAAAAAAACATTTGATTCAATGGAAAATGAGCAATGACTTAATAAAAGTTGAAAGTGAATGCTATAATGCTCTTAGATATTTTTCATGCATGAATCATTAAAAGATGTAAATTTGTATACTACTATACTTCATGTAAAAGAAGACAAAACTTCTTCACATTTTTTTAACTCCAAATATTTTATAGAATTTCAATACTTTACCAATTTATGTATCGATTTAACTGGTCGTTTAATCTAAATTTGATACACATTACCAAATAATGTGGGGTTTACTAATGAAAACGCATATTCATAAATATTTGTTAAGGTTTTATAACTATGCAATATCATTCAATTAATTCTATGAGAAGTGAAGTACACATAGGGTAGATTTAAAACTCCTACATGCAATCTTTATTCTTGACTTCTATCTTCAATAACATAGCAGTTACACATGACATATTGAAATCAAAGAGAACAAACAATTCTTCAATTATCTCTAAAAGTATGAGGCAAACTGGTCCCTTTTTTTCATTGATCATTAGTTGCAAAAAATAATTCAAATTATTGTTCAATTAAATAAATGTTTATTCAAATTCTCACGAGTTTATACATGGAAATGAAGAAGAAAAAACATTCTACCTTGCACATTTACTTAACACTTCAGAAGTAAATATACTTATTAATTGGTTCAAGATTTCTTAACTGAGTTTTCTATCTTACATTTGATTTTAACAACATGGCAGTTTCATCCGTCAGCTATTATACTTTATAGAATTCAGAAATATGTTATCAAAAATATTGTCTTGTTTATCTGCTTGAATTACCTTGAATCTCCATCATACAATTCATATTTCCTTTTTTTTCATTGTAAATTTAAAGTGTAAAAAAATATGCCAAATAATGCCCATATTCAACAAACATATATATTGTATTATATATAAGTATGTGACACTTTAATAAAATAAATTATTATTATTATTATATTAAAGACGTTTGGGGAAAATCTTGATCACTTATAAAGACTTAAGGTGGTACCTAACACTGCAGGGAGATAACTCTGTAAAATCAGCTAAACTTTTTAATTACGTTGTGTTGTTAATGGAATATTAAGATTCTCAATGATCAAAACTAGTGTTTCTCAAACTGCTATATAACCAGTGTAAATTTTCTGATAAAATGGTTAGTTCAACTTTTTTGATTTTTTTATATTTTTGTCAATGAGTCAAAGTAAATACCTTTTCAAAATTTTATAAAAATTAAACGAGCCAAATAGTTTTTAGTGAAGGTGTTGGGTACATCTTAAAAGTCTTATATAAAAATTCCTATAAAAAGTTTAGCATCCTAGACTTATTTTCTCTTTTTTGTGCTTACTGCTGTTCTATGGTCCAATTGTTGAATAACAATAATGTGAAATATGATGTAAATATTTTTTGTATTGATATAATCAACTTTTACCACAGATTATAACATACAGTGAAATATATATTAACTGAACTATACTGGTTCCAATGACAAATGAGTTGAATTCAAACCAGTTGAACTACTACAGACTTTGCCGAACACTGTGGATTCATTAATAAGTTTTGGATACTAATTTTCATGGATTTCATTGGCACAGGGGAATCACAAATTGAAATTCTTTTAATGGTATATATGCAGACATTGACAAAACCACGAAATTAAATATCAACAAAAAGTTTTGCTACTTCTACAAATTGGTACCCACGAAAAGAAATGAAACCACAGTAGCCCCACAAGATTTTTGTGTTCACAGGTGTTTTGCTTGGAATGTGCAGGGTTCAGTTTAAACATTGTCTTTTTTTTATTTGCAAATGTTTCAGTTTAACCAAGTTTCACTGTAAAACAAGAATCTATGAGAATAATCTACAACATATTTCAATCTGGTTTAAAAATTATGACACTTTGATACCCTCAAACACCTGGGTAAAGCTCTGTTCCAATTCCTTTTTATCAATTCATCAAAAATTAAATTTTAATTTGATCATTAAATACTACAACAATAGAAATTAGATGTCTGTTTAAACTGTCCTTTCTCAATACCTGACAAAGTAAACAAAGCCAAAAAATGCCGTCAGACTCCAGGGGTATGAAATTCTATTCCTAACACCAGTTGTAAGATTCAATTAAATGAACAATTATGGAAATTGAGAATGATATTTTTCAATTTGTTCAAATCATTTTTTCCTATCAACATTTTGCATTGTAAAACTTTTACTTCTGATTTGAGATTATATTTGACGAAATAAAAGGTATATGAGAGAAAATCATTATCATAACAATATACAATTACCTAACACATACATGACATACAAGGGTTAGGTTTTTGTAAAGCATTTACTCCAATCTTCAATCTATTTTGTGGCACTTAAGAAAGGCCAACTATTCTAACCTACATTTCTTTCGGTCTTTTCATGATTGTATGAAAAAATAAGATGCACATTGCATTGGGAAAAAAACAGGTTTTGGAAAGGCACTTTTCTTGGTTTATTAATAATTACTGGTATTTTTTATGCATTAGAGGGGAAGTGGATTTCTTCAGCTTTGTGACCTTTTTCATCTTCACCCTTTTGAAAACAACAGAAAAATAGTACAGAAAGAGACAACAGACTTCATAGTATACTATACATTCAATGCCTCATATGCTTTGAGTCCAAACAAACATTTAAAACAAAATGTTTGACTTAATTTCAAAAGATCCTTTGCCTGTACAAAAATACCAAGACAATTCAAAAATAAATATTACAACACTTAACATAAATCAAGAAGTCTTAACCATGTTAACCATTTATGATCAATCAAAGAGCTGAAAGCTCTGAAGAAAAATGACGCCACTGTCTCTAATATTGGGATAGTTTTTATGCAAGTCTTGATTTTCACATACCGTAATTAGTTTAACAATGCAACATGTATCGTGAGCATATAATTGATATTCGTATATGTGTGTGTGTGTGAAGTGAAGGTGACAACTGGCTGGTTTTTTAAGACAAATGAATAGGTCAAGACTAGCTGAATTGTACAAATAAATACCGTAGAAAGGCTTGTATATTTCTCACTGGTACATAGTCTGAATCTGGGTCCGTTCGCTTCCATTCACGTTTGCGCCCACTCATTTTTACCCCTGTCACTTTCACACCCTACATTGTTCGCACCCAATCTTAATTGGTTTTGTGTTTAATAACTCTGTAAGCAAGTGTTTTCTTATAAGTATAATTGTTGTCATTGTCTCAAAATAAAGTGAGACAGCAATTTTTTTTTGTGTTGAATAAATCTTAATCATGTTTTGGATAAGGTATTGCTAAAAATAATAATAATCCTTTCTAAATAAAGTGGTATTTTGTCAACGTTTTATTTTGTGTTGAATAACTCTTAATCATGTTTTGGTTAGTGTATTGCTATAACTTGTTTCATTGACTTGTTTCAAAATGAAGTGAGATTCTGACTATGTTTGTTTCTGCGTGCAGTCTTCACGGCGAGTGGCAGCCCAGGCAGCCCAGGCTAGTAAAATTGCTCTCGGGCCTGTAAAAATCATCTCTACAGGCCAACAGAATCTAACTAAAAATTTTCAAAAATTGAGCTCCGGGCCTGTAGATTTAAAAGTTCGTCGTGAAGACTGTGCGTGTTGAATAAATTTTATCATGTTTTGGT
The DNA here is from genome assembly GCF_965363235.1 of Mytilus galloprovincialis. Lineage (NCBI taxonomy): Eukaryota > Metazoa > Mollusca > Bivalvia > Mytilida > Mytilidae > Mytilus > Mytilus galloprovincialis. Next base: position 22,268,161 of record NC_134846.1, read on the forward strand.
TATATTAGTGGATTGCTATGTTTTATTGTTTCGTTGTTTCAGATCAATGGGACCAAGCTGTTAAAAACAATCATCTTTTGTGTTTTTTCCTTTTAAATCTTCAATGTTTTACTCATACCAAGCTATAAATACATTCAGTATTTACACCAAAGCAATTTAAAACAACAACCATGATTTTCCAATTATTCAACTTGAATTTGAATTAAAATTGGGCGCGAATGAGTAGAGTGTGAATGTGCGAACGTGTAGGGTGCGAAAATGTATTGGGCACAAACAGACCTGATACCACACAGTCTGAACCCCCTTCTCCCACAAAATATTAAGTAAATAATCTTTTTGTTACTGCTATCAAAGGTCTAATGAAACTCAGATAGTTTCAAACATTTGTCAAAGAATTCTAGTCAAACTGGCACCTAGTTAAATTGGCACCTGGACAAATCAGCACCTGGTTAAAATCGACACCTGATATAGTCAATTCGTCACCCATGTTAAATATATATTTTTAACAGTATTTTACGCAATAGGGTAAAAATAAGAAAGGGGTTGCCAGAATTTTTTTCAGTATTTAAGCAAAAAGAGTTAAATACTAACTTTCACATTTTTGGGTGTTCATGTACATTTTGTATATATTTATTTTTCTCAACTAATGACTTTTTTGGTGTATTTTTAATGATATATATATATATATGAATAGTCCAAATAATTATTACGTCTGGCAAGGCTTTTTAATTTTATTCTGGAACACCTTCCTATAACCGCAAGGCTATGTTAATTTTTTTTCTGGGACGCCTTCCTACGAACGTCGTATGAAGGCGTCCCAGAAAAATAATAAAATAGCCTTGCCAGACGTCATAATTATTTGGACTAATACATGAGATATTGTGTATTTTTCTGCATTATTTCAACCAGTTGAGCATTTTACAGGATTGTTGGTTTAATGCTGTTTAAACTTTACTGAAAGACAAACACCTTAAATTTGCTAATTATTTGGCATGAAAGTTTGATTTATTGAAAGGGACTCATAGTTTTCCATTTTATTTTAATAATTGACTTGTTTTTACAATTACACAAATTGTCTAATTGTTAAAACAACAGCTTTTGTAAGGGCTTCGTTGTTTACCATTCACTTTCGTTTCGTGGTTTACCAAAATACACAACAACATATTCACTATGTACTTGGTAACAGTAATTAATTAATTGAATAGAAAATATTATAACAAATATTATTGGATGCCGAATTGACGTCGAATAGGTGCCGATTTGACTAGATGCCAATTTAACCAGGTGCCGACTTGACTTGTACGTTTCAATTCCTCTGCGATCGTTTGCGGTATTTTCTTGAGAAAACCTATTTTCCATCATCAAAGAGAAGAAGAAACTGCTTTAAAATATTTCTGGAACGCTTCATGATTGTTAAAATAAGTTTAATTCACTCAAAAACAATTTTAAAACTTGCGATTAAACAGGAAGTTTCCAAAGCACGTGTAAAAGAAGAAATTAACCGGTGAGAGTGGAAATCCGTATATGACAGATATCCCTATAGTACGACTTTGAAAGTAAAGAGAAGAAGAAACTGCTTTAAAATGATTCTGGAACGCTTCATGATTGTTAAAATAAGTTTAATTCACTCAAAAACAATTTTAAAACTTGCGATTAAACAGGAAGTTTCCAAAGCACGTGTAAAAGAAGAAATTAACCGGTGAGAGTGGAAATCCGTATATGACAGATATCCCTATAGTACGACTTTGAAAGTAAAACAGTTCAATCCTTTTGTAAAACAATCTTTAATATACCTATCACATTAATGTTTGAAGGGTCTTAAGCTTATTCAAACCATATAAGTCGGTATGAAACACCAAAACGGAATGAACAATAACCGATTACGTTTTGTAGTTTACAAATTTTAAAACTGGTTCCCGTCAAACTACAACACTTTGTTGGAGTGTAGTGGAATACAAGCAAAAACCAGTGTAAACTGGGTCCTGGCTGAATTAATACTACACAATGATGCATAATGATAACACAAGCAGATTCCAGTTTGTATGGAAAATAGGAAATACGAAACCAAGCGCGGTAGGCAGAGAAATGTAATGAAGTTCAGGTCGGCAGTTATGGAACAATGACTGCGTCATTTTCCAAAAATATTCCGAGACAATGTATAATTAACAAAGATCACATGATCATACACAAACAAAGATCACATGATCATACACAAACAAAGATCACATGATCATACATCAACAAATGTCACATATGATCATAAACAACAAATATCACTTGATTATACATCAACAAAGATCACATGATCATATACAACAAAGATCACATGATGATATACAACAAAGATCACATGATCATATACAACAAAGATCACATGATCATACATCAACAAATGTCACATGATCATCATTAACAAAGATCATATGATCATATGATCATCTTAGTTCCCATAACCAATGCATCCTTTATCAATCATCACAAAACCTCTTAAGTATGAAAGTCAATTGATTTTTATGATCACATGACAATATGTGAATCATATGACAGCTCATGGTCATAGACAATACACATGAACAAAGATGCAAAAGCAGTTTATTTAAGAACCACTGATTAGACTAACATCTCAATATACTTCTGCAGTAGAACTATCAGTTACGTTTCCTACACGTAACAATCGTACATGTTCCCTCTCATGTTCCTCTAACTGGTACTTGTCTTCCTTTAGGTATTGACGGTGTTTCTGTAACTTGATGTAAGATTCTTCTCTTTCTGCATGAGCCTGTAAATAAAATAAAGTATGAAAGTGAGTCAATGACAATAATTATTGTATCCAATAAGGACACCATACCAAGCTTGCACTAATGTTAAGTCCATGATAATTAAGGTGTGAAATTGGGGTCAAATGGTAATTTGTCATATACCTCACATAATGAGCATGACTATTTTTTGTTCTAAGTTGATATCTCCAAAGCTTTGAAGTAAACTACCTTATAAACCAAAAACTTTAACCTGATCCAAATTGACACGCGAACAGAACAGTACGTAGGACACTGGTATGGACAGACAAACTGAAGAACAGACTAAAAGACCAGTAAACATATATCTTTTCAACTATCATAGACGGGGCATAAAAATGTAACTTAGTGGTACAAAATTACACTATGGCCTATGGGTATGGTAACAAACTTCAACAAAATGTAACTTTAATGGGTCTTGATAATATAAATTTGATGAAGCTGAAATACACAATTTAAGACAGTTTTTTCTAATCTTTCCATAAACATTTACAATGTTCTCCATAGATGATCATAAAGAATCCAGGAGATATCTGCTTAAGGAGGTAAACCTAGGTTAAGGGGAATAACTCTTAAAATCATCAGTATGTTTGTGTCAACCATTTTCAAAAATACATTCTAAGCTTCTAGGTTACGTAGATTATTTTCAATCTGTTTCAGGTAAATGCTTAAAGTTCATTGATGAACTTGACTTTTACAAACGCTTAACTGATTTAAAGAGTTATCTCCCTGAACCAAGGTCGACCCCCTTAAATATGCCCATCATCTTAAGTGCTAGTATCACAGAAAACCATGCAAAATGATCCAAAATTGCTTTTATCAAAATCAAATGAATTCTTTACCAGATAGTTCATATGGCAAGGGAAAATGAAAACACAATTTTTTTTTCTAAAAATTTTATTAGAAAAAAAAATATGAAGAGGTGAAACTTTACATGTCATTTTACAATAGGCAAATGGTAAAAAAATCATGATTTTCACCATTTCCGACCTTAAATATTTATTTACCAGTAATATTGATGCATTTTTCTAATTGTTTTTTTCCAGAAGAACTACATTTAATGAGTCATACCATTCCAAAATTTTTTTTTTCATTATCTTGAACAACATTCTGTCAAAATAATTTCAAAATATCTATATAAAGGCACTTTGCTCAGAAAAAACGCCATGAGAATATATTCTACTTTCTACATTCTAGAAATTGCTGAGACTGGTCTCTTGTGGACAGTTGTCTCATTGGCAATCATACCACATCTTCTTTTTTACATTCAACAAAATGTTTACAGCACAGAACTAGTGAATGTTTACAAATTTGTCTTCTAAATAGTAAAGAAAAATTACAAGATTGTTACAAAAGCTATTGGAAACAAATTAGATGACTGTGTTCTGGTATTATTCGGCAAAAATAATTTCTCAGAAATAACTACCGTAGGTGGTCATTTGTTACAAGCACTCAATTAAGCAATTTCATCTCAGAAATTCTACATGAACTGCTTTTTATTTTTAGTATGTCATGTAACAATTTAAACTGTATACAATTGAATGCTTTCCAGAAAATTCAATAACAGTTAAGATAACTTAGTTGCAGTTCCTTAAATAACTATATTTCATTTCAACTAACATCAATTCAAGTAAACAATGTGGACTGTCTGTGTTTTTTTCTGCAACAATCAACATAAAAAAAACATACAAACAAAATATCTATTTTATGATGCATTAAATGCATGTATACAATGCCAATTTTTTTGAAAATCAAACAAATAAGAAAAGACATAAAGACATAAAAAGTTCGATCAAGCATGAACTAAGTACTCATTGCCAAATTTTTGGAAAATCAAAGAAATGAAAAAAGTCATAAAGACAGAAAAAGTTTAATCAAGCATGAACATATAATCATATGCATAAACAAAAGTATAACATAATTAAAGATCCTAACATTCAGACAAAATAAATGAAATATAGCCAAGATCTCGCACAGTCATATAAATCTATCCTTGACCCTACAAATGCAGTGCAAAGCAATGCAAAATTTCATGTTAGAAAATTAGCTTTATCAAGAAGGATAAAATCATTTTATAAGCGACCTTTATATTTGTTTTAGAGGTCACAACCATTATAAAATTGTTGTTACTATGATCTATCCAAGTACCTGACCCTTTTTGTCTTATTTATAATCCCATAATTGGCTAAACAGAATTTATGTCGATTTTTATCTCTCCTATTTAGAAATGTTAAACTCTACTATAAATCTCTATCAAAGCAAGGTAGAAGGGTTCTATTATCATATACCTTATTTATTCTAATTATTGTCCAATTATAATGAAACTTGGGGGCCACGAAGAATGGAGAACAATCTTTAAACTTCAGACACCAAAAGCAATCTTTGAGAATAAGTTATTTTATCGGTCGTCCAACTGTCTATATCAATCTGCTCAGCTCTTAATAAAACTCCATATTACGGCTTTGTGACGTCAAATACGTTGACCTGGCCCTAATAACTTTGACCCGGACATATCAGCGACGTCATAATGTTTGAACCGACGTTGATAAGTTTGACCCGAACTTATCAAGTCAACTTCCGGTTGCTGGTGAAACTAAGACAATATTTCCTAAAGACGCAAATACAGCCCGATAAATCGATTATCAGGTTTATCGGCATATTAATATTGTAAAATATCAGCTGCTCGACATAATACGAAGGCTTTTTTATCTCGTTCGCTGCGCTTACTCAACAAAAAGCTTCATATTATGTCTCGCAGCTGATATTTTACGATATCAACATGCAGACAACCTGATAATCAGTACAAATACTGCTTGATATAAACGGTATAAAAGAATATGGTATGAATAAAAAACATGGGGGATTGTCAATAAACAGTCAAAATGTTCATTTAGTACTTATCTACATGCAACAATAAGCAAATGCTAACAATGGATCAATGGAACAATTGCTTTGCAATTCTGAAGGTAGAACAATTTGTGTCCAGAAAGTATAACAGTAGATTGTAGGCTAAGCATATAAAAAGCTAGGTTCAGTTGTTGGTCTAGTGAAAACTGGGTTTATTAGGCTTCATTCCTAAACATCCATGCATAATTTCGTCGCTGGGCTTCTAAAATGTCGTATATGACTTTTATGGCTAAAAAACTTTTTGACACCAATGGTCTGGGCGGGAGGAAATCTTTGGTATTACAAAATAGCATGCAGTTAGACCAATCAAAATGTGTGAAATAAGACATATTACAAAATTGCCAATGTCAGTTGTTTGTAAAGTTTGCTTCCAAAATGTTGTATGAAAACTTGAAAAAAGTTGTAGAATGGCTTTGGGAAAAAAATAATTGTACATTTCTTTATTTCTGTGAAAATAATTTAAATTCTTGGATAATCCAGAGATGTCAAAGTTTTTATTTCACTGCTATTTACAATAATGGTTCAAGTTCACATACAACATTTTGGAAGCATGCATTTTTGTCAAAATTTTCAAAGCCTGTTTTTGAGATATTTTTTTTTGAAAAATTTGTAATTTACAACATTTTAGAAGCCCAGCGACAATTGTCACTAGAAATTGAGCAGTTGTTCATCAATCAATGAATCAATCAACGAAGAGGGGTGTTGGATTTCAACTGGAAAACTAGGTTCAATCAGTATTTTTACTGATTTTCTACAAGATAAAAACAATACAAAGAAAGTGCCGAGTTTTACCAATGAATTCTTAATTCAGTAAGAGTAATATCATCTGTGAGGATCTACAGAATGTGACAAACTGCTGACCACAGAACCCTCCAGCAAACTGTGACAAATGGGGATCATGTGACAAGCTTGATAATGCTCATGGAACTCTCCTGCAGATTGTGATAAATGGTGAATTTGTGTTAATGACAGGTAATAACAGGTCATTACTCTTTTATGTAGGCTGATAATATCTAGTAATGTAACAAATTGTTAACATTGTAACCCAATTGTATCAGAGAGATTAAATCAATTGTAACTAAATAATTAGAAAGAAAAATGTTACATGAATTTTCTTCAGGTCAGAACAAAGTGTTACAAAGATGCCTTAGAAAAATATTTGACTGATTCTTTTATTCTCAGGTTTTATTTTGGGTTCAATTTTAATCTGAATAATTTAATGTAAAAACAAAAGAATATAGTACGTAAATGAAAGACATGTGTGACAAGGGTTGCTAGGTTTTTTTGAAGTTGTAGTTAAGTTATTTTTTCTTTAATTGTTTATACATGTTATATATAGAACATAAAGTAAAATGTCAAACTGGTTCTAATTTCTTCTGTAGAAATTTTATTGATCATAAATTAATCATTTGTAAGCAATTTTTACTTGTTTAGGAGATGTTTCAATTTATCAGCAACGAAGCAAAAATTAACTTTTGTGGTAGTTTTTTCCAACACAGCCAGTGCAAACTAATATCTGTGTTCTTTGATTGCCACATTTGTATTTGCAATCGAATATCGATATTTAGTGTCACTATGTTAAATGTCTTTAACAGTACATAATATCCTACATGTATTTTACAATAAATCTCTGTTTTCCCTAGATAACTAACCCTGTTGGAGAATATTTACCGAGGACTAAAGTCAAGATGACAGGCTAGATGACACAGATTTAAGACCTTAAATCCAAAACAAACATTGACTTTCACTTATGGTATGAGAGGTCAATAAAATCACAATTTACATTTTTATTTGTAAAGTTCAAAAGATAAATTGAACTTCAGCCAGTATTAAATTTAATCCTGTTTTTAAAAGAAGATCTTCTAATTTCTTGTTCTTAATTTTCTGACTCAAAAGCAATATTTACATAGTCTTTGTTGCACATTGATAACACAAATGCATTTCTATTATAGATAAAGCAGATATTTAAAGGTAAATTCCCCTTTAAAATGTTTTATTTCAAAAGTTTTGATATTTGAAAGTGAATTTTAAAATTACCACACATTTCATTTTTTTAATTGTCTTTTTAAAAAAAATGCTAGTAGAGAAATAGATTGATAAGGACAACACTGTTTACTACAGGAAAACATATTTAATCAATAACGAATAAAATTCATACATCTTCAAGAATTTAAAGAAGATTTCAAATATATAATGAAATAATTGGTCGCTACTGTTGTCTGGTGGCCACCATTGTTTCTGATTGTTATGCCACTTAAATTGGTCGCTACTGTTGTCTGGTGGCCACCATTATTTCTGATAGTTATGCCACTTAAATTGGTCAAACTGCAGTCTGGGCATATGGTAATTTACAAGTAATTTATAATAAATTTAAAATATTCACAAAAACATATGGTAATTTACAAGGAATTTATAATAAATTTAAAATATTCACCAAAACATATGGTAATTTACAAGGAATTTATAATAAATTTAAAATATTCACCAAAACATATGGTAATTTACAAGGAATTTATAATAAATTTAAAATATTCACCAAAACATATTGTAATTTACAAGGAATTAATAATAAATTTAAAATATTCACCAAAACATATGGTAATTTACAAGGAATTTATAATAAATTCAAAATATTCACCAAAACATATGGTAATTTACAAGGAATTTATAATAAAGGAGTAGGTCCAGTAAGACCCCTTTTTGGCCCCAAAATATAGCAGTTTTACAAAATTGTTAAAATGTAAACTTTTAGTTATTCATTGGACAGTAAAATGCTTTTGCTACATAAATTTGGGCTGATTTTGACAATACAATGCACATATATCGGGTACTAGAACCATTAAGTCATGCTAAATTACTTAAATCTTCACAATTATAGCATTTTTGTTAAATTTTAGACGGTTTTCGTGTAAAACGAAAGTGGCCGCATTCGTGTTCATCCTTTATATTGAAATGTAAGTTGTATTTTATGATAATACATAACATATATAAAGGTTGAGGATGAACACGGATGCGGCCACTTTCATTTTTGACAAAAACCATCTGAAAAATGACATTTTTCGGCATATTTGGTAGATTTTTCGTATTTCAGCTTGAATCGGTGCGTTTTTTATGACTTAATCAGTTAAAATTGTTCACAAAAAATGATTGATTCAAATAAAATAGACACTTAAGTGTTAAAAAAGTGGTCAAAATCTTTCGTCAGATGAACATGAAATTTGAGGCCAAAATCGGTCCTTACCGGACCTTCTCCTTTAAAATATTCACAAAAACAAACCAACAGTGCATGCTGTACGATAAAAATTGGAAAGTAGCTGCTGAACATAAATACCACCAAGGCAAAGAAGAAACACTCACAAAGCAGCACTGTATATAAACTGATCAACTTTGTCTATTTTAAAAAGAGAGATGTTCTGACTACTTTGACTACTGTTATGTATTTGAATGTGGTAACTTTCATCTTGTCTGATTCACCTTTGACCTTAATCATCTTAAACTCATGCCTTTCATAGTTCAAAAGAAATTTCAAAGTAAAAAAATCATAATTATAAGGTAACATACATATACAACAAACATTTTAAAATCCATACTTAATTTCTAACCTTCTACGATACGAGTCGGACAAGGACTCAATTGTTTTATGAACAAAACTTGACCTCTTAGCAGACAAAATACAATACCTACCCTTTTCTCAATGTCACCAAAAATTGTTTTTTTTATAACAAAATAACCCCCAAAAAAGTATTTTTCTACCTTTTCCTTTTCAAGTAAGATTAAAAATCAAAAGAAATAATTGATCAAGACTTGTAAAGAACAATGGCCGTAGAGATTATTATCTGGACAGTACAGACATAAATTACTGGAGATTAACTGTATGTCATACACAACGGTGGTGGTCTAAATAATGTGACCTGCAGAGAGGCCCTTTTGGGGAATTGAATATTTTGTTATTATTTTATTTAGAATTTCAAACATATCAACAGTGTGAACATTGCCTAATAAATATATGCATTACCATTTACAAATCTAACTACTTGGAACTTTTGCACTTTTTAGCCACTAGCCATTCTTTATTAGAGAATAATGAAATCATTTTCTACATGTGCACATGTAAATTTGATAAGGAAATGGGGAATATGTCAAAGACAAAACAACCCAACCAAAGAGCAGACAACAGCCAAAGGCAACCAATAAGTCTTCAACGCAGCGAGAAATTCAAGAATCTGGAGGTGGTCTCAGCTGGCCCTAAATTAAATTGTGTACTAGTTCAGTGAAAAAGAAAGTACAGATTTTGAGAAAATTTTGTGTAAGGGTAAGTCATACATCAGACATGCCTTCCATTTTGCTTCTATCTAAGACAGCTATTATCATGATTATGTGATTATTTGATTACTGACTCAATTTCCTTCAAACTGATTACCTGACTACCTAATTACTGAACGACCTTGAGGATGAAATTAGTTATGGGAACAGGGGCGGATCCAGCATTTTTAAAAGAGGGGGATCCAAACCCAGGAGAAAGTGGGAGTTCCAACTGTATGTCCCAATTCAAGTGCATAGACCTTCAAAAAAAAATTGTCCAAAACGCCAGAACTCTCACCCTGGATCCGCCACTGGGGAACCATTTAGAGTTGTATCTTTTCAAACCAGTCTGAACAGTTGATTCCCTTTTTGGGTGCCTTATATTTAAAATTCATTCATAAAAATAATCTAACGATTTTCCTGTGAATGGTGACAACTGTTAACAAGCAAAATCAGATGAAAAGATAAATTAACAAGAATTTATTGAATGGGAAAACCCCCAACATATTGAAAATCTAAAATTGTTTTGAAAAATAAAGTAATTCAATCTAAAAAATTAACTATTTATGATTTATGTGCTGAACTTTAAGGACAAAATTTGTGACCTGAATATTAAAGGGCATAACCTTTTGTAGTATATACAATTTTTATTTGCTGATTTTCAATTAACTTTTATGTGCACTTTGCTATTGGCCACATTGAGATAGAATAAAAGAAGAATGTGGTCCATGGGACACAGATGCCCGTACTTGTAAATATTCAGGAGTCAATTCACAAATTCAAACCTACTGACATTTGGTTTCCTTTAAAAGTTAATGACAGTTTTTTTCTGTGTTGTCATTAAGGATTGCCCTGGGGTTTCAATAATAAGCAGTATTTGGGTAACTTGTGAACGCTAAAAGTAATGCCCTGCCTTAACTCAATCTTGACCAGTGTTTGGTGATAATAAGCCTTCAGAATATTTGGTCAAGGCAAACTAAAGTTAGAGTATGGATTTTTTTTTCAGGACATCAGTATGTCTGTTAATTCCCCCGCATTTAAAAGACTTCAAGTCTGTCCCTGTTACAAGTGAGAAACCTTGTCAACAATTTTGTTTAGTTGTTTATGAGATCCTGTTGGGTTCTCAGTCTTAAATCTTAAATATCTAAGTATTTACATTTTAATCAAACTTATATTTCTGTCTAACAAGTTTGTTAATTAGTGTTGAACTGATATAGTTTAAGACTTTTTTTTACAGCAGAAATGAAACAAATATATCTACTTTCATGACTTTAATCTATTTAAAATTGGAATCGTCTTCTACTGAGAATTTTCTTTACTTATATTTTTTTCCACAACTCCTTTGAAGAATTATGAAATATGAGTTGACATTACTTCATACTAGTTTAAGTAATTAAAATTACTTTTATGTTTTAATTTCAAGGACATATTAACACATCTTGTCATATTTTTATGTTTATAACTCAATAACATTTTTTTTCTTTCATCAATTTACTATTTTAATTCTTATGGAAAATTAAAGTTACAAGTTTGTAATACATAAACAGGTGTGATATCAGTGTTTAGGTAATACACATTTTATTTCTCTACTAATAATGACAACAATTAGACTCTTTTGAAACGTAATGATTCGTAGAATTCAAGAATGAATGAAAATTATACTAGCTAAAAGCATGTTTTGTAAGGGTAAAATTATAAAATGCAACTTTTGACATAAACAAATTATAAAAAGTATAGTACTTTAATGTCAGTAAATTATAAACATTTTTCAAAATCACTGAAGTGCGTTATTAGGTATTAACCATAAAAATTCAAGTTATTGTGGTTCCTTTCAATCTATACTCTGACAAATTGCCATCTTTAATATTTTCATATCTTTATAATGAATGTCAACAACTCTTTTAAATAACACTATCTTATCTGATCCTTCAGCACAAAAACAGTCGCCGTCAAATACGTCAGAAATTTCGTCATTTCTTTAGCAGTAGATGCATTAGGACTGTAATTCCAAATTTATGTTAATGATTTTGTTTGTTCAACAATTTGTAACCAATTTTGGAACACACTTAGTAAATTAGTCCTCATTATAATATATTTAGATATATTTGGTTGAAAAAGTAATTTGCCATATAACAATTTGTGTCACATGAGAATAAAATAAATTTGTAAATACTTGACAGAGGATCTCAGCATAAACAAGTTTTGTATGGGAGATAACTATGAAAAGATTTTTCTAAATGAAAAAAAAAAGAGTAATCTTCAGAATGGAAGATTTTGCCTTAAGACGATGGTTCATATAAAGTGGCAAATATACCAACATACATTTTGGTGTTTAACGCCACTTTTAAGCACCACTTTTGGGTTATTTCGTAGCAAACAAGTTTTATAGGTTGAGGATATTATGGAATGCCCAGAGAACAAGAATGTGTCCCCAGTACACGAATGCCCCACTCGCACTATCATTTTCTATGTTCAGTGGACCGTGAAATTGGGGTAAACCCTCTAATTTGGCATTAAAATTAAAAAGATCATATCATAGGGAACATGTTTACTAAGTTTGAAGTCGATTGGACTTCAACTTCATCAAAAACTACCTTGACCAAAACTTTAACCTGAAGCGGGACAGACGGACGAACGAACGGACGAACGAACGGACGCACAGACCAGAAAACATAATGCCCCTCTACTATCGTAGGTGGGGCATAAAAACTAATGACCTTCAGTATGAATTCATTAATGTTATGTAAAACTACTTGAATAATAACTTCCAACTTCCTATAGCCAAGTTTAAATTTTATCTTAAATAAAACACTTTTGGAGTAACACAATTTGAAACTAGAAAAGCCAAATGTTTTACTGTCATCAGGTTATTAAGGTCGTACCTAACACTACAGGGAGATAACTCTGTAAAGTCAGCTAAAGGCTTTAATGACGTTGGTTTGTAAAGGGAATATTAAGCTTCTCAATGATCAAAATAAGTGTTTGTCAAACTGCTATATAACCAGAGTAATTTTTCTGATAAATTGGTTGGTTCAAATTTTTTGAAATTTTTATATTTTTGTCAAGGGTCAAAGTAAATATTTTGTCAAAATTTTATGAAAATTAAACGAGCCAAATACATTTTAGTCAAGGTGTTGGGTACCACCTTAAGAACCTTTTGAACCTTCCACTATACTGCATGCTTGATCAGGACAAACATCCACGAAGAAGACTTTGAAAGGAAATCTTACCAATAATTTTGTTTTCATAAAGTCAGCCAGATACAAAATGATTTACCATAAAATTGAGAGTGTAAATGGGGTATGTGTCAAAGAGACAACAACCCAACCAAAGAGCAGACAACAGGCAAAGGCCATGTACATATAAAAAAGATAATTCTATAATGTAATAACCGCGAGATTTACCTTCTTCTTTCCTGTAACTTCCTCCTTCTAATGAGGAGCTTAATCATCATAAGCTTACTAATCTCAAGATGCACTTAGTCATCTGCTGCAAGATTTTGCTTTTTGCTTTCATTCCCATGTAAACATTATAAATGTCTTCATGGTATTAAAAGTAAATGGAACCATTTTCTTACCTTATCCAACTCTGCTTTCTCCCTTATGAATGCTTGTTCTATCTCTCTCTCCACCCGCTGTCTCTCAGAAAGTTCTTCCCGTATTTTAATAGAATTTTTGCGTTTGATCTCTGCTAACTGTTGTTGTATTCGTCTAACGCTTTGTTCTTGTTTTTGTCGAGCATATTCAGAGTTTCTAACTTGATTGTATAAGTTCTTTTCTTGGTCTTCTCCTTTGTTAACCATTTTCTTAAAAAACAAGAAAATTTGCATTTAAACTATAATGACTGGTACAAAAATTAACAAGAATAAAAAATATGGTTTAGTGCCATTCTTACTAAAACTATTACAAAGAACAAATGGCTTTCTATATATATGACTAGACACATCAAAGATTTTATTAATGATTAAGAGATAATATATGGGGGTATTTCAAAGACAACCTTCTTAATTCAGTTGTCCATAAAATTGTCCTAAATCAGAAAAATATGATTCAAGGAAGAAAACTGGACCACTCATTGAGGTATTGACTTTCAAATTTGCTCATCCAAAAAACTTACAAAAGAATGGTATAAACAAACAATAAATTGTTAGCAATTTTTCACATTTTTTTGGTAGTTTAAAAAAAAAATAATAATAATTAGCACCACTGAAGTTTGTGAGTCTCCCAGAAAGACATGTTTTGTCTGACATCTCTAAGTTCTATATGTACATGACGTAGACAATTAGACATGGTAAAATAGATGTGTTTTTTTTTAAAACCAACAACTGAAAAATCAGTAATTAACAACTCTGGAGTTTTTGAGTCTCCCAGAAAGACATGTTTTGTCTGTCATCTCTAAATTCTATAAGTACCAGTATTAATGTTTCGGGATTGGAAACCCAAGCACTCACATATATATGCATAAAAAATTAAAGAAGTTGCAGGACTATCATGTGGAAGAACAACAGCGGTAACAAGACAGAAGAGAACATATCCACATCTAGATGCCATCAAGCAACATAAAAGCATCATAGAATTAGGGTATATATTCCTCTCTGACTCAAAATATTGAGCAAAGTCATTAACATGCTTAAGGTAGATGGGGTGTCAAAATTATAATCCATAGAATTTTTTAATAGTTTGCCAAAATGTAGTTTATGTCATGCTTTTTAAAAAAAAATAATAAAAAGAATGGGTCACCGGGCTTATTTTCACGCTACAGGGTGTTTAAAATTGACAAATTTTGTATAGATTATGCATGGAAAACCCAATTTTCTGCAATAAAGCGTAATCTACACCATAGAATTTTCAGATAACATTTGAAAAGATGGCTTTAATAGTATGCTTTCAGTTAAGAAAAAGAAACAATGGGGTCACCGGACCCGTTTTCTTGCTACATTATAAATTTGTAAATTTCTAACACATTCTATTGTAAAAGTACCTTAATCTGAATTATCTGCCCTTGCATTTGAGTTGCCTCCCCTTATGTGGCAAAGTTGGAAAAAAATTGATCAAACAAAAATTCTCTGTTTTTTGTAAAATACAACCATAAATATGATTAAACATGTCATTTTCTATATCGAATTGGAAGTTATTACACATGAATTACCTACTACTCTAAGAATTTGAACATTCTATTGAAGATCTAGACCTTGTTTTCTCGTATTTCCAAATCCAAGATGGCGGAAGACACCCTATCTACCTTAATCATTAAATGTCAAACATAAATGCTGACTTTTAGTGCAAAATCATGTTGGTTAAGAAATAAAATCTTATCCCAAAATATAAGTTATCACAGATTCTAACATGACGTCCTTCAAACGCTTTGAGTACACACCCGTGGTAAAATATGAATATATTGCCAGTGCTGTTCCGATTGTACTCCCACGTCATATGCTTTTTATGAATGAGATACCCGACGTCATAGAACAATGACGTTAGAATGTAAGCATTTTACGGGAAAATACACGCTTGTGAATCCGAAAAATCATCACAAGGAAACATACACAAATGATGCTAAAATGTGGTAAAAGCCCTTTATTGTACATCATATAAGACATATAAATAAATTATCATTCAAATTCATCCAAAACTGTCTAAATACATTATTTTAAATAGTTTAAGCATGTCTCTAATGCAGTTTGCTCCGTTCTTTTACTATTAGTGCGTTTATTTATGGGAACGGCAAATATTTGCCTACACCTAGAGCGCTTCGATCCAAAAGAATTGCCGTATGTGTCCTATCAGAATCGAAATAATTCATGGGGGCTTGAATATATCTAGATTTTACCACGGGTTGTCCCTTTATGCCGATATTTTACCCCTCGCTATCGCTCAGGGGTAAAATATTTGTCATAAAGGGCCAACCCGTGGTAAAATCACGATATATTCAAGCCCCCATGAATTATTTCTTAAACATTCTTTTGATTCATTGTCACAGTATAAAGACAATAATAGTGCATTGACTTGATATATCAACGATATAAGGATGAGGCTTAGAAACGGGGAAATGCGAGGCTGTGCCGAGCATTTTCCCCGTTTCGGGCCGAATCCTTATATCGTTGATATGTCAAGTCAATGCACTATTATTGTCTTTATACTGCAATCTAAAAAAACATTTTCAATTGTTGTTTATTGTGTTAATGTTATTTATTTGATTTAAATATTGGGAAAAATCCCCCTTTAAAAAGGCCTCATATCACACAGACGGAGAAAAATAAAACACGATGAAATGTACATCATTACCGCAATCAATGATGAGCGAATTCGTTGCAGACTAAAATATCATCAATAAACATAAAACATAATGATTTATAGATTGCAAACAAAAAAATATTAATAAGTGAAATATGTTTTCCCAAAAATTGCAAAAGAAACAAGTTTGAGTCGTTAAACGCATCGTTGTTTACATTGGAAACAAGAACAGGTTGAAGAGGTCATATGAATAATTAAATATAATTTCGACAATTTCTATTTAAATATTCATGAAGAAAAGTGATATCAGGTCAGTGACCGTATATGGCATAGAAATATATTGTGAACGCATTTTGACTGCTCAAATAGAACGAGTGCAGTATAAAACTTATTCCTGCTGAGGTGACCTTAAGCAAGAACAAATCAATCAATCTATGAGGGGCCGGATGGGTTATTTTCGTTCTTCGTGATTAATGCATTTCGCTATTGTGATCCGTTTTTCTAGATTTTTTTTATTTTCGTGATCCGTGATCATAGAAATTTATTTTCTGTGAATCATGATTGACAAATAAATCAACATTCGGCATGGTTCTAAAAAAATATTTTAAATTGATATTGAACCTTAAAATTTATTCTTGTCAAATCCATGATGAATGGGTTCGATATATAATATTCTAGAAACAGAATGTCCTCCTGTGTCTGAACAAATTAAGTGACAAAATGATAAAATCAGTCTTTTATCAGAGTACAAAAAGACGCTCATGTCGCTTTAATCCCCAATAACCAGATGTTCCCAACTCAAAACAACTGCAGGGATCTACCATTACAAGGTCGATAATGTAAATGAATGGCTATTCAATTTCAACGACAACTATTTCATCAATAGCTTACCACACAAGTTGATTAATTTTTTTTATAATTATTATGTCAAAAATATTTACCGAATAATCTAGTTATAACTAATAGTCACAATGTCATATTTTTGTATGATATATAGGAAAAAACAAGAATGCTATGTCATTACCGATGAATGACAAAAAATATCCGCAATCAATTTCATACTTGTGGTTTTGTAAGTTGAAAAACATCTGTACGATCTTGATTATGTAGGTAAGAAGTTAAATCCTCAATCAAAAGTTCTGTGCCTTCTTTTTTTGTGTAATGACATGAGTAAGTGCGTAGAACTAATTTTTTTACGTGTAACATATAAAAGGTGCTTCCTTGTCAAATCTCAATTGAACAAGTTGAAAGGGAAAATCCAAACGTTATTTGTTACATTTGACCTAACGGAAAACATTTAGATACAAGTATTGTTTGTTATTGTTGACTTAAATGTCAATTAGATAAAACTGGAAGGGGTTTTCTGCAAAATTTATCTAATGTGATTCAATTTTATGGTTTATAATGAGACTAAAAATCTTTTAACAAAGTTCCCTAAAAAGCTTAACCTACATGCACTAAAGATTATTTGATACAAAGCAAGACAGCTGGTTTATAAAAACCAATATCTTAACTGAAATACAGTTTGATATACATGTATATGTAAAAATAGACATGCAATGAATGAAGATGACAACCAACAACTAGAGTAGAAGACGTCTTTGATGAGCACCATAAAAGATAGCTCATTCATATGATAGCATAAGAAAGCGTCAAATAGATATAAGAAGATGTGGTATGAGTGCCAATGAGACAACTCTCATGACATTAGTAAAACCCAAAACTTACTTTGTATCTTTCTGATTAAAAGAGGAACTGTCTTTCTAAATATGAAGTTCATTTATATGACGACAAACAAATACAAAAATACAACCAAATTCCAAACAAACTATCCAGAATATGTCATTAAAAACTTTTTTTTTATTGAAACCAGTCTTGATTTAAAAAAGCATGTTGTAACTCAAAATATCAAGCAGTTCAATGAATATTTCATTTTTGAGGGCCCTCATGGGGTTTTTGATTATGTGATTACTTGGCCGTTTTTTTAATGATTATTTGATTATTAAGCCAAATATTTCATGATTATTTGATTACCTAGGACTGTATTTTTAGTTTATGATTATTTGATTACTAAAGATAAGCAAATATTTAATGATTATGTGATTATATTGGCAAAAAAATGGTGATTATGTGATTACTAGGACCCCCCCATGAGGGGCCTCATTTTTACTTCGCTTTTACTTACTTTGAAAAATTTAAGTGAGTCTTCATGTTTCCTTCTTTCCTGATCAGCATTTCGTCGTTTAAATCTTCCCTCCCATACAAGCTGCTGGGCTTCCTCTTTCTCCTTTTTATTCCTCAAATTTGTTGTCATATAATGTACTCTTCTGGCATTGTGAGACTGAAAACAAAACAAATTAATTAAAACACAAGTGAACCAACACCTGGTAAATCATCTGTCAGTAGATTCCATCAAGTGGATACCTTGGGAATGAAGGGTCATTACAATAATAACATGAAAACAAAACAAATGTGTGACCGTTACTTTTTTTAAACAAGAGATTTAATAATCCAGATGGCCACCAATCCAAGTCACCACTTAAGGTAGAAAACTGCAAAGTCACCGTGGGGCAACCCAAATGCAGGCCTTGAAAGTGGGTTAAAAACTGGTAAGATAAATGAGGTTTTTTTTATAAGAGCAGATATTTTGGCTTTCAAATTCCACCTTTCAATCCCTCAAATAGTTAATACAAAATTAATGTTCCTCGATTTGCTAAGAATGTGGTATGACTTTTCACAACACAAGGCCTGACGTGATAATGCCATCTGAGTATAAAATTAAAAGAACAGTGCTTTAATCGATGTATTTTGGATTCTTAACATTCAAGCCTATAAAAGCCCACCAATAACAAGATTATGATGGTCTCAAGCTCTATACTAAGCAATGTGATACAGAATCTGCATTAAGGTTCTAAGGTTGTTATATCATACTTTATTACTTTGCTTATACATGTATTTCAAAGTTACTCTATGTAATTGCCATAAATGTCATTGACATACACATGGAACTCTAGGATTTTTTAACATCTGACCCAAGTTCAACTGATTTAAATACACCAATGACTATAATAAACAAGCACACAGGGACAATATGGAACATGCAAATATTATTGAGTATTCTTGAACTTTTCAATTTCATTTGACAATAACATATAAAATTGAGAATGGAAATGGGGAATAATGTCAAAGAGACAACAACCTGACCAAAGAGCAGTCAACACTTAGTCATTCAAGTAAAAAGAGTAAATTTAGCTGCATTCAATGTGCAGTTTTGGGTTGACTTTAGAAACCCTCAGAAAAAAAGTAACAAAAAAAAAGATATATAATCACTTTGGGGATTGAATGCCTAAAAGGGACCTAATTATAAATGAACAAAAAAAACTGAAGTTGTACAGCAACATTGATTTTTTTTCGGTTAAGCATCATTTTTGTTTTGCATGATTGATTTCATATTGACACTCACATTATAATTGAAATATTATGGTTTTTGAATCTTCACTATTTTTAAAGATAATTAAATCTTCTATATAAAGGTTTTGGTTGCTGATGACAGCTAATATAAGCACAAATCTGTCAACTCTTGGTATATTGTGCCACCTTCCCCACTTAACAAGCTATAAATAACTGGTAAACATGGTAAACAGTTATTTCCACATTTCAATTTACATATAAAGGTGATTGATATCAAATGTAAGTAAATGCTGAAAAATTTACAACTTCACCTAGTTATATTGTGAAATAATGGACATGTGCAATAAACACCTGATAGTCCAAAAAAACAGTTTTCTTGTCTAAAAATACAAAATGACAATAATTGCAAAAATGAGGCTTGAAATTAATAGCAGGTCAAAATAATTTGCACTGCAGCACATTTTCCTAAAATAAAACTGGGGAAATATAATTGGAAGTTTCAAACAAATCCTAATATGATCATAAACTGAAATATAACAATTAGACACTCAATAACAAAACTGATGAAGTTATAAAAAAACAAACATCAACCTTAGAGCACCTGTCTTTAACGATCTGCAAACAGATTAGCCATTTTGATTTGGAATAGTTGTGAATTTGATGACCCAATAAAACAGTTTAAAACCTATTCACTTAAGCCACAATTAAACTAATTTCTCCAATTTCACAGGAGTTCACACAAAAACATTGCAAAGTATTCAGCTTTGTGGGGGTATTATAACCACAATGTGATTTATAGCCTCAATTTGAATTCTGACAGGTT
This sequence comes from Mytilus galloprovincialis, assembly GCF_965363235.1. Taxonomy (NCBI): domain Eukaryota; kingdom Metazoa; phylum Mollusca; class Bivalvia; order Mytilida; family Mytilidae; genus Mytilus; species Mytilus galloprovincialis. The sequence goes on from NC_134846.1 coordinate 22,288,632, forward strand.
GACATTTTGCTTTTTGAATTGATGTACAATTTAACTAGTAATTGTATTAATTAGCTTCATTTAAACGTTTTTTTTCTGATATTGAAAATTATTTAAAATAATTGTGAAAGAGCAGACCAAATATTGGGATTTTTTCATAAAAATAAATGTGAATGTCACAAATTATTAAAGTTGACGAATTTAATTGATTATTCTTAATATGTAATTGTGTTTTCTTTCATAACAGTTTGACATTATGATACATTTTCAAGACATTTTCAATTGCATATTAATTGAAAAGAAAATGATTTGTAGTTTACCTTAATTCTAACTGATGACATTTTATTCACAATCTGAATTAAAATTAAAATTTATTCTCATATAATATGATTTTATTCACATGGCATTCCAGTTTTTACAAGAAATTCATTTATTTTGCCTACTAAATTTTTGATAAATTAGGTAATTTATATGAATGAAATTTTAACACAAAATTGTATAAAATTGGGGGGGAAATTTTATTACTGAACCCATTCATGCAATTGGTGATGATGTAAAACTGGTTTAACATAATCCTTTGGTTTCAAAGAAGTCCAGTGCTAGAGGGGCATGTGGTCTGTTGTACTGAGTGTTCTCCCTAGAAATTTTGTTAGTACATGTAACACATTTGGCATAAAAATGTCTGCTACCCGTTTATGCTTGGTATGATTACCGTTTTTCTTGCAAAATCAGTTGTTTGAGTTTTATCTTGAATTTTGTGGCAGGTGACATAACCCCTACCCCTATTTTCTCCCTAACTCTAAGGACTGAATGCCATGAAAAGTGCATGTCTACCTACATTATTTTTCAATGATCTTGACCCTCAAAAGTGGCTTAGTTTTAGACACAAGTAAATCCCCATGATCATGATGGCAGAAGTGGATTAAGTTTGATATTATAAGGATGCAATATAGAAGTACTAGTCTTAGTGTCTATAAAAGTGTGAAAAAATATTCAGAAGTCTGGAGTTTCCCCTTTTATTTCACTTATCATGTAAACTTTACACATTTTAAAAAGTCCAAGAAAAAAGAAAGTGTCTGCTTTATCATTGATATCAGGTCTTGTTTCCTAATTAATGATTGATTGAGTGTTGGAAATTGAACGTCAAGTGGCAAGCATTTCATGCATAATTAATGTTTGAAGGTCAAATTTGAAGAAGTAGAAAATAATTGAAATAAAGAAGGTTTGATATTCAAATTATTTCTTCTTGTTTAATATCTTGAACTTTCCTTGCATACTTTCAATCTTAATACCATAGAACATTATCTAAGCATATTCACATAATTTTATAGTACATATATTTCATTTAAGAAGCAAGTTTTTACAAATTTATCTAAAAAGTTTGTTATACTTTGAAAGTAAAATTATGACCAGACCTTTAATAATGTACCTAAAACCTACACATTTTAGAAACCCTAAAAAAAAAACGTGACCTATAATGACCAAATAATGCTGTGTCACTAGAATGTTTTAAAATATCATCTCTAGATCTTACTGATCAATACTTTTAACTAGTGCCATGTTGTGACATTTCTCCGTATCAGAAGCTACAAACAGTGACAAAAATTAAGTACATTGTAAAATTAGCCAAGTAATGTTACGAGTCAAAAAACATCAATTGGTAATTTGAACACATAATTTTCCCCGAGATTGATGTTCACAAAATGGGTAGTTTACGATGTGACAAAAACATAAATGTTATTGGGTTTCCTGTAAACTTTTGTACCTTCGGCAAAAGCTGTTGTCAAATTGTAATTTTGTGAAAGCGATATTTAACACTGTTTATACCATTATGGAAACCCCTGGAGTAATTTATCCGATTGCATTGCAATCTTTGTTTGTCCTTTGAGGAACATCAAAAATAATTAGTAGCTGGTTTAATATTTCTATTATTTGAAGTATGTTTTATCTTTCCGTTTAAATTTTGGGAGATAATCACTTTTTACATGAAAACACCAAATAAACAGCTACTGATTTAAAAAATTTGAAGATTTGACAATAAGATATAATTAATTCTTATAATTTTGGTTGTAGTACTAATATTAGAAACGTGGGAATACATTAACACTGGGACAAATCTATGAAAGTTCTTATTTAAATACTAATTAAAGTATCATTTTAGATTAATGTACTTCAGGAATATCAAACAGATACTAAATTATTGACTGATTTTATCAATTTGTCTTTAAAAAAAGCAATTCAATTATTTTGTAGATAAGAATTACATATATTGAACAAACCAAATTGGTCCTCTAATTTGATAATGACAGGGTGAAAATACAGCTTTATAGTATTGTGTACCAATTCACTCTTAACTTTTACCAAAAGCTATGCTTCTTATATACCTGTACATATGATCTTGAATTGGAATCCCGTTTTCATATTTCATTTGATTTGTTCAAAGAATTTTGCTTATTATTTAATGATATTAACTCTGAAAAGGGAGTAAGTTAACTTACAACTAAAGGGAGGCAACTTACATGTAACAATAAAATTGAAGATAAAAAACCAACCAGTCACTAAAATCTATAAGTAAGTAGTGTTCAAGAGAATTTTTATTTTTACATGTATGACTTTGTCTATGGTTCTTATGAAAAGCAGAAAAATCATAAAATTTTGTTTTTCATAAATTTGAATGTGGAATCTTTATTTTCATAGATCATGTAGATACCTTTTTTGAAGATGGAGGATAAAAAGGATGTTCCAATTAAATAAAATGGTCTTTTTTAATACTGAGAATTACAAAGCTCTCCTATTTTTCACCTACTCCAACCTACTATGACCTTCAACACTTGTGGCTAGCATACTGCCAAAGGACCACTGAGGCAGTTCCACTCTTTTAAACTGAATTGCTTAATTGATTGTCTTGGCTTCATTATTTGTCATGTAGACTCTCACTAAATTGATGCTTTAGGTAAAGGTACAATTTAGTGCTATGTCTATTGCTTTGTTTAAATATAAACTTTGAGAACCTTAAATTAAAGATTTACGAAAAAGAAAATGACTTCTTTCCTGTGCCCTGTATGCCATATGATGACTTTAACTAGACCTACAGCAGTGAAAACAAATGGCATCCATATATCATTCTTAAATTATACAGAATGTTTCCATTTATAAGGATAAAATTTCTATATTATACGTAAAATGAAAAAAAATGATACTAAAAACATAGGTTTACATCAACATCAAAACAGTTTTCCCATAAATCATCTATAACTAATAAACCTATATCAATTTGTAATGTACAACACCTGCAGATGTGGTAATGTATTAAGGTGAAATGTACGACAATTAGCGAAATTGACATCTCAAAACATTACTGTCAAGAAAAGTGTTTAAAATGCACTCAATTATGACTCCATTTACATAAGATAAATGAAATGTTTTCATCTATAGTATCTGAAGAAAATTGTTAAACTCACTTAATAATTTTTGATAAAATTTACTTTTAAAAAAAAAGTTTAATTTCTTCATTGCTACATTTTTCTCACTTATCTTTTCAACAACGATACATTTAATGAAAAAGAGCTGTTGATTTTTTTTTCTCACTTTTACACTTGCCTTTCTATAGACTTTTGATTTGTTTATTTCATCTTTTTATGGATATCATATCAATGCAATGGTATGACTTTATATGACTATTAAGATGTAAATTTTTCCTTTGTACTTTGAGGCATTCAGTTTTAGATAGATACTTTCTTGTGGTGACTGGTATACAAAAATATTCATACTCCATAAAATATCTATTAAAATAAAACTATATGTTTTACATCTAAATCAATGTACGGGATGGTCACATTTTATTGGAAAATACATAGGTGTTTTGAGTTTAATATATGCTTGCAATAGTCGGTCACAAGGTTAAACTGACTTGACATTTTCAACTTCACTTCAGACTTACATGTAAGCTAAATTAAGCAAGGACACTGAGTTCAAACATTCATTGAGAAGGAATTAGTAATCGTTTTAAAATTATATATATAATGTTTTTAGAAGTTTAAGAATTGTGGGTAATTTTATTATTCCTATATTAAAATAAAACAAGAATCTGTCCATAGTACACAGATGCCCCATTCGCATTATCATTTTCTATGTTCAGTGAACTGTGAAATTGGGGTCAAAACTCTTAATTTGGCATCTAAATAAGAAAGATCATACATAAGGAACATGTGTACTAAGTTTCAAATTGATTGGACTTCAACTTCATTTAACTACCTTGACCAAAACCCCTGAATGCATTCGATTCTGAAACATTGAATCATATCTTTAAACAAACTAACATTTTCACAAAATAATAATATTTATGTTATAGGTGTTCCGTTGTATGAATGAAGTTGCAAACATTTCATTGATAAATTGAGACGGATTGATATGAATGTGTGAGATTGCTTTCCTTACATTGTATATATGATGTAATCCCCTGATATTAGTAAGATCAAAAGGAAAACATACAAATCACATTTATTCTTCTCAAAGTTTTCTTATCATTATCACAGTATCATTAAAGTAGGGTAGTAATTGATCAAACTTCAAGACTATTTGGTATTTCAAGGTGAAATCCTTCTAAAGGTCTACAAAATCATTAAAGTAAAATCCTTCTAAAGGTCTGTACAAAAATCATTAAGGTGAAATCCTTCTAAAGGTCTGTACAAAAATAATCTAATTGCAGTGAAATTTGGTTCCATCTAGAAACATTAAAGACTAGTTGAATAATTTCTGCAAAACTGTTTGGGTGAGAATTAAATATTTATATATTTATATAAAATTTTGCAATTTCAAAAAATGGAATATGAGTAAATTTATCATTATGGTTCTAGTGTCTAGTAATTTAAAAATTTTGAAAAACGCTACATGTCTGTCTTGAAATTAAGGACAAAACCTATAGGAATGTGTCATACACAAATATTAAACCCATTCTGAATTTAATTATGACAAAAAGCAAGACATATAATATATAGCTTTCGATCCTTTAAAATGTCTACCTAAATATCATGTTTAAATACTTATCACTTTTGTACAAAAAGTTTGAGGTACATTTATGTCTACATTTACGTTTGTATTTGATCCCATAAATATTGACTGTTACGCTATGCTAATTTAAAAGTTATTGCTGGTGTTTAATCCTAGTCAAAGGAAGACAACTCTAGTAGAACTTTTTGATTTGATAAGGATATTGCTCGTGTTTAGGTACCAGTCTTGTATTACAACTCCAGTTTCCGGTGCATGTCAAAACATGGAGGGAAACAAAATAGTGCATTTTTTTTCTGAACTTAATTTTTTCTGTTTGATTATAGGTTTATGCTGAATTGAAACATATATATAGACTTTTAAAAAAATCATGCATCTTTTGGGGATATAAATCCAGGAAAGTGGAAGGATATCATGTTTACTGGAAGTGGTGCGGCCTAGTAAAAATAGCAAACAGAAAGTAGAAAAAAAATGTTTTGACTTCAGGATTGCGTAACTTTTTATTCTTCGTGGCAAGACCCCCTTTTTTTTCGATTAAATCACAATTTCACATTAGTACATACATGTTATGAACATGAATTTTTTTTACTATGTATCATTTTTTATTTTTTTATTTTCAAAGATCAGCTGTTTTGCATGTAAGTAGCAAATTAACCTGACGATATCGGGATATGGGTATTTAGTCGGATCTTAACACGTACTTGTGATTTGTTTGAAACCGGTTTTAACGAAGAAATGTCGAAATGTTCAGAACTTAATTAAATCTGTTTTTGGTTAAGATGGTGCAAGCATACGATTTTTATTGCGTCTTACACTTTGAGAAGTGAATAATCTTTAGCTACTTTATTTAAATATTGTGTAAAAACGTTAATTATGAGCTATGAAAGTCAAGTGGCTCAAGCATTTTACTGAGGAAGTTTTAAAAAAATGCAAAGAAATATTTTAACAGTGGGTTAGATTTCATTAGTCTTTACTATCTATAGATTAACAACTTTTGGTTATATTTATAATTTAGAATCATCATTGAAGGTGGAGCGCGATTGCACAGTTAATTAATTATATTGATGTGCCATTTGTATGCAAGAGTGACATTCCGTTGTATTATGTGCCAATTCGAAAAAGTTATGCGAGTATTGTCTCCCTTTAACAGGCTCATTATTTTATAATTAAGTTTAGGTTTCTGATATAAATTTGAATAGTTACAAAATGTATCAATTCAATATATTTCAGTTTTTGTTATTGGTGTATCAAAAACATTGATGTAAGAATATAATTTCATAAATTTGAAACGTTTAAAAAGATTACATACCAATATAAAGAACCGTTCATCATTTTTGAAAAAGACTATGATTGAAATTTGTATTATTTATCTTCCCTTGATGATAGATTGATTGGGAAATGTACCAAAGTTCTCTAATGGTAATCACAGAGAGGGACTAGCAAGCAATTTTTAATTGTAGCTTATTTAACGTCAAAACAACTTTCCACTATAAACAAATGTTATTTTTTACAAATATACGGACCTTGTTAGCTAAATCTACAAATTTTATTAGATATTATGAATTTTTATTACAATAGATTAATATGCTAATGTAAGCCTATGGAGCAGTCAATTACAAGACTGCAACCTTTAACTCTAGTCAAAGGAAGACAACTCTAGTAGAACTTTTTGATTTGATATAGGATAAATTAGATAACTCCATAACCTCAGCTAGAGATATTAACAGAAATAACTGTGCAAGATGTCTTGTAATTGCTGAATTAGAGTTTTGCAATTCAACTTTCTCAATATCTTGGGCAATGAATTTTCTTAAATAAGTAGGTGAACTTTTTCTGTAATATTCCAATGGTTAAAGGTAGAAAATACTGTAATTTAACATTTTTTTAATGTTTTACAAACACAAATTTTAATAATACAACATCACATACCTTAAAATGCTATGAAACAGTTTGGCTTAAAATGCAATGGAAATGCCAGATCAAATTCCTGTGTATGCACATTATTGGTGAAAAGTACCATCTCCATTTTTGATATTTATAGATGCAAAGAAGTGCAAAGTTAGCTTGAAACTAGAATATCTTTGAGAAGTAAGATATTTCATTATTTAAAAAATTAAAATTCATACACTTGATTCAAGAGAAGAAACTCCTAAAACGTCTTGTGTTTTGTTAGGAATTTGTTTTTCAAATATGGATAGTCTTTATCCCCGTTTATCATCAGTACAGCAGATATAGGTACTAACCAAGCGGGCATGATCAATTTTAACCTTACACGGTAACAAAAATCTTTCTTTTGCTTTATCAATATTTAATGTACATTTCTCAACATCTGAAATTCCTGCTCCAAAGTAATTTTCACATCAATTTTTTCCTATTTAAAGAACAACTTTGATATTCTAATAAGAACAATTAACTTGTGCAAATAGTTGTGAATGTCAACACTGACTTTCAATTTCGATACAGTTGTCGAGACATTTACCGGTACATGTTTTATCTGAAAGAAAGCTAATACAGGGCAAATGTAATAGTTACAAAACCTTCCTGTGATTACCCATTCCTTGAAACTTTTTGGGTAATAAACGAGTATGAAAATAACGTTTTTGTGTACGGTGTACAGCAACTTAACTATGCACCGTACAGAAGGATTTATGTGGTCAGCTAAACACCATACAGAACTCTCTTTTCGGAATAAAATATCGAAAAAATAACATATGTATGAAAGATTTCAATGCCAATTATTGAAACAGCTATACTTATTACACACACACAGTGGCCTTCTATCAGAAAGAGTTGCAATTAATGAAGAATTATATCGAATGAGACAAGCGCCAACTTCTTTGATAAGTATTTGCACATGTATTTAGTAATCGTCTTGTTTGCGGAAATAATGTGACATCTCTTATCATCAACCTACGACCAAATAATTTCTTAAAACAACAATTACGTTTAGATTGAAGTACAAATTGATATGATGTGAACAAAACAAAGATTTTTGTTACCGTGTAAGATCAAAATTGCTCACGGTCGCTTGGTTTGTACCTATATCTGCTGCACGATGATACACCGTGTTCATAGGCTGATATAAAAGTAAATAGTTACCTCTAATTTTTGTTGTATCTGTTTGGCTTTGAGATCCATTTCAGCATGTAAAGCAGCTTCATTTAACTGTCTTTGTGTGTTAGAATTATCAGTCAACCTAAACTGAGTATCTGTTAAATGACGAGTTTCTGAAAATAAAAAAATAAAGTTTTTTTGTATGGTGTATCTTTACATATCATAGAAAGTAGCTTTCTAATTCATTTAATCTTATTCAATTTAATCCTTCTTTTCCCTTCCCCTCTATCAACAACACTAAGAATACCATTATACTTCAATAAAATGTACAAAATTTCTTAATTGACTAGAAGTTTATAGCAGAGCTCATATTAAATCATGCAGAATTAAATTCAACTTTCAAAATACCAGTGAGGAACTTTTTGTTTCTGTTTATAAACCTATACTTTGCTTCGAGTTTGTGACCTCTTGCATTTTTTAAATTGAATTGCATTCATAATTTGTTTTTTTTTCAACTCCCACATCTCAAATACACCTTTTAAAAAATTAATTAAACATATTTCTATCAAAATTTTCAATATCATTTCTTCCTAAACATGTACATATTTTGAATATCTTTATTTTTACTTGTCTCCTAAACTATTCTGACTATGTTTATTAATGAACTAATTTGTCCTAATCTTTTACATTTTTCACTTTATATCTGATTTATGGATGAGGTGATTCAAATTCACTGGTACTTTTAATTGTCCACACTTTTCAGCTAAAATACCCTGATTTTGTATTTTCTTAAGCCTGAAAAGGGCCTTTCGCCAAATAATTACTTATCAAAAACAAAAGGTGTGGATCTTAAAGTTTATTGTTTGGTAATTTTGATGGATAATACTTAATCTATTGAAGAAACTTTCTTCATTATAATATTGCAATGTTGAATTTCAGAAGTGAGCATTATGAAAGATAAAAGAAAATTTTGCTAAAAAAAACCTTACCATCCCTCTTTTTAATATCTAAATGTGACTTAGTTACATTTAAATCAGCACTTAATTTTCTTTTATTTGATTCTGCTGCCTTGGTGTCTCCATCACTTCTCCTGTTAATAGAAAAAAATATTCCTCCTTTGTAAGGTTTACTTACTAATTACTACCACTGGGTGGATGCCTGTGCTGGTGGACTGTTAGTCCCCGAGAGTATCACCAACCCAGTAGCCAGTACTCCGGTACTGGCATGAAAATACGGATTTTTTGTTTTATTAAAATCTGCTGTTAGAAAATGTTAGAAATTATTATAAATTAAGGAATGTATCTCCCTCATGCAAAGCTCTGATTCCTTTCCCTGATTTGGCTATGCTTTTTGGACCTTTTGGGTTATAGCTCTTCATCTTTTATATAAACTTTGGATTTCAAATATTTTGGCCACGAGCATCACTGAAGAGACATGTATTGTCACAATGCGCATCTGGTGCAGAAAAATTGGTACCGTTATTGTTATTACTAAAATGTGATACATGAAACAGATCATCTTTTTCTGTTTCTAACATAATACTGTGGATTCATTATTATTCATTTGATTCCAATTTTTGTGGATTTTGTGGAAATTAAATATTCAACAGATGACAAATGTTCTCTAGGCTTGTATGCAGGCTTTTGTAAAACCATAAGATCAAATATCCACGAACATGTAAGTTTTCTTTAATCCAAGAAAATGGATATCCACAAAAATGCTGTAAACCAACTTATTTTCGGGGATACTTTATTTCGCGTTAAGTCCTTTCAATTCCATTTCGCGGTAATTTAATTTTGCGATTTTCTAACTAACTTGATGTAGTTAAATAAGGAAAGATGCAAGTTTTATATACATATTCGTGACGATTTAAATTCGCGTTAATTTTCTACTCGCAAAAGTCGCGAAATTAAGTTGGTTTAAAGTAGATCAATCTTCAATATACAATAAATGAATCAAAACCATTCAAAAGTGGACTATGTACTGAGTATGTACTGAGTTCGAAATTGTAAGAGTTAAAGTAAACCTGATTTTCCTGGTAAATATAAACATTAAAATAAAGAGGTTTGTAGCTGTTGTCCAGACAAACTGGTTGCAGAATGGAAACATCAAAATTACTTTTTGTCAGATTTAATAAGGGAAATAACCCAGTTTATCAAACAAAACCAAACATGCCAACCTCTAAATCAATTTTTGTCAGATGTAACAAGGGAAATAATTCAGTTTATCAAACAAAACCATACCTGCAAGATTAAAGAAAAATCCTTTTGTTTACTTTAAAAAATTAAATAATCCTCTTTGACCAGTATATAGTTTTATGTTGTTTGTCATCTTTATGTAATTTGAAAGGAACTTTGTGAAATTTAATTTTCAAGCATTGTAGTGAATTTCGAAAATAAAGTAGAAATATTCCAGTATTCATTTCATATACAAAAGGAGCAAAAATTTCTCCCAAGTGAAACATTTCACATAAACGATACGAGAATTCTAAAAAACTCAGACTGTACATTGATCTCCACATGTTTTTTTGTTCAAGAGGTTGGTGTTTGGTTGCTGGCTATGTCTCCTTTTAATTCATACTTACATCATTTTATTTTCTACAGATTTATCAGCTGATACATCTTCATTTATCTTGTTGGCTTCCTGTCGCTTCTTCTCTCTGAAATAATGGCACAAATTTTACAACCTTACAAAATCAACATATTTTGTTTGTATATTTATCATTAAAATAAAAAAAAAAATATGAGAAATAATGAATGCAACAAGCTCTTAATAAAATTCCTACTTTGGAAATTATTCTAAATCTAGGATTATAGGCTTTGGCTATACTTTTTGTCTTTTTTCTTTTTAAATATATACTCTGCAATTTTATGAGTTTGTTAAGGATCTTCAAATATTTTGGCCTCATGCTCCACTGGAGAGGCATTTATTATTGAAATATGTTTCTGATACAGTAAAATTTGTACTGTTGATGTTAAAACAAGTACTGTTAATTCAGAAATTATTGAGATGTTTTATTATCACATTTGATTATTTTTATATGAAACAGAAATTATCTCAATATCACAAAAACTAAAAATGCATTTTATTTTAAAATGACAAATTTGAAATAATAAATGCACAAAATAATTTCTGACTTTAGTTCAATTACAGTATATGAAAGGGTACATACTTGTTCAAATCAAATTGTTGCTTTCTGCCTTTCTGAGCCTCCATATTCAAAGTAATGGCTAAGTCTGTTAGTTCTTGTTGTAATCTGTGCTCTTCTTCCTATAAAAAAAAAAATTGTATAAAAAGAGACAGAAGACACCAACTAGAGGCTCTAAAGAGCCTGTGTTGCTCACCTTGGTCAACAAAGGACACAGATGGATTCATGACAAAATTGTGTTTTGGTAATGGTGATGTGTTTTTAGATTTTACTTTACTTAACATTCTTGCTGCTTACAATTATCTCTATCTATAATGAACTTGGCTCAGTAGTTTCAGTGGAAAATGTTTGTGAATATCTACAAATTTTATGAAAATTGTTAAAAATTGACTATGAAGGGCAATAACTCCTTAGGGGGTCAATTGGCCATTTTGGTTGTGTTGCCTTATTTTCACGTCTTACTTTGCTGAACATTATTGCTGTTTACAGTTTATCTCAATCTATTATAGTATTCAAGGTAACAACCAAAAACAGCAAAATTTCCTTAAAATTACCAATTCAGGGGCAGCAACCTAACAATAGGTTGTCCGATTCATCTAAAAATTTCAGGGCTGATAGATCTTGACCTGATAAACAATTTAACCCTGATCAGATTTGCTCTAAATGCTTTGGTTTTTGAGTTATAAGCCAAAAACTGCATTTTACCCCTATGTTCTATTTTTAGCCATGGTGGCCATCTTTGTTGGTTGGCCGAGTTACCGGACACATTTTTAAATCTAGATACCCCAATGATTATTATGGTTAAGTAGTTTCAGAGGAGAAGATTTTTCTAAAAGATTATCAAGATTTACGAAAAATGGTTAAAAATTGACTATAAAGGGCAATAACTCCTAAAGGGGTCAACTGACCATTTCGGTCATGTTGACTTATTTGTAAATCTTACTTTTCTGAACATTATTGCAGTTTACAGTTTATCTCTATCTATAATAATATTCAAGATAATAACCAAAAACAGCAAAATTTCCTTAAAATTACCAATTCAGGGGCAGCAACCCAACAACGGGTTGCCTAATTCATCTGACAATTCCTGGACAGATAGATCTTGACCTGATAAACAATTTTACTCATGTCAGATTTGCTCTAAATGCTTTGGTTTTTGAGTTATAAGCCAAAAACTGCATTTTACCCCTATGTTCTATTTTTAGCCATGGTGGCCATCTTGGTTGGTTGGCCGGGTCACCGGTCACATTTTTTAAACTAGATACCCCAATGATGATAATGGCCAAGTTTGGTTTAATTTGGCCAAGTAGTTTCAGAGGAGAAGATTTTTGTAAAAGTTAACGACGTTGGACGACGGACGCAAAGTAATTGGAAAAGCTCACTTGGCCCTCATTTCCTGTTTTCACGACACAATAATTTGACTTTCACGTGTCACGCTTACAAAAAAACAGCAATCCCGCGTCACGCTTAGACCCCAATGAGACCCACTAACAATATAAGGATTCATTTCTATAACAACTATTAAACCCTATTTTGTTTTCATTTCGAAAAACACAGAGATAAATTGGTTCTCACAGTGCTATAAAATCTTGTGCAGTTATCATAAATTTAAAAAGATAGGAAAAAAGACAATTTTCAATTGTCTAAGTTTACATAATCCAGAACAAACATTTACAAAGTAAAAAAAAAATCACAAATGCAACAACAATTTTTTATCTATATTGTTTGAATTTAATAGTTAAGTTTTGTGAATTCTATGAGCCCTTCCAGAGTTTACATAAATGGAAAACTAGAAATAGATAAATTTTTATACCAAACATTTTAAAATTCAACTATGTCATGTATGTACAGTGGATAAATATTATAATAAACAATATGAAGTGATTAAATTTATTTTTAACAATGATGTAATGGGAAATTCTGAATGAGGTGTTCAAAATTGAAATCGCTGGAAATGACAGGACTGAGAAGACATTAATTTATGCAATAACCCACCACCTAGACCTTCATTGTTATTCAAGGTTGTTAAACATCCCATAGTAATAATCAATGTGCTGTTTATCGAATTTTAGGCTAACCTTTTTTATTTGCATACAAAAATAAAGAAATTAAGTTTTCACTGTAATAATACATATATAAACAAACCTCTTTTGATCTCATTTTAGATTCATATTCCTGATTCAGTCTCATTAATTCAATCCTTTTTAATTCTATCTCACTCATTTTGGCTTTATATTTTCTAGCAGTATCTGACCTAAAATCAAAAGAAGCGATAAATGAAGAGTTTTACTAACTTTTAGGTTGATATATTTATGGACAAATATACAGATGGGGAGAGCTGGATAGATTTAACAGGAAAGAGAATAATTGGCAAAAGCAATTTTTTTTTTTAAATAATGGACGAACCTTCACCCTTATCTGAAACCTTTTTATCCATCCACTATGAATTTTGCCTGCAGTTTTTAGTTAATGATAATTGTTTCAATTGTTTACTTTTAGAAATAGTTCTAATCTTAAAGCCTGACACTTATACAAGTATGTATATCGTGTGTCTTTCTATGTTATGATGTTACACTATTGTTTCAGATAAGGGTGAAGTTTGGTACCATTGAAACGTTTAAACCCACTGCATTTGTTTGCACCTGTTCTAAGTCAGGAATCTGATGTTTAGTAGTTGTTGTTTGTTGATCTGGTTTATAAATGTTTTTCATTTCTCTTTGTTTTATATAGATTAGATCATTGGTTTTACTGTTTGTATGGCTTTTCACTAGTAATTTTTTCTGGACCTTTACAGCTTGCTGTTCAATGTCATTTTGAAGACTGTAATTTGATCTTTAATGGTTTACTTTTACAAATTGCGACTTTGATGGAGAGTTGCTTCATTAGCACTCATTCCACTACTTATTTATATACAATCTAACTTACTTTGTGAGCTCATTCTTTCTGCCAACAGATTTACTTCCTTGTTCAAAGTTTTGTGTTTGTTGTAATCGTTCTTTTGTTGACTGAAAATGAAAGTGAACGTTACTGTATATATTGTCATTTGACTTACTGTTCCAAAAAAATCTTTCTACATTGTCTTTTGGACTCTCTGGTAGTTATCGCATTTTTTTCTCCTCTTTTCCGACATAACTGAAAATAACCCATACAAAAATAATGTTATATATGTGTAGGCATCAACTGAAATAAAAACTATTGCTTTTTTTTAAACTTATGACATGTGATGTCTTTTTGTCTTTTATTTCCTTGTTCAGTGACCATCCTGTTTTCCACAGGACAGTGCAGGTTTTTAGGATTTTAGGTGAAATTTAATTCAGTACTTTATTACAAATATTTGCTTAAGGAGGCTCGCGGGTACAAAAATTTCAGCAAAAAATTAAACATTTGTTTTTTCATAAATTTTTTTATATATTACACTATTAGTTATTACTTTATAATATGATACAAAATTAAACCAAAAAAGTTGATTCGGTTTGGCCCCAGATGACTTTTAAAATGTTTATATCATTGAAAAAGCTCCAAATTATCTCCCTTCGGTGCAAAATTGCTATTTTTTAGCATTAAAATTGAAATATAATCTTTTACTATTGGTGACCAACATTTTTTATTATTGTTTTCAAATAAGCTATATAAACTAAATAATTGTAAAATTTAAGTGATTTCTGTAATTAAGTTCTTTTTTTATTTCGATATTACCTCTTTTTCTCCTATTAGTTCAACAGAAAAAGAGTACCTTTACAAAAATGTATGCTTCTTTCCAAGGCAGATTGTGAGCGTAAATGATCAGTAACCCCTCTTTTTTATTTTATTTTTCTATTAGGTATAAGATAAAGCTCATTTATAGAAAAAAATAGCGAAATCTTATATTAAATAAAAAATTATTTAGACCTGTGAGCCCCCTTCATTGAATAAATCATTAAAATTTGTCAAATATTTATGCATCTGGACAATAAAAAGTAGCATTTTAGAAATAAATTGTTATTATAATGTTGACCTCTTAATAAAGTTGAAAGGAAAAAATCATGTAAAATCGAGCGTCTGTAGTGTGCATCAAAACATGTGCACAATTATTGTTACTGTGTCTTTTCTTTACTTAAATAAGGTTAAATGGACAAGACGAAGTGAAATGATTTGTCATGGGCTACCAGTATATAAAAAAAAATTAAAAAAAAAAAAAGGTGATCAAATAGGTGTTGCAAAATTAATAACTGCCTATTAAAATACACTCTCATTTATCTTGATTGTTGAACAATTGCAATATACATAATGCAAACAATAATCTCCCACTCATATGATGTGTTTGAGGTTTTAATTTTGCCGTTTGATAAGAGACTTTCCATTTTTAAATTTCCTAGGAGTTCAATGTTTTCAATCTTTTTACTTTTCTAACTTTAAAGTCTTCAGATACTTTTCAATATTAAAAGTAAAATAACTTTCCATTTTTGTCTAAATTTCAGTATTGAAATGCAGATCAGTATTCAATTTTCAATATATGCTGAGGTCTATCTTTAATTTCATAAATGCATGCTTCTTTCTCTTCAAATGATGAAATGTTAAGTGAAAAATTAGAACAAACTTATAAATATAAAATTTTAAAAATTTCATGCTTCACAACATGATTCATTCTAACTAAATTGAACATTTAATGTGTAATCTTGTGTATAAATAAAGAAAACAAGTCAATGCATGATACTTACAGTGTCCTTAATACTTATCAATAAAACATCATAAAAAATAAGAAATAATTCATGATAACTTGTATACTTTAAATAAAAAAAATTTCATACCTTTTTACCAAAATTCATTATTATAATGTAATTTTTCTGTGAAATGTTGTCTTCTAAAATTATTTAATCTTATAAACCTGCAAATAGGTAGATCCTTTTTCCATAATTTTTTTGTTATTGTATAATATCTCATAAAAGTATGAATCATTTTGCCGAAGATTTTATTTCTTCATAATTTTGTTTGTTTTTAGAAAATTTTGTTTTCTGATAACCATATGTTTTTTTTTGTATAACTCTTTCAAACCATGTAAACTTAAGGAAGCTGGCTTGTCATGTTTTGGATTTTTTGTCAGATTTTCGGCATCCTCTGGTTTTATCCATTTAAATGCCTTGAAAAAATTTGCCCGGTGACCCCCATTTTTCTTTTTGAAATACTTTAACATGTATAATGATAAGCCATCTGTAAAAGTCTTATAAAATGTTAATTACTTTTTAACAGTTTTTGAGAACTTTAACTTGTCAATAATAAAGCTATGAAAAGTCAAGAGAGGATATTTTCCCGCCAAATTTTCAATGGTTCATATCTTGAAAACAAGCACGGTGACCTATATATTTTTTTTGCTTTTTGGATTCCTTTATTAATTACTTATCAATATAAGCTAGTGTTTTGAAAAGTTAATTACTTTGAAACTGAGAAGCGAGCTCCCTTAAGAAATAGTATTTGTTGGGGTTGTTTTTAGATACCTCTTCTTTCCTGTGTATATGTTCTCTCTGTATAACTGTGTATTTCTCCAATCCTTGATTCAATTTTTTCTCTTCTTCTAATCTCTTTTTATTTATTGCTGTAAAATTGCAGAAAATATTGAAAACATTAACCAAGGGAGATAATTCAAATAAGTAATAGTCTACAAATTAAAAGATTTCAAAATATTCATAAGCACTATCTTTATGCAAGAATGAGAAAAATGTTTGCTAAATGTGACTAAATTGTTCTGATTTGACAATATTATGTATTGTATGTCAAAACTAATGCATATAATTATATGATATAAACTTTTAATTGAACAGTAAATATGTCATTCTTTCTACAATAAATTTCATCTGCATATCACATGTTTCAAAAACACAGGTTTAAAAATCTCCTTTTGATAAATTTCAATCAGTTTCTATTTAAAAATATTGTCTGAAACTGCTCTAGAAATGTCTATATGTCCAAAATTGTCAGAATGTTGAATTAGTTTGTAATATTTTAAAATTATAATCTCATTGCAAAAATTCAATGCCATATTCTTCTGTTTGCTGTTTATGTTTTGATTTATTTTTTTTTGCCAATGAGACAAATCTCCATTCAAGTCTTAATTAGTAAAAGTAAACCCTTATAAGTCAAAGTACAGTCTACAACACAGAGCCTTGGCTCACACCGAACAGCAAGCTAGAATGGGTCCCAAAATGACTAGTGTCAAACCATTCTTGTTTATTTTTATTAATATTAGATCTTTAACTTATGAAATTCATGCCTACCATTTTCAAAATCTCTCATGGTATGTCTGACAGCCCTCTGGTTTTTAATTATATCTCCTTCAATCCGTTTTAATTCTCTCTCTTCTTGTTTATGTTGCCACATATGATCCTGTATGAAAATATAATTAAATAATTCATTTTTCAAATTGAACAGAAAATTATATTTGGAATCCTTCTGAATAAAGCCTGTAAATATTGTTATAATTATCATTTGTGTTCCTCTATTGTTTTCTTTTATCATCAATTTATTTCTATTTTTTTTTTTTTAGCTTTCTGCTTGCTTGTCAATTATGTCAATGTATGAATGTTTGTGTTTTGTCCTCCATGTTTTCAAACTTAACTAAAATAAAACTGTTCAAAGTTTCTACAGTACACTTATAGATGAAAACACTGTAATGTAAATTTTTGTAGATCTTAATGCAAAATATCTTAAAACTTAAAAATTGTTATTATTAAAAATTATCCTTTACCTACAATATGTTTTTTCTTGGAGGTAAATTAATGTGGAATTAGTTTTGGTAATTCTAATTGTAGAACAACAAAGATCTCACACCACAGAAATCACAATATTTATAGGCGAAAGTGAGAAAAGCAATTGAGTTGAGATGACCAATGATAATCTGTTTATCGCTATTTTACCTTTGACAACGTTGTCAATTTCATGTAAATTTCATTAGCAATGCCACGTGCATCCTTAGTTTCTAGCAATAATTTTCAATCTCAACAAGTAGCATGATATAAAAAATTATCACAAAAAAAAGATCAAAGGAAAAATGCATAAAATAGCCATAAAAATATGTATATCACTGCTATGATATACTTTTGTTTTTATCTTACCTCAATAACTTTGATTCTTTTGTTATGTTCTTTCTGGCCATTTGCTATTCTGTTGGACAGAGACACAATGGATGGTTTACCACTGCCAGAATGTGATAGCTTTGTTCTTTCTTTGTTCTTCTTTACAACATAAGGATTTGTGAATCTTGTTGAGTCTAAAAACCCAAGTTCTGGATCAACTTTCCTTTCTTGCTCCCTACAAAAGATATCAAAGATGGCTTTAAAACACTGATCATTAGATACTTTAATATTTTAAAAAATTATTCAAAGTTCAGAACACAAAGTTGAAACCGTTCATTATATGCTGTAATGATGAGGAAAAATGGATCATAGTTGGAGTTTTGACAATGCTCATTCTTTTTTGAGTTCTTTTGAAACCTGAGATTACTAAGCACCCTGTATTTACTTTTTTTTTAAAACATATTTGTTACTGCCTTCAAATTTTTTTTTACAAATACAGCATTGTTTCAGTAATTTTTCAATTTTTCAAAGACATGTTAAATAATTATGATTATCCACTTCCACTGGAAAGCCATTGAAAGATTTAACAATTTCTCTCTCTCTCTCTTGTGATTAAATATAAATGCATTACAACCAGTTGGCGCCTTTCTAATTACACATGTAATCATAACCCAAAAAAAATACATCATGTATATGAAGAACTCTTATACTTCAGTTTAAATATTATTTATCACAGTTGAACATATGTTTAAATTGGCCTCACTGCCTTTTTCCAATTATAAATATAGTTTCGTATAGCTACCCCTGATCTAAATTAGCCAATGATAATTTTAGTAAAATCCTATCCTTAACTCTGATTACCTTAAAAAAGTAGCATAAGTTTTGCTCTGTTCTTTTTTCTCATCTTCATCTCTCTTGAAAGCAGGAGCACTTCCGGGTCGTCTCAACAAATTGTAACGTTGATGAATCAATGTTCCACGTTCAAAAGGTAAATCGGTTAAAACCATGACTTCTTAATTCTAAAAAAATCCAACAATTTTCTATATCAAAAATTGACAAAATTAAATCATACATCAAGTAAAAAAGAATACAATAAAATGTTCTTGCTCATAGGAATTGAGGTATCAGTAAGGATTACTGAGATCAACATGATCAAGGCAAAATTAATAAAGAATTGTTATAACTTGCTTGTCATAAAAAAGCAAGCATGTTCAAAACTTGTCAAAACATAATTTAGTAATTAGTAATTCAACAAATTAATTAATTATTAATTTGTTTGATAATCATATTAATTAAATTAATACCAATTGAATCCATACATATATTTACTGGTTGTCTGTCAATGAAGACACATTCATGTATCTACAAATACACTGTAACTCCCAAAAAATTATACATGTACAAATTGATATGACGAAATCAGCAAATGAGCAATATCACCGGCCACATGAACAACCTGGCCCTGGGGACTTCAATGTAATTGTAAATAAGCAAATAAATGTATGTGCATACCATAATAAATGTAACCAAAAGAGACAAAATAACCAGAAATCATGGAAGCCACCAAACAGCAGAAGCATGTTTATATGAACCTATGACTAATTGACCACTTATGGATCCTTTAAATTTCCTAACACAATGCTTATATTTCAATGTCACAGTATATACAGTAAGAATTGATTTAACGTTGATGTCGGTTATGCCATTTGTTTTTTACGCCAGCAGAAATAAGGAAGACATTTTGCAATATTGGCCAATCAGAAGAACTCTGGCAACTGACGAGTATATAACATGAGAGTTAAAGAGCAACAACTTGAATAAGTGACTTCTGGTACCAGTTCCTTTTGCTCCAAAAATGCACTCCTCCCTGGCTTCCTCTTTGCACCCTACATTTGAATTTCCATTAAAACAACTGTTGAATTATAAGATGTTTTTATGGTTGTGTAAATCAAATTATCTATATTTTCATGAATGAAATGAGTTAATTTGTTAAATGAACATTTTTTTTTCTGGTAAGTGAGGACAAATTATGTCAATGGTTGACCTGTTTAAGGTAACACGATACCGAATGACGTTACGCCACGAGTTATCGTTCCTGACGTTATCGAATAACGTTCACACATATAAGCCAATGCAGCGGGTTTTGTGTGACATTCTTAACGGTAACTTTCCCTAGATGCAGAGTGCCGAGAGTTTTGATGCAATACGGTTATTTGACATAGATTGTTTTATCGTTTTCCGGCAATCATTCTGCTCATTGTTAATCTTTAAAAAGTATTACTTTACTTTTTAAATATTCTGTTTCTTTGATATTTAAGCATCTGCACGCTTTATCTATATATTTTCTTATGCATAACAAACACAGTTTTATCACTTTATTTTTATTCTTGGTATAGATATATGAAGATGTTGTGTGAGTGCCAATGAGACAACTCTCCATCCAAATAACAATTTATAAAAGTAAACCTTGGTTTATTTTTGCAATAAGCACTTATTCATGATTCACGCCGTATCCCCATGAAATTTTGTTTTGAAAGTAGAAATCTAATTTATAGAAACTTAGGATTATGTGTGAAAAAAACGGGGAATTCTACAACTATTAATACGTTTTAAAATGGTCATCAAAAATACCGCTCGGACAAAATGGAAATTTATTTGGATGAGAATACGGATATAATTAGGGGGGAAAGCACAATACAAGCAGACGTTGAAAATCATACAGAAAATAGTTTGTTTGTATGGAATGTAAAAAAGTGGTTATTTAGCCGAATAACTTTTCCTGTGTTCCATGTGTAAATAGTCTCTGAAATTCATTGGTCTGTACAGAGTAAATTCCATATAGTTTTGGAAATATTTTACTATACAGTGCCAGCTTTGTAATCGTATAAACCAGGTCTACTCAGGACGGACAGCAACATCGGAATGAAGCATTAGAAAGTTAACGAAGGCTGAGAAATACATGGGCATTTGATTCGGCAGAAATAAAATAACAAAATTCAGGTTCCGTTACAGTCTGAATAAAGCCAGCCCCGAGTATCCACTTGCGTCTACAAACGCAAGTTGATAGTTAGGACTGGCTGTAGTCAGACCGGTTCCGTGTTCCCTGATTCCGTTGTAATTTTTTTCTCGAAATTTACATGCAAACGACTGACTTTTTATTATTCAAACGGCAAGAGACTGTAAAAAAGCTAGATCCGTTGAAATCATTTAGATTTTATATTCGGGTTAATTTACGCTTGCATGGGTATTTGGTGTTTTTTTAGTTTTGAGTTGGAAATAATGTACATGTACAAGTTGGGAGACAAAACGACTGAAAGAAAATTAACAAAGTTACCTTTTAGGGCTCTGAGCGCCATATTGCAGGCATACTAGGTGTCGGAAAAGGCCCGGAAAGTTTCCTTCTTAGAATTAGTGTTTAGAACAAGTATATATATACATAAATAGCGTCAGTTAAAATTTTCCCGACCATCATCGCGGATGCCCTGCCTCTATTGCAAAACCTACCTATTGTTTTTATTGTTAACTTGTTCTCGTTCTGAACATGCATGAAATATTTCCCACTGGACGTTAACCAACCAATAATCAAAGCAATTAATCCTAAAATTTACACCCGTCACTTGTAACTTTAGTTGTTAAAATTTAAATCATTGCCTCTAATTTTTTCAAAAAATTCAACAAAGTTTAAACGCAGACCGCGAGGAAGACCAAAATTGAACAGTTACGCAAAACTTAATATCTCCGTTACCGCTTGCTCATTATGGAAGTGGGGTAACATGAGACTTTATTTGTAAAAGTACAAGTACAAATAAAAAAAAATTGTGTACATGTACATGTTATTTGTACAAAAGTTGGCTGATAGAATGATAAATGGAGATATATGATATGCAATTTATAAGATAGCTGGGCATTAATCAAACGACATCAACACCTTGAAGACATCAAGAAAATCGTGACTATAATGCTAATTGGAATAGTACATGTATCTTTACACTTCTTATTTGTAGTTTTAGTAAACGTTGGAAATTTTTTAGTATGTGTAGTATAATTGTCACAGTAACATTTCAGTCTCTTGGTAAATATTAGTTTAAGTCTTAAAACTTTTGCTCTTCTCTAGAAAATTCAAACTATAATGAAATATAAGGAGATGCGGTAAAATTTCCAATTAATCAACTTTCCACCAAAGACGAAATGAGGGAAATGCTAGCCTCCTTACACTGCTACTACATTTCAGATCTCCAAATTACCATTCCATTATATGAACTGCATATTCAAAAATATGCATTGTCACCAAATTACTTATAGAGCACGTATCATCATATTGTTTAACATTTGTCCGTTCGACCGTTAATCCCGCACTTCTTATATATAGGGTTAATTTGGCTAATTATTAAGAACTGCAGTCGTTTTGCTTCAGCTTTAAAACTATGTACCTGGTGTTACTACTCATATTATGGTGCGCATATCGTCTGGATTTTCTTTTTTGTTTCATGACAGGTTGCTGGATTAGGCATTTTGATAAAATACAAAGGCACACAGAGTACAGACTCCGGCTTACATCTAATACAGGTTGAATTTCAAGCTGGAACTTTTAAATTTCGCAATTGTTTTACTTATATAGAATGCATATATGATCTCAAGATTTGTTATGTAAATATTTTTTCACAAATGACAGAATGTTGAAATTTGTGAAATTTTGCATACAGTTTGCTAACCCGAATAATTCAGTCCCTCCCCGTAATCGATCTCTTCTACTTACTTAGTAGTAAGCAGAATATAACGACTGAAATATTCGGGTTAACAGTTTGCAAGGTTTGTCCGACTTGCTGAGCAAACAAGTAACACATTTAATACACCACGCAGAGTACTCTATACTACATGTATTGTATGTACCAAGTCAATAATATGGCAGCTGTTTATCATTCTTTTGATATTTTTTAGCTTTTGATTTCGTCATTTGATAAGGGATTTTTTCGTTTTGAATTTTTCTTGGAGTTTTGTTATTTTATTTTTTTGGAATGTGTATTTTATCAGGATCATTATTTTTCCTCATAATTTTCACAAATAACAGAATGTTTAATCTTTTTTGACTGATGCATCAAATGTGTCTTTTATAAACAACTGCTTTCAAAATTGTATTGTATCGTCCCGAACATGCATGAACTATTTGCCACTGAACGTTAAACAACCATCAAACCGAGCAATTTAAAAACTGTTAAATGAATCAAATTTTTTAAAATACTATATTTCTGCATCACGGAATGCAGTGATGATACCACCATTGTCTAATATGACGGAATTAAAATGTTACACGTGAAATGTTTCATTTAATTTTCACGTAAACTTAACAAATCTGATGGTATTTTTATGGTTTTAATCAAATTTTAGAACAAAGATATTATCTAAATAATATTATTTCAAATATTAACGTGAATTTAACGTGTACAAAATTCCGGTGATTTATGCATGAACTATTATCATAAGATTCACACGGAACCTGTTCACGCAAGTTTCAAGTCATGATATGCTCGTTTGATGTGAAAATTGGACGATATTAATATTAATTCATTTTAGTGAAATTCCATGTGCAGGACGAAATAAAATTATATCTGATTCAGTAGAGTTTTATATTGCATTACTAGAACTTTACGACCGTCGACAGGGGAAATGAAAATAAAATATACTCATTCAGATCCCGACACATATTTTTTTCTCCATTTCTCTGAGAAGGAATAACGTTATATTCCGTACACCATAACGTCACACGTTTTTGGTCAAATTCTAGGCCTATCGATCAACTTTGAAGCCATTTATTTCAAAAACAAGGATGGTGACATATGAGTTTCTATACGTGTATGGATTCACTATGCAATCCTGGATATTATGTTAGTTTTTTGTTTTTCTTCGTATATGAGAAAATAGCCATCCATTCGAAAATTTAAAAAAGTAAGCCGAAAAAAAGGCATTTCCCCTATATACCTAAGTAAATTTGTCGCCAAAATTGACGTTTTCCTATGAAAATTACAAAAAAACAAAAATGGTGACCCCCATTTTTTATTACATATTCCGATGTAACTCGATTCAAAGTACACGTATGCCAAAAATTTTGGAAATCAGGAGATATGCCATTCGGTATCGTGTTACCTTAAATATAAAAGTCTTACAGAAGTGACAGCTATTTCAATATAAAGTTCAAAATCGTATCTCTAATGTGTGTCAGTATTGTGTTGTAGTCTTGTTTGTCAACAAATAACTAAGCTTTTTTTAGAAAGTCTAGAAATACTGTGGCAGCCGCCATTCGTCGTCCTGGAGATTGTTTATATCTCGCGATAATTTGCGGGATTTCCCTTTGCCTTATTTTAAAACTAAGAAAAGATAGAGTAAAACTTCAAAAAAAATATTAAAATAAATTTACAATTTCCGAATGATATGAAATTTATAGCACTTTTTTTAAGAAATGACTGAAAATACACAAATTACTCGGTTTTCATTGATTTTTTATTTTTAATTCATATGTCCATTTTTTTTTATTTACTTGATATTAAATCTTTCCTTTAATCATTCTGCCTTAGTAACTACTGAATTCATACGCAATAATGAGATAGCTATGTTTTTATAATTAATCGATAATTGTTTGCAATATTTTTATATATCTATTTCAACCGAATAACAAATTGTATTATTTTACCAATAAAAGTCATCTTTATTGTAAAATGAGTAATTTCTATTTAGATTTATATTGTGTGTAATCTTACTAGCATTTAAGAGGGCCCTCATGGGGTTTTTGATTATGTGATTACTTGGTCGTTTTTTTAATGATTATTTGATTATTAAGCCAAATATTTCATGATTATTTGATTACCTAGGACTGTATTTTTAGTTTATGATTATTTGATTACTAAAGATAAGCAAATATTTAATGATTATGTGATTATATTGGCAAAAAAATGGTGATTATGTGATTACTAGGACCCCCCCATGAGGGGCCTCATTTAATGTTATACGGCATGTAAACAACATGGAGGAAGAAGGAGCAGGTGGAGCTGATAACATTGTCGCAGATTTTAACACCTACGAGGAGTTTCTTGATTTCCAGATAAAACCAATCGATTTATACTATCTTGAGGTTATTTTTTCATGATATTCAAAAAAATGAATCTTCAGAAAGGCAATTTATAGCCTTTCTCATGACCTAGAAAGTGTCTTGCCGTGATAGTTTATGAGACGTTTCGGCCTAAAACCCGTTCTGTCACATTTCGTTTTGGTCATACACCATTTCGGCTATGGTAGTTTCGATCCTATAAGCCCGTTTTCTATACGTGCATGATGACCATTATTCTACTGATCTATATAATTTGATTGAAATTTAAATAAATGGGGAATGTGTTCATACACCTTTATATCACTAATCCCGGTTGACACGGCCGCTTGAACTTTACGCATACAACAATCTCTTTTCCATTGTGGCGTCAGATATTTTGTTTTATGACGTCAAAATTTTACAGGAACCTGTGTGATATCCAGTAATGGCGGACAAATAGCGATAAGGTGTATTGAGGCCACAGATGATTGTTGGCAAGTGTCTTGCAGTTATTGCTTTCGAGACATAATGTCCATAAACCTGTTCAGCCATATGTCTTTGTGGTCAAACACCACTTTGGCCATGGTTGGTCCAGCATGCTTTTTACTATACATCCCTGCTGACCATGCCTACTTGTCTATGTTTTGATTAAATAAATGCAGAATTTGTCCATTGAGGCCAATTTGAGGCACAGACTGTTTTGATTAAATAAATTGGGAATGTGTCCGTTGAGCAAGTTGAGGCCACAGACGATGTCCCCGCTGGGCTAACAAATAACATTATTTAAGGACATAAGTCAGGAAACAAAAAATTCTACAATTTTCCAATTTGTGAAGGGGCATAACTTTAGAACAGTATACTTTTTGTAGGTGTCACTACCAAAATTCAATCTTTATCTATAGTTATTTATATAAGTATTGTGTATGTGTTTCAGAACATTTGGTTGAGGCAAATTTGAAAATTGAATTGTGCCTTCTGGGCTACTCCTATATATTGTACAATATAATAAGTTAGTTTTAATAATTAATTTCATTGAACATTATGTATTTTTAGGATGAAGAGTTGGCTAGACAGGTTGTTGAGCTTGGATACAGAGGTAGTGGAGAAGTTTTGAAGCGTGAAGAATTTGAGGCTCGTAAACAGGCTGCTGAAGCTAGTCGACTATCTAAAAGAAGTCAACAGAAGTATGTGAATAAAAATGAAACCAACAAAAAAGAATTGATCAATGCATCATGCATTTACATGTACAAATGATTTACAAAGTGTATACAAAAGATATTTGCAACTGCACATCAAGCAACCAACAACCAAGTCTTCTAATTATATATAAACTTCTTATAAATTCTGCTTTTATAATTCTTACTGGCTTTACTGGCTGGCAGCTGACAATAAGAAAAAAATTCTCTGTCCATCAGGCAAAAAAAAAATATGTCTGTTTGAGGTTATCAGACTGACTCAGCCCAAGTATTTTTATTTCAGTGGTTAATTGAACTTTTGTCAGAAGTGAGACCAATAAAAGAAATTAATTTTACTGATACATCATAAGTAAACAAACATGAATATAACAGTTATTTTGCGAAAATATACTACTTCTTTAAAAAAATAAACATTTGCTCACAATTTTTTACAATCTATAACAAAGGGAAATAATCCAACTCACCCCATGAACAATTCAGACCACAAAAACACTCATAATCATGTTGCATAACAATGAAATGGAAATATCAACATACCTCTTGTTTTTTTTTAATGAAGAAACCTTAAGGTGGTACCTAACACTACAGGGAGATAACTCTGTAAAATCAGCTAAACGCTTTAATTACGTTGAGTTGTTAAGGGAATATTAAGCTTCTCAATGATCAAAATTGGTGTTTGTCAAACTGCTATATAACCAGTGTAATTTTTCTGATAAAATGGTTGGTTCAAAAATTTTTAAATTTATATATTTTGGTTAAAGGGTCAAAGTAAATACTTTGTCAAAATTTCATGAAAATTAAACGAGCCAAATTAATTTTAGTGAAAGTGTTGGGTACCACCTTAACTATGGAAAGCCAACGGGGTCAAAATTCTTAATTCGTAACTTGTCAATTTGTAATTTGTAACTGTGCAATTTCTAAATTGTTAATTCGTAAATTGTTAATTTGTAACTTGTTATTGTGAAATTCATAATGCTTAATTCGTAAATTGTCAATTTGTAACTTGCACCTTTGCAGTTTCAACATTCTTAATTGGTAAATTGTCAGTTTGTTACTTGTAACTGTGCAATTTCATCATAATGCTTCATTCGTAAATTGTCGATTTGTAACATGTATCTTTGTATCAAAATTCAACAATCTTCATTTGTTAATTGTCAATTTGTAACTTGTAGATTTCAAAATTCTTTATTGGTAAATTGTCTTTTTGTATATTGATGTTTTGTAACTTGTAACATGTGACTTGTCGATTCGTGAATTGTCGATGTGTGAAATGTCGAAGTGTTAAGTGTCATCGTTGTATTATGCTAACGATCATTATGACGACAGATGGCGCTCGGGTTCTTGTTCAGTGTATAAGCCTCCTGTAAGTAGGAGCACCGCCATATGGAATACATACCAAAGGAGTATAAATCAATTATGTACAGCACATACATATAAAAGATAACAAATAGATAAATACATTGTTTATTTTATATGGCATGTATAAAAGGGACTCGGTTTTGTATTGAGGTAACCTCGTATAAACATGTTTGTTTACTGTACTGGTCACCAAACCTGCAATGAGGTGTGTCACTTCCTTTATTAAGGTATATAGATGTGTCGCTGGAACGGGCTTCCTTATCAACTTCGTAAATATATTACTGTCACTTGGCAAGAAATTTCTACTTAATATTTAACCGGGTCAAAACAAGACTAACAAGAATGTGTCCCCAGTACACGAATGCCCCACTCGCACTATCATTTTCTATGTTCAGTGGACCGTGAAATTGGGGTAAACCCTATTATTAAAAAGATCATATCATAGGGAACATGTATACTAAGTTTGAAGTGGATTGGACTTCAACTTCATCAAAAACTACCTTGACCAAAAACTTTAACCTGAAGCGGGACAAACGGACGGACGGACGAACGAACGGACGCACAGACCAGAAAACATAATGCCCCTCTTCTATCGTAGATGGGGCATAAAAACTTGAAATATAAGACGGTGCTGGAAAAATACTAATATTGTCCTGGGCCCGCACATTAGGACTCAATGTATAATGGCAGAAATGGTTTGACAACCATCATTCATTAATATTATAATCTCAATATTA
The DNA here is from genome assembly GCF_965363235.1 of Mytilus galloprovincialis. Classification (NCBI taxonomy): domain Eukaryota; kingdom Metazoa; phylum Mollusca; class Bivalvia; order Mytilida; family Mytilidae; genus Mytilus; species Mytilus galloprovincialis. Next base: position 22,317,236 of record NC_134846.1, read on the forward strand.
AAATTTCAGAAAAGAATGTAATTTATTCTAATGATATGTTTTACTACTTGAAACAAATGGACGAACAGTCTTTATTTATTTGGCTCCTGAGTAATGAACATAAATCAGGAATCTGATGTACAGTAGACGTTATCGTTTGTTTATGTAGTTTATACGCGTTTCTCGTTTCTTGTTTTTTTTTTTATATAGATTAGACTGTTGGTTTACCCGTTTGAATGGTTTTACACAAGTAATTTTGGGGCCCTTTATAGCTTGTTGTTCGGTGTGAGCCAAGGCTCCGTGTTGAAGGCCGTATCTTGACCTATAATGGGTTACTTTTATAAATTGTTATTTGGATGGAGAGTTGTCTCATTGGCGCTCATACCACATCTTCCTATATCTATAAAAAATGTTTAATGATATCATATAAGTTTTTTGTAAAACAAACTGAATGAAAAAATATTTTAAATGAGCCACTTAGTTAATGTATACTATATATCAAAACTGTGTTGAATATGCACTATTTTGTAATAAAATCTAAAGGAATCAGAAAAACTAATCGAGGCCCTAAAATTTGAGATATTGTCAACCGGAATGCGAGAAAACCGCATATATTTTAATGGTCAGGTCAATAATGAGATATCATATCGTCAATAGTATGGGACCAGTTCACATCTTCAATCATCAATAAGCTTGAAAGAATACAGTGACAACCTGTGAGATTTATAACAGGAGAGTACAAGGACGTTCAAGTCAGAAGCTAATATTTCTGTACGAGATGGTCGCAGTGCTATAGAACCAGACAATTTCAAAAAAAAAAAGCTCGTCCAAAAAGAACACTAAATTGCTGTCAAGGGCCCGATTTGACAATTATCAGTCAAGAAATGTTGTGAACAAACATGCAGATAAAAAACTACACGAAGTGTTTTGAGATTTCAACGAGTAAAATACAACAATATTCTAACTAATTTTTCGTATAAACAGTATTCGAATAGGACCACATTGAAGAAGCGTAGTGCGTACACCGAGCGTTGACAGCCGTTATGTAACTTCTCTCGAGCATCGTCAATACATCGACTGCGCTCTCTCTACCGTTGTATTAAAGCCGGTATTTGTATCCAAAACGTTCTCCTACAGATACAGATCTAAAAAGATCGTGGTACAAGATCGAAATATACTAGGAGGTGTACCCTCTATATTTTTTAATGACCATGATCGTTAAACTACGAAACTGTTTATTTTTTACTACACGCGTCACCTACATAAATTTGAGAATGGAGATGGGGAATGTGTCAAAGAGACAACAACCTGACCATAGAGCAAACCACAACCGAACGCAACCAATGGGTCTTCAATGCAACGAGAAACTCCCGCACCCGGAGGATTCCTTCAGCTGGCCCCTAAACAAATATGTATACTAGTTCAGTGATACGGGACGTCATACTGAACTCCGAATTATACACAAGAAACAAAAATTGAAAATCATACAAGACTAACAAAGGCCAGTGTTTTTTTGAAATCTCAAACCCCCCTTCTTAATACTCCCACTTTTAAACAAATTGACGCCCTCTCCCTCTGACTTGTCAGAGAAAAGAGCTTGCCATATCGCCATTTGCATGAAAGAGGCAATTATCTCTTACATTTTTTACTAGTATATGCTTACACTAATTATACCCCACGCAACGAAGTTGCGGAGGGTGTAATGTTTTGACCCGTCCGTCTGTCTGTCTGCCTGTCCGTACGTCAGTCCATCGGTCCTGTTTCTTGTCATCGCAACTCCTCTCAAACCACACAACAGAATTTCATGATAATAAGGACAAACTAAGTAGATTTGCATATCGGCAAGAAATTACAATTCATTTTTTTTTCTAGAAGTTACGCCCCTTTGAACTTATCCTCTGAAACCACACCACAGAATTTCATGTAACCTTGTAGATAATAAGGACATACTATGCATAGGCGGATCCAGGGGGGCCCTGGGGGGCCCGCCCCCCCTCCCCTTTTTCGTGGAAAAAATTTGGTTGATTATATAGGGAATTACTGAAGCATGACTGGAGCGCCCCCCCCCCCCCTTTAGGTCAGTCAGCGGACCCCCCTTAGGAAAAGTTCTGGATCAGCCACTGCTATGTAGATGAACATATCAACAGGAAATTATGATTCATTTTTTTTTCTTATACAACATTTTTTTCACACAGTTATTTTATTCCTCCAGTGACAATGTGGGGACGTGGGGCATGTAAGCGCGCTCACTAAGGTTCTTTAATTTTATTTCTCCACGAAAATATTTGCACATTATTTGGGGTTTGGCCAAAGGAGTATGTATTTGGTCATTTTTAGAGTAAAATGATAGCCTTGGATCCTGGCTGACTGTTCGACAGAAGAGCCAGGCGGAATACAACCTGGTTTGTCAATAGGATATTAGGATGTTACGAATTTATTGCAAATGATTTTTTATTTTATATTTGACATGCAAATTAAAAAAAAAATAGGTATATTGATTAACATCGTGAATCATTTCAGTTAATTAACGATTGACAACATGTTAGATTTAGTAAGGTTGCCGGGCTATAAGGAGGTGTGGCACCAGATGGGGTTCATATCGGGAGTACGGGGCATTAAGCAGCTTTTGAGATCGAGGGACTCGTGAATATTTTGGTCTTTTTGGTTGTACATTTTTATTGTAGGAAATCTGGTAGCGGCAATTTTTAAGCTTCTTGTCCAGAAAATTCAGTAGGCTTTATATTAATACATAAAATTGAGAATGGAAATGGGAAATGTGTGAAAGAGACAACAACCCGACCATATAACCGACAACAGCAGAATAGAATACATGTATATATATGTCAGCCCTTCATGTCAGAATAAAATGGTCCGATAATAGCATTTTATGATTAATAGAAATCGTTTATTACTAGTACCTGGGGTTTTCAGTAATGATGTAGCCTTTTAAAGCCGACTATATGGTATACGGTTTTGTCATTGATGTAGGCAGTAGGTTGCCTATGGTTGCTTACATGGACTTTAATTGTACTTCGCGTTGGTGGATAGTTGTCTCATTGGCAATCATACGGTTTATTACCACATCTCCTTATTGTATATACCTGTCGTAATATTCCACTGACCAACGACCATTTCATTAATCTCGTAATTAGGAGAGATCAATTATTTTGAGGGACTGAACTAGTCGGGATGTTTTTTTTTATATAGTTTCCGAACGAAAGTCCACGTCAGTAATAAAAATAAAACTGGGATCCTGTAAACATGCAATTTTTGTTTTGCTTTTTTTAGACGCATTTGCTGTAATCAATGGATTAAAATTACTTAGGTATATATTCCACATGGAGGTACTCCGACTTACAGGAGGATTATACACCGAAGAAGAACCCGAGCGCCATCTGTCGTCATAATGATCGTTAGCATAATACAACGATGACATTTAACACTTCGACATTTCACACATCGACAATTCACGAATCGACAAGTCACATGTTACAAGTTACAAAACATCAATATACAAAAAGACAATTTACCAATAAAGAATTTTGAAATCTACAAGTTACAAATTGACAATTAACAAATGAAGAATGTTGAATTGTGATACAAAGATACATGTTACAAATCGACAATTTACGAATGAAGCATTATGATGAAATTGCACAGTTACAAGTAACAAACTGACAATTTACCGATTAAGAATGTTGAAACTGCAAAGGTGCAAGTTACAAATTGACAATTTACGAATTAAGCATTATGAATTTCAAAATAACAAGTTACAAATTAACAATTTACGAATTAACAATTTAGAAATTGCACAGTTACAAGTACACCTTCAGACATATTTATACATCAAAAGACTCGTACAGATTTTCATTCTTCCCATACACAATAACTCAATGGAAACTTTTACCAACCACAGTAGTTAATACACAGACAGTCGACTCTTTCAGAGATCAGCTAACATATGCTGTTCTCTCCACTATTATTTAAAAAACTTCGTCTCATGTACACAGTTTTAATCACTACATCTGTTCTTTGCACTGTTTGTAAATATAACTTAATTTTAATAAATAGGCCACGTATGCACCAGTTATTAATCATCTTTATTCAGATGGAAAACTGGAAAACTTAAAGAAGAATTGACAAGTTACGAATTAAGAATTTTGACCCCGTTGGCTTTCCATACTTAACAGACATTTTTTGGGAATCGTGTATGTTTTGACATTTTGTTGTTATTGTCGCTTAGATTTAGCTGCTTTGTTTTCCCTAAAGTTGTCTGGTCATCAGTTTTGATGTTTGGTAGAAGAATATTATACTTGTACAGCACTTTTTTACTTTCATATTACATGGACATGTATCACTGAATTTATATTTTTGTCTTTTCTGTGAGCCAGAAAAACTTTGTTTAAATAAGTACTAGAAGTAAATAATATTCAAAATATCATCATTATATTATGTGTTATAAGATTAATTAACCTTTATGAATTATATAAATTTTGTTTACAGAACTTTGGCACATTCAGGAAAGGAAATAAATGATCCATTTTTGAAAGCTCTGGCAATGAGAGAGGAAGGAAATAGAAGTGGAAAAATGACAGTAAGTGAAGAATGGAAGATAAAGAAGTTAAAATATTGTAATAAATTTTGCTTAGAGAATAGAAAAGGAGATTAATAACAGAAGTAAACAACACAATAATAAATGGACATAAACATGCACCTAGTGTCACTTGCTCTGCAGGATGGCTAGGATACTGTGGAGTCATAATTATTTGTTGTATACCAATTTTCGTGGATTCCCTGGGTATAGATGAAACACGCAATTGAAATTTCAACGAATGAAAAATTTTCTGTACGCTTACAGTATGCAGGTAATGTCAAAACCACGAAATTAAATATCCATGAACATGCAAGTTTTTCTTAATCCACGAAATTGGTATCCACGAAAATAAATGAATCCACAGTAGTGTTAACATTATATTAGATGTATGTTTCATCACTTTATTCTGATTGGCTAACTGCACATCACATGTTATTCCTAAAGCAATTGCATTACTCAATAAAACTTTTCATTCATGATAACACATGGTCCCACAATAAAGTGCACAGGTGAATTAAATAAAACAATTATAAAATTAGTTTTTGCATGATAATAGCTAAAAAATGTAATAATAAATATTGAATACTTCTTTTTGTAACTTCATAGGGTTGACGGTGCACACATTTTTAGAATGAAGCCCTTCCACGCTTCATACAAAATGTACTTCTGTCAACGCTTTTAAACCCAATGAAGTTACAAAAAGAAGCATTCAGTTCTTAAAGGAAATAATGTGTAAAAAAAAGAAATAGAGAAAAATAACATATAAAATAGGTTTAGAATCAGGCAATGAATAAGTTGAATCCCCTTACTCAGATAAGAGTGCATGTTTAATAAAGATAGTACATTGCTAACTACATGCACATTAAAAGGGATTGTTGTAGCACACAATCAGATTGTGTCAGGATAATATACAATACAATACAAGTTATAAAAAAGTACTATTTATACCTTACTTTTACTGTTCCTAATCAACATAATAGACCTCATATCTTTTTTCCAGAGTATTATATTCATTAGAGACAAGAATGCACGGGATCAGGAAATTTCTGGTTATATAGATTATGCTCATAGACTCAAGACAGAAGATTTTGAACCATATTTCTCTGGAAAGAAAAAACTCTTACCAAGACCATCTGATTTAAGGTTAGTTACCTTTGAATTATTAAATAATGTTAAACTTCTCAAAATCATACAAAATATTTAAAAAAACAGTGAACAACATATTCTTTTGCAACTCATTCACGCATTGTCCATTTATGTTTTTCTATCTGTTGTGATTGTATGGATGCAATTTCATTTTCTTCATTGATTGTAAGTTCTTTCTGCTTAAGGTGGTAACCAACACCTTAACTAAAATTAATTTGGCTCGTTTAATTTTCTTAAAATTTTGACAAAGTTTTTACTTTGACCCTTTGACAAAACTATGAAATTTTCAAAAAATTTGAACCAACCATATTATCAGAAAAATTACACTGGTTATATAGCAGTTTGGTAAAGTCCGATTTTGATCATTGAGAAGCTTAATATTCCCTTAACTACACAACATATTAAAACGTTTAGCTGATTTTACAGAGTTATCTCCCTGTAGTGTTAGGTACCAACTTAATGATGGAAATCAATCATTCATTTACACACAATACAAACTAGGAGTCAGAAAAAAATATTTATATTAATTTGTGTCATTTGATCAGATAAACTTTCAGTTTTATAACAACTGAGATGAAACATAAATGATCAATCAGATTGACGTTTTTTCAAAACCAATGTCTCAATCTGCAACAAGATTTTGAAATTTTATGTTTATATCTGTATAATTTTTTTTAATTATACTGTTTATATGTTTGTTATAGAAATATAATTTTCTTTCTTTTTCAGTTTTTATAATTGGGAAACACAGACATCAACATCAAACCCTACACCAAATTATCTAGTAATGGCTGACAATGCTAAGGGACTGATATTTAAAAATAAGAGAGACAGGAAGAAAGTCGATGTGGACCCTAAAGTAAGTTAATATTAACAGTGATAAGCTAATAATCAAATAGTACAAGTTGTTCAAGTACAAAACTTTTTAAGTGGACTATATAAAAAAGAAAATGTGGTATGATTGCCAATGAGACAACTATCCACAAAAGACCAAAATGAAACAGACATTAACAACTATAGGTCAACGTACTACAATCAACAATGAGCAAAGCCCATACCGCATAGTGAGCTATAAAAGGCCCCGATAAGACAATGTAAAACAATTCAAACGAAAAAAAATAACGGCCTTATTTATGTAAAAAAATGAATGTATTGTTATGCAATACTCTCAGAAAGCTTATTATACTCATTTCACATTGATAAAGGAAGAGAAATCAGAAAGCTTATTATACTCATTTCACATTGATAAAGGAAGAGAAATAAGGGCTAGTTTGATGTTTTTAGCTCACCTGACCCGAAGGGCCAAGTGAGCTTTTCCCATCACTTTGCGTCCGGCGTCCGTCGTCCTGCGTCCGTCGTCGTCCGTCGTCGTCCTGCGTCCGTCGTCGTTAACTTTTACAAAAATCTTCTCCTCTGAAACTACTAAGCCAAATTTAATCAAACTTGGCCACAATCATCATTGGGGTATCTAGTTTAAAAAATGTGTCCGGTGACCCCGCCAACCAACCAAGATGGCCGCCATGGCTAAAAATAGAACATAGGGGTAAAATGCAGTTTTTGGCTTATAACTCAAAAACCAAAGCATTTAGAGCAAATCTGACATAGGTAAAATTGTTTATCAGTTCAAGATCTATCTGCCCTGAAATTTTCAGATGAATCGGACAACCCGTTGATGGGTTGCTGCCCCTGAATTGGTAATTTTATGGAAATTTTGCTGTTTTTGGTTATTATCTTGAATATTATTATAGATAGAGATAAACTGTAAACAGCAATAATGTTCAGCAAAGTAAGATTTACAAATAAGTCAACATGACCGAAATGGTCAGTTGACCCCTTAAGGAGTTATTGCCCTTTATAGTCAATTTTTAACCATTTTTCGTAAATCTTAGTAATCTTTTACAAAAATCTTCTCCTCTGAAACTACTGGGCTAAATTAATCCAAACTTGGACACAATCATCTTTGGCGTATGTAGTTTAAAAAATGTGTCCGGTGACCCGGCCATCCAACCAAGATGGCTGCCACGGCTAAATATAGGACATAGGGGTAAAATGCAGTTTTTGGCTTATAACTCAAAAATCAAAGCATTTAGAGCAAATCTGACACGGGGTAAAATTGTTTATCAGGTCAAGATCTATCTGCCCAGAAATTTTCAGATGAATCGGACAACCCGTTGATGGGTTGCTGCCCCTGAATTGGTAATTTTATGGAAATTTTGCTGTTTTTGGTTATTATCTTAAATATTATTATAGATAGAGATAAACTGTAAACAGCAATAATGTTCAGCAAAGTAAGATTTACAAATAAGTCAACATGACCGAAATGGTCAGTTGACCCCTTAAGGAGTTATTGCCCTTTATAGTCAATTTTTAACCATTTTTCGTAAATCTTAGTAATCTTTTACAAAAATCTTCTCCTCTGAAACTACTGGGCTAAATTAATCCAAACTTGGCCACAATCATCTGTGGGGTATCTAGTTTAAAAAATGTGTCCGGTGACCCGGCCAACCATCCAAGATGGCCGCCACGGCTAAAAATAGAACATAGGGGTAATATGCAGTTTTTGGCTTATAACTCAAAAACCAAAGCATTTAGAGGAAATCTGACATGGAGTAGAATTGTTAAACAGGTGAAGATCTATCTGCTCTAAAATTTTCAGATGAATCGGATAACCCGTTGTTGGGTTGCTGCCCCTGAATTAGTAATTTTAAGGAAATTTTGCTGTTTTTGGTTATTATCTTGAATATTATTATAGATAGAGATAAACAGTAAACAGCAATAATGTTCAGCAAAGTAAGATTTACAAATAAGTCAACATGACTGAAATGGTCAGTTGACCCCTTTAAGAGTTATTGCCCTTTATAGTCAATTTTTAACCATTTTTCGTAAATCTTAGTAATATTTTACAAAAATCTTCTCCTCTGAAACTACTGGGCCAAATTAATCCAAACTTGGCCACAATCATCTTTTGGGTTAGCATTTTGAAAAATGTGTCCGGTGACCCGGCCATCAAACCAAGGTGGCTGCCATGGCTAAAAATAGAACATGGGGTAAAATGCAGTTTTTGGCTTATAACTCAAAACTCAAAGCATTTAGAACAAATCTGACATGGGGTAAAATTGTTTATCAGTTCAAGATCTATCTGCCCTCAAATGTTCAGATGAATCGGACAACCCGTTGTTGGGTTGCTGGCCCTGAATTAGTAATTTTAAGGAAATTTTTCTTTTTTTGGTTATTATCATGAATATTATTATAGACAGAGATAAACTGTAAACAGCAATAATGTTCACCAAAGTAAGATTTACAAATAAGTCAACATGACTGAAATGGTCAGTTGACCCCTTTAGGAGTTATTGCCCTCTATAGTCAATTTTTAACCATTTTTCGTAAATCTTAGTAATCTTTTACAAAAATCTTCTCCTCTGAAACTACTTGGCCAAATTAATCCAAACTTGGCCACAATCATCTTTTGGGTTAGTAGTTTGAAAAATGTGTCCGGTGACCCGGCCATCCAACCAAGATGGCCGCTATGGCTAAAAATAGAACATGGGGTAAAATGCAGTTTTTGGCTTATAACTCAAAACCCAAAGCATTTAGAGCAAATCTGACATGGGGTAAAATTGTTTATCAGGTCAACATTTATCTGCTCTGAAATTTTTAGATGAATCGAACAACCCGTTGTTGGGTTGCTGACCCTGAATTGTTAGTTTTAAGGAAATTTTGCTGTTTTTGGTCATTATCTTGAATATTATTATTGATAGAGATAAACTGTAAACAACAATAATGTTCAGCAAAGTAAGATTTACAAATTAGTCAACATGACCGAAATGGTCAATTGACCCCCTTAGGAGTTATTGTTCTTTATAGTCAATTTTTAACAATTTTCATAAAATTTGTAAATTTTTACTAACATTTTCCACTGAAACTAATGGGCCAAGTTCATTATAGATAGAGATAATTTTAAGCAGCAAGAATGTTCAGTAAAGTAAGATGTACAAACACATCACCATCACCAAAACACAATTTTGTCATGAATCCATCTGCTTCCTTTAATATTCACATAGACCAAGGTGAGCGACACAGGCTCTTTAGAGCCTCTAGTTATATTCATACAAAAATGAAATAACACAAAAAAATTGGGTACACATCTTTAAGTCAGAAACCTATAAATTAAAGTCATCTAGAGGTCAACATAAGACTGTTGTTATAGGAATTAGAGATACAGAGACACTAACTTATTTTGTTAAGGTAACGTATTGCAACAGCATATGATTATCAAGTTTTGTATACATAACGTCTTCAGAAATATAGTAAAGAGTTTAAAATATACACACATCTTTCTATAATTCAAACAACAAGCAAAGTACTACCATTTTTTAGCTCACCTGGCCTAAAAGGCCAAGTGAGCTTTTCTCATCACTTGGCGTCCGGCGTCCGGCGTCGTCCGTCGTCTGTCGTCGTCGTTAACTTTTACAAAAATCTTCTCCTCTGAAACTACTGGGCCAAATTAAACCAAACTTGGCCACAATCATCATTGGGGTATCTAGTTTAAAAAATGTGTCCGGTAACCCGGCCAACCATCCAAGATGGCCGCCATGGCTAAAAATAGAACATAGGGGTAAAATGCAGTTTTTGGCTTATAACTCAAAAACCAAAGCATTTAGAGCAAATCTGACATGGGGTAGAATTGTTAAACAGGTGAAGATCTATCTGCCCTGAAATTTTCAGATGAATCGGATAACCCGTTGTTGGGTTGCTGCCCCTGAATTAGTAATTTTAAGGAAAATTTGCTCTTTTTGGTTATTATCTTGAATATTATTATAGATAGAGATAAACAGTAAACAGCAATAATGTTCAGCAAAGTAAGATTTACAAATAAGTCAACATGACTGAAATGGTCAGTTGACCCCTTTAGGAGTTATTGCCCTTTATAGTCAATTTTTAACCATTTTTCGTAAATCTTAGTAATCTTTTACAAAAATCTTCTCCTCTGAAACTACTGGGCCAAATTAATCCAAACTTGGCCACAATCATCTTTTAGGTTAGTAGTTTGAAAAATGTGTCCGGTGACCCTGCCATCAAACCAAGATGGCCGCCATGGCTAAAAATAGAACATGGGGTAAAATGCAGTTTTTGGCTTATAACTCAAAACCCAAAGCATTTAGAGCAAATCTGACATAGGTAAAATTGTTTATCAGTTCAAGATCTATCTGCCCTGAAATTTTCAGATGAATCGGACAACCCGTTGTTGGGTTGCTGGCCCTGAATTAGTAATTTTAAGGAAAATTTGCTCTTTTTGGTTATTATCTTGAATATTATTATAGATAGAGATAAACTATAAACAGCAATAATGTTCACCAAAGTAAGATTTACAAATAAGTCAACATGACTGAAATGGTCAGTTGACCCCTTTAGGAGTTATTGCCCTTTATAGTCAATTTTTAACCATTTTTCGTAAATCTTAGTAATCTTTTACAAAAATCTTCTCCTCTGAAACTACTTGGCCAAATTAATCCAAACTTGGCCACAATCATCTTTTGGGTTAGTAGTTTGAAAAATGTGTCCGGTGACCCGGCCATCCAACCAAGATGGCCGCCATGGCTAAAAATAGAACATGGGGTAAAATGCAGTTTTTGGCTTATAACTCAAAACCCAAAGCATTTAGAGCAAATCTGACATGGAGTAAAATTGTTTATCAGGTCAACATTTATCTGCTCTGAAATTTTTAGATGAATCGGACAACCCGTTGTTGGGTTGCTGACCCTGGATTGTTAGTTTTAAGGAAATTTTGCTGTTTTTGGTCATTATCTTGAATATTATTATTGATAGAGATAAACTGTAAACAACAATAATGTTCAGCAAAGTAAGATTTACAAATAAGTCAACATGACCGAAATGGTCAATTGACCCCCTTAGGAGTTATTGTTCTTTATAGTCAATTTTTAACAATTTTCATAAAATTTGTAAATTTTTACTAACATTTTCCACTGAAACTAATGGGCCAAGTTCATTATAGATAGAGATAATTTTAAGCAGCAAGAATGTTCAGTAAAGTAAGATGTACAAACACATCACCATCACCAAAACACAATTTTGTCATGAATCCATCTGCTTCCTTTAATATTCACATAGACCAAGGTGAGCGACACAGGCTCTTTAGAGCCTCTAGTTTTAACCCAAACAGTTGTTGATACAAATGTGAACGTTCTTAAATGATTTATTCTATATATGATATGTCAATATAAATTATGAATATTTTATTTTGCAGGCTCCTTCACCAGGCGATAACACAGAGAGAACAATAATAGAATCTCCCAAATACATACAGATTGTCATATACGACCACAAGACACGAAGGAAAACATAAATAACAAACTATATTTGTATACCACAACTGTGATAATGAAATATGTAAATAAGTATGAAGACAATATTTTTGTCAGTACTGTGAAGGTCATTTAAAGATCCCTTGGAATATTTTAAAATTGGTTGAATACATTTGAATATTTTTGAAAGAAAATTATAAGCCCTTACAGGGAAATAAACAGTTGAGAAGATCATATTGCATAAATATTTTGTTAAATGAAAAAAAGATTTCAATATTTTATTCTACATTGTAATTGATAAGTATATCTGATAAATTTTCAAAGATCCATCCATTCAGGGAATGTTGACTGGAGATGGTAGAAACCATTCTTCAGAGCAACAGCTTGTAATTTTCTTTGATTTTTTAATCATGAATGTACACAGTACGGATTTTACTGTCCGATTTGAAGATGTAACTGATCATAATTTTTTTATTATGTCTAATTATTTATAATTGTTTTGTCTTAAATATATTATAATAAATCTTGTTTTTAAAAGTTGTCTTTGAGTTTGATCTGCATCAACATATTTCTGTCCTTCTTCATCAGGCTTCAACTACTGTATCACTAGCCTGTCAAGTTGTTAGTTGAAAAGCCTGAACTTGGCAGGTGCATTTGAAGGTTGTAGAAATTTCTCTTTTGCAATCTTGTTTCATTTACCAATAGAAACTGACTGATAAGAAAATTGGCAATAATGCTGAAAATGTATTAAATATCAGGCAAGTGTGACTGGGAGTACTGCATATTTCATCAAGCTGTTTCTCCTTTAGCTCTGTTTTCTTGAGGTAAAAACCAGATTAAGATTTTATATCGGATAAATACTGTTGACATATTATTTGGTTGAATGCCTGTTTTGAAAGTTTAATGCTGAGATCATTAAAGGGGCAAAAGTTGTCAATTTCTTGTTCACCTACAAAAAAATGTATTTTATTCAAATTTTCATTTGATTTAAAACATACTAAAAAGTTTATCCAAAAAAGGACCAAATTACAAAAAGTCAAAAATTAATATAAATCTACATTTCATGCATATATTTTACTAGATGACCTAGATCTCCTACCTACATGTAGATGACCTCTGAAACCGCAGACAGTCATATATCACAAAAATTATTTTTTTTGAAACTGTTCTTTTCATCACATTACAAATAGCACATATTAAGTTTGTCTCCAAATTTAGGACTGGAAACATGGACCTCATGCTTCATGATCAACGGACACAAAAAAATTTCTTTTTTTCTACCAACTTGTATAAATGTCTTGAATATAAAGTTTGTGGAACATGTGCTCTATTTCCTAGGCCTTAATTTTTTTGCATGTCCACACCTGGTATGTAACATAAAATATTGTCCCCCATGAATTATTGTCTGTCTGACTAAATTTCATATAAAATCTTGTACACAATTAGAAATAGTACACAAGCATGCACACTTTTAGATTAATAACTGAAATTGTTTTGTATATTGTAACTAATAGTAAGTTTCAAATTTGCATAGATACATTAAAAATGGTTAATTATAGATTAAAGAATTGTCTAACGTATGTTTCATTTTATTACATTATACTATACAAATATAAGTAATGTACTGACAATCGCTTATTTTGGAAATATAGACACAGCCACGTGTTGCAGAAATTTTTTTTCCTATATACCTTCTAACATGAATATATGTTGATAACCTCCCCTTCACGAGACAAAATTCCATGACAATCTGTCTATGAAATATTGTCTCAAAACTCACAAAATATAACCTCCCTTTAACAGGACACAATGTCATAGTAATCATCTGTAAAATAATGTCTCAATTCACACAAAATATAACTTCCCTTTAACAAGACAAAATTCCATAGCAATCATCTGTGAAATATTGTCTATATACAGACAAAATTTCACTATTACAATTTGTCGTTCTCTGGACATTTTTCCATAAACGAGGACAATATTTCATGATACATAGTTATAAAATATTGTCTTGTGGTACAATATTTCATAGGACAATATTTTGCTTTACAAATCCACCTGCACTGTATCCAGCACCCTAGATCACGGTGACCCAACAGGCATGCTATATACAAATATACACTTCGTAATTCGAGAACGTAATGCTTTCCTCGTATAATATATAGTAATTGATGGACGTCTCTTGTATAATCCTACGGTTTGCCGAAACATATTCATAAACAAAACCACAGGGTAAATTATCATAAAGACATATGCTCATGATTATATAGAAGATGACTTTTGAACAGATATATCATGTTAAGGAGGGGTATTTGCGAAAAATACCAGTCGAGAGAATGTTAAATTTCACGAGCCGTAAGGCGAGGGAAATTCATTCTCAAGACTGGTATTTTTCGCAAATACCCCTCAATAACATGATATATCTGTTTAATTACACCGAATGTTAATATACTAAAACGCATTGATGATCGTGACGTTACAAGCGTCCAGTCGGATAGAGTATTTTTTGGCAAATACCACGGCAGAGAGGGTAAAAAAGGCATATCCTTTTAGCAAATACCCCGGCGGCGTTAAAAATGAACGATATTCATTTGATAACGGTAAATTGGTGAAAAATACACTGGCTATTAACCAATCAACCCCGATTCTTACATAAGGTGTAATTAATACAATAAACTCATAATCACTGAATGTTTTGCTTACCATTCAGAAACTAATATTAAGACTTGTGGCCATATACAATATATGGTCCCGAAGATACACGAAATAGTTCTTCTGGATCCGGACTTTCTCATTGATTGTTGGTATTTCCCGCCATTTTCAGCACTTTTAGCTATATGTGGATGTCTGTTTTTATTGGTGGAGGAAACTGAATTAAGAAGTCACTATTGGCAGTATAATTCAACCAACATCTATCATTATGGGCCATTGGCTATACCTTGACGTTGACTATGTCAACGTCAAGGTATAGCCAATGGCCCATAATGATAGATGTTGGTTATGTCAACGTCAAGGTATAGCCAATGGCCCATAATGATAGATGTTGGTTGAATTATCTATCATTATGGGCCATAATGATAGATGTTGGTTGAATTATACTGCCACTTCGATACAACACTTCTTACATTTATTTTTAAGTCCATTGACAAAATTGAAATTAGTTACCAGCATTTAAGAGACCAGTAGGTATATTTGAAATCGCAAAACCATCGAAAGACAGAACCATTATAAAATATATATCACGCTTTAGATTCTTGCTGTTGAACGATGCAAGTAATTTCGTGTGTTTAATTTTATATCTATGGTTACTGTATTTAGAATATGATACAGTAAAATTAGAATGAGTTACAACACCATAAAAGTACTTTGACAAAAACAAGGTAAAAAAGCTACACGTCATAAGCAACATGCCCCAGTACACCCACAGGTGCTTGAGGACAGGATCCTGTATGAGCCCCATATAGTCCCTCCCCCCCCTTTTTTTTAATCATAAATCTCAGATTTTTCTATCTATATCACTTATTTGTACTTATTTGTACCATATATACTAATATACCATATTTATACGCTTAATATGCATGTTTACTTTCAACGTGAATCTAGCTCTATAGTCGAGATTCACGTTGATAGTAAACATGCATATTTAGAGTATAAATATGGTATATTAGTATATATATGGTACAAATAAGTACAAATAAGGGATATATATAGAAAAATCTGAGATTTATGATTAAAAAAAATATATAAAAAAAAGGGGGAGGGACTATTTGGGGCTCATACAGGATCCTGTCCTCAAGCAGTACACCATGAGAGAATGATAATACCAGGTTTTATTTTAACCTTTTCATGCCTTTTCAAAGGAAATTTACATGTACACGTTAGTTGAACGTTCACTTAGTTTACTAGTAATGTATGTTGGTTTCGTATGTTATTCTCTTCGTGTATATATATTCATTTAGAATATAAGTACACAATATCGTATACGTCAAAAGAAGCGCATAAGAGGTTCTATTATAGGAGACTATCATTTGGTTTTTACGGCGTATGACCGTCAGAGCGTTCCTGTGCTATGTGTAGCCACAGACATTTCTACGCACTTTACTAGCGTTTTTGACCGATAACCGGACGTATTTCGTGTAATTACGCGAATACTATCGAGTGCAAAATAACATTCATTATTGGTTGTTATATACACTCCGCCATAAGTTAAGCACCACCCAATTTAATTTCGAAATAATTATTCTCTTAATTATTTTTTTTATAAAAGAAATACTATATATTAAACCTGTAAACAATAGGTAACTTTTGGATACAGGCAGAGACATATTGTATTATATGTCTCTGATACAGGTAAAATGTCAATCGATTACATTTTGATCGTTCAAAACCAGTTTTAACAACCTGTCTTGTGTGTTTTTCGCGTTACTGTTTTTGACTAAACACAAATGATTTTAGCACGTGCATTTCGCACTTGAATTAGCCATTGATATCAAACTTTTAAGATGGCAAGACGAAAACTGAGTATTGCTGAACGCTGGCAAGTTGTAGGTATGGCAAATACAGGTCTAAGTTGCCGTAGAATAGCAGTCCATTTTGGTGTTAACCACACTGTGATTATCAGACTCGCGTAGAGATACCGACAGGGTCAGTTGAAGACCGCCCTAGAGCAGGCAGACCACGTAAAACTACTCCCAGAGAATACAGAAATCTTTCCCGGCAAGCACAATTGAAACCTTCCTCGTCTGCTGATCAGCTTCGTAGACTTTGGCCTATTGGAGTAGAGTAAGTGTGCGGACTGTGATACGTAGGTTGCATAGTTTCCGTCTAAGGGCTCGGAGGCCAATAAAGCGCCCGGAATTAACTTTAAGACACCGTAGAGCAAGACAACAGTGGGCTAGGAACCATCGCCGATGGACTTTACGCAGCTGGAAAAGAATTCACTGGTCCGATGAAAGTCGTTTCTTGCTGAACCACCGCAAATCGGGACAATAACATTCTTGGTACAACAGCTTTCGGTGGCGGCGGTGTAACAGTATGGGGATGTTTTTCTTGATATGCATGTTCTTCACGGTACCCTGAATGGACAAAGGTACCGGGATGACATCCTGAACACCATTGTATCGCCTCATTTTGACAATCACGCGTTAGCTGATAGACCGGTCTTTCAAGATGACAATGCGAGACCTCATTGCGCACGAATTGTCAACGCATACCTGACGTCGGAATCAATAGACACTTTACCTTGGCCGGCCATGTCACCTGACATGAACCCAATTGAACATGTATGGGACTTTATCGGCCGTAAACTTAACCAGAGACAACCAAAATGTGCAACAATACCAGAATTGAGGGTCGCTTTGGTACAGGAATGGCAGAGATTTCCACAGTATAGGCTACGACGACTTGTGCAAGGAATGAGGAGACGTGTATTGAATCTCTACCGGAAGCGCGGAAGTTATACACGATATTGACTTTATGAACCTTAATTGACAGTTAATGTATACTTGATTGTTTTCCAAAAAGTTCAAAACTGTATCAATATTTGAAATTAATGAAAATGATCAACAAATTAAAACATTTTATAGGGATTTTAACTTTTTTTTTTAACGTAAAATTGAAAGTTCCCTTCACACAGCAGAAAGCATAAAAAACCCTAACTTTTATTTTTTTATACTGCACAATATTTACATTTTATTTAACCAATGTCAACACGATTTAACTCTTATTCAAAAATATTGAATTTTTGGATTTGAAAATTTCTTATTGATAAAAATATGGGTGGTGCTTAACTTATGACGGAGTGTATGTATATGTTAATAACAACAATAAATATATTTTAAGAAC
The DNA here is from genome assembly GCF_965363235.1 of Mytilus galloprovincialis. Taxonomy (NCBI): domain Eukaryota; kingdom Metazoa; phylum Mollusca; class Bivalvia; order Mytilida; family Mytilidae; genus Mytilus; species Mytilus galloprovincialis. Next base: position 22,335,122 of record NC_134846.1, read on the forward strand.
AAGATAATATGATTATGGTTTGTCGTGAGATATATATAAATAACTGAGATCAAGAATACCGAACATTTGTGTTAATGCATTCGGAAGAATATCGCAAGAACGTTAATTATGCAACAAATGCGGTCTTCCGATATTCAATACTTCAGTACTTCAATTATCTTTTGAAGGGTGAAGGATTTGTGATAAGTTATCTTAACTACGCAAAATAAGTCAGTCTAGCAACAAGTGCATGAAAATCAGAATTCAGCCTTGAGAAATCCTTAGAGTTACCCCTACCTCATTCCATACCATAGAAAATTATTGTTTGTCTCTATACATGATATATATACAGATATAGTGAAATTATTTTAGCCAAATAGCAGTACAAACATGACGTCAAAAATCACTATCAGTTTGCATGATATATACAGACAGTGCATATTATTTGTTCACAAGATAAGCAGTGATTCATACATGTCATACTGGCACCTGATAATTCCCGCTTAAATGTACAAAGGTGAAATAGATATGACAAAAGTTCTGAAGAGTTGTCAGAAGATAGTCGGATTTAAAATTTAGAAGTTTTAGAATTTAGAATTTTTAAAATGAAGTTTATTGCTTTGTTGTTGTTGCCATTGGTTTTTGGTGCAGACCCACAACCATGCTGTACCAGAACTAAGTTCACGACTAGTTTGGTAGAATTAGGAGGATATTTGGACCCCGTATCAAATATACCAACACCCGTAGACGTAAGTATAGTCAATCATTAGAGCACAAATAGGGACTAGCTTATAATCTATTTGGGCATATATACGTTAGGGGCGGATCCAGTAATTTTTAAAACCCCCGACCCCCCCTTTTTTTTATAGATCCGCCACTGTATGTGGTGTTCATTGCAAACATTTTAAACTGTTTCGTTACGTATTATGAGTCTATTAATTATGTTCTTTATTTTCAATGAATGCATCTTGACCCTTTCTATAATGGACGACAATTTTCAATATACCAGTAAATGCCAATTTATCATCGGTAAATAGTTGCAAAATTGTCTTTTTAACGAAAATAAGTCCTCTCAATTTTCCAATAGTAGTTTACATTAGGGTATAAACGATTCCTATATACTAGTAATTCGAAATAACAAGAATATGAAAATAATTTAGCAAAATGTACTAGTACTTAAAATGAATAATTCACAGTGGCGGATCCAGAAATTTTCATAAGTGGGGACCCACTGACTGACCTAAGAGGGGGCCCGCTCCATTCACGCTTCAGTGATTCCCTATATAAGCAACCATTTTTTTCCCAAAAAGGGGGGCTCGGGCCCCCTGCCCCCCTAAATCCGCCTCTGATTCAAGTCAAGTCAGAGGGGTTACAATAAATACAAAAATTCAATTAAGGCTGTACGAAATAGCACGTCAACAAATAACAAAAATAGACAAGACGTTAATGCATGCATATAAAAAAAGAAGATGTGATATTATTGTCGATGAAACAACGCTCCGGAAGACACCAAAATGACACAAAACTTACACATGTAACAACTTTATAGGGAACCGTACGCCATGTAAATTATTGTACTTGAAACATATCTCTAACAAATTGCCCATGACTGAACTAAAATAAAACTCGTAACTATACAGCTTTGGCATGAAATTCTAATGATGAAAAATGTTTTATTATTAATCCATGACAAATTTCATTTCAAAAACTTTGTTGCAAATATATGCATGTAACCCGAGCGATGTCTCGAGTTTTATTTTTTTTTTGGTTTGCTTGATCTCTCCGTCGACTTTTATCATTTATTATTTTATATGTGTTGTTAGTTTACAGCCACAGTATATTATGATTATGACAACAAGATGTTACGAGCTGACCGAGATATGCCACTAGCTGCTGATACCATGCGAAGAGTAACAGTTATAACAGACTTTAATAAGGCATGTACATTTTACAGTTAAATTAAATTAATTTATTTGTGTTCCTTTTATTTATTTTTGTTTGATGTATGGGTAATACAGGTGTCAGATTTTTCAATATTTTTCGTCAACGAAATACTTCGAGTAAACCGGGATTTCGAATCAGCGGAGTTCGACTCATCGCAGTCAAATGTGATTTAGAGAAAGAAAGAAAAGTTTAACTTAATCCGGACTGTCTATATAAATTAACGTATCCAAGTTTTTCGACAGAGTCGAATTGAACACATCGAGATCCGACTGTGTAATGTGTCTTTGTAAACCACCTTTCTTTTAAACATCATCTATCAAGTTACAAATAATCAATAAACCATGTGATGTGTGCATACCATCTCCGCCATTATTATGTGTACTCAGGGTTGAGCTAATATATACATCACATGTATATCTTCCAGGGTGTGGCCATTAAGCCTCCCCTTATGTTGCAGACGTTTCTGTGTTACAAAATTTAATGTATTTAAATTTTTCATGTCTGTATTATTTCTGTTGGTAACGATCTTATAAAGTTCAGCAAAACTGATTATTACTAACTTTTACAATGATCGTACATGTATCAGGGTTGAGGAATTTGCATGGGATGATATTGTTGTTTATAATGCCTCGTTCACACGTACCTTTAATTCGAATTGAATTCGAATCGAATGCGAATCGAATTCGCCAATCGCGTTCACACACTCTTCTTTTTTAATTCGAATTAACTAATTCGCATTAGAAATACGTTTTTGTTAATCCGAATTAAAAGTTAACGTCGCTATTAGGACAGTAAAGCGAATTTGACGCGGATTCCAATTCGAATTAGAATTGACGTTAGGACGTTAAACGTTTCGAATGCGAATTAAACTAATTCGAATTAGTTAATGCGAATCGAATTCGAATTACGTGTGAATTCAGCATAAATTTGAACAAATGCAGAGGCTACTAGATAAGACATTCTATGGCGGTTTGAGATGGTTAGCGCTATAAAACCAGGTTTAATCCCCCATTTTCTACATTTGAAAATGCCTGTACCAAGTCAGGAATATGACAGTTCTTGTCCATTCGTTTTTAATGCGGTTTTTTTTAATTTTGCCATGTGAATATGGACTTTCCGAATTGTTCAGTTCAATATTTTTGTGATTTTGCTTTTTTGTAATCGGAATATTTTTTTTGTTAATCGGTTTTATCGATAGTCTGTCATACGATGCAGGTCACTTGTGGAAAGAAAATATTCATCCCTTCCGGAGCACTCCTCAGTTCTACTCAGTTTTTGATAGCCGGGTTCATATTTCTCAATCCTTTACTTGATGATTAGTTTTTTTTCATTTACATCCCCCGGTGTTGACTATGCATGTTCTGTCGACTATTTGCAGATGAAGCAGTATACCATAGTTGGGGGGAAGTGTAGTGTCCTAAATGAAACAGCACCAATGACAGCTAACTGTATACCGGGTGAGTCAAGTACTTAATTCGTCGTTTCAGTTCAATTGTATTATAACCGCTAGTTGGTAGGTTTCGTTTTTCGGAGCAAAATAGACAGACCAATATTTTCAAACATCTTTTGAAAATAAAAAAATAAGGGAAATTGTAGGGAATATTTGATGTTGAATATGAATGAATGCCTTTAATGTTGGTTCAAACATAGTTCTTCAAAAATGATGTCAAACTCTACAATTGTTTTCATTTGTATATAGTTTATTGTTTTTGTTTGTTCTACATAAGTTTTGCATGTACAGATTCTAATTTCAATTTTTTATAAAGGTGGAAATTCTGAAATTTTTTTCTTTATATTAGTATTATAACTTGAAAATCTTGAAATTTTTCTTTGTTTATATGTCACTCGAAAATCTAACATGTAAATTGTCTTTTTTATATTTCACTGGACACATTATTAATTTTACTCTAAGCGTCAATGAAATGGAAGGACTTGCCGACTGTCCATGTATGAACTGAAAAAAAATAATTTTGCACAAGGCTGTATTAAAATGATCATTTTACAGCACAAAATACAGGAAACAAATATGCCAAAAAATTTGGAACAAATTTTCTTGCTTTAGAAAAAAAAAAAAAGTCTGGTGAAGAGGAACCTTGAGGGATCCTGTACTGGAAATCAACTATAATAATTATGCGTAGCAAACCAATAAGAACAATCCTGAGAAAAAAATCCTCCTGCCCCTTCCCCGCAGAATGTAGATGGTCTTCTACTACATATTAATCCACTTTCTTTTCTTTCAGGTAATGCCACCTACATAGCTACCTCGAAAATAGGATCAGCAAGCAGAAGCTTTTCTGTGAACACATGGAAAATAGCGATGCCAAACTTCTTCATAAAGATGTCGATGACAAAAGACCATTGTATTCCGTTTTCTGAATCAACATGGGGAACTGTAAATAAAGGTGAACAATATTTTATTTCGTTCTTAAATTTTGAATGGTGTGATCTACATCTAATAGCAAATAATTTTATTTTTGATGCAACATGCTTCTGATTGGCTGAAAGGTTTTGTCTATCAGCTCATACACATAATTTTGTCATATGACCGTGTCGTCATCATCGCTAACGTTTTTTCATGACTTACTCCTTAAAAAATATATATTTAGAATTAAAGGATTCAGTGAGCACCACATTTTCTATGTTATTTCTCAAAGACAGGAAAAAATATTACAATCATTCCTAAATGAATTATCTGTCTATAAAGCAACAACCATTCATTTTTTGTTCGGCATGATTCTTTTTTTAGGACAAACAATTCCTTTTTCGTACTTAAATAATAAAACAAATGGTTATTTATCAATCAATTATCTAAAGGTGATTCTCAGATGTTTAGTTCTTTTCCATGGAAATACTCATTTCAGCATTTTTGTAGAAATGAGATATGACCATCGTGTTTTTGTGTGTAAACTTTGAATTTCCTATTAAATATTTACTCGAAAAACAATGGTTATGCCTCAACGAGATAAGCCGACTTCAAAACATTTCTTGCAAAGAAAGCTACTTACTATAAGAAATAAGAAGATTTTTGGTTATAATTGCCAAAGAGACAACAATTTCCCAGATAAGCCATTAAAGGCCACTATACGACCTTAAACAATTGAGACAAAACCAGTACCGTACTGTCGGTTATAAAAAGCCCCGATCGAATTGAAACATCATGTAAAACAACTCAAACGAGAGAAAAAAAACCGGTCTAATGTATGACAAAACAATATTCGAAAACCAATCAGACATATCACAATCCAACGACAAAGACAGATCTGCAGGCTTGTTAATTTAGAATGATCTTATAAAAATTAGCAATATTCATATGTCAAAAGACTAATAATCTAATCTGGTATACGTGATGTTTTTTTTGTAGTTGTAACTGAGATAAACTATATGTTTATGGACTTTAAACCAAGCGTTCCTGAGAGAATCTTTGATCTTCCAGACGCCTGCAACGGTCATCAAGTAAGTTAAACCAAGCGTTCCTTAGAGAATCTTTGATATTTCAGACGCCTGTCACGGTCATCACGTAAGTTGAACCAAGCGTTCCTGAGAGGGTCTTTGATATTCCAGACGCCTGTTACGGTCATCACGTAAGTTGAACCAAGCGTTCCTGAGAGGGTCTTTGATATTCCAGACGCCTGTTACGGTCATCACATAAGTTAAACCAAGCGTTCATGATAGAGTCTTTGATATTCCAGACGTCTGTCACGGTCATCACGTAAGTTAAACCAAGCGTTCCTGTGAGAATCTTTGATATTCCAGACGCCCGTTACGCTCATCATGTAAGTTAAACCAAGCATTCATTAGAGAGTCTTTGATCTTCCAGACGCCTGCTACGGTCATCAAACAAGTTAAACCAAGCGTTCCTGTGAGAGTCTTTGATATTCAAGACGCCTGTTACGGTCATCACGTATGTTAAACCAAGCGTTATTGAGATAGTCTTTGATATTTCAGACGCATGTGACGGTCATCACGTAAGTTAAACCAAGCGTTCCCGTGAAAGTCTTTGATATTCCAGACGCCTGTTACGGTCATCACGTACGTTAAACCAATCGTTCTCGTGAGAGTCTTTGATATTCCAGACGCCTGTCACGGTCATCATATAAGTTAAACCAAACGTTCCTGAGAGAATCTTTGATATTCCAAACGCCTGTTTCGGTCATTACGTAAGTTGAACCAAGCGTTCCCGTAAGAGTCTGATATTCTAGACGCCTGTCACGGTCATCACGTAAGTTAAACCAAGCGTTCCTGAGAGAATCTTAGATATCCCAGACAACTGTCACGGTTATCACGTAAGTTAAACCAATTGTTCCTGAGAGAATCTTTGATATTCCAGACACATGTCATGGTCATCACGTTAGTTGAACCAAGCGTTCCTGAGAGGGTCTTTGATATTCCAGACGGCTGCTACGGTCATCAAATAAGTTAAACTAAGCGTTACCGTGAGAGTCTTTGATATTCCAGACGCCTGTTACTGTCATCATGTAAGTTAAACCAAGCGTTCCTGAAAGAATCTTTGATATTCCAGACGGCTGCTACGGTCATCAAATAAGTTAAACTAAGCGTTACCGTGAGAGTCTTTGATATTCCAGACGCCTGTTACTGTCATCATGTAAGTTAAACCAAGCGTTCCTGAAAGAATCTTTGATATTCCAGACGCCTGTTACGGTCATTACGTAAGTTGAACCAAGCGTTCCCGTAAGAGTCTGATATTCTAGACGCCTGTCACGGTCATCATTTAAGTTGAACCAAGCGTTATTGAGAGAGTCTTTGATAAATTCAGACGCATGTGACGGTCATCACGTAAGTTAAACTTAGCGTTCCTGTGAGAGTCTTTGATATTCAAGACGCCTGTTACGGTCATCATGAATGTTAAACCAAGCGTTATTGAGAGAGTCTTTGATATTTCAGACGCATGTGACGGTCATCACGTAAGTTAAACCAAGCGTTCCCTTGAGAGTCTTTGATATTCCAGACGCCTGTCACGGTCATCATGTAAGTTAAACCAAGCGTTCCTGAGAGAATCTTTGATATTCCAGATGCCTGTTACGGTCATTACGTAAGTTGAACCAAGCGTTCCCGTAAGAGTCTGACATTCTAGACGCCTGTCACGGTCATCACGTAAGTTAAACCAAGCGTTCCTGAGAGAATCTTAGATATCCCAGACAACTGTCACGGTCATCACGTAAGTTAAACCTATTGTTCATGAGAGAATCTTTGATATTCCAGACACATGTCACGGTCATCACGTTAGTTAAACCAAGCGTTCCTGTGAGAATCTTTGATATTCCCGACGACTGTCACGGTCATTACGCAAGTTTAACCAAGCGTTCCTGAGATAATCTTTGATATTCCAGACGCCTGTTACAGTCATCACGTAAGTTATACCAAGCGTTCCTGAGAGAATATTTGATATTCCAGACGCCTGTCACGGTCATCATGTAAGTTAAACCAAGCCTTCCCGTGAGAGTCTTTGGACATTCTGGACGCCTGTCTAGATCATCATGTAAGTTAAACCAAGCGTTCCCTTGAGCGTCTTTGATATTCCAGACGCCTGTTACGGTCATCACGTAAGTTAAACCAAGCGTTCCCATGAGAGTCTATAATATATCAGACGCCTGTTACGGTCATCACGTAAGTTAAACCAAGCGTTCCTGTGAGAATCTTTGATATTCTAGACGCCTGTCAATGTCATCATGTAAGTTAAACCAAGCGTCCCCGTTAGAGTCTCTGATATTCCAGGCGCCTGTTACGGTCATCACTTAAGTTGACCAAACGTTCCTGAGAGAATCTTTGAAATTCAAGACGTCTGTTACGGTCATCACGTAAGTTAAATCAAGCGTTTCTGTGAGAATCCTTGATATTCCAGACGCCTGTCAAGGTCACCATGTAAGTTAAACCAAACGTCTCCGTGTGAGAGTCTTTGATATTCGAGACACCTGTTACGGTCATCACGTAAGTTAAACCAAGCGTTCTCGTGAGAGTCTTTGATATTCCAGACTCCTGTTATGGTCATCACGTAAGTTAAACCATGCGTTCCTGAGAGAATCTTTGAAATTTCAGACGACTGTCACGGTCATCACGTATGTTAAACCAAGCGCTCATGAGAGTTTTTGATATTTCAGACGACTGTCACGGTCATCACGTAAGTTAAACCAAGCACTCTTGAGAGAATCTTTGAAATTCCAGACACCTCTTACGGTCATCATGTAAGTTAAACCAGGCGTTCCTAATAGAATCTTTGATATTCCAGACGCCTGTCAGGGTCACGACGTAAGTATAAGCAAGTGTTCCTGAGAGAGTCTTTGATATTCCTGACGCCTGTCACGTGCACGGTCGTAACGTAAGTACAAGCAAGCGTTCCTGGGAGTCTTTGATATTCCTGTCGCCTGTCATGTGCACGGTCGTAACATAAGTATAAGCAAGCGTTCGTGAGAGAGTCTTTGATATTCCTGACGCCTGAAACAGTCAACGAGTAAGCATAACCAAGCGTTCCTGAGAAAGTCTTTGATATTCCAGACGCCTGTCACGGTCAGTACGTACGTGTTCCTGAGAGACTCTTTGATATTCCAGAGTTACGGATTCATTCGAGGATTGCCGATTGTTATCGTAAAAAATGAGACCGTTATTAATAGTTCCCTTAAAATCGACCATAGAAATAAAGTTGAACTGTTTCTTCAGATAAATCTGCTTCATATTAGACCTTTTTCTCGAAATGACTATTGGTGGTAGGTTGAATACCAAAATTTATGACAAAAGTGATGATTTTAATTTTCCTATAGTCAACTTTCCATTTCTGTGTAGCAACATCCAAGCGGCACAAGCATATGGAGTATATGTGTCTCAATTGATACGTTACTCTAGAGATAGCTCAAAGTACATTGATTTTGTTGAACGAGAAATACTGCTTTCTCAAAAGTTACTAAGACAGGGCTATGAATCAATCAAATTAAGGTCATCACTCAAGAAATTTTACGGTCGCCATCATGAGCTGATTGGACATTATGACAAAAGTGTGTCAGAAATCATATCTGATATTCCTCCTCAGTCATAATAACCTTCCATCATTACAGAACTGAAAAAAGAAATAACACAACGGGTGCCGTATACGGTGCAGGAAATGCTTACCCTTCCGGAGCACCTGATTTTACTCCCGGATTTTAGTGGAGTTCGTGTTGTTTCTTATTTATTATTTATAACTGTTGATGTAAATGTCCCTTGGTTTTGTGAATCTTTGTTTACTCCTTGGTTTTGTGAGTCTTTGTTTACTCCTTGGTTTTGTGAGTCTTTGTTTATTCCTTGGTTTTGTGAGTCTTTGTTTACTCCTTGGTTTTGATTGTTATTGTCTTCTCTTTATCTTACTTTTATTACTTTTTAATGCTCCCGCATAAAGATAATATTTACACTATATACCACATAATTTGCAATGTTTTAAACAAATTATCATAATTTCTTTTTTCATTACAGCCTGGTACTGGTGCTGGTGTTGGCAGAAGATCTGTTATGAAGTCTATGTTTTTACCATAAAATATTCTTAAAAGATACATTTTCATTTTCTTTCTTCATATGTACAATTATGTTACTAGTTTTAAGATTTAGATATTATTTATCCAATCATAGAATTTTGATATCAATTATCCAACCCCAGAGCATGTTGTACCTGAAAAAGGGAATACAGTAAAACTTGTAAAACTTGTTAACCAAAAAAAAAAAGAAAGAGTCATGCCAATCGACAAAATTAAACGTAACTACTGTAACAACAGATAACAATAGCAGACAGATTTTTCCACTATACGAAATGTTACAAGGTTATAAAATGGACAATGGCATCGGTGGTATTATGCATTATAGTCGCATTGGCAGTTTCTGCATCAACTTCATAAATAATACACGATGGTCTTGAAGTATAGATTCTGCCGGGGTATTGACGTTGTTTATCATCTTAATAACGGGTTATAGTGTTCTTATTTGTCTTGATGAATATTTATTTAACTGTTTAGTCTTTTTTATGATATCCATTTGACGTGGTTCGGTACTTACACATCCCGTCATTGTGTTATATTGTTCATTGATATTTTTTGTATTCTTGTCTTTAATTTTTGCTAATGTGGTTTGTCAATATGCCTTTTGTGGTTTTGTTTTTAAACATATGAGATGGCTCTGTACTTGTACATCCCGTCATTGTGTTATTGTTCATTGATATTTTTTGTATTCTTGTTTTTAATTTTTGCTTATGTGGTTTGTTTTTATGCTTTTTTTGTGTTTCATTTATTTTCATATGATGTGACTCTGTACTTTTACATCCCGCCGTTGTGTTATTGTGCAATTGTTAAGTTTGTGTTCTTGTCTTTCGTTTTTGCTAGTGTGCTTCGTTTGCATGCCTTTTTTGCTTCTTTGTAACATATTGTTTGTTTTATATTGATTAAGATTATGACACAATGTTGGCTGCTGTGTCCCTATTTGTAACATTCTTACATATTATGTTTTGTTTACAAATCGTTTTCAATGTAATCGAATTTGATGCGACTGTCATACAAGTGAGAGGATTAGCTAGCTATAAAACCAGATTTAATCCACCATTTTCTGCATAAGAAAATGTCTGTACCAAGTCAGGAAAAGGACAGTTGTTATCCATTCGTTTAATGTGTTTGAGGTTTTGATTTTGCCATTTGATGACGGACTTTCCGTATTGTGAATTTTGAAAATGTTTGAAAATTGGGTCAAAATCGCGATTTCATTTCATGGAGGAAAAATTCAAGCCTGATGACTCCCATTTATTCGCATTTCTGGATTCCACATAAAAGGACCTTTACAAATATGTGAAATAAAAAAAATCCTACCGAGGGTCCTTAATAGGGATAAGCTACCTTATGGGGAAAAATGTATGATGATTTTGTATATCTTTCTTCTTTGCTCTGATCAATGTTAAGTTCTTTACATCATCCTCACCAACAATAATGGCTTATTGTGGCATTCATAACGATAGCTCAGCTTGTCTGGCAAAACAGCCGTTGGACGTCTGAGTAATCTCGGACTATCATTACGATAAGAAGTGTATAAATATTCTTAATATTAAGCTTAAAAAAGGTTAAGAAAAAGAAAAAAAAAACAACTATCGAACTCTTCTTTATAAAAAACAAATTGTAGACATTCAAGTCGGTAACTACATTGTTTGTACATTTTTAATCACATTATAACAGAAATAAGCAATATGACACATATATCTGGAAACAGTATATCTATAGTCCCAAATATACACAACTCGTCTAAACCTCAACATAACAATGTTAGATATGTAAATTTGCTGTCGCAATTATTTTGTTCTTCCCTCGCCGGGATTTGATCTCATGCTTCTGAGATATCGTGACACCAAATCGCATACACTGTAGCCGTTGCGCTAGACCACTCGACCACCTTGGCTTCACATAAAATAAAGACTTCGGTAGCCGGGTGTTACCTTTCCTCGTCAGTTTTAATCGAGCGTCGTAATACAGTACATGGTATATTAGGCATGAAGATGGTATTGTTACAGATCAGCTGAATTATCTATAGTAAAGGATCCTACAAATTAATGCAAGATACAGCCAGAGAGATAATTATATTTATAAGTACGTCTGAACCAGTTACAACTCTACAACAGATTTATCCATCGGATCACCAGCAGTGATGGTGATACTTGGCTGTGTACATTTTGTATATACAACTCGTCTAAACATCAAACCAACAATGTGAGATCTGTAAATTTGCTTTCGCAATTTTTTGTTCTTTCCCACGCCGGGATTCGAACTCGTGCTTCTGAGATATCGTGGCACTGTATCCAACGCGCTAGAGACCACTCGACCACCTTGGCTTAACATAAAATAAAGTTTTCGGTGACCGGGTATTACCTTTCCTAGTCAGTTTTAATTTAGCGTCGTAGTACAGTACATGATATATAAGGCATGAAGATGGTATTGTTACAGATCAGCTGAATTATCTATAATAAAGGATCCTACAAATTAATGCAAGATACAGTCACAGAAATAATTATATATTTATGCTTACAACAATACCATCTTCATGCCTTATTCATCATGTACTGTATTACATGGACGCTAGATTAAAAATATTTATTTCCACCAAAACCAGGAGGTAATCGCATGTTGTCAAGAAGGGTAAGCCGACCCAGGTCCACATGTGTCACCTGTCATGTTGTTTATTTTAGTATAAACCCGGCGATAAGTCTAATACTCTAGGTCACATTCGGGGAAAAGTGGACGGGAGGTCAGAAGCCTATAAGCTCACGGTAGTCGCTTGTGGCAGTATATCATATTTGGTTTTAGTTCATTATTTTGTACTTGATAAACCAAGTAGTTAGTTTTCTTGTTTTAATTGGTTTACATATGTCATTTAGGGACTTTACAGAATACTATACAGTATAGGTTGTGTCCATTGTTGAGGGCCGTATGGTCACCTTTTTCAATTTTTATGTCATTTGATTTTTTGTGGATACTGAGTTGTCTCAAATTACAATAGTAATCATACCGCGTGTTCTTTTTCTTAAATGTTTTTTTTTTACACTTTTCAGTACTGACAAATGTCAATAATTTTTCAGTTATTGATTTTTTGGTAATTTTCAGTACTTATATACCTTATATAGTTTTGAAAAAAGTCAAAAGCATGTAAAAAGGTGAAAAAGACGTCATCATGACGCTATCTGTAAATCTTGCAAATGGAGTCGGTTTTTAAAACGCTTATGGGCTGAGATTATGATGACTAGAAGAACGATGACTTAAGATTTCACGAACTCCGAAACAGCGGTAACCGTTACGTCCTCTTTATTACGCTACGTTGACTTTAACGAAGCAACGTCACCACTGTTTCGGAGTTTGAAGATTTCATTTCTCGCATTTTTCACAATAAAGCTGAACAATGTGTTGCACATCAATAACAAAATAAGATTATTCATAACTGAAATTATATTAACTTTCATGAAAGTTTCCCATTTAGTGTACTAATTTCCAAAATATCATTAAGTATTCGCATTTATTTAATAAGTATAGTGTTATTTCATAGACGAGTGACCATGGCCTGTCGCAGACACTATGATAGCATATATGTTATACGTTATAATAATAAACTTAAATCAATTATTTTGTTACATATTTTTATTGATTAAATATGTTAAAGTTGTAGAACAATAATCTAAATTATATATTTGAATCCTCAAGGGTTAAATAAGGTGCCAGTGTTGTGTTGCGGATACTACACAACAGTTATGAAATGCATTCTTTTTTCCCTGGGATAAAATATTACGACTGCATGTAAACTGGCTCTTACTCTCACTTGTGTTTAGTTTGGTGTCTCTTCTCATAATTTTCAAATTAATGTGATTTATACAATCGTCGAAATCAATCCCACTGTTTCCATGCATAATTATTACATGAATTTGCAATTATCTATACAAAGCAAGTTTTTTTCTTTACACAGTTATAAATGGAAATAGTTCATTGACTATTTCACGATGGAATGTATCTCTATCGAAGTATTTATAATCAAATTACTATCAGAAGGTCAACGTTTCTATTTAACGTAATGACCTAAATAAGAAAATAATCTATGTTATACAACTTATAGATATGATCATAGTTTTTAGCTCATATTTGGCTGTGATAGTTATCGATTGTTGATTGGTATTTGATGCCACTTTCAATAATATTATGATATTTCGTGGCGGTATCTAGTTTTTCATTGAGGGGGAAGTCTGAGTGCCCGTAGAAATCCATCGACTTTCGGTAGGAAAAATGACAAGCTTTTTCAAATAAAATAAAGTCATATGGTCACCTCCTACATGCTTGCCAAAAAAGTAAAATTAGCTTGACCTTGTGGCTATTTGGAAATCTACGGCTGACCCAAGAATCTGCTCCACTTCAACTTTTGACGTCATACAACAATCACTTTTCCATTGTGGCGTCATATATTTTCTGTTGTAACGTCACAAATTTACACGAACCTTTGTTATATTCAGTAATAGAGGACACACAACGATACGGTGTATGCATACTACAATATGAACTGAAATACACGCTGTCTCATCAGAAGGCAAACCTTTTGAATTACTAGGATATGTGTTTCACACTCCCAGGCAATCTAAAATTGCCCCAATTTTAGGAAAGATTAGTTTTGATCAGTCTTGAGTCTGTCTATTGTTTTTAGATGTGTATTGTAAAGTCGCTTCTTGTCGTTGTCGTTCTAAAATTGACATGATGTCCTCTTCGATTTATGAGTTTAAAAAGTCTCTGTTTTATCTACGACCCCTTTTTCTTTTACAGAGTTGATTTGTTCTTTGCATATATTTTTTTAATGCATTCCTTGTTTTTTGAAACTGAAATATAGGATAAGGTTCATCATGTGTTTTTTATCAAATTGTGTTTTTTGGTGTATGCGTAGTGCAGAACAGAGAAGACAGTCCAATTTCAACTTATATATGTTTTGCTGTAACATCATTGTCGAGAGTTAAAGGGGCGCTTATATACATTCCTGCCACTATCACTACGTGCCAGACATAAATAAAGGCAATAGTAGCCAAACGATGTTCAAATGTTATCAATCAATTAAGAAGATAAATCGGGCTAACAAATCCAAAAAACTCTGCGATTTGCACGAACTTCTACAATAGCTGGAAGTCTATATGCAATCCGAAATTTAGCTGCTAAGAAACATTATGATTGGATATGGTAATCGATTTCCTGTGTCAAATAGATTCTCATTTTGTAATATTAAAAATACCATAATTAATGACATTTTCATGTTAGCAGATATACGATATTATGAATCACTGAAAGAAATCTAATAATTAGTTCAACAGAGTTTGTTAATAAAATGCATACCTTTGAGTATGCTAGAAATGATGAATGATTAAAGAAACAAAAATGCTGTAGGAGTTAACATTATTCTGAGTTTAAATTGTTCTGCCTTTTTGTATTTCTTTCTTACAGTATATGACGTGGCACTCTACTTATCTTACCCTACCGGAGCACCTGAGATCACCCCTAGTTTTTTGTGGGGTTCGTGTTGCTTATTCTTAAGTTTTCTATGTTGTGTAATGTGTGCTATTGTTTGTCTGTTTGTCTTTTTCATTTTTAGCCATGGCGTTGTCAGTTTATTTTTTGGATTTATGAGTTTGACTGTCCCTCTGGTATCTTTTGTTCCTTTTTTTATAAATCCCGTCATTATGTTATTTTGCCATGATGAACGTTTGTTATATATATATTTAGTTTTACAGTGATTTAGATAATAACACAATGTTGACTGCTGTACCCCTATTATTGTCATTTTAACCTCTCTTTTTTTTTATTATACTTCACGTTAAAATGCCATTTTTTGATTGGCTAATACGATGGTGTTAATTTACTCTATCACATGGTTGAGTGGATGACAATTTTTTTTATTTTTGAATGTTACCCTCTCGTCCAGAACAATCAAAAATGAAAATGAATTGAATTTACATCAAGTTATTAAATACAATGCTTAAGTTCTTCGTTTTGGCTCAGATTTTATTAACTGACTGTCAAAAAAAAATTAAAACATCTTGCCTAACTGTTTATAATACCCCTAACGTAGTTATGTACATTGTACGTGACGTCATAGAAAATACTTTCAAATAAAATCATTCTTGAAAAGACAATAATGATAGGACATTCAGTATAATACACTGAAAACACATAGCTGAGAGGGTAATAGAGCAGATTGTACCCCTCGAACAATCATTGTCAACCTTGGCTTCGCTGCGGTTGACCACGTTTTCCCGGGGTAACAATCTGATATATCACCCACTCAGCTATGTGTTATTTATATAATGTCTGTTTGTTTTGTTCACACATCGTTGTCAATATATTTGAATTCTATGCGACTGTCATACAAGTGACAGGTTTAGCTATCTATAAAACCAGGTTGAATCCACCATTTTCTACATAAGAAAATGCATGTACCAAGTTAGGAATATAAGCGCTGTTATCCATTCGTTTGATGTGTTTAAACTTTTGATTTTGCCATTTGAGTAGGGAATTTTCTTTTGGAATTTTTCTCGGAGTTCAGTATTTTTGCGATCAACTTTTTTTTATGCATGTCAGCACGAAGACTATGTTCACCTTTTAACACTTCTCCGTACATAAATTGAAGACTACTTGATTTGAGAAGTGGGAAATGTTACACTATAGTGTAGCAATGACAAAATTGATGAAAAAAACATTCTATTTAGTTCGTCCTGTATCTTGGGGAAGAACAAGACAAATATATATATTATCAGCTTCCCACGTTGTCTTTATTACTTACCTTTTGTATTGAATACAGAAGGCGTTATGTATTGATTAGATTTGATTCGAATTGCAGGATGCTTCAATACCCCTGTCATAACTTAACTGTAAAACTTGAAATCGGATACCACTGTTACAAATACTCATTTAAACTGAAACTTACATACAGTTTGCCAGACCGACCACTATCAAAATCACACAAATGCAAGCCATATATTAACATGAATAAAACAAGTTTGTTCTTTCCTTTTCCAATTTTGTTAACCACAATCCTTTCCTTTCTACCGAAGTCTATTTATCATCGTTTGTACGTACACGTTGAAACAACCATGTACTCACCCCTGTTTGGTAGGGTTTGTGATGCACAGACGTCAGTTTTCTATGTTGTGTTTCGTTCGCTATTGTTTGTCTTTTTCTTTTTTTGACATGCCATTGAAAGTTTCTTTTTCTATTTGTGAGTCTGAATACTCCTTTGTCATCTTTCGCATATCATTTTCTATTCATACTCGACCATTTAAATAATTATGTGAAATTAAAACTAAACTGCCGACAGAATGAACACAATCTCCCTCATCAAAGGGTAAACAAGAACACATGACTATGAGGGTTAATAAGTTAACATGTGTTTTGAAAATATTATTATCTTATTATTTCTATTTACTTTTGATAACAGCATACGTTAGTTCAAAAATGTTAAATTTATATGAACAAATATGCAAATAAGAAACAAATATTGAGAGAATCGCATGCATTCCAACCTGAAAAGTTTTTGTCTATCAGAAAAATATGTCAGTCATTCCTTAAATACAATAATGGCTTCTCAATAGTAAAGGGGTAAACGAACTATATCTCATCATCTTATTTTTTATTATAGTTCCATTTAATTTGAGTATATTTTTTCTTAAATTTTTTTTTTGCCTTTCCTTTGAATTTTTTCCCCTTTTTTTGCTTTAAGGTGAATGTAAGGTCATCTAAGAGAATTTCTGTAAAATTTCTTTTTGATATTTTGAGCAGAAATGAGTGATTTGGTTAGGTAAATATAGATGGGATTTCCCCTTTTCGGAAGCTCTCTGGCTTAACCCATACTGGTGTCCTTGTGTTTTGTGTTGCCAAGAGAAAATGAGGCGATGAAGTTTTCTAATTTTTTGATATGTTTTGTGGTTAATGCCAAACTTTATGTACTCCAAATCTTGTTAGAAAAGCGCAGGTGGGATTTTTTTTATTAATCATTATGTTATAATAGACAGATAGGGGAAATTAATTGTGTTCTCGGACCTAAGAGGCAGAGCACACTTTTTCTGAAAATGGACTTTGTGGCCCCCTGATTTGCACAATTTGTCTCAAACATGAAATATAAAGATAATTTAGTGTTAATTTATAGAAAACATAAAGAAATAATTTTTAATTGCAAAGAAAAGCCAATTTTGGGCCATCTGGTTGAAATTTCTTTACTTGTTGACACTTTTATTCAATTTTGCTGACAGGGGCTCATAATTTTTCTATTTTTGGGGCAAATTACTACACATACAAATGTAAAAAAAGTTCTGTAAAGTCAAATGGAGGGAATAATTCAAAAATATTCAGGAAAATTGTCAGAAAATTCAGCCCCTGGCCAAAATGGACACTGTCTAATTTGGACTGGGGCTTGTACGCCCAATGGAAAATATGGGGTGATAAACTGCAAGCTTCCCAATGCCGGGGGATGGAAACAAATGCATGTGCACAGGCTGGCATTCATGATCAGGCATCTTAATTTTCATCTACCTAATTTTGATGTCTCGCACCTGTGCCACAACACAAAATGTATTAATGTTGAACATCTTGTGTTAGAGCCGCACGGCTTCAACAATAGCAGAAAATCATGTATTTCATGTGGTCATTGTCTTGGTCACCCAGACCCTTTGCCACCTTGCATGGTACATTTGAAGATGACAAACAATAATATTGGTATTATTTATATTTTTAAGATCTATTAATTATTTATTTATTTATTTATTTATTTATTTATTTATTTATTTATTTATTTATTTATTTATTTATTTATCTTTCTATCTTTTAATTATTTTATTGATTTAGACAACAATTTAAGATATCTTTTTGAAAGATGTGGTTGGTCCTTAAAAGGACCTTTGGTTAATATTCTTTGCTGCTGGCTGGGTGGGTGTCGTCTAAGGTGCAGGTGGAGGTGCCCTTTTACACAATGCAGGAACTGGGTCCAACTGTCCTTTTCTGTAAACGTCACACTTCTTTCGGCTTTGCTTAGCTTCTCTGTGTTCCATTATTTTTTCACCACTCTGAGTTAGCCGTCTACGTTTAACTTCTGACTTTTTTTCATATTCTTGTTTGTATGTATAGTCTCTGTCCATTTTGCTCAAAAACTGCAAACTGCTCTCTGACAAATTAACCCGAAGATGTTCACACTTCATTTTGGCTGACGTTCCTGGTTTGTTGTTGTTGCGATGTATTCCGGATGCCAATCTTGCTTGCATGCCTCTTGAATAAATTACATTCTTTGGTAAGTTGACACTTAGAGCTCTATGAACACCTTCATTCTTATTAGTGGTGTCATATAGCTTCATGCTGTTTAATGCTTGCTCACTTAGTTTCATCTTCAATATTTCTTGTAATAAGAATTTGTCTTTTTCATCCATTTGCAGGACAGTGATATTGTAGCATCCTAGATACTTGGACCGAGTCCACCAGTTATAACCGTCATCACCAGTACAAACTACAGAGTACTGTTTGCACATGGAGCAGTCACCATCATAACACCTGAGTGTAGCCTCCAGGACTTTGGGTAAGTCTTTACACACATCTTCTATTACTTTGTTGTGTTTCTCCATTAGCTGTCCAATGATCATTGAGCTCCTACACTTCACATCTTGGCTGAACGCTTTCTTCATTTCCTTCCTAATCTCTTTCGTACGCCCATAGAACATGGATTCACTGAACTGTGCTCTCAGTGATGCCCGAAACTGTGACTGCCCAAGGTGTACATAGTCTGATAGTCGTTCAACTTTCCACATAGGGTGTAGGGCTCTAGTTGCATCGTCTATTCCTTTGGCTGCCCGTCCGTCTCCATCAGTTGTTGCATTCTTCACAAGGATGTCTTGAAGAGCAAGCTGGGTACCAATTTCCTTTCCCATCTCATATTCTGACAATGGAGCTGCTCTGTGTAGGTTTGCAGTGCAATCTTCATGACCATTGGGACATTCTACTTTAAAGCCTTTCCCTCTCAACCAGGCCCCTTTCCAGCACATCTGATTCTGGGCAAATGATGCAACAATATATTTCTTTTCTGTTGTTGTCTCAATGGCAAGTGCGAAACCTTGGGTAGCATTCAGTCCTGGTTTCTTTCGACTGGTTATTGTCTGACTGTTGTACCTTCCGTCGACTGTGACATTGATTTCTTTCTCTGCAAGTCCCCTTTCTTGATTTTTGGCCTTTACAATCTCCAGTTTTTCTCCCATATCTCTATTATTCAGTTGTATCAGTTCTTTTCCAACATTGTGGGTCATTCTTTGCATGCTGGTTCTTGAAGGAGGAGGACAGTTCATCCTGGCAAGTAGCTCTTGAAGTTTAGTACTCCCCATTGGACAGTCTTGTATTGCTACTGCTACTGCTACATTGGGTTCTCCAGGGTTGGCACCAGGTTTATTTGTAGCAATCTCCTTATACAGCTTCATTACTGGACTCATGTAGGTACAGTTCTTGCATCTGAGGGTATATTTCCAGCAGACTCCCCATTTTTCCTGTTTGTGTGCCAGTATCTCAGGATTTTTACAATGTCTAAACTTCTTTGTATGAACATTTATAACTGTGTTAAGCATCTTCATCATCTCTTCATGGTCGACAAACCTCATACCAGATGTTGAACACCATTCTTCTTCTGTTTTCAGGTCAGCTGATGGAACCAGTAGCTGGGAACGAGTCTTTTTGCTGTCATTGTCTGCAGGGGAAGAAGAAAAAGTGCATGGGGATTCATCAAGGATAGCAGTCTGTTCAACATTCATTTCAACAGCAGGAATATGGTTTTCTTCAGGATCTAGTGATGTGGACAGTGGTAAGACAGGGTCTTTATTCCATGGGGTATTGTAATGCTGGAACTTGTAACTCTCCCTCTCTGAAGTCCAATGAGGCCCTTGTTGAATGGACGGGAACCCTTTGGAAACATTTTGATGATAAATAGAATAATCGGGTGCAGTGTAAAGCGTCGAATGAAACTTTGATGACAGACCTCAAAATTGTTAGTTTTTACACTTTTTTGCATTATGTAACTTTGATGCTGATTTTTAATTGGCTAAATGATTACTGTCAATCATTTTTGTTTATTGTTTTGATCTATTTTTAGCTATGGGATGAAAGAAAGTGATTTCTAACTTCAAAGGGTTTGGTCAGCTTCAAAGAAAAATGCCTTTTTTTGGCCTTTTTTACAAACAAAAAAATCCCCCTTGTTTAGATTTCAAAGATCATTAATTTAGGCAAATTTTAAAAGTTGTTCTGTTTAGAAAATTTGATTTTGTGAATTTTTGTTGAATTTATTGTTGATTTTTTTTTCAATTAAAGAAAAAACATTTTAAAAAAAAAACCTGTACTTTTTGTTAAATTTTTCAATTGAAATTATTTCCTAACTTCATTACCTTTCCAAAACACTTTACTTCATCTCAATACTCAAAGAAATAAGGATTTTATATCATTTTAAATTTTTTATTGCATTCATGTTCAGCCTTGGGCAGAGGATGTAAAGGGGGTGTTGAATAAACAGGTAATTTAGCCTAAAGGTTTTTCAATACCCCCATAAAGTTTCATTTTGTTTATTCTAGAATGAATTTGAAATTTTTTAATGCATTTCTCACAATTCAGGGATGAAATTTGAAATTTTAATTGAATTTTGAAAGTATTTTCAGTTGGGATTTCACTGATTTAAAAAAACAATGAAAATTTAACTTCAATTACACTTTGAAAAGTTCAGATTTTAGAAATTTTTATTTTCTATTAAATTTATATAAGGACTCACCTTTCAGAATCACTTTAATTTTTAAAGATACCTGCACTAAAAAAAAAGTTATGAATCATTTGATAAAGTGGGGGTCTTTAGGAGAATGACAAATTCATGCTAAAAAAACAGTTGAAATTTGGGTATGAGGGTAGGTGTTTAAGAAATGTCATTGCTGATGCAAATATTGTCTGATTGGTCTGATTTTTGGTATGCAAGCTTGATATATGTTAAAGTTAATGAAACTAATTTTTTTTCCCATTTGGACCACTAGAAAGTACCTATTAGGTCCGGGAACACAATTATCCCCCTTCAATTTTCGTTGTCCACAAATATAGTTCCCTTTAATTTGAGTATATTTTTTCTTAAATTTTTTTTTTGCCTTTCCTTTGAATTTTTTCCCCTTTTTTTGCTTTAAGGTGAATGTAAGGTCATCTAAGAGAATTTCTGTAAAATTTCTTTTTGATATTTTGAGCAGAAATGAGTGATTTGGTTAGGTAAATATAGATGGGATTTCCCCTTTTCGGAAGCTCTCTGGCTTAACCCATACTGGTGTCCTTGTGTTTTGTGTTGCCAAGAGAAAATGAGGCGATGAAGTTTTCTAATTTTTTGATATGTTTTGTGGTTAATGCCAAACTTTATGTACTCCATATCTTGTTAGAAAAGCGCAGGTGGGATTTTTTTTTATTAATCATTATGTTATAATAGACAGATAGGGGAAATTAATTGTGTTCTCGGACCAGAAAGCACAACTTATTGAATTTGGAAAATGGTAAGTTCTAAAAAATGTGAAAAATTTGACGTGTATTCATTCAACAAATAGCTTTAGGATGTACTTAGAAGAGATTTTTGAATTTTTGTCAAATGTTCAGACTCCTAGGTTTTTCCCTCTACGATACAGGATAAAACGTTTCATCTTTTTTTCACCTAAATTTCACATAAGTACATTCATAACATGCTTAAGCCGATATATACTAAACATAATTAAACAAATATACAAAGGCATGAACATATCCTTGGTCTCTGATTGTCATACAAATAAGACAGCCTGAAAAAGAAAGAAAACTTATGTTTCACCTAATAAGTAAATAAACAATATTTTTGTGTTTCCAAAAGTGCCTTTTTTTTCTCAATTCAATATAATAAAGAATAAGGTTATTCAGTTCAATTCAGAAAAGATCACATCGATTCTTTTCTTATACTTAAAATATCAAACAAGTTATATTCTCCATATTTACAAGCAAAACCTTTTGAAAGTTATGGATTCAAAATTTAAAATACAAGTTTCATTATTATAGTTATTTACAAGGTATGAATGTACATTGTAGAAACATACCACTTTTTTGATAAATGTATAATGGGAAAAAGTATATTTTATCCTTTCATTTTTTTCTGTAAAAAGTAAAATAACAAAAATACCGAACTCCGAGGAAAATTGAAAACGTAAAGTCTCTTAACAAATGGCAAAACAATCGTAAGCTCAAATACATCAAATGAATGGATATAAGCTAACCTATTCCTGTCTTGGTACATGCATTTTATATAGGTGAATTTGTTTTATCTCTTTAATGAATATTTGTAAAATATTAAATGATATTAACGGTACCACAGCAGTGGATTCGCATTCGATAATTAATGTATCTTCCGTGGTGCCTTATGTCACATGAAATCACATTAGTTTTTGGTTTGGTTCATGTTGTTTAGTCTTTAGTTTTCTATGTTGTGTTGTGGGCACTATTTTGTTAAATTGAGAATGGAAATGGGGAATGTGTCAAAGAGACAACAACCCTACCATAGAACAGACAACAACAGAAGGTCACCAATAGGTATTACTCACTTACTTGTCTGTTTGTCAGTTTACTTTTTTAGCCATGGTATGGTAAGTTTATTTTCTACATATAAGTTTGAAAGTTCCTCTGGTATCTTTTGCCTCAATTAGGCTTTCTAAAATTTCAGAACTATTTATCATAAAATTATAACTTTAATTACAAGTTCTGTTATGTGAAGGTAAAATCGTAAACATGCTTACTTTTTCACATACGAACTTCTTTTCATCCAGACAGGAGGTATCATCAAACTTCCCAGCCCATATCTGAACACACTCTTCTGTTTTTGGTTCACCAGGGGCCCACCGTGTATCATTTGGCAGCAACATTAGACCAGAAGTGGTCCACTCTAAATTTCCATTATAGCGTCTGCATCCAATAAACACATCATCTGAAAATAGCTCTTAGTATCAGTTTTTCATGTTATTTGAACTTTTATTTGGATTCTATCTTCGTATTTTAACAGAAGGACACAAACTGCACCAAGTATTGCAGGCCATCATTTGATTAAAAGAAGAATGTATGGCATTTAGACTTATATATTCCCTGACATTGAAAAAATTGTACAATCTTCATACCCTTCAAACGTATGTTCATTTTATTAAAAATGTATAAAATGCTGTAATCTGTTCATTTTAGTGTAAGTTTTAATGCTTCAATGTTGTCCATGTGGTACAAAAATTGCTTTCATTCACATTCGACCAACCAATAACATTTTGCACAGTATTTGATTATTCAACGCGAATAAGTCTCAAACTAGAGTTTCCGATTTCTTCGAAACCTCCATACTTTACTAGATATCTACGTGTAGGAAAATATTAACAAAGTGGCTTAAGAATTAACTCCTTTATGTCATGTCGTATGTCATTTCATCACGGGTGGGCATTATCGTTGTCGATATTTTACACCGAGCGTTCGCGAGGTGTAAAATATGGCCATACATAATGCATAACTATGTTATAATGAGCAGCATGGAACATGAAATGATGGAATTATGTCGATTCTGATAGGACAAATACAGTATTTTTATAGGTTGAAGTATACGATAATATCTTAAAAATGTTTGGTTGTTCTCGTTTTCTCCCAATGGAGTCTGTACATAACGTTTTCATATTTGATAAGTGTATGACCTAAAAGCAGTGCAAATGTATTATGTATATATAATAAAAGTTTATGTAACTGCATATATGTATATATTTTATTTGAATACCGATAACAATAAGGAAAGTATACAGTAAATATGTGCGCATGTGTTAAACATGTGTTGTGCTAATTACAACATGGCTTTGTTTACAAAACGTAACAAGGACGTGACATTATAAAATTATGAAAATAGATAATTACCATATCTTGACAAATGATATCGGATATGTTCCTTACGTCGTAACTACAATCCCCTTCCCTTTCATGAATGTGACCTACCGAATTAGACTATTTACCGGATTTGTAATCACATAAGCAACACGACTGGTGCCACATGTGGAGCAGGATCTGCTTACCCTTCCGGAGCACCTGAGATCACCCCTAGTTTTTGGTGGGGTTCGTGTTGTTTATTCTTTAGTTTTCTATGTTGTGTCATGTGTACTATTGTTTTTCTGCTTGTCTTTTTCATTTTTAGCCATGGCGTTGTCAGTTTGTTTTAGATTTATGAGTTTGACTGTCCCTTTGGTATCTTTCGTCCCTCTTTTTTTGACAAAGAAAGCCTCCATCAAATATACATTAATATTCAGTCTATTTTGTTACAGACCATATCAAAAAATGAAAACAACACTTTATGAATTGAAGAGTTGATTGTTACTTTCATCAGCAACAGTCGAACAAATTTTGAAAAAAAAAATCAGAATTTATCAAAACGCGTGTTCGCATGAGGAGCTACTGGAAAGAGTAATTACATTTAGTCCATTGTCAATCTATCTTAGATCAAATAATGAATGATGAGTTTTGAAACCCAATTTCTTGCATGAGAGTTTTGTTTATAAATCTAAATAACGAAATATTGCTCAGTCTTTGTGACAATTTTTCGATGTATTTACTGCAATATCAATCAAGTTCTGTTTGTTTTTTTCAGAATGTTTATGATTGTTTCATCCCTATGAAAGAACAAATGTTGAAATATTTACAAATTAATTTTACAGTATTAGTTTTATTGTAAATCAAGATGAAGTGATATTGGATTTGCCGGTTTGGAAAATTGAATTTATGTTCTGTCATCTCAAAATGGAATCGATCTTGTGCAATTTGATTAATTGAATAATGAAAAGAAAATATTTCTTTCTTTATGTTTAGTTTAAATGTATGCATACCGTTTATTATTGAATTAACCAGCTGAAACTCTACTTCATCTGTAACATCCGCAAGATATCCACCTTGAGACAAACAGTTTAGCTACAATGATCAATTTGATTATAAGATCAAAAACAGAATACTAATGCAGGTAACTTTGAATACTGATTTTTCTTTAAAGGGGCACTAGCTGTCAAATTCATGCTCACCGATATGACTCAAATTCTAGTATTTGTTTAATAACAATGTAAAACATTTATCCAAATCATAAAAAGTTGAAAATAAGCAATTTACATGGCATAGTGTCGAGAATATGTAACTTGGTTTCGTGTGTTTTTTTAGTCTAGACGCCATCTAATTATTTATAGACCATATAAGGGATATAAACATAAATAAAGATATAAATAGAAAAAGCCAATTCGTGTAATTAGATTTTTCGATGTCTGTTAAATTTTATATTATATAGATTACAAATGTATGTTAATCATCGTTTTTACCTGTATAAGAATGAGATTTTCTGGATCGAATAAGACAATTAAATGATTGACCTTTGTTTCACTTTCAATGTCGACATTATTTTCCTTTAAATATCTATACACACACAATTCACGTGTTATCCATCACTAGCTAAGGGGTTAAATTAAGGTTCACATGAATACTGATTTAATGAGGTTGAATTATTCACTTGCAATTGAATAATACATTATCAATGTTCCTTCACTTATTTTGACAAAATTAACCCATACTGGCTGCTAAAAGCGGATTATTATTTCACTATTTCGCTTTCATTAATGATTGAACAAAAAATATCATGTTTTTGATTTTTTACATATCTCGTAGCTAGTGCCCCTTCAATATCCCATGCGGAAAATGTGACACAATATAGAATGATATAGTCGCAAAAAAAAAAACAGTATGACGAACATAAAAATATCCTGTTTACAAAATTATGAATTTAAAAAAAAAAACTAAGGATTTTCTTATCCCAGGCATATATTACCTTAGACGTATTTGGTATAATGTTTTGGAATTTTGAGTCCTCAATGCTCTTCAATTTTGTACTTGTTTGGCTTTAAAACTATTTTGATCTGAGCGTCACTGAGAAGTCTTATGTAGACGAAACGTGCGTCTGGTGTATTAAATTATAAGCCTGGTACCTTTGATAACTATTAACAGCACTTGGTCGATGTCACTACTGGTGGACGTTTTGTCCCCCAGGGTATCCCTAGTCCAGTAGTCAGCACTTCGGTGTTGACATGAATATCAATTATATAGTAATTTTTATAATTTTTCTGTTTTACAAAAGTATGAATTTTTCGAAATACAAAGGATTTTTTTTATCCCAGGCATAGATTACCTTAGACGTATTTGGTACAATGTTTTTGGAATTTTGAGTCCTCAATACTCTTCAATTCTGTACTTGTTTGGCTTTAAAACTATTTTGATCTGAGCGTCACCGAGAAGTCTTATTTAGACGAAACGTGCGTCTGGTGTATTAAATTATAAGCCTGGTACCTTTGATAACTATTAACAGCACTTGGTCGATGTAACTACTGGTGGATGTTTTGTCCCAGCACTTTGGTGTTGACATGAATATCAATTATATGGTCATTTTTATAAATTTTCTGTTTACAAAAGTATGAATTTTTCGAAATACTAAGGATTTTCTTATCCAAGGGATAGATTACCTTAGACGGATTTGGTACAATGTTTTTGGAATTTTGAGTCCTCGATGCTCTTCAATTTTGTACTTGTTTGGCGTTAAAACTATTTTGATCTGAGCGTCACCGAGAAGTCTTATTTAGACGAAACGTGCGTCTGGTGTATTAAATTATAAGCCTGGTACCTTTGATAACTATTATCAGCACTTGGTCGATGTCACTATTGGTGGATGTTTTGTCCCCCAGGGTATCCCCAGTCCAGTAGTCAGCACTTTGGTGTTGACATGAATATCAATTATATGGTCATTTTTATAAATTGTCTGTTTTCAAAAGTATGAATTTTCCCAAATACGAAGGATTTTATTATCCCAGGCATAGATTACCTTAGTCGTATTTGGCACAATGTTCTGGAATTTTGAGTCCTCGATGCTCTCCAATTTTGTACTTGTTTGGCTTTAAAACTATTTTGATCTGAGCGTCACTGAGAAGTCTTATGTAGACGAAACGTGCGTCTGGTGTATTAAATTATAAGCCTGGTACCTTTGATAACTATTTACAGCACTAGGTCGATGTCACTACTGGTGGACGTTTCGTCCCCCAGGCTATCCTCAGCCCAGTAGTCAGCACTTCGGTGTTGACATGAGTATCAATTATATGGTCATTGTTATAAATTTCGTGTTTAGAAAAGTATGAATTTTCCAAAATACTAAGGATTTTATTATCCCAGGCAAAGATTACCTTAGTCGTATTTGGCACAACTTTTTGGAATTTTGGGTCCTCAATGCTCTTCAACTTTGTACTTGTTTGGCTTTAAAACTATTTTGATCGAAGAGTCACTGAGGAGTCTTATGTAGACGAAACGCGCGTCTGACGTATTCAGTTATAAGACTGGTACCTTTGATAACTATAAAACGAAACAATCAAGATTTTTTGTCAAATAAAATTGAATGACCTCGTGTTATTTTTATTCAAACTTAAATAAATCAAGTGAAATAAAACAAGAAATGTCATTTCGAACCCACTTTAACTCGAAAGTTGTTATTGAGGATATTGATTTTCGGCAAAAATCTTATGCATATTTGATTGTAACATAAGTGCATTTTTAGAATACTTTTAATGGGCTAATAACCCAGTTCTAAGACTGATATTGTATTCATATCCCGTGTTCCAGACAAACTTGAATTATAATGAATGAGCAAAAATGGATAAAAGCCACAGATGAACTTAAGAAATTAGAAACGTCTGATATTATTCAAACTATTTTCCCTGGTTATAGAATAATATTCGATATAAAAAGGCTCTGCGTTTTAAAAGATATTATACAATTATAGCCTTTGATTGAAGTCAAAACATACATGATCGGAAAGAAGTATATTGACCGATTCATTAGATGACATCACAAACTCTCTCGGGCTTTAGATATTCTAAAAATAACTGTGCCATATCAATTTTGCTATCCCACGATTTCTGTCTACCCTCGAAAATATAGTTGAACACGTGATTACCCCCGAACCAATCACATTAGTTAAAATATACGAATCAATTAAATAAACGAATATACTTACAGCTGCATCATCCCAAGATCGTTTTGTTGTGTTTTCATAAAAATAGTAAGTGTTTCCTAACCTCTGCCAGTCAACTAGGAAATCTAAAGTATATAAAAAAAACAATTCTATTATTTTATCCTGCAATTAGGTGTTCTACTATACAGATACAGCCCTACATATATCGCTTTGCTGTATCTGTATACTATACAGACATCGCTTTAAAGCTCCGCCCACTGTCGGACTGAGTATTGTATGAACCCGCGTGACCTCAGAATGTGTATTGCAATCGCATTCCAACGACGTATCAATTGCGAATTAACGATTTCTTTTATACCTTCTGTTTCTTTTCCAACATTTCTTTAGAGCAATAAGAATCACACCAATTTTGTGATAACATACATAAATAAATAAATTAGGTGTTTTTACTGTCTTCTGATTGGTTAAAATTATTAGTTTTATTTTCAATGTTATTAATTTTGATGGCGACACGCCCACTCTGACGTTGTGTATTCATATGCCAACATGTGCGTACGTTGTTATTGTTAATATAAATAATACAAAAAGTTCTTTGAGTCTTATTTTTGATAGAAATTTATTTATAATGAATGGCAATAATTTATTTTGACTTTATTGAACCATAAAAACTAATTTTTGACTTCACATTTTACATAATCCGCTTTGCGTATTATTCAATGTGAAGAGTCAAAAATTGGTTTTATGGTTCAATACATTCAAAATAGATAATAGCCATTCATTAAATAAACAGCAGTCTTTTCTACGATGACAACTATCGATATCAAAACTTGAATATGTATGATTGTGTAACAAAACCAACCATGTCAATTTCAGCATGCATGTTTAGTGAATGTCGAGTCTGAAGCGTAGGACAACTCGTACACTCCTGTTTCAAATTGAACGATGTTTTGTTATTTGTTTTTACTGTTGAAATTAGTTGTTATGTTAAAATAGATAATTATTCACTTTGAGCGATGTATTATTGTTGACCATTCGAGATTTTTATTTGCTAACCCGTCTTCAGCTGAATGTGTGATTACTGTACATCGTTTTACTACACGGGCCTCAAGGAATTTCAAATCAAAAATAAATGCGAAACATGTGTTTTTGTGTCTTCCAAAACACAAATAATATACAGAATTAATTGCAGGATAAAGACAATAACTGTTTAGTGTCTTTAAATATCAGCTGTATTTGTACTCGGCTCGAAACAGGTGTAATAGCTCGCTGAAAGCTCGCATACACCTTGTTTCCTAGCCTCGTACAAATACAGCTGATATTTAAAGACTCTAAACAGTTATTGTCTATATACATGTTATATTAAAACAACTTCCACTTTTAGATGGTGATGTTCCTTTGACACCATCTTACGGTGTTTATATTTCACAGCACGTTCGCTATGCCCCTGTCTGTTATGACGTTTTTGATTTTAACGAACGTAATCTATGACTGCATTTCTTTCTAACAAAAACGATGGAAACGACCAAGCGCGCACATGTTTTGATAATTTGTTTCTGAAAGTTCAAACAGGGTCAGTAAACACTGATTAAACGATGTATTTGTTTCTACTTTTGTAGCGTTTAGAAAGCAACATCAAACGCCACACAACGTTTACAAAATTTTGGTTAGAAAGAAATGCACTCTTAATTTTTCCATAGATGTAAAGATTTGGTTTTGAAGTTTGGTTGTACCTGTAGAAAACTTATTTCAAACGGGATAGAACATCCTCTTTTTACGAAAATGTTGTTAACCGTTCCCGGAAATTTAGAAATGACCCTGGTAAACTTATCGCTCCTTTAAATTAACTTATTCTAAAAGGTTATCAATTCAACAATTTAATAAGTTCATTAAATATTGATTTTATTGGTAAAAATTATGATTTTGTTATCAGTAAATTAAAAGCAAACCAAATATTACTAGTATGTTATATACATTTATCCTGCAATTGGTTATCTTACTATACAGATAAAGCCCTACAGATATCTCTATGCTGTATATATATACTATACAGATATATTGCTCGCTCTAAAGCTCCGTCAATTGCCGGAATACGTTTGTGTATAATGCTGTTGACGAGTGTTGTATGAACCTGCGTGACATCAGAATGTGTATTGCAGTCGCATTCCAATTACGTGTTGCAACACAATTACTTTTACACGTTCTGATTGTTTTCAAACATTTCTTTAGAGCAATAAAAATTAAACCAATTTTCTGATAACAGACAAACATGAACAGCAGTATTTTCTACGACGACAGTCATCGATTTCATAACTTAAATGTTTACATGTGTAGCAAAATCAACCATGTCAATTTAATTTGTTTTTACTGTTGAATTTAGTTGTTATGTTGAAATATGTAATTATTCTCCTAGAGCGATGTATTATTGTTGACTATTCGAGATTCTTTTTTTTTGCGGACCCCGTCTTCAGCTGAATGTTTGATTTTAATATAACTACGCGGGCCTCAAAGGATTTTAAATGGGTAATATATGCAAAAATTGCGAGCTTTTGTGTGTTTCAAAGCTCAAACAATATACAGAATTAAATGTAGGATAAAGACAATAACTGTTTACTGTCTTTAAATATCAGCTGTATTTGTACTCTGCTCAAAACATTACACCTATATCTTAGCCTCGTACGAATATAGCTGATATTTAAAGACAATAAACAGTTATTGTCTATATACACATTCATGGATCTACAATATGTCGATACCTGTATCTTGGCATTGCACAAGGTCATGATTTTCTCTGACTGTTTATGACGTCTTTACACTAAATACATTGGATGTTGGATGTGTACAGATCGATAATTTAGTCTTAGATGCATGATTTTTTTTATTAGTTGTTAGTGGCTTTGAACTAGTTATCAGTAAACTTCGAATACTCTCAGATCTGTTCCTAGTGTCTTTTGTTGTTGGGATGTACAAGTACCCAGCCACGTTAACTTGTATATTGTCCATCCGATGAGTTAAGCCTTTTTCAACTGATTTTTTATAGTTCGTTCTTATGATGTACTGTTATACCACTATCCAAGGTTAGGAGGGGGGTTTGGATCCCGCTAACACGTTTAACTCTGCCACATTATGTATGTATGTGCCTGTCCCAAGTCAGGAGGTTGTAATTCAGTGTTTGTCGTTTGTTTATATGTTACATATTATTTGCTTTTCGTTCATTTCTTTTTATATAAATAAGGACGTTAGTTTTCGCGTTGGAATTGTTTTACATTGTCATTTCGGGGCCTTTTATAGCTGAAAATTTAATATGGGCTTTGTTCATTGTTGAAGGCCGTACAATAGTCCTGTAATATTATGTTGTCATTTCAATGTTATATTTAACTTTGCCATTAAAGTGCGAGGTTTGGCATGCCACAAAACCAGGTTCAACCCACCACTTTTATTCCCCTTTAAAAGTGTCCTGTACCAAGTCAGGAAGATGGCCATTGTTATATTATTGTTCGTTTCTGTGTGTGTTGCATTTTAACGTTGAGTCGTTTGTGTTTTCTCTTATTTTTGAGATATTGAGATCAGACGTGGCACGGTACTTGTCTATTCCAAATTCATGTATTTGGTTTTCATGTTATATTTGTTATTCTCGTGGTGTTTTGTCTGATGCTTGGTCCGTTTGTGTGTGTGTTACGTTTCGGTGTTATGTCGTTGTTCTCCTCTTATATTTAATGCGTTTCCCTCGGTTATAGTTCGTTACCCCTATTTTGTTTTTTGTCCCTGGATTTATGAGTTTTGAACAGCGGTATACTACTGTTGCCTTTATCTATAGTTGTTCATTTCTGTGTCATTTTGGTCTCTTGTGGCGAGTTTTCTCATTGGCAATCATACCACATCTTTTTTATATGAGTATGTTCGAATTTAAAACTATTTGTGCGTTTTATTGTAATATGCCTATTACTAGTGCACTTTGTGAAATTGTGTTTTTTATTTGCCTTTTAATCTTTACTTTTATTGCCTGAGAAACTTTTGTGACTCATGAGTAATCAAGGTCGTTAAAAAATCCCCTCATTGCCGGCAAAACTGGTCGTAAAATTTTACCAAATTTACTCTTTATGATCCGAAATAGGCAGACCAGTCGATTACATAGAAAGATTAAAGCAAAATCAGACTAAAACAGTTATTACAACTGTCCCTTTGGTATCTTTCGTCCCTCTTTTAGGTAAGATGCGCACATTTTTAGAACGAAGCGCTTCCGCGCTTCATACAAAATGTACTTCGGTCAACGCTTGAAGCATTCAATTCTTAATTAGGATATATGAGATTTGCGTACTGACTGAAATATGGCTGATTCATTGATAAAAGCTTCCTATTTATTTGGCCTTTTTAACGTTTTTGGTTAGAGCGTCACTGATGATTCTTTTGGAGCCGAAATGCGCGTCTGCCGCAAATATAAAATTTCAATCCTTGTATCAATGATGAGTTTATATATCTGACCGTTGGTTTACCTGTTTGAATGGTTTTCGCTAGTCATTTGGTGGGACCTTTTTAGCATGGCATTGTCAATTTATTTTCGATCTATGAGTTTGACTGTCCCTTTGGTATCTTTCGCCCTTCTTTTATTTGTGCTGCTAAATTGTGATTTAAGATTTAGCAGTAGATCTTTAGAATTTGTAGGATCCAAATCTGGTTGAGTATTTCTCATAAAAAAACAAATCGTTAAAACAATTAGCTGTATTAGCATTTGATAATTGTGTTAGCTGTGCACATTGTCTTGTGTTTTTTTTCTTCAAAGAATACTCTGTTTAAGCCCGGAATTGCTTCCATATTTCATAATTTCGTCTTGCATTCTCATCCGAGTCAAATTCAGGGTATTCTGTATATGTCTCATTGTCAATTATACATTACAATTTTTAATTAAAAAGTTGAGCAGAAATCATCAATATACAGATATAAAACGATGTGGTATGAGTGCCAATGAGACGACTTTCCATCCAAGTCACTTTTTATAAAAGTATATCTATCTGATGAGTTAAGCCTTTTTCAACTGATTTTCATAGTTTGTACTGGTACATCACTGACCAAGGTTAGGGGAGGGTTGGGATCTTGCTAACACGATAAACCCCGCCACATTCTGTATGTATGTTCCTGTCCCAGTCAGGAACCTGTAATTCGGAGGTTGTCGTTTGTTAGTGTGTTACATATTTGTTTTTTCGTTCGTTTTATCGTACATAAATAAGGCGGTAAGTTTTCTCGTTTAAATTGCTTAACATTTGTCATTTTGGGGCCTTTCTAGCAGACTTTGCTCATTGTTGAAGGACGAACGGTGACCAACATTTGTTAATTTCTATGTCATTTGGTCTCTTGTGGAGAATTGTCTCATAGCAAACATCTTTTCTTAACAGTATAGGTCAGAGTACGGTCTTCAACAAGGAGACTTGGCTCAATCCAAACAGTAAGCTTTAACACAGAAATTACTATAATTGTAAAACCATTTAAACGGTAAAACCAACGGTCTTATCTATATAAAAACCGAGAAACACGTATGAACCACAGCAAAAAACAACTGACTTAGGACAGGTTGTAACAATTGCAGCGGGTTTAATTATATGTTTATATAAATATATGTATATTTCAAATATTTCATTCTGTATAATTATAAAAAAAGAAAACAACACTTTATTTTAAAAATGCATGCATCTGAAGCGCTTTTCTGAATTTTCCTTCACCAGGAACCCTCAACGCGGAATGTTTGAAAACTACCGAATTGTTGAAGAGTCAAATTACTGAAAAGGATATAAAATTAGTAAAATCCGTCTATAGTCAACGTTGCCTGAGAACGATGAAAATTTATAATCTAAACTTCACACAATACAATTTTTTTTAAAAGCATCCACAAAATAATGTGTTGGGCATACCAATACATTGATTTCCCTTATGTAAGAGAATACCAAGCTAATGATACTTGTATTCGGTTGACGAGTTAATTAATCACGTAATACCTAGAAATATTGGACAAAAATGTTGTGTTACTTACCTTTTTCTGTAGTAAAAGTCATTCCTCCATTTTTCTCATTCAAATCACATTTTACTGTATCATTCATCTGATAGAGATGACACGTTTTAGTCAAATCATCGTAGGTAAAATCAGTGCATTGAGCACTTTCTCTGCACATTATGGCACCACCTATAGCTGATTTGCAATCACTTTCTAAAAACGGATTTTTGTTAACAGACGTTGTCCCTACTTGAACACACTTGGTATACGTTCTTACAGTCTGTGCAAGAATTACAGAGACGATCACGTCGTAAAACGTGATACACAATGCAATATGAAGCATCCTAGTCTTTACCTATACACCAGTTGAAAATAATAATCAGGAAAATGCTACAATCAACAACTTAATGAAGGAACTCAATATATTCATCTAAACTGATTGGTTTATTTCATTTAGATTTTTTAGGTTCACATCTGTTTAACCTTTAAACCATTTTTAATAGATAGAATAAATAAAACTTGCATATTAATTGTTAGTATTTGAGATATTATCTCTAACTGCGCATGGCATACTAAGTATTTTTAAAACATGTGAGTATTAAAAGAACTTTATCTGATTTTTCATGTTGTATTACATTAGATTACCATACTAATTACAAATTAATACAGTATTATATATTATTTTATTTTCAGACATATACAAAACACGCTTCTCTGGTTGTTCTACCAGATGCTGTTTAAAACATATAAAACTCATTATATCATAATGAATTATTTAAAATACCAATTTGTAAAATATATTTACTTCAGTTCTATCACTATGGGTAATTAGATTGTGATCATTCATATAATTGGCCGTTTCAGAATCTAAAGGATCATGGGTAATTTCATTGTTCGTACCCCCAAAATGAAAATAACGTAACGTCATTGGTTAAATTTCCATTGTTTATGACGTTTTTAACCAATCAGGACGTTTTGGTGTACACTTTTGAAAATATTACCCAGGATGCATTAGATTCTGAAACGGCGAATTGGTTAGACACATATTTCTTACTTAAGAATAATTTTTGCAGAAAAATGATAAATTTGAGATACCTACGTCTGTGCTCGTTGAATCTTGAGCATTCATGGTTGGCAATATTTTTTTCTGTGTATGGGTATGTCAACACAACAACTACTTTGCTCTAAGACTGACGATATTTCCTTGATAGAGGATTGATGGTCACAAGTTTGTGTATTCACTTAAGCAGCAAGACGGGTGCTACATATAGAGCTGGATCTGCTACACTTCCTAAGCACCGGATATTTTTGGTGTGGTTCGTGTCGCTAATCTATCGTTTTCTAGGATTTGTTTTTTTACTGTTGTTTGTTTGTCTTTTGATTTTTAACCATGGTATTGTCAGTTAATTTCGGCTTTCATTTGTTTTATTTTGTAAAATTGGTTCATTCAGAAATTATAACTAAATTATTTCTAACATTCCAATATTTTATCATCGGATCAGTTTATTATCAATGATGTACTAGTTATTAAAATGGGATTACTGTTTAAACAATGTTTCCATAGCACTAAGCATGCTCCCTATTTGCAGTTACTGACAGGTAGTTCAGAACCAAAAGCAACTAATAAAAAAAACGTCATGCATCTGAAACTAGATTATCAATCAGTGCACACCAAAGTTGGCCATAAACTCTATGGATTAAGTGCAAAGACGTAATAAATAGTCGGAGACGAACCTGGCTTTGTACAATGCTAAGATACTTATCTGTATGTGTGTTGGTCTAAGAAATCGTTTTCATATTTTTAGGTTTAAACCTATAGAATGATACAAATTCAATTTTGTGCATCTTTTATCGGCACTTATTTTAGCTGAATTGTATTTCTTCGAAACATATTTTTTTTGTTTGACAAACAATGGATTATTGCTCGTAAGATATATCTTGTTGTTCTAACGTCTTTGAATTCATTATCTGAACTATTTTGGACTTTTTCTTTCACCTCCATTTACGAACACTCTTCCATCATGGACAGCATGAACATCTTCTTCTTTATCAATGGAATGATTTTCATTCAATTACAACAACATATGTTCTCCAATTTGATTTTTTTTTATCAGTGGGGTAACAATTTACCCGTCATTCTTTTAAATGTTCATACAAGATTGTGGTGTGACTAACTGGCTATTTATTTATGCTTACTTCTGAAGAGCCTTTGACAGACATTCTTTTACTATCAGTTTAACATTTATTTCCCAAATTTGTGTGTTTAGAACATACTTTAAAGTTTCCTTCTTTATCGATTATGTCTGTTTCTTTTCATCCTTTTGATTTTTTCGTTCTTTCTTTTTTCTTTTTATCATCTTAATTTCATTCTCGGATTTCAGTTTTTTGCTGATTCATTGTTTTTAGTTAAAATCTGTTTTTCCTTTTTGACTTTCCTGTTACCTTCTTATTTCTAGTTTTTTTCTTCGTCTTGCCATTGAAACTGATAATTTTGAAGTGTAATATTAGTTTTCATTTGTTTTTGTTTTCTCAATTTATTTTTGTTTTTATATTTGAATATATTCCTTGATATTTGTTATTCGACTTCCTTGATATCCTTATTTGTGAATTTTCAAATTTGATTTATCTAAAAATGCTACATACATTAGAAAAAATAAAAAAATATTTTACACTGTTTTATACCCGCACGTTTATATATTGATCCTTTTTATTTTTTTAAAGTTTGAATGATGTTGGAATGATAAATACACTGAATTATTGATTGAATAGACATTTTGTTAGCTTAAAATATAAGTTGTCAGCATTTCTTTTAAATCAAGGTCACCATGTGTTCAGTACAAGATTAATTCAATGTACAATGTATAGATCTTGTTATGCATCATTAAGTAAATAATGTTATATTGTTTTACTTAATATATAGCATTAATGTACTCAAACATGCTCCAAATTGTCCACCTGACAGGACGGACTCACATGTACCGGCCGTCAACATATACTCAAGGGGTACACCAGATGAGTAACGGAGTTTAACGGATATGAACGGACACGAACAAATTGTTTGACGTAACAAATTGAGATGCTATCCGTTACTAATCCGTGCGCGTTATGGTGTCAGACCACCAATTAAAAGTCCCTATCTGTTCAACCAAATTTTGCAATTTTCATAGCTTTCTATATTTTTTATCTTAATTTTAACCTCTTACAAACCAGGTATGTCCTGAATCGTACAGGTATCACATTTTTTCATGCCAATTTTCAGCATACCTTTAAAGCCATATAAGAAAGAAGAGACCTTCCGAACTGATGTACCACTAAAAATAACTCCTGGTTTTCTTGAAATCTTAAATTAGCATACTATGGAACGCATTAATCCTCAAATTTTAATGTCAACTCATAGACAAGTAAATTTGGGCTCAAAATGGTCTTAATATATTTCTCTTTCACCAAAAGTTTCATTTCTGCAAATTTGTTGGGTAGTTTAAGTGAATGATGACATCAAATGCACTATTTTTTGTCCGAGAAGGCCTACGTTCTAAATTTGAGGGAGTAATTGGTGGTGTGACACCTAAAGAGACAAAAAAGTTGATTAAAATCTTTTATTTTGCTTTATTCTTATAGCGCGGTGACAGAAGTGTAAAAAGTCGTCTAGATAGCGAGTTTAATCTCCCCGAATAACACACGGCTAAAAAGGGTCTTAACTTGAAGACAAATGTATCTTCTTTATTTTTTGCCCTGTCGTCAGAAGTTCGTATGGTCACATTTTTCTAAAAAGTCGTTTGAATGACTAGTAGTATATTGAAATGTTTCAACCCCCCTTTTTCAAAATGAAAATTTGAACATATTTGTTTACATTTAATTGATATATTTTTTTCTTAAGTTATTATCATATGTCGAACTATTATGTTCAGTATTTTATTTTCTTTTAATTTAATAAGTTTACTTAATTTTGACTGTTGAAAATTAAGGTAATTTTATTTGCAAATTCAGACACAAACTTTAATCTTCTTTATAGTAGTATTGAAAACTATCCAATAATATTTAAACTATAAAGTACTTTATAAAACAAGTTACTGATAAAAATTTCGGAGCCTAAATATGAAAAGGCCTTTAGATATCGAAGGAAAAAGAATAGACTAAAAAACTGAAATTTCAACACGGAACTTGATCAAATCTCTTCCATCACGTTTTTTGTATTATTAAACCTTATGGTCAATAATTACTCTCAACTGATATATGAAATTGCTACATTTTTCGCTATAAGATACACATATTTTCAATTAAGTGCACTAGTATATAGTACATAGTTTGTTTGTATATGTTTATATTCTATTTCTTTGTTGTAAAACATCAAAAATATATTTTGTTAGAAAATTGCTACTGTAAAAAACTAAATCATTGACGGATAGTTTCAGTTAAAATTCCGCGACATGTACGATTCGTCAAGTCCGTTGAAACTTGCCCCTTCTAGTCCTAAGAAAAGACGAAAGTCGTCAAATTTTATGCATTGTTTAATATGCCAAAAACCATCGACTGAACGTTTGAGTCAATTCACAAGTATAGGTAAGTCGACTTTTGTTTCTGCAATGAATAAAAGATTGGATGAGGTGTACAGCAGGGTTCTAGATGAATTTGGTTCATTTGATACTTGTGCATTTGAAGAAATGCAGGCAGTTTACCATCGGTCCTGCTACAAAAGTTACACAAGTAAACATAATTGTTCCCCCTTTAAGAGTGATGAAGCTGCTTGTCTGACATATAATGACGACAGACAATTGTCGGACTGTTGCCCCTCAGTTTCCGGGGTTTGTACGCGTTCGAGAATTCAATCGTTCGACTGGAACTCTTGTATTTTTTGTTGCAAGAAAACCTTTAAGAAAGATCGAAAACTACGCAAGTTTCAATCAGATGAGCGTATTAAGAATGTTTTATCCGTGGCGTAAAGCAATGACGATGATTTAAAAGTTGAAATTATTTCCCATCAATCTTTTGAACTTCAAGCACTTTATCATTCTGGTTGCATTACAAAATATTTGCTAAACACAAAAATACAAAAATCTGAACCCGTTGAACCAGAAATCTCACATCACGATACTGCTTTTACTAATTTTATATTGGCTATTGACAATGATTTAATGGTGGAGAAAAAAGCATTCCTCATGACAACGTTACTTGATAAATACAGATCTTTCCTTCCTCCTGATTCTAATCTAAAATATTCTACTTGGAAGTTGCAGTCTAAACTCATTGATTTTTATAGGAACTCAGTTGTCATACAAACACAACAGGGTCAGGGTAAGTCTAACATCATATTCAGTAGCAACATAACTATTGGAGATGCCATATCAGCTGCTAATCAATTAAAAACTGACCTCAAAATCTCAGAAATGCAGGCATCAATGTCAACTTCAATAGACACAAATAACGAACAGATATTGCATTCCGCCGCAAGTATAAAAAGGAAAGACATCGAAACTCTACAGATTTCCACAGACGAGTACCCAACTTCGGATGAATTGTCTCTTCCTTCTTCAATCCAGTCAATGCCTTCGTCTTTATTGAAATTTATTTCATGGTTACTTGATGATATTGCATACAACCAAGCATATTCACAAGAAGTGGCACCCGATAAATTGCGTAAATGCTTGGCAATTGTTGAGTCTATTGTTTCTGTGGCCAAAAACAGTTTTACTCCTTTTCATTTAGGATTGGCCTTAAAAGTGTATCATGAGTTTGGTTCGAAACACCTTGTTAAAACATTGAACGCCAATGGATTTTGTGCTTTGTATAGTGAAGTTCGACGGTATCTAACAAGTGTTGCCAATCATGAAATTGAGCGAATCCAAGATGGTGTGTACGTTCCTTATAATGTTTCTCATGTTGCAAATGGTGGGGGTCTTGTTCAAGAAGGTGCCGATAACATTGATTTAAATACAGAAACAATAGATGGAAAAAACACATTTCATTCAATGGCACGGGCAGTTTTCCAAGTCAGTAATTCCAAAGAATCGTCCATTGAACCAGTTAAGATAAAACGTGGTAATGAGAGATCGTTGACACTGACCGAGGATGCCATGTCCATGATGAATTGTGCTATTTTCCATAAACCAAAAAATAGAACAGAACCACCCCGAGTTCCTAATGCATATGGAAAAATTTCCCTTTGCGCCATAGATAGAACAAATTCACATGATATGTTATGGGTGCTATTGAGATCTTTGTCTAGAGGTGTACTTGAATTACCTTTTGCATTGCCTTCTGACACTCCACAGCTTCCTTTCTGGAGTGGGTACAATAGCACTCTTTCAGAAGTTAGGACAGAATATTCAGTTGTTTCATACCCACCCATAATTGACTCAAAGCCAAGTGATATGTCTACAGTATTTACAACCATGAAAAAATGCTTGGACATGACCAAGTCTATAGGACAAGATCATGCTATCCAGACATTTGACCAACAACTGTATGCAATTGCTCAGCAAGTAAAGTGGGCTTTGCCAACAACATTTGACTGCCATGTCTTACGAATGGGTGGATTTCACACATTATCGTGTTTTATTGCTGCAATTGGTAAATTATGGGGCGATGGTGGTCTTCGTGATTTGTTAGTTGATTCATCTGTGTATGCTGCTGCAACTGTGGATCAGATGTTATGCG
Source organism: Mytilus galloprovincialis (assembly GCF_965363235.1). NCBI lineage: Eukaryota > Metazoa > Mollusca > Bivalvia > Mytilida > Mytilidae > Mytilus > Mytilus galloprovincialis. Next base: position 22,376,253 of record NC_134846.1, read on the forward strand.
GGAAACAGTTTAACCGTGCAGTAAGAGGCCTTACGTTAGTTTACGAGGCACTTTGCTCTTTGTGGTTTGGCGCATTCTTTCGTTGGCTTAATGATAAGATTGAAAAATTTCCAGAAAATACATTGACCCTTTTTTCCACGTTTATGTCAATGTTTCAGGCAGGGAAAACTGTACAAGCCAAACACTTTGCTGAGGTGAAAGTTTTTTTTGAAACAAACATTTTGCTTTGACTGAAGAGTTCCGGATTTGGGGTTGTGAAAATTCACCCACATTTATGTTCTGGAACATGTTTTTGGAAGCCATTGAAATACTTCTACAGAATGTAAGATCAGAAAGAGAGGGAAATTGGTCCCTTCACTTAAGCTCTACTGCTGCAATGTTGCCCTATATATATGTTACAAATAGGATCAACTACTCAAGATGGCTACCTGTCTACCTGCTAGATATGCTATCATTACCACTAGATGTAGAATTAGCATTTCAACGAGGTGAGTTTTCGATACGCCAGAAGCCTGGAAAGTTCAACGGAGTATGGAGTAACATGGCAACTGAAAAGTCTGTCATAAAAGATTCTAAAGGTTGTGGTGGCATCAGTGGCATAACACGACAAAAGCCAGCCCTGATGAGATGGCCATTGACTCGACATGTGCTTGCAGACTTTACGTCAGAAATGAAAACTCGGTCTGGTTGCATCAATGACAAAAGCGTTGAGCATGATGAGGTTAAGCCAACAGCTTTGATTCGAGATGAAGAACAAGTTCAGAAAATTTTAGACCATGTTCTAGAAAAAATGACTGACCCGTTTGCCACAGAACTCCATCCACCATCACTAATAAACATTTCTACTGGAATGCACGCTTCAAAAGACATACAGGCCTCTTTGACGTCAGCTGTTGATGATGGTAACACAATGGCAAAATCATTTATTGACGGGGCTTTTTGTGAAGGCAAGGTTCGTAGTTTCTTTGGTTCTATCCCTCGGTCAAAGTTAAAATCATTTGAGGACCTAACGAAAAAAACAAAATTGAAATGTAGAACAGGTGAAATTTTGAATCTTCATATCAATCCTGAACTCGTGTTCCGTCGAGCTTTGGTGTTAGCAAATAGTCGAGATGACGTTACTGTTGAAAAGGTGTTGTCATTTCCGATTGGACCAATCCCTACAGCCCTTTTTCATGATGATGGAACCATGAGAAAATCATGTAAAGCCGATCTTTGTCATCAACTCGAAAACGAGACAACATATTGTCACTCTCTCCCTGACTTCGATAAATCGCTTACAGTTTGATAAGGGATGGTATGGCTCTTATCCAGTGTATCAATGCAAAAAAATTGAAAACTTTTGGTGACATTGGGACATTTTCCGTTGTTGATGTCTTTGACAGATATGACGTCAAACTTTCTATCAAAGCCGCGGAACGTGATCGTAGATCACCCTTTACAGCAAAAGTTCCAAATAATCGATCCCTTCCAGACTGGAAAAAGTTTTTATCTTCTAACGAAAAAAAGCAAGCATTGCTCAAGTTTCTTGGTAGTTTTATAGTTGGTTACCACACAAAGAATCCTAATGCACTAGTAAATAATAATGAACTTACGTTAGCTGGAACTTTTTCCGATCCTCAAATCGTAAAACGCATTTGTGATCAAACTGTCAAAGACTGCGTTGATCTTTACAGTACGCATGAAGAAGCTGATACTCTTATGATTTTGCACGCAATCTATGCTGATAAGCAGTTTGGTAGTGGTAACTTGAAAGGCAGGATCATAGTGAAATCCCCTGACACGGATGTTATAGTTCTTTGTGTCCACTACTTTTCTTCTATGAAAAACACAACAGAACTATGGTTTGAAACAGGAACTGTAACGAGCACCAAAGATGCAAGACGTTTTATACCTATACATGAACTATGCAATTCTTTGAATTCCATCGTAAGTCAATGCTTACCTGCAGTGCATGCAATTTCAGGATGTGACACCACATCGGCAATGTTTGGTATCGGTAAAAAAACGGTTTTCAAAGTTCTGAAGCAGGTGTGTTGTGATGTGTCTGATTTAGTAAACCTGGCAAACTGTGATGTTGAGGAATCTGTTTCAGTTGCAAGAAAGTTTGTTGCTATGCTGTATGATCAAAAGGGTAAATTCAAAAACCTTCACAGTGACCTCAATAAAATGCGTGTAAAACTAGCGACAACTAAAGATGCGTCTCTGGCCAAGCTTCCCCCATGCGAATCAACATTTACACAACATTTGCTTCGAGCATCCTTGCAGACAAGCATATGGATGTCATCGCACCTCCCAAAACCACCTATTAGATCTCCGTTAAATTTTGGATGGATTGATAAGGATGGTTTGAAGCCTGTGTTTTTCGAGGGACAAATGTCCTCGGACTTCCTACAAGACCTTGTTTGTACTTGTAAAGGAAAATCTGTATGCTCAAAAGAATGTGTTTGCTTTGAGCAGAACCTTTCATGTACAGACCTGTGTCCATGCCAGGCAAGTGAAATGTGTAAAAATATTAATACACGTCTTGTGATTCTTGCTGAAAATGAAGATGACGGAGATAACGCATAAATGTGTTGCTTGTTGCCCTAGCTGGTACACAATGTTTCAAGTTCTGGGAGGGTTTGCGTGCCTCCAAAATAATTAATCCCCGCCACATTCTGTATGTGTCTGTCTCAAGTCATGAGCTTGTTATGCAGTGGTTGTTGTTTCTTTCTATATGCTATATTTGTGTGTGTTTTCTTAATCTATTTTGTTCATTTATAAGGATGTTACATCATTCGTATACATTTGTTATTTTGGGAATTGAAGACCAAGCAGTATAGGTTTTAATCATTATTGAAGGCAGTACGGTGACACATAAGTATTAACTAATGTGTCAGATGGTAATTTTTGGAGAAAAGTCTTGTTAACAATCATACCAAATCTTATTTTTTATATAGAATACCTTTGAAGATTGTTGTACGTTGCCAAGGAAAAAAGGGGGGTTACAGATACCAGAACGATCATGTAATAGACAAAAACAAGAGAATAATACACAACAGCCGATAATACTATGAAAGCCGCAATAATTGTGGAAGAACAGAAGCAACATTACAAGTATTCTTTTGAAAAAACAGAACCATCCGCAAAAATCAATTTGAGATCATATTTGACTGTAGTGTATTATTGTTTCGTTTTGATACCACACCCAATATGATAGTTTTAAAAATAATTTGGAAGTACTGTCCTTCATGACTCTTGATTTTAATCTGAAATTGAGAATATTTATAAAGCTACGGTGCTCTAAACATTTTATGGGTTGAAAACTGGATTTTTGCAGTTTTGTTTATAAAACGTCGTTTACGGACATTTTTATAAAAAAAATTGTTATGATTAGTGTTTGTGTATAATAACAAACATTTCTAAAGCTAAAACAGTATCGTTTATATTGAGGTAGAGATTAGAAATAGAAATAAATGTCAAAATTGAAACCCTTCAAAATTTTCACAGATTGGTACATATGACCTTTGACCTCAATTAAAAAAAATTGTGACCATATGAAGTATTGACGACAGGCATAATGTTATAGCACAAGGTTTCCTCTTTCGAATGATATATTATATAGGTGTGTGTTCGGTGGGGAGATTAAAGTCAAAAAAATCTTCCTTCAGTCACCGCACTATTAATCCTTAGTCAATTTGTAGTTAAAAACAGCCTATCTGAGCATTATGCGACTTATATTAAAAATTTCACAGCTCAATTTAAACTGACTGTAATGCATGACTTTGATAGAAAATACTTGAACATTTCATTTTGGGCTACAGGAACATAAACTTTCCATATCAAGATCAGTTTTTGCTGATTTTTCCTTGTTTGTTCTACTACTTTAAAGACTTTCCACAATTTTTGCAATGAGTTTAGTAAAAAATCCAAGGTATTGAAGTGTCAATGAATATTGACCCCCCTTTTTTTCATCTGGTGTCAGTAAAGTACTACAAATTGATCAAAAGTACAGTCATGGTCATTTAACTGTGTTTATTTATATCAGTTAATAAAATTTAAGATATAAAAATTTCATTTGGAATAATAAATGGTAATTTTGTGTGTGTCTGCAGTGTTTACATTAGGCTATGCTATATGCCAAGTACATATTATGACGATATGATATAAGGGGTAAAAAAATGTTTACAAATTTTAATGGACAATATTCGAGACTTTGTTGTTTTTGAACATCTTTCAAGCGGTCACATTGATAAATCTGTTGATGTCAGCTAGACATGTGTTGCAAGACTCTATGACCAGAAAACAGAAAGCTAAATTTGACCACAGTGATTTAATTAAATTCCGTGTAAAGAAAGCTAAACAAAAAATTGCTAGCTTAGCCGAACTGCCCCCATGCGAATCAATTATGCTTCAAAATGACATGTGAGCTTCACTTCAGACCACTATTTGGACTTCTTCAAATATTGCACATCCACCTAAGCAGTCTTCTTTAGACTCCGGTTAGGAAGACACAAATGGATTAACCCTAATATGTATAAAGAGAAAAATGTCATCTGATTACCTACAAGATTTACTTTGTACCTGCAATTATAAATCTGTGTTCTAAAAAAACTGTGTTTGCTTTGAACAAAATCTGTCACGCACCGTACGGTGTCCGTGTGAAGGAAGTTAAGCGTGCTGTTATGCTAAGCGTATTGAATCCGCTCCGATGACGGAGAGATCGACCCTTACTTACGATTCTTGTAAACACGTTCCCACAGTACTTTTTACATGTAGTTTATCCCTATTTTTTTTTTTTATTAAAACCAATTTTTTTTAATGTAGCTTTGGAAAGACAAGTTATATATGGTTTAATCTATCATTATTATCTTCCATTTTCCTAAACAATAGTCTACACATTATCAGGATAATCCAAATAGACAATGGTCATGCATTTAATTATTTTGTTTTACTCTAAACAAAACACTTAATAAATTCAAGTCACCTGGTCAGACCTATGATGTTTCTTAAACCGCGCGTTCACCTCGGTTGATCATGATTTTTTTTTAACTTATCTGTCCGACTTTGTAAATACACAATATTTATTCTATAGCCAGATACTTATTTTCCAAAAATAAGAAACCTAAAAAATTATAAACAATGTTTCAGCGCTGGAATTGTTTTTTTCTACTTTACTATATATAAAAATATTAATTTTCGCGAACCGATTAGGTCACAGAAAATACAAATTTTACGACGAGTAAGGAATGTTTTAAAAATAATGTGAAAACACAGAACCCCGATCTAATTTATCTTTTGCTAAAGGTGTTCATCATTTTCTGTTTTGTATCTACTAACAAGATTACATTTTTCTATAAGTCCTATTTAAGTGTTCACCAAACTGCTTTAAAAATAGATATTCCCAATTCGACGATTGGTGGAACTCTGAGGGGATCCATAAAATTCACAAACCTAAATAAAAAACATGCCCCGATTAATTGAACTAGTGTGGCGTCGATGTAAAGTAACACAAGCTTGTATGTAAAGCACACGGTTCCCAAGAATAAGGAGAGTTGTACAAATAATGTGAATACACAGACCCCGATCCAATTTATCTTTTGCTAAAAATGATCAAGTGTTCATCATTTTCTGTTTTGTTGAGTTTGGAGGATTTATATTTCAACAGACAATCGGTATTCCAATGGGTACTAATTGTGAACCCCTGCTGGCTGATTTGTTTTTGTACTCGTATGAAGCAGAATTCATTCAGAACCTTCTAAAAGACGAAAAGAAAAAGCACCTTGCGAAATTCTTTAATTTTACTTTCCGATATATGTTCTATCATTGAATAACCCATACTTCAGCCAATACTTACATCTCATATATGAACTTGAAATTAAGGATACTACTGATAGTAGAAGGACTGCTTCATACCTTGATCTTTTCCTCAATATTGACGTAGATGGACGACTTCACACGAAAGTCTATGACAAACGGGACGATTTCAACTTCCCAATTATCAATTTCCCATTTCTCAGCAGTAACATACCATCTGCCCCTTCGAATGGTGTTTACATATCACAATTGATACGTTATTCACGTGCTTGTTCACACTATACGGACTTCATATACAGGAGTGTGCTCCTTACGCAGAAACTACTTCAACAAAGTTATGAGGAGGACAGATTAAAATTGACACTCCGTAAATTTTATGGACACCATCACGAATTGGTGGATCCATACGATGTGTCTTTAACCAAACTAGCTAAGGACATTTTTACCACATGGTAGATTGTGGTTTGTCATTATGTCGTCTAATCTTTTAATTACCAAACGTGACTTATTCCCGATTGTGACTGTTTTGCTGAGTGTGAATTCGCATTACTATAAGACGTGTTACGGTACTTGTCTATCCCAAATTCATGTATTTAGTTTAAATGTTTAATGTTATATTTGTAATTCTCATCGCATTTTGTCAAATGTGTTGACGTCTTTTCTATTATATTTATGTGTTATGGAAAGAAAAATTAATCACCGCCGTCATTTATTAGATTTAATTTTGGTCAACGTAATCTGTACGATAATTTACGTTTGAAGTTGGATTCATAACAAACTGGACATATATATATATATATTATAGTTAATTGCTATTAATAAGTATTGCAATATGCATTGTGTTTAAATGCAATATCAGTATTTAGTTCTATTATAATCTGTAATCAATCCTAATTCTATCTTACTTTTGAGATATAGTTTTTCATATCTGACGTCATTCTTCTGCTGTTTCAGAAATTTCATGAATTCAAATGTGATGTCATTTTTAATGCCTTTTCACCATCGTATGTGACGTCATTTTCACAATTTACTGCGTTGAGGCCTGGACTGAGTCGGTTGTGTCTATTCTGTGTTGGTCTTTGCATTATGTATTCGTGTTTGTTTTCTGTAATGAGTTAATACTTCAGTTTCATTATGTATATCTGTTATATTCATTTGATAAAATTTACTGTTTGCAATAGCATTAATTGTTCTAAATAATAAGGATGTTCTTATCCCAAGCATAAAAACATAGCCGTATTTGACACAGCCTTTTTCAACTTTTGATCTTCAGTGCTGTACAACTTTGTACTTTTTTTCGCTTTTGATCTTTTATATCTTGGCGTCACTGGTGAGTCTTGTGTGGACGAGGCGCGTTTTTGACGTATTGAATTTTAAACCTGATGCTTTTTGTTATTCATTACTCATGTGTTTCTTTGTCTAATACGGTCTCCTATTTATTTGTATTGTAGTCCTGTAATATTATTTCACATTGCCATTAAAGTGCGAGGTTTGGCATGCCACAAAACCAGGTTCAACCCACCATTTTTTCCTTTAAAAATGTCCTGTACCAAGTCAGGAATATGGCCATTGTTATATTATTCTTCGTTTCTGTGTGTGTTATATTTTAACGTTGAGTCGTTTGTTTTCTCTTATTTTTGAGTGTAATTTCACATTACGATAAGACGTGTCACGGTACTTGTCTATCCCAAATTCATGTATTTGGTATTGATGTTATATTTGTTATTCTCGTTAGATTTTGTCTGATGCTTGGTCCGTTTCTGTGTGAGTTACATTTTAGTGTTGTGTCGTTGTTTTCCTCTTATATTTAATGCGGTTCCCTCGGTTTTAGTTTGTTACCCCGATTTTGTTTTTTGTCCATGGATTTATGAGTTTTGAACAGCGGTATACTACTGTTGCCTTTATTTCGCATTCAGCTCTTTAATGTAATATTGTTCATAAAAAGCCTATAAATTTAGGAATTATCCCTCATATTTGTCTTCTTGCCTTCATATACTGATTAATATGCTGTCAAAATGCCATTTTGTAATATTAGCAGCCCTTTATAGAAGAAGGAAAATTTGTCGTTTTGACATCCTTTGAAGCATATGCTTGTGATTCAATCGAACTTATAGATAACGAATATATATTAGAAACTTTGGCGTTTTTACCTCATGGTTGAATTAATAATATGTTCAGGCTTGATCACTGGCTTCAATTTCACAAAAAGTGGAAAACATTGTGAGGATTGCTTAGTCTTGGGTTTTCTATGCTGTGTCTTGAGTAATATTATTTGTCTTTTCTCTTTTTCTCTTTTTTTATCCACTTTTTTAATGGCATTGCCAGTTTATTTTCGATCTATGAGTGTGAATGTGAGTTTGGTACCTTTCGCCCCTCTTTTGGCAGAGAAAAAAGCAATTCAAGACTTTGTAAACAATCAGAAAAAAAGCTGCTGGTGCCAATGATTGACTGCAAACCAGACACCAAACCCTATAGAAACAAACATCGTCCTTTTTCCAATTATTCCATTAATTAATGTGACGACAGCGGACAGGGTCTTCACTATATATCAGTTTGTTATTCAACATGTACAATTCAGTAATGCATGCATGTTGAAGGTTCCATCTTTTCGCAGTGTACGTAGTTATCAAAGGTACCGGGATTATAATTTAATACCCCAGACTCGCGTTTCGTCTACATAAGACTCATTAGCGGCGCTCAGATCAAAATAGTTTTAAAGCCAAACAAGTTAGTTGAAGAGCATTGAGAACCCAAAATTCCAAAATGTTGTACCAAATACGACTAATGTAATCTATTCTTGGGACCTTGAGCCCAGTTTCAAGGTCTTAAACCAAGGACCTATAATCAAAAGACTCTAGGCCTCTACTTTATATTGTTATTAAGTTATATTTCCATACGACTAATATTAGATATAAAAAGGGGGGGCGGAAACTTGAATCAAATGTCTGAGTACCCTTACATCTAAATTTTATGTGTTACGAGATGTCGCAACTTACAATTGTGTGAAAATATCTTGTCAATATCTTATATGATTTCTGATAATAAGAGATAACAAGCAGAAATCTAAATTTTAAACATGACCTTCACCTTTGACCTAGACCTCATTTTCATTTTTTTTGGACCAAGAACCTCAAATCTAAAGACCCTAGGCCTCTATCACTTATGGTAATCCAGTTAAAAATACATTTCAAAATATCAAATACAAAAGGGGAAATAATTTTCATATGGATCTCATATTCCAAATATCTAAGCAACATCTTGCGAAACAAAAAATCAGCAAAGAAAAAAAAAATTGGCGGAAGAAAAAGAAAAAAATTAGAAGAAAACCAATAGGTCTTTCCACAAAAAAGTGGAAAGACCTTATTAATAAACAGCTGCGCCATGAGCGCATGATACGCCCGTCGTCTTGTGTGAAAGTTTTATGCAATAATCATAAATAGTTCTTGAAAAAGTTTTAAGCAATAACCATATATTGTTTTTGAGATACGGAGGGACATATAAAACCCCCCTCTTTTTTTCTTCAAAAACCAAAAATAATACAAACCTTTAGATTAATATAACAAAGAAGTGTGTAAAGTTTTAAGCAATAATCATAAATTGTTTTTGAGATACGGCGCGACATGTAAAAAAACCTGTCCCCTTTTTTTTTTTACAAAATACTAAATAACTGAGAAATAAAATTTTTAATTATCACCAAAAAGTATATAGATGTTTAGATTAATATAACAAAGAAGTGTGTAAAGTTTTAAGCAATAATCATAAATACGGAGGGACATATAAAACCCCCCTCTTTTTTTCTTCAAAAACCAAAAATAATACAAACCTTTAGATTAATATAACAAAGAAGTGTGTAAAGTTTTAAGCAATAATCATAAATTGTTTTTGAGATACGGCGCGACATGTAAAAAAACCTGTCCCCCTTTTTTTTTTACAAAATACTAAATAACTGAGAAATAAAATTTTTAATCATCACCAAAAAGTATATAGATGTTTAGATTAATATAACAAAGAAGTGTGTAAAGTTTTAAGCAATAATCATAAATCGTTGTTGAGATACGGCGCGACATGTAAAAACCCCTCCCCCTTTTTTTTACAAAATACTCAATAACTCAAAAATTAAATTTTGAATCATCACCAAAAAGTATACAGATCTTTAGATTAATATAACTAAAAATTGGGTAAAGTTTTAAGCAATAATCAAAAATCGGTTTTCATATACGGTGCGACATGTGAAACCCCCCCCTGTTTTAGTTACAAAGTGCCGTACCTCAAAAAGTTCTAATCTTATTTTCACCAAAAAGTATACAGATCATTTGACCATCATAAGAAACAACTATAATAAGTTTCATGAAATTTGAATAAGTCGTTCTCAAATAACGGTGCAACATGTTTACGCCGGGCAACACGGTTTGAAAACACCTTAACTTGAAGTTCAAAACGACAAAGTAGATGCTTTGTTAAAAAAATTCACAATTTGAAAATTGGTTTTATTAAACTATTAATGATTCAAACAAACTTTTCTATTTGATTGACGAGATCTCTAACAGATATGTCGTATGTTCTTCTGCAAATCATCGTGTTAAATGATCTGATATTCCTAGAAGCACTACGACTCATTTATTCATGAAACATTTGGTTTTTATAATAACCAACATTTTTTTATAAAGTAATGTTAGCTTGCAATTTGTTAATACAGAGACTTTTTGAATAATTCCAAATCAATATATTCCTGTATATCTAGATAATTTGTTTCCGTTCAAGGAATTATTACATATACATCAAAATGTTTTTCATGGTGTACTAACTACATTTTGGTCGAAATATAAAACGTGCCGTCATGATATATTATTTACAAACTATTTTATCGACTGTAACAACTTCAAACGACAACACATACATGTCATCATTACTTGGTCCTCATCATTGATTTCAACATCAATTAATTAATAATTTATCAATTAAATTAAATATTCCAGTTTTAATTATCTTTAAAAGACATCATGTACATGGTATATATAATATATGATGAAATATATGATGAAAATTTTCATTAAGTGATAATGCAAATATATATTATTTATAAACTATTTCATCAACTGTAACAACTTTAAACGACCTAACATCGATCTCGTCATTACTTGGTCCTCATCATTGATTTCAACATTTTATTAGTTCAATTAAATATTCCAATAAAGTATTATCTTTAAAATACATGGTATAATATATGCTAAAAAAATCATTCAGTGCAAAAAGAGGGACGAAAGATACCAAAGGGACAGTCAAACTCATAAATCTAAAACAAACTGACAACGCCAGGGCTAAAAATGAAAAAGACAAACAGAAAAACAATAGTACACATGACAAAACATAGAAAACTAAGAATAAACAACACAAACCCCACCAAAAACTAGGGGTGATCTCAGGTGCTCCGGAAGGGTAAGCAGATCTTGCTCCACATGAAGCACCCGTCGTGTTGCTTATGTGATTACAAATCCGGTAAATAGTCTAATTCGGTAGGTCACATTCATGAAAGGGAAGGAGATTGTAGTTACGACGTAAGAAACATATCCGATATCATTTGTGAAACGGTTATTCCATAACGGTCAACCAACTCGTGATGGCGTCCGTAAAATTTACGAAGGGGTGATTTCAACTTCACCATTTGGAACTTTTGGTTTAATAGCTTCCTTGTGAGCAGTAACCCTCTATCAAGAAAATCATGATAGAAATGCAAGCACGGGAATATCGTATCAATTGGGAGATATATACCCCGTATGCAGGTGCTGCTGGAATGTTGCTACTTAGAAATGGAAAGTTCACAATTGGAAAGCTGAAATCATCTCTTTTGTCGTAAAGTTTGTTTTCAACAGACCCTCATTGTCAATTTCTAGATGTAAGTCAAGATATGAAGCCGACTTAACTGTATCTGTAGTATCCTTTATCTCCAATTCGATGGGATAGATGCGTTCCACATAGTCACCAAATTTTGAATTGTTTAGTGAAAGAACGTCATCTATATAGCGGAAAGTAGAGTTAAAGGATATTGCTAACTTCTTATCTTTCTTCCTAAGAAGTTCCTGCATGAAGTCAGCCTCATAATAATAAAGAAACAAGTCGGCAAGTAGAGGGGCACAGTTTGTTCCCATTGGGATGCCGACAGTCTGTTGAAAAACACGTCCTCCGAACGTTACAAATATGTTGTCAATCAAGAAATCAAGCATCTTGATAATATCGGTTTCAGAGAATTTTTTGTTTGAAGATAGGTGTAATATAAAGAGCTAGTGTGTAAAAAAGTATAAAAGACTAGTGACTACATATACCATTAAGTATTATAGATATAATAAAAAGTAAAATCACAAAAATACTGAACATGCTGAACTCAGAGGAAAATCAATTCGGAAAGTCCATAATCACATGGCAGAATCAAATAACAAAACGCATAAAAAACGAATGGACAAGAACTGTCATATTCCTGACTTGGTACAGGCATTTTCAAATGTAGCAAATGGTGGATTGAACCTGGTTTTATAGCTAGCTAAACCTCTCACTTGTATGACAGTCGTATCACATTCCATTATATTGTCACCGATGCTTGAACAAAACAAACAGACACAATAGTTAAAAATGTCAAAAATAGGGGTACAGCAGTCAACATTGTGTTATCATATTAATCCCTATAAAAACAACAAATGTAACGAAGAAGCACACATCAAATTAACATCCTCATTTTGATTATATTATACGATTTTATTTGTCTATGTAAAATGCACCCATCAAGGAAGGAGGGTTTTGAGTACAACGTGAGTGTAAAATTGCGCGTTTGAAATTCGCTCAGGTAGACATGAAATAATTTTGTCGTTCAAAGTATGACCGGATGCATAAATACAGTCACGCAAAATAGATATAACAAAAACTGACTAAATATATTCAATAAATTCGCCTATAATCAAACATAACTTTTTGGATTATTACAGTATAAACATAAAAATAAAAATAATTAAATTCAGACAGGCATCTTTAATCTTTTTTACATTTTTTTTTCAAATAAACTTGGAATTTCATCAAACTATGCAGCTATCTTAGATAAATATTAAGCTTACTTAATCTCCGGTCATTATGTAGTTTGGTGTATTGCTATCAAATTTAAGAATTAAATTAATCTAGGTAAAAAAGGCTAGGATTTGGAATTTCGGACAAATAAAAGCAACAGTAGTATACCGCTGTTCAAAACTCATAAATCAATGGACAAAAAACAAAATCGGGGTAACAAACTAAAACTGAGGGAAACGCATTAAATATAAGAGGAGAACAAAGACACAACATTAAAATGTAACACACACAGAAGCGGACTAAGCATGAGACAAAATCCTATGAGAATAACAAATATAACATCAAAATCAAATACATGAATTTGGGATAGATAAGTCTCGTGACACGTCTTATAGTAATGTGAATTCACACTAAAAAAAGAGAGTAAAACAAACGACACAACGGAAACATAACGTTAAAAATCTAACACACACATTAGACCATTTTTGGTCAAAATAGAGATAGTATAATTTAAATTTTAAATAACTTTTTCAAATCAACTTGGATTTATGCAGCTGTCTTAGATACATATGAAACTTACTTAATCTCCGGTCATTGTGTAGTTTGGTGTATCGCTGTCAAATTTAAGAATAAAATTAATCTAGGTAAAAATGCTAGGATTTGCTATTTCGGACAAAATAGAGATAGTACACTTTAATTTTTTAAATAGTTTTTTCAAATCAACTTGGATTTTCATCAAACTAAGCAGCTATCTTAGATATACTAAGCTTACTGAATCCCCGGTCATTATTTAGTTTGGTGTATTGCTATCAAATTTAAGATTTAAATTAAACTACGTAAAAAAGCTAGGATTTGCAAATATGGACAAAATTCAGATAGTACACTTTAAATTTTTTAATAATTTTTTCAAATCAACTTGGATTTTCATCAAACTATACAGCTAATTTAGTGATATATTAATCTTATCGAATCACATTGTTATAAGTTTGATGTATTGCTTTCAAATTTAAAAATCAAATTAATCTAGGTAAAAAGAACTAGAATTTGTAGTTTGGACTATATTCAGATAGAAAATGTTTTTTTTAATAATTTTTTTTAAATCAACTTGGATTTTCATCAAACTATACAGCTTAGTAACCTTGGTGATGCATTATTTTTTTTTATTTAATCATTATCCTATCAGGTCATAGTTCTTTCGTACTGGACTATTGTTTGTAATGGTTTATGGTCAGGGTTACGGGTTTATATTTTAAAAACCGGTGCTTTGTTACGTTTTGTGCGGCTGAACTGTCAAGTCTATACTACAGGCCTAATGTGTTCTTGACCAAAAGACACGGGGAAAATCTAAGATAAATCTCATTACAGATCCAATATCGAGGTATAAATAAAAAGCACACCTCCTTCCTATGGCCTAAATTTAAATCTAAAATATCCCAAATGACAGGACGGGTAATCGGACTACGTGCATATGAAAGGTAAGCTATAACGTTTTATCGACAAAAAGGTTGGTTCAGGTGGGAAAAACAAAAGAAGATCTACATCTCATAGAATACAAATCGGGGCCTGAGGTTACCAACCCCTTACCATTACTTATTTCAAAAGTTTCCTTGTACAACATTTTGATCCTTATATGATGAAAATTAAACACACTGACATCGGGTCTCCTGGACCAAACAATGCAGGTGGAAGGACTACGTAAGTTATACACTATACGTTAAATATTGGGATTTGGTATAGCTGAATCCGTATCAATTCTTTTTAAATCCATCCGTCAATGCTTTTATTTCCCCTTTTAAAAAATCAAACCTATGTCGGTTTTTTTTACTCAAAATGCAGAGTTTATGACTACTCTTAGAACGGTCTACACCACATTTTCAATCTTGGTATCTGACATTACTTCTCTCTGTGTTTAAATGATTTATAATTGATATGGTCCTCGTTACAAATCAACTATTATAACAGTTATTTTAAATTTTTCGAAAGACGTCATAAACAGCCAGAGAAAAACATGACCTTGTGCAATGCCAAGATACAGGTATCGACAGAGTGTATATCCATGAAAGTGTATATGTATATAACAATTATATTCAGTTAGCTTTTAATTTACTGATAACAAATATAAACAAAATCTATCTTAATACCATTACAAACACTATTCAATGATCGAATCACAGTGTTCAATTGAAAACCTTTTAGAATTAGAATCAATAAGTTTACCAGGATCATTTCTAAATTTCTGGGCTCAGAAGACACCATTACCATAAAAATGAGAATGTGTTATCCCGTTTGAAATAAGTTTTCTACAGGTAAATCCAAACTCCAAAAGTAAATTTATATCTATGGAAGAATTTAGTAAATACTTACAGCAGATTCCATTTAGTGTAGAGCCAAAGGTAACATATTTGGTTAGCTTGCCTGTTAGCTGAACCATGAAGTCATGGTTAGCTTAGGTAAACTACCCTACTTTAAGAATAGACTAGTCCAATAGAAAACCATTCGATCTGTCTGTTGGGCTATGCTATTTCGAAAGAAGGGTAGTATACCTGACCTGATAATGAATTCACGGTTCAGCTAACAAGCAAGCTAACCAAAGATACTACCTTTGGCTACATACTCAATGAAATCTGCTGTAATAATTTACCAGTAATACATAGATAACATTCGTTAACATGTAAACGTCACAACAAACATGGGCATAGCGAATAAGCTGTCACATATACACTTTAAGATTGTACCAGAAGAACCTCACCATCTAACAAGGGAAAATAAACAATACCGAACGAATAATTGTCACTTTTGTCGTATTTTTTAGTGTGGAGTTTCCCGTGTATAACCGAAATATATTAATCTAGGAAAGGACAATTAGTATCGTTTAACCTGGTTTGATTTATTTTCATTTTTGGTAGTATATTAAGATAATTCTTCATTAAACGAAAAAATATCATCAACATAACGGTAAGTTATTGAAAAGAAATTGAGAGAAAAATGTTGGGGTCGGACACTCTACCCCACCCTTACGGAAATGTTAATAAAAAATGTTTTACGGCAATACTTTTTTCGCCACTAGGTGCAATGGGAAGCTGAATACCCAAGGTCTACTTGAGAAAAAATTCAGGGTGTGGTTCGGCTTAGTTTTTTTTTAAATTTGGTCCAAAGTTGAAGTCGGACACCCTACCCCACCCTTACGGAAATGTTAACAAAAAATGTTCTACGGCAATACTTTTTTCGCCACTAGGTGCAATGGGAAGCTGAATACCCAAGGTCTACTTGAGAAAAAATCCAGGGTGTGGTTCGGCTTATTTTTTTTTTTTTAAATTTGGTCCAAAGTTGGTGTCGGACACCCTACCCCACCCTTACGGAAATGTTAATAAAAAATGTTCTACGGCAATACTTTTTTCGCCACTAGATGCAATGGGAAGCTGAATACCCAAGGTCTACTTGAGAAAAAATCCAGGTTGTGGTTCGGCTTAGTTTTTTTTTAAAATTTGGTCCAAAGTTGGGGTCGGACACCCTACCCAACCCTTACGGAAATGTTAATAAAAAACGTTCTACGGCAATACTTTTTTCGCAACTAGGTGCAATGGGAAGCTGAATACCCAAGGTCTACTTGAGAAAAAATCCAGGGTGTGGTTCGGCTTAGTTTTTTTTTAAAGATTTGGTCCAAAGTTGGGGTCGGACTACCCAACCCTTACGGAAATGTTAATAAAAAATGTTCTACGGCAATACTTTTTTCGCCACTAGGTGCAATGGGAAGCTGAATACCCAAGGTCTACTTGAGAAAAAATCCAGGGTGTGGTTCGGCTTAGTTTTTTTTTAAATTTGGTCCAAAGTTGAAGTCGGACACCCTACCCCACCCTTACGGAAATGTTAACAAAAAATGTTTTACGGCAATACTTTTTTCGCCACTAGGTGCAATGGGAAGCTGAATACCCAAGGTCTACTTGAGAAAAAATTCAGGGTGTGGTTCGGCTTAGTTTTTTTTTAAATTTGGTCCAAAGTTGAAGTCGGACACCCTACCCCACCCTTACGGAAATGTTAATAAAAAATGTTCTACGGCAATACTTTTTTCGCCACTAGATGCAATGGGAAGCTGAATACCCAAGGTCTACTTGAGAAAAAATCGAGGTTGTGGTTCGGCTTAGTTTTTTTTTTAAATTTGGTCCAAAGTTGGGGTCGGACACCCTACCCAACCCTTACGAAAATGTTAATAAAAAACGTTCTACGGCAATACTTTTTTCGCAACTAGGTGCAATGGGAAGCTGAATACCCAAGGTCTACTTGAGAAAAAATCCAGGGTGTGGTTCGGCTTAGTTTTTTTTTAAAGATTTGGTCCAAAGTTGGGGTCGGACTACCCAACCCTTACGGAAATGTTAATAAAAAATGTTCTACGGCAATACTTTTTTCGCCACTAGGTGCAATGGGAAGCTGAATACCCAATGTCTACTTGAGAAAAAATCCAGGGTGTGGTTCGGCTTAGTTTTTTTTTAAATTTGGTCCAAAGTTGAAGTCGGACACCCTACCCCACCCTTACGGAAATGTTAACAAAAAATGTTTTACGGCAATACTTTTTTCGCCACTAGGTGCAATGGGAAGCTGAATACCCAAGGTCTACTTGAGAAAAAATTCAGGGTGTGGTTCGGCTTATTTTTTTTAAAAATTTGGTCCAAAGTTGAAGTCGGACACCCTACCCCACCCTTACGGAAATGTTAACAAAAAATGTTCTACGGCAATACTTTTTTCGCCACTAGGTGCAATGGGAAGCTGAATACCCAAGGTCTACTTGTGAAAAAATCCAGGGTGTGGTTCGGCTTAGTTTTTTTTAAGATTTGGTCCAAAGTTGGGGTCGGACTACCCAACCCTTACGGAAATGTTATTAAAAAAGTGTTCTACGGCAATACTTTTTTCGCCACTAGGTGCAATGGGAAGCTGAATACCCAAGGTCGACTTGAGAAAAAATCCAGGGTGTGGTTCGGCTTATTTTTTTTTAAGATTTGGTTCAAAGTTGGGGTCGGACTACCCAACCCTTACGGAAATGTTAATAAAAAATGTTCTACGGCAATACTTTTTTCGCCACTAGGTGCAATGGGAAGCTGAATACCCAAGGTCTACTTAAGAAAAAATCCCGGGTGTGGTTCGGCTTAGTTTTTTTTTTAATTTGGTCCAAAGTTGGGGTCGGACACCCTGCCCCACCCTTACGGAAATGTTAATAAAAAATGTTCTACGGCAATACTTTTTTCGCCACTATGTGCAATGGGAAGCTGAATACCCAAGGTCTACTTGAGAAAAAATCCAGGGTGTGGTTCGGCTTAGTTTTTTTTTTTTTTTTAATTTGGTCCAAAGTTGGGGTTCAGAATTCTAAGTTGGGGTATAGCATATAGTTTTGTTTTTGAATAGAGAATAAATAATTTTCTTGCCCACCATACTTTGTGTACAAAAAAATAAAGCTTTCGGCTAATCAAAAGTAAGCGGTAACCTCTGCTATAGAAAAAGAAATTTCGTTGAAACAGATTTGTCTGAGTAAATAAATATTAAAGCACGAGCGCAACTTTCTATTCTTGTAATGCAGAACAATTGTAACTTGATAGGAACTATTTGACAGGATGCCGAGAATATGGAAAGCTATTTAGCGCAATAACACAAAAAAAAAATCTGATGACAGAATCTGACAAGCAATTGTACAAGCATTTCAATAATTTTATAACTATTTTCAATTGTAAATACACTCAAAGCTGTTGACTATTTAAAGTAAAAACGTGCAGCATCCTGTTTGGTATAAATGACAGCGATTATTATTGTCTTTAAATTATTGAACAGGACTAGAATTTTCTTTTAAATTCATTGAAAAGTGACTTCGATTGCTTAATATAATTGTGTATAAAAAATTGATAATATAGTGTTTATATATTAATAAAAACATTTTGAGTACGTTTGATTCTTATGCAACTTTTGGGTTCATAGACATTTTCGAAAAATGGCTGCTAGCGTAGTGGCTGCTGGCGAGTGGCTGCTAGCTTGAGCCTGGTGTTATAATTGGCTTAACACTTTACACAGTTGTTATTGTGATATTAAGGTCTGCAGACTTTTGGATTTTATTATTTCACATGTCGCAATGCGTCTTGAGAATGCATTATTTTATTAACTTCCGACTTTACACAGTTGTATGTTGTCATAGTCGGTCTGTATATTGCCCGAATCCGGGTCATACACGTACGGTATGACATTTACCAGCTGAACCATATGAGTATCAATACCAAATAGGTATTTTATACATGTATCAGAATTTCTTAAAAATATCTTCAAAAATGTAAAATTTAGATTCCACAAAAACGATGATAGATTTCAATAGTTGAAATTGAAATAGCTGAAGAAATTGAAGAAATTAGATTTTAAAGGATCAAATATTTGTATATGTGCGTTTAAAAAAAAACTATTACAGTATTGTTGTATAACCGTTGTCCGTCCGTCCGTCGTCCACACTTTGGACATTATAACTCAAAAAACATTTTTTAACTTTAAAACATCCGTGCAACCTTAATTGCATTATAGTTTGCCTGATAGGAGCCGGCATGGTGACGTCACGTTAGTCCTACAACTATTATTCCGACATCCAATCATTCCGACAGCCATTACTCCGACAGCTCATTATTCCGACAGCTCATTTTACCGACAATGCATCTGCCATAACTTTATGGATTAAGTTTCTCTAAAATAACCAACTCCATTCTCCATTTTTTTTGTATTTGTTCGTTTTTATTCCCATTATTCGCCTCATGTTGGATATTTGATGGATATTTGTCTCAGTTTCTTGGAGATACACTTTCTTATTAATTGACCCCATAAGGATTAATACCCTTTGAGGTCATTTTTTGGCAATTTTTTGTACACTTTTGTAATCTTTTACAAAATTCTTATCCTTAGAAACTTCAGGGCCAAATTAAAACAAACTTAGCCTGAACCATCCTCAGGGAATGTTGTTTAGCAAAATTTATCTGAAAACCTCGCCCATCAACCAAGATGGCCGCCATGGCTAAAAAACAGTTAAGCTTATATCTCTAAAACTTAATAATCAAGATCTATCGACCGTTGAAATTTTCACACGCATCGGATAACCTGCTGTTTCATTATTTCCCTGAATTGGTAATTTTTAGGACATTTGGCAGTTTTATTCTTTATATTCTTGCCTATATAGTTCTTGAGTGTCCTTTGTTTAATATGCACTGCAGCACATAGATCAAGGTGAGCGACACAAAAGCCTCATGTTTTGTTTTGTCATCTCTTCTTTTCATATGTTCAGTAGATCCAATTGTAATTAACACTTCTTGTCATCTTTACAAAAACTTTGTATTACTGTAAACCAACTTATTTTCGCGGATACTTTATTTCGCGTTCTATCCTTTCTTGGCCACTTCGCGGCTATTTTATTTCGCGCTTTTCTTATTTACTTGAAGGAAAGATCTAAGTTTTAAATGTTCGCGACGATTTATATTCGCGTTATTTTTCTACTCGCGAAAGTCGCGAAAATAAATAGCTCGCGAAAATAAGTTGGTTTACAGTACCTTTGATTATGACTTAAGAGCTACCTTAGTCTTATAAACAATTGCTGGAAATTTTGTCGGATGAATTCGAGTCAACATCAATGTGTTGACTTTTGAAGAGGGTTAATTACTTGGGGAGTATGAAATCTGCAACAAAATACAGATGGATAGTTTTAGATACGAGTCCGATAAAGTGATGCTTGGTCTAAAGTCAGTACTGTAAAAAAATATCTTTATCTGATTCGCATCTTTTTCGCTTTACCGTGAAGATCTCTACCTGGATTCGCACCTATAGTGAAGAAGAACTGATTAATATGACGTTAAACGGTTGTTTGCTTCTTCTTTTTTTCGATCATGATACATTCGGGGGTGGGGATAGGTAGTATTTGTATTATCGTGTAATGGACATATTGAGTTAATAGACTTTGAAGCTAGGATTGAAAAACACCGTAGGAGTGTATGTTAGGACGGTGATGAGAGGGACATTAGGAACCAGAGACTTACAGGGGTAGATTCCAAAACGGCAAAAGCACAAAGATATGACGAAAAGCAACCCCCACTATAGATTATGTTATGGACAACAAAATAGATATAAACTAATTATATAAGGTGGAGTAGTTAACATAAAGACACTCATACAATTTTCATATCACAACTAAAACATATATCAATTATTAAAATATGTATGTTATAACATTTGATAAAAATGATTTCCCAAGTCTGATTCCGAATTCTGAATTCCGCATTCTGAATTCTGAATTCCGAATTCTGAATGCTGAATGCCGAATTCTGAATGCTGAATTCTGAATTATAGATGAAGGCTCATCTCGGCTTTCGTAATTTTGATCGATTGATACACATATTAAATTTACACCGTATCAACGGTTCATTTTTACTTTGAATACAATTTATTCCTACATTTTGTCTTGGACAAAATGATTTCTTTCAGCTCTTACCAGCCCCCTGTGAGGAAAGGGTATCTTCATATGGGAAGGTATATACAGAGCTACAACTTATATGAGTAATGAGTATTTCATAATGTCAAATATTGAAACGGTATTGTCTTGTTTAATTCTCGTGTACCTTCCCAAGGTTCAATGATAAACGAGGAGTCTTGGAATATATGGATTATTTTATGTTGTTTAAAAAAAATTATTTAAGAGGATTTAGTTTATATAATTACAATTAATAACTAGAAAATAAATAGTCAAGTTTGCTTGTTATCTTATCTGGTGAGTAAGATGTAGCAAATGCATCCCTTTGACTCGGAGTAGCTAACCTATTTTTACCCCCAGTGACGTCATATTCCTGTCGGGTTCTAGTTCACAGTCAGTGTAATGACGGGGGATAGAAAATGATAGGAACTATAAGCAATGCTATTTAAACGGAGAAGGAATAAATAGTGATAAAAGTATTCATACCTCTGAAAAAGGAAAGGATGAACAAGCACAAGTGACTACCGTCACACTATCAATAAGGTGTATATTCCAAGGGTAGTATATCACTAGGTAGAAATGTATTAAAGGACAAAAACAAGACCATCCTTTAGAAGCCGAGCAACTCAAAAGCATGAAAAACTGAGGAACAAGAACTTTGCCAGGAAACCATTTAATGGGAGATTTCACACAAGAAAAAATAATATAGTTTACAGATGTATCATGCTTGAGGAACCCATGACCTTAATTGCTGAGCAATAGCATTATCAACCTGCAGTGCGACATCATAGACTTTTGAAACTAGTATTAGCAATTATCACTGAGCAAGTACACATTTGGTTAAGCGGCCAGCGGCACGCCTCCAGGTGCGGGTGTTTTCTCTCTGGGTTGCATTCCAATTGATGGATTTCGGCTGTTTCTGCTCTTTGGTCGGGTTTTTGTCTCTTTGACACATTCCCCATTTCCTTTCTGACTAAGAAAATAAGAAAATAAAAGAAAATAAAGAGCATCTTAAAAGTAGGTCTGTATGTAAGATTTTCATGGACATTCAGTAAAGAAATAATTTGGCAGAGAAGCTGGAAATTATCTAAGAGAGGCGAGGACGACACGAAAAGATACAAAGTACGGAAAACTCAATTCTGTATTGTTATTTCCCTTCAAAATGCAATTAGGCATATTCGCCACCTTTCAAAACTAAACTTCTACAAGAAACGAGTAGGTTGCCAACGTGGAGCACTGAAATACCTCACAACTTTTTCTCCGCATGTACTGGATATGAGAACATATAATAAATATGTTCCACCAGATATCATAAGCGGTCAGATCTGAAACCTGAATTTAGCTACCATAACTACCAAACTGGAATACGAGATCATTGATAAGTCGCAAAAGCGAAACAGCTAACACTTGGTAACAGATTTAAACAATTTTTTTTCTGAAACTGCCATCATCAAGATGCTTGGTTTCTTGATTGACAACATATTTGTTACTTTTGGAGGATTTGTTTTTCAACAGACTGTCGGAATTTCAATGGGAACCAATTGTGCCCCTCGTCTTGCCAACTTGTTTCTTTATTATTATGAGGCTGACTTCATACAGGAACTTCTAAGGAAGAAAGAAAAGAAGTTAGCAATCTTTTAACTTTACGTTCCGCTATATAGATGATGTTTTCTCACTAAATAGTACAACATTGGGTGACTATGTTGAACGAATCTATTCCATCCAACTGGAGATAAAGGATACTACAGATAAAGTTAAGTCTGCCTGATATCTTGACTTAAATCTAGAAATTGACAATGAGGGTCGGTTGAAAACAAAACTTTACGACCAAAGTGATGATTTCACCGACCAAATTGTGAACTTTCCATTTCTATGTAACAACATTTCAACAGCCCCTGCACACGGAGTAAATATATCCCAATTGATACGATATTCCCAGCCTTGTATTTCCTATCATGATTTCCTTGATTGATGATTACTGCTCACAAGGAAGCTATTATACCAAGAGTTCTAAACGGTGAAGTTGAAATCATCCCTTGGTATATTTTACGGACGCCATCAGGAGTTGGTTGACCGTAACGGAATAACCGTTTCACAGATGATATCGGATATGTTCATTATGTCGTAACTACAAAACCATTCCCTTTTCATGAATGTGACCTACCGAATAAGACTCTTTACCTGATTTGTAATAACATAAGCAACACGACGGGTGCCACATGTGGAGCAGTATCTGCTTACTCTAGCGGAGCACCTGAGATCACTCCCAGTGTTTTGTGGGGTTCGTATTGCTTAGTCTTTAGTTTTCTAGTTTGTGTCTTCTGTATTATTATTTGTCTGTTTGTCTTTTTATTGTAGCCATGGCGTTGTCAATTTATTGTCGATCTATGAGTTTGACTGTCCCTCCTGTATCTTTCGTCCCTCTTTTGCGAATTGGGTATTTGGGTATCACCAGCCCAGTAGCCAGTACTCCGGTACTGGCATGAAAATACGGATTTTTTGTGTTATTAAATTTTCTGATACAAAATGTTAAAAAATATTATAAATTAAGGAATGTATCTCCCTCGTGCAAAGCTCTGATTCCTTTCACGGATTTGGCTATACTTTTTTGGGACTTTTGGATTATAGCTCTACATCTTTTATATAAGCTTTGTATTTTACATATTTTGGCCACGAGCATCACTGAAGTGACATTATTTGTCGAAATGCGCATCTGGTGCAGAAAAATTGGTACCATTAATGTTATTGTATCGACGGAACAAGCAGATTTGATTTTACAGATCCTTAATTCCTATCACATTATTATCATTTTGACTTAGTTCAAAAAGTCTTTCAATTTGAATAAACCCTTATTTTTGAAATGTTTATAATAGGGTCAAAATCGCGAATTTAACTTGGATTTCAGGGAAAACGCACTTGTTGGTCCTCTTTTATCTCAATACTATTTGATTCAGTTGAAAACGATCTACCAAATTTGTAAACAAAATTCTATCGCGGGTCCTTATTTTAGTGAGCCACCTAATTGTGGAAAAGTGTAGTGTTTTTTTTATATATATTACTCGTTTAGCAGTGTGGCTACTCAAAGAACAAACGTATCGTCTTTAACAATGGTAAATCATCGCACATTGCCTGTTATACGGGATTCTTTTCCCGGAGTCAAAAGTGAATACATATGTCTAAGCTTTGAAAATATTTAAAAAAGAAAAACGATCTCTTTTAATTTAAAAATGAAAGAAACATATTTAAGAATTTTTCTCGGAGTTTAGTATTAATGTAATTTTACTTTTTAAGACGTTTAATTGATTATATGTGTACTTTTCATCACATATTGAAACAGATATACGCCATATGACACAGCTCGAGTGTAACATTTGCGAAAATATGCAAAATAAAATGTAGTTGTTAATGAATGAATAGAAATAATACAGAAGAAAACATTTTAAAGTTGTGTGTGTGATCATTTTGTCAATATTATTGGACTAAGTTATTGCATTAAAGTTATATTCACACGATTTTACTATTACTTTGGAAGGTAGAGGTATGTGAACATGATGTGTTACGCTTATTGTTTTATTTAATTTAAGGAATATTCCGGAGATATCAATATCTATAAAAAAAAATTAGAATTTATTGCTAATATGTTAAGTCATTTTATTTTCATCATTTAAAACTGCAAATAATTTTAAATTGGTCACGAATCAGACATCTAATGAAACGTTTGTATTTGCCCTAATACCAACATTTGCAAATGGGAATCATTTTTTTTTTCATTTAAGAAAATCACATCGATTGTTGTAAATATCTGGCAATAAATAATTTAACATTTCTTAAAAGGAGTTATACACATACTTTAAGGAATACATACGGTATCTAAAGTAAATATTGTTTTCGATATCGAAAGTGGAATACATGTAAAGAAGTGATCTCTGGTTCAATATTCCAATGAATACTGTAGATTCATTATTATTCTATTATTCGTCGGATACCAATTTTTGTTGGTTTCGTGGTACCTGTGAACCACGAAATCCAATGTACAACAAAATACTTATTGTCTTTATACTTGTATGTAGACTTATGCAAAACCACGAAAATGAAAGATATTCTCAATCCACGAAAAGTGGTACCCACGAAAAAAAATGAAAGGTATTTTCAATCCACGAAAAGTGGTACCCACGAAAATGAAAGGTATCCTCAATCCACGAAAAGGGGTACCCACGAAAATGAAAGGTATTCTCAATCCACAAAAAGTGGTACCCACAAAAATGAAAGGTATTCTCAATCCACGAAAAGTGGTACCCACGAAAAAGAATGAATCTACAGTACTGCTTGTATTTTGCCATTTACAATCTCCAATTATTATTGTTACATGTTACATTATTTAATATTACATTATTCATGTTATTTGCTTTATCAAAGATGACGAATAAATATTATTGTTGAAGATGTTATACTCTTCCTGAACAACTGTGATCACCACTGGTTTTAGGAAAACACATAAATGTTCGACACTTCAATCAAGTGTATTGGGACTGTTGTTTGCCTGCATTTTTAACGCTTAAATGTAAATCACATTTCTACAAACCATTCTGTAGGTATTTTTTCAAGTTAACTTATATTGGAAAGTCAAATTAGTTATGAGATATTTGCACCATTAGAAACCCACAGGACCACAATATAACATACAAAGCATTCGAATGTGAAATACAAACCATTTAACATATTTTGTCAATTAAGGAATAACAGTACTGTAGTTGAAGAGTTGCCACCGTCAATGTGTAGATTTGACGGTCGCAAATGCAGTTTTACTGGCGACGCGTAGCGGAGACAGTAAAACGGAGATTTGCGACGGTCAAATCAAAATTGACGGTGGCAACTCTTCAACTACAGTACTGTTATTCCGATTCTAATGCATTTCAAAAAGAAACAAATACGATAAAACTTGAAAAAAGTCCAAATTTGACAAATAGAATAAAATCCGCGAAACTTCATGAATGATTTTGGCACAAAGACGTCATGGCTAAACGTGACGTCATATAAATGAAAACGTACAAATTGGAGGTTATTACGTTACCTGTACGCTTCAAATTCGGATAAAATTACATTAAAACGGCGAATTCGAGGTAGGTGTTGTTTTATTTTCGATTACATAGTAGTAATCGAACATTTTTTGATTCAATCAATTCAAAATGGCGGGTCCCTCCATAGTTACGCCTGGTCAACTGTGGATTTGACGGCAACTTTTAGCCAATGAAAAAAATTGTTACATCCAAATTGCATTAGAATGAATATTTGAAGGTATCCTTTTTACCCAAATTATAGAAAATACAAAACTTAAAACATTGTACAACCAACGCAAGCAAAATCATCTTGATTTAGAGTTATTTCTCGCTATTTGATTAGCTGATATTGTCCTAACGAATTTCGGTGTAATTTTGTATCAAATAGTTAATTCCCTTAATCATGTTAATATATTGACTTAAATTAAATGTCTAAGTATATTTGGTTGATATTGTCCTAATAATTAAATTTGAATATAAAAAGTGTTGCTATAGCAGAATCAAGATAGATTCGTTACACAATGTGCAATTGTTCTAATACGGACTTTATCGAATCAATAAAATGTATATCGAGTTTTGCTTCGCCTCATCCGAAATGAATTGTTTTATTACACTATAAAATCAATCATTAAAAAAATGAAGACCAAAACATGTATTCAGAAGAACTTGTTTCTTATATTTATCCGTTTACGGATGTACTAAGTTGAGGCTTTTAAATTTGTGTCAGACCTTTGGTTTTTCCCCTACAATACGAGGTAATATATTTTGCCCCAAAACACCCATTTATCTGTTCATTTGGTGGCAGAAACCAGTTATTTTACAATAAATCTTTAGAATTTCATGGATTTATGATTTTATTTTCTTGAAAATTCATTCAAGCTTATATACAAATAAAATGTATGGTTTCAAGGAACTAAGATGTGTGCGTGCTTATGTAAATATATAGAAAACCTTTAAATTTGGGTGTCTGTCCAGCATGGAGATTTAAAAATTTATAAATGCATTGCAAATAAGGCAAAAAATGTGATGATCTGATACCAATCTAATCCTCACCTGCAGAATCCTGCTAAAAGCCGAAAAGAATTTTAGCCAAAATTCAAGAGAGAAAGGATATTCAGTGAATTAGAGCCTTGTCCGAACCTATCCTTACCATCAAAATCTCAAGATATTTTTGTTTACATAAAACTGAATTTTTTCCCTACTTTGATTGGATGCCGTCAAGTGAGGAGACCACAATTTTGACATCTGATTGGACCTATATGTGAAGGAAATCCCCAACCTGTGTATGCAACTACTTACTTGTGTAGTACAGTAGCCTAGAATTTACATTCATTTATTTTTTCAGTCCACATGATGCAATTATATACCTAAATACTCAACTATAACAAAATTTCTGCGTGGGACACATGTTCTGGTACACCAAAACTGGTACCTGCCACCTTTAAGGCAGACAGGATGTCTTCCTGTATCTTTGATATTGAAAAACTAGAAAACAATCGGTCTAGATCTTTAATGAAATGTGCAAATTTTGAGTAGTAGGTAATTCTTGTGTAAGAATTGTAATTTTAATATAGAAAAGGACATGTTTTATCATATTTATGGTTGTATTTTATGTACTTTTCTACATAAGGGGCGGCAACTCAAATATAATTGCAGATTAAAGTTACTTTTGCAATATAATGTGTTAGGAATTAACCTATTTAAGAGACCTCAATTTTCTTTTTCTTATTTGAATGCATTATATTAGAGCTATCTCCTCATATTTATCTCAAAATTCATGGTGTAGAGACCCCAATAGTACCTATACAAATATAAGGGAAGAGTCAGGGTAAGTTTTGTCCAGCAAAAAAAGAATGAATTCTATGACCTATCAATATGTTTGCCTTATTCTATTCCTGAACTAATGTTCTTTCGACCTATTGTAACAATTCTAAACTCTTGTGTGTTTTAATTTCACCCAAAGACACCCTTAAGAAATTGAAATTGTTATTTTCTGATTCTGACCGTATTGTTTCAAAGTTTATCATACTATTTAACATGTTTAACATTACTTTTTTAAAATCAAAATTCGTATTAAAAACCTTTATAATTTATTTTTTAGATTTCATTTCAGTTACAGTTATTGTAGAGATCAATGAAGAGAATAAAAGTCTTTGCTCTAGTCCTGATTTTGTACTGCGCTCTTTCTTGTTTTACTTACATGAAAATGTTTGATAGTAACAAATTTCAGCTGTATCGTCTTTCCAGGTAATTCAGCGTACTATTGTTATTTTTTAAAAGATAATTTTTCTTTTATTAAGTATGCCACATTACCACAGCACAATATAACACAATGACGGGTCAATATATCACTGGTCATATTTGCCAAAGCTCAAAAAAATAATTATAATGCCGTTCTTTGGTCGTAAAGTCCCTGAGTTTATCAAATCTATTTGATGTCTACTGATTGATATCTCAATCTTGTAACACATTATTTGCATATTTTTTTATATAAAAAAGACAATGTGGTATGATTGCCAATGAGACAAATCTCCACAAGAGACCAAAATGGCACAGAAATTAAAAACTAGGTCACCGTGCGGCCTTCAACAATGAGTTTTCAACTTTGGACTTGTTTTTCTTTACAACTATTTTGATCTGAGCGTCACTGATGAGTCTTATGTAAACGGAACACGCGTCTGGCGTATCAAATTATAATCCTGGTACCTCTGATAACTATTTTAGTTTGTATTGGTTTTGAATTTGCTAATAGTAACTTTGAGCACTCTCTGATCAGTGTTTGTGACTAAAGTTACTTGCTGTAATGTTTTTTGTGTGCTTTTATCGATTCAAATAATTTAGCTTATTTCGATTGTTTTGTATAGTTTGTTCGTATATTGAGCTGTTATATCAGTGTTTCAGGTTAATAGAGTAGTTGGGTGACCTAAAACATGTATAACCCCGTCACAAATTTAAAATTATGCCAATCCCAAGTCTGAATTTCAGCGGTAGAAGTTTGTTTCTATATATCATACTCGTTTCGATTATTAAGTACACAAATCAGGGCTTAGGTTTTCTAATTGTTTAACATTTTTCAAGTTTAGCCTTGTAAAGGCTTTTTTTTGCGGTAAGCAGAACTGATACAAGCAAATATACAATTTAGGGAACCGTTTTGTGCGTTATACAGCCAGATAAGCTTTATTTTTGTGCTTCAGATTCGTGTAAAATATCAGATGCAAGCAAAATAAACATGTTAAAGGGTAATTTTGTCGATTATTATTGTTTAATCTTGCATTTGACTTGATTTGACTTTCCTTGGTAAGTTACTTAACAATTAATGGTTCATAGGATAACATCAAATTCACAGACCAGTGTTGCGACTCAGTTGAATGCCTCTTTTCTTATTATTAGTGCTAATGAAGAGTACCATAATTCTTTACAGTGGATTGTTGAAACATAAATTTCCAAATGTGATGGTGTCTAATACTAAGTTATATACTCCTGTGGTTCGTGTTGCTTATTCTTTAGTTTTCTATGTTGTGTCATGTGTACTATTGTTTGTCTGTTTGGCTTTTTTTTATTATAACCATGGCGTTGTCAGTTTATTTTCGATTTATGAGTTTGACTGTCCCTCTTGTATCTTTTGTCCCTCTTTTATATACGAAATGCACACATAAAGTCAGTATATTTATCCAACGCCAAATAAATTCATTGTTTTTTTAATTGGCTATCTTGTTTTAATAACTATCCAGTTTTTTTTCTTTATAAAACTGGTTATTAGACTTAAAATTAGCCGATCATTTTTTTAGATTCAAAGATTTTATAGACACCACCGTGATTTATGTATTTTACTCAGAAAGAAGAAAGAAAGGTTAAAAGTGTGAAAAATTGTAAATGAATAGTGTACTCTTAGCATGTTTAGGCCGTAGTTTTGTCTGGTTTCTTGATGTTGTGGCTACTAAGCTCCTGTCAATCGTCGATTTTTTTTAAAAATGAAAACATGTTCATGATGTTTAGGGCGTATTTTTGTCTAGTTTCTTGATGTGGTGGCTATTGATTTGTGGTCAATTGTCGAAATCTTTTTAATGAAAATTAACTTCTTAAAAAAAAAACCTTCTATCAGAAACATTAACTTGACATTCGTGTATTCAAAGAAATGCGTTAAGGTATTATTTTATTTCTATAATTTCCATGTTGTAATGATGAAAGTATGTAATGCTTATTAATGGTTGATTATATAGTATATTTATAATTGAACAAGACACATGAACTAATATATACTTTTCATATTAGACAGGTCTATCAACACGATTTTCCTATCCAAGGAAACACTACGTGGAGAAAGCAGCCAACAGAAATGAATTGTCATCCAAAGAAAATAGAGATGTCTAAGGAAAAAAGGCCTGTGACAGCACTGCTTAGTTTTCCTGGGTCAGGGAACACCTGGACAAGGCATCTAATAGAATATACTAGTGGTAAAAACTTTCCACTCTTTCTACTATTTTGACTATTATATTTATTGCGTCTGTTTTGTTCACGAATCGTTGTAAATATAAAGGAATTTGATGAGACTGTCGTAAAAGTGAGAGCTTTAGCGCTATAAAACAAGGTTCAATCCACCATTTATATATTTGAAAATACCTGTACTAAGTCAGGAATATGGTAGTTGTTTTCCACTTGTTTGATGTGTTTTGTCATTTGATTTTGCCATGTGATTAGGGCCTTTCCGATTGAACTTTCATCGGAGTTCAGTATTTTTGTGATTATATTTTTTTCTAAAATGTCAAAAAAGTAAAACAACAAAAATAGCATGTAAAATTCAAAAAGGAAAGTCCCTTAACTGAAATCAAAACATCAAACTCATCATAGGAATGGAAACCAACTGCTATATAACATGGTACACGAATTTCCTTATATATATATATATCTTGGAAATAGTCGATTAAACCTATGACATAGCTAGCTAAACATATCATTTGTATGACAGTCGCATAGAATTTCACTAAATTAACAAATATGTTTGGGAAAAAAAAACCCAATCAGATTCAATGGGTAAAAATGTAAAAAAATAGGGGTACAGCAGTCAACATTGTGGTACAATCTTAATCAATTAAAAAGAAACAACAATGTGAACATAATGTGAAGAAATATAAATGGCATGTAGACACCTTTTCGACAAAGTATATGAGTAAAACTGAAATACAAGAATACAAAACATTAGCATTTCACAGTGCAAAATAGCACAGTTGAAGCCTTTTACACGTTTAATATCGAACAATATACATTTACATTTCTAGCAGGCCAATTATGCGACTTTATTATGACAGTTTAAGGTTTAAATAATGATTATGAAGGAGCTATAACACTCATTACATTGAATTGGCGGGCATTTATTTGTCTTTTTTAATATGGTAAACGAGTTTGTAAAAACAAACTTTGTTTTTAAAAATAAATCAGCGAAATAAAAGTCGTTAGGTGATACATTGAACAGATTGAACTAAATACGACCATTGGTGCTTTCCAAAATATGAATGGTACATTTTATACTTTTTAGGTATAGCCACCGGGTCTGTTTACTGTGATCCTACCCTTAAACCAGTTTTCATTGGTGAATGCCAAGTCCGAGATGTCATTGTGATAAAATCACACGAAAGAGAAAACGACTGGGTCAAGTTTGAAAAAGCTATAGTTTTAATTCGAAGTCCTTACAGATCTATAATTTCATTTTTCAATTATAATAACGCAAGAAACAGGCATAAAGGAATTGCTCCAAAGGCTGTCTTTGATAGTAAGTATTCTAGTTGCATATCAATAGAGCTATAATTGATTTTCGATGCTGATTTACTTAACATATGAAAGTTTAATAAGCGAAAAGTAAAAGGACGAAAATAGTATACCATATTAATCATAAAGACGATGAAATACAGACAACACACTTACAAAAAACTACAAAGACGAACTAATTATCGAACCATTTATCTCACTGTCATGAATTAAAGTATAATCGATCTATTAACAAATTATGAGAAAAAAAAAACTAATTTTGCATAATAACAGAAATGTTGTCACATGCTATCAGCCGTTTGTTTTTTTCTTTTCGTGACTTAAATTTTGACCACGTTATCAATTTCAGAAAAAACACTTAACTTCGAGGTAAATGAAAAAAGGGGGGAAAAATGAAAAACTGACAAAACCAAACGTTATAAATCAACGGAACCAGTGAACAACAATTTTTTTATATAATAAAACCTCGTACAGTCATTTTTCGAATAAAAATGGCTGGTTAAGCCTGGTTTAAAGATGTACGTAGGTCAGGTTAAGGATTTGTTGTCAGACTGATCAGACTCCTTGTTGTTTTCCTATGATACAGGGAAATTATTTTACCCCATAACACCCATTTTCAATATCCCTTAAGAGGTCATTAACAAAAATATCAGCAGATTCTAGATTTCTTTTCTTTCAATTTGAGACCAAAATAATACCAATGTATATATAAAGCACATGTAAAGGTCCGAGTCAGCCTTTTTTTGCCCTTTTTTAAGAATAGAATATCTCGAAAAATTGCTTATTTAGTTCATAATCTAACGCTCGTCTTACTCCGACTATCAATTTAAAATTCTAGATTTTGTTTTTTAATTTCTTATAAGGATATTCTTAATAGCTAGCTATACCCACTGATTGTATGATAGTTATCTATAGTCCGTTAAATTGGTCAAATTATAAAAAAAAAAATAATCAATATACGCAGCATACCATCCCGCGGTACCAACTATGCCCGATGTGCAATTCGAAAAAAAATTGTATCTTAAGTGATTATGAAGGCAAAACTATTTGCAATCGTAAAAATCGTATACTAGGGATAACAGAACTACAAGTCTTGTCAAATTTCTCAGGAATATGACAGTTGATGTCCATTCGTTTGATGTGTTTTATCATTTGATTTTGCCATTTAATTAGGAACCTTCCGTTTTGAATTTGCAAAAAAAAACCGACAATGCAACACACAGAGAAACGAACTATATACATCAAATTTTTTTATGGAAATATTCTTTATAAAGCACGAAATGTCAGTATTCACCTCAGAAACTAACAAAAGCTTTAAATAGACTTATCAACAAGGGATATAGTTACGATACTGTTGTCAGGTCACTAAAGATTGCTTATTTTGGCGTTAATATTGATTCACTTAAAGGGTCTTTGCATCGGAGCTAAACACATTTATTAAAAAACCAGTTGTTGGCATGACACGGGTTATGTTCTTCTCATATATGTTATGATGGTATGATACTAAACCCCTAACGGGAAGGATTGTGCCTGATATTCATATGATGAAATCATAATCTTTCAGTCAGTTTAATTGAAGTCTGGAGCTGGCATGTCAGTTAACTGCTAGTAGTCTGTTGTTATTTATGTATTATTGTCATTTTGTTTATTTTCTTTGGTTACATCTTCTGACATCAGACTCGGACTTCTCTTGAATTGAATTTTAAATGTGCGTATTGTTATGCATTTACTTTTCTACATTGGCTAGAGGTATAGGGGGAGGGTTGAGATCTCATAAACATGTTTAACCCCGCCGCATTTTTGCGCCTGTCCCAAGTCTGGAGCCTCTGGCCTTTGTTAGTCTTGTATTTTTTTAATTTTAGTTTCTTGTGTACAATTCGGAAATTAGTATGGCGTTCATTATCACTGAACTAGTATATATTTGTTTAGGGGCTAGCTGAAGGACGCCTCCGGGTGCGGGAATGTCTCGCTACATTGAAGACCTGTTAGTGACCTTCTGCTGTTGTTTTTTCTATGGTCGGGTTGTTGTCTCTTTTACAAATTCCCCATTTCCATTCTCAATTTTATAAGATAACAATTGCCTTTTTCCTGACTTGGTACAGGTCATTTTAAGAAAAAAAACATGGTGGGTTGAACCTGGTTTTGCGGCTTGCAAAACCTCACGCTTTTATGGCAATGTTAAATATAACACTAAAACGATAACACTACCTGACAGGACTATTCATAACGGACATGGTTGACTAAACCTAATTTTAAAGCTAGCGTTACCTCTAACTTGTATGACAGTCGCATAAAATTCCATTATCTTGACAAAATGTATGAACGAAACAAACAGACATAATAGGTAAAAATGTCAAAAATAGGGGAGAAGCAGTGAACATTGTGTTATTATCTTAATCACTATGCAAAAGAAGCAAATATGCAACAAAGAAGCACACACAATCATATAAACACAGCACATTAGCAAAAGTGAAAGACAAGAATACAAAAAAAATACTATACCACAATAACACAAGGACGTGACGTATAAGTACAGAGCCATGTCATACGAAACAAAGAAACTGCGATCTCAGGAGTTCTGTCTAAATGGTCAATATTCCACCTCATACTTATTATGAATACATGTTGTAGAAAAAACAAAATCACAATTAATTGTTTTGAAAACTGTTGTTCATAATTGTGTATTCCATACCTTAACTCATTAATTTATTCATTCATACAAATATTACTTTATAGACTGCCATTTTTCTAATCAACAAATTAATATATTGTATCTTTTCTTCAGGGAACTTTGGAGATTTTTCAATGACATATATTCATGATTGGTTAACATACAATTTAAAATGGCTGCAGTTTAAAGGACCAACATTTGTACTTATTTATGAAGAACTTTTGCAGAACACAGTCAGTGAACTGAAAAAACTGAACGATTTCCTAAATGTAACAGTGTCAGACAATACTTATTCTTGCTTACTAAAAAACATAGAAGGTGGCTACCGTCGAAGTTACAAGTCACTTAATGGGACATTTAATCCCATGCAGTATTATACAGGACATATTAATAAAACTGTCGAGAATGCAATTACGAAGGTCGAAAAAATGATTGCACATGTTACCGGTAATAATCATAACATTGAACGTTTTACTTCCGTATTCAAATGAAGCTAAGCCAAGGTATATTTTGGTTTTACTTTGAAAAAAAAAGATGAAAATATAATAAAATATTCTGTCGTACATTGTGGAAGCGATACAAACTTATTGTTCATTATATGTGTTTTAGTAATATATATATGTCTTCAACTTATACATCTTTGTCTTTCTAATACTAGTATTGAGCTTCGATCGTTAACGATGAAGGCAAATCGAGAAAAGCTCCCCGGAGGCATAGCATATATATAGTGTTGCTTTATTATATTGGATTTGCTGCACCTGCCATTACTGATTTAAAATCGACCTCAGACTTACCTGCATATACCATGAATGAAAAATAGGAGATGTTTCTGATTTGTTATAAATCTTGAATGTTCCAATGCTATATTGTGCATTATGTAAACATGTCCTCTCTGTCGATTCGGTTGGTGATTTTGCGCTCACAAATACAATTTCATTATAGATGATATCGATATTGTACAAGTACAGTATAGGAATCAATATTACGTGAAAGATTGTGGAAAAGTAATACACATTTATTGATTGTATTCTTCAGCAAATTCTACATGCACATTTTTTATCCGAGTTTTATATTTGCTTTTCATGGTGGTAATCAAAAATGTATTTCAAAGTTGCTGGAGTTATAGTTTTCCTTTTACTTATTGCATAGTGAATACTAATAATACAAAGAACAAACCGGCTAGGACGTTGATTGGGATGCTCGCTCGTCTTAAGGATGTACTTAGGTGAGGTTTTGGAATTTGTGTCAAATGTTCAGACTCCTTGGTGTTTTTCCATACAATACAATGTAAAATATTTTGCCCCATAACACCCATTTATTTTTTCATATAAGACTTAATAGCTCATGAAAGGTCATTTACCCAAATTTTAGAAGATTCTTAATTTTCTTCCTTTTGTTTTGAGACCTAATAATACCAATGCAAATATAAGGTAAAAGTCCGAGTCAGCCTTTTCCCGCCATATTTTAAATCTAAAATATCTCGAAAAGGAGGTCCATGACCTAT
Source organism: Mytilus galloprovincialis (assembly GCF_965363235.1). Lineage (NCBI taxonomy): Eukaryota > Metazoa > Mollusca > Bivalvia > Mytilida > Mytilidae > Mytilus > Mytilus galloprovincialis. Next base: position 22,412,567 of record NC_134846.1, read on the forward strand.
CAATATTTTTAGCTTATTTTTATCCTTAATTGATGCTCTACCAGCTTATAGTTTCAATTTTAACTTCTTAATTTATTAATTTTCACCTAACCTCACCTAAGTACATCCTTAATTGTGTGTTTTTGTTCATAAATTGGGGGAAATAGAATTGTCATATTACGTCTGGTTTGAGAATATACTTGAAATAGTTTTTTCTGTGTTTATCTAAAACTTGCACAAACAAAATAACTTTCCAACTATACATACTTTCTTTTGTCTAAAAATGAGACAGAGGAAGTCATGTTCGTTGTTTCTTTCTAGTTCTGGAGGATAATTTATATTCATGGAACCCAATCAGCATTTTTTTTTTCAAATTTTAATGGAAAAATCATCATCACTATACATATGCATGCATGTGAAATAAAATGACCTGGCTTTTTTGATCTCTTTGTTTTTTAACAAGTGTCTGAATTAGTAAAGGATTATCTTTCTTTAGATTTGAAAACATATAGATTTTTTTTCAAAAGTCGTAGATTTCTAATACATTGTAACTATTGGCATTAATTAAGCAATATCTATGTCAAATAACTGTGCTATTATTGGATAACTTGAGATTCAAGTCATTGGTGACAAATGTTAGAATTTGATTTCCAATCCGCCAATGATGAGGAAACTAAATATAATTGCCATAAATTTGATTCTCACAATCATATCTTGGCCATAATATTTCTTCTACATTTGAAAAGCATATTTTGATGAATTAATGACAGGAACATATCTCTCACGAACATGCATTCCACCGACCTTCACGTGTTTTCTTTTATCTACTATTATGAACTCTGGTGCAACAAAATCAGAATGCAGTATTTAGATTTTAGAAATATTGAATTAATAAAAAAAAGTGAAAAATTTAATGCAAATTATTTATTCAGATTCTTGAAATGTGCATAAAGTATAAACATAAAAATGTGCAACATATGCAAGTAAGATTCATAAAAATTCAATAAAAAAATAAAAAAAGTGTAGATTCTAAGATAGGAATTAGCTTGCTTTCAATGACAGAGCATCTAAGAGATAATAACTTTATGCTCTTGAGATGACCCCTTTTTGATGAAAAGGTTAGTAAAGAAGTGGTCTCAGATTTTCAATTTTTATTCCTTTGTTAGTTTGTATGATTTTTAGTTCATTGGTTAGTCGAATGTATGGTATAGATACAGTGTGTTAGTATAATCAGTGCAGTTGAAATGGTACCGTATGGTATTACCGACCAGCTTAATTGCAAATATATCGTACAGTTTGAATAAATATAAAAGATCGGAAGAATTTATTTGTTGAAGCCATATCATAGAGCACAATGCCAATGACTTGTGGTTCGATCGTAGTCAACCCCTATTGAGACCATAATGCGATCGGTAAGGTAATGGTAGAAGTGTACAGGGATCGAATGAGCAGATGTATGGTCTTATCATATGAAAAAAGAGCGCAATAAGATCGTAACTAGAATGTGTCACGATCATATCTTAGAAAGATCTTATTAGAATCATAGCAAAGTCTTGGTATGAACATGAAAACTTTGAAATTTTTTATTATTCAAGCCGACCCTACCACGATCTCACTACACATCTTATTTTTTTATTAATCGTAGTAGGATCTTCATGGTCTTGGTATAGTGTGACGGGGCTTAAAGTGTACTTATTTTATCATCATATACATAATCAGAGATACCAGTAGTAAACTTATCCCTCCCAAGCGGTCAGCTCCACTAGTATTGTCATTTGTAAGATTTTGAAGGTACACATCAGCAGCCATTTCAGCTTTACATGAATCAACTGCTACAATGAATGCCTGCATTTCCTTGTTGTCCAATTTAAGAGACTGGTCTTTTATCAATTCGTATACATCGCCTTTCATGCATGGATGTTCTGCAAAAAGGATCTGAAGTGTAGCTCTGCATTCAGAAAGACAATTCCCGAACGGTTTACAATTTGCCATTACTTCATCTCTTACACGCTTTGTTTCATTTACATTTCGAAACATAAAATCAACCCATTTGCAATCGTTATGTTCTTTTTGAATCCACAAATTACATATTGGGATATCTTTCCATGCTGTACACGTAGAGAACGGCATGTTTGCAACAGGGTAAAAAGCCAGGAATCCGAAACACATCTCATCACTTGTAGCATCACCAAAAAACGTAGTCTTTGGTCTGGAAAGTGATTTGAATTTGCATGTTGTTACAATTTCGTCTCCAGGTAGCACTTGAACAGCAGTTGAGTACCTATAACATATTAAATGACGTTTTTTTTTTTAATTTACATTTTGAATCTTTGAATGTTTATGTTAGATATGACTAAAATCCTATAATTTAGAATACATACCAAAAAGTAGAGTGGTAGACATTGCAATAATGGCTCTAAGGACAATTAGAGAGTACAATAGGATAGGTATCGATATCGTTAATATAAGACTAGTTGTAAATCGACTCTATGCCAGTTATATTATTGGTCAAGAATAAATTATACACAATCCAAATTTCTTATGCGGTAGCGAATATTATGCTTCATATTTTCATATTGTTATTCTGACGTTGTCAAAACTGATAGCGTTGAAATATTAAGCCCCCCCAAAAAATGTAACTAAAAATATGAGGAAACAAGTACGGGTCTAAAAAGGACTCACACATCACAGCATATCATAAACAAACTGCTGATCAATTATATAGTAAATCTGTTAATAGTTTTGAAGAAAAATGTTTTCATTCAATTTGATGCATGATGCAGAGTATCAACAGGCAAAAGGCAGTCGTCTCAAACTTAACACTGTAAACATGGTAAAGTTGCTGGCCAAATATGAAGACGTTCTGTTTAGTAGAACTGAATTATTACGAAACATCATATTAATATTGCAAATAGGAAGCGGGTTTCTATCAGATCCGAAAAAGGCCAAACAATTCACTGTCAGTGTCAAGCAAATGATCAAGTTTAAAGTTGTTCTGTTCAATATCTTTGTGTGCAACCTGTGACAAAACTGTTAGATTGACAATCAGTTGGACGGACGAATAAGTAAAAAAGGTAATTGCTATTAAGTACGAAAGCGTATTAGCTCCAAACATTTTTTTTTATTTGTTTCCCTAACTTTACGTCATAACGCAAAGATAGGGGAAAACAATGTGTGGCCCTAATACGCTTCCGTAATTAAGTCCCCACTGAAACAAACTTATTTCGAAATACATTGCCAAGTTTGTATTATATATAGAGAAAAAAAGCAAGAACAATAACTATGTTATAACTCTGTTTTTTAAAGATTTTATAGCTACAACATACTTGATTTGAACACTCACGTTTTCTCTACAGGACTGTCATAGTTGTAAATAACTTCATTTGTGAGTTCTGTGTAATAAACACCGTCTCTGTATACCTTAATATTCATTTCATGTCCTGAAATGTTTTAACAACAAAATGATCAATTTATTTGTCAACTCTTAGTTACTGTTTCGGTTTCAAACACAAGTATATGTGACTATTTAGTATTGTAGTACATAAACATTACCCCCAGTCAGATATCACAAAGGGGCATAACCAGGTTTAACGACATCATTACATCGTTTCAAAGCAAAACAAAGAGCCTTGCCATTCACACAGTTCCCGGTCAGATATCACCAAAGGGCGTTACCAGGTGTAACGACACCATTACATCGTTTCAAAGCAAAACAAAGAGCCTTGCCATTCACACAGTTCCCAGTCAGATATCACCAAGGGGCGTAACCAGGTGTAACGACATCTTTACATCGTTTTAAAGCAAAAACATAGAGCATTGCCATTCACCTAGTTCCAAGTCAGATAACACCAAGGGGCGTAACCAGGTGTAACGACGTCATTACATCGTTTCAAAGCAAAACAAAGCGCCTTGCCATTCACCCAGTTCTGTATTTATAAAATTCCATAACTAGGAAACGTAACATTTCAAGACAATTGGTGAAACTGGTTTGTGTTCATGTCCAAAGTGTTGAAGACGAATTAAGGGTCGTCGAAACAGACAGACAAAGGAACAAAAAAAAGCAATCGACGGATGGACGAACAACAGAGGTAAATAGTTCGTCCCGTTTTAAACGGTCGTATAAAACAAGTAACAAAAAAGAGACAGAACGTGGCATTTTATTCATACATTCCTTCAAATAAATACCAGGAGTACAGATCTGAGAGTGTGCGCAGCTACTGACAGCTAGTTCAAAGCAAATAAAAACTAATAAAACAAAAAATGTCTACGACTAAAGCAAACCCAACATCCAATGGAATTAGTATAAAGACGTGATTACCAGTCTGAGAAAACGCAACCTTGTTCAATCAAAAATAAATACATGTCTCGACAGATTGAAGAACCATGAATTCGCATATGTATATAGACGATAATAGTGCATTGACTTGACATATCAGGAAATGTGAGGCTCTGCCGAGTTTTAACCCGTTTCGGGCCGAATCCTTATATCGTGGATATGTCAAGTCAATGCACTATTATTGTCTTGGTACTGCAATATAAAAAAAAAAACATTTTCAGTTGTCGTTCAATGTGTTAATGTTGTTTATTTGATTTAAATATTGGGTGAAATCCAACTTTGAAAACGTACTTTACCTGCAATCCATGGTGAACGAATTCGTTTAAATATGGACTAATTATCAACAATAAGCATAAACCATAATGATTTATAGGTTGCAAACAAAGAATATTAACAGGTGAAATATGTTTTTCCTAAATTTTTTAAAGAAACAAGTTTGAGTCGTTACACGCATCGTTGTATACATTGGAAGCAAGAAAAGGTTGAAGAGGTCGTATGAATAATTAAACATAATTTCGGCAACTTCTATTTGAATATTCATGAGGAAAAGTGGTATCGGGTCAATTACTTGTATATGACATGGTAATAGACAGTCAACGCATTGTGAATGCTCAAATAGAAAAGTGCAGTATAAATGTATATATCAATAAATTAAGTTTGGTTTTAAATTACAGATGATGATAAATTTGTCCCTATAGTTTCAATAATAACAAAATCACCAGGACTCAGGGGCTAGTTTGATTAATGAATTCAAGGAACTACTACTATTGTAAAGTGTGTGTTTAACTAATTCATATGCCAAAGTCGCCATCTTAATTAAAACAGTTTTGATTTGGTATTAACAAAATTTATCTCTTATGTTTTGAAATGCAAATTCGAATAGTATTGACATCGTTATTGAAATGAGAAACACAAAGCATATTTTAATACAGATTTTCTAATAATAGTAAAGTCTTACCTAAATAATGCATATGGTTTTTAGCCCAAAATATGTTAATTGGTGCTTGTATTAATTTCCTCGAACATTCTGAATGGCATTTCCCAACTACTGTGTAACTCTGTTTTCCAGGTGGAATTTCAAGGTTCATCTGACCAGTCGACATAATACCAGCATCATTTGCTCGGAGTTTTGGAGTATAATAAAGAGTGACTCCCGATGAATCTTTCCAGTTGGATTTTAACTGCGGATTGTTCCAGTGAAACTATGAAATGACAAAATTATAATTTATAACAAATGAGTTTTTATTTTCGTTGTTTGTTTTCAACATAAAAAAAGAAAATGTAGTATGATTGCCAATGAGACAACTCGCCACAAAAGACCAAAATGACACAGAAATAAACAACTGTGCGGCCTTCAAAAATGAGCAAAGAATATACAACAAAGTCACATATAAAAGGCCCAGAAATGACAATTTGAAACAATCCAAACGAGAAAACTAACGGCCTAGTTTATGTAAAAACAAATGAGTAAAAAACAATTATGAAAAACATAAACAAACAACAGCTGTATAGTGGTCATGAATCGGGATTAAACATTAATGTATCAACTAATCAAATTTAATGATAAATAATATTATTTGAAATAATTATTTTTTTCGTTAAACCCCATATTTTTGTTAGGGTTTTTGGGTATTTTGTGTTTGTCGACTATTATTGGTTTTATGATCGAATTTTCTGTCTTTTTTCCAATTGTTCTTTGATAAACTTCTATAGTGTCTAACACAATTTTTTGAGGTAGACGCAATTGACATTTAAACGATCGTATTGACTTTTCTTGTCCACATATAGTTAGATCGGACACATTTCGACTTTATTTAATGACTCATTTAGTGTGGGATTAATTGTAATTAGCATATTCCAATGAAAAATGATAATTTTACTTGGCGTAGCCGTGTGTAAAATATATTTCGCAAATTCTCTTCAAAAAATGACTTGTTGGCATAAACGTCTTATATGTATACCTTTTCATATTTCGCCACAATTGGCTATCAAAAAATAATTCATCTGCTTCGTATTCGGAAAATGTTCTGAAAATCACGGAATTGGCATTTCTAACCTTTCATACCTTTACTTTCAGTGATGAAACATAACATGGACTCATCCCATTGTCCAGTTTGAAAGTCATTTAAGTTACTGTACACATTCATGCACTTTCTGATTTAAGCAACAGTCACGTATGAAAAGCGTTAACAGTTTGAATGTATTAACTAATAATAACTTAATCCAATCAGATTGCGTAAGATTCAATAACAATGACCGGTCCACATCACAAAAAGTAATAGTGGTAAACTGGGTAGGGAGAAAATGTAAGATAGTTTAAGTTTATGTTTTGGCAATAACGGATTAAAATTATCAACCAAACGTTTTGCTATCATTTCATAACATGTTGTTCTGTATGGGTATAGTTTTTGGATCTTTCATTTATGTATTTAAGGCAGTACAAAGTTTGGGCTTCAAAAGTCTACATAATTATTGACTTTTTACAGAAAATTCGTCCTTTTAAACATCTAAAATGTTTCACACACAATACGTGACTAAAAAGTAAAATCTTTCTCAAAACACTGCAAAACATTTCGTTTCGATTGGTATAGTGGTATTGTCATACAATGCGTTGAAATGAACATCGAATTCCCTCACACAATGTTATCACACACTTATAGTTATAATAATAACTCTTATTTATTTTTGAAAACTTTCTAAGCTATTAAAAAAGGGTATAGGTAACCACGAAAATTCGATGAAAAATGTTTCTATCAGAAATAAAAGTGAAGGATAAAATGTCTAAGCAATTTATCAGTTTGATTTTATTAAATTGGGTTAGAAATTTCATTGAGATTATCAAGGCCTTTATTAAAAACAGGAATAAGACTCTCTCGATTTCTTGAAAGAAACCATGACAATAAATGTAAACAACTAGCATTTATATTAGTGTTTGTCAAATGAATGTCATGTTTGCAGGACCAGTAGATTTAAAGCCGGACCAGTAGATTTTTCAGTCCACTGGTCCGCCACAAAAAAAAAATGAAATAAAATAAATCCATAATCAGTACAAAACAAGAAAACTTTGAATGGAACAGATTTCTTATTGATGCATTTTTATTTATTTTTGAAGCGGCATTTATCAAAGTTTCATATTATCTTATGTAGGTTGACATATAAAATTCTTGATATGTGGTATGTTGTATGAATGCAAATGAGACAACTACTCATGTAACTTCAAATGAAGTGGATGTAGTTGTTCATGTCTATAAAAGGTAATAAGATTGTATCTATTTGTTAAATGTAAACAAATAAGTCCTCTTATCAGTAAAATAAAAAAGAAATTGTAAAAAGTTTGCTCTGTATGTATAGCCGTTATCAGCAGGAGGGACAAAACTATCCATATAATAAATAAAATAATTTAACCAAGGCCTAGCCTAAACGGTGACACAGACGAAGCTGATTGCTATGTTAATTATGTTAAAAAAATGATTAACTGACACATTCGATTCATTATAATGGCGAAATATAATTTTGATGGCATTGCGATATGAACCTGTTGCCGTGACTTTATAGTGAGACTGAATAGTTTCCCTTAGTACATTCAACCAACCGTATGTTTATGAGCTAGGGCTCAGCCGGTTAGAGCACTGCCTTTTTGCACAGACGTCACTGGTTTGAGTTTCGAAAGACACAATAATGTTTTTGTAATATATATATATATGACGCAATCCAGTTATTTAAAAACTATTTAAACTTGGATTAAACTAAATAAGGAATTTAAGTTAAACATAAATTTGAATCACATCGAAACCTTTGAAACAAAAAACAAAAAAATCGTTATGGTCAGGGTGATGAATTTTACTATCTATTTATGTTTGTTCACAGAAAATTTCAAAATGAGATGAAATAAGTTTGATGAGTTTATTTACAACCACTGGGTCGATGCCACTGCTGGTGGAGATTTATTTCCCCGAGGGTATCACAAGCCCAGTAGTCAGCACTTTTGTCATTGATATGGTTATATTTATAAATTTACTGTTTACAAAATTTGGAATTTTTGAAATACTAAGGCTTTTCTACCTCAGGCATAGATTACCTTAGCTGTATTTGGCAAAACTTTTAGTAATTTCGGTCCTCAATGCTCTTCAACTTCGTACTTTATTTGGCCTTTTAACTTTTTTGGATTCGAGAGTCACTGATGAGTCTTTTTGTATACGAAACGCGCGTCTGGCGTATATACAAAATTTAGTCCTGGTATCTTTGATGAGTTTATTTATATATGATAAGCCTGAAGGCCTGTGAAGCTTATGAAGAATGTCTACAACGTCGAAGGAACTAAGAGTGGTAGTATATCATATCTTTTTGTGAAATACTATTGTCAAGATTGTTTTACTATCAAACCTCTAATGCGGCCTGTTTGAATCCACCTTGACCAATACGGAATCCCATTGGTCCATCTATACAATATCCAGGACGTCCAACCCCCATAATCCGATCATTTGATTGCAGTTACTACCTGCGCTCATGCCACATTTGGTAACTGTGTTAAGCTGTTCATCTGGCACTGGGTCCTCTATATAAGTATAAACATGTATTTGTTTAATTTCTTCAGATTCAGACGATTCAGATGAAAATTAATTTTATCTCGATAGTAATTAACATTTTCAAAATAAAGAATCATTTATTAACCATACTTCTCATTTCCTACATGATTTATCCCTTTCCTGACATGTTGATTATTTTTATTTAATCAACGTGTGGATCGTTTGATCTCAGTTCTATATTGGTCAAAATTCGATTATAACGTCGAATTTTCTTGCTTTCCTCTAAATTTCCTATTGTGACGGCACGAAAAATGGCGACCGTGCCACATTTGAAAAGAAGTATTGAATTTGTCTGCATATTGTTTAAAAATCATTAGGGAAACAGATGCCACCACCAAATCTCGCTTAATACGATATTTATCCAATCTTTACAGTTAAATTTTAAATATTTAAATGTCTCGAGTGGATAAATAGCATATCACACTCGATGCAGTGGTAGAATCTGTATACAGCAAAAGTAATGTCAGTGCCAGCTGATATGTAAATTAAAAAGAAACTTTAAGACACTGTCAATTTAAAAAAATAAGATTCAGTATGTCAAGCTGAAATAGTTACGGAGCGCTATAGGACACTGGTGCAATACAAAATGTGACACTTATAACTAATTCACATAACGTCAACTTTTCCCGAGTGAGTTAAAACATTGGTACAATTGTCATTTTTAAACGTATCAACGGATACTCTTGGTCAGGAATATTATGAATTATGTCATATGAATAATATGATTGTTTTTGTCCTCGATTGAAGTTTTCTTGAAGTAATACATTCATGGCAAATTTTTCAAAAATATACTTATATTACATTTTCACCTTGAAGGGAGGGGGTAAAACGAAAGTAATTGTAAAATTTAACAACTTTGCACATTTTTGCCATGTTTATACACTTGAAAAAACATGTTGAGTACATAACTATATGAGGCCGTTTTGTTTAACATCTAAATAAATGATCTATTTGTCACATGTATTTGTTTGGTTGTATGTTATGAGACTTGTTGAGACTTATAACTACATTTTAATACATCCTTGATTTCTAAATTTTCGGCATTGAACATTTGTAACGATAGTAAATCCAGAAAACGATTAGGTCGCATGATATTTGTGTGGTTGTCACATTGTACCTACCATTCGGATCACATCCGTAAATTATTATATGATGCATGACCATCTCATTATCAATGTTAGGTTCATATGCCATCAGATGATAATCTTGGTCAGAAGGAAGATTGAAGATCATACAGGAATACGTTGTTTCTTCAGCTGGCACTGCTGTCTCAGGAAAGCGAATGGTTGTATTTAATGTCTCTGAAACACAATCGCACGAACTAAATGTCTGGATTAAAGAAATTAGACACAAAGTATCAGCTTGCTGTCAAAGCAACTTTAACCTCACATCATCAAGTAATTAAGAAATAAGTCAAAAATTGTCATATTCTTTTTTTCTATTTCTTTTTCGAAATGATCTCTTAGATATTTAAAACGTTAAACACTCGCGGCTTTATCAGGATTGGCGTTATGTTGCGGTTATGTTACGACCACTGTTATTACATGATACATATATTGACTTTGTAGTTGGGTTCCTGTGCCGTTAAGTTGATATATCATTACAAATTCCATATATCTGTCAGATGTAAACAGTATCAGGGGTTCGTTAGCTAAGCCAAGTTCCTATAGCCTTTGTCTCTTTTGTCTTTTACAGTACAGTAATAACTAATAAAATCTTGTTCAGTATCTTAAACCTGTGTGTGGTTCTCTACCAGTTTTTTAAGAGTTTTACCTGGTTCTTTCAAAACATCGCAGTTTTTCAGTCCATCTTCCACTTGACAATCTACCCCTCCCTTATCAGCATCGCAGATGGACCCATCTGATAATGTACAAACTCCTGAAAATTGTCATAATTATCAAATAAATTCATTGCTTGGGTGTTTGATATCAGATATTAACTCAATGGTGCCGATACAATCAGTATAAAACACAAATGACCAAAGAAACTAAAAGAAGAATGTGTCTGAGGCCACGAATTCCTATGCTCAAGATTGAAAAAACCACATTCGGATGGAAAGGCGAATGACCAAAGGTAGCTCTTATGCATGCAACATTTTGCCTTATAGGACCAAAAAATAAGCAAATATTAGTAAAGAAAAATCTAGCATTTATTTTCGCCATTTATAAAAAAAACGGAATTTAAACAAATTCCAGTTATAACCGAGAATAACATAAGACCTCCTGATCGAAACATGTCTCACTTCAGTTTTCAATCTTACCTGGATGTGTTATATCTGATAAACGTGATGGGAAACTTCCTGTTTTCCAGACACATTCCGGATCTCCAAGTTCTTCGCCATTTGTTCGTCCGTCTCCATCAGAATCTTTTCTACATAATTCAGGTGTCCATGACTAAATACAAATGAACTTTGATGAGATTGTATGCACGAGATCCGACAGAGCCAACGATTTTCTACATGTTATCAATTATTTTTTTTGTTCAAATCTTTTATATTCTTTCTATTAGAAACAAACAAACAAAGATAAATGATAAGTAACCAAAAGTTAATCCCAAAACACTGATTGATTGTTGATTGATTAACTTTCAATGATTAGTGTTGTATACTTAATCAAATAAGACATGAATAAGAATAAAGGATTCTACCGTGTGTGCTGTCAATAAATAAAATCTATCTATAAAGATCAAAATACTTAGATATGATTCAGTAAGGTACACCTACTTCGAGATGCACAGCCTATTTCGGTAGCCAGTGGAAAAAATGGTTGGTCAAATCAATAAGCCACAACATGATCGAACCCTCGAACTTTTTGACCATGCGCAGATTGTGAAACTTTTATTACACACGGAACAAGAAATAATGGCCAATTTTAACATACGTGTCGGCGTATTCCTCCAAATCGGACGGATGCATCTCTTTACATGCATTTGTTTTTATACATGCCTACTTTCTGTATTCTGTTCAACTCGAGTAAAAACGGAAGGTCAAAAATGTAATTGTATGTCTGGTGTCATTGCAAAATGGATTATGATCATTGATGAATAAAAATGAATAAGATGATCAGTTATATGAAATTGTAAGGTAGGATATTTTGAATAAGCGACATACCTCATCTACTCTTCCCAATGTGTTTTACATGTTTGACCAAAAAGGTTTCAACAGTGCTTCAAATGTGAATACTCAAATGTTCCGTTCATTGTATTTTTTCTAAATTTTCGGCTATCTCAATGAAGCATCACTTTACCTGTACATGTTTTTCTTGAAGTGTATTATCAAAGTTTTGGGCTAATCAATCCACTTTGAATAAACTGCAAGAACCATCAATTATAAGGAACATTCATGATTATGAACACCTAGTGCAAACCTAAAAAAAATGCCTCGTTTAGGAAGTCCGAACGTTCAAGACCCTACGTTTAAACTCTATTGCATGCATAGTCTGCTTCAATATAAAACTTCGATCCTTATTAATAAAACCTCCAAAGATGGTTTAAATCTTCTGTTCTTCATCTTGGTCAGGCTGTACAAAACAATCCTAATGATTTCATATATCATATACAGTCATATGTAGATAAACACAACACGTCAAACAAACAACAATTAATCTATCTATTTTAATTGTGTGGTATGAAAGTTATATTTTCAACATACCAATCCCGCTGTTTTAAAATCCAAACCAAACTGGTTTCTACTTCCACCTCCAAGTGGATTGTTGTGGCCTACACCATGCCACACGTAGTTTGCTTTACATGGATGTGGTACCTCGTTACCATTCGGTAGGATATCTTTGAAGTTAGGATAGGCAGTTGCAATGCCGACACAGAAAAGAGTTTTGAGTAATGTTCCAATCCTGCCATACAAATAAACAATTAAAAACATAAATCAGGAATTAGATTTTAAATAAAAGACAGCATGCTATAACAATAATGCCAATATCAACATGTTTCTGTGATATAAAAGGACAGCACCAACTGACTGTCCCGTCGCCATCGTGGTCTTTCGAGTAATTCTGCTAAGCCCCCTCATATAATATGCATAATACAAATAAACTAGCTGTATAAGTTCAGTGAAAGACGAAATTGATACAATTTTACAAACAATATATCTATATTAAGGGCGCATTTGTAGTACAACAAAATACCATCTGTTTGTCACCAATATACCCTTTGAGTATCAGAAAATAGTGCGATTCCTGAAATACTATACCTATATTGTATTTCTGATATATAATAATAAATAAACAGATGAAAAAATTATAAGTCTTAAAGGGGCACTAGCTACCAAATTCATATTCACCGATTTGACTCAAATTATCATATTTTATTTATAACAATATAAAACATTTTTCCAAACTGTCAAAAGTATAAAATAAACAATTTACAGGACATGGTCTCAATAAGATGCAGCTTCGTTTCATGTGAATTTTAGCAAAGACGCCCATCTAATTAACTATCGAGTTGACCTTCTATGACCATATAAGCGATGTAAACATAAATATAGATATAAATAGATGAAGCAACTCGTGGAATAGGAGTTTTATAGGTCTTTTAAATTTTGTATTGTAGATTAAACAAATATGTTAATCTTTGTTTTTACCTTTATAAGAATGATTTTGTGTGGATCGAACCAGTTAATAAAATTATTTACCTAGTTTCACTTTCATATTGACATTCTTTTTCTTTAAATACCCATACACGGACAATGCATGCGTTATTCTAGCTCTTTCTACGGGGTTAAATTGGAGTTCACATGAATGCGGATTTAACGAGGTCGACTTATTCACTTGCAAGTGAATAACTAGTATCAATGTTTATTAGCTTAATCTAGCTAAGAGGTATGCAAGCTTTAAATCGATAAACATATAAGTAGATATTGAGTGTTTTGCACGAACAGAGTATTGAAAATAGTAAAATCAAAGTAAAGTTTTATTTACCGAAATATACCTTTTCAACATAATCATTTATTAATTGTATAATCTGAAGGTTTTACCGCTCCGTTTGTGACACTGAGCTAATTATAATTTTTTGCTCTCGCTTTGCAACATATCTTTACTGTCGAATAATTGTGAAATACTTTCATTTTGATTATACTAGGAGCAATATATTTCTATTGAACATGCGATAATTTTCACAGTTAATCTTATTCATTTTCATCACTATTAATACTGTCTTATTTTAGTCAATTCCCTTACTTTGTGGTTGTAAGTCTAGCTAATAAAGAAATGTGTTCAGTAATTTTTGTTCTAATTGTTCGTTCAACTAAATGCGAACACTTTTTACAGTATTTTGGGTGATCCTGTCGAAAATCGTACCACCTACCACGGCAATCAAGGCGATCATATACCTATACCGCAGATATGTTTGAGTTATAATAGATGTTACGCAATACCCCTTTAAATTGGTTGAATTCAAATCACTATTAGAGTTACGTTCTAGTTTGACACTGAAACTTGGATAATCTAACAAATTGTACTTAGATTTTGACCTCTAGACACATTAAAGTCTGTTTGATGTTGACAGGTTTTTTTTTAATTTTATTACTGCCATTAAACGCGGTAAATTCGTAGTTTTGAATGACTTCAGAGAAAAAACTGTTATTCTCCGAAGCCGAGTGCACTGATCTGTTGAAATTGAATGACAATAATGTGTTGAAATTATTAATTATAACGATGTTTTTTGATAAAAAATATTTCTCATAAATAGATACAAAAATCTGATCCTTATATATTTGTTGTCGTATCATTTTTACTGGGAAAGATGGTCATACTTGACCAATGAATGACGTTTGTTTGTATAGGTGGGATGTATAAATATGCAGCCAAGCAGCGATCGGAATTGGGAAATTAAATTCGATGCCTCATGAATGCGAAAAAATGCATCTGGCAGCAATACTATAACTATTATTCTAGGGTCATAAAGGTTGCATGTTGAAAAGCAACATTTTTGATATTATAAAGTTCAAATTTCTATTTCATCTCTAACTATCACTAGGCTCTTCCTTCCAAATCATTAATAAAACTCGTTTTAATTTTTTGATGATTTTTGACACTACCAGTGTCTAAGCAGACAGCTTCTTAAAAGTTCAAACGAAGATACCATGTATTTACACATCCTCCTCCCTCTAGTGTGCTATGGGCATTTTGTATTCTTGTCTTTCCTTTTTTACTTATGCATGTTTTCTATGGAGTGTCTTTATGTCGTTTTGCTTTTCTTTGTTGAGATAGTTATTTGTTTTTAAGTGATAAAGATCAAATATGTCTGTTTGTTTTGTGCACATATTGTCGTCAAGATAAGGAAGTTTATGAAAGTATTACTAATATAATTTGGATAGCAATCATTTATCAGCAAAAATACATGACAAATAGAGGAGATACAATGTAATACTTTCCTTTGAACCAGCTAAATTAAAAAAGCATTAGAATATAATGGGAGTGATGAAATAGCTTAGTGTAGTTCTGACAAAACCTAGTAGAGTGTAAAAATGTCGTATTATGGTTAAAGAGAGATATAATTTTGATTTTAACTATAAGCGTTTTCCAATGTTATCAAAAGTGGACATATAACACCATTAAATTTCTACTAAGAAGTGTAGATCAAACCATTTATCTGCAGAATGACAGCTCGATATGTTTCATAAGGCATAATCATTCTGTTGTAAGGGCACGTAATCTAGATATACGAACCCCATTTTGGAAAGGGTAAATTTAAGTTTTGTAAGGATGTATTGTGGTTGAGTATATGACCATAAATGTGTATCGTCCTAATAATCAATACAATGTTGGTTGATAAATAACCCTTCAATATGTCATAAATGTGTCAAAAATGGTTCATAAATTAAGATTATTTAAAAATAAAATGTTGGCTTATTGAATCATTTTTCCTTATCAATTTTGCATGCCTTATGAAATAAGTTGAATTTTATTTACTTTTCTACATTAAATTTCAAAATCATTTTCGACTTTTTATCAAATTTATAACTTGTGGGAACTTGTTGTAAATGATATTGTATGGATAGTCGAATAGCGAATGTACGTGTATTTGCTGAACCATGTAATGAAAGTAAATAAGTGGTCACTCAGACTGTATGCTACAGTTTGTAAATCAATTAACCTTTAATTGGTCAACAACGATTACCTTATGAAAATATCACAGTATGCTTTTATTACCGTCCTTCATTTCAAAGTTACACTGACACTTCAACGAAGCAGTCCTTCATTTCAATGTCACACTAACATAAGTCAAACATTTCCCTGTTGAATGTTGAAATGAATACATTATCATATATGTTACTACTTACTAGTAGTGCTTAAAGTGAGGATAATTGTTATTGTTATGTTTATTATTTGATTTATACTTGATAATTTTTATCTAATTTATTTTCTAATTTGGTTGATTATAACACAGTATGGTTAAGAATGTTAAATGATACCATATATTATGCACATAGTGACATTCGTTTTATTCTATTTCATATTCGGGATGTGAAAGAAACGCTCTTTGTCTTTCAAACATTTGAATCAAGGATACATATAGCTTATGAATGTGAAAAACTGGGTGCAGGTTGGGGGTTGCGGTTTGCGGGCTTCTCTTTTTTTCTCTTTACTTTTGTCGAGTTCTCTTTTCTAAATAAACATTAACTCATGTACTGAGATACCCTTGGTTCTTCATTTGTAACCATTTAAACAGGCCGCAGAACAAAATACAGATGTTTATATTAAGATCAATACGGCCTTTGTAGGGGAATATTGCGCATAAATAGTTTTAGGTATGATTCTCTCATGGTTGGGGCCTGTGAATAGATATTTTTCGTATCACACCGTACGGAGTGTGATATGAAAAGTGATATCAAAATTACGTTAATTTGATTGGCTTATCTCGTAAATTTCCAATATTTTCATTGGCCGTTGATCAGGTCATTATTCACTGGAAAAGGTCATGCCGGGACTACTTTTTCTCTTGACAACTGATTGTTTACTTCCGGTTTTCGCGATTTTCGTCTGCTTTATCGTCTGCACTATCTAATATAAATCTTATCATGGACGAAGAAATAAAGAAAGGAACCCGTGTACGGTTATGTAACGGAGCAAAGGGCAATTATAACTGGCACAACTTCCAATTTTAATTTCCCTCTGTATGCGACAGTAAAACTACCGATGGACGTCCGGAAAGCTTCAAATACAATACAGTTATCTCTATTCTAATGCAAAACAAGTTCATAATTAAATTTCAATCACAATTTCAGTGTAAAATCTTCATTAAAGAAAATTCCGCGAAAAAGATGCTATCTTCTTTGGTCCCTACACTACGTGACGTCATAGGTATGCTTCCGGTGTCATACATAAACACCGGGCGTTTTCTGGCTTCTATGCCGCTTCAGAATGTAATAAAATTTGATAAAAAGAAGATTTAAAGGCGCAACAAGTGAGGTATTTGTTAATTATTGTAGAAATAACGTGTCAATACACTTGTTACAAATTAGATAACAGGCCCCAACCATAAGAGAAAGATCAGTACGCGTTGCAAAGAAAAACGGCCGTAGCAACACAACTCGCAACAAATAGGCCACGCATAAAACAACTTTTTGCCATGAGAGAAATAGGTTTAACAACTTGTGAGAATTAGATATAGCTTGATATCAACTCTCGTTATTTAATTTCAATAATAATAAACTCGCCATAGGCTCGTTTATTATTATTGAAATTAAATAACTCGAGTTGGTATCAATCGATATCTAATTCTCACTCGCTATGAAACCTATAATTACCAAATGGATGACAAATATGATATAATTTAAAATTGAGATTAAAAGTTCAGGTGGTATGAGTGTCTTAAATAAAAAAATAACAGAAATTGTTCATACTTTGCCAAAACGTAGTATGTATTGATATATGTTCAATAAAATTGAGAATGGAAATGGGGAATGTGTCAAAGAGACAACAACCCGACCATAGAAAAAACAACAGCAGAAACTAAAATTGAAATAATACAAGACTAACAAAGGCCAGAGGCTCCTGACTTGGGACAGGCGCAAAAATGCGGCGGGGTTAAACATATTTATGAGATCTACCTCTAGCCAATGTAGAAAAGTAAATGCATAACAGTACGCACATTTAAAATTCAGTTCAAGAGAAGTCCGAGTCTGATGTCAGAACTATAATAAAAATAATAGGTCACCGTGCATTTTTTAAAGCTACAGGTGGCGACAAAATGGCACATTTTGTATGGATTAAAAGGAAAATACATTTTGTTATTGGAAACTTAACTAAATGATAGAATTGTAAAATAAATTACGAAAAGGCTTACTTAATCATTAGCTGTGATTAGATATTTCACTAGGAGAAATATTTTTCTCACACCGGCCAATTAATGTGAAATTAGCAAAGAAAATGTCATTTATTTTACGACCACCGTCCATTTTGACTCCAAAAAGATATTATGTTTAGTCTCACCAAAACACAAAAACACTTAAGTCGAGATTTGTTGAGGAATAAAGACAAACAGCTAATTGAAAATGTACATTATTTGGGGAACAAGTATTGTAGATATAGTAAATCACAGGTGATAAATAAAATCACTGACACCTTGGTGATTGAACATAGGAAGAATTACGCTCATTGTCCTATATACTAACATCAAAGTTGGGGTTGAAGTTTTTACGGTCCATCAAACCTCTTTTAAATGCAAAATGTATTGCCCGTAGTGAAATGAACTTAAATTTACCTTTCAAACACTACTTAAATTATTTGTTTGTCATTTGTATATTTTATTTGAAACATTGTCCGGAAGACTCGAACTTTGAGCGAACGTGTGTAATATGACATAAGTTTTGAGAACTATGTAAGATGCATGTATTGATTTAAAGAGACGAACCTTTTTTTTTTACATTTCTTAATATTTAAGCGAACGTTTTCTATCAAATACAGATGGAAAGACAAAGACATGCGGTTTTTAAGCATCCTTTCGTCGTTGGGAACACTGATGACAGACTTCCTTCCTAAAAACTGGAAACTTAATTAATTAATTAATTAATCCTATATCAAGTGTTAGGTAGAATTTCAAAAAGAAAAGTATGGAATTTTGACAGACGAATAACTAGTTACCAATTATATAGTTGTATTTGTTTCTTTACTATACTTTACAATTGTCGTTACAGAAACTAAAAAAAACACGCTTTTGGCCAATATTCTGCTGCAAAAAAATCCAAATTTCAGTGATTATTTTTTTCAATTTTAATTTTAATTTTGTTTTTGTTTTTTATTTAAGACAAACATGATCTTATTATGCGACTGCCATACAAGTGCGAGGTTTAGCTAGCTATAAATCCACCATTTTCTACATAAGAAATTGCCTGTTCCAAGTCAGGAATATGACAGTTGTTTTCCATTCGTTTGATGTGTTTTGTCCTTTTATTTTGCCATTTGATAAGGGACTTAATTTTCCTCAAAGTTCGGTATTTTTGTGATTTTACTTTTTAAATTAAAGCCGCGTAATTATTAACAATTTCTTGATATATATATTGACCCATCCAGGAAAACCAAAACGGTTATTTTTTGTTGAGGTAGACCACTCTGTTTCAAGAGAATAGGACAGCGAAACTTTTTTTTACTCTATTAAATTTTTATCAAGTTTTGGGAAAGGTTGAAATGGTGTTGCCATTCTTTAAGAAGAGTTTTTGATCCAAATCTAACACACAATACAATAATAATCATTAACTTGACAAACCAACGCATACGACAATCATATAACCTCATTTGAAATTCTGTAATGAGATAGAGGACGAAAAACACTTCTTTCTCAAATGCCCTAAATATAACTTTTATAGAAACAAATATTTTGACTTAATGAAAATCAGTTCGGAGTGGAAAGATACTGCTAAAGATGACATGCTTAAACTTGAAATAATACTAAACCCCACATCTCACAGTCAAATTAAAAATACAGTTTCCTTTACTGAGGACGGGAGACCCAAAACAATAATTTGAACTGATACATTTTGTATTTTAATATTGTATTGTGTATTTTTGTATATATGTTATGTTTGTCCCAGATCATGTTTTTGATTTATATGGCAATAGAATTATTTGATTTGATTTGATTTTAAATTTGTAAATATCCTTCTGGATAATTATGTAATTCTCTATTCATACTTACTTTCGGGTTGACAAATAAAGCGATGCGCCGAGTCATAAACATGTGACTACAATTTTGTATTTGTATATATGCATGTCATTAATAGTTATCCCATAAGGACGCGGTGTGTCAGTGTAAGATCACCCCGATGGCCGGAGGCCAGAGGGTGATCTAACACTGACACACCAAGTCCGACTGGGATAACTATTTTACATCCCAGCTGTTTTAGATTAGACGAAAAACCATTTACAATTCATAAAATCTAGTTTAGAACGCCACACAACCATAACAATATACTTTATATATTACTATATGATGTATACCCTTTTTGACCCCCAAACACGATGAGTAGATATCAAACAATGTCAACTCGCCCCACTTGCCAATCGGCCCACGCTATATCGCCACTTTATAAAAATATCGTCCCAATCTTGTTTACCGACTTGCCCCACTTTGAAAAAGTGTAAAATCAAATTGAACAATCAGTCTGAAAACTCACAAATTAACGTAAAAGGTTAAAACCCCACTGAATAAAGGTTTGACAACTCGCCCCACTAATAAAAATATCTTGCTTCCTTTAAGTATGTCAAATTACTATTATTTCGTATCAAGTCGTCCTGGTGTAGTGGTATGTGTCGTGGCTTGATATGCTATAGGTCTTGAGTTCGAATCCCAGCATATCTACTGGATTTTTTCTACGTGAATTTTGATAGATAGTCTTTTCCGTAAAATTAATTATAAGTTTTATATAAGTTTTGACATTCCCGCCAAAATGTTACAGAACAAAGGAAAGCATGCATAACAAAGAAACTCAAACTAGGGTGATCTGGCACGGGTGATCCGGCTCAGATCACCCCTGTTAGAACAAAGGAACTGGGATGTAATATTCATTCCTTTGGATAAGTTTTAAATAAAGTAAATGCTTTGTTGTAAAATTCACATAAACCTCGTATGATAAAACGCTTGAATAGGTCACATGTTTGATAATGTGTAATAAGTTCGAGATATATTACTTTTATTTAGGGTTGTTGAAATAAATCTGAAACTAGTCTGTATTCATTTTTTTCAAGATGCAAATATAACCGCAGTCGTAAATGCATCAGATATTCGTCAAATCTATCTAATTTTCTCTTCGTGGAAAAGCGTAAGCATATTAATAGTTTTATATAGGTGAATCCACACAACATTGTTTAGAAAGAGGTATATAAGGAAATAATTCGTAAATATAACTCAACATGCAGACATCTTATACGTTCAGGTATTTCACATCCAATCTTTTATGGTAATATTCTGTACAAAGCACAAAAATGTCAGTATTCACCTCAAAAGCTTACAAAACCTTTAAACAGACTTACTAAGAAGGGATATAGTTGCGATACTGTTGTCAGGTCATTAAAGATTGCATATTTTGGCTTTAATATTGATTCACTTATAGGGTCTTTGCATCGGAACTAAACACATTAATTTAAAAAAAAAAAAACCAAAAAAAAAAAAAAAACAGTTATTGGCATGACACGGGTTATGTTCTTCTCATATATTTTATGATAGTATGATACTAAACCCCTAACGGGAGGGATTGTGCCTGATATTCATATGATGAAGACATAATCTTTCAATCAGTTTAATTGAGGTCTGGAGCTGGCATGTCAGTTACTGCTAGTAGTCTGTTGTTATTTATGTACTATTGTCATTTTATATATTTTCTTTTGTTACATCGTTTGACATCGGACTCGGACTTCTCTTGAACTGAATTTTAATGTGCGTATTGTTATGCGTTTACTTTTCTACATTGGCTAGAGGTATAGGGGGAGGGTTGAGATCTCATAAACATGTTTAACCCCGCCGCAATTTTGCGCCTGTCCCAAGTCAGGAGCCTCTGGCCTTTGTTAGTCTTGTATGATTTTTAATTTTAGTTTCTTGTATATAATTCGGAGTTTAGTATGACGTCCATTACCACTGTACTAGTATACATATTTTTAGGGGCCAGCTGAAGGACAACTACGGGTGCGGGAATTCTCGTTACACTGGTGGCCTTCGGCTGCTTTATGGTCGGGTTGTTGTCGCTTTGACACATTCCCCATTTCCTTTCTCAATTTTACTATTGTTTTAAGGAATTAATTTCCATCCACTCGCTTGAAGTGTTGTGGTTTTCGTCAATTCGCAACGCAAATATAGAAGAAAAAAAGTTGACCGCCAATCAAAATCGATTTTTCAATTTGCAAGCCTTTCCGGTTTTATTTAAAATTATCGAATTTACGACTCGTGTTTTAAATCACTAGGTCGAGGTTAATTATCATTGTCGAAACAATTCACCTTATCGACTGTTAATGCATTATCAAAGAAGAAACTATCATTGTCTGCGCGCGAGTCAAATCAATTAAATCATCTATGATGATCGACCGTAAAGTATACTTTACGCCGTACATCTACAATGGTCGACAGATAAACTATCATTATCCTCGATACACATTGTGATTATCTATAAATGTGTTTCCCGTGTTCCATATAGGTGTATGTTATTGTTTAATTTTTTTTTTTATTAAAACGGTAAAGTACTAAAATGATGCCTCAGATGCTACCATCACTATTCCCGAGCACTTAAAAACATGGAAGCTTTTAAACTTGGTGTTGTATACCATAGATAGTACCAATGTCAATATATATGCAGCACGTATTGTCTGTGATTTTGCATACTGTAGTGTTTAGTCTTACAATATCAATACTGCACTTGGCCCGCTCAATGCAATTGCTTGAGGTAACATGTTTACAAAAGTATGACTGATCATTCCTTTAAATCATTGATGTAAAATTCAAAACTATCGGCAAACAGAAATTGGTTGCACAGCTAATATAAAATGTCTGATACGCAAGCAACCATAATCAATCTGCTGACCAAATGTAAAATAACTTGCTTCCAGAGATAAAAAAAAAAAAGTTTGGCCAAATGATTTTTTAAATGAGAGATGTAATAATAAGAAGCCAAAAAAACGTGGGTTTTATATATATACAGTCCGCCAAAAGTTAAGCACCACCGAAATATAACTGGCAATATTTTTTTAACTATTGCAAAAAAAATATTAATGTTTGGTGTTATGAATTACCTTTTACATACACAAAAAAAATTCATTACGACCAAAAAGATTGCACTCCGATAAAGCAGTCAACCAACCTTTTATCAAAGGTCATATGTGCGTTTATAAATACACTGTTTCTCCAGGTGGTCGTGTAAGTGTTCGTACATTGGTCCGTCGACTTTATAGAGGCAAACGAAGAGCACGTCGTGGTGTATAGAGACCTGTACCTTCAAGCAGGCACTCTACCGTCAGGTTTAAATGGGATAATGAACATCTATGCTTGAACATAAGAACCTGACAAAACACTCATTGGTCAGATGGGAGTCAGTTTCCTTTACTGCCAGAAGACGCCATAATACGAATTTCACAGGGGAAAAAAACGGCCTATGACCAAAAACAACATTTGCACAAGGACTGCATGCATTGCTGGTTGTGTTCCAGTACGGGGTTGCTTCTTATACCGTTATAAGCTGGGTATGCATATTCTGCAGGGTAGCATAAACGGACAGACATACAGAGATTTGGTGCCTTAACATATTGTAGTCCGTCATTTTAGTAATCCCCCACTTGCGTCAACATTGTCAAGACACTTGTACCTGAATGACAACGCTATACCACGCAGGGTTAGAATTTTAACCGAGTCCAAAGAGCAACCAGCCATTTACACTAATTTTTGGCCTTCCTTGACTCCATGCATGAACCCTATCAAACATGTCTGAGATGCCATTGTCGGAAATCTCAATCGCAGAGATTCACCTTTACAAAAGTTTGTCGATTTAAAAGTGACATTTGTTGTTTAATGCAACAGATTTCCTCAACTAAAGTTTTGAAGGCTTGTACCGAGAAAGATAGGTCGTGTTATGAAACTGTACCGGAAATGAGGTTGTTACACATGCTATTGACTCAAATATTGACATTAAATTTGCCAAACATACCAAAGATTATGTGTAGAAAATTTTAATGGTATTGGGTGATTAATTGTTGTAAAAAAATAAAATTTACACTATTTCTATGAACGAAAAACCTATATGCATAGAACCTTCATAAGTGACCAAAATTATATTTGTGGTTTGTTTATGGTATACATTAGCAAAATTGCTATATGATTGTTTTCTATTTTTCGAGGAACAATTGATTTTTTAAATTTGAAAAAAAATCGATGCAATAAAAGTAGGTGGTGGTTAACTTTTGGCGGACTGTATATATATATACTTGTGCATTAAGTGATGTAAATTTCAAAACTATCAGTTAACAGGAGTTCTTGCACAGTAAACGTAAAGTTTCAAACATGCTACAACAAAAGATCAAACTGCAGCCCAAATATAAAATCAAACATTTTCATAGAAATGTAAAATGAGTGATGTCTATTGACTTACAAGAAATGGCGGCACGGCAGATGTTAATTCTGCTAACTCTCTACAACTCAACATTATTACGATACAGACTTGATTTAAAATGGTTCCATTTCATATAAGTCAATAAGATTTAAGTGAAAAAAAAATCTACCTAAAGTTCTTCGTCAAACAGACAAAGCGTCGAGCGGTTTCTTAGCATGCTTTTGGTGTTAGTGACGAAGGTTAAACAGACTGCCTTCCTTAAAAATGGCCACATAATTAATGAATAAATCATTTATCATTACAACCAGTACAACCAGGGAAACTTTGTTCCCAGTTTCTACCATTGCACATTTGAGAACGCTAATAAATCGGCGGGGCCATTAGATGTGACCAATCCGTCATGTGTTAAAACAACTTATCAGAGCTAGGTTTTTGCCTTTGACATTTTACTCATATAATACTGGTTTATTTTTGACAAAATGACAAAATACATAAGTGTTATTGCCTTACTTAAAAGGATAGTTTACATTAATTATAATATTTGTAATTATATATAGGAAGATGTGGTATGATTGCAAATGAGACAGCTCTCCAACCAAGTAACAATTCATAAAAAGTAAACCATTATAGGTCAAGGTACGCCTTCAACATAGAGCCTTGGCTTACACCAAACATCAAGCTATAAAGTGCCACAAAATATTACTAGTGTAAAACCATTCAAACAGGGAAACCAACGGTCAAGTCTTAAGTTTTCTATGTTGTGTCTTCTGTACTATTATTTGTCTGTTTGTCTTTTTATTTTTAGCCATGGCCTTGTCGGTTTATTTTCTATCTATGATAAAATTAACGGTACCAATTTTCTTGCACCAGATGCGCATTTCGACAATACATGTCTCTTCAGTGATGCTCGTGACCAAAATATTTGAAATCCAAAGCTTATATAAAAGATGAAGAGCTATAATCCAAAAGGTCCAAAAAGTATAGCCAAATTCGTGAAAGGAATCAGAGCTTTGCATGAGGGAGATACATTCCTTAATTTATAATAATTTCTAATATTTTGTAACAGCAAATTTTAATAACACAAAAATTCCGTATTTTCATGCCAGTACCGAAGTACTGGCTACTGGGCTGGTGATACCCTCGGGGACTAATAGTCCACCAGCAGAGGCATCGACCCAGTGGTAGTAATAAAATTAACGGTACCAATTTTCTTGCACCAGATGCGCATTTCGACAATACATGTCTCTTCAGTGATACTCGTGACCAAAATATTTGAAATCCAAAGCTTATATAAAAGATGAAGAGCTATAATCCAAAAGGTCCAAAAAGTATAGCCAAATTCGTGAAAGGAATCAGAGCTTTGCATGAGGGAGATACATTCCTTAATTTATAATAATTTCTAATATTTTGTAACAGCAAATTTTAATAACACAAAAATTCCGTATTTTCATGCCAGTACCGAAGTACTGGCTACTGGGCTGGTGATACCCTCGGGGACTAATAGTCCACCAGCAGAGGCATCGACCCAGTGGTAGTAATAAAATTAACGGTACCAATTTTCTTGCACCAGATGCGCATTTCGACAATACATGTCTCTTCAGTGATGCTCGTGACCAAAATATTTGAAATCCAAAGCTTATATAAAAGATGAAGAGCTATAATCCAAAAGGTCCAAAAAGTATAGCCAAATTCGTGAAAGGAATCAGAGCTTTGCATGAGGGAGATACATTCCTTAATTTATAATAATTTCTAATATTTTGTAACAGCAAATTTTAATAACACAAAAATTCCGTATTTTCATGCCAGTACCGAAGTACTGGCTACTATGCTGGTGATACCCTCGGGGACTAATAGTCCACCAGCAGAGGCATCGACCCAGTGTTAGTAATAAAATTAACGGTACCAATTTTCTTGCACCAGATGCGCATTTCGACAATACATGTCTCTTCAGTGATGCTCGTGACCAAAATATTTGAAATCCAAAGCTTATATAAAAGATGAAGAGCTATAATCCAAAAGGTCCAAAAAGTATAGCCAAATTCGTGAAAGGAATCAGAGCTTTGCATGAGGGAGATACATTCCTTAATTTATAATAATTTCTAATATTTTGTAACAGCAAATTTTAATAACACAAAAATTCCGTATTTTCATGCCAGTACCGA
The DNA here is from genome assembly GCF_965363235.1 of Mytilus galloprovincialis. Taxonomy (NCBI): domain Eukaryota; kingdom Metazoa; phylum Mollusca; class Bivalvia; order Mytilida; family Mytilidae; genus Mytilus; species Mytilus galloprovincialis. The sequence continues at coordinate 22,439,168 of NC_134846.1, forward strand.
AGTACTGGCTACTGGGCTGGTGATACCCTCGGGGACTAATAGTCCACCAGCAGAGGCATCGACCCAGTGGTATTAATAAAATTAACGGTACCAATTTTCTTGCACCAGATGCGCATTTCGACAATACATGTCTCTTCAGTGATACTCGTGACCAAAATATTTGAAATCCAAAGCTTATATAAAAGATGAAGAGCTATAATCCAAAAGGTCCAAAAAGTATAGCCAAATTCGTGAAAGGAATCAGAGCTTTGCATGAGGGAGATACATTCCTTAATTTATAATAATTTCTAATATTTTGTAACAGCAAATTTTAATAACACAAAAATTCCGTATTTTCATGCCAGTACCGAAGTACTGGCTACTGGGCTGGTGATACCCTCGGGGACTAATAGTCCACCAGCAGAGGCATCGACCCAGTGGTAGTAATAAAATTAACGGTACCAATTTTCTTGCACCAGATGCGCATTTCGACAATACATGTCTCTTCAGTGATGCTCGTGACCAAAATATTTGAAATCCAAAGCTTATATAAAAGATGAAGAGCTATAATCCAAAAGGTCCAAAAAGTATAGCCAAATTCGTGAAAGGAATCAGAGCTTTGCATGAGGGAGATACATTCCTTAATTTATAATAATTTCTAATATTTTGTAACAGCAAATTTTAATAACACAAAAATTCCGTATTTTCATGCCAGTACCGAAGTACTGGCTACTATGCTGGTGATACCCTCGGGGACTAATAGTCCACCAGCAGAGGCATCGACCCAGTGTTAGTAATAAAATTAACGGTACCAATTTTCTTGCACCAGATGCGCATTTCGACAATACATGTCTCTTCAGTGATGCTCGTGACCAAAATATTTGAAATCCAAAGCTTATATAAAAGATGAAGAGCTATAATCCAAAAGGTCCAAAAAGTATAGCCAAATTCGTGAAAGGAATCAGAGCTTTGCATGAGGGAGATACATTCCTTAATTTATAATAATTTCTAATATTTTGTAACAGCAAATTTTAATAACACAAAAATTCCGTATTTTCCGTACTGGCTACTGGGCTGGTGATACCCTCGGGGACTAATAGTCCACCAGCAGAGGCATTGAGTTTGACTCTCCCTCTGGTATCTTTCGACCCTCGCTTCTAATCTATATAAAACGAGAACGAGAAACACTTATGAAGGACAACCCCTGTACATCAGATTCTTGACTTCGAACAGGTGCAAAACATAGTAGCAAAATACTTATTTTGGTAAATTCGCTTTATTTATATCTATACATTGATAACAAGACATCAAATCGATGATATCTTGAAAATAAAAAAAAAATGACAGGGGAATGGTTTTTTTTTTGTTATATTTATTAGACTTTTTAATTGTCGTAAAAAATATCAAAAGGTAGCATTTTCTTTTATTGACAGATTCGTTTGACTACGTGCAATAATTAGATTTATATAGAAATAGTGTGTTGTATATGATCGTATTAATGCATAAATTATCATTATATGTGTTGCTTTTCGGTGTTGTGTCGTTGTTCTCCTCTTATATTTAATGCGTTTCCCTCGGTTTTAGTTTGTTACCCCGATTTTGTTTTTTGTCCATGGATTTATGAGTTTTGAACAGCGGTATACTACTGTTGCCTTTATTTAACACCAGGATATTTAGTTAGACAAAAGAAACAACCACAATGACAAAAAAAAAATGCGATGGTTGTTTTGCGGAAATAGGCAAAGTCAGTGGTTATCTATCCGATATAAGAAAAACACTAAAAGAAATACATATCATCAAGGTTAACTAAGAACAATTCAAGTTAAACAAACGAATGGTGTTATTTGTTATGTTTATAAATCTTTTTAATTGTCGCCAATGAACGATGAAGAGAAAGTATCAAAGCGTCTGAGATTGTGTGTAGTCCTGAGGATATGCGTAGATATACACGGACGGGATTGATATAGAAATTGTATAATTGTTTAATAAATAAAGGTAACAGAAGTATACCGCTGTTCAAAAATAATTTAAATTACTATCATATACTTAATACCAGGAAATGAACTTAGACAACCAAAAAAAAAAAAAATGGAGAAAATTTCAAATTAAAATACAATTTTTATCATATGTTGATATTTATGAGTTTAAACTACAGAAAATATGATTAAGTTATCTAAATGGAAAAGTCATCAGAAAATATCTCAACTACGACACATGTGATATATGGAACGAAATAAAACAAACTTAAAATCATAGCAATATTCATATTAAGTATTCTCGGTTATACATGTGTTCCTTCATAAAAAAACCTGATTGGCTAGTTAAATAATTGTGAAAACATTCGAACACTGATATGTCATCAAATACGAGTACGATGTTTTATCTTTAATTTCACAAAGTATATCTAAATGTCTAAAAAAAATCAACCCCCCATTTTGTATAGACAGATAAGTATACAGGTCTCTGTTATAATCGACCGCTATTTCTATCTAATAAATTTCAAAAAGAAATATGCTAGTTAAGAAAAATCTTGAACTACATAATACTGGATTAAAAAAATTACCTCATTATACTAGTCTTTCAGTATTCCTCTGACCGTTGACCAAAAAAAAAATTAATTTATATTCAATCTTGTTTTAATTGGGGTTAGTAGATGGACCGAAAAATCCAAACCATGTGATTGTCATTTGCTTTTGTATATGAAAGATGTTTATCATGCTTATGTTTAGTACACATGTATAAAGTTCATTACGAGGACGCTCAATTTAGTTGTAGACTATATACAATGTTTTCTATCCACCTAGATAATCTATCAACCAAGCAAATACCTTAGTCATGCTGTGTACAATTTCATTTTGAAACGAAATCTTTTTTTTCTTCAATACCATAACTAAGGTAATTCTTTGATATATATAATATGATGTTTTCTAAATGTTGAGTTACTTGGGGAAAAATAAAAACAAAACAATAAGTCATAGACATGATAGATGAATATAGTCAGATTTTGAACGCCTTTTTTTACAATTTTGATTTCGATTGTATTGCCGACTTGGAGGACATATCCCTCCATACAAATGCCACAAGACAGCTAAACAAATCTATTGCAATAAAAAAAAACTAAATTCAATAAGAAGCAATTATCCCCTTTACTATGCGTACAAATTCATATATTTTGATTTAAGTTTTCCTTTGATGCCTTTTGATTAAAAACAATGCAAAACCTAATAATAGGCACGGAAAAGTTTATAAGCATGTGACCGTGACTGAGAAAATGTGTCCAGATGAGATTTATATTCATGTGCTTACCATGAATACAAAATATTTGATGATGATTTCTCAACTGGTTCCGACAATACAGCATGTTCATATTCGGTGTGCATTTGCGAACATGATATATAATCAGAAAAATATAGAAATTCAAACAAAATCCTGTCTAACTATTTCTTTGGTAATTGGAATGTTGTAAATGTTTTCGACCTCAATATTTCATAATCTTTAAATGCTGTAGAATTGAATACCTATATTGATTACAAAACTTGTTTTGTATGGAATATTTATATGATAAATATGTGATTTTCGTGGAAACAAAGCAATATATATTTGAGAACTTATTTTTTTCACATATTTTCCAAAATGTTTACACATATTTTCTGTGTTGTTTCTGGTGGTAATGTACTGTCTCCATGTCATTGTCACTAAATTTGTATTTTTTCACAATGATACTTTGAAATTAAGTGTACTTTTTTAAGTTTTGGTTTGTTTTCAACGAGTTTCATTTCTTTATCGCATGCTTTGAATGTGTGTGTGACATATCAACGATATAAGGTTGAGGCTTAGAAACGGGGAAATGTGCCGAGCATTTTCCCCGTTTCGGGCCGAATCCTTATATCGTTGATATGTCAAGTCAATGGACTATTATTGTCTTTATACTGCAATCTTCAATTGTTGTTTATTGTGTTAATGTTATTTATTTGATTTAAATATTGGGAAAAATCCCCCTTTAAAAAGGCCTCATATCACACAGACGGAGAAATATAAAACACGATGAAATGTACATCATTACCGCAATCAATGATGAACGAATTCGTTGCAGACTAAAATATCATCAATAAACATAAAACATAATGATTTATAGGTTGCAAACAAAAAAATATTAATAAGTGAAATATGTTTTCCCAAAAATTGCAAAAGAAACAAGTTTGAGTCGTTAAACGCATCGTTGTTTACATTGGAAACAAGAACAGTTTGAAGAGGTCGTATGAATAATTAAATATAATTTCGACAATTTCTATTTAAATATTCATGAGGAAAAGTGATATCAGGTCAGTGACCGTATATGACATAGAAATATACAGTCAACGCATTTTGACTGCTCAAATAGAACGAGTGCAGTATAAAAATGATTAAGAGTCAATAACATTTGATTAATTTCAATGCGTACATGCTTTTCCACATATGTTTTGAATCTAAAAATTACCAGTATATTTAACAAAAGGAAAGTACATTTTTGAATGCATGTAATTATATACATACAGGTAATACATGTATATTATGCATACATTCTTATTCTAAATGGATACATGTCATATGTTAGTTGTGAGTCACATTTTCATTTACTTTGGCTATTGCATGGGGTACATAGCCTGATTTATCACAAATCTTTGCTGTTATGTATACCTGGGAGAATGGTATAGTTTTCATTGCTGGAAGAGCACAAGTCTTTTTATTCTGTTCCTTGCTGAATATGTACATGTGTAATCTAGTAAATCATGTTTTTCAGTACATATTTTTGACACCGCAATGTTTGGAAATCCTCAGAAAGAGTCGAAACCAGGGGGTAATGGTCTTTTCTGAGCTAGAAATTATTTTTTTGCGAATGATTTTATTTAGTTTTTCGACGCTACGTTAAAACATTTTTTTTTCAAAATTTAACACTATAAGGTATGGGGAAAATCTGGATTCAGAATACATTTTTTTGTCATCTGCTTGACCAGATATTTTTTTCATTAAGTTGGGGATCAGAATATTTTTTTCATTTCACCCCCCCTCCCCCCCTTTTCTTTGAAATTAAATGGTCGTTCCATTAGAAAAATGAAACAAAACTAACTTTAGACTCTCTCACTTGGTCAACTTTCGTTTTCGGTAAGGAAAGCCGTGTTAACATAAATATTGCGGACTTTCGAGAAACAAAGGCGTATGGCATATTTATATACTATATATTCGATGCGTTTTCGAAGTGTATAACATACAAAAACATGACAAATTATGTAAACACAACATAATACATTTGGGAGGTACCTAACTGGTAATGATAACGTTGAATGGTACAAATTTTACGGCACATCAGATTTGTATTCAGAAAATAATGTATCTTCAATAAGTATTACAAAAATACCGAACTCCAAGGTTATTTCAAAAAGAGGAATTTCATAAAGCATTGTAAAAACTGACAAGGTCAAACGTTTTCTACCAACGATACGCGTGGAAATGAATTGAAGTACATGTATGCCTGACTTGGTATGATGGGTTAAACCCGGTTTAGTAGCTGTCTTAATCTCCCACTTATGAATTATGAAAAAATGATGATTGAGAACAAAATGTATGATAATCCAAAACCAATCGTATCTCGTTTTATAAATGCTTTGCATTAATGGTTTTTATATCATAAATCAATGTATGCGTACAGTATTTTTAAGCAAACAAATGTCATCTGCTGATGGGCTGTTTCTATATCAAAACAGTACATATTCAAATGACTGTTTATATCACAGTGCATTTTGATGTTTTGTGTTCAAACAAAATAGATTTTTTGAAAGGTATGGTTATGAATGATAAAACAATTATGAAGCGTAAACTTTAAAAAAGAAGATTTGGTATGATTGCCAATGAGACAACTATCCACTAAAGACCAAAATGACACAAACATTAACAACTATAGGTCACCGTACGGCCTTCAACAATGAGCAAAACCCATACCGCATAGTCAGCTATAAAAGGCCCCGATAAGACAATGTAAAACAATTCAAACGAGAAAACTAACGGCCTTATTTATGTAAAAAAATGAACGAAAAACAAATATGTAACACATAAACAAACGACAACCACTGAATTAAGGCTCCTGACTTGGGACAGGCACATACATACATAATGTGGCGGGGTTAAACATGTTAGCGGGATCCCAACCCTCCCCTAACCTGGGACAGTGGTATAACAGTACAACATAAGAACGAACTATAAAAATCAGTTGAAAAAGGCATAACTCATCAGATAGAATTGCAGGATATAAACTTCTCATGCACTGTAAATCTACCTGACGCCTGACGCGTCCGGACGCGTTCAAAATTTGTGCACCGAATGTTCAATATTTTAACGTCATATGTTCATGCTTAGAGACGTGTTCAAAGTTTTAACGTTTGTGTTTAAAATATTAACATGTGTGTTCAGACACAGTGTACACCGGTGTTCAAATTCTGATCTGAAAAAGAGGATAGTTGTTTGTCCGATTCTCTATATTTTCTAATTGGCAAATTTACAAAGAAATTCATTTAAAAATATGAATGTACACGCAGGTGATGTTCTTGTGAATTTTTGACAAATAATTTAGTAATTGTGAAATATTAAACTTCCAAGCTGGCATACGTGTATAGTTTATGAACTTATTTTATTATTATTACTAGTTTTACTTATAAGTGTCATAATTATGCATATTAATGAGGCCTGTTATGATAATATCGTAATAAAAATATGTCGATGTTTATCTTATTTCATGATCCGTTTAGTTTATTAACATTATATGTTCAATCAGTGTTCAAATCGCTCGAAATTTTGAACACATCGTGTTAAAAAAAATATACCAGGGTACCAAATACCGGAAACAGATATCGGCTGGTGATTTAGGCGGTTAAACGAAGAAAGGATACACATAAGGTAGAGAACTGGAGAATGGACTTCTATCCCACATGAACACGAAAGAAGTGAGTAACAAGTTAGGATAATCTCCATAGGTAGTTCGAAGGCTTCCTTGTTATTTTCTCATGTCAGATATATATTTGTCAAATATTCATAACTGTTATATCCACATTTTCAATATTCAACATAAACGACGAATTAAAGAACAGTATTTAACGTAAATAACTGTCAGCTTTGTTCTGGTGATTTTCTAAACTGCTGAATAACCAGTCTGTGATCGTCTGTCTGTTATATAGGATAAATGATGATTTTTGACATCCACGTATATTAGCTGAACACTAAGTGTTAAGAACTCTAACATCAAGTGTTCAAAAATGAAACACAAAGGCATTAAAAAATGAACACCACACAATCAATTGATGAACACTAAGTGTTAAATAACTCTAACATCAAGTGTTCAAAAGTGAAACACAAAGGCATTAAAAACTGAACACCACACATTCAATTGATGAACACTAAGTGTTAAATAACTCTAACATCAAGTGTTCAAAAGTGAAACACAAAGGCATTAAAAACTGAACACCACACATTCAATTGATGAACACTAGTGTAAACATAAGGAACACCATTTTTGACTTAGAAAATTCACTTTTTTTTTTATTTTGCAGGAATCGTTAGATTGGAATGTTTGAATTAGAAACCGGTAGCAAATAAGCCCACGAAGGTCATTTCTGCATGCTATAATGTGTTGGAAAAAAGAAAGATGTCAAAAAGGTATGACAATATATGTATATTAATAGCTTATGTAGGTGTATCTTTTCTATATCTGTATACCTTAGGTCAAGAAATCGACTTATGTAATTTATAATGTCAAAACTTGCATTTCACTGCCATAGAATATCAATTTGTACTCTAGTATATATCGAAAATTCAATTAAACCCTAACAACTATTGCATAATTTGACGCTTTATGAACAACTCTCTTCTATTAATTTTAAATTTTATTTTGCAGGATATATTGTTGTGGAGGATTTTGACATTAGAAGTTGATGATTACACATAAATTGCCAAGTTGAACCAGTTGATAGCTTTTAGTGAAGATGCACTGAAAAGTTGAGCGTACATTGTGTGTGATCGTACTAGAACTGTTGGAATTTGAAAACTTTTAAACTTTCATTGTGACAAATATCTATATCATAAACTATCTACTTATCACATTGACATGCTTTTTTGGTCAGGATATACATGATGTAGCAACTATATCTTGTCATGTAGAAGAAAATAATTATTTGTGATATATTTAAGTCGGTTTAAAAACATTATGTATGTGATTTCACTGACTGTTACTTGTGATATCATATGGTATTCTTGTGCACTTTTCTTACATATATGCTCATTTGATTATATAAAGAATTACTTGTTAAAATATGTTTTATTGTTGTATTTTGCCTGATTCAATATAGTTTTTATAACAGTTTAATTAAGTTTAGTACTTATGGCAAATTATGTACGCTTAACTATAGAACATGTTCCACATACCATCAATTTGAACACCTATGTCAACTGTTCTGAATGTTAACGTCTGGTGTTCTGAATCTTAACATTTTGGTTTTTAAACATGTTCTGTGTGTTCAAAAAGTGTTACATGGCTGTTGAACGCGTCGACGTATTAAGATTTTGAACATTCGGACACGTTAAATCGTTGAACACTAATGTTAAGGTCTTTAACATCAAGTGTTCAAAAATGAAACACAAAGGCATTAAACACTGAACACCACACATTCAATTGATGAACACTAGTGTAAACATTTGGAACACCATTACACGTTCAAAAAGTGTTACAAAAAAGCGTTCAAGCAGTGTTCTATTTATTAACACTTAGATTTACAGTGTGTTTAATGTCGGATATTATTAATTTTACTAGCAACAAGAGAAAAGCTGTTATCTTGTTTTTGCTTGTTTGTTTTCTATTTACAAATGATTTTCGATCAACACATTTTATCTATTTTTCAGGGTTATTTAAAGATTTTGCATTTAAATATATTCAAAAGTGGCTTAGACGCAATCTGAAATGGCTGCAACAGGTTTAATCCACCATTTTCTACATTTGGAAATGCCTGTACCAAGTCAGGAATATGACAGTTCTTGTCCATTCGTTTTTGATGCGTTTTGTTATTTGATTTTGCCATGAGATTATAGCGGACTTTCCGAATTGATTTTCCTCTAAGTTCAGTATTTTTGTGATTTTACTTTTTAAAGGACCAAAATTGGTTGTTATTTATGAAGAACTTTTGCGGAACACAGTTAGTAAACTGGAAAAACTAAACAATTTCTTAAATGTTACAGTTTTAGATAACACGTATTCTTGTGTACTTAAAAACATAGAAGGTGAGTACCATCGCAGTTACAAATCACTGAATGGGACATCAAATCCCATGCAATATTATACAAGAATGCTTAATGCAACCGTGGAGTATGCAATTGAGCAGGTAAAAGAAAAGGTGAGATAGGTAACCGTTTTTAATAATGACATTGAACGTTTTGCTTCTGTATTGAAATGAAGCAACGTTAAATTAAAATGTCTTTGACATTGAAAATAAATCAACATATAAAAAAAAAGATTTGCCATATAATTCACATTCGATCAGATTTACATGATACATCAAAAATACATCAAATGCAGTGACATATGTAGCTTTTATGTGTCTGTATGTGCTTACTCCATATAACGTTTTATGAATGAAACATTTGTCTGGTGAACAATCAGTCCAAGTATTATCATCAGCTCATTAGTCAATATTTGGTACTGACATGATTTATTACATATTTCTTAACTTATCAATTATAGTATAAATGTTAATTATCAAGAAACTAAGGTTTCAACTCACAAAGGCAAAGTTGACCTTAGGTGGATTTTACAGCATTTGAGTCCAATGTGGTCATATAACTCTTCAACTGTGTCTATTCTTAAATATTCTTGACTTGCAAATATTCGGATTTCAGCGTTTCACTTGAAGTGGAATACAGACGCATCGAGCGAATGAAATTAACGAACATGATAGACTCGACGCAACGACATCCATTGAACTACAGGCCCCGACCGGTGACAGACACGTAAATAATAATGTGGAGTTAAACATGTCTGTGAGCTCCCTACCTTTTCGGGCCATGGACAATGTGTACCTACAAACTGTTAGAATCGACAGTAGTTAGCTATGGGTATAAGGCATTCACACAACTAATACAAAAAACATTGATATTAAGCACTGAAATGAGAATACTCGCAGTTGCTGACAGATACCCAAAAATCATAATATAACTAATACAAGTTTATTCAATAATGATTTTTTTGTAAGGTCGTTATACTGTCTGCTGCAAGTCAAACTTCCACCATACCCTAAATAATCTCTTTTCCTAGCGACACTCTTATATTTTTCACTGGACGTCAGGCAAATAAAAATCAATCATCATTTTTTTGGTATCATATTATATATGATAATTTATGAACAAAACAAAACAAATTTGGTATAATTTTCCTCGGATTAAAGTCTACAATTCAAAATAATGTAGTATAATAATGATGATTGATGTTTACACGTCCATTGGTAAATATTACATTTATATCAAGGAAAGAACATGTTATTGCAATAGGAAGATTAATTCTTCTTTGTACTAAACAGACACACGTAATACGATTTTTAACATGCTATCTTAAAAGGTTACACTATCAGTGACATCTGTTCTGCAGTCAATAATTCGGTTACGGCTTGAATTATAACACAGTTAATCTTTCTTAGTTTGTCTGTTTTTAAATATTTAAATTTTGTTGGGAAAATAAGGTTTAAACTCCGTCAGGAAAAGGCGACCTTAGAAAGATACGACAATCATTTTTGGTTCTTTTTGGTCCTACTACTCTTCAATCTCGATCGGTTCTTATGCATCCTTGGCTTTTTACATACTGTGGATTCATTAATATTCGTTGGATACCAATTTTCGTGGATTTCGTGGGTACAGGAGAACCACGAATTCAAATGTTCAACGAATTACAAATTTTCTAAAGGAATGAGTGTAGACTTTGCCAAAACCACGAAATGAAATATCCACGAATATGCAAGTTTTCCTCAAACCGCAAAAGTTGGTACCCACGAAAATAAATGAATCCACAGTATTATACAATTTTAATTGTTCATAATGAAAGCGTTTCAGACGCATGTAATTTATGAAGCATTCTAATTTTGTGTAACAGTCCACAGGTAGGCATGGCACACACCCTGAATCATTATTCAAACTTCGAAGAAAACAGACTTTTCTTTTATCCTCAATGCCTACCTTTTACAAAAGTCAGCAAATATCATTTTGGTGGTTTCATCTAGCTGAGAATCGAAACCATGAACATATTGAGATGGTAAAGCTCCCACGATACCCTACCATAAATATAATATGCAATGCACGTCAAATAACATTATGATAGTTGTTAGAAATTTGTTTTTCATTTTGTTGATTGATGTCTTTTGTAAACGTATTCATGATGTGTGAATCCTCCTTTTTAAAGTAAAACTTTTTTTTTTTTACAAATAGTTTCATTTATAATTACAGTTCGTCATGTACATAAGAAACACAGAAATTATTTAACTCGTTTCAATTTATTTTTATAAAGATTTTAACAAAAACCCGGAAAAAGTATTGTAAAGTTCAGCTGGTGCACCAAACAAATGGTGACCAGAATAAGATGCAGAGTCGTGATTTTTCACCCAAACAACGTCACCCTTTTCAAGAGAAACAATAATAGTTTGACTCATTGGCGAATACCGCCCTGCCTGTTCGTAAAAGTAAACGAGCGGATTTCCGTTTTTCACAAGTTCTATATAATCCGAGTCTTCTGCCTTGTTGAATAGTGTGACTGAAATGAGATAAAATCCTTTAACTGGTACAATCATGTGTCCATGTCTAGGGTCGTATGCATTTCCAACATTTGTAATTATTTTTTCGAATTGGACTGCTTGGTTAGGGCCCAGTGTTAAGACCCGATTTACGGCTGCAGTGAATGCCACTGTCTGTCCGTCTGCATCACCTGTGAAGTAATACAAAACATCTCAAAAATAGACTAAATGAAGGACTTTAATTTTAGGTTGATCAACAGCTTTTGAAGATCTTAAGTATTTACATATTCAGTAAATATTAAAAAGATAGATGTCGTAAGAAACGTTATGTGATTGATCGTCCTGTCCTATCCAGACTTTATTATTTAATTTTCTTCTAACCTGCTCGTTAACGCTATTTCATTAAAATTCTTTGCAGTTTTTTATTGTTTTTTTTTTATTATTGTATTGGTCCTTTCAATACAAATTTTTAAAGGTGCATTGAAATTCACATGTTAAATAGTCTTCTACAGAAAATATTATGACGTTTAAACTAATATATATGCAAATACAATAAGGGATGAACAAGAGAAAATATATGTACTATAAACGTTTTATCCCTTCTTTCATTCGGGTGCTTATTTGGAGTAGTTTGTTTTAATCCAAGCCGGAATCAATTCAAAGAAATACATATTATAAATTTATTTGTACCCTCACTTGGTATGCGGAATTGAGAAGAACTACTTTGCCCGCAGTCAGCATTTGTTTCAGATAAGTTGTATTTTCTTTCTGTTTATTATTACGGTGTTTGCCTTTTACTATTTTTTTTTAAACCGGTCAAGTAACAATCAGGTTATTTAATTTGACATTCTCACGTCCTGCTAATGCATTTACCATGTTAAAATTGTCTTGGAAGTTAAACATCAATTAATTGATCTTTTACTATTTGATGACATTCGAAGACATGTACCTCTTGTGTATTTTCCAAAGTGATTGTCTTACCATTATTTAACAAAAGCCGCTTAAAACTGGTCAAGGAATTATCACGTTGTTGCTCATGTGAACAACAACCTTTAATTTTGTGTATCTCTGCTCGTAGTTCGTTATTGGTGTCCACAATTTTACGATAACTATTCTGCAACCGTTTGTTTTCAAATTCTATCTCATTAACAGTAGATCTAAGCTGTTTGTTTTCTTCATATACCTGTTTTACTACTGCTGTAAGATGATCTGTAAATAAAGATAATAAGTTCGCGCAAAACATTCTGCCGAAAAAAAGTTAATTATTAGTGTATGATAATGTCTAGAATTAAAAAATAAAATTTTTAAAAAACCACAAAAAATACCGAACTCCAGAAAACTCAAAACGGACGATCAAAGTCCCTTATCAAATGGCAAAATAAGAAGCTCAAACACATTAAACAAACATTGCGAAGATTCTTTACAATAAATGATTGCATTTAACGCTCAAACACTATTGTAAGCTGCAATCATAATAGAGTAAAACTGTCAATAACTGAATAGATTTAGTAAAAAAAAGAAAAGTATCCAAATCATTGTTTTACATCTCCCCCTCTTCTGCCCTTACGTGGGCGAATTTGAATATCCATAACCTGCATTTCAGAGCCACTCTTAAATCAGTTCTTTACCACCAGAGTCAGGATACGTCATTATTTATGATGGTGGGGTGGAGCAGTTTTATTTCAATTTCGTTAATAAAAAACGCGAAAGGTTGATTGATATGACACGCTCAAACACAACACCCCCAAAGATTTAATTGGCAACCCATATCTGTTACTAGGTTTAAACTACACTGTTTTGACGTAGAAATATATATACACGAATAAGAATTGCTGGTGGAACTGCTTGCAATAAGTATTCAGAAGAACAATAAAACATCTAAAAACAAAAATTGGGGAGTTTAAAATCCACATATCACAGTTGGCAGATGCTACCACCTGTTTTCTGAAAGATGTCGTTTTGGAACGTGTTTTATTGAATTTATTTAATGATATTAATAAGTGTTTAAGCCCTTGTTAAACGTACGTTTTTTTCTTTCTTGAACCATGGATTGGAAGAAATATATTGAACACAATATTGTTACTCTCCCATTTAATTGACAGATGGCTTTCAAATTGTAGGTTTGAAATGTAACATGCTGGAGAGAAATTGTTTGTTTTAGTTTGTTATATGTATAGAAAAAATAAAATCAGTTATTAAAGGGGCACTAGCTACGAGATATAAAACAAATAGAATATGATTTCATTTGGTTCAATCGTTAATAAATGTGAAATAACGAAATATTAATTCGGAATTTTGGCAGTCAATTTGGTACAATTTTTTTCAAATTAAACAAAGAATTATCACTGATAAATTATTCACTTGCAAATCATATCATATGAACCATTCTACCTCATTAAATCCGTATTCACGTGACCTTCAATTTAACCCATAAACTAGGGAATGGTTACGCATGCATAAGTTTTGATCAGCCATTAAAAGGAAAAGAATGTCAACATTGAAAGTGAACCATATCGTTGACTGGTTTGATCCACAAAATATCATTAGTCTATTCATACTTATGTTTATGTTTATATCAGGTTATGTGATCATCGGCAGTATTCGAAGGTCGTCTCGATAGATAATAAGATGATGTCTAGACAAATATACACACGAAATTCTAATTAGTATTATCGAGTACATACTTTCTTAACTGTTTGTTTCAGATTTATTGTATTTCGGATATACTTTTTAATATATTATAAATAAAATATAAGAATTTGAGGCAAATTTGAGGCAAATCGGTAAACATGAATTTAACAGCTAGTGCACCTAAAGAGTGGAAAATCAAAAACCTTTCCTTGATCGGCATCATTTTTAAGTATCTTCCAATATCGAGCCTACCGAGTCTGAAACTCCTAAGTTGAAATGATTGACTACAGTAAATAAGAATCGTTTCTTTCTGGGTTTTTTTTTAACACTTTTTTTTAGTATGTGATGTAAAAGTCAATTTTATAGAAACCGAATTTGACTTTATAGCTACAATGAGTGAGTTGGAATAACACAAAATGATTTGGTTGAATAAATCCTTAATGATTTGTTAGGATAACACAAACTGATTGCTTGAAAACCCCTTAATGGTTGATTGAAAATCCCTTAGTGATTGGTTGGAATAACACAAAATGATTTGTCGAAATAGCACCTCATGATTGGTTGAGATAACATTAAATGGGTTGTTGAAATAACACAAGTTGTTTTGTTGAGATAATTGTACTGTTTGTACCTTAAAGCGTAAAATCATATATTAAATACTTTTCTCCAAGGAAAATTCAAAAAGGAAAGTCCCTAATCAAATGGCAAAACAAAACTTTCAAACACATCAAACAAATGTCATATTCCTGACTTGGTACAGGCATTTTCTTAGTAGAAACGGTGGATAAACCTGGTTTAAAAGCTAGCTTAACCCATGACTTGTATATCAGTTGCACCAAATTCCACTATATTGACAACGATGTGTGAACTGAACAAATAGACATACCGGTAATAGGTTGTTTTTTAAAAGGCATATAGACCAAGCATATTAGAAGAAATTAAAGACAAGAATACACAAATTTACCATAGTACAATAATTCAATGATGGAATGTACTGAGCCACGTCATATGTGTATCAAAGAAACATAAATTAATAAGACATAAAGACAAAGTACATTAGCATAAATGAAAGAAAAGAAAACAAAAATGTTTTACGATACTATAGTGCACAATGAATTGATGTACAAGTACAGCGCCATGTCATAGGTATCAAAGAAGCACCAAAAGGCATATAGACAAAGCACATAAGCAAAAACGAAAGACAAGAGTACGAGAAATACCATAGACCAATAACACAATGACGGGATGTACAAGTACCGTACCACGTCAAATGGATATAAATAAAAAAAACAGACTAACCAGTAGAAGTAATATGCATAAAGACAAATAAAATAAATAACACGTTATCAAGATGACAAACAATGTCAGTACCCAGAATCTATACTTCAAGACCATCGTATATTATTTGTGAAGTTGATACGGAATATTTATCAATAAGGTCTCGGTACCTTCCGATTAACTGTTTTTTTTGAAAAATGACGGGACGTTCTTTGACATACCCCTGGTTCATCAACTTTCTGCTCAGACACTGGTGACGTTTTACAAAGCTGAGTAGGAGATGTAAGCTCTAGAATACCGAATAAGTTGTGAAATGTATATATATCCCTTATGCAGGTCACGTTGCATGGTAAATTGCTAGTAAGGTGGGGGAAAATAAATAATTTCAAAATTAAAATCGTCGTTATTCATAGATTTTGGTACTGAGATGACAGTGAATGTGAAATTCCAGGTACAGATATGGTCTAAAAATGAGACGGAGTAAGTTATCGTTCCAATTGGTTTATTTCGAAACATTTATATTTTGTAATGTTCTTACCTAGCTTTCTCATAATTTCTTTTTCTTCATACTTAATATATAACTCATCCCTTGTAGCTCCAACTATTATTCCAGTGAATATCAAATATAAGACATACACAAATCCCTTCATTTTGAAGTGGTAAGTGTATTTTCTTTGTGAAATATGCCATCTGATTATGTAAGATAACGTATGAAGTATTCCTTAGAGAAGGCTTATAGATTCGTTGTTTGAAACAAAAGCAGTATAAAAATACCTGTGAAATGCGAGTCGAAAGGATGCACGAGTGCTGTAAACATACTTATTTTCGCGGATACTTTATTTCGCGTTAAAACCAATCTATTCCTTTTTGCGACAATTTAATTTCAGGATTTTCAAATTAACATGAAATAGTTGCATATGGAACGATCTAAGTTTTACATGTTAATGTGATGTATAATAAATGTTTGAGAATGTTTTTGGTTGAGTTGAATGTATGGATACTATTTTCCCTTATTAGTTATCAAGATTGCTTAAATATGTTTTTACCTTAAACAAATTTCTTCCAATCTTGATAAAAATCAGACGTATACATTTGTGGCAGGATAATTTTACAGGTCTGTAATGAAGGAAGTGAATTATTCCAAAATATCACTTGTGATTATTTAAAATCTACTCTTTTTATTGAAGTTAAGGACACTTTATATCATCCCTTCTATATCACGGTAACGTTATAGGGATTATGTTTTGAAGGAAGTCTTCATTGAATAAGTTAATAGTGAAGTTGAAGAACAGCTGAATTATATGACTTTTAAATAACTTCATATTAAGATTTGTAGTATTTGAAAAATTGCATAAGGAAGCAACAATACGATACATTTTCTGAATCTCGAATAAACAAATAAATATGAAAAAAAAAGATTTTCAAGCCTATATAATGATTCTTACTTCCGGCCTATATACAGTCACAAGTATTTCCGTATGGTCATTTGTTGAAAACCTTCAAGTTGTAAAACTAGCAACATGTGTATTCAAATGAAAAATAACAACATATTTAGTATACTTATTGTGATCTTAATTAATATATCAGTCACAGAAAGCGAAAGGGGTATGTATAGATAACTTATCGTTCATTTTCACTATAGAAGTACATTAATTTATGTAGGGAACGCCTGATGACCACCTCCGGGTGCAGAAATTTCTTGCTGCGTTGTAGATCCATTTGTGGCCTTCTGCTGTTGTCTGTTTTTTGATCGGGTACATTGTAGTTGTCTCTTCTTTGACATATTCTCCATTTCCATTCTCATTATATTAGTACGATGATGATTTACGAAAAATTCAAATACTATTTTAGGTAATTGCCAAGGCGCGAAACAAAACATTGTAAGGTGAAGTGGAATACTGTGAAAATGTTATTTCAAGTCGCCATGATGACCCCAATATATCACCCGACGTGATTTGTTATATAGCTCCTATTCATCTTTAATTATGACCATGTAATCTTTATTATCTTAAATCATAAAGATAAAATCCGAAATTAAGCTACTGAATGGTTGTTGTGTAATGAACATCAATCCTTTTTTTCCCCAGTTTTCCTTCAAAAAAGTTACTTGGCCTGAGATGTTAAAGAATTTATCAATGAATATGAGGTAAACCGCAGCTAATAACGAAAATTCGACTGAAACACGTGTCTTGGCATAGAACATGTACAATCGGAATCTAAAATGAGTATAACGAAAAAAAAAAACCAGGAAAGGGGTCTAAGAAGTTTAACACAAATCACGTAAAAAAAAATTGCCAAAATTTGGTGGGTATATGACATTATTTTTGTCTTTTGGCCTTTTTACCGAATATACACTATTGTAATTATTACATGTAGATCCATGCGTCAAGGCTACATGTATGACGTTGCTTTTTTCTAGTCAGCTCTTCATGGGGCTCAGAGTTACAATCAACCAAACATGTCAGTGATTGGCTGCCAATGCAATCTCAGAATGACAACATGTCACAGGTCGAGTGGCACCATGGGTTGAAGGAAATACCTGTTAAAGTAGACATACAGGTTAGACCCTGGACCACTGGTGGTGAATCGGAGTACTATTTTCCTGGCGTAGGTTCTGGTCAAAGGAGCGACGATGTAAACAGTCCTTATGGTGGAATTGTTTATAAATACAGCAAAGAGAGTGTAGTATTGTATGCCCCTAACAGACATGATGGATATCCGTCTGGATATGCAGTCTACACAGGTTAGTTATTTTCTCTCAAAAATTACGACAGATTTAAGAAGAGAGGCTACAAACTTGTTCCTTCTGTCTTTACGTAAATTTTCTTGTTTTACATATATGATATAATACAACAAAGGTTGTTGTCTCTTTGACGCATTATCAATTTCCGTGCTCAATTTGAAGAAAGAATATGCACGTCTTTTTATACTACAACTAGTTGTGTTTATTTCCTAAACATAGTTACATAGCTATATTTTGTATAATGTCAATTTCATCATGGAACACTTTCTCAATAGTAATCAGGGGTTCATTAAGGGATGAAAAGAAGTTTGACATTTGTGTTACTTTTTGAAAAGCTGTCAATGTATTTGTTTAAGTTGCAGTATAAAAACTATATTAGGTCAATGTCATAAAAATATAAACTTTTTTGTACTCGGCACAAAACTGTGGAAGGGCTCGGTAGAACCTCGCCCTTTACCAGTTTCTCAGCCTCATACAAAAAAGTTTATATTTTTCTTTCATTGGTCTAATATTGTTTATTTATTCCTTCCTGCAGAACAAATATTGCACACACAAGTCATGGTTTTTGTCGATTATCGATCTGCTACATGTACAGGAGAAATCATGAATCAGCATGAATTTTGTACTTTGAAAACTTTTGTTACTTACATGTATAAGCTGCTTTTACGCTTTATCGTTCCGTTTTGCTCATGGACAGCGATTTTTACTGTATTTTAAGAACAACATTTAAAAAAAAAAAACATGCAATGTCTGATGATTTTGATTTATTACAGCAGATTGCAACGAGTATGAAGCTACATGTAGATTCTTTGGTTAGCTTCCTTGCTAGCTCAACCATGACATGATTATTACCTTATAATTGGGAGGAGCATAGCACTTATTCGTCATCCAATGAAAACACTCATATCAATGGTCTGTTTATAATAATAATGTATGTTTCATACAAACAGGTTTACCTAAATAACTTTGCAAATTAAATTTTATTTCTTATAGTCGTTGATTGAATTAAAAAAATCTTTGTATTACAATAAATTAGAAGCGGAGTTACGGTTTATTTTTTGTTCAAGATTGATAATATTTAGTGTTGATTCAATGCTAAACAAATAGAAATTTTATAGACCACATCATTTCCCCGTTGTACTCTCGTAGTTGGCAATTTGGTACTTGATAGATGGAGGATTATTGCAAGCAGTGCTAGAATTGATTTCCTAAAAAACAAGTTTAGAAATTTAGATATTTGTTTAAACAAATATATATAAATATGGACCGATTCAAGTACACCTTCTAGGGTGCGCTCGACTTTCGTGACTTGGCACGCTTTTTTTTAATTTAAAGGTTGTAATAGGACATTTTGTAAACTTTAAACGCTAGCACATCATAGAAAATCAAGAGAGTAATCTATGCTTAAAATTTTATAACAAAAATATCTGTAAATTTTCTACAAAAAATCTTGTTTTTTTGCCACAAAATCTCGTTTACCTTTAAAAATGCATTGAAACTATAAATAATAATGCTTGCTTGAAGTTTCTCCTTTGTATATGTACAAAATGACCCATCTCTATTATTCATTATCTTTGCTGTTTTTATACTATTGCAGTTTGAAAAATTCGTAATTCAAAGGCAACAAAAGGATATTTACGCAGTGATTGTACCATTGTAAAGTATATACACATAACTGTATTTATAAATGAACTAAGTAATTGATTGAAATAAAATTGGCAATTCAAACACACCTACAACATGCTTGTGAATCAATAAATTTCAAATTTAAATTGAAAATTTATTTTTTCAACTTACTTGTAAAACTAGTTTTACAATGTTTATATTCTGTCACTAGTTCTGATTGGTTCTCTGTTTTAACTATTGACTCCACCCACAGGCTTGTGTACCTTACCTTATAATGATTTCATGGTTGAGCTAGCAAGGAAGCTAACCAAAGAATCTACAAATAGCTTCATACTCGTTGGAATCTGCTGTAATTAATTATGATGGCCTACAATATATGAAGAGTTTAACCATGATGAAAAATTAGCGAGATTTGATTTCAAAAAAAATATTTGGAAATATTTATGTCAATGAATATAAAAGTACAAAAAATTACACAATATAGTACAACATACTACAAAAATATTCATATTTTTTTACTTTTTTTTTCGTTTTCTGTTAGGTGGATCAAACTGGAATGGACCTATACATCAAGCCGAGTCTAATGTCTCTGTCCGAATAAGAGTATGGGGTCAACAACACTTTCCTGAGCCGGATTTCTTTACAAACTGGAAGTCTATCAATATAGGTACGTTTCAAGTACGCTTATGAAGTTTTCCTTCTTCTGTTTTCTTTTCTGTCGTTATCTAAGGTCCTAATAATTAGACAATTTTGGATTTGGACTAAGATAAAATAAGAAAAGAGGCTTGGTTATCCTTTTAAATATATTTTAACAGATATTCTATTTCCCCCATCTTTGTCTTTCATAAACCTTTAGTTATTTTTTTTTTTTTTTTTTTTGAAAGGTCAACAACAAAAAATGAAAATTGCATGGACATATGCCAATGTCACTTTATTTGTTTAACTCGCATATTTCAAGTTGTCAAATTCTACTGGATTTTATATTGGGGAGTCTTCTTCATAGGCTTAGAGTATTATTTCACAGTTGCATATTTCTATAACATCAAAATTTTATTCAGCGCTACAAGCTGTTGGTGGCATTTTGATACACATATGCAAATTTCACATGTCTTTGGCAAAGTTTCAGTTAAGAATGAATAAATAAATTTATATCGATCGAAAGAAGATATATAGCTTTAATTCCAACTTTTTTTTTTCGTTTTTGTGAACGATGTCTTTCTTAATCAATTCTGGAATAAAAACTGTACACGATGACCACTTTTTCTTAAAATTGCGGTGTTAGCTATAAGCTTTCTTCTAGTGTTTTTAATTCTGATAATTTTTTTTTAGGTAATGTAATGAAAGAAATTCACCATCAGTTGGATACGAAACCCGAATATGTTGTCCTACAAATCAAACTTGGAAACACAAAATATATAGCAGACGGAATAGGTACTTGTACAATGATAATTACGTCATATTTATACTTTTTGAAAAGGATTTTTGTCAATTAAACGAATATTTTCATTTTTTCCCTTCATTTTCATCAAGTACTATACTTAAATATTATAGATACAGCCCGTAACAGAGAAGTGATCGAATTGATGTTTCTTTACCGTCAAAATTAGCTACGTTATCGACAAACTTAACTGAGTAGTGACCGAACTATTGGTACTTTAACGTTAAAAAGATTGACAATGCTGACAACTTTCATGTGTCGATAATCAAGTTTAATACCGATAATATTGAAAATAATTCTAATAATATGAAACAAAATCTGTCCATGCACCATTTCGATTGGGCGAAAAGTAGTCATTTCTTCAAAGTCAGAACAGAAAAAAAAGATTTATGGAAGGACGTCTTGATAGTATCATTTCCTTTACAATTTTACCCAAAACTAAAAGAAATATACTGGTAAACAATTAAAAAGGTGTTTGATAGGAATGAAGTCCTTTATTTTTTCGGACTACAATGTGTACCGTATGTGTGATGGATTTGAATTCAATCAATAACTTTGAAATGTTTTCTCATATGTATACACAAAAGGGAAGACTGGTATTTGTACTTCTGTTAGAATATGTCTTCGTCCGTTTCACATGCCAAACTTTTTTCTAGTACTGTATGGGACGATTCTGTACTCATACTTCACGCGTAGTTGAGTACAAGTGTCCTCGTAGTGAACGCACCCGACTACGCGTGCAGTAAAAAGTGTACTCTTACGTCGGATACCGGGCAGTTTCTTTGTTATATCTGTATTTTATCAAATACATTACATGTTAATATTTACTTAATATTAAATAGGTAAAAATTATTGCTGAGAGCCTGTTCAGGGTTTCTTTCTTGTGTATGATTATATAATTTTTCACATGCCTGAACTCACTGACGATAATGTAAGGTGCTCTATTAGAAAACAAATAGATTTCTAGTTCGGGTTTGAAAAAGAAATTTCGCCTTTTCTTGAGCCTGTTTTGTACATTTAGTTTAACAGATATGATCCAATGGAAGTTTTCACATGGAACCTTCGGTAAATAGGAAAATGAAAAGATAAGGGGTAATTTACAGAGAGATCACACTCCATCCATGAGAAAAACGGAGGGAATTTAAAAATCTAGAGGTCTCCACAAGGCTTTCAACAAGGGTGGAATCTCACTCCTTCTGAAAAGCTCTAAATCGCCCCAACGTGTACATACGTTTGGTCATCTAGAGATTCTGGTTTCTCTTTTTGTGTGTCATAAACATTCAATTCGGATTTGAATTTAATTTACCGAAACATTTCCGTACATTAAATCTTAGGACGGTCAGAACATTTTAAGGACCAACAGATCGAAGTACAATTTTAAGTAGTTCATAGGTGTGCAATAATTCAGATTCCTGTACATGTTCATGAAGTTCTAAATTTTGAATGTTGATTTCTTTAAAAAAAAACACCATTTTTTTACAATAAAAAATCTCAAAATGTCCGTTAACAATGAAAAAGTTTGACCATGAAAAATCACATATCTGAGAAAAGCAGTCGTTTAATTGATTATAAGAAAGTTTCAGTATATCATTTCAAATTTCTTTAATTTGAGAGTTTTCCTTTAGTTACAAATTAATGTAGCTCCATGTCTGATGGTGAAAGAAAAATGAATATCTCAGAAAGTGGTGAATTAGTTTCCATAAATGACAGATGAATCGGGCCAAGCTTAGTAACTTACAGTAAACAGACTACTGTAACATTGACGCACTCGTCGAACTGTTTAAAAGATTTGTGTTTATGACCAAAACTTTATATACAACTTCATTTATAAATTCATCTGAAAAAAATCTATAACCAGCAGATCTATGCTTCTATAAAGAAAGTATTATTGTACAAAAGGGTATTTATTATAAAATGGTCCTAACTATAGAATAGATAGTTTACCACAGAAATCTTAAACGGAAGTTTCGACAATTTTAAACAGAAGAGATTTGAAAATAAATTTAACTTTAAATAAACACTGAAATAATTTTAATACCTCGAAGGTGTAAAGAATAAACCAACAATCTCAATCTTTAAAAGTGTCTTCATTGCACTAACCGACGAGTTCATGTTTACAGTAGAAACAGTGGATGTGACTCCAATAAATTCATTTTCATTGTAGTCATGAATATTTATCGCTTATATTAAATTGATAAAGATTATATCGAGGTCACACCAACTGTTTCTACAGCTAAAGCTAGGTTCACACTGCCGATCAGATCAACTCGATCAAGCCCGATCAAGACAAATTACGTGATCGGGAGACTGGTCTGACTCAATCGACAAGGATGTTCGGGTAAGTCTACCCTACTCATCATCGATCTGACTACATGTCAAAAACTCTCGGGTAAGGACCGAGAAGCAAGTCACTCGAGAAGAAATCGATAATTCGTCGAGTACGTAGAGATCGAGATTGATCGGGAAAGGATCGTGTAGAGATCGAGATTGGTCGGAATACAACGTAAATTTTGTTGTATTTCGATACACGATCCTTTCCAGATCAATTCGACCGCTACTCGACGAATTCTCGATCTCTTCTTGAGTGACTTGCTTCTCGGTCCTTACTCGATTGTTATTAACATGTCAAAAACTCTCGGGTAGATGGTCAGATCGATGAAGAGTAGGGTAGACTATCCCGAACATCTTTGTCGATTGAGTCAGACCAGTCTCCCGATCACGTAATTTGTTTTGATCCGGCTTGATCGAGTTGATCTGATCGGCAGTGTGAACCTAGCTTAAGATCAGTTACATGTAACATGATCTCGTCGATTCGCACGACGAAGCCATTGTTTATGACAGAACACACATTCTAGATTATGTATTTTTGTTTCCGTCAGTTCGAAAGTATTTGATCATTTCAACTCCTTTGTATTTCATAATATGTGTCATGAACAAAGACATATGTTCGATTGAATAATGATTTCCCACGTAACAAATGATAGAAATTTCGGAGATCCCGTATTTGATCCTTTACCGTTAAAATACTAGTGTGAAGCTAATGAAAATGCCAATGACAGAGGTTGATTATAAAAAATGTTTTACTGTGTTAGTGGGAGATATTATGGACATAATTGTGCAAATCGTGATACAAGCATGAAATTTGGTATAAAGGTTAACTAAATGATACTTATAAAAAATCCGCTGCTGGCCAGAAAAAAAAATCATTTTTTCAAGATGGCCACCACACATTTTGAAAATGGCGTCATATCAAATTAGCCATTATTTGTTAATCCTTTGAAAGGTGTGTTTTATGTAAAATCCATTATAAGTTTTGATAAAAAGCAAATGACAGTTCATAAATAACCACTAGACAATACATTAATGAAACTATAGGTGACTTAAGAGTAAAAAATTTCGATTTTTTTTACTTTCAAGCAATTTTACAAGGGGTTTTAATCCTTGAAAGATGTGTAATGTATAATCCAATGTAAGTTATGATAAAACGTTAAAAACAGCTCTTTAGTACGACAAAACAACACTTAAATGAAGAAAAATAGTGGTTTCCGGTTCCTAATTAGAGCCAAAAAACGTAGAAAATATTTTAATAATTTTCATCAACTTAACAAATAATTACACAAGCATGAAATACAAGCATGAAATTTGGTATAAAGGTGGACTAAATGATAAGTAAAAGAAATCAGGTGCTGGCCATCAAATATTTCCATTTTTTCAAGATGGCCACCGATAATTTTGCAAATGGAGTCATATCCAGTTGAAATCCTTGAAAGTTGTGTTATAGGTATAATCCAATGTAAGTTTTTATTAAGCGTTAATAACAGTTCCTAAAGTACGAAAAAACAACACATAAATGACAAAAAAGAGTGATTTCCGGTTTCAAAATGGCGGCCAAATTTTTTAATTTTTGTTAAGATTAAATGTCTAATTTTGATAGAAAGACAGGTTCGTTATCTTATAATTATCTGACAGTAGCCAATAACAAACCTCGTACAATGAAAGACAGAACGGTAGCATTTACAGTCACCAACACAACTGGAATTTTCGCCTCCGAATTTCAAAAGTTCCCGACAGGAGGATGCAACTTTAACGGCAGCCGTAGAAGTCCTTTTTGGTTCCCAACTGTCATCGATTTTTTTCTTTCATCCAACCCCAGTGTTCATGAATTGGTACATAAATCAGGCTGAGCCCAAACTTATCCGCCTTGATACGCTGCTCTTTGGATGTGCTCCGGAAAAAAAACTCTTGTAGGCGGAACGACATCACAATGCCGCTGCTACCTGGGTAAACATTTACATCGTGCCTCGTTAACAACAAGTAGTGATGTTGTTCTGTCAGATATGATGCAAACAAATGCTTCATTTATGTCCATGTATGTGTCCTTATACTTCAGTAAAGAAATAAGTACGTCCCTTACATGTTGAAATACTTCCCATGTCATCCAAACTGACTTATTACCTTAGTGTCACATCCACTGAATGAATGAAAGGAAGAGTAGCTATACGAGGACAAAACGCATTTGATATATCACGTACAGGAAGTCATCAAAAGTCTTCATTCCTGCCAAAACCTTTTCTCAGTTTGTTCCACCACATTTTTGGAGTGCTGCAATTCTTAATACTACTACATCTGTGTCGGTGCTACCTTAAATAACCGTCTTACAACAATTTTCATAATCATGCCGATCATGGACAAACATTCGTATATCTGCTTCTCCATGCTTACAAGGGGTAGCTGGAAAGTATCCTTATTAGTCTATATAAAAGCATTTCTGTCGGCAAAAAATTCGTTTCGTTGTCATCTTCATAGAGAAAACTACTCCAGAACCCAACTTTTGTCTTTTTAGTAAATCTAACACAATGTCTACTCTTGAATACTTATCGATGAAAGATTTTATTTAAGATCGTATGACACAAGTGCAAAATCATCCAATATTGTTGCCCTACAAGGTGGCCTGGAATTAACCATTGCTGACCCATCAACGGTAAATGCGTCAGAATTGGATCTGCAAATTGCAAAATGTTTCAAGTGTATCCATTTGCACCGATTTCATACCACTGTTTAAAATGACATCCGAAGACAAAAACGGAGGAGCAGTTTGTCTTTATGGATAAAGAAATATTCCAAATCAGTTTGTCCACTGCGACAAGAAATAAAAGTCTAGAAAAGATATCTACAAAACGTTTACAGTTTTATTTTACCGACATAATAGGAAGTTGTTCTTTTTGATCTGGTTATAAGAAACCGGTTCTCCTTCGTTTTGTATTTGCTTTAAACGATCTTCAAATTATTTGCCTTTGATCTTTTAAGAGAAATCCTTTGTGTTCATTAAGTCGTTCATCTATTATAAAATGCCTCAAACCACTAGATCTTGCAAATTTATCTGATAGTCTACTGACTTCTGGTCCAGCTACCATTAATACGTCTAAATGGGGTCTTCGGTTAAACCTATGACAACATATCGCCCTTTACAATTGTATGATTTTGAGTTTTTTGTCTGATCAATTGTTTTATAAGAAAAATATTTGCTGGTCTTACGTACATTGAAATTATCATTTTCAAAATCAATTGCCACCTGTGGGTGACGTAAGAGAAGGGAAGCCATATCTTGAAAAAGGTCGGTAGCGATCGAGAATATGTTATACGATCAAGACCTAAATGAATACGGTATCATGCTTTATATGGACTGTTTGTACAAAATCTGACTCATGAAATGAGCATACTACCAAATTCACAAGAAGTTTTTATTTTATAATTGAACGCCAGGAATTGAACTGTGGTAGAGATGACTATATTTTCTTACACCAGTCTATCAAATCATTTAACGTCACAGAGTCATGACATGATTATAACTTCTGTGTTTACCTTTCTTAAGCCGATATATACAATCCAAGCTAAAACACATAGAGTTATCTGATGCGCGTGTCTAGTGCTAGGTACATTTGAACATACATACAAGAATATGCCGTTCTAGGTGTTGCAATAATGGTTTTAGTGAGGACATATGTCTATCTACTTTCACGTAATATATCACCCAGAATTTTATAACAAGTCATTTCAATGTGAAATCCACCTCAAATGACGATAAACTTATCTTCTTTGTACAAATCAGGCGATTCCCACTGATTATCCATTACCAAAAGTGACTGATCTGCCGTTAATATTGATGTTTTTTTCGTATAAACCACATTTTCCGTCTTATCCATCAAGTGCCTGATCATTGCAACTGAATGGGCTTGTTTTTAAACAGTGGCATCATAGATTTTACACTAACTTGCTTTTTAAAGTAATGAGATGAACTACGGTTTGCCCTGGTAGTGCATAAAAATGACTCATTATGTCTATAAAGAGTTTGCGCATGCGCAAAATTATCATTCGTGTCATAAACTTGAAGAATGTTATTAAACCAAATCATAATATCATTGAAAATCCCAAATCACTTATTTTATAGTAAATAGTTGAAATACTTTTTAATGAATTTTGTTATTTTTTTCGCGCATGCGCAAACCCTGTATATGTTAAATACTCATGTCTAGTGAATTATTCACATGTAAGGAAGGTAGCTACCAAACCTGACAGCTGTTTTTCACTAAAAGAAGGTAAACGAAATGTTTTCCAGAAAAAAATCAGTATTTTCAAACTGAAAAAACAGTCATTTTAGAAAACGACGGTGGCCATCTTGAAAAAATGATTTTTTTTAATGGCCAGCAGTTGTTTCTTTAAAAGTACATAATAATGATGCTTTGTGGTAATTTTCATGCTTGTATCATCATTTGCACAATTCCCTCGATTTTGCCTGCTAATATCTTCCACTATGTTAAAAAAACTTCGACTTAAACAATGAAAACTTACACGTTGGACAAGAAATATTTTGTCGATGAAGAATTAAATTATGTCACTTCTGAAATAAGTTTGTCGATAACGTAACTTATTCTGACGGTAAAGAAACGCGAATTCGATCACTACTCTGTTACGGGCTGTATTAGTTGTTTGAAACCAAATTCAAGTTGGACTTATAAAGTTGAAAATCTTTTAAGAATTCCTTACTAAGCAAACTGGCCCTTTATTCTATTTACGTTTTCAAGAATAATTCTGTTTTGTATGCCATGCATCTTTCAAATGATTAATCCTTATATATAATTAGTTCTTTATTGCTATAAGTTACTAATGACCAATTTAAATTGTCTTATAGGCTACGTGATGGCATTAGGTGACCAAATGAAGTACAATAAATGGGGAGGAGTGTTATATGGATATGACAACAGTACTATACGTATCTGGACTAATACTATAGGAGGTTAACAATATTTCATATACATTGCAAAGAATGTAAAAAAGACAGAAGTTTATGATTAACGATAATCAAAACAATCTGGTATTTTCTCACAGAAAAAAAAACACACAACTGATTATTTTTTAATTGTTCAAGCAAATAAATTAACCTTCCAGAAATGAATGAAAGGAGATGCGAATTCGTTTAATCGAGACAACAAACCAACTACAAAAAAAAAAATTCACAGTGAGATCAACGTGAAGTCATTATTGGGAATTCTTCACAGTTTGTCTAGCTTTAAAACTTATTTTAAAACACTTGTGAATATATTGATTGAATTATGGTAAAAGATTTGCCATCGACCCTAATACCTGCATCCTAATAAAAATTAAATCCTTGAATTGCTCCCGTTCTGATATGCCGATCCTTGAATTGCTCCCGTCCTGATATGTCGATCCTTGAATTGATCCCGTTCTGATATGTCGATCATTGAATTGCTCCCGTTTTGATATGTCGATCCTTGAATTGCTCCCGTTTGATATGTCGATCCTTGAATTGATCCCGTTCTGATATGTCGATCATTGAATTGCTCCCGTTCTGATATGTCGATCATTGAATTGCTCCCGTCCTGATATGTCGATCATTGAATTGCTCCCGTTTTGATATGTCGATCATTGAATTGCTCCCGTTCTGATATGTCGATCATTGAATTGCTCCCGTCCTGATATGTCGATCATTGAATTGCTCCCGTTTTGATATGTCGATCATTGAATTGCTCCCGTCCTGATATGTCGATCCTTGAATTGCTCCCGTTCTGATATGTCGATCATTGAATTGCTCCCGTCCTGATATGTCGATCATTGAATTGCTCCCGTTTTGATATGTCGATCATTGAATTGCTCCCGTTCTGATATGTCGATCATTGAATTGCTCCCGTCCTGATATGTCGATCCTTGAATTGCTCCCGTTCTGATATGTCGATCCTTGAATTGCTCCCGTTCTGATATGTCGATCCTTGAATTGCTCCCGTTCTGATATGTCGATCATTGAATTGCTCCGGTTCTGATATGTCGATCCTTGAATTGCTCCCGTTTGATATGTCGATCATTGAATTGTTCCCGTCCTGATATGTCGATCATTGAATTGCTCCCGTCCTGATATGTCGATCCTTGAATTGCTCCCGTTCTGATATGTCGATCATTGAATTGCTCCCGTCCTGATATGTCGATCATTGAATTGCTCCCGTTTTGATATGTCGATCATTGAATTGCTCCCGTTCTGATATGTCGATCATTGAATTGCTCCCGTCCTGATATGTCGATCATTGAATTGCTCCCGTTCTGATATGTCGCGGATCACCTTGATGCACGACATTTCAGAACGGCAGCAATTCAAAAATTTAATTCTAATTAGATTGCAATACATATAGTTTTTTATTTTTCTATTCAGGTTCATTGTTTTATGCAAAAGATGGTTGGGGTATTTCAAATGAGTCTTTCTCTGAGGGATATTATAGGATTTTTGCATGGTCATCAGACTCATCACTTACTAGTGACAGAGGGCAGACGACACTAAAACTGGCATTACCTTTTATAAACAGTACTAGCAGGGATTTTGAAATCGAGTTAGATCCGATTATCGATTTAGAATGTGACTTCATTGATGTACGGGTATGTCTAAATAACAATGCAAAAAAAAGCAGTATGAAATCATGCTTTGTAGAAAATAGAGGCCTACATGTAAAAACACTGCAAAATTGGAGCAATAAATTTACGAGCTTTTGAACAATCAAACCCATGTTAATGAGAATGGTTTTGATGTTAATAAATTGCAAATGGTTTCCCATCAAAATATTTAATATAACAATCAAAACAGTAAAAACAGTAAAAAGTATATAAAAGACGTGTACTTATTTTATTTAATTAATATGTTTCATATATATCGTATTTATTTTTTTAGTGACTTTTTTTGTCTGTTCTTGTTGTTTTATTATATTTCATTTTACTGCATAACTATTTGTCAGTTTTTATCAGAATACTGTACTTCGTCTATCAAAGTGTGGGTTGTATGTACATTATCAGATTGTTCTTCAAGGGATAGTTATACCATGCACATTGGTACAAGTCAAATAAATGTTTTATTCTTTATAGATTAGAGAAACGGCCTTGGAAGGATCAAATACACGTGGAAGCAACTTTGGTTATTTATTTAAAGCAACTGGAGGGGTTCAAAACACCTTACAAAACAACTCATACTCAGGGGTAGTATATTCTTACTCGAGTACAACGGTAAGGGTTTGGTACCCACCCGTGGAAGACAAAGTCCACTACTTTGTATTCATTGATAAAACATTTGGAGGTAGTACATCTGTAGCTACTCATGCTGAGCTTGTAATAACAGTTTTTCGTCCCACTGGAATATGCAGATATATAACCACTGCAGGTAAAAACAAATTAAATTCCTTTTGATAAAACTGGTAATTAAGGAAACAATCACTTCCAAAATACACTTTTTTAGGCATTTAGGTAACTCTGTGACTTATTTCTTTCACTACTTTTCTCTGGTTATTCTGCACGAAAACTAATTTTAAGGGTCTAAGAGCGGATGTATTATTTTTATAACAACGTGGACAAGACCATTTCTTGGCGCGCTCTGGTTATCAATTGACTTGGTCAGATAAGGTAAACGTTCGTCTGTAACGACCACTTTTCATATCGTATGTGTTTAAGTCATTTATACTGTGGGGTCGTCAACGAACGCCTAAATCGAATAATACGAATAACTAACAAAAGACTAAACATTGTGTGTAGTTTTAAATATTTAATACTAAACTTTCTGTTTTTTCTCATGCAGCTGCATGTACTTGTTTACTCCTTTATTCTATTAAAATCACTATTATCGATAGCAGATGATAAAGAAATTAAAGGTAAATGATTCAGAAGTATAACCATCATAAGTATTGCGATGGTCCACGCTATTATGAAAATGATTATATGTCATATTTTCTTCTCATTTTAGTTACAAAAGAAGTAACTCCTGAAGAGGGAACACCACTAGGTGTGTACAACGCTTAATTTTAAATAAGTTTTAGAAATATTTATTATGTTGTGATCAAGCGATATAAAATTCAATGATACATGTATCTTTATGTCAAGATAAAGAATGATAAGTCCAATGCCTATAGAGTGTATATATTTAAGCCTAGCACTCCAATTGTTTAATTAAGTAACCCCAATATTGCTCATTTCAAAATCCCTTTGGTAGTGATTTGAATTTTAAAATTGGTCTTCTTTTAATATATTCAATAATATTTGCGTTTCAAGCTAAAGAATGATAAGTTTAATGCCAATATAGAGTGTAATTTTTAATGAAATTGAGAATGAAAATGGGGAATGTGTCAAAGCGACAACAACCCTGGCCCCTAAATAAATATGACTTTGTATACTAGTTCAGTGATAATGGACGTCATACTAAACTCCGAATTATACACAAGAAACTAAAATAAAAATTCCTTTTTAAGTCACTCTATATATATTGTTCATTAAGTAACCCCACTATAATTGTTCAATTTCAACCTCTTGATATGGATTTGTATTTGGTCTTCTTGTGATAAATCGGAAACGATGATGTTATCTCAGTGTCATCTAAAATTTTTGAGAACCTTGACATTATTTTTAGATAGTTTCCTAAAAGTAAATAAAGTTTTTTTTTCATTCGTGTTGCGTGTAGTCGATGTCGTTTAGATGCTTGGCATACTTGATGTGTTAAAAGCGCTTATCTTTTATAACCTTACCAGAAATGTTTATGAACAAACTTCAACGCAAGAGCATTGCACAATCCCTTAAAATTAAGATTTTGCCAAAATTCGACGACATCAGTGTTGGTTTATATTAATAGAAGCATGTCATATTTTATCGCATTATTTGTGTTGTACAATAGTTTCTTTATTTTTGAAAAAGTCTCGCAGTTCTGTTGTTTATCAATATTTCAAATGAAATTTCAGATTGATTTCGCTATCGACATTGTGTTTTGTTGAGATAAAGATAATCGTTTTATTATTTGTTGCTTTTTAACACAATTTGTTTTTGTTTTTTTCATACTTATATTTTAGTTTATTAAGCCATTATTCATTCTCATTTTAGTTACAAAAGAAGTTACAGCCACAAATGAGGTAACGCTGCAAGGTGTGTACAATGCTACATTTGTAAATTATAAATAAGTTAAACAGTCATTTATAATTTTTTATAAATTGTTATTTGGATGGAGAGTTGTCTCATTGGCAATCACACCACATCTTCCTATATCTATTTAGTTTCATTGTGTTTGTGTATTTTGAAATACAGGGCAGGCTAAAGAGTGATAAACTCAATGCCTATCAAGCATATATTTTTAGTTGGAAAAGTACCTAGACACTGAGTCTAAAGATTGTTGCTGCTAACCTGAAAGCAACCGAACCAAGAGAAAAAGGTTTGCATTTAAAGTATTTAGACATTCCTTCCACATTATTATTCATGTAATCCTTAAAATGTCTTGGTGGTGCTGTGTAATAGTGTTGTGTTGTTTGATAACAAATGATACAAAAATAATGAGATGTGGTATGATTACCATGCATTTGCGACAATTATCCACCAGTGTTCAAATGAAGTTGTTATAAGCATTTATAGGCCACCGAGCGGCCGTCACAATTGTTCAGAGATACAGACATCGTATAGTCGTCTATTAAAGGTACAAACACGAAAAATGTGAAATCATTCAAACAAGAAAACTGGCATCTTAGTGTATAACAAAACAATAAACAATTCACGAAAAACAGGTATACACAAAATTGATAACTCCAACCACTAACCTAGATTCAAGCTTGGAACGGGCACATATGGAAAGTGGCGGTGTTAAACATGTTTATGATTATAGCTCAACCTTTCTCTTACCTTGGGCAATAGTACAACAACGTATCATATGAGCAAACTATAAATAAATGATATGTAAAAAATACAATAAAATTACTGTAACGTTTATGATTTCTTATGACAAGGTTTATTTGAATTATAATATCTTTGCGAAGTTGTTTCTTTATAAGCCTCTTTTCTCCCTTAATTATTAATAATTTACTATAGATATAATTAAAGTAAAAATTGAGAAATATACAAAGAACTAAGTTTAACGTATTTGTATGTTTCTCAATTTCAAACATCAGCTATTTTTTTTTACCAGAGTTAAAAAGAAGCTACATATGTATCACAACATTTTCCAACATCATTGACGAATGTCAATTAGGTTAATTTAGAATGAGGAAATTAAAACAAAAATAAGTGCAATGTTTATTTCCAGATGTTTATCTAAATTCCATTGTTCAATTTATCCGTTAACTATATACATGTACATCTAAAAAAATTGTTGATAAAAACAAATGATTCTTTTCAGATAACTTCACCACAAAGTCAATAAAATCTCTGGCACGTAAGTAAACTAAGACAGATAGTGTTGTATATATTTTTTGGTGAGACGTTAATTACATGTTTTTCCTCTTTCCTAAATTAATGCCGTATCTTATGTTACAGTAGCATTATAACCCGGTAGTATTTAATTGCTCTAAATCATAATATATATTTAATTGTGGATGGTCAGTGTCCTTTTCACCAAAATCCACATCACAGCAAAATATGTGTAACTTCAATATCATGAATATCATAGCTTACTGTATAGTAAACAAACAATTGAAATCCACAATTTTGGTGGATTTTGAGAAATCATTAACATCGAAAAAATTGTACAAAAAATCCTGTATCTTAATATAAACTATTTTCCTTTGCAGACAAGAATATAAATGCTGCAAGTCATCAAAAGAAAGAAACTACACGTACGTTATTAATTTTAAATTACTGAATTCAATATGAAAATTATGATGTGCATGGTATGCTTGCCATTGATACAACTTTCCACTAGACACCAAATGACGTATGAGGTAACAATTATAATTGATCACCATACGGCCTTCAACAATGATCAAAACCAATATCGCACAGCAAAAAAAAAAAAAACTCAAAATGACAAACGTAGAAAAATTAACATAATATTTCGTTGGGCACAAGACTCGTGGGTGCGGATGGGCGAAACTGGAAATTAGAAAGGAATAATTTTCTTTGGTCGTTGATTATGAGATTTTACGAGGACGACCAAACGGAGCATATTAGTTATAATTGGCAAATTAATTTCTGAAAAAGGTTCTTTGTACAAAGTGCAAAGACAATTTGTAATATGAAATGTGATATGGTTTGAGTCTGCACAATGCGATTTCCTTGAAAAAATACACCTGTTATATGTGTTTTTATTATCAAAAGGCTGATACATGTATGCAGAATCATCTTCGCTAGCCAAGTGTCACGATACACTCCCCTTCTCTCCACCCTTGGCGTATTAAGAGGGATTCAGATCCACAAGGTAATGATCTTCATGTGTTGCAGTCTTAACTGGCTGCATCTAAACAAAAAGCGCCTATAACACGATTACTTGTACATGTAGAAAGTGTAGGTAAACAATTGCATTTATCCAAAAAAAACATACGACGATATTTAGTGACAATTCAAATGTTTTTAATCAAATAATAGAAATCTCTGTGTCAATTTCGTGCACAAATGTTGGAATGTCAACGTATACATGGTAAATAAATGTATATTTTCGTTTCATGCTTCACCAAGTTTGTAGACTCTATACGCTACCTTCTTTTCACATCCACACTGTAGAGTGTTCGAGTGATACCATTGGTCAGGTATAATCTATTCGGAATGGGCGTGTCTTTAATCAACCGATAGTACGCAACATTGTTATCACAAATGTTGGCTTAAGCTGCCAAGGGTTGGAGAGGAGGGGAGTGAGTCGTAATCCTTGGCTAGCGAAGATGATGCAGAATGGTCAGGGGCAATAACTCCTGATTATCTGAATAGAATATAAAAATATTCATAGGCTCTCCTTTCTGAAAAATCTCGGAATCGTAAGTAAAAATTAAATGTACAATTACATTACAAACTTAAAAACAGCCTTTAAAATGTGTAGATCTACGTAGTTAACTTTGCACATAAAAATCCGTTGGTTAATTATTCACTCAAAAACCACGAACATTGGAACATTGTACAACACAAATAGTAATAAATGTACATGTACATACATTTTTTTTGTACTTTTGTTTTCTTTTTACAGCTGAATGGGTTTTGGGAACTGCCGTTGCTGTGGGTATTGCTGTAGTTGTAATATCAGCATCTTTAATAAGCTATTTCGTGCGAAGACATTTTCTACAACAGAAACTAACTAACGGTGTCGACAAAGAAACGCTTAACTAAATATGTTTAATCAATATGAACAATCACTTAGGCTTGTACTGACACCCTTTTTGCATGACCAATTTATAGATTGGGTTGAAAAAGAGAATTGAAAAGCCGCTTGAGTGAAGTTTTAACTTTAACAAAATTCATTGATTCTTTGCCAGTTTAATCATGAAATCAAAGTTCTTCTTTTTGACTTACAATAATTATTGAAATTGATTTAAATATAATCCTAATCTTGAGCTAAACATAATGCCTATCTTTTAAATTAAAGTTGTATACTACAAAGACAGTTTTTTTTTAATGTCCTCTACGTTTTCAGCAGAATTAAGGAAACGACTAACTATAATTGTTTATCCTATCAGAGATGTGTAAGGAAATGGAGAGGGTGGTGTATTCTACATCAATGAGACAATAATTTAACAACTCGAATAACCAAAAGACATCTAGAATTGTTATGTAAGCTCACAAAGCATTCATAAGTCAATATATACATTTACACCGAATATTGTTGTAGACTGGTCACCTTCTGTGACAGGAATACAGTTTACCAAAATCTGTCTTCGGAAAGAGTGACTAATGAAGCGGTGTAAGTTTACAGCGATATATTTCCGCGGATATATTATTATTCCGCTTTCATTCTAAGCATGAATGAAATATTTGCCACTGGAAGTTAAGTTACCAACAATTATATCATTATCTTTTATTTTTTTATATTAATTTCTTTTAGTAAACTAGCATAACAATATAAAAAAATAAACATAATTTTGTAACCGTCCAAATTATCATGAGTATGAAAAAGTTGGTTCCTATGTATAAAAAGTCTTCAGGACTAAAGATTTAAATATCCTTGAAAGGTTAACTTGGTTTGCTACTTAATGTGTTTAACATTTTATATGGATATAGAAAGATGTGGTATGGGTGCCGACAACTTTCCATCCATCTCACAATTTATAAAAGTAAACAATTATAGGTCAAAAGTACGGTCTTCAGCACGGAGCCTTGGCTCACACCGAACAGCAAGCTATAAAGGGCCCCCAAAAATTACTAGACTTAGTGTAAAACCATTCAAACGGGAAAACGGTTAATTAATATGCCTTAATTGTTTTTTTTTTTTTTTGCTTCAATTTCATATTTGTCACAAGATTATAGCAGAGATTTTGTTTGAATAGCAATAGTTGTTTTCTTTTGCATCTATATGTTAAAGAATGTAATAAATCTACAATGTAAATATAATTATAAATAACATTTGCAATTTCTCATAGGTTCCCTTTGTCGAGCGAATTGTTACCACGATTGGTTTTTTGTATCTGACCATGGAATTTCTCGAAAATTTCAGATTTGAATCTTAGGCGATGAGTGTCGATCCGTTCTGATACGATGTTGTTGAAATCTGATGGGATCTATTCGAGATTTCAGGTGTAAATATATCATAAGCTAGGATCACACTGCCGATCAGATCAACTCGATCAAGCTCGATCAAGACAAATTACGTGATCGGGAGACTGGTCTGACTCAATCGACAAGAATGTTCGGGATAGTTTACTTTGTTCGTCATCGATCTGGCTTTCTACCCGAGAATTTTTGACATGTCGAGAAGCAAGTAACTCGAGAACAGATCGTCGAGTAGCGGTCGAATTGATCGGGAAAGGATCGTGTAGAGATCGAGTTTGGTCGAAATACAAAAAATAAATACCGATTAGTACTCGATCATTTCGACCTTTGCGCGACTAATGCCCGATCGCTTCAAGATCACTGCGACTTATATATTTATTTTATTCCAGACCAACTCGACCAATACCCGATCCCTTCGGGACCACATTCGGTCACTAATCGATCTTTACTCGTCCATGCATACACGAGAACACATGACTGCTACACGATTCTCTAAGGCCGTGTCTGTTTTTTTCTTTGTTTTGCGTCAACTGATTCTGAGAAAACCTACCAGACAGCAAGGAAAAAAAACACACACAAAGAAAATAACACAAGAGTCTGCTTAAGTTCTGGACTGATTAACAGTGACTTTAGATCAATACTGTCATATCTAAGTGAAAGAGCAAACATGACAAACAGGAAATTTAGCAATGTACAAACTTGATATGACTATATTCTGAGAAATGGCCTTGGTATTTCAAACATTTCCCATTTATACTGAAGCCTTTGAGAAGAGACATGTTTTGATCTGAGATGTGTCATGTTGTATTAAAACCTATGTATAATCAATAATTCCCTGTATCAAATCAATAATGCTTTAAGCATGAATTATCTCCCATTTGCAGAGTTATCTTCCTATAATTGGAATACTTTATGTAAACTTTTTGGTAATATATTAATATTTTGTTCTGCATACTTTTTTTTCAGAAAATAAACTAATGAAATTATGTTTTATATCTTAATATCTTGTGGAATTAAAAATGTACATACTAATTTATCCTATCTTATCAGACAGTAGATATCATTTAAAGAAAAAGTTTCTGTGCCGGCGAGCGGAAAGGCATATGGAGCCAGAACGTTCCTTTTATCTTTGAAAAGTGAAACACAAACGATCTCGCTCGCCGGCACATTTATACTGGCCATTTCTGCTGTCACATGTATCGAAGTCAAGATCGCTTAAACGCTTTAAATAAGGAGCGTACTTGTTATTTAAAGCGCAAAATAGATTTGAGTATAAGAATACACAAAAACACGGCTGGAAAAAACCCGGAAAATACGGATTTTCTACTGACGAACAAAAAAAAGTTTGTGTTTGTTTTTGACACAAATTGGCCGAAAACCTATACCCGCACGCGGACGCAAAACAAATAAAAAAACAACTATGGCCTAAACGTGTGTGCAGATCTGATAAACTCTCATATTAACACTGCTTCCGCAAAAATATATTGGCAACATTATTTTTAACTGTACAAATATTCCTCCATATTCAGTATGTGTCTTTACTCTTGCAAAGAGAGGTAATATTTTAAAAGAAAGACAAAGACACCAAAGGCACAATCAAACTCAAAGGTCGAAAACAAACCGACACAGCCAAAGCAGAAACAAAAACCGACAAGAAGACACACAGCAGTTCCAATAACATAGAAACCTAAAAACTTATGATATGATACTAAACCCCTCACGGGGAGGATTGTGCCTGATATTCATATGATAAAGACATAATTTTTCAATCAGTTTAATTGAAGTCCGGAGCTGGCATGTCAGTTAACTGCTAGTAGTCTGATGTTATTTATGTATTATTGTCATTTTGTTTATTTTCTTTGGTTACATCTTCTGACATCAGACTCGGACTTCTCTTGAACTGAATTTTAATGTGCGTATTGTTATGCGTTTTTCTGCATTGGCTAGAGGTTTTGGGGGAGGGTTGAGATCTCACAAACATGTTTAACCCCGCCGCATTTTTGCGCCTGTCCCAAGTCAGGAGCCTCTGGCCTTTGTTAGTCTTGTATTATTTTAACTTTTAGTTTCTTGTGTACAATTTGGAGTTTAGTATGGTGTTCATTATCACTGAACCAGTATATATTTGTTTAGGGGCCAGCTGAAGGACGCCTCCGGGTGCGAGAATTTCTCGTTGCATTGAAGACCTGTTGGTGACCTTCTGCTGTTGTTTGCTCTATGGTCGGGTTGTTGTCTCTTTGGCACATTCCCCATTTCCATTCTCAATTTTATTAGCAAAACGTAATCCAACAAAACCTGGGATGAGCTCATGTGTTCCGGAAGGGAAGAAAATCCTGCAATTTTGGCACCGTCGGATTTTTCAAATGTGAAAGTAATTGTGCAATAACATTCATTATTAGACTGCTGATGACT
Source organism: Mytilus galloprovincialis (assembly GCF_965363235.1). Lineage (NCBI taxonomy): Eukaryota > Metazoa > Mollusca > Bivalvia > Mytilida > Mytilidae > Mytilus > Mytilus galloprovincialis. Next base: position 22,479,042 of record NC_134846.1, read on the forward strand.
AAGTTATATTATAAAGTTGGTTTATAAAAACATCAAGATTACATATTCTTTTATACATATATATAGCGATGACGTTATTACGACATGTTATGTCGAAATTACGAAATTACGACATAGCGATGTTATAACGATATGTTATGTTGAAATTACGACATAGCGATGTCGTAATAACGACACGTTATGTCGAAATTACGACATGCGATGTCGTTACAACGACACGTAAATTATTTTTTTTGAATGGCCCTTATCGGCTTCCGTATATATCAAAATGTACAATGATTTTTTTTAAATAAAAACGTACACAAATGTATAAACTCCCAGATGTTAATGTTCAATGTGAATGAAACACATACAAAATGAATTGGTCTAATTTATTCAAGAAGAGTATTTTCGATTTTTAAAATAAAACTTGACGGTTGCGCATTACGAACTACTTGGTACGCTTCCGGAATACCTTATTCCAAGTGGATTTTTTCTATGTTGTTTCAATTTTCTATGCAGTGTTATGTTGTCGTGTTGTCTTTCGATGTTTTTCTATTTAAATTGTGTTATTTTTATTGTTTATTTAATCCCCGATTATAAAGAACAATAAAGCAACGGATTTCTGTCTCCTACTCACCATTTGATTATTCCGTCCGTTTTAAGAGGCCTCTTATGGGGGTGTCCAAGTAATCACATAATCACGAATTTGTGTGTCAATATAATCACACAGTCATTTACATTTCTCTTTCAAAAAGATAATCAAATAATCAAAACTATAGTCCTTGCTTATCAAATAATCAAATGTTCATGAAATATTTGGTCTGTTATTTAAAAATTCACTATAAAAAATGGCCGAGTAATTACATAATCAAAAACCCAATGTGGAGGCTCGATCTTTCAAAAACATGTTAATTTATTATAAATGCACTATTCTTTAAGCAATTCTTGTTATAATTGTATCAAGTTATATTGCCATTTGAAAGTCAAAAGTACATGTAATTTGTTTGGAAAAACTATAATTTGAAATGAAATATTATAGGTTTTACGTTTTTGAAATGCTTATATCTTTGTAGTAAGATAGTCATTTTTCAAACATTAGCATTTGTTTGATTGTTTGTTTTGTTTATTTCGGCCTTTTTGGGCTATAAAGATGATTGAATACATTATTTATCACTGAACGTTGACTTACAAGCGACAACATCACTTAATCATGAGTTGCTATAAATGAGGGAATTGGTGTGGTTTACAGAAAAAAGAATATTGGGCAAGATCAATAAAAAGTAGAGAAAATGGGAAAAGAAAAGAAAAAGTAGAGAATAATGGGGTGCTAAAATATAAATATAAATATATTAAACATAATGGCCAGATTGTAAGATAACAAAATGACAAAAAAACAAGAGAATTTACCTCCACCCCCCCCCCCCCCTCCCCCCCTCGTTCCGTCCCTTAATCCATACCCTCATAAATGAAGGCTAAAATATAAATAATATGAATCCCCCCCCTTTTAATCCATACCCTCATAAATGAAGGCTTTTTCAAAAACACAAATCGGTACGCTGAATTGCATACTATTATAACGGTCATTTAAAACTAACGAAGTATAAAAATAAATAATACACAGAAATAATCAATATATGCTACCATGTGATCAAAACAAACTGACAGGTGGTTTAAAAATAAGCATGACACTTATAATACATCAGCATAACTAACCACTGGCAAGCCTGATTGTGACACATTGGTTGTAGTTTCGCGACAGAATTGTGTACAAGAAGACATATTAGGTATGTTTTAATTGAATTTGTCTTTTAAGACAGATCTTGATTCACTTATATATAATTCATAATGATAAGTAAAAAATACATGAACTTTGATTGCTACGGTGTGCTTCCGGTTCACGAAGATTTATATTGTTGTTTGGGTACCTAGTATATCTTTGACTTTTAAATATGCTTAATATTTAATCGAATTTAATTAAAATGCATGGACAGTTGTATTTGTGTAAACGTATAAAAAAAAAAAATAATAAAACAAACAATATTTTAATTGTATAAGCCTATTGAATACGACGTTTTAGTGGAATTTATTTATTGACAGATTGAGATTACAAACAAGAAAATACGTATATGAAAGCAAACACCCACGACAATTTGTGAATACTGAGACGAAATTCCATAAAAATAAAAATGTCACGACGTTGACGCGTGTAAGGGACGACATCAAAAGATCGATGTAGGATAAAAACTTAAATCAAATAGTTTGGGGGTGGGGGGTTTAAAATTTCTGCAAGTTTTGTATATCTAAAAAGGATTTTTACATATATCCCTATTGGTAAATCATTTTTTCCCAAATTAAGTTAAGGAGGGGGTGGGGGGAAGGGGGGGGGGGCTATGAGAAAAAACTATGTGAATTAAATGTTTTATCCTACATTGAACCCTAACAAGTATGTAAAAAATGTATACATATAATATTACTTTCTTGTAGGTAATAATTCTATACAGAATATCACTAGTAATGTCATTAGTATTCTGTGAGCCATGTCAAACAGAGGACTTGTCATCTCCTGCTTTAAAATGGTGTACGAACTGTGAAGAAGCATTGTGTGTCGAGTGCGAAAGGTCACACAGGAAAAATAAAGCGTCCCGAAATCACGTATTGGTCGATCTTCTGTCAGCTAAATCACTGCCAAAGGTTAAAGTCCAAGAATGTTTGTCCCACGAAGAGCAAAAGCTCGATTTATTTTGTATCGATGATGATGAACTTTGCTGTAGGTTATGTATGACAGAGAACCACAGAACGTGTGCAAAAGTAGTTCCGGTAGATCTTGTTGCGAAAGATGTAAAATCATCAACAATGGTTGTCCACGTGTTAGAACACGCAGATGATCTTGTCAACTGCTTAGGAAATATTTTGGTAAAGGTAGAAAAAGAAAGTAAGGAAATAGATCGACAAGGAAAAGAAATAAGTGAACAAGTTTCTTCGTATAAAAAGCATATCATAGATTTATTGGACGAGGCAGAGCAATCGGTCCAATCAAAAATTGAGAAAATTTGTACAAAACAACGGACAAATGTTACAAATATTCAAGAACAGGCTCTTGATCAGAAAACCAAAATCGAATCTTATTTAACCAACCTGCAGACACTTTCAAGCACTGATTCGAATGAACAAACTTTTCTTTTTGCGCATAATTTAAAAGCATTATTATCCGAGACCGATAGTTTGATTGAAAGTAAAAGATTAAATTTTCACAGTGAAATCCTATCTTTCGAAACAAATAAAGATAATTTTATATTGAGCTCTGAAAATATCCTCGGTGAGATTGGTTCCACAATTAAGTCTAATGAGATAAATGTTCCACGCCATGGTGCCCAGGCGAGTGGTAGCGTTACTGACAATTCTACCAAGGATATTGTCAAAAAACTTGAATTCACTTCGCGACTTGAGTTAACTGGTTCAGGCAACGAACAAATTCGAGGGATGGCCGTCTCAAAAACTGGAAACATTGTTTTGTGTGACCACAAGAGTTATTATGTCTTACTCTTTTCCGCAGACGGTAGATATCTAGACAAATGCAATGTTAAAAGAAAGCCATGGAATATTGTCATTCTAGATGATCTTAATCATGCTGTGGTATCACTCACAGGAAATATAAATATTGCCAGTTTAGTCTCTGTTTGTGGACATTTGCAATTTATTGACATCAACACCATGACAAGTTTACGAGAAATCAAGCTTGATTTTGTACCATTAGGTCTTGCCTTAGCGGGGAACCAGATTTTAGCGGGAACATGGAACCAGATATATATCTTAAGTGCAAATGGGGTGTGCGTAGGGTCAGCGAAAACAAACCGAAGCAGATGCCCAGTTACGTATATCGCGCCAAAAATGTCCAGTTCAGTGGATGATTTGTATTACTCCACATCAGACTTTTTACTGCTAAGTTCAAAAATCTACGGAAACACAATGCAGAGTTTTCCATTTGTATCAGGTCGTCCAAGAGGGATCGCTTTAGATGACCATGGATACATTTACTTAGCAACAATGGAGGGTCAGCTTCTAAGAATATCTTCAGAAGGCAAATTATGTGATACTTTGATAGAAGGTGTTGAAGGATACGGAAATTTGTGGGCAATATCGTTTAGTTATGACTATAAAAAGCTTTTTGTTGTAACAGAGAACGGAAGTTCTGTGTCTGTGTTTGAACTGAAATAAACTGTAACTTTATATATATATGTATTTTCTAGTCCAATAGTAATGACCAAGTTATATTTTTTATAGGTACATATTGTAATTAGAATTTCCTATTCCTTGGATTAACTAAATATTTTTCTTTATAAAAATAAAAAAAAAAATATTGTGGTTTGCCGAATAGTTAGATCTTGTTATTCGTACATACATCTGTCTTTGAATTATTTAGAATGCATAATTTAATAAACACATGTAAAGGGTATATTACTAATTCGAATTACCGGTGACATTGGGGAGGGAATCAAGGAAAAAACAAACTAGTATCATTGGAATGTATCTCAAATCAAAAGAGGAACTTGTACATTTATGTTCGTTAATGGATTTCTATGTTATCTTTTTTTTTTTGTTATTTTGTTATTTTTTAAACAAATTGGCGTTAAATGTCCAATGCCAAATATTACATGCATTTGTGAGAGCACGTGTTACCATAGGACAACAGAGACGATTCAAAGTTGAAAATTCTTTTTTAACGTTAACGAACTCGATTCAGGTTTATCTTTATTTGAAATAGGTATCACGAGATTTCAGGTTTAAAAGTTTTGCATTTATATCAAAAGGAAACAATCACATTAACTTTTTGAATTTTATCGGAACTGTTTTAGATATTTGACCTCAGCAACATTCCAGCTATTTCTTCAATATAAGTAATATGCTTCCAAGTTGATGGGGTATTCTATGACTTTCTTTTCTTATCACGTTTTTAGTTACAGGGGATCGCAGCTTGCATGCAAGCTGTTTTTTAAAGAACCTTTATGTTGAAGTTGAAATCATCTTACGCAGGCATATTTATATTTCGTTTACGAAAGTGGGTACCGGAATATATGATCACTCAAAGATTCCAATGTGTATTTTCAACTCTCGTAGACACATATTAGGTAGTTGTCTTTTCCTGATAATGGCTGTCATCGAAAGCGACTTATTGTAGTATGATTTTACAGAAACTTGTTTTTGAAATATAAAAAACACAACGATGCCACTAGTGTAACAAAAAAATAAGAGTTTATCCTTTCGAAGCATCTGCGTTTAGTCCCTTTTTTGTGAAGTTCGTTTGGCTCGATTTTAGTCTCTTTTTTTTCATCTTCATTTTGTTTCGTTTTTGTTGCTGTATGAATGTCTACGACTTCTGACTTGCGACTTTATTTTTCGTTTAGTATAATGCTATTCTTGATTTTTTAAACATCCTTTTCTTCCGAAAGGCATTTTTGCTTTCTTCTTGTCTATCCTAGACCAAAAAAGTCTTTAGACTTAAAGAAGGTCAGTTTCGAAAAATGCATAACATGTTCTTAAAGTCTAAATTGTCTACAAAGTACAATGTATCACAAAACACTTTGTTGTAAATTGAGGTGAATGCTCCCGATGTAAATAGAAATAGACTTTTTCGCAAGAGATATTATAGTGATTGATTAACGTCCAGTCGCAAATATTTTATGCACATAAAGAGCGGGAACAAATTAACAATTAAAATGTTTGGAAGGTTCTTATAGGCAGAAAAAAAACCGATCTGAAGTGCGGTAAATGTTGCCTGTCACTAAAAAATGAATGTATGTTGGCTATGGGCAAACTTTTGGTGATTTACAGATCATGTATGGACCTCTCAGAATGTGTTAACCTATGTATTGAGTGTGGTAGCAGCCCTACACGAGATGTAACCCATACCAAACCCATGCATGTTGTAAAACAAAACACATACGAACCCCTCAGAAAACAAAGCTTATACGTGAATAGAGTGTGACAGTTGCACCACAAGAGGCATCGGATTAAATGTCTACATTTCGAACAGGCGTGGTTGCGTACATATACATCTCGCAGAGCATAACGGATATTCCAATTTATTGGTATTTAACAGGCGGTCGGAAAACTGTAATTCTGGCTAGTACTATTTGATTTTTACTATAAATTATATTTAACCTTTTAAACTTGAGGTATGGTAAAGTTATAACTTTTGAAAGAAAAAAAAACGGCTGCGATTTCTAATTTTCATGCATTTTTTTTATTTCCTATTTCGAAATGAAAGTACAATTCTAGATTTAACAAACAGCTAAAAAATCTAAAGTCTAATGAACAGATGTGGAATGCTTGTATTTAATAGCAGTCAGATTTTTAGGAATACAAATCAAACGTATTTCACATGAAAAGCTACATAAAAATACAGCAAGTAGAATATGAGAAATACAATAACAATCTTTGAACCGTGTTAATGATGAATGATGCCATTATTATAATGCTTTAAAGAGAAACATTGCAAACGTAACGAATGTTGTATGAATGTGTTTTGGTAAGATACCAGTAGCTCAGATGAAATCGAGGCTCCATGCTTCCTTCTTTGTCACACTAGTACTTAAACTTGTTTTTCTCTTTTTGTCTTCAATTATGTTAGTTACTTTGCTATCTTTAGAACGTAAACAATACCAAGAAAGCCAAATGATAGACACAAGAACCAAGCAACTTCCAAATCCGATAAGTATATATACCCAGTAATCTGAAATGATAGGATAAAAAATATTATGATATGAATAGGAATGCGTCAACATGGCAACGTCCACATCGCCAATATAAATCGAAAGACGTTTATTTATCGAAATTTGAATTCTTTAATTAATTGAGCTAAAATTATTTCTTTTTAGGGATAGTGATCCGGCGGCGGCGGCGGCGGCGTTAGTTAACTTCTTAGAAGCTATATATTTTCAAAGGTGGAAATACCTGGATGCTTCATACTTTGTATATAGATGCCTTATGTTACGAAGTTTCCGTCAGTCATATGTCCAATGTCCCTGACCTCATTTTCATGGTACTACTTGAAAAAAAAAAGTTAATTTTTTGTGTGATTTTAAATTGAAAATTTCTCTCTTATTAAAAGTAATAAGATAACTATATTTGGTATGTGCATTCCTTGCAGGGTCCTCATCCCCGTCAGACAGTGTTCACTTGACCTCGATATATTTCATGGATCAGTGATGAACAAGGTTAAGTTTTGGTGGTACATAGTTTATTTTAACCAAATGAATGTTTAGTTTTCTTGGTTAATGTTAAGTTTATGTGACAGTTGTGGTAAAGCTTTATATATAGGACTATCAACATAATATCAATGATTAGTAAAGAAGGCTAGACATTTCAGCGTGTGCACTCTTGTTTTTAATCAAGACGAGACAGGAAGTTACTAGTACATATTCTAGCATTTGTATCATGTACATTTGGACACAACATAAGAAAAATATTATCTGTTTTTATTTTATTCATATTTTGTGGGTTTTTTCCCTTACTATTTTCATTGAACATTTTTACCGCCTTTTTTATTGATCGAAAAAGTAGTAAAATATGTTTTCAACAAGCTTGACGCTAGTTTGATAGCTTCGAACAACAAATGGTTAGTAATATTTTAATAACGGAATTATCATGTCAATGAACTCATGCATAATTGTATTTTATTATTTAAAGGTATATTTTACAAGATACGATTTTATTCCGAAACTTCATAACACTTACCAAACTTCAATTTACACAGTTTAACAGTGTTTGATGAGATCTGTTTGTCTGAAACAAATTATAAATTATAGCTCAATTTAAGTTATATACATGTAGTTGCAAAGAATATATACAAATTATGTGCATTACAGATTCAAGATATATATGTTAGCGGCAATAAGTGAAATTAGGCATTAAGCTTAAATCCTAGACAATAAGCTAACGCCTAGGCAGTAAGTTAATGCCTGAAATTTTCAGGCATTAAGCTTATATATTGCCTGAAATCTGATGATGATTATTCATCCTAATGCCGAACATAAATTTAGGCAATAAGTAAACTCTGGAATATATGCATATCTAGTGATTTATTCTTGATTTAAAGTCGTTTCTTAATTATATTTCTAATAATGCATGTATAAATATACATTCATTTGACAGATCTTCAAAAGTAAGTTTATTTAGTAATTTTAAAAGGTTAAAAAAACAGAATTAACTCATACTTTTTTCCATGTTTTTGAGGTATTACAAAAAAATATGGAAGGAAATTCTATAAAATAATTATAATATTTATTTACTAGTCGAGCTGGTTTGAACTGGTCAAAAGTAGACAAAATTAAGATATGATTTTTTGCTCACATCATTTTGGATAAGTAATTTTTCTTTGATAACAGTTCCACAATTTGTGAAAACAAAATGATTTTAACACACATGACACAATTTCTATCAAGTTTTCATATTTTTAAATTATAATTAATTGATGCATTTTAATATAAATAACATATTTTATTAGTGATTTTATTTCCGGTTTCTTGTGGACAGTTGTCTCATTGGCAACATCTTCTATTTTTATATTTAGGATGAAACTGGGCCCAGTAGTTTTGCATCAGTAAAATTAGATTTTTTTCTTTTGCTCATATTCAAACGTATGATAATTGCAGTAATAAAATAAAATATTTGAAGTACTCAGTACTTATATGAAAGATGCACGATTATATATTTAATTTTAACTATTTATGATTAGTTTCTTCAATTCTAATATAAAAAAGTTATATTTTTTTGACTAGTTATTTTGTTTTAAATAGTTTAAATGTACAAATATAATTATATCAAAATTACTTATTACCCTTAAATTTAAAACTTTTAATTATTTTCTAATAATGAATCGGTTTTTGAATTATAGTTGTTGGTTAAATTTGATACAATATTTCAATTTTTCATTGGCTATTTTCTTTTACGTCAATACTAAGAACAGCGGTTAGGACATCCTAGCTAAAATGATCCTCAGATGGATTCGATGTGCATGCTGAGACATGTCGTAAGTCGGTCCCAACTTTATCCTAATTTCTGTCCTAAGAATATTTTGTATTTCTAAGGATAGTTTCGATAAACAGGCCCCAGTTCTCATAATCTATGTACAAAATTTAATATATTTTTATTTAGATAAATAAATGTCTTTTATTTACTCGCATTTATATTTTAGGTATTAAGCTTAATGCCTGTACACATTTTTCAGGATTTAAGCTTAAATCCTAGGATTTAAGACTAATGCCTAACATCATTTAGGCAATATACTTACTGCCTAGGCGTTAGCTTATTGCCTAGGATTTAAGCTTAATGCCTAATTTCACTTATTGCCGCTAACATATATAAAAGACTGCCTATTGGACATTCAAAAACAATATTTTGAATTCAATTAAAGTTAACAACAAAACCAAAAATACCCACACAATTCAACAAAACACTACACAAAAGTTTAATATTGAAACACTGGACACTTTTAATTTGCAAAACACTCATTTGCAAATCCGCCGCCGCCTCAAACAAGAGCTACAATATCATGTATATAACCAAAATGTGCGGAATTACATGGGATTCAATAATTTCATTGGTTTTATACTGTTACTTTCATATTTATTTTGCAATTTGAATTATAAAAACATGGGATTTTCAATATCCCATGGGACAGGGCAAAATCCCATGGGATTTACCATTATCCCATGGGATTTTGGTTAAATCCCATGGGATTTTTTTTGGTCCCATGGGATTATTGTAGTCCCATGGGATATTTGTGTCCCATGGGACAAAAAAAATCCCATGGGACTATAATTATCCCATGGGATTTTTAATATCCCATGGGACAAAATAAAATCCTATGGGATTAAAATTATAAATATATATAAATATAAAGTTATGTGTATGTTACAATGAATGCTGTTTGGTAGTATAATGTTTTAAATGTATACGAGTTTTTTTTATATTTTTTATATATACATATATATAATTTTTTTTAAATTTTGTCACAAACATGTTTTTTATTTGTTTATATGACAATAAAGATTATTCTTATTTTGGAATGTATAATAATAATATTTTACAGTCAAAGAATAAAGTCCTTTCACTGAAACAAAATGATGAAATTTCTAAATAAATGAAAAAATATTGTTTTGAAATCTTTGTCTTGTTTATTCTATTATGAAAAATAGAACTGAAAAAATATTTCATATTCTGACTGAATAGTTCACTCTTTTCATGAGGTAAGATTTTCTTTGTTATAGGTTCATTGCAATTCTTGTATAGGCAAACGATTTGAATTATAATATATAACTTTGTGGTGTACATAATAGTATGCTTATATTTGCAAATTTATAATATAAACACTTTTTGTTAAAGTTTTTGCTTTCTTTATTCACAACTTGCTATGTACAATTATTCAGTCCACTATATAAGAGTGAAGTCAATAAATAATTTCATTCACTAGAATATTCCTGCAATTCTTAGACAAAACATTTTTTCAATCTGTTCTTCAAAGATCTTCCTCTGTACATCTTTATTGAATCGAGAGATTCAAATGAGAAGACACAGCAAGTTTATTTGGACAACAACATTCTAATATCTTGTTCATTCGTTCCATCTTTCAATTGATAATTACATTGTTGTATTTATATGATCAAGTTCTTGTGCATCAATGATCGTGATGATATGACTCCTTTTTGTTTATAGTCATCATGTTGAAATTTCCTCTTTCAAATAAATGTAGGAAAAAACATGTTCCATTTCAAATTAATAAAAAAAGTCGCACTATGGAGAAAAATATCAGCCTTAAGTTTTCCGTTCAGTATTGATCTGTGAATGATGACCATGAAAATCCAGATTTCTGACCTACAAATACACAAACTCAAAAATTATCAGTGAAGAGATCAATAAAATGGCTATTTTATCATGTTTATGATTAATATGATAAACTTTCATTTAAATATTCAAGTACTAAATTACAGAAATCGCTTAAATTTTATAATAGTTTAGTTAAAGTACAGCTTATTTAAAATTATAATAAAAAATATAGGCCACCGTTGAGTTAAATAAGATATTACATTTTTAATGCCAAAAAATGGCATTTTTGCACCAAAGGGAGATAATTTGGAGCTTTTTCAATGATATATGCATTTTAAAAGTCATCTGGGGCCAAACCGAATTGATTGTTTTGAATGATTTGGTGTACCATATGATAAAGATATAAATAAATTGAGTTATGAAAAAAAAATATTAAAACATTTTTCTGAAATTGTTATACCCTAGAGCCTCCTTAAATGTCATTTGATCTCTATTGAAGAAATGTCTCATTGGAAATCAGACTGCTAAGTGTTTCTTATTTTTATATCAACCCAGCCATATTATACCTGTCTAATATCAGGAGCTTGTACATAGTTCAGTGGTTGATGTTGGTTCATACCCGTCATTTTTATTTTTCATAATTTTTTGTTTTTATAAATTAGTCTGGTATATTTGACGTTTGAATTGATGCTCTGTTTCAAATTTGGTTAGTGTTGACTTTTATAGATTACTATAACATGTATAGGGTATGGGTTTTCTCATTACTTACAGGTCATCAATGGCCTCTAATAAGTAATTACAATGCTTACATCCACTAAATTGAACTCTGATGGATAGTTTTCTCTTTAATCATACCACATCTTATTTTAATAAATATTTAATTATTATTCAAGGACAAAAAATTTTATAACAGTGGACTTACCATTTAGGCTTTGTTGACCTCTGTAGATCTTATTTTGTTGATAATTTCTTCTGTTTATAGTTTCCCCTTTATCTTTCATGTTCTTGCCCTACACATAAAAGGGTAAACATCATTTAATGACAAAAATAACTACTACATGTATTACATAATTAGTAGGCAACTGAAAATTTTGTCTTATTTGTATATAACATCAACTTACTCATCATTCTTGCTGTTCAATATCATGAATATTATCATTATTCTATGAATATGAGGTCACAGTAAAATTAACCTTGGCAGGCAGACATCTTTTTAGCTCACCTGGCCCGAAGGGCCAAGTGAGCTTTTCCCATCACTTTGCGTCCGGCATCCGTCGTCGTCGTTAACTTTTACAAAAATCTTCTCCTCTGAAACTGCTGGGCCAAATTAAACAAAACTTGGCCACAATCATCATTGGGGTATTTAGTTTAAAAAATGTGTGGCGTGACCCCACCTACCAACCAAGATGGCCGCCATGGCTAAAAATAGAACATAGGGGTAAAATGCAGTTTTTGGCTTGTAACTCAAAAACCGAAGCATTTAGAGCAAATCTGACGGGGTAAAATTGTTTATCAGGTCAAGATCTATTTGCCCTGAAATTTTCAGATGAATCGGACAACCCGTTGTTGGGTTGCTGCCCCTGAATTGATAATTTTAAGGAAATTTTGCTGTTTTGGGTTATTATCTTGAATATTATTATAGATAGAGATAAACTGTAAACAGCAATAATGTTCAGCATAGTAAGATCTACAAATAAGTCAACATAACCAAAATGGTCAGTTGACCCCTTTAGGAGTTATTGCCCTTTTTAATCCATTTTTAACCATTTTTCGTAAATCTTAGTTATCTTTTACAAAAATCTTCTCCTCTGAAACTACTGGGACAAATTAATCCAAACTTGGCCACAATCATCATTGGGGTATCTAGTTTAAAAAATGTGTGGCGTGACCCGGCCAACCAACCAAGATGGCCGCCATGGCTAAAAATAGAACATAGGGGTAAAATGCAGTTTTTGGCTTATAACTCAAAAACCAAAGCATTTAGAGCAAATCTGACATGGGTAATATTGTTCATCAGGTCAAGATCTATCTGCCCTGAAATTTTCAGATGAATCGAACAACTCCTTGTTGGGTTGCTGCCACTGAATTGATAATTTTAAGGAAATTTTGCTGTTTTTGGTTATTATCTTGAATATTATTATAGATAGAGATAAACTGTAAACAACAATAATGTTCAGCAAAGTAAGATCTACAAATAAGTCAACATGACCAAAATGGTCAGTTGACCACTTTTAGGAGTTATTGCCCTTTATAGTCAATTTTTAACCATTTTTCGTAAATCTTAGTAATCTTTTAGAAAAATCTTCTCCTCTGAAACTACTGGGCCAAATTTAACCAAACTTAGCCATAATTGGGGTATCTAGTTAAAAAAATGTGTCTGGTAACTCGGCCAACAAACCAAGATGGCCGCCATTGCTAAAAATAGAACCTAGGGGGTAAAATGCAGTTTTTGGCTTATAACTCAAAAACCAAAGCATTAAGAGCAAATCTGACAGGATAAAATTGTTTATCAGGTCAAGATCTATCTGCTCTAAAATTTTCAGATGAATTGGACATTCCGTTGTTGGGTTACTGCCCCTGAAATGGTAATTTTAAGGAAATTTTGCTGTTTTTGGTTATTATCTTGAATATTATTATAGATAGAGATAAACTGTTAACAGCAATAATGAACAGCAAAGTAAGAACTAAAAATAAGTCACTATGACCAAAATAGTCAATTGACCCCCTAAGGAGTTATTGTCCTTCATAGTCAATTTTTAACAATTTTCTTAAAATTTTAAGATTTTCAATAACATTTTCCACAGAAAGTACTGTTATAGATAGAGATAATTGTAAGCAGCAAGAATGTTTAGTAAAGTAAGATCTACAAACACATCACCATCACCAAAACACTTTTTTGTCATGAATTTATCTGTGTCCATTGTTTAATATTCACATAGACCAAGGTGAGCGACACAGGCTCTTTAGAGCCTCTAGTTTTATTTGATACCTTGTAGTCATTCCATACAACAAGTAGACCTATGCTTAAAAAATCTAAGGCCAAAATTAAAAATATGTTTGTTTCCCCTCCCCCCACACGGGTCAAAAATAAGAGCCCGGGTCAAAAAATTATTTTCCACAAAAAAATCGAAATTATTTTTTTCCTGAAAATAATTTGTTTCCATTTTTGGAAAGTGCTTGAAAGCAGAAGGATTGATAATCTAAATAAATACACTCAAATTGAGCACAAACAACTGATAAGTGGCCTGGACTGGACAAGTCAAACCATTCATGTGACCATGCTATGACAATCACATCCAGTTAAAAAAAACTAGAGGCTCTCAAGAGCCTGTGTCGCTCACCTGTTAATGTGTTTACTGATGTCGGCCATCTTCGTTGGTAGGCGGGGTCATTAGACACTTGTTTTTTAAATAGATACCCTAGTATTATGATTGTGGCCAAGTTTGGTTAAATTTGGCCAAGTAGTTTTAGAAATGATTTTTATACAAGTTACAAAAATGACGAAAAGTTGTTCAATATTGACTATAAAGGGCAATAATTCCTTAAGGGGTCCTCTAACAATTTTGATCATGCTGACTTATTTGTAGATCTTACTTTGTTGAACATTATTGCTGTCTACAGTTTATCTCTATCTATAATAGTATTCAAGATAATAACCAAAAACTGCAAAATTACCTTAAAATCACCAATTTTAGGGCAGCAACCCAACAACAGGTTGTCCAATTCAACTGAAAATTTGTGAGGGGATATATCTTATTCTGATGGACATTTAAATCTTGAAAGATTTGCCCTAAATGTCTTAGTTTCAAAGATATAAAGCAAAACCTGCATTTTACCACTATGTTCTAATTTTAGCCATGTCGGCCATTTTGTTTGGTAGGCTGGGTCAGCGGACACATTTTTTAAACTACAAACCACAATGATAATTGTGGCCAAGTTTGGTTAAATTTGGCAAAGTAGTTTCAGAGAAGAAGATTTTTAAAAAAGTTACAAAAAATGATGAAAAGTTGTTAAAAATTGACTATAAAGGGCAATAACTCCTTAAGGGGTCGACTGACAATTTTGGTCATGTTGACTTATTTGTAGGTCTTACTTTGCTGAACATTATTGCTTTTACAGTTTATCTCTATCTATAATAGTATTCAAGATAATAACCAAAAACTGCAAAATTTCCTTAAGATAACCATTTCACAGGCAGCAACCCATCAACAGGTTGTCCGATTCGTCTGAAAATTTCAGGGCAGATAGATCTTGACCTGATCAACAATTTTACCCATGTCAGATTTGCTCTAAATGCTTTGGTTTTTGAGTTATAAGCCAAAAACTGCATTTTACCCCTATGTTCTATTTTTAGCCATGGCGGCCATCTTGGTTGGTTTGACAGGTCACGCCACACATTTTTTAAACTAGATACCCCAAGGATGATTGTGGCCAAGTTTGGTAGAATTTGGCCAAGTAGTTTCAGAGGAGAAAATTTAGTAAAAGTTTACGGACGACGAACGCCAAGTGATGAGAAAAG
The DNA here is from genome assembly GCF_965363235.1 of Mytilus galloprovincialis. Lineage (NCBI taxonomy): Eukaryota > Metazoa > Mollusca > Bivalvia > Mytilida > Mytilidae > Mytilus > Mytilus galloprovincialis. The sequence continues at coordinate 22,494,367 of NC_134846.1, forward strand.
CTCACTTGACCTTTCAGGTCAGGTGAGCTAAAAAAAACCTGCCTTCCTGGTCTGTTTACAAAGGGTAGACCCGGGGGAGGGGAAACAGACATTCTTTTAAATGTGGCCTGATAAAATGACAAAACCAAGAAAACTTATCATTGACCAAAGAACAATAAAATGCGGTCATGGTTTATATATGAATCTGCCATTCAGACATGCACACCTTACAATTGTTTCATATCTACCAAATATAATCTACCTGTAACTTTAAACATATGATAAACTGACAAAACAATGCAGTGTTTCATTGACCAATGAACCATGCATGAAAATGAGGTCAAGTTCATATAAAATATAACAGACAGCTAAGTGCATCTTACAATTATTTCATTCACTAAATAAAGGGGCCTTATTGCTTACAGTATCCGGAAAATAGACCAAACCACAAAAACTAAATATTTTCAAAGTTCCTTATACCCTGCCAATTTGTTATGGTTGTGCCTGTTCCAAGTCAGGATCCGATAATTCAGTGATTGTCGTTTGTTTATGTGTAACATATCTGTTTTTCAATTTTTTTGTACATAAATTAAAGCACAATACATTTGTACATGAAACACAAAGCTCATCACTGAGATAGTAGTCTCAGATAGAGGGAGGCGGGGTCAACCAAACTCCCCTATTCAATCTGAATGCAGGACAGAAAGTCACAGTCAAAAAGTCACACACTGTCACAGGACAAAAAGTAACAATTTAGTTTTGAGATTATTTTTCTTTGAACAAGAAAACACTCTTTTCGTATTTTTCTTGAAGTTTTATACATGAACATGATGTAGCAACTTTTAAATTAAAATTTATTAAAAACAAATAAATCAGTGCATTAGGTTTGCGCACATTACCATTACATTTGCACACAAAAATCATTACGTTTGTGTGCAGCTTTAGATTACATTTGCACGCATTTTTTAACATGTAAATATAAAAAAAAAGATATAGTATGATTGCCTTTTACAGCTGACTATGCGGTATGGGCTTTACCTCGGGCTTTGCTCATTGTTGAAGGCTGTTTGGTGACCTATGGTTGTTAATGTCTGTGTCATTTTGGTCTCTTGTGGACAGTTGTCTCATTGGCAATCATACCACATCTTCTTTTTTATATTATGAACAATTTCCTAAAATTAAAAATGAATATATGTAATAAAAAGAAGATATTTCAAAATCTTTTTTCATTTATATTCAATCAATTGTCAACAAATTGTTTGTGACTTTTTGTCCTATCAACTTTGTTACTTTATGCCCGAGTTTGACATGTGTTTGACTTTTTGTCCTGTGACTTTTTGTCGGAATGTCCTGTGACTTTCTGTTCGTTTACCTTCCATCTAAATCAGTGAACTGAATAATTGTTTTTTGCAGAAGTCCGGGGAGTGTTAAAAAATCACATGTGCAAGTTGAGAGGCAACACTTACACAGGGACTACACAATACTTTTTCAGAATGTCAGCAAAAAAGAATCACTGGTGACAGGGGAGTGTAACCGATGAATAGGGCTCTTCACGGTTAGTTCGGCCATATTGGATAGGGGGCAGATTTTCATAATAGAGGTAAAAATGGTGTGAAAAATACGGGAAAACATCATTAAAACAGAGCTGTTGCTTGGAAACACACATAGGATTTCCCACACTTTCATACCATTTCCACCTCCTTCCAAAAAATCTGCCCCCTATCCAATATGGCCGAACTAACCGTGAAGAGCCCTATTGATCCTGAATCAGATAAGATTTTCCCGGTACGTCTAAACACCGCTCAGGAGGACCTCCTGGGTGCACACATGCAGGACATACAAAGTGCACTCATGGCAGACCCTATATAGTCGCCGTCGTATCTGCACACATGATGGATGTATATATTCGTTATAGATCGTCATACACATCTCATTTTAGAGTTAAATTTGCAAGCAACCTCTTAAGATTTTAAAATAATAATGCTACTAAAAATATATTATTTCTCCCAATTTCCGCAATTTTTTCGCCATATAAAATATTTAGGCGACTGTGCTTTTAGTGAATATAAACGATTACGAGGCCTCACGAATAAATATAAATATGAAATATACTGGAACATCGATTAGCATAGATCGAGCAGCAGAGTAAACTTCCACATAAATCTCGAAGTTATTTACGCCGGATAATATAGACTGTGCTCCTGAATAAAGTTGTCAAATACATTAATTTGTGTTTTTTACTTCTACAAGAAATTTGATTCAAATGCTAATTACGCACCATTTGCTGAGCAGAGAATCATTCTAAGCCAGGAACCGTCTATACTAACTGATAACAGTAAGAATAGAACTTGAAGTCTCTGTAAAAAGGCAGTCAATCCTAACAGAACTGTATTAACTTAATGATACATGTACATCAAGTTCCAGCACCTCACCAAGCACCCTTGCCTTGCATACTGAGATGGCAAACTGGTGTGTGTCAGTATTTTAATATAAAACTGCGTAGGTTCATATCGTTTGATTCAACGTTTGTTTGGTTATTTTTTAAGGATCGATCGTTGTAAAATTATATCTAAATCTTTGTTAAAATACGATTTTAAATTGTTCAATTCTTTCTATTTCATAATTTTGTCAAAGTCTACTTTTTAAAGTTTTAAATTTTACAGAAAAAATGAATATTCCATTTTGATTTGAAGAAAATCTTTTTGAACTGTCATGACATGGTGTTGCAAAGCTGATTACAGGTAACTATAACATACAGTAATTTTCCATTTCGACAGTGCGTGTATTCTCGGGTGTGTATAACGTATAGTTTTCTAGAGAACATCCTGTCTACGTGTAATACAGATTGATGACATTATACAACATTTCTTTGGTTAAATGTGATAAGGTATCTGTGTCCATTCCCTATTTCAACACCACTAATTTTTCGAAGAAAAAAAATAAAAAAAAAATTTATATGAAATTAAGAAGAAAAGTAGCAAATATAAACTTCAGTAATTGCGCATTGAGTAAACATAATTCCAATATTGCATGAACAAATCCGTGAGAAAACGTATATATACATGTATGAATAAAGATGTGTTTTAAAAGACCTATATATATATATTGGCATTATTTCACACTAGGACCTAAGATAACTAGAACTAAGCAATGGTTGATCCAGAAATTTTCATAAGTGGGGACTCATTGACTGCCTTAGAGTGTTCACGTCCAGTCATGCTTCCGTGATTCCCTATATAATCTACCATTTGTTTCCAAAGATTTAGGAGGGGGCTGGTACACACATATATATATATAAATATACCTCTGCGGCGGAGCCAGCCATTTGAAAAGGAGGGGGGTCTCAACCCAGGACAAAAGGGGGAGGGGTGGTTCCAACCATATGTCCCCATTCAAATGCATTGATCGTTCAAAAAAAAGGGAGGTTCCAACCCCCGAAACCCTCCCCCTGGATCCGCCACTGATACCTAGTATGCATATATAATTAAGAACAGCTTTGAATATATGCATATAAAATAATGGTACGTTTAAAAACCGTTCAGGATCTCCTGGTTGCACACAGGACATTAAGTAACTTAGGACATATATATATAATAGTAAGAGTTCAGGGTATACATTCGATAACTAACATATTTTATAATTTTGTTATTTTTGTTTTGATAAAATCAGAGACATATAATACATGTATTGAGACAAATATATATGTGTGTCTCTGAAAAAATCAAACCATCTTTAAAGAAGTTATTTCAGTTTGAATCGACTGTCTTTTGCATTAGAATTCCAAAACGTTAATGTTATTTACAAATGCCAAAACCTGCAAGAAAGAAACATTTATATTCGGTGATTTTTACACTAAACGTTTTCGTAATTTGTTTTAAAAAATATTAAAAAGTACATGTACATCGTTTTTTCAAGATTTGTATAGTAACTGGTTTAATTAAGTCCCCTTGATGAAATTTAAATTGCGAGACGCTAATTAATAACAGTGGCGGATCCAGAAATTTTCATAAGTGGGGGCCCACTGACTGACCTAAGAGGGGGCCCGCTCGAGTCACGCTTCAGTGATTCCCTATATAAGCAACCAATTTTTTTCCCAAAAAGGGGGGCCCGGGCCCCCTGCCCCCCCCCCCTAAATCCGCCTCTGAATAAACTATGATCTATCTATCGGCATGCGTCGTTATTTGGGATACGTCACGGATGACCGATGATCATATTCAATACGATATACCAATCATCATTTGAATTTGGTCAATTGATCTTTAATAATTAGGACTAATTGGTGATGGCAGAGAAAGGGTCGCTGGTGATGGTTAAAAACACATAAAAGTAAACTTTACAAAAAAAAAAGGTTTCCTCGGAAAAAATTATGAAAATATATGAATATGCTAAATATTTTTTTTTCCGAAATAATAATTAAAGACGTTTAGAAATAACAAATTTTCACAGTTGGGAAATTTTCAATTCAAGTTATTTCATTTTGAAAACGTTGAGAAATATAGATCTTATTATATGTTAAATGTGGGCCGCTTGGAGATCAACTTGTGAAACCCTGCATAATTAGGGTTTGTCTACTTCCGTCTTTTTCAATTGCCAAACATTCTATAATCAAGGATTTGTACAAGGCCTTGTTATAATGAATATTATCGCCAATATCACCATAATTAAATAAAGAACAGATACAATATTCGCCTAAAGAGTTTGCCATCTAACAATTCAAAATGAAATGTTGAGTCGAAACTGAGGTACCAAATCCATAAAAAGAATCACTATTTTAGTCGAAATTAAACTGTATATATTCTTTTTTTCAAAACTCCTGAAATAATTTAACATAATCTATAGAGAGCTTACATATGCAAATCTGTTTAGAAGTATGTGAGCGTAAATAAAATTTGTTTATTACCCCCCCCCTTTTCCTTCTATAAAATTTAATTGTAAACGATTTTCGTTCTTAATTTGTGTTTGCTCATTAACTGGGGTTCATGCTGTCAAAAAATAAAAATGTCTCCTTGTGTAAAAGTTATTGATAAAAAAAAATTGAAGCTTCCAGAAGAATAACGGTACGTCTAAACACCGCTTGAAGGACCTCCTGATTGCACTCATGACATACGAAGTGCACTCAGGACCCTTTATAGTCATCGCACATAGGATGGATGCATATATTCTTTATACGCTTCTTATTTTAGAGTTAAATTTGGTAGAATTTGAAATCGAACTTAGATAGATATGTTACATTTGTAATTCTTAGAAAATAATAAGGGCACGTGTCACTGATTACACAACTACTGAGCCATGAATTATCCAATCAACAAAATTAATTGGATTATCTTTATTGTTGTTTTATACATTGTGTTGTTAGTACAGTGTGACCATGCGGGAAGTAATATTGTGACGTCTAGAATGAATATCACGATGTTTTAAGATTTTCGTCTTTTATTAAGATTTCGTTCCATAAATTTTTAAGTTTTATTCTTAATTTTATTATCATGTCCTGGACCAGTAATTAATTCTTTGCACGAGTTTGAAAAGGGAAATAAATGTTCATACTTTAAAAGAATTTATATTAATTAAAGTTTTGTATATGGAATCCGTTCTAAACGGTAAAAGCCGTACTTTTCAAACAATCAAACTCATATACATGTAGTTAGATGTTATTTCTCATTTTTATCGAACTTGTCCAGGAATTTTATTTTTGAGTTATACGAATATTTTAAGCAATCCGTTTTTATTAAGTTTTTTTTCTCTAATTAAAGTCGTTTTGTCCAGTTTCACAAGCCTGAAACGAATTTCAATGCGAAAATAAATTCTGAAAATGAACTTGTCTCCGTTTTCGTCTCCGTTTTTTAAAAATTATGATATTTTGGGTATAATTAAAAAATATGTAAGTTAGATTGTAGTAGCGAGAAATTATAAAAAAGAAGATGTGGTATGATTGCTAATGAGACAACTATCCACAAAAGACCAAAATGACACAAACATTAACAAAGAAAGACTATTTCGAAGACAGTTTATTGACACGAAATCCGTTCAAACCACGACTAAGTCTTCGTGCACAGATTTCCGTTAAGGTTAAACTGAATATTGTACATAATTGTCTTCTCTTGTATAATGGTTTGTTGAGAATAAAGATATACAAATGTAATAAAATTGATATTCAGTCAACATTGTGTTTGTTTAAAAACTTGATTTAGATAGATAGAGAGAAAAGAATCACACTGAAAAACAAAAATCGAACTTGTTACAGAAAAAAAACTATAAAATAATTTTCTTTATTCGTGAACTGCAAAACACAACAAATTAATTTACCCGTGGGCGTCATCATGAAAAATAAACTGAAAAAGCACATCGAATGAGATATATATTTTATTTTTTCTATATGCAAATTCATGTTAAAGGTAAAACTGAACTAAACAATACAATTCCTAAAAAACAATAAAGATAATCCAATCAATTTTGTTGATTGGATAATTCATGGCTCAGTAGTTGTGTAATCAGTGACACGTGCCCTCATTATTTTATAAGAATTAACATATCTATCTAAGTTCGATTCAGGCGCGGATCCAGAGGGGGGAGGGGGTTCCGGGGGGTTGGAACCCCCCTTTTTTTGGCCGATCAATGCATTTGAATGGGGACATGTAGTTGAACCCCCCTTTTTTTGCCCTGGGTTAGGACCCCCCCCTTTTTAAAATGGCTGGATCCGCCCCTGCGATTTCAACTTCTACCAAAATTTAACTCTAAAATAAGAAGCGTATAACGAATATAAACATCCATCATGTGTGCAGATATGATTACGGTAATGGGTCCTGAGTGCACTTTGTATGTCCTGAGTGCACTCAGGAGGTCCTGAGCGGTTGTTTAGACGTACCCGAAGAATAAATCATTTCCTGAACCTAAAATACATTTATCTGTAATTAAAGAAAATTCGCCTAAAACATTCTCTCATATATTTAAACAATTAATTGTAAAATAATTAATTCAACGTCGGATTTTCTGTCTGTTTACTAATACTTTTCTTGTTCAGTTTAGTTTATACCCATAATAGATGAACGGAAATAAGTACTTTTTTAGGAAAATTTACAACTAGATGAACGGAATTAAGTACTTTTTAGGAAAATTTACAACTCAAATTTTCAAAAACAAAATTCTACACTTTTTACCTGGATGTTTTTCTCTGTCTCGAAGCCGCAACCTTTGACCCCGTATCAAACGTAGCGACCAACACCTCACATGACGTATTCTCGATGTTGAGGTATTGACAATATACAATCACATTTATCAATATACAGCAAGTAAGTAATTTGGTGTTGAATGCCAGTAGATCAGAATTTGTTAATTGAACTTTACCTGTTTAAGGGGCACTAGCTGCCAAATTCATGTTCTTCATCGATTTTAATAAAATTCACATTAAACGTGTATATAGTGTTGAATTGTTTATTAAAATGTTGCGCACAATCTTGGCTGATATGCATAAAACCATTATATTTCATGACACTGCATGAAAAAGAAATTGACTTATCGTATAATACCAGAACCAGAGACATATATATTGTATCTAATATCTCTGCCAGAACTAAAAAATAAACTACAGTAAGTCCACATACACATAAGAGGGTATGGATGTGAATTAACAGAATAGAGAACTAAGGACAAAGAAAAAAAAAGGAATAAAGAATAGTGAAAGAAAGAGAATAATGGAAAAAAGTGTAAGTTATTAAAAATATAACTAAAAAAAGAAGACAGAAAAAAAGACACCCCTCCGAGACGAGCCTTACATGCACTGTTATTACCCAAGGTTAATTTTACGGCGGCTCATTTTATTTTGGCTTAGAAATAAACATAATTGACAAGTTTCCTTCCCCTGCATTCTCGATCCCACATGTAAATAGCACGGTGATTTTCAAAAAGACATTGATACATCATTACAACACACACTTGCCGTCAGTATTTGAATATATTGATTAAGAAGGTATAGAAGATTAATGCACGCACACTATTATCCACCACTGACCTAAATAGTTAGTCCGCAAACAACGAGGGTAATAAAAACCCAGCACTTTGAACACAGCCACCGGCATGGTGTGAATCTGAAAGCTTCCCACTATCCATTTCTACCCATAGAAAACTTTTGCCTTCCATTTATCAAAAATGAAATATGCTGATATTAATGGTATATAAGAATTATTGGGGAATTCAAACCATTCCTATTGTAAGTGATAAAACTAAATTTATATCAGGGTGATTGAAATGAGGAAAAAAAAGGGGGGATCAGGAGTTCAGGGCCCCCTGTTTGGGAAAAGAATTGGTTGATTATATATGGAATCACTGAGTCATGGCAGGAGCAGGCCCCTCTTAGGCAGTCGGTGGGCCCCACTTATGAAAAATTCTGGATCCACCACTGTGGTCAGGGTGGTCTTCAGTTGTATTATCTTTTTAAAAAAAAATTACACCTGTATAGTGTATATTCTTTAGTGTAAATCAAGGGAAAATACTGTGAACTATCTGTGCATTGGGGCTTATTAAAAAGTATTTCGGGGGGGGGGGGAGAAAGAAGGGAGGGTGAGTCCATGGGAGGTAATCCCCACCCCTTTCAATTTGAGAATATGCTATTATCTTGTAAACGGTCCAGATCCCCATCCCTAAACCATATATATTCTTGAATGGGACGATAAAACAAATCAAATGAAATTAAAAGGAGGTCTTTGGGGGTTTCACCACTCTGTTCAATTTGAGAATGTGCTATTATCTTGTGAACGATCCAGATCCCCACCCCTAAACCATATATATTCTTGTTGGGGACAATAAAATTAATAATGAAATAAAATAAAAGTGAAGTCCCACCCCCTCTAGTTTGAAAACTTGTAAACGGTCAAGATCCCCACCCCTAAACCATATTTATATATTCTTGTATAGAACAATAAAACAAATAAAAGGAAATATAGGGAGAGTCCATGGGGTTCACCCCCACCCCACATGTTTGAGAAACTTTTAAATGGTTGAGATCCCCTGTCATCCAGTGGTTAGGTGAAAAAATTTCAGGATCCCTGATCCCCACCGTCAAACCATATATATTCTTGTATGAGACAATAAAACAAATCAAATGAATATAGGATCATCCCCTTTGTCTTGGGTTGGGAACCCCCCTTTAAAAATGGCTGGATCCGCCCCGGCATACCATCTAGCTAGCTATAAAGGCTTTAAAAATATGAAATCAAACAAGGAAATTAACAGTGTAGGCAACTGTTTTGAATTTAAAAAAAAGTCTTTTACATATATAACAATGTTAAATTTTTTGTGCATTTATTTTTTCTTATCGTATTTTCAATAATGGACAAAACTACATGATTGAATATTGTAATTTAAGAAAAATCAGCATACATGATATAAAATGGGAAGTGGAACATGGGAATTTGACAAAGAGACAACAACCCAATCAAAGAGCAGACCACGGCCGAAGGTCACCTATGGGTCGTCAATGCAGTGAGAAAAATTCGGCACTGGTCTTCAGCTCATAAATATGTATCAGAAATGAAAACGAGATACAGCTTTCAGTTGTATTAATAAAAACCTCACAATAAGTTCTGAATATCAGAATATACAGTATTGCAAGATTCTCTCAAAATGTACACATAGAGCTGAAAAACTGTCAGTGACTGTAAAATTAATCATGCTAACATTAAAGTCCATGGAGTCCATCTTAATATGCATACTCTCGTACAAAGGAATATAAGTATGCAATAGACATCAAGTTTTCAAAAATAAGAGTATCTATGCCATTAATTTACGACAAGATCTTAATCAAGTAATAATTTCGGTTTGTTTAAATATTTCGGAGGTTAGTATGACCTCCTCTTTGGTGATGATGTTTTCGTTTTAAAGTTGGGAAAATTGTTTGTACATGTACCAACAAAAATAAAAACACAAAGTCAATCTAGAATTATGTTTTTATCATTTTTTTATGTTTAGGTTGTCAGCAAGATGAAAAGGACAAGTATGCAGTTCAAAATTCAAAATGTGGATAAGTTGAGGTTCTAGGTCTTACCTTTGCAGATTTTCATATTTTGCATGAATGAAATCAAAGGTTATATGATGGACAGCAGAGAAAGAAAAAAACAACTTTTCAATTATCCTGCTCCTGGATAAATGTAAAACATCTTGTTTTTCGGTAAGTTTTATGCTCTGTTTTGATAGTGTTAGTGCATTCATCTTTCCAGTCTTTCCTCTAAATTGTAAGTTTTTGGTGAGTGTTCACCATGAATTTCAGTAAGTAACTTGTGGATTTACATGTATATACTCAAAATTTAGTACTAATATTAATGGGATTTTAGCATGACATCCTGCCAAATGCTTGTTAATCATGTTTATGTTCCAGAACAAACAAGTATTTGGACTGTACGCTTGCCCAATTTTAAGAAGTTGGTCAAGTTTATTACAAACAAATGTACAGTACAGATCAACATAACTGAAATCTTTAATAGATTAATACAAAAAGTTTAATTGCAGTTAAAATAAAAACACAGGTTTGGTCGAGCTGGTACCAGACAGTACAAATATACTTAAATGGTCTGACTGTACACATATGGTGGGACTGTAAGTTCTGGACCGTAAAAGTAACATCCGAATACTGATATGGTCTGGAACATTTATACATGTCTTAAAATTAATATCAAACACATTGGTGTTTGATAGAATTATAATGTTTTGGGATATCAAAATCAAAAATATCCCATTTTTACTTTTAATAAAGAAGAAGATTATTGATGTATGTTTAAATGTATATTAAAATGAGACAGCAAGCCAACAACACAAAAAATAAGGATAAAACATACATATTTTTTTTGTATCAATGTTATAATTTCCAATATGTTCAAGGTATTTTTTCATTGAAATAAAACACAAATTGAAATCTGTCTGAACTTCAAAAGCTTAAAGAAATATTGTTTCTGTTGTCTGCATTTTGTATAATATATTGCAAATTCTTGTGAATAATGGAATGTTATTATAGTTGTCTAAAGTTTTAACATTGATCTTTATACTGTAAATTCATAAATTATTGCGTGCATTTATTATTGCGATTCTGTCATTTTAGACTTAAATGCGATTTTAAATTTTACGATTTTGAGAAAAATCCTGTTTAATCCATATAAAATATTTCATAATGCGAGTTTAAATTATTGCGTTTACAACTCCGTTGCATTTTTCGCAATAAAAAAAAACTCGCATTAATTCCGAATTTACAGTATATATATATATTATGTATATGACTTGGGAAAATACCCAAATGTTATAAAGAAGAATAAATTAATTGATTGTTATATGGTATTAGAATAGGAAGATGTGGTATATTGCTAATTTGACAACCCTCCATCAGAGACCAAAGGATGTAGGCCGTTAGCAACTGATGACACTGGACAACCTTTAACAATCAGTAAAATCCATATCGCATAGCTATTTTTATTGAAAATCATATTATTGCTACATGTATGAAAACAATTTTGTATAATCCATTACTTTAGATTTTATTGGTTCTTTTTCAGAAGGATTGAAATTCACCACCTAGAATAAATGGAGAAAACATAGAAACAAGACCAGAATAAATTCAAAGACAAAAGTTGGATCAGTTATTATTTTCATCACTCAGTCAATGATTTGAAGTTCTTTTAAATTCAAAAAAATATTGAAACCACAATAATGTCAAAGTTCTGTGCTGAATGTCCAAAAAGTGGACTATACCATCAAACAATGCTGGATGATAAGAAACTATTAATGTTTTGTGTTGAGGGATATTGTGAAAAAAATAGATTTACTTAAATAGCTACTAGTATGTTAAGCCTAACAATAGAGTTTTTATTGATTTCAAATGGCAAATAATTGTGTTTCAAGAAAGTATTCTATAATTCATGAATAAACATATATTGATACTTACATTATCTGCTTTGTTGTTTAAAAGTTTAGTTTTGAACAGTTAAAGAACAATATGCTAAATTAACATTTCCCAAGAAAAAAAGATATTCAATTAAAAAGATTCATCTTATAATAATTTACTACCAAATAGAAAACATTGTAACATACACATTACTGTTTATTTATATCTATATATTTACAATTAGAATCCCATAGGATTTTAATTTGTCCCATGGGATATTAAAAATCCCATGGGATAATAAAAATCCCATGGGATTTTTTTTGTCCCATGGGACAACAAATATCCCATGGGACTACAATAATCCCATGGGACAAAAAAAAATCCCATGGGATTTAACCAAAATCCCATGGGATTTTGCCCTGTCCCATGGGATATTGAAAATCCCATGTTTTTATAATTCAAATTGCAAAATAAATATGAAAGTAACTGTAGAAAACCAATGAAATTATTGAATCCCATGTAATTCTGCACATTTTGGTTATATACATGATATTGTAGCTCTTGTTTGAGGCGGCGGCGGATTTGCAAATGAGTGTTTTGCAAATTAAAAGTGTCCAGTGTTTTGAGCTTAACAAACCCAATCAAAATCGATGCAGAACAAACATGTATGTTTAACTCTGAGTTATCGAACATCCATTCAGAAAATCGATAAAACAGATACTAGTTAGTACACACTCGGGCAAGATCATTCAAAATATTGGATTTAAATCTGAAGTTTGCTACTTGAATTTAGAAAAACGACATTAATTTGAGAAAAAAAAACCCCAATGAAATAATAAAATCAGTAGAATAATCATTATATTGTGCAGATCTGGTATTATATTCAGCACTTTAATCAATATACTTAGCAGTTTTAGCTTTATGTTCAGTAGGTAAATTATTCTATTGAGTAGATTTGTCTTTATATTCAGTACTTTTGAAAATATTTTATATCATGTAGATTTCTAATGATGTTGACTACAGAAATCGAAATATTCAGTGGTCAAACATATAATCAGTACTGTTATCATTATGTTGAGTGAAATAAATATTATGTACAGTACAAACAACTTTATGATCAGTGGTCAAAATGTTTTATGTTTGGTTTAAAAAATATTATACTAGGTGGTTAATCAATTATTTTCAGTGCTTTTTTCATTATGTGGTGGTGGTAGATCGTATGTTTTCGGTTATTTTCGGAAGTCGAAGCCGGACAATTTTTTTCTCGGTTTACTGCTCAACATAATTGTTATACTACTGAACATAATGAAAAGGGCACTCATAATCAAGAAAAACCCGCTGAAAATAATTAAATAATCACAGCATATATATACTAATTATGAACAACGGAAGACAGCTATGGCGTTCCATAGATTTGTATTACTACAAATTTAAGTATACGTAAAATGCATTCAAAATATATGTTTGTTCAATTGTAAGCTTGCAAAATTACCGTAAATTTATATTCAACATACTAGTAACTCCATTAGTTAATGTTGTTGTAGACGTTACTATTGTACTTGTTGGCTTTGATTTTGCTGTCGTTGCAAGTGTTGATGTTGTCGTTGTATCTATTGGCGTTGTCTTGGTTGACATACTTGTTGTTGTTGTACTAGTTGGTAATGTTGATGTTGTCGTTGTACGTTTTGGTGATGTTGTAGTGGAGATACTAGTTGTTGATTTTGGTGTTGTAGTCGTTGGTTGCGCCGATGTTGTCATTTTTGTTGTGCTGGTTTTTGTTGATTGAGTGGTAGAAATCGTTGTTGTTGCCGTTGTAGATGTCATTGGTGTCGTTGTAACTGTCGATAAACCTGCTGTATATCAAATGCAATATTTTCGTCAAGACCGAGTTTTTATTATTAGTCAAATATATCTTATATTTTGCTTTTCGTTGTCATTTTAGTGAACTACTATTATATCAGTTAGCATTCATTATGTTGAAATTGTGTCATAATACAGTATAATCTAAATACTTGTACCTAAATTGGAAACTAAACATGAATTCGAAGCCAGACTGAGTACTTTTCAACTTTTGAAATCCACCAGACCAAGAATGTATGTTCTAATATAATCATTTTGTTGATTGCATTTACATGATTACAGTCATGCTTTCCGAGCATTTTGTTATAATTACATAAGATGTAATTTCATAATAGTGCGTTATTCTGATTGGTTACCCCAATCTCGCGTTATTCCTTAGTAAACTCTATTTTAAAATGAATTGTACCATTCATGTTGACACATGCTCCTATAAAGAAAACAACTTGATAGTAATCATGTTTTCATGATCATAGCGAAAAAATGTAATTATAAGTATTGAATGCTTTATTTTGTTATTTCATAGGATTTTAAAAGCGTTGATCGTGTGCACATTTTAAGACTGATGCGCTTCTGCGCTTCATACCAAATATACTTCGGTCAACGCTTTTACACCCCAGTGAATTTACAAAAAGAAGCATTCAATTCTTAAATATGATTAATTTATTATACTTCACGTTAAAATGCCATATTTTGATTGGCTAATACGAGGGTGTTAATTTACTCTATCACATGGCAGAGCGGGTGACAATTTTTTGAATGTTAACCTCTCGGTTAGACCAATCAGAATTCGATAATGTAAAGGACAATGAATTGAATTTACATCAAGTAATTAAATGCAATGCTTAAGTTCTTCGTTTTGGTTCAGATTTTGTTATTTGACTGTTAAATAAAAATAATAAAACATCTTGCTTGACTTTTTTTTTCTAACACCCATAACGTTGTTTTGAACGTGACGTCAAAGAAAATACTTACTTTTAAAATAAAAGTAATCTGTAAAAGACAATAATGATAGCACATTCAGTATAATAAATTAAATAACACATAGGTGAGAGGGTGATAGAGCAGATGTACCCCTCGAAAAAGCATTGTCAACCTTGGCTTCGCCGCACTCGCGGTTGACAATGTTTTCTCGGGGTACCAATCTTCTCTATCACCCTCTCAGCTATGTGTTATTTATACAATGATTAAATATGATAAGTATCTCATCAAAAAGAGAAAAAAGCAATGCTCGGTTTGAAATATTTCATTTAATAATATGAAATGAACTAAAGGAAAGTTTGAATTAATTACGTGAATCATAAGGAACAAAAGTTGTTATTTCCAACTCTGCCAATATTGCTGTTGATGATGGAGATCCAAACAGAGTGTCGATATACATCAAGTACTGTTTCCCGTGAGCATGAACTGGTGGATACCATACACGCGAAGACTGATTTGAGTAAGAATACACAACTCCTCCGTATGAACTGTTTTGTGTATTTTGCACGGCACCTGTTGCTTTGAATAGATAGCCGGCATTTTGATTGTGACCAGAACTGCCCGTCAATTCTTTAACCTAGACCACAAATAGATGCAAATGTTTATATTCGAGTAATGGATAAATACAAAGCTATATGTCAGCCAGTTAATTACTTTGAAGTTGGTAATTCCTTTTGTTTGTACAGATTTGAACTTGGCATGACGTAATCATATATAGTTTCATATACTGATTTGTATGACTCCGCAATAGCGGAGGGTGCATTAAGTTTTACCCTTGTCAGTCTACATGCACATGTACGTCAGTCCATTCGTACGTCCATCCCGAAATTGGTTTCAGTTCTCTAACTGCTACTTTAGTTTGCCTCAACCTATTTGAAACTTATACACAGTGCTTGTTACCACAAAACACAGATCAAATTTGAATTTGGATGGCGTCACTTATACCATTCTAGAATAATACCCCTTTACAAATTGAAATCTTGTTGAATTTTTGGTTTCTATTCTAAATTTTGTTTTCGTCAACCAAATGTTAATATGATTCTTATACACGATGCTTATAACCACAAAACACAAACAAGTTTGAATTTTAGTACCATGATCAACTTTACCGTTCTAGAGTTACTCTCCTTTACAAATCACAAATGATTGCTGATTTTGTTTATTTCTCTTTTTACATTAAATTTGTCGTTAACAATGTTATTAAACTTAAACACAATGCTAATTACTACACAACACAAATCTTTTTAAATTTGGGTGGCGTCACTTCTTCCGTTTTAGAGTTACAAATAAAAAAAAATGCTGATGTTTTGGTTTCCAATGACAATGATTATTACCACATAACACAGAACATGTTTGATTTTCGTGGCATTTACGGTCAAGTTAAATTAAATAAGCCTTTTTTTCAAATTTTTATAAGATTTTGCGTACAGGTGCAGTAAATTAAAAGGAACTAAATAAAATAATACATGTTCTCTTTTTTTCCCGGAAAGATTTAATTCAAATAGATGTTTATTTAAATAGACGTATATTTGTATATTGATAACTTTTTTTATACATGATTCATGACTTGGACGGAGAGTTGTCTCATCGACACTCATACTACATTTTCTTATTTATAGTACGGTGGACATTAACAATTTGCTTGTATCTTAAAGAAAAGAGTGATTGCATGAGATAATAAAAAGACTTCAGTCAGAGTTAACGGAATCGATTGTCGAACCTTAGAACGAAGCATATTGCCTGTAAAGTCACATTTTGTACAATATTTCTAGTACTAATAAAACTGAACGGCAAATAAAAATATAAAAAAATGTTTTGCGGACAAAATTGCATTTGTCGTTCTATATATATATATGTATATAAAAAACACAAAAGAAAAACAGAAAAAATATAACACCAAAAGCTGATGCTTATTTATGGCACAAAGCACTTCACACCCATTAATTAGGAAAATTTAAACTTGTTTATTGAAAAATTATGCTCATGATTTTCTGTACTATGACTGTTTGAAGAATACCGTGTCTTCATTCCGACACTATAAAGATAATGCTTACCATAACCTGCACAATATCATTGTTCTTGTTAATTGGAGTAGAAAATCTAAGTTCATTAGTTGACGATGAAGGCAATTTTAACTTGTGCACGTTGTGTGATTTTGCCCCCAATGATTTCCAAGCAAATATTCTGTACTGGCCAGATTTGTGCTTTTCCTGTGTTTTTCCCCAACCCTCAGGAATAGTAAACAAAGTTCCTGTAAGAAAGATGTACAATTAAAGAACCTTAGTGGGCGCGCTCGCATACCCCACGCCCCCCACATAATTGTCACTGGACAAATAAAATAACTATAAGAAAAAAAAATCAATCATAATTTAATAATAATTTTCAGTTGATATGCACATCTACATAGTATGTCCTTGAAATCTAAACGGTTTCATGAAATTCTTTTGTGAGGTTTCAGAAGAGTTTTGATGACAAACTGTTGCAGTAGTATATTGAGGCAAATAAGTTCAAAGGGGAGTAAATCCTAGAGATTTATTTTTTATAATTGTCTGTCGATATGCACATCTGCATAGTATTTCCTTATTATCTAAAAAGGTTTCATTAAATTCTGTTGTGTGGTTTCAGAGGAGTTGTAATGACAAGCAAGAACATGACTGACGGACGGACGGGTCAAAAATATTACACCCTCCGCAACTTCGTTGCGTGGAGTATAATAAATCAACGTAAATGAATATTTTATACAACATACTGTTTATTGTATTTACTCAATATTTAAGATAAACATAATTAAGAGAAATATTTTTTTTAAAAAGATCATAAAATTTCTAACATCCACCTCACACTGATTTGAACTCCTGTGAAATATTTGTGAATGGGCGTAAAACAAATAGTTACAAACAAACAAACAATCAATCAATTTACAATTAAAAAAGAAAAATAGGTACATGTATAAGCGACATAATAGAGCTTTCTTACAAATTGACGAAAGGTACGAACGAACGTAAAGGGAGCACGTATTTCATTTCTACAATAACAGTTAAACGACTCTTTGTTTTATCCAGTAAAACAGCATTCTTTTCTAAATCAAGTTTATTTTTTAAAAAAATAATGTCGCAAATAATACACGATTTTAATATAATCAAACAGAGAAAAATGGTGTCAAATACACTTACGTCCGATACGTTACTTTAGTGGAAGATATTAACAACCAAAATCGAGGGAATTGTGCAAATGATGATACAAGCATGAAAATTACCACAAAGCATCATTATTATATACTTTGTAAGAAATAACTGCTGGCCATTCAAAAAAATATTTTTTTCAAGATGGCCACGGCCATTTTCTAAAATGGCTGTTTTCTTTAGTTTGAAAATACTGATTTTTCTGGAAAACATTTCTTTGAACTTCTTTTAGTAAAAACCAATTACCAGGTTTGGTGGCTACTTTCCTCACATCACATATTTATCAAAAATGAATATTTGACATATCCTGTATTTGCGCATGCGCGAAAATGTAACAAAATTCTTTCAAAAACATTTGAACTATTTACTATATATTTAGTGTTTTTGGATTTCTAATGATATTATGAATTGGTTTAATAACATTTTTCAAGGTTATGATACACATGTGTTTCACACTTTTGCGCATGGGCAAACTATTTATAGACATCAAGAGCGATTTGTATGCCCTACCAGGCAATTCTCAGGTATTCGATGGTTAAGGCGAAAATGTAGTTAATCTGGAGAAACATCAAATGTAACTGCAGATCAGCCACTTTTGGAAATGCCTAAGCAAATTCAGTGGGAATGGTCTGATTTGTAAGGTAAATATAAGTGTATCATCATGTTTGGTGGATTGCACATTGAAATGACTTGTTATAAAACTCTGGGTGATATATTGCGTGATAGGGGATAGACATGTTGTCCTACTGAAGCCAATATTGCAACACCAACAACAGCAGATTCTTTTTATGTATGTTCAAATGTACCTAGGACTAGACAGGCGCATCAGACAACTGCATGTATTTTGCTTAAAAAATGTTAATCTCAGATTATGAAAGCTAAACTCAGAATATATATTTATGTCATGACTCTGTGACGTTCAATGATTTAAAAGACTGGTGTAAGGGAATAGAGTCATCTTGACCACAGTTTAATTCCTGGCGTTCAATTATAAATTAAGAACTTCTTCTGATTTTGATATTATGCTCATTTCATGAGTTTTGAGTTAGACAGTCCATATAAAGCATGATAGCGTACTGTTTTAGGTCTTGATCGTGTAAATTATGCTCGATCGTGACCGACTCATCTCCGAGATATAACTTCCCTTCCTGAACACCTCCCACAGGTGGCAATGGAATTTGAAAATGATAATTTCACTGTACGTAAGGGAGCTACCATTTGATTTTTATGGGGGGGCTAGGATGAAATTTGAAAAAAATAGGCAGGACAGGAGTTTTGAGTAAAAAAAAAAGGCAGGATGAGACACTTGCAAAAAAAAAAAGTCAGGACGACAATTTAGGTAAAAAAAAGTCAGGATAAACTTTTAAAAAAAAAGGCAGGACTGAACAGAGTGAAAAATAAAAAGGCAGGACAGAGATTACAGCTAAAAAAAAAATGCAGGACAAAATTTTTCATCCTAGCCCCCCCATAAAAATCAAATGGTAGCTCCCTAAGACCAGTAAATTTCTTTCTTGTAACACAATTGATCAGGCACAAAAACAGAATAATGCAATTGTGAAGGGCGATATTAGTGCCATAAGATTAACCGAAGATCCCATTTAGACAAATGGATGGTAGCTGGACCAGTTGTCAGTATACTAGAAGAATAATTTGAAAGATCTAGTGGTTTGGGTAATTCTAAAACAGACGAACGACATAATGAAGACTCTACGAAAACACAAAAAGATTTCTTTAAACAGCTTTAAAGGCTTTGCAAGTATGAACGAGTTTGGAAATTTATTTCTAGAAGAGTCGTCAGATTTGTAAAAAAAATACTTTATTTAGGAAATTGTTGATTCGGAAACAGGTAAGATATGTAAATAAACTCCAAGATATTGGTCCAAACAATACGAAGATCTTTTAAAGCTAATGCAAAACGAAGGAAACCCTGCTTTTTATAACCAAATAAAAAAGAACAACTTCCTATTTTGACCGCAAAATGAAACTGGAAACGTCTTTGTCAAAAACAAAGCTAGAGAACCTTAAAAGTAATTGCGATATCTTTTCTAGACTTTTCATTTCTTGTCACAGTAGACAGTTTTACTTGAAATTTTTCTTTATCCATAGAAACCAAACTGCTCCTCCGTCTTTATCTCAGGATGTCACTTGCAATAGTGGTATTAAATCGCTGCAAATGGGTTTACTTGAAACATCCTGCGATTTGCTGATCCGAATTCGGACGCATTTATCGTTGGTAAGGCAGCAATGGTTAATTCCAGGTCACAAAGTTGGGCAAAAATATTTGATTATTATACTAATGATGTCATACTGCCTTATGTAAAATCTTGCATCGATAAGTATTCAAAAGTAGACATTTTATTTGATGTTTACTAAATGAATAATTTAAAGGCTTTGACAAGACAAAGGCAAGGTTCTTGTGCAAGATGGAAAGGTGTTGGTTCTGGTAGAACACCAAGGGTTTGGAGTAGTTTTCTCTGTGAAGATGACAACAAAATGAAATTGTTCAAGTTTCTTGCTGACAAAATTGCTTCTTAAGAGACTAATACAAATGTGTATGTTACTCATGGTGAATATATTCTTTGCAATTTCAATAAAGATACTTGCTATCTATCCCCTTGTAATCATGAAGAAGCAGATACACGAATGTTCGTTCATGTTCGGCATGATTATGAAAAGTGTTGTAAAAGTAATTTTAGGTAGTACTGACACAGATGTAATAGTATCAAGAATTGCAGTAATCGCAAAATTAGGTAGAACAAATTGCGGATAGGTAATGGAAGGAATAATGACTTTTGATGGCTTCCTGCACGTGACATATCAAATGCGTTTGGTCCTTGTGCTGCTGCTTTTCCTTTCGTCCATGCATTTAGTGGATGTGGCACTTTGTCAAATTGTCATGAGAAAGGCAAAAGGTCAGCTTGTCTTACAATGGAAGGTTTTCCAGATGTAAAGGATGTTTCTTTAGGCTTAAGTATGGAGCGAGGCACGATGTGAATTGTTTGCCAGGAAGCAGCGGCATTGAGATGCAATTCCGCCTACAAGAGGTTCTTTTCCAGAGCACATCAAAAGAGAAGTATATCAAGGAGGAGTTGCTTGGGCTCAGCCTGATTCATGTACTCGACAGGTACGTGTTCCAAGTCATGAACACTGTTGTTTGATGAAAGAAAGAATCAATGACAGTTTGAAACCAAAATGGACTTCTTTGACTGCCGTTGCATCCTCGTGTCATTTTGAAATGCGGAGCCGAAAACCGAGCTATGTTGGTAACTGTAGATGCTACCGTTCTGGCCTTCCTTGTACGGGTTGTTGTATAGGCAACTATCAGATAATTATAAAATAAGCAACCTGTCTTTCTAACCAAACTGGGCATTTAAACTTAACAAAGAGTGTTAACACTGACTTGTTAAGTTGATGGAAATTATAAAAATATTTTCTACGTATTTGCCGCCATTTTGGAACCGGAAGTCACTATTTTTCTTCATTTATGTGTTATTTCGTCGTACTTAGGAACTTTTTTTAACGTTTTATCATAACTTACATTGGATTATACATCCCTTGTGAAGTTGCTTGAAAGTATAAAAATTGAAATTTTTGACTTTTTTGCCGGCATTTTGAAACCGGAAGTAACCTTTAGTTTCATTGATGTATTGTCTAGTCGTAATTTAGGAACTGTCATTTACTTTTTATCAAATCTATCATTGGAATTTACATATAATACACCTTTTAAAGGATTAATGAATTATTGTCAATTTGTAATGACGCCATTTCCGAAATGTGTGGAGGCCATCTTGAAAAAAAAGACTGTATAAACCAAGAAAATCTACAATTTTGCACCATATATATTGTGGATTTTATAATGACGATTTAACAGTACACATGTTTGGAAGATGCGAAGTTGTCACTTATCGTCCAGTGGCTAATATTTCATGAATGTTCAGGACTATAGGCAAAACGCAGTTATACATGTACTCTAAAATAACCGTCCCATTTCTCCGGTGTATCATATATACACATATAGGGGGGGGGGGGGCAATAAATATTACCAGTGGAGAGTCGATGATTCAAAAGTTATGAAACGAGCAGCTGCATATGACATAGTATGAAGATCATCTTTTTTTCTTCATTTTCATTTTATTATTTTCAGCTTTGCAAATTTTGAATCAAGGAAGTAAAAGAGTTTCTGTTAGGGGAGAAGACAAAGTATTTGCTTTGACATTTTCTTAGGTTAAACAGTGCAACATTGTAATATTGAAGAATGGGTAGGGGTCGGTTTTTAGTCTTCTAGGGGCATTTCTTTCGTGTGACTACTCTATATTTAGAATATTTTGTAGTGTTATCTCCTCCAACCTGGTGGTATCAATAATCATATTTTAACCTATCGGACGTCCCGAAATCCTAAGAAAAATCCAATTTAATAAGTGTCGTTGCATGCACGATAATTGTCTGAAGTTCTGATTATTTAAATATGTCAAAATAAAGGATCCCTAAAACGAGTCTTACGTATGATTCGTCAAGCATACGTACCTTTCGTCAATTTGTAAGAAAGCTCTATTAAGACGAATAATAATACCAGAATAACCCAATAGTGTTTTAAGTAGTGCTAAACACCAAACACTATCGAAGAACAAAAAACTAGGTTTAAATCCCAGGTTTAACTGGCAAATGAAAGAGTCGTACATTAAAAATAAAAAATTCGGAAAGTTTAACGTAAATGAACTTTAACAAAATCAATGTAAAACTAATGCGGAAAAGAGCACTACAAAAATGCGGAAACGTAGTGCCAAATTGCGGAAACGTATAAACGCCGTTGTAGAATTAGTTCTAGTATACAAACCACCACGAAAACGAGTCCAGACACGTATGTTCTTGTCATTGTAAGCATATGGTACACCTCCCCATTTGTCTCCGTTAAAAGACGACTCGATTGCCATCATGTATCCTGAATTAAAAAAAACCAACATTATTATATTTATTAATAATTAGTAATTAGTATGAAAAACAATACATTCGAATATATCTTATTTGCAATTTTTTTTTAAAACTGATTATATTTTGTTTTTTTACTAATATTCCAAAAACAATCGATTTCTATATCTTAGTCCTCAATGGAAAACGTGGTCTAAATGCAAATTTTAATTCGTTACCAACATTCGTATTTGCCGCAACTCTTCTTCTTACATGATATTTGTAATAAGAACAAAGACGGATGTTTGGAGATACATGTATGTCTACCTGCGGCTAGTTATCTTGAGACCTTACACGTTACACATACGGCTAAGTAATTCGGTCTATTACAAATAAGGTCATAGTTATTTGCATTAGCATGAATGTGTATTTGACTTGCCACAGGTCGTTCAACAGCCATTCATCAATCTGCATCCTTGTTTATAAGGAAGAACATGTATCTCAAAAAGTAAACAATACAGAATATAAAATTGAGACTGAATTACTATTAGTACCTATTCCATCAGCAACATCATCAGTTGATCCAAACTTAATCTGTAGAACAACATATGCTGGTTGTACTCCAAAATTATGTTGGACAACCCGTGGGGATCGTTCACCTAGATTAATATGAAGAACGAATTTGAATGTTCAGAAATATTAGCTTAATTATCAAAATAAAATAAAATGAAATAAAAACGTTTCTTGAACAGAAACGAAAATGATACATTAAAAGAATGAAAGAATGAATAAATGAACGAATGAATGAACGAACGAATGAATGAACAAATGAACAAACGAAAGCACGAACGAACGAACGATATTTATAGTTAATGTACATTTAAGTTAACCTTTTTAAAATTTAAGTGCATGCTTTATAACTGGCTATTATTATTCATATACATTGTACTAGCTGTATTCAGAATTATATACATGTAACAAGATCTTATGAATCAAATTAACTCAATCATATTATTAAAAAAAAAAAAAATATTAACATTTTCCTTACAGTAACTATAATATTATTTAAAACCCTACACTAATTACATACACTGTTTTAAGGAATATGGGCGTAATTAAAATCCCCATGTCTGTTTGTTTGTGTGGTTGGTTATCTGCCCGTCCAAGTGCCTTGTACTGATGCGCAACTTCTTCTAAACAGCCAGACGGGTATTATCAAATCTTTCCACAGTAAGTTGTTGAACACATTGTGCCAAACTAAGGCTGTGCATTTATAATGGAATTCCTGAGGCCCAACACTTTAAAGGGACAATGACCAACATATAAATAGGAGATTGCGTACATGTGTGATCCCCAATGAGACAGAACTATCCATCAGAGTCAAAATGACGAAGATACAAGTAATTACACGTCATCGCACGGCCTTTACATTTGCTTACTTGTACACCAATATAATATTAGTATTGTGCACCGAATAGAGCCAGTGTAACTTTCTTCATACTTCTAGTTTGTCTAGCACTTACACGTACTATCAATATTATACACGTGAAACCTGAAACACCTGGACAAAGGATGGCATATGAGGTTTCCATTCGTTTGATGCTTCGTTTGAGCTTTGGACTCTGTCATAAGTTAATGGAATTTCTGTTTTGAAATTTTTCCTTGGAGTTTCGTATTCTAATTAATTTACTTTTTTATATCTAGAGTCTTTGGCCTTGGAATATCTAACCAAAGAAATATGTAATGCGATTTATAAGCTAGATTAAATTTAAAACTAACAATAAATAAAATTGAAAGCAATTTGTTTTCTTATATCCCTCAATAGTTGTACTCGTTTTTAGGATGATGAATGTTTGTTCGTTTCGATATGAGCTATAGATTTATCAGAATTGCTTGTAGCAGGTGCAAGGTCAACTCTATTTCTAAAAGTGAACATTCCAATGATTTTTGTTTTGAATACATGTACTTATTATGATATGATAATCACTTCGTTATTCTATAGAATTCATTTAATTGTTACAGTTATATAATTACCCATTTGAATTGGTTTCCAATCATATGTAAAGTCTGGTTTTGGGAAATGTTGTTCTCCCCATACTCTTACTATCGTTAGTACATCAGATTCCTGTTGCTGTTTTGGACCGTTCCATACAGATCCACCTAAATGGCGAAGATATTCACGTATAAAACAGATTTAGTTTTGTTCATATATGTATGATATTCGTGATTATTTTTCGAACGCTTACAAAAAGTAACTAAAAAGTCAGATAAAAGCGCAACACGGCTTTTATAAACACCCCGTAAGCAAGCGATAGTTTCGTCAATAACTATACATGGATACAATAGATACATGAAGGATAGGAGGAATGAACAAACAAAAAAACGATGGGTTATTGAAATAAGCTCGCTAATAGTTTTATTTCCAATTCAGTAAGAAAAATGCGATATATACAGTTATCGCAATTTGTATTTTTTAGTGAACAACATCCCTCGTCAATAGATCAGGAAATAATTTGTGCTTTTTATTATACTACTTAATATTTCTTATTAAGAAACAAAAAAAAATATCGATATTTTGATATTCGTTAGTTTTTTTACCTGTATATATTGCATGTCCTGATGGCTTCCCTAAATGTTTATTTGGAGCGAACAACATAACAGAGTCTTTATTGTACTTATAAACAATGCCACCATAAGGAACCTTTAATGAATCATCCCTCTGTGCTGCAGCTATTCCAGGGAAAACATAATCCGTGTCTGTTCCTGTTTTAGGTTTAACTTGTACGTCTACTCTAACAGGTAAATCGTTTAGGCTATGGTTCCAAACGTGGTACGAAAGACTGTTGTCTTGAGAGCGCATTGGTATCCATCCGCTGATATGGTTTGTTGTTTGTAACTTTGTGCCCCAAGAAACAACTGAAATACAATACTGATTTTTAAAACAGTCAATTCTTAAGACATATACAGTTATACTTAATTAATGATCTTAATCATATCAATGATATATTATAAACCAATTCTTCAGAGAACAATTGAAGGTCTTTCCACCTCGATAATAAGAATGAAATTTAAAAAAACGATGTTAGAAAATGTCACTCCTTGTTGATGTAATTTAGTTCTTCAAATTGATATAAAAAAAAGATTAAAAGGTATATGCAGAAGACTTAATTGTTTTATTATGAACAGAACATAATTTTGAGCAAAGGTCAAAATCTAGAACGTCAAATTGACCTTTGACCTTGACCTCAATTTTAAGGTCATAGGTCAGTGATCTCAAATCAAAAGACCCCAGGTCAATCATTTGTATGGTTGAGGAGAAATACTGTTTTCAAATACATAAGGGGAGAAAACTCCTATAAGGGTTAACCAAAACACTTCGACTGAAATAGGTTGAAGTGGCGCCTTTTTGTAAACAGTAATTTGGCAAACAAATCATATCATTAACTGTACATGTAACAGTTTCTTTTGAATAACGATAACAAGCAAAATTCAAAATTTATAACATGACTTTCGACCTTGATCTCAATTTCAAGGTCATAGGTCACTGAACTCAAAATGGAAGACTGGAGGTCAATCACTTGTATGGTTGAGGAGAAATACTGATTTGAAATACATAAGGGGAGAAAACTCCTATAAGGGTTAACCAAAACACTTTGACTGAAATAGGTTGAAGTTGCGCCTTTTTGTAAACAGTTATTTGGCAAACACATCATATCATTTACTGTCACAGTTTCTGTGGAATAACGATAACAAGCAAAATTCAAAATTTATAACATGACCTTGACCTTTGACCTTGACCTAAATTTCCTTCAAATGGACCAAGGACTTCATATCAAAAGACTGTAGGCCTCTACGACTTATAACGTATGAATTTATCCAACAAATCGTCTATCTTAAATTTTCAAAGGGAAATAACTCCCATAAGATGTCTTCCGATCACTCTAGTCAAAATAAACCAAATCATTCTCAAGAGTAGACGAACAATTTGATGAAAACAGTTTGCTAAAATCTTTTACGGTTTTAGAGATATAGCGATAACAACAAAACGGGGATGCGGGGAGATAACTCCTATAAGAATATTAAGTGTTCGGTCACACAGGGTGAGTTTTGAAACCCTCATTACTGTACAACATCATTGGCAAAAAAATCCATTCGATATGTTGTAAGATAAAAAAGCATCTCAGACGGCAGAAGAAAAAAAAAATAATCAGAAGAAAAACAACAGGTCTTTCCACGAAAAGTGGAAAGACCTAATTATGGTGTTAAACTTGATTTGACCAATCTGTATACAATGAAACCTGCTTTAAAGAAAGTCTCTAATAGTAAGCAAAACACTGTCTAGTCGCGTCATTCTAAGTCTTCTTGCTTAGTTGTAGTAAAACCATTGCATTTTAAATCCCAAGTTAGAGTCCATCCCTCTTATAATGTCAGTTTTCTCTGATTGAGAAAGTGACTGATTAATAAATATTTTACTGTATCATGAAACAATAATTCTGTTCTGAAACGCAATTATTTTTCCTCTCGTGATATTGATTTTGACGCGATCTGTTTTCATGATTCCTTATAGACATTTGAATTATATGCAAATAACAGCAGAACAAAACATGGTACAAAAACTAAAGTTACATGGTCTGTTTCAAGAATTACAAAGCGTGCAGTCTTATTATTTGGATGAATTACTGCATTGTTCAACGTTGCTTAAAAAACCTATCATGTGAAATGTAAAATACTACAACAAAAGAAAACTTCATGCATTTATTAATTTCCAGCATACAGAAAAAGGAGTTGCGTGTTCCGAAGGTAAAGTTACATGGGTTTGGCTGTGCTTTGTCGCAACCATTTTGGTTTTTTAGGCTCGCAAATGTTTTATATCTTTGGTTTGCCAAATTATGGTACTGGTACTTAATGTAATTTATCCTGAAAAAAGGTTTGACCTTACAGTTTAATTGGCATATTATGTATATTATATTTGGTTTGTGAGCGCATGGGATACAAATAGAATATTAAACCGGTTTCTGTGAAAGAAACAAAACATTTGTTTTCCTAAAGCTGCCTTATGGGTATATGCAGAGATGATTCTGATCATGGATGACATTTTGTGTTCCAAGTTTTTATACGACCGCCAAAATTTAAAAAAAAATATGGTATATTGCTATCATGTTGTCGTCGTCGTCAGCTTCGTCCGAAGACAGATGTTTTCTGAATAACTATAATAACTTAAGTATAAGTATAAAGAAATCAATATCACTTTAACACAAGGTTTGTAACCACTAAAGGAAGGTTTGGGATTGATTTGGGGCGGGGGGGGGGGGGGGGGGTATGGCTCAAACCATTTCGGAATTAGACGCAAAAAAGGGGAATTATAAACAGATTTATCTTATTTCAGTTTTTTTAGATTCCTTCACGCAAGACGAATGGAAAGAAGTTTTCATAATTAGCACATTGTGATAAAATAGTTTATGAATCAGTTTAAAATAGTTTATGAATCAGCTGACTTCGGTTCTCCACCGATGGCGTATGTGTGAATAATGGTCGTTTAAAACATATAGAAAAAAATTACCAACTATTTCACGAATAATGGGAATCAATAATGAACATTATAAATTCGTGCCAATGAACCCGTAGAAAATAATGTAAGTTTGCCATTATGAAATTTTAATATTTAACATGCACAATGACATATAATGAAATAAAGATTAATTTTATGAAATCAAAATTTGTTACATATGAAAATGTAAACATAACATGTCACCTGTGTAACATGTACTAGTAGAAGACATTCATAATTGCATGTCAGTTGTTAGGCACAGTATAAAGATATACTTTATTAAATCTTAATCTCATAAAACTAACCAAAATATCTCAATATCCACCTACTAAATTTATGAATAGATTAACACACTTTCAAATAACAAAACCGTTCAAATTATAGTTCATCAAATATTTCCAAATTTGAATATTTATCAAATAAGTTTTTATTTGTAAATCGATTTATCAACATCTTTGGGATATAACTATTGTTATTTCTTAAAACAATTGCACATTATGAAAAAGTCGTTAAGAAATTTATTTGTTTTGATAGAACAGTCAGTACAATTTATATTTTTTAACTTGGTGGACTGATGTATTTTTTTTATTTATTTTTTGGAAATGGCATAACAGTTGAAATAGTTCACAGACGCGCGTGTCATCTACACAAGACTCATCATTGACCCTCAGATCAAAATATTTATAAAGCAAAAGAATTATAAAGTTGAAGAGCATTGAAAACCCCAAATTCCCCAAAAGTTGTTCAAATTACGGTCAATGTAATTTATGTCTGGGATAAAAAAATAAAAAACATTACGGTATTTCAAAAAATTCATACGTTAGAAAACAGGAAAAAGTAAAATCACAAAATATTGAACTCAGAGGCAAATCAAATCGGAATGTCCCTAATCACATGGCAAAATCAAATGACAAAACACATCAAAAACGAATGGACAACAACTGTCATATTTCTGACTTGGTACAGGCATTTTTAAATGTAGAAAATGGTGGATTAAACCTGGTATATATAAACTTATATATATAAAATGACCACATAATTGATATTCAGTAGTGGTTAGCGCATCGGACTACTAACACAAATGTTATTGGTTCGTTCCTCGTTCCGGGGAGAATTTCAGAGGTTAAATATTCGGCTCTCTTTTGACACCATTTGCGAGTATGGTCTGGAGAAACGATGATAGTCTGTCGGAAGGGGATGATAAAAGGCTGACCCGTGTCGAGAGAGATCAATATCTCTTGCGAGTAAGACACCCTTGTAGATATCGAAAAAGAGCATGCTTATGCCGCTACAAGGCAGCACTCGCGTATAATTATATATATATATCTTTATTCTCATAAACCAAAGTACAATGGTACAGAGACATATACAAATAAATTAACATAGTATAAATTTTAAACACAATTGTAAATTAGAGACATAAAGTGATTACCGAGGAGATTCTAGGCATTTAATAATAATTATTATAAACTTGAACAGGTTGTTTAGTTCAGACGGGTTGCTACTATTCATTAGACCTTGAAATTTTAAAATATTTTGTCTGTTTATAAAATGATGCTATAGTAGCAGTTGTCTATTGCCGAGCATTCTAAAATATAATGGAACTCGTCGCCAATGTCACCGGAATTGCACAAAGTACAAATACGAATTTTCGATAGGAATTTTTGTGTTCAACGCTCTAAATCTACAAAAATACGCAATATTTTTGTCATCTAAAATATCAAAGTAGGTTTCGAAATTTATATTATTTTTGAATAATTTATAATTTAGAGCTTTTGGAGAATTCTGTACAGTAGCATACCATGTCTGTCTGAATTGGTCAGTTAATCTTAATTTAACAGTATCATACAACCAGTTTTTACTTATAAAATATTTAGAGTTCCATATATTTGATAGTCCACAATTATCAAGCACAGATTTTACATTCTTACACCAAGCTATATCTCCATTATAACTATCAGTAACAAGATTGTATAGAATAACAGGAAGTTTCTTATTTTCCCCAGTTACAAGCTTTTCCCAATAATTAACAGTACGTAATTTAATAAAAATATCCAGTGGGAATCGGCAAAGTTCCCCATATATCATATAATCAGGCGTTGATTTTTTTAAGATTAAGCAGTAATTTACAAAATTTTAGATGAACACGTTCTATAACAGAGGTGTTACCCATTCCCCAGACTTCACACCCGTATAATAATATAGGCTTAACTACTTTGTCAAATAATTCTAGTTGACATTAAATATTCAAATTATGTAATCCCCCCTTTTTTAGAATATCGTACATAGCTCTTCTTGTTGCTTTATCAGCCTGTTCCTTTTTTGCTTTTGTGAAACTTCCTGTTCTAGAAAATAATACACCAAGATATGTAAATTCTTCGACAATATCTAACTCAATATCAGCATATTTAAAACTAACATTTTGTAGTGGTCTACCTTTAGAAAAAAATACCAGTTTGCTTTTAGGGACATTGAATTTTAATTTCCATGTATCACAATATTCTTTTAAAGCGTCTTATTGTTTTGTAGATCTGCTTGTGTTTCTGACATAAGTACAGTGTCGTCTGCGTACAATACAACAAACAGTTTTACTTAAATAGAAACTTCGTGATACTTAGTTCGTTCTCTATTTGATTTGATAAAGTTTTCAAACCATTTCTTTTTTTGTTCTGAAAAAAGCTAAATCTAAATCATTTAAATAAATAGAAAAAAGTATGGGAGATAAATTTTCTCCTCTTCTTACACCTACATTACATGGAAAGTAGTCTGAATATTCCCCATCACTAAAAAATCGTGATTTCACATTTTTATACATATTAAATATAGTGTTATTATACATCCTCCCATTTACTGTATGTACAATGAGTTTTGACCAAAGACCAGATCTCCAAACTGTATCGAAAGCTTTAGCAAAATCAATAAAAGCACAAAAAAGTTTTTTTCTTTTTTTGTCTCAGTAATTCAAATAAAATATGCAGAGTGAATATACTGTCTATAGTAGAATGGCCCTTTCTGAAACCAAACTGGTTTTCATTTAACAACAAATAATCTTCTAAAAAGTTACTCAGTCTTAAAAAAAATGTAAAATTGACGTAAAAAGTGTACCCATACAGCTTAATATAGTTATTGGTCTGCAGTTTTGTGGATCTGACTGGTCACCTTTGTTTTTATAAAAAGGTATAACATTACCAACAAGCCAAAGTTCAGGCACTTTTCCAGTATCAAATACAATATTGAGCAGTTTTACATAGATTGGCATGAACATCTGAGTGGTGCTCTTAATATATATTAATGACGAAGTCATCGCCACAAGCTTTGCCATTCTTAAGATTTTGATGCATTAAAAAATTTCATTTTCCGTAATAGGACTGTTTTAATAGTGAATTAAGTTCGTTATTTTCATCTATAATAACTTCTTCGCCAGCGTCAGGATCTGACGTATTTAAATTTTTGAAAAATTCAAAAAGTATATATTCAACAGGAATATTATTCTTTTTTTTTTCTATATACGAGTTCAATATCTTCCAAAATTCTTTAGAATTACTATTTTTTAAAACATTCATCTTTTTTCTCATGACTTTTTTATGCTTATTAATAGAAATCTTCATTTGCCTCTTATATTCACGTTCTGTATTCTTCATCTCCTACCTTTTTAAACTTGTTTTATTGTATTTATATCTTCTTTTTGATATTCGGAAGCACAGCCTTTTTTCCTAACATATTTGGTCAAACCAAGGTTTAATAACTTTTTTTCGACATTTCTTTCATGTCGTTTATAAGTAAAAGATCCAAACACCTTTTCGGCTGAATCCAGCATTAAACCATTTACAGATTCAACTATTTTATTAATATTTTCTTGAGCCAGTATACTGGTTTTCAACATAGTTAAATCATTATTTAATTGATCGATTTTATTTCTATTTCTCAAAATTTCGGCTTCTTTTTCACAATCCCATTTTTTTAAGCCTTTTTTTCATGACATGCCAAATCGTTAATTAAAATGTCATCGCACTCGACGATGTTATCAATCGAGTTGAAGACTAGCTTACAGTTCAGAGGCGAATGAACATCGGAAAAAAGAGCACAAAAAATCAAGAACAGACATATTTACAACACATGATAACAAATTGTATGTACAAATAAAATAGTCAACCACACTAGACTGGCGACAAGTAAATAAACCTTCTTTATCGCCATCAACTCTTCCGTTTAAAATAAACAGATCGTTATTTCTGCACATTTCTAAAAGTAGATTTCCAAAGTGGTGTTTTGTTTTGTCGCAACTATTTCTAATACTCGCAACTGTAAAGTGGAAATTTGTAATAACTTGTTTCCCAATTAACTACAAAATAAATACATGTACGTCTAAACTAATTGTTATTCATGTCAACATCGAAGTGCTGACCACTGGGCTGGTGATACCCTCGGGGATGAAACGAATGAGTTGGTTTAACACATTATCTCCAATCGTATATTTATTTTTAGATAATATTTTTGAAAGCAGTTAGTTTTGTTCAATGTTGTAAAAATATTTCAATATAAGAACGTCGAAGAAAAGTTAAGATATTAATCATAATTTGTATTAACGTTCAGATTATTCGCTTAACAATGATCATGATTCATTTTCTAATCATAACTTAAAAATATTTCCGTTTTTTTTAGTTGGAGTTGAGCTTTTTAACATGTAAACTTTAAAGATAACATTCAGAAACGACTCTTATTTTGCATGTCATTTGTCAGGAACAATATCAACAAAAAACTTCATTAAATGCATGTTTTTATCAAATGCATGTATTAATAAATATGTTATCATTTTAACATATGTTAGAATTATCAAAGATACCAGGTCTGATATAATGTATAATGGGGTTAACACATATTCAATAAACAACACGGTTGAAAATATAGTGAATTAAATATTTATAGTGTATAAAAATGCATTGTTATTGTAAATCGGTCAGTCAACATAGGTTAAATTGAAACGTGCTGAAATTTATAAATTTGAAGAGTTAAGTTTATTTGGCATCTTTATGAATTACCACTGTGGTTTGTTTGAAGCATGCTTGCCTCAAGTTTAAGAGGTCTTGGGTTCGAATCATGTTGCAATTACTATGGTATAAAAAGAAAAGCAATTGTATTTGCTGATTCTCGGTTAACTTGGCGGCTTTTAGTAGCAAGAAATTTTTTTAAGAACAATGAGCCCAGTAGAGTGACATTTACTGGCGATCTGTTATTTTGTGAAGTATTACGTTACAAATATGGCTGGCTAAGCATGTCGGTCTTGTACAACAAAGTAGTCGTCGCAGTATGCGAGACAAAAGGATTACTATCCAACAACAGCAGCGGCTGGCGATAAAAACTATTTGTATAAAGGTTTATATTTCAGAAGGTTGAAGACCTAGATGCTTAATACCTTGTATCCATATACTTTATGTTAATAATTTCTGTCTAGCATATGTCTATTGCCCATGACCTCATTTTCATGGTTCAGTGACCGCTTAATAAGAGTAATGATTAGTTGTAATTTATATATGGGTTCTTTACAACGTTGTCATATAATCAGGTGTATGGAATGATTGCCTTGAGTACATGTCAATTTGGCAGGTTTCATTTCACCGAGTCAGACCTTATTTTCATGGTTCATTGTTCAATGTTAAATTTTGTGTTTTTGGTCTGTTTTACAAGTACTATGAGCTATATGTTAACTATATTTGGAGAATGGAACAATTATAGATGTACATGCCTGTGTGACTGTGACAGGATTTCTCAGACATATACCTAATTGTCATGGATCTTTAAAAAAAATTAAGTTTATATGATACTTGAAGTAAAACCTTGATCTTTAAGACTTGCAATATAAACTCAATTGTCATTAAATAAAATTGAGAATGGATATGGGGAATGTGCCAAAGAAACAACAACCCGACCATAGAAAAAAACAACAGCAGAAGGTCACCAACAGGTCTTCAATGTAGCGAGAAATTCCCGCACCCGGAGGCGTCCTTCAGCTGGCCCCTAAACAAATATATACTAGTTCAGTGATAATGAACGCCATACTAATTTCCAAATTGTACACAAGAAACTAAAATTAAAATAATACAAGACTAACAAAGGCAAGAGGCTCCTGACTTGGGACAGGCGCAAAAATGCTGCGGGGCTAAACATGTCTGTGAGATCTCAACCCTCCCCCTATACCTCTAGCCAATGTAGAAAAGTAAACGCATAACAATACGCAATTAAAATTCAGTCCAAGAGAAGTCCGAGTCTGATGTCAGAAGATGTAACCAAAGAAAATAAACAAAATGACAATAATACATGAATAACAACAGACTACTAGTAGTTAACTGACATGCCAGCTCCAGACTTCAATTAAACTGACTGAAAGATTATGATTTCATCATATGAACATCAGGCACAATCCTACCCGTTAGGGGTTTAGTATCATACCATCATAACATATATGAGAAGAACATAACCCGTGTCATGCCAACAACTGGTTTTTGAATAAATGTGTTTAGTTC
This sequence comes from Mytilus galloprovincialis, assembly GCF_965363235.1. Lineage (NCBI taxonomy): Eukaryota > Metazoa > Mollusca > Bivalvia > Mytilida > Mytilidae > Mytilus > Mytilus galloprovincialis. The sequence goes on from NC_134846.1 coordinate 22,529,200, forward strand.
CGATGCAAAGACCCTATAAGTGAATCAATATTAACGCCAAAATATGCAATCTTTAATGACCTGACAACAGTATCGTAACTATATCCCTTCTTAATAAGTCTATTCAAAGGTTTTGTTAGTTTTTGTGGTGAATACTGACACCTTTAAATTTGTGCTTTATAAAGAATATTTCCATAAAAAATTGGATGTGAAATACCTGAACGTATAAGAAGTCTGCATGTTGAGCTATATTTACGAATGATGTCCTTATACCGATGATAAAATTTAGTAAATGTTTTGACTAGTTTGTGATATCGAAAACCCTGGTGTAATAATTTTTCAGTAATACATAAATTTCTCTTGTTAAAATCTAAAACATTGTTACATACACGAGCGAATCGTACAAGTTGAGATATATAAACACCGTAAGATGGTGACAAGGGAACGTCACCATCTAAAAATGGATAATTAACGATAGGAAATGAAAAATCATCTCTTTTATCATAAATTTTAGTATTCAGCTTTCCTTTAGTGATATAGATATCAAGATCGAGGAAAGGACAGTGGTCATTGTTAGTGTTAGCTTTATTTAAAGTTAGTTCAGCAGGATAAATTTCTTTAATATACATACTGAAGTCGTCATTATTGAGAGCCAAAATATCATCCAAATATCTAAAAGTATTATTAAATTTGTTTATCAGATGTTGTTTCGATGGGTCTTTGCTTATTTTTGTCATAAATTGTAACTCATAGCAATACAAAAACAGGTCCACAATAAGTGGTGCACAGTTAGTCCCCATTGGAATTCCGATAATCTGACGATATACGGAATTCCCAAAGCGAACAAAAATGTTATCTAGTAAAAATTCAAGGGCATATATAGTATCAAAGCATGTCCAATTGACATAGTTTTTTTGTTTATTGCTACTAAAACATGCTAGACATTTCGTTTTGGGGACAGGATTATAAAATGAAGATAAATTCGTCTTTTTTTCAAAAGAAATTGTGGGAAACGCTTTCCAAATCTCCATTAAATAATAAAAGCATAAATATTATTTAAATATACTTGAAATGTCTAAATATGGGTTTCATTTAACTTGAGGTATCGTGTCTCATAACACTTACCTCACTTTAATTAAAGGGTCGTAACTACAATGAGGCAAATGCCTCTTTTGGGAAATTTCAAAACCAAAAGCTTGTCTTTATATCAAATTGTTTTCTCGGTGAGTGTCTTGCAAAAAGCAAGTTCTGCTCTCCCTCGTACGTAGCCCCTTTTTTCGCGATCCATGTTTCTTAATTATTTTTAGTTTTCAGTGTAATTTGTCTTATTGTTTGTCGTTTGGTGTTTTATCTGTTCCTGTGTTTGTCTTTTGTTCGTTGGTCTTCTGTATTCACTTAGTGCAGCCATACTTAACTATAATAATTACATTTTTGCTTTATCCTACATATTGGTCTTTTGATGTTGTTTCTGAAAACTAAAGTCTTACACTGAATCTATACATTTTGCTTAGAGACAAAAATATTGTCAAAAAATGAAACTTTGAAAGCGATCTTTATCAGACGAGGCAACGGTACTATTAAGCAATTAAAACTTATATTGAGGATGTGCTTTGTTTATTATTTACAGCTAACGACCGTTTAAAGTCTCAATTATAGAATTTAACAATATGTTATTTCTGTTGCTGCTATAAGGAAGTGCCTACGAAAAATATATTCTAAGATAACGTATGGATTGCTCTTTGTTAATCAAATAACGAAATAAAGTATGAAACAGAACAATGAGACGGATTACGATGATATCAGTTTTGTTGTTTCATGATAAATATAACGTTTATTTTCATTCCATATGAATAAATAGATTAATGATAGAAAAAATGAAAAATAAAACAAATATTGAGGATATTAAATGCAGTTGCAGACAAGGTTCTTTTTCATTATTTTTATTAGACTTGGATGGGTTTTGCTTGAAACATAGGTTAAAACATACTTTCCGTGATTTTCCTGTGAATTTGCAAAATATAATGGTAAGATACCAAAGTCTGCTAAAATATACCCCTTTGGTATACGTATTTCGTATCCTGAATTCCTTCTAGCGTCCGGTAGTAAAACCGATGCTGATGGCTCGTCCATCTAAAATTGCGGGATGAATAAATACGGACCCAGGTTCAGTCGAAAATGCGTAAATTCCAATGCCGTTTTTAAGAGTGTCAACCTCTTTTCATGCGAAAAACATGCAACAAAATTGATGGGTTCGGTTGTATACAAAATACGCTGCTATTCAACATTTTTGTTCATTTTATAGCGACAGACAAAATTGTCCGTCCATCCATTCGGTCGAACTATTCTTTTTTAAAACCTACTCACGGAAATTGTCAATAATTCATTTTTTTATTTTCGTAAATGTTATTGAAATATTATTTTTTTTGCCACTGAATATTAAGCAAATAGCAATCAATTATAAATCGCTTATCATTCAGTAATGCCAGCCGACAAAATCTGAACCAACGAACTTTTTTAAGTCTGAAATATTGCCGATGCTTCCCTTGTACGATATGTGGTGATGTAGTGATTCCTATTGTCTATTAGGGGCTGCGAATTTTTCTTATGCAAAAACAACAAAAACAAAGGAGAGTACAACAATAACCTTCAAACTTCAAAGTCAAACTCACGAAAAATTCAACATTAGTGCTGGGAGCAAATTTTATATTTTGTTAATTGGTTGTTACATGTATTTTTAGTTTATTTTAGAGGGGGTGATAAAGTGGTCAGTTTCTTTTACATTAGGATATTTACAAAATGAAAGTGCAATAAGACACGAATTTGATACAGGTACTGGTACAAACTAGTCTGTTTCCCGGTCGTTATTGAAATTCTTGACAATACGTTAATATTTGTATATTCCGAAGGCATACTGAATGTTTTACGGAGAGGACCAACCTAGGTACAAACACACTCACACATAAAAATATAAAAAGCAGTTCAGCTGTATTTGTTTTTTGTTTGTTTGTTTGAGTTTTATTTTCCTGTCATCTTATACTAAGACTGTTTCTATTATTAACAATCTTTTTCATTTTGAGTTTCTTTTCTATAGGAAAAAAATATTTACAAACAAAATATGCTTGAAGGTTTTTTTCTCTGTAATTGAAGAAACACACAAAGTTATAAATTAATGTTACCTTCATCTGGGAAAATAATCACAGAAAATAGTATTAACAAACTTTCATACGTGTAAGCCTTTGTTAAACCTTCCATTCCAATATAAGGGACAGAATGAAGTTTGAGATCAATAGCTCAGTTATGTTATTAAATGATAACGTTTTTAATAATTTGTCATATTCAAATACTTTTTCATAATATGAGGTCTTAAGAACGGATTTCATTGTTCAGATTCGTGCGCGGTATTAATCATATTTATTTACGTTATCTTTCGATCTTGCAACTGTGTTTTTTTTTAATTCATTACGACATTTCAATTGCACATTTATTTCTAATGACCGCCCCATAGAGGTGAATTAAACAGTACAATAGATACAATATAGACATGTTGTCATATGTATATACATTGGAAAACGACGAAGGCTGCTAATCGTTGTAAGAATTTTAGTATAGTAACTTACAAATTCTCATAACAGTACATCCTATATTTTGTCTTACCTACATTTGATAATTTTTATCGAGGTTAACAGATGAACTCCACTGATCGTGTCCTTGGTTTGTTCGGTTAGCATCAAAGGCTTATCTATAATATCTTTAAGAACCTGCGGCCGTTAAGAAGTGTGGAGGCCAAATAAGTTTTTTTAGAATACCACCATGTATGCCCGTGACAAATGTTAAGGAAGCTAAAATTGTAAAAAAAAAATCATCGTTACTCACCGAAATCCATAGAAAAAATTACAGACAAAGGTAAAATGACACTAAATGGTAAGCTTTCCCTCCTTCTAGCTGCCATTTTTTTCATGCAAATAATATAATCAGATCAGAGCAATTTTATTATGCAAAGTCATGTAACGTCTTTAAACATTTGGTTACAACATCTTTTTCTGTAGACAAAAGATGTAATTGAGTATGATATAAAACCGGTCGTTCTTAGTAAACTCATTAAATAGATGTCAACACAGACATTTTACAAAGAAGATGAGCCTGGAAATTAGTATGAAATGAAAACAAATATAATATAGTAAGAAACAGTTTAATTTCAACAGTTTATATCAGTAATTTTATGCTCATCAATCAAATTTATAATCTTTTGGTTAGGTCCTTATCACAATTCATCTTATAAGTTATGATTGTACTTTTCATGAAAACAGTGAAGAATTTTGTGACGTTAGTAATTTCATAAAGTACATCTGTTATGAACAAAAAACAAACTACATTTCATCATTTGAAACAACCGCCAGTCTCAGAATAGAAGAAGTGAAAACTCTTTTTTGTTTCATATATTTGCTCTTTATAAAACAGAAATGATCATAAAAATAATCATGATGTTTTTTTACTATCTTATTGTCTTTTTTGACAGGAATGTGACCTAGATATTCTTTATTAAAAAGATTCTCGCATTAGTAACCTTGTCTATAGCCACCATCACATTACATTGCAGGTTATATTTTACTTCTGACATTTACAAAATATATATTCCTTCTGTTAGTTTAAAAATGTAGTCTTTATCTACCGATGATATAAATAATTTGGTATGAGGTGTCTTTGTGGTAAGGATACACATTTATCTTTCATGATAGTTGGTTCTCGTCATCATTAATGAAGATCACTACAGAAAATGACGAATTCAGAGAGTATTTTTTTTTATTATGTTTCTGGTAGCGTATTTAGTTAACATTTTCTTTAATCATAATTTTATTCAATGGTTTAATAGGGGACAACACATACAAGTTCTGCTGGATTACAACTAGTTATAAGAATTATAACTACTTCTGATATTAGATACTCCGAAGTACATTTATCAAAACTGGAGACAATAGTATGTTTTCTCTCTAGCTAAACATAGATTATCTCCCCCTGATTTAGATATTTGCTAATGGTTGATTATTGTTTGTTTAACGTCCACTGAAATATTTGCTACTGGACGTCAAGCAAAAAGCATAAATGTCTATCCAACATTTCAAGGCAAAAGGTGAGTGACTGTCGAACTCTATTCTAGTCACTTAGTTTAATTCATTCTTGTACGCGAAGGTTCCGAGTATAAATTTAAAAATTGTCGAATATTATTTTCTATCGGACTTTTACCTATGAAACCTATTGTCAGAGCAACACGAAACAAAAACCGATGTGGATGATGGTGCTCCAGAAAGTAAAAACAGGTTATGTTCCACTAATTGCACACGTCGAGGTACATGTAATTTGAAGAACTTCATCGAAACGTAGCTTTCCCAACTTTTTTTTTTTTGCAATTTCAGCATGACGATGAAATATATAGTGATTGCGTTTCAACAGCAGTGGATATTCGTGTACAGTTCATATGTAAATAGATATAATAAGATGTGGTATGAGTGCCAATGAGACAATTCTCCATCCAAGTCACAATTTGTGAAAATTAACCATTGTGATTATAGGTCAAAGTGTGGTCTTCAACACAGAGTCTGATGACTCACACGGAACAGCAAGCTATAAAAGGTCCCAAAAATGACTAGTGTAAAACCATTCAAACGGGAAAACCAACGGTCTAATTTATGAGTCATTCTCAAAATACGTCAATTTTTCTGTCTTTTGGGTTTTTCTCTGTAAGAAAACTCATTATGCCCTGATTTAAAGAATGCATTTATTGGCTGGTATTATTTTATGAACATTGAAGAAGAATTTTATTTATATTGCATGCATCTTCTTTACAAAAAAATGTTTTAGGTGTAGTCAATCATATAGAATTCCTATGTCTTTTGTTTTGTTTGGTAGAAAGGAATGTAAAATAAAGAAGAAATTAATGTAATTTTGAATAAAAACTTTTGCCTAATTGATGAACCAATCATTGTAGATTAATAATTAGAAAGAATAAATATTGTTTTCATTGATTAAAATATAAAAGAAATATCATTATGGTTCGTCCATCAAACATTGTTCCTTCCCGTAACAATTTAAAAAAATTGAGAATAATAAAGGATCCCATGAGTTTCTGATGCTGGAACTTCCTGTAAACCTCATTCTGATAATCCTGAAATTGATGGATGTAGCTATGACAACATTGTGAAGCAGAAGAAAAATATTCAACATTCAGAGTAAGTACTGTTACAAAATATATTTTAATACTTTCCTTACTGTAACTGCTTAAAACTGTATTTAAAAAATCTCAATTGTGTAACTTTAAAGAAGTTTTATTACTTTGTTAATTATAAAACTTTCTAACATAGTGGGAAATCCCTACAGGGAGCATTTATTTTTCAAAGTTCAGTAAATATAAAATTCTTCTTTCCTGTAACACTCCTTCCTGTAACACTGTTTTTTGTTACAGGAAAGAAAGTTTTTGTTATTGGAAAGAAAAATGTATATACATGTAAGATTTTACAATTAAATATGATTTGTTAGACTATCTACATCTAATCACTGATTATTATTCTGTAACTTACAGATGTTTTATAGTTATATCAACATAGCTAGTCCTTGAATATTCCATTTTCTCATATTTCTGTTACGGGAAAGATGAATATTGTTACAGGAAAGACTAATAGAACTTAATGAAAGATTTTGAAGGTTTATCAATACTGTTTTCAATATGTTTACCCTTAATCTTTTTAGTATACTAAGTGATGCTTATTTGTTGATCTATTTTTTTTCTGGCTAAAAATGTTCTTACGTCAAAATTTCTTCGTCTCTGCATATTTTTGTTACAGGAAAGAACTGTTTTGTTATAGTAAAGAATTTTGATCTTTTTTAATTAAAAATAAGTTATGGTTTGAACCATAATAATGATTTGAACCATAATATGTGTAGTTCTTTCATTTCCAAAGTGGAAAGTTATTCAAAGACAAATCTGATCTCTTTCTAAGAATCAAATAACTAATGTTTACAATAAAAGCTTTAATCTTTTCATAACAGAAAAAAAAAAAACGTAACAGGAAAGAAATCTTTTGATAAAGGAAAGCCATTTTCATAGAATTGTACATTATGAAGTCATCTATAACGACCTAATATTATTATTGAATTTCAGTTAGATTCCTTCTAACACATTTATCAAACAATCTTATCAAAATTATATACCATTACATAACACATCATACACAAACACACTGTTACAGGAGAGAATACTATGTTACAGAGAGGATATTTCACATAGTTACATGATTTAAAGCTTTTAAGGGGGAAAATACAAAAAAAGGTTGATATACTTCCTTGTTAACTATATTTTAATGTGCTATATTATATTTTTTAGGACAATGGCTATGTCAAATGCAGAACGCCAAAGAAAGTTCTGGCAAAACAGATACAAAGATCCCCTAAAAAGACAGACATTTTTGAGAAAAAAAACTGAATGGAGAAGCGTCTTAGAAACAGAGCAGAATGGAAGCTAGTGGGAAGGTGTAGTTTGTAAGGAAAAACCGGGTGGAATGGAGAGAGTAGCTCGAGAGGAACCAAATTGAACGGAAGGTGTGGCTAGTTAGGAAAATGTGACTAGTGGTGAACAGAGTACAACAGAAGAAGTCGCCAGTGAGGAACAGAGGGAGCAGCTAGTTAGGAAGATGTGACTAGTGGGGAACAGAGGGAGTAGCTAGTGGGGAAGGAGTAGCTAGTTAGGAAGATGTGGCTAGTGAGGAAGAGGGAATAGCTAGTTTTGAAGGAGTAGCTAGTTAGGAAGATATGGCTAGTGAGGAACAGAGGGAGAAGCTAGTGGGGAAGGAGTAGCTAGTTAGGAAGTTGTGGCTAGTGGGGAACAGAGGGAGTAGCTAGTGTGGAAGATGTTGCTAGTTAGGAAGATGTGGCTAGTGAGGAACAGAGGGAGAAGCTAGTGGGGAAGGAGTAGCTAATTAGGAAGATGTGGCTAGTGGGGAACAGAGGGAGTCGCTAGTGGGGAAGGAGTAGCTAGTTAGGAAGATGTGGCTAGTGGGGAACAGAGGGAGTAGCTAGTGGGGAAGGAGTAGCTAATTAGGAAGATGTGGCTAGTGGGGAACAGAGGGAGTCGCTAGTGGGGAAGGAGTAGAGTAGCTAATTAGGAAGATGTGGCTAGTGGGGAACAGAGGGAGTCGCTAGTGGGGAAGGAGTAGCTAGTTAGGAAGTTGTGGCTAGTGAGGAACAGAGGGAGTAGCTAGTGGGGAAGGAGTAGCTAGTTAGGAAGATGTGGCTAGTGGGGAACAGAGGGAGTAGCTAGTGGGGAAGGAGAAGCTAGTTAGGAAGACGTGGCTAGTGGGGAACAGAGGGAGTCGCTAGTGGGGAAGGATTATCTAGTTAAGAGGATGTGGCTAGTGGGGAACAGAGGGAGTAGCTAGTGTGGAAGGAGTAGCTAATTAGCTATAGGAAGATGTGGCTAGTGGGGAAGGATTATCTAGTTAGGAAGATGTGGCTAGTGGGGAACAGAGGGAGTAGCTAGTGCGGAAGGAGTAGCTAGTTAGGAAGATGTGGCTAGTGGGGAACAAAGGGAGTAGCTAGCGGGGAAGGATTATCTAGTTAGGAAGATGTGGCTAGTGGGGAACAGAGGGAGTAGCTAGTGTGGAAGGAGTAGCTAATTAGGAAGATGTGGCTAGTGTGGAAGGATTATCTAGTTAGGAAGATGTGGCTAGTGGGGAACAGAGGGAGTAGCTAGTGCGGAAGGAGTAGCTAGTTAGGAAGATGTGGCTAGTGGGGAACAGAGGGAGTAGCTAGTGGGGAAGGATTATCTAGTTAGGAAGATGTGGCTAGTGGGGAACAGAGGGAGTAGCTAGTGGGGAAGGAGTAGCTAATTAGGAAGATGTGGCTAGTGGGGAACAGAGGGAGTAGCTAGTGTGGAAGGAGTAGCTAGTTAGGAAGATGTGGCTAGTGGGGAACAGAGGGAGTAGCTAGTGTGGAAGGAGTAGCTAGTTAAGAAGATGTGGCTAATGAGGAACAGAGGGAGTAGCTAGTTAGGAAGATGTGGCTAGCGAGGAACCGAGGAAGTAGCTAGTTATGATGGAGAAGCTAGTTAGGAAGTTGTGGCTAGTGAGGAACAGAGGGAGTAGCTAGTGGGGAAGGAGTAGCTAGTTAGGAAGATGTGGCTAGTGGGGAACAGAGGAAGTCGCTAGTGGGGAAGGAGTAACTAGTTAGGAAGATGTGGCTAGTGAGGAACAGAGGAAGTAGCTAGTTATGAAGGAGAAGCTAGTTAGGAAGTTGTGGCTAGTGAGGAACAGAAAGAGTAGCTAGTAAGGAAGGAGTAGCTAGTGAGGCTGGAGTTTCATTTTCCCATTTTGAAGTTCGTGAGGGAATTTGGAAAACAATTACAGAACTTTTATAAGAATATTTTAAATAAAGTTTAAGAAACTCGATACAACAAGGATATTATTTTACATTTCTTTCCTGTAACAATATATTTCCATCCTGTAACAAACATCCTCAAACCAATGAAAAAATAAAGTTAAAGCTACAATTTCTTCTTAAAACAAAATCCTGAAATATCTTGAAACTGAAGAAAAGTTATTTTTTATTTAATATTAATGACAAAACAATATTATTGTTATTTTTTTTTTAATTTCTTTCCTGTAACGATATTGTCCCTCCTGTAACACAATTGATAAAAAATGGAAAGAAAACAAAGACAGGCTGACAAAAACTACCAGAGAAGATGATATAAGATATTCTTAATAATTCTTGAAGCTATCATTTGTATTGTGAAGTCTGTAAAAAGTTCATTTAGCAAAAAACGCATTTTATTTCTCTCCTGTAACAAATCAATCCTTCCTGTAACATCATTTTCCATCCTGTAACATCACCATTTTTTAGTGCCACAAAGTTGCATTTGTATTTCATATGAAAAAGAAACACTGGGCATGACAATTTATAAACTAAGAAATACTATCAGGTCTATTTTTTACTTAAATAAGACTTACATCTTTTTTTAATTGAAAATTAAAAGAAAATTTTAACACATTTTTTATTAAGACATGAACAATGTTTGTTAAATTTCTTTTGCATTACTTTTTCCAATTTTTTATTTGCTTAAAACTTAACTTTCTACATGATATTATTTGTCTGGTTAAAAAAAAACAATTTGAAATATCAAAATTCATTTTTTGGGGAATTTCAAAATGTGTTACAGGAAGGAAAATTTGCATGGTTGCCGAAGGTATATTTGAGATTTCATGTATAATTATGTGAGATTAAGATGACATTTTAGTGTTTTTGTACTGTTAAAATGTTACAGATTTACATTCATTATTAAAACATCATTTTCCTTTCATTCAGTTTTTTTTATTTGTCATCTTTGCATATTGACCAATTCTGAGAATGACTCTTATATAAAAAACGAGAAAACGAGAAACACTTATGAACCACATCAACAAACGACAACTACTGAACAACAAATTCCTGACTTAGGACAGGTGCAAACACATGCAGCGGGTTTAAACGTTTTAATAGGTACCAACCTTCAACCGTATCTGAAACAATAGTGTAACATCACAACATAGTCCGTTCTTTTTTTTTATAATTGGGTAATTGAAAACAAGACTTTGTCTTTCTGATATTAAGTTATCACTTCCAATTTTCACCATGAAAAGCTAAATTATCTAAACCATTCTGTAGACCATGTAACCAATTTCTAGTCGAAACATTTAAACGATCATCGTTGATCGTCCTCAAAGATTTTAACAATTTTGTTCATTAACTATCAAATAACGAAACTATTTTCAAAAGTGAACAGCGAGTTTTTTTTCGAACTGTTTCTTTATCTTATATATTTCATCTCTTTGACATAATAATGCAATGAATAGGCAAGGACGTCAGCATTGCATATCAAATCAGAACAGTGAATTGGTACATAACATTAATAATATTTATATTACAAATGTTTTATTATAGTTAATTTGAGGTCATAAATTAGTGCAAAGCGGTTTATAATTATTTCTCAACGTCTTCTTCAATTCAAATTGACATGTTACCGTGGTGGTGAATTACTTATCTAAAATGCAACTCCAACAAAAGATATAATTTATAACATGGTTTATATTTAAAATTATTTGTAAAACTTCATTTAAATGATAAATGTATAGATTATTAAGTGGAGGGAAAAATTCAGAGCTCTTTATTACGTATTATATTACATTCGCTAAAGCCCCATTTACACCAGAAAACGATCGTAGCACGCTCACAGCCTTCCTAAATTAATTCAGATCGTGGTGAGGTCGCGGTATGAGTGGTATGAGCGGCATGAAAATGTTAATTTTTGTTGCTTGCACTATGATATACTACATGTACGTCCTCGTTACACTTCTACAACAATCCCGCTACGATTATACCACGTTCTCATCACGCTTTTTCATACCGCGATCTTACTACGTTCTCAACAATAACGTCAATATCGTGTTCCATATCAAGACCGTTCCATTCCTTTTATTTCTGATTAATATGTAGAATTCTCGGAAACAAGACAGTCATATCACAAACATATACCAGAACACGTGGACGTGGTGGTAGGGGTAGATGTAGAGGCAGAGGGAGCTCTGACAATAACAAATCCTGATCCAGCAGAGATGTCGGACCGCCCAATCCAACCTGAATTACAACCTATTTGCTGGCCCATCAAGCTGAAATAACGATGTTTAAGTGAACGATAGCAGGGATAACACAGATGTGTCAAGCATGGTTGGGCCGTTAGAGGAAAGGGACAAAAGGTCCAAATTGCATACAGACAAACAAAATCTGGTATATCATATCAGATGTATTATCAGTCCAAGAACCGAAGGCTCGAGGGCTGATCATGGTATTGACCGAGAGCTGATAGGGCATCTGATATTAAAAATACATTTTGTGATCTTTTTATCATAGACGTATGCTTCAACAATGGAGAGAAAGAACAGTTTGATATATTGATCCTTTTTAGTGGTTCTCATGTAGAAATTCAAAAAAGGAAAAGTTTACGGACGTAGGACGCCAAATATAGTACATCGGATGACCCGATATGAGCAATCAAGATGAGACTATTCCTCGTTAAGGTACGTAGGCACCTTAACTACTCAGAACAATTTTGGGGAAACGATATTATATTTGGCCAAAATAAAATATCATAGCCCAAAACGAAATAGCGTTATGTTGCCTGCCCAAGTTGCATATTGAGTAACCCCAGAAATTGAAAATGTTGTGCCTGATGAAGCGTTGTGTCTTGTTACAATGACAGTTGATCTAGAGAAAAATTCAATGTCAATATAAAATTCCTTAACCACAATATTGAGATCAACGTGAGAAGAAAAGATACAAGGCTAGAATGGAGGACAAGTTACAAAGTTATAACCGACTGTAAAAAACGTTTTTCTGCATTGTATCTTTGATATTTAATCTTTTCCAGCGCGGATTTAATATCCTATTAGAAGTTCTAATGTGGCGTTTAAAACAATCTGATTTCCAACGTGCCAGTGTTTGTATCATGCTGTTTAGGTTGTCTTACACTCATCAGCTGGGATAGCATTTATACGGACTGACGACGCCCTCTATCTTGAACAAGAAAATTATAATACCTTGTCGGAATATATCTGTCTTTGTAGCTTTTAAATTTACAGTTACTTCGCATTCTGAAACGAAATTTATGTCAAAAACGCATTAATTTCAATCTGGATCAAAGACAGTTCTACATAAACTCTTTGCATCTCAGGAAACCATAAAATACCAGAACACACTCTATTTGACATGTTAAATCCATATAATCATGATTGAAAAATCCACATTTTAAACAAGTTACTATTTCCTGTAAAATTTTAAACGTTATTGGTAACTTTTGTTGTAATGACTTACTCTCATATTTTTTTTAACTCCATTTAACACATTTTGCAAGCGTTGGTATGTATGACAAAATTTATCACAAAGGGGGTTCACATTTTCAAAATTAACTCCATGAAAGAGATATAGTTTGATTGTTGAATATTTCAGTTTTATTAACCAACTAAGTACATTATTGCCTAAAATGACTATTTATTAAAAATCCTAACTGTGCTTAATATAGACAAACCGGGCATTAATACAGGGCCATTACAGAAAAAAACAGGGCCATTACAGAAAAACAGGGCCATTACAGGAAAACAGTGTTAATATCAAATATAATAAATTTAACTGGCCCCCGATTTTCAAAACGGATCGCCTCGAAAAAAAAAGTCATCCTAATTTTATTCTGTTAATACGATAATGCAATATGGTTTTCGTAAAATCAATATTTCTGAAGTAGACTATAAGTTGACCTAGTTGCATTGACATTAAAACCGGAAGTTGACATTTTGCAGACGATCATGGCAGGCAATGCAGGAGAAGGAAATTCGTTTGCTCGGCAATCTAAGTTTCCTACAATTACGCCTAGAAAATCGGACAGAGGGGTAAAATCAGGCGCGGAAATGATGGATATTTTAGTTGATGACATTATGCGGTATGAAAGTCTAGCCGAAATGGATGAAATGATGGTATTGGACGCCTTGATTCATGGCGACAAAGTTGAAAACACTGATAATGTCGTAGAACTTGTAGAACTAAAAGTCATGCCTATCACGGAAGTTCCAGATAGCGATGCACAGGGGGTGGAAGCTACGGAAGAGGAAGAAGTCCTACCAGAAGTGTCAGATACAGAAACTAGTTCACGCTATAAACCAGTAACATTGGAGGATACTGACAAATTCCTCATGGACAACAGAAACAAAAATACCCATACAAAACAAACTCTGACTTGAGGATGTTTTATGACTGGTGTAGATCAAATGGAGATTTAAGATTGGTTGAAGATGTTCCAGCAGAGGAGCTTGATGCGTTGCTATCTCGTTTTTATATAGGTATTTATTGTTTTATTCAAACGTACACATTTAATAAACATGTCATGAAACAGTCAAATGCATGATATATTTCAGCCCCACAAACGTGGCAGTCAAATATAATAATCTCTATTTCTCTATTAATTTATAACTTGTTCTCCTCTTGAATATACCTGATATTTGTTTACTGGATTTAACAAGAAAGACAAATTATTTGACCACTCAAGAAAAATATTGGAAACTAAACGTAAGGAATTGAAAGGCCAGGGAAAAGGCAACAAAAAAAAAAAAAAAAAAAAAAAAACAGAGCAGAAGCAGTTGAGCCTGAAGACGTGAAATTGTTGTACAATAAACAGATACTTGGAGCTGGTATGTCTATAATGTCATCCTAAATTTTGTTTTGTTTTAGTTTGGATGTTACATGTAGATATATATATATATATATATATATATATATATATATAACTCGTCTAAACATCAACCCAACAATGTTAGATCTGTAAATTTGCTTTCGCAAATTTTTGGTTCTTCCCTCGCCGGGATTCGAACCCATGCTACTGTGATATCGTGACACCAAATCGCCTGCACTGCAGCCGTCCCGCTAGACCACACGACCACCTGGGCTCTCAAAAAAAGAGCTTTCGCTGACCGTGTGTTACCTTTCCTCGTCAGTTTTAATCTAGCGGCGTACTACAGTACATGGTATATAAGGCATGAAGATGTTATTGTTACAGATCAGCTAAATTATCTATGGTAAAGGATCCTACAAATTAATGTAATATACAGTCACAGAAAATAATTATATTCATAAGTACGTCTGAGTCAGTGACAACTCTACAACAGATGTATCCATCGGATCGCCATCAATGATGGTGATACATGGCTGTGTACATAATGTATATACAACTCGTCTAAACATCAACCCAACAATGTTAGATCTGTAAATTTGCTTTCGCAAATTTTTGGTTCTTCCCTCGCCGGGATTCGAACCCATGCTACTGTGATATCGTGACACCAAATCGCCTGCACTGCAGCCGTCCCGCTAGACCACACGACCACCTGGGCTCTCAAAAAAAGAGCTTTCGCTGACCGTGTGTTACCTTTCCTCGTCAGTTTTAATCTAGCGGCGTACTACAGTACATGGTATATAAGGCATGAAGATGTTATTGTTACAGATCAGCTAAATTATCTATGGTAAAGGATCCTACAAATTAATGTAATATACAGTCACAGAAAATAATTATATTCATAAGTACGTCTGAGTCAGTGACAACTCTACAACAGATGTATCCATCGGATCGCCATCAATGATGGTGATACATGGCTGTGTACATAATGTATATGACGTTACGCACGGTATTCGTGCCACTCAGCGTTACACGACGTTCCTAATAAAACGATGATTTTGACGTTGTTCCACGGAAAGTTTCAAACGTTGACCTTATATTCTACTCATGTGAAAATGCCGCTTAAAGTAAAGAGATGTTCGAAGTTGCTTCTTTAGATCTATATGGTTTTATTTTTTCAAGCCGGTGCAAATGCAACAAAGTTTTAGATACTGATACATGAACAATTTTTAATTTGCGAAGAATTGTCTGCAACAATAGCACAAAATGACAATTTGATGTCTTGTTACGTAAAATGATTTAAATATATAAAAAGACGATGTGGTATGATTGTCAATGAGACAATTCTCCACAAGAGATCAAAATGACACAGAAATTAACGACTATAGGTCACTGTACGGCCTTCAACAATCAGTTTCTTCTATTTTTTTAAATTAAACAATGCTCTCTCTGCCAGAAGACGTCCCCTATCTTTGCTAGTGAAATCGTAAATATTTCGTTTCTTGTTTCTGTCTCTTTTCCCCAATTACACGTTTATATATGTTTGTTGTAATTTGGTAATTTCGCTCCCTCAATTAATATTCAAATGCTTCTTGATTTGTCTTTGATTATGTGAAAGATGTAGGTAGTATATCGCAAGCTATTTTTTCATAATCTTATTTTATCAATACTTTAATCCTGGGACTATTATACTGTATACTAACGTTAATATAAAAGTCCAAGAATTTGGTTTTATTTAATTTTTCTTAAACAGTGACTTATAATTACATCAAAATTTATATTATTTATTTTAACGTATAAGTAAGTCCACAATCTTAACATCAATCCCGATTTTATGGAAAATGTTAACTATATCATTATTTAAAAAATCTCTAACAAAAAAATTTATAAATGTGCATCATGTTTAACAAGAGTGCACACACTGAAATGTCTCGCCTTCTATACTAATCATTGATATTATGTTGATAGTCCTATGTATAAAGCTAAGCTTTATTACAACTGTCACATAAACTTAACATTAACCAAGATAACTAAACAAAGACCAATGAACCTTGAAAATGAGGTCAAGGTCAAATGAACCAAGCCAGGCAGACATGTACAGCTAACAATGCTTTTATACAACATATATAGTTGACCCATTACTTATAGTTTAAGAAAAATAGACCAAAACAGAAAATGAGGTCACGGTCAAATAAAACCTGCGCAAACTGACATAAAGATCATAAAATATTTCCATACACCAAATATAGTTGACCTATGGCATACAGTATTAGATAAAAAGACCGAAACTCAAAAACTTAACTTTTACCACTGAACCATGAAAATGAGGTCAAGGTCACATGACATCTGCCCGCTAGACATGTACACCTTACAGTCCTTCCATACACCGAATATACTAGAACTATTGCTTATAGTATCTGAGATATGGACTTGACCACCAAAACTTAACCTTGTTCACTGATCCATGAAATGAGGTCGAGGTCAAGTGAAAACTGTCTGACAGACATGAGAACCTTGCAAGGTACGCACATATTAAATATAATTATCCTATTACTTATGATAAGAGAGAATTCAACATTACAAAAAATTTGAACTTTCTTTTCAAGTGGTCACTGAACCATGAAAATGAGGTCAAGGACATTGGACATGTGACTGACGGAAACTTCGTAACATGAAGCATCTATATACAAAGTATGAAGCATCCAGGTCTTCCACCTTCTAAAATATAAAGCTTTTAAGAAGTGAGCTAACACCGCCGCTGCCGCCTGATCACTATCCCTATGCCGAGCTTTCTGCAACAAAAGTTGCAGGCTCGACAAAAAAATACGTGCTGTGTGCCGTTGCCAATTTTCAATAATTTAAAGTTGGTCGGGGTCTAAATTATTTTTTTTAAAAAGAAAACGTTTTCATTGATTAATTTTTTTAAATCAGGATTGTTTTACCAGGGAAATAATTAAAAAAATTCATGTTATGTAGGAATTTACACATTTTGCACATAAATCAGGCCGTTAGTTTTCTCGTTTGAATTGTTTTACATTTGTCATTTCGGGGCTTTTCATAGCTGACTTTAAGGTACGGGTTTTGCTCATTGTTGTTTGCATATAGAAATTATTAATTGGTTTCATACGGCCACATCTTCTACTTTATTGTGAAAATGAGAACCGTGATTCTGTATTGTATTGTTTTTGCTTTCGGAAACATATTTTGCAAGCTATCCTTTCATCTGATATTTTTTCACAAACTCAAGCTTCAAAAAAGGGTCGGCAATCAATATTTTTTTTTTTTTTAAATATTAGAATTTGGCAAAGTATGGAAAACTTTTACACAGACCAATACTACATCACAGATTACCAGCAGTTCGAAATCCGATTTTGAATAATACAACTTTTTTTTTTTACTAGATGTGATTTTTTTTAAGTAACTGCTATACGTGCATGTTTGCATAGTTCAGTTTTTTCTCAAGCGAACAACTACGGACCGTCAGGAATGCATTTCATGCATTTTTTATACTATACAATATTTTTGGTTCCGCGCTTCCATTTTCAACATATAACAACTGAGTATCGGTTTACACAAAATCTTCTTTGACATTCATCTGATTATTTTTATGTTTTCGGTTTCAATCTTTTTGATTTCGTATTTACATTGTTTTAAAAGTATAATCAAAGTACTGAAGTACTGAACCTCGGATGACCGCAAGTTCTTGTGGATGGTCACAAGCACTTGTCTCAGAAAAAAAATCACATTTCTATACCGTAAAACTGAGGTTTATGTACAGAGATATATTTTTCTGAGACAAGTTCGTGCGTGGATGATGAATAAATGACAAGGCATTCAGCTTCACTGCTTTACTATCTATTATATTGTGGTGATACAAATACGTATACTCTTGTTTGTTGTTATATATTATATTTATAATTGTATATAGCAGTTACATGTATGTATAATTCTCATCCAATTGTATATCATTCTATTCTACGATTCTAATACAAGTGCAGTACAAGTGCATGGTGGACACTCTTCTATAACAATTCGATTTTTCCAATAGATTGGATTTGAGAAGACATTCATATTTTCCCAAAAAAACTTTCTTGTGATATTCTTCCGCATGTGTTAACACAATTTTTCTGTACGTGTGCATTTTTTAATGCATATAAATATTTGTAACGACATAATATTTGCGTATTATAAATTTCTGTTCTTATGAGTATTCATTGAAGAAGTGAATTTATAACAAGCGATAAGAAATGTTATTTTGCACTCGATGATATCCGCGTATTTAAACGATCGGTTACTAGTCAAAAACGAAAGTCAAATCTATATGGCAACAATACATCGGAATGTCCTCACGGTCATCGCGATGTAAAAATTAAAATTCAAGCTATGTGGCGTTCTGCGAAGATAAAAAAAAATCTACTTTACACCGCAGATTGATTGGTTGATTTATTTCTAGAATGAGTTGGGAGTGTCTGTAAATTAATACCTTGGAGCTGGCTGCTACATGTTAGTGTGCTATCTATCATATATGTCGGACAACTACTCTCTCACTCTCTCTCTTTCGTTCTTTCTCAATTATGGTAAAAGAACAGTTTCAATTTCAATATACTAGTTTCATCACATGCCTATGTACCAGGCAATTCTGTTGGAGATTCGAGAAAATAATCTTCATTCTGCCACACTACTTCTAAATGTAATAACCTTATTTTTCAAACACATATTGGTAGGTAGATGACTAGGAATTGTTCTACTCACAGTAGATAAAAAATGATCGTTAGCTATACTGAAATGTTTATGACATACAAGTATTTCTCTGATAAAACGTTTTGTTAAATGAGTCGATGCGACAAAAAAATGATTGCACGTTTTACTGAAATGTTTTCGACTAAGGTGTACTTTTTCTCATAAATGTTTTGGGAGAATTTTCATTCATGTGTATAGCTTCGAATCTTTTAATAGCAACGCTAGGAATTACAGATACTATCTGGCTTAGGATGATAATTAAGAAGATCTCACTTTTGATCGCATTTTCTTTTTCAATGTATCTTGCTTTTATAAAGTGGGAGTGCGGTTATTAGTAAGTTATCTCTTTGTTATACCTCCGGGGCCTTGTCTTTATGAAATATCCGAGTTAAATATTTCGACATCTTATATGCATGAATTAATGCAGATCTGTATTTTAATGCATATTAAACGAGAACTTTATTTTATATAGATCAGACCATATCATGAAATTATGTTATGCCAAATATGCAAGAAAATTCGTATACAGTTTAACGTTATTATAACGCTAACGTCAAATTACGGTTACGGGGACATTTCATTGGACATCTTAGATCGTTTCGGATTTTCTAACTGCAAATCAAACAAAAGTACATATCATATCATTTTAAAGGTAATTAAATGTATTTTCCATTCATATCAGTTAACAGGTGTTAAAAAATTGAGATATAGTAGAATTTCGTTTGATAAAAAGCCTCTGAATTATTCTTTATGTTATTTTGTCCATCGGGACATTTTATTGGACACGGGAAAAATGACGATGTTTTTAAAATAAGACCGCAGTTACTTAATGATGACTTCAGATAGCTTCTTCGGGACATGTATAATTTTTCAGATATTATTAAAATCCATTTTCGTCCGTTATATCTTATGAAAGTGAAGACAGAAAAAAAAATTACGGGTTGAGCAGCTAATTGGGACATTTTTTCTCTTTTTTATTTAAACTCTTTTGACGATCTTCCTTCTCTTAAAGTTAAAACCGTCTGTTACTTCATTTTAAGTTAAATGTATACAAAACAATTGCAAATTTTTTAACCAGTCTACTTACTAATGAATCCGCACTGGGATTTTAAAGACTCACATAAAACAAAATTGTAACAGCGGGACACCCTTGAAATGACGTTATAGGCATCGAAATGAGCAAAGTTTTTCATTAAAAAATCGACAAAGCACAAAATCATCTATGTTATTGTTTTCTGTGGTTTATTTCCTTTCGAATGATATGCATAACATGGATATTTATTGTATAGGATAAGAGCTTGAATTTGAATAACCCGCCATCTAACCCATATTTCCAAAGTGACACCAATATCGTGCGCAACGTCATATACAACTCGTCTAAACATCAACCCAACAATGTTAGATCTGTAAATTTGCTTTCGCAAATTTTTGGTTCTTCCCTCGCCGGTTTTGACCCCAAAACAATGTTGAAGTTATGCACACCTAACATGCCTAATAAAACAAAAAATATAAATATAAATATACCAGATATATATATACATTTTGTATGAAAAACGTTCCTAATTTTACTCCTAACTGAATCTTAAGTTCCCTCATGGATGGATAAGAATTTGAGTTAAATGTGATCTCGCCACATTCTATTTTTATTTATAAATGTAGTTGAAATATTGATGAAATCGGCCTAAAAAAATCAATCATTATCATGTATGGTTCTTTTGCTGTAACACTTATAAAATAAGAAAAGTACATGGAAAAACATTTGTTTTTTTACTGATTTATGTGAATTGAATTTCCATTTAAAAAAAAAAAAACTGATATATGATATTTTTATATTCTGCACAAATTTAAAAATGTCTCTCAAACTGTTGATTAAATTTTGTTATCATAACATGTTCATTACACACTCCTAAAATTTACATATTTGTACTATTTTTCTATGTTTTAGCTAATCCAACATCCTTGTTGAATACTGTCTGGTTTAATAATGGAATTGTCTTCGCAATCCGTGGACGACAAGAGCATTCAACCTTACTACTAGGTGATCTTGAGATAAAAAAAAATGCAAAAGGCTTAGAATTTGTTGAATTTAATGGTAAGATATTATATTGATAATTATATTAGGCCAAACAAAAAAGTATGCGTGTTTACTGTTACATGTATGCTGAAAAAAATAGGGTATGTAGGTAGGGATTTGTTTTTTTTACATTGAGTCTTATAGGAGCAACATTGTGACTTTAACAGTGCTTAAGGTGGTACCCAACACTTTCACTAAAATTAATTTGGTTCGTTTAATTTTCATAAAATTTTGACAAAGTATTTACTTTGACCCTTTAACAAAAATATAAAAAATTCAAAAAATTTGAACCAATTGCCACAAATCCGAAACATACACAAGACATAAATTACAGAAAAGGCTCATTGACTTTATTGCAGTTCCATATCTTCAACTTGAAAGTTAAGGTTAGATGTTATACCGAAGATAGATTTCTCACCGTAATGTTTTTGCAATTTTAAAACAGACCCTATAACCGGGCGGTCTATTTGATTATTAGGTTATTGAAGACAAATTGAAACTGATTACTGGTATATTTATATTTATATTTTTTGTTTTATTAGGCATGTTAGGTGTGCATAACTTCAACATTGTTTTGGGGTCATTTTAATCTGCATATTATGATGTGAACAAATGATAAAAGCTATATTGCAACTATCAATAACTTTTTTGCATTGACATTTATTTTATTTCAGAAAGAACAACAAAAACCCGCACTGGAGCAAAGGCTGGGGATGAAAGACCTGTGGCCCCAAAAATGTTTGCACAAGAAGATAATGACAATTGCCCTATAAAGTTATTAAAACTGTACTTGTCAAAGCGTCCATCAGATTTGAAAAATGACCCAAAATCAAGATTCTATTTACGACCACTGGTCAATGTTAATGTGGATACTGAAGTTTGGTACAGCCATCAACCATTAGGAAAAACAAGTTGGGGGAAATGATGAAATCAGACTCAATTGTCAGGTAGAAAAGTAAATCACTCAACAAGGAAAACATTTGCCTCTTCGTTACTGCAGTCGGAACGGCCAATTACAGAAGTGGCACAGTTAAGAGGTTGGAAAAGTGTTTCTACCCTCACTCATTACAACACTCCTTCTAATAAACAACAAAATATGGCTGCCAAAATCATAGCACAAACTGCTATTCCAGATTTGAATGAAGATACAAACAGTATAAATGAACACTCATCAAATATAGAAAATGCTGATGTTACATGTGATACTGCTGTCAGAGATGAAAACTTTAACATAACTGATGATATTACAGTTGAGAGGTACTGTACACCTTCTTCACAAGTCCACAGTGTCAACTCTAATATGTTAGCAGTAAAAAATCGACAGGAAACAAACCCATTTAATATTCTTTGTG
Organism: Mytilus galloprovincialis; assembly: GCF_965363235.1. Classification (NCBI taxonomy): domain Eukaryota; kingdom Metazoa; phylum Mollusca; class Bivalvia; order Mytilida; family Mytilidae; genus Mytilus; species Mytilus galloprovincialis. The sequence goes on from NC_134846.1 coordinate 22,551,581, forward strand.
GTGCATCTGTAACTGGTGGAACTGTAAACATTAACATTTTTTCCGGGAAGAGAAAGTTTGAATCATCACAGGAATAGACATTTTCAAACCAACTTTACTATTGTTTATGTTATATTAAATTTAGTTATGTTTTAAAAATAATATAATTACAAGACTTTTTTTTTGTATTTTATTTAATTTAGTGACCAGCAACCAACATTAGAGGAACCATATATAGGGATCACTGTTCATCCTGCTTTTTAACACATAACTTCTGTCAATCTATCTTAGATATTTGGTATATAAAAAGCTTTATTATGGTGAAGTACAAAGTATTTTTTTCAAAATTAAACTGTCATTAAAAAAGAAGAGAGTACATCAGTCATCAAGTTGGCAGCAACACATACACTTTTGTTCAGTTGGTTAATAAATGTATTAAGAAATGGGTGTTTTTATAATGGCCCTGTTATATGTCCTCGGTCAGTAATAATGGCCTCGGAAGTCTGTAATGGCCCTCGGCGTTGCCTAGGGCCATTACAGACTTCCTCGACCATTATTACAGACCTTGGACATATAACTGGGCCATTATAAAAACACCCATTCATTAATACTATATTAACACTGATTGGCAATGGGCCACAAAATATATCAATAAATCTTCCGAAACTTTAAACATAATGATATTGAAGCTCCTTGAGTTGAATCCAGTGATATGATCGCCACAAAATTGAATAAAACATTTATATCCTGTTGAATAAACATTGCGGGTATTCACATTGACACTTTTATTCCATAAGCTGTCGACTGCTTGATCAAACTCCACAGAATTTCGGAATGAGGAGGGCAGGTGCATGGATTTGGCGAAGCGTCCTGACCCAATTGTCGAAACCGATTCATCTGGTAACGAGAAAGAGCATCTGCTATGTTATTTTTTTCCCTGGTACATGTACAGCATGTACAACAAAATTAAATTTAGCCGCACACCAAGTTAAACGGCGTACAAGATTCATAATTACGTTACACTTTGAACGACCCTTATTAATAATGTACATACTAGCCATATTATCACAATGAAAAAAAATGCGTTTAGTAGACCATTCATGCCCCATAAAAAACAATCGGATACAATTCTAAGTAAGCAATTGAGAAACCTAAAATAACCTCCGTATCCGATTGTTGATGAAGCATCCGTAAATAAATGAAAATCGGACGCATGTATAACGTTATTGCTGATAAAAATGATACACCATTCTACTGACTTAGGAATTTAAACCACATTGCCATGTCATATCTACACCCCTTTGTAATTGTAACGTGATGATTAAGTTCTTTAACGGAGTGTGCTAATGTCAATAAGTTCGACACAAACGATCTCCCTGGTATAATTACTTTACATGCATAATTGAAATGACCACATAAACTTAATTTAGCAATCATATGCATTGAATCGAGAATTATGCCGAGATATTCTAATGAAGTAGATGGACCAACTGTTTTATGAGCGCTGAGAGGAATCTTTAAACTATCAAATACAAATAAAAAAAAAAAATATTTATTCAAGAAAACTCACAAAGAGCATAAAATGAACAATATAAATGCATATGTACATAAATATTGAGAAAGAGTTATAGCTGACAAAAGGATCTAATACACACATAAAAAAGGAAATATTATATTATATGGTATGATAAATATCAAGGGAGACAACCCTGTTCTTATGTAAATACTCTACTAAGTTACCATATCCATACAACAAATAAATATATATATATATATGACAGAACACTAAGATGATAATTTTTCTGTTGCTTTGCTATCAGTTTTGTAAAATATACTCAAACCTAGAAATCTAGATATATTTCTACATACATTGGCATGTTCATTACTCATAAGCCAAATAAATTTGTTATCTGTGTTCAGTTTTGAACTATTCTTATTATAGCAAATGTCTATATAGGTTTGCCTAATAGTAAAATATTTTTGGCAATCTAATAAAATGTGTTTTTCATCTTCTACTTCACAAGAGGAACAGTTCTTACATGTTCTGTCATTAACAGGTGTTTTTGGTATTGTATATCTACCCAATTCAATTTGCAGTCTATGATTGCTGGTTCTATATCTACTCATGTTATATTTATCATTTTCGTTACAAATATTAACAAGATAATTTTCAAATTTGAAAATGTTTTTGAAAGTTCTATATGTTCTCAGTTTCTCACTGGTTTGAAGTTGTTGAAACCATCTAGATTCAAACTTACTTTTAGTAGATTTTATTATCCTTTGGATATCACCATTTTTCATAGAAACATGTAATTGAGTTAATTCTGACTCATTAGAGTTGAACATATTAAATTTCTTGAGAATATTTTTTATTGAGCTTAACCAGCAATTTTGATTATTTTCAATCATGAGTAGATTCTCTGCAAGTGCATGAGATAAAAGTTTATCACCTGTTTTATCATTTTCAAGTCTAGTCCAATATTTTAACATAGACGAAACAATATCAATATAAATTGGATATCGACCTAATTCACCATACAAGGCCAGTTTGCTTGTCTTTTTATTAACTGATAAAATATATCTACATAAAGACAAATTAAGTTTCTCCAATGGGAGATATTTATAAACTTTTTCAAATAAGTTATCATCTAAAGAGGGTTTAAACATCCCCACTATCTCAGATGCATATAAAAGTACAGGTTTGACAGTATGGTCAAATACATACAAAAAATTTTCTGCATCACAAGACATATTTTTAAATACATTAGTTATTTTGAAAAAAGCTTTTTGGCCTCGGGTGTATAGGTCCTTTAGCGCATTATTAAAACTACCATTTGCAGTAAATATAACACCAAGATACTTGTATTGTTTTACAATTTCTATTTCTGATTCACCAATGTAGAAATTAACTTTAGGAATTCTACTTCCCTTATTGAATATAAGTACTTTTGATTTCCGATAGTTGATGCCAAGTTCCCACTCATTACAATATTCAAACACTTTATTCATGCTGTTTTGAAGACCCTCTTTAGTTTCTGACATCAACAATAAATCATCGGCATATAGCAAACAGTTAATAGATTTAGTTCCCATAGAAACTGGTGAACAGGAGCAATCAAATATCTTGGTGATATCATTGATAAATACATTGAACAGGTTAGGACTAAGGTTGTCTCCCTGAAAAACACCAATATTTGAAGGAAAGGCTTCGGTTATACTTTCATTGTTAAGTTTTACCCTTAATACAATTGTATACATGGATTGTAGAATAGATAGATATTTCCCACCAATACCAGCTTTTGCAAGCGTAATAAAGGGCAGGGTGGATCACAGAGTCAAATGCCTTTTGAAGGTCTATAAAACAAGTATAAAGTTTTTTTGACTTATTTAAATATTTATCTATAATAGTTTTAAGCTTAAAGATGTGGTCTGAAGTTCTACATCCCCTCTTAAACCCAATTTGCTCATCAGCGATTATGTTATTAACTTTAAGAAATTCTTCGAGTCGTGTATTTAAAATGGAGTTGAAAACTTTGCCCATACAACTAGTTATAGTTATTCCTCTATAGTTGCCAGGATCATGATTATCACCCTGTTTAAAAATAGGGATTATTATACCATTTGACCAACTTTCTGGATAAATACCAGATGACAAAATACTATTAAATAATTTAATCAAAGATGGCATCAGTGCGAACTGGCCATACTTAATCATTTCATTTAAAATACCATCATGACCACTGCTTTTATTATTTTTAAGCTTTAGGCAAGCTTTACTAATTTCTTTTATAGTGATTGGGTTGTCTAATATATCTGTTCCATTAGGAATTATAGTTGTATTTAGACAGTTCTTAAAATAGTCATTAATTAAAGATTTTTCACCTGAGACCTTATTTAACTCCTTAAAGTGATCCAGTAATACACTGGGGTAATTGGTATTTCCTCTTTTTCACTGTCACAAAATTTGAGTGTATTAACAATTTCCCAAAACTGTTTGGGGTTTTTTGTAGAGAGGTTTTTCATTTTATTAACTATATCTTTAAAATGGTTCCGTCGCCTTTCCTTCCTTAGTTTATTATAATACATATAGCATTGTGTTTATATTCCTTGTAGCATATACGTAAGGATTGTAAATCAGGAGAAAATCGTCTAACAAATGTAACACGTGTCGCAAACCGTAATTATTTTGTAAGATCCAACATATTGCCACTGATAATGTATCGAATATCTTTGGACTTGAACGGCAACCAAATGCTAAACGAGCATAAAAATAGTACATGTCATTCCATTTTAATCCATAAAATTGCCATAACAAATTATGTACAGGTATTAATTTGAATACATCGGTTACGTCACACTTACATAATTGACTTTTAATTCCTAATGACTTAATTATATTTATAGCGTCGTCAATTCTTATATAGGTTAATGCATTGTCTTCCTTATTTATTAAATCATTGATGCTGTGATGCTCATCATTGTTGTGAGGAGCCGAAAGGTCTAGAATTAATCGTTTCTTTTTTTGAATATTTTCCTTCATCAATACCTATCGGACTAACTCTATTAGTATCAAACGGAGGTTTTGTAAATGGTCCAATAAGGTATCCTTTACGAAGTTCGTCATCTACCAGTTTCGTAACGTCATCGGGAATTTCTTGGTAGACAATAAATTCTTACATTCCAAAGATTTACTTGATAGTACGTTTATGCCTGTGTCAAAACCATATCGAAGTCCATGAATTAAATTAAAAACAAAATTTTTATCTGGATAATGTGTAAGTTCAACTTCAAGTTGATCGATATCAATAGGCGTAGACACTAGTCAATTCTTAGCCTGCGCTTGTTGTTGTGACGGCATTCTGTTCAGAGTAGCACCACTAGATGATTGACATGGGCGAATGAACAGTTTGTCCCCTTGAAACATTTTCCTGATAAGAAATTGTTACACACTTCCCGACAGGGTGTCCTCGTATATCTGTACTGGAATCATCACGACCGTTACTCCCAACTTGTAATTTCTGAGAATGAGTTTGATTATAAGTTGGTTTTGATCGATTATTCGATTTACCAAAGCTTGGTAACGTTTGACAAACAGCTGTGAGATGCCCATGACTTCCGCATGTTTCAGATACCTTAATAATTTGTCCACTTGTGATGGATGAATAGAGTTTTTCGTCTCTGATGGACCAATCTACAACTTTACCGTGGGTCAGTTTGATAGCAGTTACCTTATTTGCGAAAGCCTTGTGATACTCGTAGAAAACGGGACCTTTATATCTTGCAGAGATACCAATGACATCTTGAATATGCATATCGAATTCGATGCGTCAGTCTTGCTTTTCACATATAATATTTTTGTAAATATTAAAAGCTTCTAGAAATTCTTGAATAAACAAGTTTCTTCCAAGGCGAGGATCGCGATGTTTGATTAACAGAAGGGACCCGTCAGATCGTCAACGGTTTTATAATCTTGTACATTTTCTTGATTGGTAAGTAGAGTAGCCAGATTAATGTACTTGCCTTCTAAAATCTGCTTCCGAACGTTCGGTGCCATTGTTTGAACATACGGAAACATGCCTGAGGAAACCTTGGCAGTGTGATAAGATCCTGTATCATGATGTACTCCATTATTTATATCACTAACGACTGCAGGTTGACTAATAATATTTATTTCTCGAACTAAAAGCGACTGAATTAGATTTCCTTGATTTTGAACAGTTTGCTCCATGTTGTTTAAACTGGTGGTAAGTTGAGTTAATGCTGGAATTTCGGGCATAACTGTATTATCCTGTCCTGAATTCTCATTTAATAGTTCCAATAACTGCTCTTTGGTGAAAGTTGATGGAGACCTGATGCTTTTCGTTTTTCGTTTTTCTTTAACTTCGTCAGATGTAAATTCCGTATTACTGGAATTCTGTACAACTGGTGTTACACTTGTCTTACTTTTCTTACTGAAAACACGCTTTTTACGAGCTGGCGGTATTTAGGAAGTTGTGAAATGTTGTGAAATAACCAAATAATGTTGATTTGAATTTTTGCACTGCTATACTGCTACTAACTGATTAATGCAACTGACTGAATAAACCTAACAAAGATTGAAAAATTAACACGTGCACCAAGTCCATGAAACGGTTAAGAAAACATTGCCGTCTCTACCACAAACATCATAAATCTAGTAATAAAATGTGTATCGTCCACCTAAATAAATAATAATTTTGACAGAAGACGAGTCGGACAGAACATGAAACATTGATATAAACATCAGTTAAAAATTTCTAATATAATCGTAATGTTTTTCACGGAAAACGTACCATTGAGGTGTATTTTCAGGAGTTAGCCGAGTATCTCCGGAATGCCATGCGATAAATTTAAAAAAAGGCATGTGATAATAATCGAAACATGTGATAATAATCGAAACATGTGATAATAATCGAAACATGTGATAATAGTTATCAAAGGTAAACAGGAAATTTATAAAAATGACCACATTATTGATATTCATGTCAACACCGATATGTTGAGTACTGAGCTGGTGATACCCTCGGGGACGAAACGTCCACCAGCAGTGACATCGACCCAGTGGTGTAAATAGTTATCAAAGGCACCAGGATTATAATTTTGTACGCCAGACGCGCGTTTCGTCTACATAAGACTCATCAGTGACGTTCATTTCAAAATATTTATAAAGCCAAACAATTATAAAGTTGAAGAGCATTGAGGATCCAAAATTCCCAAAAGTGGTGCCAAATACGGCTAAGGTAATCTATGCCTGGGATAAGAAAATCCTTAGTTTTTCGTAAAATTCAAAGTTTTGTAAACAGGAAATTTTAAAAAATGACCACATTATTGATATTCATAAACTTTTCATATTAGCCCTCTAAGCACCATTTCGAAAAATATGGAATTTACGTATATTTAAAGCTATTATCATACGGTAAAAATCATCATAGTATATGATTAAACAATAATATTGATATAAAAAAGGTCTCGATAAAAGAAATATTGAACAATTCAATTGCGAAAACTAATGGTCTAGTTGAATCAAATAATTTGGAATACATTAAATAAATTTTGAATCAAACTATCTCCATGTCTTTTTTTTAACACTCTAATTGATTCTTTATTGCACACATTGCTGTTTATTATTTAAAATGGTGCACAGCATTTCATCAAGTTTCGCTGTTAAATTATTATTGAATACCCATAGGAATATTCAGTAAAATTAATTTATAAAATACATTGGTTTAATTGTATGAACACATTTAACACTATTATTATAGTTTTTACAAATAGTCTTTGCTGCTTCACAAAAAGTATTTTCGGATATATTCATAACAATACCTACACAATATTTTATTACGCAAATTGATCATTCATCCGGAAGGACTTTTGGAATTCTTTTATTACTTAATCAGAAACGAATTACGGTCAGTGACCTTGCACGACTTTTCTGATCCTGGTGATGGTCTCCTTGTCTTACATATATATTAGTCATGAAAAAATCTGTTCTGAAAGAATAAATTTTCACAAAAATTTCAGGGTTTCTATACAATTTGTATACTTCAGCATATTATATTTATATTTCTTCATGTATAAGTATATTGTTAAATCAACTCATTTTCTTAAATTTTTGGATAATAGGCCAGATGAAGTTGTAGAAAAGGAACACAATTTAGAGAAATATATTTCTTTTTTTGAGAGAAAAAGAGTGTGTATAGATTTATTGAAAAAAGGAACCTTTAGCTTAAATTAAGCTACTGCAATCCCCTTGAATTTGTCAGTCTAAAGGTCTTACTGGATCATATTACAATGACAAGAAATATTTGACAATTTTCGTATGAATGTCAATAAGACAACTCTCAATCCAAGTCACAGTTTATAAAAGTAAACCGTTATACGTCAAAGTACGACCACAAAGATAGCACTAAACTGACGAATTTAGAAATACGGGATATTAGTGTCAAAGTCAATTTTTGTTTTTATTTCTTTATTCACATTTCAACTTGAATACCGAAACACAAACTATTTCATGTTCATTATTTATAACTTAACGTTGAATAGTGAATAATGAACTATTTCATTATTCATTCTTGAAATTTGAATAATGAAAAATGAATAATAGACGTACTTCAGCGCGGTCAAAGTATGGTCTTCAACACAGAGCCTTGGCTAATACCGAGCAGCAAGCTATGAGGGGCCCCTAAATTTGCCATTCAAACGGGAAATCAAACGCTCTAATCTATATAAAAAACGAGAGACCTTGACCCTTATCTGAAGCAATAGTGTATGATACAATGTTACTCCAAATTCAATAAAATAATTAGGGATACTAATTAAAGTAACAGTATTATACTGCTGTGAAATGATAAACAATTTCAGAAAAGCAACAATAATCCGCCATTTCCAAAAATATACCCAGGTAAATGAAAATAAAGTTGTTGTTAGGTATACAGTGTAAATGTAGAAAAGAAATGTTTACTCATTCAGGGTTATATCTAGTCTATATACCAGCTTTTATAATAACATAAACGGTACCAATTTTCCTGCACCAAATGCGCATTTCGACAATACATGTCTCTTCAGTGATGCTCGTGGCCAAAATATTTGAAATCCAAAGCTTATATAAAAGATGAAGAGCTATAATCCAAATGGTCCAAAAAGTATAGCCAAATCCGTGAAAGGAATCAGAGCTTTACATGAGGTAGATACATTCCTTAATTTATAATAATTTCTAACATTTTGAAACAGCAAATTTTAATAACACAAAAAAATCCGTATTTTCATGCCAGTACCGAAGTACTGGCTACTGGGCTGGTGATACCCTCGGGGAATAACAGTTCACCAGCAGAGGCATCGACCCAGTTGTAGTAATAACATAAACGGTACCAATTTTCCTGCACCAGATGCGCATTTCGACAATACATGTCTCTTCATTGAAATATATTGGCCAAAATATTTGATTAGGATTCACACGTTTAGGTTTCTGCCTAGTTCCATACATTTAGGTTTAAGGAAACTGGGTTGTCATGTTTTGGATTTTTTGTCAGATTTTCGGAATCCTCTGGTTTTATCCATTTGAATGCCTTGAAAAAATTTGCCCGGTGACCCCCATTTTTTTTTTGGAAAATCTTTTACAGGTATAATAATAAGCCATCTGTAAAAGTCTTATAAAATTTTATTTACTTTATAACAGTTTTTGAGAACATACACTTGTCAATGATAAAGCTATGAAAAGTCAAGAGAGAATATTTTCCCGCCAAAATTTCAATGGCATATATCTCGAAAGCAAGCACGGTGACCTATATAGCTATATATATGTTTTGCTCTTTGGATTCCTTTTTTAATTCTCTATCAATATAAACTAGTGTTTTGAAAAGTTAATTACTTTGAAACTGAGAAGCGAACTCCCTTAAGCATATAGTTCCAAACATTTGGTTTAAACACGTATCAGTCTAAAATGAATTTAAACGTTTAATTTTCAAGGGTTCGAGTTAAGTTGATTGTGGGTTGAAATTCAATTTACGTAGTATTTGTTTTATATTAAGTAGCATAGCGTAAACTGTTAGAATTTAGAAATTTTTCATTGCTCTTTACATTCTAGGAAACTGAAACGAACCCGGAGATGAAAATATTAAAACGTCTCCTCCCGGTTATACGTTCTTCAGTGAAGATAGATCCAGTTATCGTTTGACAAGACTGTGAAATCGTGATACTATTTTTACCACCTTTTAATCAAATGAGAAATATTTGACATATTAGGTGTGGTTTCTATACTGTTCATATTTTCCCTTGATATCACTGTTTAAATAATCATCTGACAATTACCGATTAACATAGTTACCTAGTACGTTTATAAAATATTTGTGTAATGTTGGTACATCAGATCCCCTTAAACGTTAATAATTAAACTTTAGATAAATGATGGTAGACATAGACAATTATAATTTATAAAAAAAATCAAAGGTCTTACTATAAATTGAATACAATCAGTATCATTTAAACAACTATTAGGTAGCTAAGACAAGTGTAAATATGTAAAAACAAAGTTAACATACCACGAAATACTAGACTAAGAACAATAAATACTGTGTATGCATATCTTTTCATTGCGGTTCTTCGACTTTACAGTTGTTGTATATTTGAATAGTATTCCGCTAATAGCATGCATACAAGACTATTCTGTCACGTTTTCGCATCCCCATATCTCCTTTTATTTTTGTTAAATAATGATAATAAAATTAACATCATTGTCAATAAAAAACAATTTCAACACATTTATTTTAATAAGGTATAAAAAGACAAAATTTCTAACTAAGTCTAAATAATCATGGTATTGCGAAATTAAAATAGTAATATGACATCAATTATTCAGTCTATATAATGATACTGAGTACTTTTAATTATGATGTTTCATAGTGGAAACTTTGGTACTCTTAGATCGTAGACATAACCAACAAAACCCAATAATAAACACAAGTACCAAACAACAGCCAAATCCAAACAGAATGTAAATCCAAAACTCTGAAATGAAAAGCAAAATTGTATATATTTTTATAAAAGTAACCTGCTGAAATTTGTACGTTTATAAGCTAGTGGACCCTACTGGGTTCTAGCTGTTCAGGTAAGGTTATCTGTTCTAGATGTTTTCGTTTTCTTCTTTTTTTCATTTTGAGGGGAACAAGGGGGGGGGGGGGTGTTATTACAATACAAAGCCTTGACAATTTTTATTACATTATTACAAAAGAACACGCTAATTACTATCATTTGTAAATATGTGTATAAGCATGGGATGATAATCTGTCTAGATAGGTTACGAAGTACGCATGCGTAAATAATAATGATGCAATATCCTATCTACATTAATTTGATACTTAAAGATCAAATGCTATACAGATTTAACATAATATCTTCAACATTGAAAAGAAAGAACAATCTATACTTAATATTTATATTAATATTGATTCACTTATAGGGTCTTTGCATCAGAATTAAACACATTTATTCTAAAACCAGTTGTTGGCATGAAACGGGTTATGTTCTTCTCATATATTTCATGGTGTAAAAATACTAAACCCCTAACAGGAGGGATTTTGCCTGATATTCATATGATGAAGACATAATCTTTCAATCAGTTAACTTGAGATCTGGAGCTGGCATGACATTAACTGCTAGTAGTTTGCTGTTATTTATGTTTTATTGTCATTTTGTTTATTTTCTTTTGTTTCATATTCTGACATCGGATGCGGACTCGGATCAAAAACCATGTTTAACCCCGCCGCAATTTTCCGCCTGTCTCAGGTCAGGAGCCTCTGGCCTTTATTAGTCTTGTATGATTTTCAATTTTAGTTTCTTGTGTATAATTACGAGTTTAGTTTGACGTCCATTATCTATGAACTAGTATACATATTTGTTTAGGGGCAAGCTGAAGGACGGTTCCGGATGCAGGAGTTTCCTGCTACATTGAACACCCAATGGTGGCCTTCGAATGTTGTCTGCTCTATGGTCGGGTTGTTGTCGCTTTGACAAATTCCCCATGTCCTTTCTCAATTTAATTTATATTTGTATGCAAAACTCTAAGTAGCTGCTTATCTAAAATGATAGTGAACAAGTATATACATAGACTATGAAGTATAAAACCCGTCGTATTTTTGCGCCGGTACCAAGAATATGTATCTTTGCTCGTCTTATATCTTCTAGTTAATTTACATGTTTTGAAGTTTGATGTGCCATTCCTTTAACTGAATTAGTACACAATTTTGTTTGTTTGGGGGTCAGCTGAAGCCCGCTTTTGAGTGCAGGATTTTCTTGTTGTGTTGAAGGCCCAATGCTGGCATATTTCTTTCTAAATTTTTGATGAACATCAAATTCCATAAAACAAAAATACTTAAATATGACCAAAACAAACCGTGTAGATTCTTATTTAGGACTGACACTGTCCGGTTGGTTAAACTATCTTAATAAGATCTTTTACTTAACCCTAATAATGACCTTAATTGAAATAACCGCAACAAAAAACCCAAAATGACACACATCAAAGAAAATCGGTACTTCAATTAACAAACAAAATAAGGAAGGCTTTACCTAATAATATTACCATGATAATAGAATTTATAGACTATAAAGAAACGTGGATAAATCACAAATAAAACCACATTGAATTTTCAATACTTTATTAAAGACCTCCCAGTTACTGAGGCATTGTCAACTACGCCAAATTAAAGTTATTTGAACATTAGTTGATAGTTCCGTACAATGGCAATCATCCCGCATCTCTGTTTTTTTTTTTTTTTATTTGTATCTAGGTATACTTAATCTGTTAACATGAGACCAAATCAGTGGTTGTCGTTAGTTGATATGCTGCATATTTGTTTTTTCTTTCATTATTTTGTTCATAAATAATTTTGTATGTCTTTGGTTTTCATGATAGACACATTAAAAGCAAACCATTTCGGGCCCTTTAATGGTTTGATGTGTTGTATGAGCTTTGTTAATTGTATTTTGTGAAGAGTTATATCATTGGCAATCATATCACATTTTCTTTTTCATAATAACAAAAAATAATTGTATATTCAAAATTATTGACAAAAAGTAGCTTCCAAGTTTTATTTCTTACAATGTTTTAAAATAGTCTACTAAATTGAGTTTAGCTATCGGATTTAGCAGCACAAAATTTCTTCTTTCGTAGATACTTAATCTTGCTATTCCCATAATAAGAAATAAGAATTAAAATCGTGACTTATCTTCAAAAAACAATAATCATCGTTCGGTCGAAATCAAGCGTATTTACAAAAGTATCATCAACATTGTACATTAAATATATAAAAAAAATCCTTCAGAAAATCATTGAATTGTGACGGAATGACACAATTAATGAACATATGTTTTAAATCTTATCTAGATATATTGTGCTCATAATGGCCAAGTGTTATTTTCAACATGTTACATTTTAAAAGTTTAACTTTGGTAAACAAATTTCGGTGAAGCACTTGCAAATTAAGTACCCTGCATTCACCAGGAAAGATTGTAAAGGAGAAGGTTCACGAAGGGTTAAAATTGGCCCTGAATTTTAAATTCGGGCCAAAAAATGACAAAATTCACATAAAAATACTTGTGATAATACTATTAAGACAAAAATATTTTTTCTTACGCTTTCCTTTACAATTTATGGAGCTATGACCCCTTCAATAAGCATAATTTGTATTAAGAGGTCAATTTTGGGGTTTTTCCCATAATTTTAATTGTTTTTGGCATAATTAACCTTGGCCTCTATCTACGATCCAAAAAGTTTTTATATTGATGAAATCTATATCAAAATTAGAATCTTTTGGTTACAGCATATTTTGGATCGTAGGTGGCGGCCAAGCTGTTTTTAAAGCTTTTAGGTCTGACAAATGCACAAAATCATCATATTTTGACAAAATGTCCAAAATGGGCTTACTTTGGAGAATATTATGTACTCTTATGAACAGCACTGGTATATTTAGCATTTAGACTTTAGAAATAGACCCATTTATGAACCAAATTGAGACCTTTCTGGTGGTTTCTGATAAAGTTGATATTTTAGGCCATTTTGTGCCATAAGTGAACCTTGTCCTTTGGAAATATATAACACTTTGAAAGTTCTAATTATGGATACTTTTCAAACCAATTAGATTCTTTTAAAGGAGATTTTCCAACAATACAACTACTTAGAAGACTTGGCCACCGAGGACATTCGTATTTGTTTCATATCATTGTTACACTATTGTACACTTTTTTATAAGTCTGCTTTCTTCCATTCCAATATTTCGGTTGTTGATAAAGTAATTATTTGAAGCATACAGTTAAATTGACCGACCATTGTAGATGTATATGTCACAAACAGCATTTTGTATTTTTTGTTTCCATTGTGCGTGCTTAAATAAGTTCAGTATTATTGCTATTTTACTTTTTAGTATAACCTTACCGAAATGGCTAAGCGTGTTTAACATGCCTAAGTCCTTCGTGTCCTCTCTGTCTAAAAAATGAGAAAAGCCATTTTTATTTCAGTTTTTTACGTCAATCACGTACCTTTTAAAAGTATGAGGAACTAAGTATTCGTGAACAAGTACTACACTGGTAGTTAAATCAGCATTTAATTGATATTAACTAGTGTAGAATTGAAAATGGAAACAGGGAATGTGTCAAAGAGACAACAACGCGACAAAAGAGCAGATAATATCCGAAGGCCTACACTTGGTCTTCATTGCAGAGAGAAATTACCACACCCGGAGGCGGGCTTCAGCTCGGCCCTAAACAAAAATGTATTCTTGTTCAGTGATAATAGTGTGTCTTTCTACGTTGCGATGTTTCATTATTATTTCAGGCTAAGGTGAAAGTTGGCGTCTGTTAAAACATTAAAATCTGCTGCATTTGGTAGATAAATCAGTATTTAAATAGATATTGTATAGTGTTAAAATGAGAACGGAAAATGGAAATGTGTCAAAAAGACAACAACCCGACCAAAGAGCAAATAACAGCCGAAGGCCACAAATGTGGCTTCAATGCAGCGAGCAATTTCCACAGACGGAGGCGTGCTTCAGCTTGACCCTAAACATGCAAAAATGAATACTTGTGCAGGGATAATAGTGTGTCTTTTTACATTTTGATGTGATAATATTAGTTCAAGTTAAGGTGAAAGTTGGCGCCTGTTAACACATTTAAACCCGCTGCATTTGTTAGCACCTGTCCTAAGTCTGGTATCAGTTATCTAGTGTTTGTTGTTTGTTGATGTGGTTAATTAATGATTCTCGTTTCAAATTTTAATATAGACACGCCTGTTAATTTTCCTGTTTGAATTGTTTTACACTAGTAATTGGTAGGGCCTTTTATAGATTACTGGTTGGGATTTGCCACGTCTCCTTGTTAAAGTCATAGTCTGACTTCTAATGGGCTTACACACTTTGACTTTGATAGAGAGTTGTCTTACAGGTTCTCATATCATATCTTCTTGTATCTATTTATATTATAATATATTGATTTATTATCACTATTAAAGCACACTAACTTCTGTTGATACTGTTTACACATGTTGAGAATACAAAAAAAATAAATAAATACAAATGAATTTATTAATCTCAAGCAAACGGTTCTTGTATTGTCTTTTATACAATCTGATAAAGGGGATGATTACAAAACAGAAATATTGATAATTGAAATTATAACCTTGGTTGCAATGAATTTTGCATGCAGAAATAACGTGTGTAGCACTCCTGTGACGTCATGCAACAATAGGTGTTGCCAAGACGTCGATAACATCGGATCAAAACAAATTGTGAATGCGTATATAAAGATAGAGTTCCTCACATTTTTGAAGTTTAATTTCATAAAAAAGCCATTTGCCAATGTAATAAAAAGAATACTAATCAAATCATTCAAATATAGAGAAATATTCTACTCGTTACCGAACAACAATGACAAGAAGCTGATGCGCTACGCGCATTCGTGAGTTGTATGTTGTTCGGTCTCTTTTTGAATACTTTTCTCTATATGCATTCGTCCACTTGGCAGATAACTGTATACTAATGTATTTTCAGGTTGGACTTCGTAAAACTGTTCATGGCTTGGTACAGACATTTTCTTATGTAGAAAATGGTGGATTAAACAAGGTTTTATAGCTAGCTAAACCTCTCATTTGTATGACAGTCGCATCAAATTCTGATATAATGATTATAATGACAACGATGTGTGAACTGAATGAATAAGTAGGTATAAATGTCAAAAAGGGGTACAGCAGTCATCATTGTGTTATAATACTTACTGTTCTTGTTACGTGTAGGTCTCTGTGCTAATTTCAGTGTCGTTGTCAGTTCAGTAGCTGGTACTGCTGCTGTTGAATCAGAAGGGACTAACAAGAATAAAAACAGCATTTGAAAACAAATATGAAATTAAAGTGAAAATAAACATATGATCAATTTTATTGTATCTTTCATACATAACTATCAAGAAGACAAAAAATAATACTAGACATAATTTTATGTCTTTCGATGGTTGCTGTCTTTCATATTAGGGTTTCGTCTATTATTTTATCATTAATAACATAAATAAGGCTGTTTTTATTAATTTCATTTCAAAGCCTTCTATTTATAGCCTGATTATTCGGAATGTTTTCTTTTCTATTCATTGTTGAAAACTTCAAAGGAGTAAGTTCAATCAGACCCCTTTTTGGCCCCAAAATAAAGCAGTTTAACAAAATTGTTTAATTGTAAACTTTTAGCTATCTATTTGAAAGTAAAATGCTTTTGCTACATAAATGTGGACTGTTTTTGACAATACAATGCACATACATCGGGTACTAGCATTTGTTCATTCATGATATGGAAATTTAAGTTGTATTTTATAATACATACAATATATAATGGTTGAGGGTGAACACGGATGCAGCCACTTGCACTTTTGACAAAAATCATCTGAAAAGTAAGTTCGGTAAGAGGGCCATATTTGGCCTCAATTATAAAGTTCATAGTTATAAGACAATAAATGTTTTAAATTGCCTTAAAGACATGTGAGAAAGTTAAACATAACTTTTTTTGTAAAAGTTTAATTCTAATACGTTGATTTTAACATCACAAAAAGGTCAAGATTGTAGATTTTGGTGAAATTTGAAAAAATCAGCTGGATTTCAAAGAAATTAAGGACCAGGAAACTTAGAGCGCAGGCGTCGACAAACTTAATTTTCAAATGAGACATGTGAAATGTCTTCACAGACATTACTTTCAAAGATCTTTGTTGTCGACGTATGCGCTCTATGTTTCCTTTCAATAATCTATGGAAATTTACCCATTTTCATTGATTTTTCGTGAAAAATCAATTTAAGTACAACTTGTGACGTCATAATGAAACGCAGAAACGTAAAATTTCAACAAAATGGCTTATTTCCTATCTAGTCACTATATTAGCTATAATTGATTGTAATATTGGTCAATAAATCCGAATTTGAAATTTACGCTAAAAAAGGGGACCATTTAAGGATCTTACCGAATATACTCCTTTTTCCAATTTGGGGCGTTTTAAATGACAATCTTTCACATAAACTATTAGTTTAACTAATTGAATCAACCGAAATAGACACTTTAATGGTTAAAAAGTGTCCGAAATCTTTCGTCAGATGAACCGGAAATTTAAGGCCAAAATCGACCCTTTCCGGACCTTCTCCGTTAAACTTGCTTGAATCATCAACGTTTTGACTCTTGCTAAGATAAATAATTGGCAACTATATCATATTGCTTGATTTTTTATTGAAAATACATATCCTATAGGATAAAATATTTTAAAGTAAACTTAATAAACATACAAAGTGGTCCACAGGGATGTTAATGACTACCTTAAAATATCGAGGTAATTGATGTAGTTATGATTAATTTTATTATGTTTATTGAAAGAGAGGGCGAAAGATACCAGAGGGACAGTCAAACCCATACATCGAAATAAACTGACAAAGCCATGGCTAAAAACGAAAAAGACAAACAGACAGTTTATATTTCACAAGACACAACATAGAAATCTAAATACTTAGCAATACGAACCCCACTAAAAACGGGTGCTCTCCGAAAGGGTAAGCAGATCCTGCTCCACATATGGCACCCGTCGCGTTGCTCATGTGATTACAAACCCAGTAAATAGTCTAATTCGGTAGGTCACATTCATGAAATGGGAAGAGGATTGTAGTAGTTTGCAACGTAAGTAACGGAAGTAAACCTAATATCGAGCGAGACAATTTCAACAGAAAAAGCTTCTTGAGGATTGAGGTTACTCATCAGTGATGCTCGAATCCAAAAAGTTAAGTATAAAGATGAAGAGCATTGAGGACTCAAATTCCAAATAAAATGTGCCAAATACGGCTGAGGTAATGCCTGGGATGAGAAAATCCTTAGTTTTCGAAAAATCAAAGTTTTGTAACAGGAAATTTATAAAAAATGACAATATAATTGATATTCTTGTCAACACCGACGAAACGTCCACCAGACAATAAGATAGACAAGCAATCAGTTAAAGAAAAAAACTCACCAAGACAGATATCATTGAATAAACTATCACTCAAACCAGCCAATTCATCAAAATCTTGTAAACTGAAGCTGTTTTCCGCTGCTGGAACTGACACCATGGCATACAACTCTTGATTGTCCTTTAAACCAATACCAATAGTATATATATGGATTCCATCTGCACGAGCCTGCTCTGCCTCAGGAATAGTGTTTAGTGGGTTTATATTTGACACACCATCAGTTAGTATAAGTAATTTATTAGTCACACCATTACGATCACCATTAGGAGCTGTAAACATTTGTGTACGCATTATTTTCAACCCATCAGCAGTGTTTGTAGCTCCAGATCTATAGCGAATGGCACCAATAGCCTCCATAATGTCTGGTGTCGTGTTGCAGTCATTCAAATGGAACTCAACGTGAACAAAAGTACTGTAGGACAAAACTCCAACACGAATATTGCCCGAATCTATGTCCGCATGTTTTAGGAAAGCTTTGCAGAAATTTGTCATTTTCGTGTAGTTGTCATTACCCACACTGGTAGAAGAATCCAGCATAATTACAATGTCAATTTCAGACTGACCACATGCTATTGAAAAAAAAAATGTATTTTTTAACACTAAGGTAAATAATTTTGTTTCAATTATTATTAAATTATATGACCTAGCGAGTTGGACTATTTACCGGGTTCGTAATAACAAGTGCAACACTACGGGTGCCATACATAGAACAGGATCTGCTTACCCTTTCGGAGCACTTCCGGAGCACTTAACATCCCCCAGTTTTTGGTGTGGTTAGTGTTGCTTATCTTTTAATTTCTATGTTGTTTCTTGTATACTATTATTTGTTTGTTTAATATCTTTTTCTTATCAATTTAGGATTATAGATAAGTTAACACATGAAATTTTGATACAACTAATTATGATTTAAAGAAAACATTAAAAAATACATGCCTAATGTGTCTAACGGCAGCTACATCCCTGTATAATAATGCAGAAATCAGCTTCCTATCTGATAGAGTAAGAAAATAAAACTCTATTAATCATAGCATCTTTTTGAAGATATGACATGTAATACTTACTTTTGTTGTTTACCGTTGGTCTCTGTGGTATTTCCGTGGTTGTTGTCAGTACAAGGGCTGGTGGTGTTGTTTTTAAAACAGCATTGACTAACAAGAAAAAACACAACATTTCAAAAACAAATGTAAAATCAAATTGAAAATAAACAAAACATGAAGATAGTGACTCTTTCATAAATAAATAGCAAAAATTCAAAAACAAAATTAGACAAAATGGTATGCCTCTCGATGGTTGCCGTCTTTCATATTGGGATTTCTTCTTTTATTTTGTCATGAACAGATGAATAAGGCTTTTGTTTTGGTTTTTTTTTTTAAATGTTTAACATTTTGTCATTTTAAATCCTTTTATTTATAGACAGATTATTTTTAATGGTTTCTTTCTTCATAGTTGAAAATTGCAAATTTGGCTAATTCTTCAACGTTTTGACTCTATTGCTAAGTAATATAATTTGCAATTATATCACATAACTTGATTTTCTATTGAAAATACATTAGCTGTATGATAACATGTTTAGAAGTAAACTGTAAAATTGGTCCACAGGGATGTTTATATATACCTTTCAATATCGAGGCACTTGACTTAATTATGGTTAAGTACATTATCTTTATTGACGCTGTCCCTGTCAGAAACATTTTCAATTTTTCAAGACGATTTCCAAAGAAAAAGCTGGTGAAATCAGGTGCAACCCGTTCTGTTGTTTTAATAATTACAAATATGGTTAAAAAACTAATTTGGAATATCAAAATCGGGGATTGAGGTTACATGTGAATGTTGAAGATAATGTCTGAGGTCATTTGTGAGAAGAATATTCATTAACGGTGAATTAAATTATGATGGCCTTCAGAAAATTTGGTTTTCTGGCATTTGATGTCTTACCCTGAGACGAGAAAAGTCTGTCATTCTTTATCTCATTTTAGCCAATGAAGCTGATGCTGTATCTCAGCCGCATCATAAAGCAACCAATCATAATCTATGTTATTAATTTAAGATGGCGTTATATCGAGCTAAACTAATGGCTCTGCAATGTGCTGCAAAGCAAAAAATCATATGGAGGATAAATGCAGATGCAGACCAGGTAATTTGTTATCATTTTTACTAGACTTAGATAGGTTTCGTTTTCAACATAGTTTCATGATTTTGACGATATCGGTGGTATACATAATACGCTGCGCTTTTTTTTTTATATAAACTTACTCACGTGAATTGCCGATCATTCTTTTTGCTATTTTCGTAAATATTCTTAAAATATTTGCCGCTGAATATTACGTAAATAACACATCAGACAAATCTAAACCAGAATACTTCTTTAAGGTAGCACAATACAAAGATTTTTCATCCCCAATCAGACATCTTTAAACTGATGTAAGTCCACTCATCTTTCTTTAAATTTTATAAATGAGGTACCAAAAGAAAGAAGAAGGATTAATTTTTCAAATTGTGATAATTTTATTATGACATAATTATAACATAATTAATTGTTATGTAATTAGTTGCCATATTGTGATGTCCATACTTGAATGAATTTAGCTTCTTTGTTATTCATACATGTAGTATCCCAAAATATTTTATAGATTCTTGCACAACACAGTTTGACCTCCAAAACTGTGTCTTAGTTTTTTCCTTTTGTATTTCATTCTCTCATAAATCTACAATGAAATTTACAACATCAATTCATAAGAGACCACTAAATTCGATTGGGTATAAAATTTGTTCTATTGATGTTTTTGGAAATCTGAGACACAGTTTTGGAGGTCAAGCTGTGTTGTACAAGAATCTATTAAATGTTTTGGGATACTATGAAGAACAAAGACGCTAAATTCAATCAAGTGTGGACATCACAATATGGCAACTAATTACATAATAATTAATTATGTAATAATTATGTCATAATGAAATTATCACAATTTCTTTTGGTACCTTATTTATAAAATATAAAGAAGAATTAAATGAATTACATCAGTTTAAAGTTGTCTGATTAGGAGTGAACAAATCTTTGTATTGTGCTACCTTAAGTCTGAAATATTGCCAATGCTTCCCTGGCATAATTCGTGTTGATGTATTCATTTTGTCTATCAAACGCTATGTCTTTTTTTCTTATGCAAACAAAAAAACAAATGAAATATACAATTAAACTGTCAATTGTTCTTGAACAATTGAGAGGTCTTTCCTTTTGTAATGTAAAATACATGTTCCAACAGACGTAGAATATATTGAAGAGGTCAAGGTCAACCTTAAAAAGCTCGAAAACACATTAAAAATCCTTTATATAAGGTTAAAAACACTAAATTCGCTATTTTGGACATGACCTTGACCTTTGACCTTTTGACCTTTGTCAAGGTCATTAGTCCCCAATGCCATTACTGAAGACCCCAAGGGTCTAGGACCTTTGGTTATATAGTAAAAGCTGATTTTGTCTTTTCAGAAACCTAAAACAGGGGTTATGCCCCTTATAGAAAGGTCAAATCTCTTTGGTCAAAATGTAACAAAGTTGCGCCATAATGACCCAAACATTTTCCACTATTTAAAACTTCTGTAATTATAATGGTTTCTGAGATTATCCCATAACAAGGTGTTAGGTCAAAGGTCAAGGTCAACATACAAATTTGACCTTGAGGTATTTTTTAAAGATACATGAATTGATGATGATTGGTGAAGATCCTAGGTGTCTAAGACTTACGGTTTCTGAGTTTTGGTGGCCAACCGACACCGGTTAATTTTGATAGGGGCATAACCCTACCAATGAGTCGTTGAATCTTTTCGATCCAAATGTAACGAAGAACCGGGGTCTGGTCCTGAACAAATTTCACCCTTCGTTTTTTTTCTACCTATTACGGTTACGGTGTTGGAACGATAACAAGGTTTTTTGGTTTCGGAGGGATTACTCCGAACCGACAAAATATTTCGACTCACAGGGTGAGTTCCGGATAGGTATTCATGAAACCAATACAAAGTTTGAACATGAAAGCGACTTGGTTTACGGTTACGGAGGGAAATTTTGTCAAAGTTTGGCGGAACAAGAAGAATAATAATCAGAAGAAATACAGTAAGGTCTTTCCTTATAGATAAAGGAAAGACCTTAATAATCTTTAACCTCCATATTCAATGCAAACTAACGAAAAAAATCAGCATAAGTGATCATGTCTTATATATGGTAAATGGTTATCTAATTTTATTTTAAAAGGGGATGATAAAGTGGTCAGTTTCTTTAAAATAATGATATTTACAAATCAAAAGTGAATAAGACATTTCATATAGATACTGTTACATATTGTCCATGCATCCATAAAGAAAAATCTAAAAGCATTTTTTGTTTGTTTGATTGTTTGTTTGTTTGTTTGAGTCTGTTTTGTTATTTTTTCTGTCATCTTATTTAAAACTATTTCTTTCATTTACACTTGTTTTCATTTCTTTTTATACGAAAAAATATATTTAAAAACAAAATATGCTTTAATTTGTTTTCTCTGTAATTAAGGAATTACACAAAGTTATGAGTGAATATTACCTTCATCCGAAGAAATTATCACAGAAAATATTATTAACAAAATTGCATACGTAAATCCGTTTGTTAAACGTTCCATTTCAATAAAAGGGACAGAATGAAGTTATAGATCAAGAGTTCAGTTATGTTATTAAATGATAACATGTTTAATAATTTATAAGATTCAAATACTTTGTCATAAAATGATGTCGTAAGAACGGATTTCATTGTTCAAATTCGCGCGCCTGATTAATAATATGTAGTTACGTTATCTTTTGATTTTGAAACTGATTTGTATATTCATTACGACATTTCAATTGAACATTTATTTTTTCTATGACCCCACCAAAGACGAAATTTAAACAGTACAATAGATACAATGTAGACATGTTGTCATATGTATATACATTTTGTTTCAAACATCAAAGAAGTCTTGTACCTACAAATATCGACCTAAGCATTCCACAAGGAATGTTGCAAAACGATAGTTAGAATTTCAGTATGGATCTTACAAATAAACATAACAGTACATCTTTGACAAGGTCATTATCACAATTCATTCATTCTATTAGTAAGGATTGTACAGTGGAGATCCTTTCTTACCTCTAATCAAATCTGTTAGAATTTGTCAGGGGAACTGTTCTAGGACAGTATGTAGAACTGTCACCCTGAACTCCTTTTAGACGGTTCTAGCTAGATTAGTTTGAACCTAAAACTGATTCAGACAGTTCTACCTAGAACTGATCCTGACAGTCATTTCGAACTGTTCTTCAATCAGGTGTGGTCAGTTCTACGACTAGAAAACTTTTAGACAGTTCTGCTGACAGTTCTACGGTTAGTACGGATTTAGTCAATGTTGATGACAGTTCTACGCTTAGAACTGATTTGGTCAATTCTGCTGACAATTCTTCCACTCATTATATATAATTAGTTATAAATGTTTTTAACACAAGCTTGAAATCAAATATGACAATATATACAATTGAAATGATAAACTATAAATTTATGAAGAAGAAAAGTTTGCTCTCTGGTAGAGTATGAATATACAACTTTATTAATCATTGCATCTTTATGTACAACACGTAAAAAGTAAAATAACAAATATACTGTACCTCGAGGTAAATTTATAAAATGCAAAATCAAAAGCTAACACATCAAAAGAACAAATACCGATTGTCATATTTCTCATTCGGTACAGGCATTTTCGTATGTAAAAAATACTGGATTAAACCTCGTTCTATAGCTAGCTAAACCTCTCACTTGATTTTTTATTATTGAAAATGAAAATGACTGAGCTGTAGGATAAAATATCCGTAATAAACTTTAAAATGGGTCCACAGGAATTTTTATGTGTACCTTGACATATCGCGGCACTTATGATTTAATTGTATTATGTTTATAGAAATTGTCCCTGTCCCTGTCATAAAAAAAATAATGATACTTATCAGTTGAGGACTTTTATGATTTTGGTCCTCAATGCTCTTCAACTTCGTTCTTTATTTGGCCTTTTTAACTTTTGTGAAATTGAGCGTCTCTGATGAGTCTTTTGTAGACGAAACGTACGTCTGGCGTAAATACAAAAACATATCCTGGTATCTTTGATGAGTTTATTAATAATTTACATATCATTTGCATTTATTTTTTTCATTTTCCTATTACCTGTTTTATATTTTTTTTTTCTCCATATACATACTTTTTTATAACATAATCAAACATGTTCGTTACAGTTTCATTTAACTACTATTATTACCAATATGTAATACTTAAAATTAAGGACTGAACGTATATAAATATATAATATGTATGGTGAAGGCGCGTGAATATCGTAGATAATACATGAGGTCATTTGTGAAAAGGATATTCAGTAACGGTCAATTAAATCGTGATTGCCTTTCAAAAATATTTTAAGCGACAACTTCACCTAGATCACAACTGATACAATAGCTGATTTGTAAGTTATTACCCTATGTTTAGACAAATAATTTACCCTTCAAGAGCATCTGAGATCACCCAGTTTTTGTTGGGGTTCGTGTTATTTATTCTTTGGTTTTCTATGTTGTGTCATGTGTACTATTGTTTGTCTGTTTGTGTTTTTTTTATTTTTAGCCATGGCGTTGTCAGTTTATTTTTGATTTGTGAACTTGACTGTCCCTCTGGTATCTTTCGTCCCTCTTTTCTAACGCGGTTAAAATGTTTTCTACACAGACACGAAAGTATCACAATGTCTCAATTAGAATGATCTCTTTAGTCGTATTTTTCTCCATACGACTCAATTTAATATTTCTAAATGTGAGTTAATATATAGGGAAGTAGAATCGGTTTATCACATTATTCAACCACAAATCTTTTCAACCGCACATCAAATCTGGACAATTTCTTCAGTTCTTATCTTCAAAATAATTCCCCACTCTCTTTGTTGGAGATTAAGTAGCCAATTTGGACATTATATCACCAATTGCTATATTTTTGCAGAGCAGTTGTGAATTCGAAACACAACCTTTTTTTATTTCCTTCTCAATTTTTATTATCTTTATTTTTTTTTATCATTATTTTTACAACTATTATTATAATATTGTCATAAATAATATAATAATCATTTAGTATATCAAATATTGATGATGTATTATCTTTATTTAACTATTTTATTCATTTCCATCATGACTAAAAAAATGTAAACTGTAAATGAAGCACTGACTGAATTAATTTTGGTCAACAAGACTCACCTATTTCCAGGGCAAAAATTGCAATGAACATTAGTGTTACACAAATGTAAGAGGATCGTCTTACAGTTTCCATTTCAAAATGAAAATGATAAAATTATATCGGAGCAATAGTTATTGAATCCTTACATTATCCAGAATAAGTTAAAAGTAAATATGTTTTTACTAAATCTTATCTGTCGAACAAATATACAGGAATTCTATATAAAATCCGTTGTTCTTAGTTATTTCATTTTAAAAGATGTAGTTGATAAAAACTAATCCTTGATATTTTAATAATTTAATTTAGGATGTAACGCGTCTTCTGATTGGTTGACGTTATTTTGTTATCAGCCCATGGACCAAATTTAGTCACGTTTTTCATGGTTTTCTACAGTTTAAAATGGAATTTAGAATTAAATTATAAGAAATGAATGTAATATTTTTTCTGTCTATTCGAAATAACATAAAGAATGTGATGCACACTGTTAAATAAACCGCTTCGCACGTTATTCAGTGTGCACCAAATTGTTTTATGTTTTTTCTTCATAGACAGAAAAAATATTACAGTCATTCCTTAAATAAAATGAAAAAGAGCTTTTTTAACGAATTTGTTTATGAAACAAGAATGTTTGAAAAAAGCTTATCAATGTTCATCAATTAAAATTGTAACCCGTTAGTTCCTAGTCAAACACATCTTGTTTTTGACCATATTTGTATCAAAATCGTCAGTGCAATATATATCGATCATTTGATTTTGTTGGAATTTCATAGACATTATATTGTCTCCTAGACGATAAAAACATATTAGTTGTTATTTCAATTATTCTTTTTATTTTTTTTTGTACCTGTTATGTAATTGAATATTGTTATTATTTTCAAATTATAGATCATAAATAAACATTTTTCATGACGTCACAAAGAACATCGGTTTTTAGAATTTCGAAAAATAACCGTGCAATATGCTTCCTGCTATTTACAGTTTTCTATCTGTCTTGTTATTAAAATTGCTCTTCGTCCCATTGTGAAAGCATAGTGTAAAAAGGATTTTTTTTTTTTAAAAATCACTTCATTCCAATTTTAATAAACTAGGAAAAACACTACATGAAATACTTATGTTGAATGGTGCGAGTTGGTCATGGGTCGAGCTGTTGGGCAGTACGCCAACTAAGCATGCGCAAAAGCGTAAAAGACAGGGATCGAGAACAGTCTCCGAAATAGATATTTTCCCAGAAACTGGCGTTTTCTGTGAAAAAAAATAGGAAGTACAAAACATTTCATTTATGCGTCATATCACAAATCACGACCTTGTATGGTTTCAGAGAAGTTGCGGTTCGTGGAATTTGGTCTTTTCCTTTAGTAGTACAAGAATGTATAGATGTCTGAATATTGTTGAGATTCGCAAATCACATATCCTAAATAATTCAGAAATAAATAAACGACTAGGTAAAACGCCAATTTATTGGATAACAATAAAATTCGCTACTTGCAAAGTGTTTTGCATTTGTTCGTACCGGCAGTCAAAAGCATACACTGTGGTGGTAGTATGACGTATATACTACACGGAAGTCCTTAGAAATCAAATTATACATTCAACTACATTCGAGGACGTACGCTCTTCCCAGCGGCATAGAATAAATTATCAGGTCTCTTTTACGGCTGAACGTAAGGCCTCCTCTGAATATTTGAAGGTCCCTGATCTGTATTAGTTACCTTAACTACACCGTAAAATATCGTTTCATCTCAACCTCTAGTTCGTGTTCTACTACTAATAGTTAAGTATGGCTCCACCTAAGAATCATGCAGAGGGTGATACAGTGATAGTTGTCAAATTGACTTTTTTGGGCTTCATATGTTCTATTTTGATAAGAAACTAAAAAAAATAACAATTACACATGTGTTGTACATTTGGTTGCTATGGTTACGATGGCACCATAACAACCCTTTAATTTCAGTCCTAAAACCTTAAAAATTTCTGTTTTTCATCACAGATTTTTTTATAAACTGCTAATTAATTTCGATAAAACAAATATATGTTATCATAGTTCCTCATTTGTTCTAAAAATTAAAGTTAATAAATAGAAGTTGAAACTATGGCAACTCTTGTTTCCATGGCAACCAATTGTTGCAGTTTTTCATTTTCTTAAAAGGAGTCAAAATTACGTTTTTCAAATTCTATTTTCTTCCAAGAGCAGGGTCCTATGGATAACCTGTTTGTTTGAATTTGTTCATTGGACCTTTGTCTATAACATATCAAAAATAATCGTTTGTAGCCTCCTTTAGATTTTTCAGAAAAAAAAGTTTTTTTTGTCTCATTTTTTTTTTTTGCATTATTTTTTCTGACAATAAGCTAAATTATTTTCATGTGTTTATAGCACAATTCATTTGATTGTGTCTTTTTAGCTTGTATAACACCTAAATATTGAAACAAAGTAAAGAAAACAGTTACTTATTTATCATTATTCTCAAATCAAACTACCAGTTTCCATGGAAACAGAACACACCAATTTTGAGAATTACACATTTTTGATAAATGTATGCTTTATAATGATAAAATTTTAATCAAGCATTTTTTTTTTTAATTTTTCTCCATGTAATACATGTATTGTAACATCAAATTAATCAAAATAATGAAATAAAGGAAATTTGGTCGTCATGGAGACAAATGCCTACATTTACAAAATCTTCGTTTAAAATCACTTAAACAATATTTGTTCAAACTATCATTTTCTGTACAAAATCATTGTAAGGAGCAAAAACATTAAATATTGATGCTATACTTAAATCTTTCAAACAACCCTTGGAAATATTTGTCCCCCCTCCTGACAGTTAAGCTCTATATTTCATCACTGAAAGCTTTTCAGATATGTTTGTAGTGCAAGAAATAGCCTTTAAATCATTAAAAAATGAACTTATTCCTTAATTTTTTCTAGAGAATTCAATGTGAAATTTTGACAAGAAAAGGGGGGTATGAACCCTATCAATATAGTAGTAATGGTTCAAAATAAAACTCAACACTGTTTCTAAAAAGGACAACACATTGGTTGCTCTATAGGATCAGAATACACATGTATCTCATCAACTAAACATTTTTTAAAGATCCATGACAATGAGCCATTGCGGTCAAGGTCAGACAGACATGTACACCCTACAATTGTTCACTTCAGTACACTAAAGTAGTTTTATCTTGTTTTGCTTATGATAATTGAAAAACATACCAAAACACAAAACTTAACATTGACCAATGAATCATGAAAATGAGGTCAAGAGCAGATAAAACTACCTGGTAGGTCTATTTTTTATGGTTTTGTTTAAACATTAAAATGTTGTCAAGGAAAAGGGACACCTGACAGAAGGAAACTTCTTAGCATAAGGTATCTGCATAAAAGGTTTGAAGCATTCATGTCTTCTCCTCTCTAAAATATAAAGCTTTATACAAATAGTTTACACTGCTGCAGCCAGATAGTAATCAGTAAATCTTTAAGTCTCCCATATATAGAGCTCTATTTTCACAGGCAATACAAAAATCAGTTAGCATTATTTTCTTTATAATTCTATAAAATTTTTGTTTTTACAAATAGTCAATCAAGTCTTTTCCTTTAAAGATGCAGACACACACAAGTTAATTCAGTCTCTTCTAAACAAACCACTTGAAGCATTAAGGCAAAAATTGTATGGCCCAGTCCTTAATGTCAGATCAAAACTTCTTCAGGCTATAATTCATCCAAAAGGGTAGTATGTCCACTGTCGTATTGATATCTTATAAAATGCTGCTTCCAAGACATTATATGTGACTGTGATAGCTCTCTGCCTGTTATGTAACTCTCTAGAAAATCTACAAAACAGAAATGAAAATATTATAATACATGCAAATTAATAATGGTACATGTATGATCATGTTTAAAATAATTGTAAGAATAAAAATCATAGAAATCAAATGTCGTACTTACATTGTATAAACGCCTGTTTACTCAACAAGCATGGGACATCAAAACTTGAAACCGTTAAATTTAGTTTAATTGCTTTGGTAGAGGAAAGTGAAAGTAGACAGTCATCAGTTATGAATAGATTTGATAAATAGTAAAAAAAAAAAATCTATATTTATCTGATCCAAGTTTTCAAAATAAAAATTGACTCTTTAAAGTGTTGTTGTAATATATGTATTACCTATTGTGATGTATTTCATTGTTATAACACAAATCATTGTAATCATTGTATGAAATTTAAAACTGGCAAGGGTCCATAATTGGTTTAATAAAGTATTCTTTAATATTCTTATTCTTATTACCGGTAGTATTTTAAGTTCAGCTAATTTTTCTAGTTTTCATTTATTGACAAACCTCAGGCGTATATAGAAATCAAAAGGATCAGTACTAGTTCATTTGAAAAAAAAAGGCTTTAAAGATAAGAACAAGAGAACAAAAGTGGCACAATCTACTAACAGTTCTCTATTTGTATGTTTGTTTTAACAACTAATTTGTCTAATATAAGAATATCTTTAAAAAAATATTTTCTATTGGTTAATTACCATGTATACAATGTATCACTTTCTTCATGGTTTAAATTTCTGCTCTCGACTAGTAACTTTAAATGACACTGGATGACTGGTAGAAGGTACCTTAAAAGCAGATTAATAATAAATATTCATATGATTTTTAAATTAAGCTAAACAAAAAAAAATAAATATAGAATAGGGAGTTCAGTATGGCTTTCATTATCACTGAACTAGTATATATATTTGTTGAGGGGCCAGTTGAAGGACATCTCTTGATGCGGGAATTTCTCACTGCATTGAAGACCTACTGGTGACCTTCTGTCTGTTCTATTATGTGTCTATGGTCAACACATTCCCCATTTCCATTCTCAATTTTAACCTTCATACCTTTTCTCAAAACATATTTTTGTATATATATTGGCTTATGTTCTTATGTTGTACTGTTATACCACTGTCCCAGGTTAGGGGAGGGTTGGGATCCCACTAACATATTTAACCCCGCCTCATTATTTATGGATGTGCCTGTCCCAAGTCAGGAGCCTGTAATTCAGTGGTTGTCGTTTGTTTATATGTGTTACATATTTGTTTTTGGTTCATTTTTTTATATAAATAAGGCCGTTAGTTTTCTCGTTTGAATTGTTTTACATTGTCTTATCGGGGCCTTTTATAGCGGACTATGCGGTATGGGCTTTGCTCAATGTTGAAGGCCATACAGTGACCTATATTTGTTAATGTCTGTGTCATTTTGGTCTCTTGTGGACAGTTGTCTCATTGGCAATCATACCACATCTTCTTTTTTATATTAGGAATAGAAAAAAAAGTGAAATACAAATGCAATTCCAAGATTCCTAAAAGTGAGTCTGGCAACAGTAATTATAAAGAGTAATATAGAGTCAGTGATGTCCACTGTGATATATTACAAACAAAAAAATAATGTATGTATAATTTCAGTTGCTCACTCTGACATATTAAGAAAAATAGTTTCACAATGCAAAGGCATCATGACATAGTAATCAAGATATTTAAGATTTCTGAAAGTTTCATACAATATTAATCCAAGTCCTGGTCTTTCATTGTCTTTGTGGAGTTGCATCCATAAATTCCCAATATACAACTACATGTAAATGGCAAAAAAAATATAACATAAACGAAAACAAGAAAGCACACAAATTACACACTTAAATTGACATATAAATCCTTAAAACATGTTAAAAGCAGCCTTAAAAGTCTGTAATACATATAATTCAGTGCACGTGGTTGTCCTTTGTTCATGTTGTTTATGTACATATGTACATGTACTAACTAAATGTTGTATATACATGTACATGTATATCATGTATAATATACATGTACATGTATCATTACAGCATTTGTTTTTTATATAAAAAAAATGGATATTAATCAGACCGATTAATAGTTTTCTGTTTGGAATGCTTTACATTTGTTATTTCTGGGTTATTTAGATCTTACTATACAGTATGGATTAACTCATGGTTGAAGGATGTATAGTGGTAATGACAGTATCATAGAAAGTATGTGACTATCAATTGATCTCTAGCATGTCTACCTGTTACATCATGTACATGTAGCATGGTAATAAAGAATGCTTTCATTGCTATCGGTTCCGTTCGCCCTAATAACATGTTCACCCTAGGTTCAGTCGCCCATACATGTAGAGTCTGTTCGCCCTACTAAAAAAATAATATTGAGAGCATTGCAGTTGAACAAAAAAATGATAAAGATATTTTTATTCTTTAAATTTATGAAAACTGTGTCATGGAAATATTTAAAAGCTGATGGCTTGTTTTGATCAATTAGTGATCAATGACATAGCAAATCAAAGGAAAAATAATAAATTGGTTTCGGCTATACATCATTTGTACATGTACAAATATTAGGATAATTTTTCAACAAAATTTCAACATATTCTGTTCACATAATAGTCATAATAAACAAAGAAACAAGAAAAATTTTGGAAAAAAAAAATCAGGGCGAATGGACCCTGGGCAAACAGGTACTAGGGTGAACGTGAATCAGGGCGAACGGCAATCATTCCAAATCATCCTATTTGGATATTTCAAATATTTAGGTTTATTTAATATTAATGAAATTAAAATAAATAATTCAACTAAACAGGCTGACTATCATGACAGTCATGACTTCATGTCTAGCATTTCACTGGGACCAGCAGCTTGAAAGCTATTGGTCACATACATCAGCTGTACATGTACATACTAAATTGAGTCATTGCCCCTCCCCCTTTCCAAAAAATAAAAATATCCTATTTTATGAATGTACTTTTATTCCACATTTAATAAAGAAAAAGAAATCATGTTGTTAAACCTACCACTTTCAACTGGGAGAAGTATTTTGTATTCCTTCAGGCTCCTTTGGCTATGAAAAGGCCTCTGCTCTGACTGTCTGTATTTTGTCTTCATCATCATGTCAAGTTTCCATTTGTAACTTTCAATTACCCTATTGAAACTCTATACCAAGTTTGTAACAGGATGGTGTATAAACTCTGAGTGAAATGTAAGTAGTAAACATCCATTCTCTGTGGGATAACACTATAAACAAGTCTGCTTTCTTCAGTTGTTATTTCTTGATTGTAGTAATTTCTACGGAGCGATACTTTTCAGTCCAAAAGCTAATTTCAAATGATATTTTACATCTCTGTGACACAAACTTAGCTTTAGTTGTGTCTTTAGAGTAACATTAGTAAAGAACACAACTAGAATTTCTTTGATGACATCTGCATATTGTATGATAAACAACATCGTAAATTTGCCTCCACATGTTGTGAAGGAAGTACACCACTAATTAATGGCCCCATTGCTTTCTATGTTAAATTCCTCAATTTCGAGTGGTCACAGCTCTTTTATCTTAAGTTCAAATAAAGTGACAATCATTGCATGTCAAAGCAACACCTTCTGGTGTCCTGTACTGAAAAAATCAACATACCTTACATTGCATATAAGAAAGAACTGGTTCCCGGAACTTCGGATGTACCAAAACAGGTACTTCCGATCTGACAAAAAGGCAAAATGTACCCTCCTTTTTAAATTTCATGCCATTTTTTTATTATTCAAATTTATCAGTCAAAAATTGTTCTACAATGATCACCAGTCATGCAGCTTTCATTTGATATAAAAATTAATAAAATACTCTAAATATTTTGAAAGTTATGTCCATGCGTAGGAACTTTTTTGTGTTAAATATGTACTACTTTCTGGTATGTGCTTTCTGGCCGGGCCCGAATTAGTGGTGTTACACCTGAAGCAGAACCGGAAGTGATAAATTGTTTACAAGACACGATGCACTGAACAAAAATCATCAGTAAAAATGATTAATCTATCCAATTTAACGCATTAAACAATGAATCTTTACTAAATTATCAATTTCTCAACACTGTTAACTGCAGTTTTATAATAAATGCAGAATACATTATGAAATATTTTTATTTACTTGTTTTGAAGTTCAACAAGAGTTGTCTTTCCTTGAAATAGTAAGAAAAAGCGGTTAATTTAAAATGAAAATAACTTTTTACTGATCATAGGCTACAAATATAATTTTTTGATATGTTGTTTGGGAGATTCCATATTTTCTGAAATGCTAAATGGTTTACTACAACTCGCCTGCTCTCAGCAGATATATATTATAGCATCCATCATATTTCCAATACTTATATAGTGAGAAAAACATGCCCATCTGAATTTTTATTAGGGTATAAATGACATTAATAGTAGGCATTAACAATTATGGTTGAAAATATGTTAATTTTTACTCAAAGTATGTCACATAACCAAATATCAAGCATATTGGTTACATAGGGTAAATCACTTTTTCTTCATTTTGCATGATTCCTAGGTGGAGTGATACTTTAAAAAGTACTTTAACACGAATTCCTTAACTACTACCAAAGAACTAACCATTGATTGTTGCAATAAAACACATGAACACATGGCATTATTAATTAAATTTTGGAATGAAATAAGTTTCATGATGTTTTAGGTAGATTGTGTCCTTTTGATTCGGTTGACAGTTTTGACTTTCCACTTCTGTTTTGACATACATTATCATTGATATGGTCATAATTATAAATAAACTGTTTACAAAGCTTTATTTTTTTCAATTTCTAAGACTTTTCTACCTCAGGAATAGAATACCTCTGTAAATGGAAAAACTTTAAGAAATTTTGGTTTCAATGCTCTATAGAAACGTGCGTCTTCTGCAAATATCAAATTCCAATACTGGTATCTATGATGAGTTAATTTTCACAGTAAAACAATCTGTCGATACTATTTTTTTTAATTTCACAAACTCATGTTTTTCTCTGACTATTAATGACGTCTTTAAAATAAATTAATATAGATGTTATACGTGTATTTGAAGAAGTGTTTATCAATACATTACTGTGGATGTATTTATTTTCACGGGATACCAATGTTCGTGGATTGAGGAAAACTTGCATTTTAAAAAAGGGACATTAAAAGAGGGACGAAAGATAACAAAAGGGACAGTCAAACTCATAAATCTAAAACAAACTGACAACGCCATGGCTAAAAATGAAATAGACAAACAAACAACAGCACACACGACACAACATAGAAAACTAAAGAATAAACAACACGAACGCCACCAAAAAACTAGGTGTGATCTCAGGTGCTCCGGAAGGGTAAGCAGATCCTGCTCCACATGTGGCACCCGTCGTGTTGCTTATGTGATAACAAATCCGGTAAATAGTCTAATTCGGTAGGTCACATTCATGAAAGGGAAGGGGATTGTAGTTACGACGTAAGGAACATATCCGATATCATTTGTGAAACGGTTATTCCATAACGGTCAACCAACTCGTGATGGCGTCCGTAAAATTTACGAAGGGATGATTTCAACTTCACCATTTGGAACTCTTGGTTTAATAGCTTCCTTGTGAGCAGCAACCCTCTATCAAGAAAATCATGATAGGAAACTTTGCGGTTTTGCCAATGTCTGCATACATTACTTTAAAACAAAATTCGA
The DNA here is from genome assembly GCF_965363235.1 of Mytilus galloprovincialis. Classification (NCBI taxonomy): domain Eukaryota; kingdom Metazoa; phylum Mollusca; class Bivalvia; order Mytilida; family Mytilidae; genus Mytilus; species Mytilus galloprovincialis. The sequence goes on from NC_134846.1 coordinate 22,586,332, forward strand.
AGTCGTTGAACATTTAAGTTCGGGATTCCCCTGTTATCACAAAATCCATGAAAATGGATATTTAACGAATATTAATGAATCTACAGTATAAACGATTAGGTGTTGACAAATCACATACTGTGCTGCTAATCTGCTTTTTATGTTGTTGTTGTTGTTTTTTTTTTTTTTTTGCTGTACATGAACTAATTTTATGTCATGTATAAATACCACCCTAAACCAAAGTTGTTCATTTTAACTTATTACGGCAACAAGTTAAAGAAAACATCACATACCGTACTTCGTACATGTACTTTGTAGATGATTTCTTTTTCTATTAAAATAGCGTCGTTAAATAATTAAACGTTTAAGCACAAAACAACCCAAAGCTAAAACATGTAGATGGTACGCACAGTTTATCGCCATTTAAAAAGTAGGATCTGAGTCCTCTTTAAAGCAGTGTTTATAGAGTTGTTACTCGTTTAACGTTTAACATGTTCAACCTGCATATAGCTCCAACATGTTGAAATCCAACATGCAACCTTGCGGTTTTGGTGGGCCTTATGAGGACCTGACGTATTCAAAAGTAGATGTGACGTTTAAAAATCTGAGAAAGATCACATCTACTTTTGAACTATATGGTGTTCATAAAAAATAGAACTGGTTACTTTAAGAAATTTGTTCTTTTTCCCTTGTATTCTAATATTTGTCTAAGAGGAAGAGGGTCCTTTTTATTGAACACTCTTTTTCTTCTTTTATTTAAACGACATTGTATGTTCAACTCCCCATGTTTTACATTCTTTTCAAAACTTCCAAAAAATAAACATGATCAAGGCAAGTACATCATTTTATTGTTCATTCACTACCTAAACAACATATAAAAATGATATTGAATAGATTTTTGACGGAGGCCTAAACCAGAAACCGTAATGACCAACTACCGGAGCCGAGTAATAAAATCCTAGTCACAAAAGAAATAATGGCATCTTTGTTTGCAACTGATAATCCGACGAGGCAAAACAGCAGCTATGATAATTTAAATGTTTCTTTACATATATTACATGTCTTAGTTGTCAAGTATTTTTTAAATGTTTTTGGCAAACGGTATAAATATCAAAATGTTAAAGTTTTTGTCTCTATAGGTAAACCCTAGCAAACTTCTTATTTTGATATGTCGCTATACCGTTGAAAAATTGTCGTTGTCATGTATGTATGTTTTGTGTTTACTTTACAATAAACAGAAGATTTGTTACTTTGTATTTGTAATTTTACCGATTGTGTTAAAGAATTCAAACACGCGCGATATCATTTTCTCTGAATCCAAAACAAAACAGAAGAAATAGGTTTCAATTTTGTAAACACACCAATGCTACTGTTTTTATTTGAAATGGAAATGGCCGGGGTTGGAGGTTTTTTTTTTTTGGGGGGGGGGTAGATATTATGGTAAATGTAATTACTATATATCATTTGATAACGCGTTCCTTTACCTTTTGTTTTAGATATAAAGCACACAATTTTACGAACTGATGCAACGTAGCAATTTTAACATAATGAAAAGAAATTATATCATATAAAGCGTCAATGAGACACCAAACAAGCCACGCATAAACGATCTAAAACATAAACATGTAAACAGGGTCTTCAACAATTAAAACGTGTTTATACAATTTGTCATGATCTTAATCCCTCCGATTGTATTAAAGCTATGACAAATATAACAGAGAAGACAGATTCTTTAAACTATCTGCTTCAACACACAATTTCACATTAATAAAAATAAAACATACAAAAGAAACGACATGACGATGTAACTAAATACAATCACCAGTTAATAGGCATGTAACATTGATAGGTGGCAGGGTAAAGTTATACTTTTATATATTATCATCTTCTTTTTATTCGTGATATAAATCATATTCGTTTTATTCGTGATCAATACAATAAGAAACACATCACACAGACTTGTATACAATGTTCCCTTTATTAAATTAATAATGAATTATAAAGTACACAATATTATACATTAGTAATATTTATTTTTTTAAATAGTTTTTTCTTAAAAATGGTGTATACATGGACACTACATCATTTGTATCTGAAAAACTTGTTAGGGGTTAGCGTCTGGGGTACCAAATGGTCAAAAGAAATTACTTTTAAAAATACATTATGTATACAGTCAATTGTTCTTTTTCTTAATTCATAGCAATGTTTAGTATTTATATGACATTTTAGTTAAGAATTAAATTCATCAAAGCGAGCCAATCAATATATGATAGTTCGGTATATACATAAGCACAAGGGTCAACATATTTACGTACATTTACGTATTTAATCTTGTAATTAGTGATAGCGTCGTTTAAATTTAAACGCCAATGGAACGACATTCCGTTCACATATTGATACTGCGAATGTCTAATACCTCTGTTTTCTATCGGACACTTTGGCATTGTTAGTTCGTACACAGAACCAAAACAACCAAATAATAAACACAAGTACCAAACAACTGCCAAATCCAATCAGGATATAAATCCAAAATTCTGAAATGAAAAGTATAAAGGATTATAAATATTTTGTAGACATAAGTTGCGAAAACACTTTTTTGTCGAAGCAAGTGAACATTATATTATAAGGTCTTGATAACTCTGTTCAATTAATCATAAATTTTGTTTACATAGTTGATTTTGTCTGATATACTTAAAGCGGATCTTTAGTTATGATAGATATATAGCTAGTACTTACTTGAATATCTTATATATGCATGAAAAAGTGTAACAAAAGTACCTAAAAGGTAGTGTAAACAACTGAGACGTTAAAAAAATCAACATTATTAACCAACGAAAAGAGGTACAACAAGTGGGTTACGATATTTCTGCACTCGAGACAGTCAGATTTTAATGTTTAAATCAAGAGGCTTGCCTCCTAATCAAGATTCAACTTTCGCATATTTTTTATAATGTCACAATAGTAAATTCAGATAAAATCAAGAAAATAACGTCATAATCAAATTTCCATCAAGCATTTGCTGCGAACAGAAGTTTCACTATTGATGAGATACAATTTCTCTCACAGCTCCAGAACTGTGAAAAAAGCACAAAAATTAGAAAATAGCATAGCTTTAGAACTGACATGATTCAACAAAATGGTGTATTGAACCACGATACATGACTAGATTTTCTTCCAAATTGTATGGCACTTGTTTATAATTCTTCAAAATGAAACAAAAATGGTGAGCAACCCGAACATACATAATTTGATAATAATTTATTGATAATTGGAATCCATTTACACATTAAATAAAAGAAAACACAAAACAGAAAAATTGAAATTATAGGCTGACAAATGTAAGGCAATACTTCAGAATTCAAATAAGAATGGAAGAGACAAACTGTAGTCCTAACACACAACACATAGACAACGACTGAGCTCGATGAACCCTGACAAACAGTTGGGAGTAGATAAAAAAAAACTGTTAAAAAATCTAACAATGCGTGCTAAACAAGATAAGTGTGAAACGAAGTCATTTGTTCTATTTTTTTACTCTAAACATATTGTTTAATCGGTGTGTCTACCGTTAAATGTTAAAGAAGACACACCAGTGTATAATGTTTTATAATTATGTAGCCAAGATCAAAATATATGTATAACACTTACCGAATTGACACAACGTATCTACGTCAATCATATCTTCTCTGTCTATAAAAGAAAATTACATTCGTACTTTCTGTTACACCCAAAAAAATATTATGAACTGAATGTAAATGCCGAAGAGATAAACTAGCAGTTTAAATTATCCCTTGGATTATTATAGATTGGGATTTTTGTCAATATCAAAGCAAATCTATGTAATTGCTTTGGTAGTGTTTACATATTCTGAGTGTATAAAAAGTTCAAATAGATAAAAAATAATTTATAAAACTATGCGAAACACTTGTTGATAGAGTTGAAAAATAAAAATGTTTTCAAACAAATCACAAAGAAAATAATATATATTAAAAACTCTAGAAAAACCTCAAATGTTTTGAAAATGGTAAAGGCATGACAATCAACAGGGCCAAAATCTACTTTGTTTAAGAAAATTTTGAATTAGTCCACTAACTCATCATTTTGACCATAAAATCTAAAAAGTTTTCGATGTGATAATGTAGTGAAAGTTGATTAAAATATATGTTAAAATGTCCATATTTTGACTTATTTCGTCATCAGAGACGTACTTGTGACATCATTGGATGAGGTGATTTCTTTATTTGCAAATCTTTTAACAGATTGACTTTTATGTGTTAGAATGTTTGTTGAAACAAAGAAAAGAATGTGATAAATAGTATTTCAGAGAAAGATTTCACCAAATAACAAATACTTGAATGTGTATTTGTTTGAGTCAAATTAACAAATTATGTTCTCTTCGCAAATATTTGGTTTCCAAAGCCTATCTCATTGATTTTGTTCCATCTTCACTTTCTTAAGTAAGACTGAAAGTTTATGGCAAATTTGTTAAGTTAGTTCTATTCTGCTTAGAGTTTGACATTCATAATGTCTCCTGAAAGCTAATTATTTATTGATTTGATGTTTTACAAAATACATGAATCAATGTTTTTACAACTCAGAGGAGAAAAACCTTGTTTGCAATTGCTTTGAATTTTTTTTTGAAGTAATTTATTTCACAAAATATTATTTTTAAAACAAACCTTCACCCATCAAAGAAAAATGCAAACACCACTATATTAAAACTCTCTGAAGCACCTATAGTTGTCGTAGTTATAAATAAGGTCTATAAAATAAGCCCTTATTCAAAAGTATCGTATTTGTATGTGATAAACATTTTCTAACTTCATCGATATAAACTACAATAACTTATTTCGATTAATAAAACATTTTTTTTGCAACACTGTAGAATATATTTTTTATGGTATTATGTACTTTGAACTTAATAAATTCCTTTGACTATTTTATTTAACATTGTATATTTAAATTTAGATTGTCATCATGTTGCTAGTAAGTCATGTAAGTGTGCTTTATAAACTAAACAATAGGTACTAAAAGATTAAAAATAATGCATGTATAAACCATAATCTCCGGTAAAATGCGACACAATGGTTTTTTTTTCAATATCAAAATGTAATATTATATAAAAATAAAGAGATGTGTAATGTGTGACAATGCGACAGCTTTCCACCACAGAACAAATAATGACATATAAATTAACAATTATATGTCATCATACGACCTTTAACGATAAGCAAAACCCATATCACATAGTCAGCTATTCAAAGCTCCGTAATGGCAAATGTTAAATAAATCAAACTTGAAAACTAGCGGTCTAATTTATGTACAAAAGAATGAACGACCAAAAACTATGATATATAGGAGAAAACAACAACCACTGAATAACTGTGACAGTCTCTTGGGGTGGTACATAAACATGTGTTCTAATTCAGGGTCGGAAGAAAAATGTAGTCCATCGAGACAAATACAGCAACATCATAATACGTATACAAATAGTTTCTACGTTGACGGAAATGTTTAAAATTTGAAACGTAGGTTTAAGATGTCAAGTTAATCCTCGGTTTACCTATTATATTTTGCTAATATTCTGTACATGACAAATAATCAAACGATGCATTTATTTTTTAATTCGAGATAAACGTCTTATTGAACAATATTCTACTAAATTAACAATGTTTAGTAGACAATCTATCTGAGTGACCGAAGGTAGTCAATATTACAATAATTTATCATGTAGTATTATTATTCAATTAGTATTCAAGATTTTATACACAGTGATATCTCGATATCAACTCACTTTTTTCTTGTCCAGAATTATGAACATTGGGATCAGACGTTTCTGTCCTTGTAATTGTGGACGATGATTTGATATTATCAAATTGTTGAGTGTTATGACCTGCAGAAAGAAATGAAAATCAATGTTCAAGGTAATACTTTTTCTAGATGCATATGAAATGTTGATGCCCCTGAAATTGAATTATTCTATTATGACTACTGTTTTGTTTTAGAGGTTTTGATAACAATGCAAGAATCGATCGATTTTCATACCTCTACCTCCCCCGTAGAAAACACCATATCATTAATAAAAAAGTCAAAACCTGGCCTAAGCTTTTTTATATTATTCTTATCTTCGCATATTTATGTAAATATAAAATTTTATACTTACTGTTAATGGTCACTGGTGGTGTTGATTGTTTTTTCAGTGTTGTTATCACCACATTTGTTGGTCTGGTTGTCGGGGCTATTGATACTAAAAGCAAAAGAAAGTAATCATTTAATTCTTTTTTAGCGCATTTCCCCAGTCAGGCCCCTCTAACCTTTGTTAAGGCATTCATATATCAATGTATATGTTTTAATTTTAATTCATGTATATGTTTCGGAGTTACGTGTGGCGTACATTTTAACTGACCTAATACACATTTTTGTTTAGGAACCAGCTAAAGCACACCTTTGGGTGCTGGATTTATTTTGCTGTGTTTAAGACCCATTAATTGTATTGAAGTTTTCTGCGCTTTGGTCGGATTGTTGTTCTAGGCAGTGCCGCACATTTTAAATTTCTATTCTCATTATTATCGAAATAATGTAAAATTCAAGAGAAAAATGATCAAATTATTATAGTTAATATGCATTTATCACACATTTAAGTAAAAACACAAAATGAAACGCAGATGCATAGGTGTTATTCTACAAAGTCAGATAACAGTCCACTTAGAAAATGAATTGTCGATGCCACTGGAATTGATAGTTATTAAAGGTACCAGGATTATAATAAGTACGACAGACGCGCGTTTCCTCTACATAAGACTCATCATTGACGCTCATATCAAAATATATATAAAGCTAAACAAGTTCAAAGTTGAAGAGCATTGAGGATCCAAAATTCCAAAAAGTTGTGCCAAATACGGCTAAGGTAATCTATGCCTAAGATAAAAAAAAATCCTTAGTTTTTCGAAAAATTCAAAGTTGAAAATTGAATTATTCTATTATGATTACTATTTTTTTACAGCTTTTAAAAGCATTGCAGCAATCAAGTGTTTTATACCCCTCCCCCTCCCCTTAACCAGAAAACACTACATCATTAATAAAAAAGACAAAAGTAGGATCTAAGAGAAAAGTTATGACCATCAATATATATATATTTAGAGCCAGTGTCGCTAACATTGGTCTTATGAGTGCATATTCAACAAAGGATAATCTCAACCATTGTCAAATTTTCTCTATTCGTTTATTATGAAAAATAGACAAAATTTGAATTTTGCACTATGTTCATTTTTTAGTCATGTCGGCTACATTGTTTGTCCAGTACGGTCAGAGAACACATTTGTTGAAATAGACACCCCAATGATGATTGTTACCAAGTGTGATTTTTGGTTTATAGTTTCAGAAAGGTTTTCTGTAAAAGAGGGATAAAAGATACCAGAGGGAAGGTCAAATTCATAAATCGTAAATAAACTAACAAGGCCATGGCTTAAGACAAATAGACAAAAAAGTAGCTCAGAAGACAAAACAAAGAGAACTAAACAACACGAACCCCACCAAAAACCGGGGTGATCTCAGGGGCTCCGAAAGGGTAAGCAGATCCTGCTCCACATGTGACACCCATCGTGTTGCTTATGGTATTACAAATCCGGTAAATAGCCTAATTCGGTATGTCACAATCGTGAGAAGAGGAGGGTATTGTAGTTACGACATAAGGAACATATCCGATATCATCTGTGAAACAGTTATTTCATAACGGTCAACCAACTCGTGATGGCGTCCGTAACATTTATGAAGGTATGATTTCAACTTCACCATTTGGAACTTTTGGTTTAATAGCTTCCTTGTGAGCAGCAATCCTCTATCTAAGAAATCACGATAGGAAATACAAGCCCGGGAATATAAAACAATGGAAATTTGACATTAAAGGTTGCACTTTGTAAATTAAGCTGTTTATCAAACCACACCTCTTTTTGGGGAGATATATGATATTCATAGATAATTTAATTTGTTTACATACTGGTTCCCAGATAAAATCTCTATGTTTCATTTCATATAGACATAACTTGGGACTGTTACCAATACAAAATTAGGATATAATTTTTCACGAACCTTCATAGTAAAAGTGTCACAGTTTTAGTAGCAATCTTGATTTTTGGCTTGACTTTTGGTGTTTTAACTCCACTTTTAAACACCGCATAATAGTCTATTTCGTGGCGGCCAGCTTTTGTTGAAGAGGAAGCCGGAGTACACCGACCTCCGATAGGAAAACTGACAATCCTAGTCAATTTAGATTGCAATCGAGTGCACCTGCACGAGCAGGATTAGAACTTACAACCTCAGAGTTGACTGGCTTGTGATTACAGTAGTAACTGCTTAGACCACTCGGCCACCGAGGCTCCATTTAGCCGCAAAGGAAGTTCCAATGTAAAATTGCATTGTCTGTATTTACAGAAATGCAACCTATAGGACAATAACTCCGCAAAGGAGTTGCGTGACGATTTCCGTCGTCTTGTAGATCTCGTTTCGCTGATTATTTTTGCTTGTTTAAGTTTCTACATATTTAGTATAATTTTGATTTTTTTTTTAAATGACAAAAAATCATCATCAAAGTCAATAATCTTAAAGAAGGCGACTGCTGAACCGAATAGTCCCCTGTTTGCCAATGTCAGATTTTTTTTTTAGACATTTCGGCGGCACATCTTTTAACTAGATTCTCCATAAATCTTGTCAAGTTCTAAATTTCCTCAAAATCTATTAAATGAACAGTGATTATCATTAATCATCAACCACATTTGTATTTGAGATGTTCAATTTTCTAGATATAACGTCACCGAGGGGCAGTTTTAATTTAATCTCCATCCAATCCAGTGTGGTCCAAATAAGAATAAAAGAGATAAAAGGTATTCTGAAAAGTTGTTATGTTAAAAAACAATGGAAACTTATTAATGTGCGATAAAAAAGTGTTATTTTTTATATATTTTGGGGTCTTTTAATAATACACTAACAGAATTCAAGTTATTTAAGTTAAAATGGTTTATATTTGATAACAACAGTTTTCAAATACAGCGAACACTGTTTAAACCAAACCTTTTTTGGACTTACGATTTTGTTCAGTTTGACAATGTTTTCGGTTTTATTAAATTTTCAAAGCACACAATTTGATACGCCTGGCCTTAAGAGCATGTTTATTTAAGCCAGGTTTTCGATTTATGCAAGATTCGTTTAACCAGTTTTCACAGTACAAACTTACTTGGTTGTGGTTGTGGAGTTGGATGGTTTGGTGTCAAAATTGGATTTGGTACAAGAGTTGAAATATGTGATTGAATCATGCCTGGTGCATAGGTTCCTCCTGGGTAAGGTGTGGAGTTACGGTTTGGTTGTGGTATTGGTGTCTTCACAACTCCTTGTGTTTGTTGCAAGTTTGTTATTGGTGTTAGATCGAGTCCAGCGCCCTGCACAAATGATTCTTGTGGAATGGTTGACTTATTTGGACTGGTACATTGTGGAATTTGGCAGCACAAAGGGTCTGATGGATCAGTTACCATAATACAGTTTGGTGAAATGGTCGCATAGGTTGGACATCTATAAAAGGAAATAGAAACCAATTAAGCGAGTTATTCTTGAAAGAAACATGTTTAACATGTGAAATGATAAGCTTTTTTGCACAACAATTTTTTTATATATCAATTTTGAATATTCGATTGATGCATATGTCCAGAGGATTAGTATTTCATTGATTTGCATTTTGTTTCATACTTTTGTCATTCAAAATGAAGTGCCCACAGTTTTTATTTTTCATAAAAAAAAAATTTCTATCAAAATGTTAAAAAAACTATTTTGATGAATTTATTTAAAGAACTTTTCAAACTGACCTAGCCATACATGAATAATGTCCAGTTTTACCGTCTTCACAAACACAAATTCTGTCATTCGAACCATTTCTGTCCTTGAGTGTAAGCTTTTCCTTTCCTGATACACACATCTAAAAGACAAAAAACAATTGATTCCTAGGGTCATACTAAATGAGACCTGTTAAGCCAAGATAAAGTGAGTATAAATAAATGAGACCTGTTAAGCCAAGATAAAGTGAGTATACATTTCATTCCGAAATGATTTGACTTTTGAAGAAAAAAATTGTCGACAAAAAGTACAAACTGGATCAGTTCCTTAAAACAACCAGATCATTATATATATTTAAACCTACAAATGTATGAAATAAATTTATAAAAAATCATGGATAAGATAAAAAAAAATATAATAGAAGTACTTTACTTTCAATTCTATATTGAAATGATTTTATTTACAGCCTTTGTTTATCAGTAGTAAAACCTTTAGGTAATTTTAAAACAAAATCAAAGCATTTAATCGTACTAGCTTTGATTAATTCTTTTCTCAATCATTTCTCAATACATAAAAACATCTTGCAGGAGACATAAAACTCACTGAATGTTGGTATCCGTGTCGGTGCTACGGTACTACACGATGGAATTGTACAACAAGGATCTATTATATCTTGTACTAAAACACAGTTTAGTGGAATCTGTGGGTATCTTGGGCATCTGAAATAAGATAATGAAAACAACACATTTATGATAATTCAAGCAAATTTACATAATATAAGTAGACATTCGGTTGTTGAAGGCATTTAATACTAAAATCTATGATGGATGAATTGTTTATGTTTAATTCCAATTTCAGCACTCTTGGCTCTATGGTGGAATTTTTATTGGTAAAATAATGGTGGTGTAACAGCAATACTCAAATTTAGAGATTGCAGATCGTATCCCTGCAGAGAATAGCAAACCAAAATTCCAGTACAAACATGAAAAATGCGAGAAAATCCTCAAACAATTCTATATTACCATGCACAGGAGCTTATCTTCAACACATGTTAAATCGTCCGGTGAGTTCAAGGATCTGGGTTGAAGAGCTATAAGAAGGGTTGATTAAAAGAGAGCGTGGTTAAGAAACAACTGTATTTACACAGTGCGACAGTCAACTATAAACAAATCACTTACTGCATAGAAAGCTGTGAATGAACCCGATGTGCCAAAATGTAAAACAACTCATAGTCTGATCAAAGAACAAAAGAACATACGCAAGGTAAATGTTATATTCAGCAATAAATGAAAAGTAAAATTAATGTAATATACAGCAACCAACCACAACTGATATGTGTATAAGAAGATAATTGGTTATTGCATTCATACTGCCTGTTTTCAAGATGCATGTTTACTGATAATTTATTCTGTTCATATTTTTTGTCCTTCAAAGTTTCAAGATAACAGACAAAATTGCTAAATAAGCAAAATCAATTATTTGTCCAAAACATATTTTGGAATTAGTCGCTTATAAGATACATGCATTCATAATAATTTTGCTATGAACAGTTTTCCTATATCTAACATGGTTTAGTGGTTTTAAACAAGTTCTTACCTTTCTGCACATGTGTACTGACCGCTTATTCCATCTATACATGTACAGACGAAATCACAACCATCGGCCCATCTCTGGCCTGTGGTATATTGTCTACCTTTGTATTGACATGTTCCTGTAAATATCATCGGTCAGGTGAATTTGGATACTATTATCAAGTTAAGCGAGATATGAAAGTTAAGCAATAAGCAATCAGTAAATTGAAGACCTACAAAAACTATTTCTAGAGGTGTCATACGATTTAAGAGTAGAAGTTTTAATTATTCAGTGATGGAATGTTTCTAGTTTTCACATCCTCGAAATTCATATATTTTGTTTTGTTTTTAAAATTGCATACATTGATGGATAAAAAAAAACACTAGAGGCTTATGACATGTATGAGAGAGAGAGAGAGAGAGAGAGAGAGAGAGAGAGAGAGAGAGAGAGAGAGAGAGAGAGAGAGAGAGAGAGAGAGAGAGAGAGAGAGAGAGAGAGAGAGAGAGATATAAGAGAGAGAGAAGTGTAAATAGCAATGTGAAAGTTATTAAGTCGAACCTGTGCAATGTCCTAAAAATTTACTATTTCTGGAGAGTACCCCAACAAAAAGTTGCCCGCGCCGGTAGATGACTTGACATGAAAATCTAAACCTATTTAATTCTTTTATTTCTCTTTGCTTTAGTTTTAGAGATGAAAGCCAAAAACTTCATTTGACTCCTATGTTCTATTGAAAAGAGTTGTTTTAAGTATTTTCAGAGTAGAAAATTAAAAAAACATTATAGCCTTTCAGCAAAAAAGGTTAAAATAAACATTTTAAGGGCAATACCTCCTTAAGTGGTCAGTTGACTATTTTAATCATGTTGATCTAATTTGCTGAATATTTATAGCTATTTGTACTGTCTTTACATATTATAATATTACCGAAAATAGCCAAACATAATAAAATTTAATAACAAGAGGCTCAAATAAGCATGTGTCGCTCACCTTGGTCCACAAATGTATATGCATATTCAACACAGAACACTCTCCAACGTTTTGACAATAAAAGAATTCATGACAACAATCTGTTTTGTTGATCATGTATTGCATGTATTGCTTATCTTTTAGTCTGTTAAGTGTCATTTTCTCTTTTTTAATTTTTTGCTCAAAACACAGATGTTGGTTTAAAACATTTCATATTTTAAGGGATATCACTCTTACAAAGAGTGACAGTCTTTCTACTATATCGGCATTAATCGACTTGTCAGTAGATCTTGCTTTGATCATTATTTTCATGAATTTATTGTCTATTTATCTATTATAGTTATTAACATTTAACATGTAAAAGGTAAAACGCATAATCAAATTCATGAAATTGTAATAATAGTCATCAAAGGGCAATAATTACAAAAAGGATTAATTGGACAATTTCTTCTATTTGTCTTTATATAGAACTCGTATTGCTGATCTTTTTTTTTATTTTTTTTTTTAGTTTCTATGTTTCTATGATAATGTTTAAGTAATAAGGCAAATACGCCAAAAAGTAGAACTTTTTCATCATTTATATGAATTAATTCTCTATCTATCTATTATAGTTTTTTTTAATGTTTGATAACATGTATAAGGCATGCTGTTGTGAATACTTTAACAAAGAGATACATGTATCCTTTACTGTTGTACATGGAGTTAAACTCCTTCAAAATCAGTTGCCCCACGACAAATTGCCGAAAAAAAATTACATTAAAATTTTGAAATGGTTCTATTAACGGACCTACAAGTTTACAGTTAGCTTTTGTTTAGGTCCATGGATATGGTGTACACACCGTTTGAAGCGGTGACAATTACTCCAGTCAAGCACAACCGTAAAATCCTCTCACGGTTTTCATTGCAGAACCAAATGTTCTGCGTGTGTAGATTATCAGCCGTGGTTCATGTTTTTCATCTTTCGAATTTGTACGATATATTACTCTTTATCTTTGCAAGTGTAAATAGATATCAAAATAAATACTAACTGCTGATGGTCACTGCTGATATTGAGGGTGATGTTAGTGTTGGTATCGGTACAGTTGTAGGCGGTGGTGTTGGAGCAGGTGTTACTAAAAATATAAAACTCATTATTAAAAAAATTGATGTAAAATTATTACACAAGTGTACATCACTACTGCAGACCAAATTATTAAAATTCCATTAAAATACCATTAAAATACCATTAACAAACCATTAAATCTCATGAATCCATTAAAATCGTCCATTACCTTTTGTCAGAAAATAATTAATAGTTTTGTAAAATATGCCATTAAAATAAAGATTTATGGCAAGCATTAATGAAATTACTATTACTTTTTCATTCATTTGACTGAAATAGTTCTCTCTTCACGAGATTAATGGGCATTAAGATAATAATGGACATTATTTTTTCTGTAAATAATATCAAACTAATGGCCACTAAATTAAATCAAATAAATGTTATGACTTGTTTTATTTTTAATGACCATCTATTAGTACAAGACCTATATAAGGACCCATTACTTTACATAACTTATATATGAATGCCCATTACTTGACATTATTTAAATGTTATCATTTTACTGACCATTAACGAGCCTAATTTATAAATCAACGTCTATTACTTTAAATGATTTTTATATTAATGCCCATTTCATGTCTTTTCCATACTCCTAGCTATAGCTGACAGGTTCTCCATTACTATATAAGATTTTTTGTTTGTTGTCCTTTCCACAGTATCAAAGTTTGAAACCAGGGTCAAACACTGGATCTACAAATGTTTCTATACATGCATGAGAGTTATAACCTGAACTTGAGCGTTTATGATGAAGGAAGTTACTTATTTCTTAAAAAAACATCCGAAGAAACCTTCACTTTTTGGATTTCCTTTCAAAACACCGAAAGACGAATCGGTTTTCAACATTGATGATCTTGAACGATTACAGCTAGATTATTTAATAATTTTTCCTGTACCGTGATGAATTTCATGATGGAAATAATATTTTTGAATGCTGCTGTTCATCTTATTACATTCTCCTTCACAATTCTTATTTAGAGCTATATTTTCAGATTTAGATAAAACAACTAATTCCCAACCTAACAAAACAAAGAAAAAAGATCTTGTATTGCTACTCTAGCTACTCTATATAAATACAAATGTATGAAATCACATATGACATAATAATTAGGTCTTTCCACCTTTCCGTGGAAAGACCTATTGATTTTGTTCTGATTATTATTATTATTTTTTTGTTCTTCCACCTAATTTTTTTTCTTGCCTAGTATTGTTGTTTCATAACGCTTACATATTTGGAATATGATATCACATAGATTATTCGCTTTAAAAATTTATAACAGCGTAACAAAATACTTTACGGTGTAAGAGTTATTTCCCCAAACACTGTTTTCCTTGTGGCCACTACTCCTTCGCAACCGTAAAAGATTACGACAAATTTATTTTACCAAATTGCTCGTTCCATCTTCAGGATAAGACTATTCATTTGGACTGAAGTTTTTTGGAGACTCCATATGAGAGTTATTCCCCCTTTTTCATTTGATTTAAGTGATATGCATTTCTAACTGATAAACCATAAGTGATAGAGACCTATGGTCTTAAGTTTTGAGGTCCTTGGTCCAAAAAAATTGAAAATGAGGTCAAGGTCAAAGGTCAAGATCATGTTCTAAATTTTGATTTTAGCTTATTTTCACTGATTTCAAATACCGTATGACATATTGACAAATAATTTTTCATAAATTGTTAGTTGCAACATGCCCTTATTTGTATATTTTGGTTGAAAGGGTGCGCAGACAATAAATGGGAGTTTTTGTTCATCTGACATTTAAAATTACGCGTAAAGTGATATTACTCTTTAACCAAACATATTAAAGACCTATGATCTTTTGATTTAAGGTCCTTGGTTTGTGACCTTGAAATTAAGGTCAAGGTCATAGGTTTATAGGACGTTCTAGATTTTGACCTTTGCTTTAAATTCATATTAATACATCATAAAGTCATAGGAACTAACATTTTAAACTGATTTTTCATATTCAATATCATAATAGATCTTTACTAGTGGAAAGACTTTCCATTGTTCTCTGAACAATTGGTTTTTAATTTTATATATTATCATATGTGACTATAAAGTCTCCTTCTATCTAAACCCTGATCAACCAAAAAAACTACAACTAAAATAAAAAAACCAGGAAAAAAACACTATATATCCATATTGCTTGGAGTGCAAGATTCCAATAAAAAAAACTATACCCACAAACCGATCACAAACCGCCGTCTCAATATGATCAGCTCAAATACGACAAGCTTTTTAGAAAAACTATTACTTGCAAGGTTGGTCGCAAAGAACATATTTGAAAATGGATTAAACTCTGTAAATTTTGACAGACCCGAAATTCCGGATAATGTTAATCGAACGTTGCGGAAATTCTGGTCCATCGTTTTTAATATTTTATATTCGCTGGATGTGACGTTTCTTAATTATGGGATACGATTTTGAAAGCTGAATACAGAAGCAAAACATATATTTGCCAACCGCAAATGGAATCGTATCTTATTATATCATTTCTTTTTGATGTTTCTGGAAATATTTTGCATAAATAAGCACAAAAAAAGGTAGGACTTTGAAATTATGTAAAATTATTAGCCGGCAATGAAAATTGCATGCAAATGTTGAGTCTCAAAGTTCCCCCAAAAATATGCTCTCAAAGTCCAGACGTAATAACGTCGTAGGAAGGCGTCCCCAAAAAATAGCTTTGCCGACGTCATTATTATTTGGACTAGTGTACACCTTGCAAGGTTTCCATGCCAGTCAGACAGTTTTCACTTGACCTCGATCTCATTTCATGGATTTGTGAACAGGGTTAAGTTTTCGTGGTGATGTCCACATCACTGGCAGGCCTTGTGTCATCTGACTTTGATAATATTTTCATGGTACAGTGATCAAAATTGGGTTTTTGAGTTTTGGTCCATTTCTAAAGGGGGCGGTACTTTAAATTGGACCCTACCATGCATAAATTTGAATATTTCTATTAATTGCTCAGGTTATCTTTCTTAAATAACCACCACCGACCAAACTCAATTAGAAGAGCCTTCCAACCTCTACAGTCCCTACAATTAATTCAGCAGTGCCTTCCGACACCCCCCTTTCCCCTTTACAATTAATTCTGGAATCCTAATATATTATACATGAATTATAATTACTTAATGAAATGATTGTAAGGTGTATATATTTGACTCTGGAAGGATTCATGATCATCTGCTTTAATATGCATATGCCAATCGTGTAAATTATCAGCCCATTAAAGTAAAAAGCCAGCCATTAAAGTGTTTAATTTGTGGCTTGTAAAGAGTTAAATGGCAATTAAAATACAAACACATCATTAAAGTACAAACCGGCCAATAAAGAAGAAATGATCCATCGATGGAGATAATAATGGCAATTACATTCTTTTATAGATGTATCATTACTTTTTCATGCCAAATTTAATGGTTATTTTTTAATGCCCACTATTATGACTATCTAGTCGTTTAAATTGCCATTAAAATGCAGGAATGGCCATTAAAAATCCCATAGAAAAAAATGGTGCTATTAATAACGGTTACATTTAATGCACATTAAAATGTTGAAAACATAATTCATGCCCATTAACTGTTATAAAATAGAAATTAATGGCCATTATCTGGCAAATTCATGCCCATTAATATATTTATGAAAAAATTTAGTGCTTATAATTAATGGCTATTATTCCAAGTTTCATGGCTTTATTTAAGGGTTAATATTCATTTTTTTAATGGCAAGACGATCGATTTAATGGCAATTTAGCACATTAAATGTAACCGTAATAAATAGACCTAATTTAATGGGTATATTTCATGGCTCATTAATGGGTTTTCTTACAGTAATGCATATGGTCATGATTATATGGGTATTATATATTTCAGTCATTTGCACTGATTAAATATTCCAAGTTCTAGAAGAGCAGACGATACTACAGAGGCGAACATTATCTTCAGGTCAATTGAATCTTCCAAATCATCACAAAATGTATCCTTTGTTATTGATTTCACAGATCTTACGTAACGGTCAACTTAACTAGCCCTTTGGTAAAATGGGTGGTTTGTGTAGTGTTGCTTGTTGTATCGGTATGTATGATATACCCTATTCAGCAGTTCAACCTATGCTTAAAAGGGTGGTCGATTTGATTGTCTTAGATATATAAATACACAGCCACGTTCAGTTTGAATGGGGACGTTCAATCAAATAAAGGTAAACTCCAAACATTAGCTCTACACATTACAACAAATAAGGCCGGGAACTACAGGGGGACTTTTTCAATGTCTATCTTTTTATAGCATGCTCTCATTTACCTGTTGCAATTGAAAGTTATATTCTTACCAATGTCAACCCAGTCTACATATTATTGTATGTATGTATGATTTTATATTGCTAATGTGACATATAGGTACAATGGGCCGGGTGTAAATATTAAATCGCTATGTATATAATTGTATAGATATATGTTATGATACACTTGTCACTAAAATCATTAAACAGTAGTTCTAACTTAAAATGACAAACTAAAAAACTAACCCTTTAAGGTGGCTCGGGACTATTCGACTGCGCATAATTTCACGCATGAATTACAAAAAGTATTTGTTGAAAATTCGATATAATTTTTTTAAATATTTTGATTGATTAGAAATGTTAAAGCATTGAAGTTATGTGACTTATATAATATTTTCGTTATTATCCGTATTTGTTAAAGGGTCAAAATGACATTTCATCCTTTTTCACCATTTTCCCGCCAAAATTTGGGTTTTAAGGTAATATATATTTTTTTCCTTATCGGTGACCTATGTTTTTTATTTGCATATTGTTTGAAACTATATTTCAGTTTTTTATATTACAGTTTTGGACCAAGTGTCATAGAGCCTTTTTTTTATATTCCGATACAAATATGTCAACACCTCTATTTTCCCTATCATTTCATTGAAAAATGGTCCCTTTTACATATCTGTTTAAAAGTAAAATTTTTAGCTTAAATGGTCCGTGACCCCCTATTTTTTTCGACCAATTTGATTCACTTTCAGTGAAGAATAAAATAACAAAAAAATATGGCACTTTTGATAGAAACTTCGAATAGGCCCGAGCCACCTTAAAATGGTTGAAGTGTTTGATTTGTTTTGATTTTAAATATTTTCGTCTTTTTTTTCGTCTTGATTGTTTTCATTGTGTTGACCGTACTGTAACGAATTTGACCTACCAATTAAGACTATTTACCGGGTTTGTAATAACATGAGAAACACGATGGGTGTCACATGTGGAACAGGAACTCCTTAACCTTTCGGAGCACCTGCATACATTTAAGTATGTAAAACGTACCACAGTAATCTTCATCTTCAAATGATGCACAGTCAAAATTTCCATCGCATTGCTTGGCTATCGGTATACACGTTGCGTCATCACAACGGAACTCGTTATATGCACATGTCTTTCCGCATGTACAGGTACAGGATGTTCGGTCCTCAACTTCCGTTTCATCCTATGATTTAGAAAATATGATAAAAAAAAACAACATGTGTTGCATTGAAACTATAACACTTAAGTCTGCCATGACTATCGCATAATAATTTATAATTAGGATCGATTAAGAACTGAACTGATGATATCAGCTTCCCTATAGTGAATTTTCAACCTTTCATTAGCGTCTGCATACAGTGGTTGTATCGCCTTGGATAAAGGACGATGTTAAGCTTGCATTTTCTATTATGTTTACCGTAAAGCGGTTTGCTGCATAAAATAAAAGTTATTTGACCAATGCCTTTTAATACCCTAATGTTATCCCTTCACATTTTCACAAGTAGTAATCGAATATTTACATCACAAAATGAGACAAATATTATTCATTTACTATGTATTCATGTCTCACCAGCTTCCAATGAACAAAATAATGTAAACCGATTGCTTCTTTTGTTTAATTTTTCAATGTTGTCATTGTGTCTTTTTTAAAACATGAACATTCTCACCCCACATGTTCCCATTTTCAAAATGAAGATCACATGAATACGAATCAACGTCAACACAATATGTTTTACTGGTGACTTCCTTGTTTATGTAAAATATGTTTTGTTTTTGTTAAAACTGAGATTTGGCACAACCAATTCTTTTGTAAACCATTTTATATCGAAAATTAGACACAATTATCCTTAAAATAGGAACCTAGTTTGAGTTTGATATTCCAAATGACATGACAATGGTCTATTTGTTTGTTATAGATGTATATATTTTAACTTTTACTCTTTATATGAATATCTTATAGTCATGCAAGTGAAACTCTCAAACGAAGTACAAAACTTACTAATTGGCATGATGATAGACATGTGAACGGATAACATTCAATTGTTCCATTAGAGCACCAGCATTCGTCACAGTCTCTTCCCTTTATATTCACAAAGGTTTCAGACTACAATAAAGAAAACATGGACAGGATATGTGTAATAACAATAACGGTACCAATTTTTCTGCACCAGATGCGCATTTGGACAAAACATGTCTCTTCAGTGATGCCCGTGGCCAACATATGTAAAATCCAAAAGTTCCAAAAAGTATAGCCAAATCCGTGAAAGGAATCAGAGCTTTGCATGAGGGAGATACATTCCTTAATTTATAATAATTTTTAACATTTTGTAACAGCAAATTTAATAACACTAAAAAAATCCGTATTTCATGTAAGACTTGTGACACAACACTATGTTATGAAATTTCCCTTACTAATAAAACTATTTACTTATATTAACAAAATTGATTTAGTTTTAAAAGTGCATTCTTATATGATATCAATTTTACATGTTTTTGGTTATAACATTTAAATTTTATGATTATGTTTTTTGATAGGTAAGTTAACAAAATTGTTTAATGGCAAATATCTTCAGCTCAAATAGCTAAAATATAAAAAGACACACAGACAAACAACTGTACACAAAACACAACAGCAAAGCAAAGACTGAGCAACAAAAACTTATATCATGTAGCATCTTGGTTTTTTTCTTGTTGTAGTATTTAAATTATATGTACTCGGCGAAATACAAAGTAAACGAAATTCATGCTTAGAGACGACCGTTTTATAAAACCGGATGTAGATGTCTGGGAAGTCTGAAAATCCTTTTTATTTTTACAACGTTATTAAGTTTCAGATCATATTTTAGATTATTATTCAATCAATGCAGAGTAATATCAAATAAGTAACATACATTTTAGACCAATTAAGATGAGAACAAACAAATGAAAGGACATGAAAACTGACACGTCATGTGAATAATTTAGGTATGACAGTTAGATTTAACTGTTTTACCATTGCAATGTCTGTTTAATTTCGATTAATGAGTTTGGATGTCTCTTTTGTATATTTGGCCTCTCTTTATTTTTGTCTGTCTTTGCTTTTCTGTCTTTCATAGTTTCTCTGTTAATTGAAATTAGAAAATTTGGATTGAGTGCCTATGGAGAACCAATATAAATAAACTCATCATAGATACCAGGACTAAATTTTCTATATACGCCAGACGCGCGTTTCGTCTACAAAAGACTCATCAGTGACGCTCGAATCCAAAAAAGTTTTTAAATAAGCCAAATAAAGTACGAAGTTGAAGAGCATTGAGATCCAAAATTCCTAAAAGTGTTGCCAAAAACAACTAAGGTAATCTATGCCTGAGGTAGAAAAGCGTAAGTATTTCACAAAATTCAAAATTTTGTAAACAGTTAATTTATAAATATAACAATATCAATGATAATTCATGTCAGCACAAAAAGTGCTGACTACTGGGCTTGTGATACCCTCGGGGAAATAAATCTCCACCAGCAGTGGCATCGACCCAGTGGTTGTAATTAAACTCATCATAAATACCAGGACTAAATTTTATATATACGCCAGACGCGCGTTTCGTCTACAAAAGACTCATCAGTGACGCTTGAATCCAAAAAAGTTTTAAAACACTTCGGTGTTGACATGAATATCAATAATGTGGTCATTTTTATAAATTTCCTGTTTACACAACTTTGAATGTTTCGAAAAACTAAAGATTTTCTTATCCCAGGCATAGATTACCTTAACCGTATTTGGCACAACTTTTTGGAATTTTGGATCCTCAATGCTCTTCAACTTTGTACTAGTTTGGCTTTATAAATATTTTGATATGAGCGTCACTTATGAGTCTTATGTAGACGAAACTCGCGTCTGGCGTACTAAATTATAATCCTGGTACCTTTGATAACTATTAAAAAAGCCAAATAAAGTACGAAGTTGAAGAGCATTGATATCCAAAATTCCGAAAAGTGTTGCCAAATACTGCTAAGGTAATCTATGCCTGAGGTAGAAAAGCCTAAGTATTTCAAAAAATTTTGTAAACAGTTAATTTATAAATATAACAATATCAATGATAATTCATGTCATGTTATTTCCCTTAAACGTGTTAAGGGCGGCAATATGAGCCTTTTTCGAGATGCAAACTATAGTAAGTTGCTTTAATTTAAGAACAAATCATTTGGATTAAAAATTAAAAAAATAAAAAAATATATATAAGTTACTGTTGCTTTGTTTTAATGCAATGTATACTTATCTCCATTACCTATCAATTCTTACCTTAAGAATACGTATCTCATCAACGGGTGCCACATGTGGAGTAGGATCTGCTTACCATTCCGGAGCACCTGAGATCACCCCCAGTTTTTGTTGCTTAGTCTTAAGTTTTCTATGTTGTATTTGACTCTGGTATCTTTGGTCACTCTTTCATGACAGTGTCGTAATGAATTTTCAAGAACTTAAGTGCTAAGTAAAATATATCATTAAAGCTTTGATGCAGAGTTGACGAAGTATCTAGTTATAGAAAATATGAGCTGCACACAACGACCAATCAGGATCAGCTCTTAATTATGAATACCCTGTTGTCTATATAAAATGGCTGCGTCTATTAAATTGAATGCTTTAGTTAAATTACAAGTTTCAACTCAGAACCTTTAGTTTAAACACCAACTTGTAATGTAAGGGTTATTTGAAGCTTCTTATATGATGATAGCACTGGGCCTCTTTTGAGTTTTGTTATATTTCGAATAGAGTTTAATTAATATCTGTTATTTTTATCATGTATGACATGGACTTTTTCAAAAATAAAAAAAATCAACGACAGCATTCACATTGATCACTTCCCCGTATTTCATATGATCAAATCAAAACAAAGGTGTCGAAAATATTGATAGGTTATGGAACTCTTTTTCGGGATATTTCATTTAAAAAATATGGCGGGGCAAAGCTGACTCGGACTTTTACCTTTTATTTGCATTTGTTCTATTTTGGTCTCAAATCGTATGGAAAGTGATATCTGCTTAAATTTTGGTAAAGGTTCTTTTATAAAATATTGAAGTCTTAAATGAAAGGAAAAAAGTAAAATTACAAAAAAAACTCCGAGGAAAATTCACGGAAAAACGGAGGTCATGAGGCAAACAATTTTACCCTTTATTGATGGGAAAAAATGGGGAGTCCTAACATTTGACACTTACCTCAACAATGGTTCCATCAAACTTACAATTACAATCCGATTTTAGTACGCATTCTGTTCCATCACAGTATTGTCCATCTGGACAAGAATCAGGACAATAACTTGTGTCCATATCTGTATAACATTTTGCCAACGTCTTAATCGGAGGATTAGTAGTCAATGTGGTTGAGCTTAATGTTGCAACTGTCGTTGTTGCTATTTGTGGTAGTGCTTAATAAAATCAAAGTGAAATTACGAAATGAACGAATTCCGATGTAAATTTAAAACGAAAATTTTCTAATCTAATTGCAAAATCAAATGTTAACATATCAAATGAATTGATAACAACTGTCATATTCCTGACTTGGTAGAGTCATTTTCTTATAAAAAGATGATGGATAAGCCTGATTTTATAGCTACCATAAAATCTCACTTGTATGGCAGTTGCATGAAATTCCATTATAAATGTTATATTGGCAACGATATGTGAACAAAACAAACAGACATAATAGGGATGCATATATACAAATGGTTGTAATTTAAACTCACCACATTCAGGAGTCAGTTTTAAGCAAGCTAGTCTGACTTTATAGTCTGCACACCCACTTGGGTCAAACTGGTTTACATTGTCACACTGTAATCCATTACAAAGGTCACAGGTAATAATCTGTCCAAGGTCATCAGCTTGGAAACCAGAAGTAGCTAGACACTCAATCTTGATTGGATTAGTACACAATTTGGAGTGTTTCGCCACTATATCAAACGGTTCGTAATCGCCATTTCCATCCGGTGTGTTCGAATTCACCCAATCATCCCATTGTGTACATTTCTTAACTGAAAAATAGTAATATAATTAAAATACCGATACATTTCGTAAAAGATAAAACAAAATGGCGCCCCATTCATAGAAGTAGCAATAAGAACACTATGGGGATAGCTAAAACTACATATATGCTATTTTTTGACTGATTTAAGTGTAGTATGGATTGAAAGAATTGTTTAATGAGGAAAACATTATCAATGGGTTTCAAATTTCGCTTACAGAATTTCGTGCGACTTCAATAATTCATACTGTTCTATAACCTCAGGTAAGTGAAATGTTGATGTTTTTCTGAACAGAATGAAGTCGGATAATCATGAATAGTACTTATTTGAGGATCAATCTAGAGTTGTTTAATAAAAAAATATCATCAAAACGTGTGTTGCGTTTGTAAAGTCCGTCAGTATAGGTTGTTTGTAATAATAATTTCTTCGGACATAATGCTTACACTTAAACTTTGATAAATATTCTCTGTGAGCATCAAAATTGGTTGCCCACGGCTATCTGCAGATTTTGATTATTTTATGTAAATGTATGTTTTATGAACTTTGAAAAATAAGTATTGTTTGTTAAAATGTGTTCTTGGTTGCCATAGAAAAACATCAAAATTTGTTATAATTTAACTTGGTAATGAATATATTTAAAAGAGTATTTGCCTATGGGATTCTGACTGTTTCGTAAACGATCAAAAATTGCGCACCACTAATAGACATGGCTATTGGGATAATGAGAGGATAGCTCACATGTAGCAACAAAGCTGCTATTAAAAAAAACGTTGGATACATTGAAGTGTTCCATTTTCAAAGATAAAAATTAGAATACCGAATATTGGACATAACGAAAAATGGAATAAAGAAGGAAACATACTTTTTATTGATCTTTATTAGCTTATATAAACATGACAAAAGATAAATTAAACTAAAAACTTGTCCAAAAAAGTAAAATAACAAAAATACTGAACTCTGAGGAAAATTCAAAACGAAAAGTCCTCAATCAAATGACCAAATCGTAGCTCAAGTACATCAAACGAATGGACAACAACTGTCATATTCCGGACTCGGTAAAGGCATTTTTATGTAGAAACCTCTCACTTGTATGAAGGTTGTATAAAATTCCATTTTATCGGCAACATGTGTGAACAAAACAAAGATACATTATAGGTAAAAATGTCGAAAATAGGGGTACAGCAGTAAACATCTTTAGCTTTACCATTGCAAGATATACCTAGGTTATTCCCACATTTGAATACAGTAATTATGAAAAGATGAGCTAATCGTGAAAAGGCATTCGTTACTTTTTGTATTTAAATAATTTCTAGTCAGAAATAAATCTGAATAGTGAGCATTCATGTTGTTTAACGACAGACATATTTGGTTTAAACTTATGGTTTTGATAGTGGAATTGACAACTCAAGGCAATATTGTTCCATTTCAAAACAACTTCAGGGTTAAAGTTAAAAAGACCGCAAAAGAACCGGTACCTATTGTGTTTAACATACTGGACAGTATAATGGATCCGTTATCAACTCATAATTAAGAATAAGAATTGCACGAAAATAGAGGTATTTAGTTACTACACGACTGTGTCAATGATGTTATGCACAAGGAAGCTATTAACCATAAGTTCCAAAGGGTGAAGTTGAAGTCATCCCTTCGTTCATTTTACGGACCTCATCACGAGTTTTGTTCTACCGTTATGAAATATTCATTTCACAGATGATATCGGATATGTTTTTTAAGTCGTGACTACAATAATTCCGTTCCCTTTTTACGAATGTGACCTACCGAATTATAATATTTACCGGGTTTGTATTAACATGAGCAACACGACGGGTTCCACTACTGAATCAAGATTTGCTTACCCTTCCGGAGCACCAAAGATCACCCCTTCCCCCCGCAAACCAGTTATCTATATTGTGTCTTGTGTACTTTTATTTCTCTGTTTGTCTTTTTGTTACCATGGCGTCATCATTTTAACTATCTGTCTATTCTGTTCTGTTCTGTCTATGAACAAATACAATAAAAATGTGATGCACCATGAATTACTCGTGTAGCGGTTTAATGAACAGTTTGCACCACATTTGTGAGGCTATTTTGAATCGACAGAGAAATGTTACAGTCATTCCTCATAATTCAATTATAAGTGAAATAAAGTATCTGAAGTTGAAAAAACATATAATTTAATTTTGAATTCAATTTTTAAGGACCAATCATAAAAACCATTGATGAGGTCACGGTCATATGACAAAATTATGTATATTAGTTAGTTGATAGACAAACATTTATCAGTCGATCAGATATTGTCAGATGACGTGTTACATCCAAAATTAACTTATTACAACTTACTGGACTTATGGTATGGTAAGACGGAGACATAAACCACTTGTGTGCGGTCCAATTTATAAAGGAAACATAACCGTCCCGTGTTAATATGTTTGACAAAACTATAACCTACCTTTATTTGAGTTGTGTGCGACAATACCTTATACCATTTTTGAGCATTTTTCAATCTATATTAACCAGTTTTAGATATATGTTTGTATACTATATTAAATTTTTATTTTTTGTCGATACCAAATTCCAATTTGAATATTTTGCTCTTTAAACATTTCAATAAGATGTCATTTTTTTATCGATTTACAAATATTGAAATAAACCATTGCCACAACATTGCACATGCAACTATAAGTAATTGAAATTTGAACAATGATAGATATACTATACCATTTGTAGTGTTACGTGTTCATCATTTTGAATTTGTACCACACATTATAGATCGTAGCTAGGGTACTCCTGGAAATAAATTTTATCGATATCTGCGCAGTTAAATTATAACACAATTCATTCATCACGAAACATACCTAAGTTTATCATCCTTGTATTTATTGTTCTCGGTGGTAGCTGTCTTTTTTTCATTTGTTGAATAGTTGTTCTGTTTGTCATCAGTAAAGGTGGTGCTGTAATCGTTATATGCGTTGTTGACATTGATATTGGTAATCCCCCTTTGAACAATATGAAATATCATGGTCATCATTTATGAAATGCATAAATACATTATAAAAAATTTAAAATGAGTGTCCCTTCATGAAATCAGGTATCTTTAAAATCTGAATTCATTTTAAAGCAGTTACAACCTATGCACAGTCAAAGAAGACATGACTTGTGCAATGACAAAATAAAAGTATCGACAGCCAGTAGGATAGTTAGGATATAGCCGTATAATAAATATGTAAAATGTTATATGTAGACAAAATAATATCTATATCGTAAATAAGCGTGGATGTGCTTTCATTCTTGCAAACATATGTCAATGTAACACACACCGTTCTACATTATATCTATTTCCACTTTCGCAATATCAAAATGTCAAATTCAAACAGTTTCATACATTATGGTATGAACCGTCCTACCAAGGTGGTTTTCAAATTTTAATATATTGTAACTGATGACAAAATAGAGCTCAATTTCAAATTGATAATAAATTTTATTTATATAAACTTCGAAACCGCATTTAAATATGTTCAAACACATACAAATGATTTCAATTCCGACAATAATAGTTTCTCCAGAACAAATCATTAGGTACACAACTCACCTGTATACAGAGGGAAAGTAACACACAAAGTTAAAATGACACTGGTATGGTAGGCTCTCTTTGCAACTTCCATTTCAAGACGAGAATGCTATCAGAACAATAGTAACTGAATGTTCTCTCCATAATAGGTAAAAGGTAAATATTTTATAACCTAATCTATTCTGTTTTAATAAAAAAAAAAATAACAATTTCATGATAAAATCCGTTGAACTTAGTAATTTTATTAAAAAAAAAAGATTTGTGAGATATAGATTAGCCTGTAGATATTAATAAAATCAACGATGAGTTTGCTTTAACAAAACTGTTTATGAAACAAAATAATTCAAAAAAGCTCATACGATGGAAATTAATGTTCATCAATCAAAATTGAAAACCGTTAAATCATTATCAAACAACATCTTGACATTATTATCAAATTCGGACTGACCTCCTGTTAGAAGTCCAGGAGAACTGATATTTAGTACACAAATATTTAAGTATTAACCTCATGACTGTATTCATTATATAGAATCGGTACATTTGAACTGAAAAAAGCAATGTAAAATACGAGATATAGCAGATATAGCACACTTCTCTTTATATTATTCATTGAAAGTCTTAACGAAACATTCCTTCTCTGGAATAGTTTTCTCTTTTGTGTCCTTTTTTCGTTCTTCTTCATATGAATAAACTCATCATAGATCCCAGGATTGAAATTATATATAAATTACGCCAGACACGCGTTTCGACTACATAAGAATTATCACTGACGCTCTAATCGAGAAGTGTTAACAAGACCCAAAAAGTATGAAGTTGAAGAGCATTCAGAACCAAAAATTTCTAAAGGGATTGACATGTCATTCTGAATTAATCATTTTCTTCGAAAATGAATTTGAACGATATTGTCATATAATATATAATAACCGGGCAAATTTCTGAAAAACTTTCTTCTTCATATCTTAAAGATGTCCTTGAATTGGAGACTTCAAACTAGAAACTGACGTCACCGTTAGGATTACCACTTTCAATGTTTCAGCTTGCCATGTCCGCGTATTAACATACGCTCAGTCGCATCGTTTGAGGTTTATATTTCGATTGATTAATAACGCTCGTGCACAAAACAAACTAAAGTAATATCTTGACACGAAAAATCATCTCGTACACAGGTTTTATAGGATGTGTATGACCAACTGATTATGAACATGTTTTTTCGAGGCCTAAATCCTAAGATACAACAATCGTGGTTCGATCTGTTAACTTACCGTTAGTGTTGTTTCTCTGATTGTGCCATGTTTTACTTGGTAGTGTTTCATATAACAATATATCTTTGATATCTACGCTGATATAGTATTGCCTCGCAAGACAACAAAACGATCTCATTTGGATCCGTGTACTATTAACCTAATGTGAAACTCTAAATCCCTAATCAACTAATCTTCATTGAATCAATATTCAAGGATATGTTTTAGATTACTCCTCCAGGCCAACGATACCATGTTACCACAACCGAGTTTGTGCTTTTAAAAATTCCTGCAATGCCTTAAATGCTTTTTTGCCTTTATGTCTCTTTTAGAAAAGCATTTCGGACGCAATAAATTATTAAACGTGTTGTTTTCCATTTTTTACATCACTGGATCTATACCTCTGCTGGTGGACTATCAGTTCCCGAGGGTATCATCAGCTCAGTAGTCAGTGCTTCGTTCCTGACATGATTTAACAATCTTTACTAAAATTGTCCGTTTTATAAATTTTGAAATTATTATGAAACTAAGGTTTTAACTCCCTCAGGCAAAGTTGGCTTAAGATGAATTTGGCTATTTATTTTAGGTATTTTTGACAAATAACTCTTAAATGATTTTCGGTTCTTATACATCTTCGGATTTCAAATGATAGGCTTTTAGCTTTCCTGATGTAAATCCAGAAAAGTACTTCGGACGCAATAAATTATTACTTTTGTTTTCATTTTTTTTAATAGAGTTGAAAGATTTAAACATTTAAACTTCTAATTCCTTAATGTATTATTACTTGCAGTTAGAATAATTTGATCGGCCATGAGTTTTAGGAACTAAAAAACAAAAGTGGTAACTTCTGTTATTGTTAAAGAAAATTTTAAAGCATGTTTAAAGGATTAGATTCGATCAAGTTTTCAAAGTTCGCTTTTAAATCAGTAATCAAGAAAGCAATTAAGGCAGTTTTTTTTTTTCAATAAACATATCACATGTGAATTTCAAATGTTTTCTACTCCTATTTGAGGTTAATTGTCACCATGTATATATTCTTCTTTATTTTATGAGGGAGTATATAATTATTTAAATTAACAATTTTACTAAAACAAAATTGAGATAATTCATTGGAAAACATAACACCGAGACTCAGCTGTTGTTTGCGGGCGATTAATTTACCTCGAGTTAATAAATCGCTCGCATTTTTTACATTTTTACCTATTGTGCCTGTTTGGTTAGTTATCGCATCGGCGGCAATATAATGAAATTTGATGCGACTGTCATCAAAATATTTACCGTCTGATCCAAACAGTTAGAAATTACAAATGCTGTGATAATGTTCATAGCTGGGGATCTTTCATCACTTTCTATTGTGGAAAGTGAAGAGTTCAAAAACTTGATGGATAAAGCTGACCCAAAGTATAAAGTACCTAGCAGAAAGCATTTTTCTACAAAAATTCTTCATGAAAAATATGTTGAAATTAGAAATAACCTTGTAACTACTCTTAAAAGAGCTGAAAGGGTATGTTTAACTATTGATATTTGGTCAAGTAGACAAATGAGAGGATTTGGGGGAATAACAGGCCATTTTAATTTGAATTTGGCAAATTGTATTCACATGTCAAAAGCCCCCATGTGTACTAGTATAGTAACTGTAAACGTTTTCAACGTCTTGCTAAGTCAGCAGCCCAATATTTAGCAATTCCAGTCACTTCTGCACCAATTGAACGTTTATTTAGCACTGATGGAAAGACGTTCAGACCCATAAGGTGTAGACTGGGTGTTGGAAACATTTGACAAATTGATGATGGTGAAATGTAATAGTAGAATACCAAAATAAGTAATATGCCAGAATACAAAAATGTACATACCAGTATAAGTTGAACACTGTGTTATATAATTATGTAGGACTCGAAGGTGCGATGGTCACGCTGAGGTGCTTTGGTCTACGCCGATGTGCGATGGTCCTTTCGCTGAAGTGCGATGGTTTTGCATGACGTTTGGACAATGACGTTTTCAAAACAATGTTTTATTTTTATTCAACGAACGATTCAAGTCCTGAACAGTTTTAAGCATTAGAGGTAGAGGTTACAAAAATATGTAAATCTTAGTCAGACAAACAACCATGGGAAACAAGGCAGATCTTGGTCTGTAGATGAGCTAACCAGTGTTCGGAAGCATGTATAATATGTTATTTTTTTATATACATAAGGTCGTTAGTTTTTCTCGTTTGAATTGTTTTACATTATCATATAGGAGAGTATGTGGTATTACTGAACTGAAGGCCGTACGGTGACCTATAGTTGTTAATTTCTATGTCCTTTTTGGTCTCTTGTGGAGAGTTGTCTCATTGGAAATCATACCACATCTTCTTTTTCATTTTTACTTAGTACAATAGACAGCTGCACTGAACCTGTTTGTTTTATCGCACTTGAACACTCAATATTAAAACACGTTCTCGTAATCAAATACATCATACTTAATCTGAGCTATCATACAAATAGCAAATTAAGAATTCAAATATTTGGATTGACCAAACTAGAAATTAAACCCGATCTCCCAAAATGCGAGGTTAGCACGCTCACCACTGCACCGCTACATTAAATAGGTTTTAACTTCAGACAATCGCATTTAGCTAGCATACACTCCTCACAGTTAGACCATCGCATTCAGCGTACCCACCATCGCACTTCAGCGTATCTACCAACAAGTTAGCGTCACATTGTCACCATCGCACTTCAGCGTGTTAACCAACGCACTACAGCGTGGACCATCGCACTTCAACGTGACCATCGCGGTTCCGAGTCCTACATATATATATGTCAGAAACATCATTCTATTTTCTAATTATTATTACTATAAAACATGTATAATACTTATGCATGTTATGTATATATCATAATATAATAAATGCATGTTTTCAATATTTCATCTATATTTTCCTTTCAAAAGTAAGTAATTGAAGTACTTAATTACATTTGTGAAGTAATTGGAAAGTAGTTAATTACATTGACAAAAGAAGTCATTATTCAATTGATATTAATTATGTTCAAAAGCAATTGACCCCATGTCTGACTGTCATACAAGTGAGAGATTTTTGTCATCGGAAAATCTGGAGACTGAATTTGCAAATTCTCATTTGGTATCCGCTTGAAATTTTAGCAGACGGAAATGTTAATCACTTTGCTGCCGTAAGGACACATGGGACAATTTTTATTATTTATTTAAGTACTCCTTCATAATTGCATCCCTTTCCAATAATACACCGAAAAATAAAGAGTAAATAAGTTTTCTTCAACATATCAGGGCGTGACGTCATAATCAAATGGCTACAAAGTTGAACATATAACGTCCAGTTGCTGCATTCCCAACCGTGATCCGAACTGAAACAATACTTAATTAGGTACAACAAAAGGTTGAAACCGGAATCCGCGAAGCGGGGAAAACAGATATACCTCAGCTATGCATCAAATTTGTTCACATCGGACTTTTCTGATAATGTTTGTATCAATTTAATTTTTTTTTTTTTAAATGAAAATCTCATAGTGACATGTTTTTTCCTCCATTTCACATGCCTTATTTTCTCTTTCCGCGGACTGTGCATGATAGGACGAAATGTTTGGCATCAATTATAAACAAAGAAGATGTGGTATGATTGCCAATGAGACAATTCTCCACAAGAGACTAATTGACACAGAAATTACAAACGTACGGCCTTCAAAAATGAGCAAAGCCCATGCCGTATATATATAGTCAGCTATAAAAGGGTACGAAATGGCAAATGACAAACAATTCAAACGGAAAAAAAGGCCTAATTTATTTACAAAAATGAACGAAAAACAAATATTTAACACATCAACAAAGGACACTGAACTACAGGCTCCTGGCTTGGGGCAAAGGCAGTCGGCATCCGTGAAAAAGATTTCGGCACTCAAGAAAAACATTTTGGTGTCAAGACAAATCAGCAAATCAGCAAATTATAAAGCTACTTTAGTGTATACATGTTATACTCCATTGTTGAACTTTTTACAAATACTTATTTTCTTATTTTTTGGCCACATTGACCTGATACCTTTTTTAAGAAATTAAATACATGTTTTCAATATCATGGTAAGTTTGTGTAATTTTGAGGGTCAGTCAGAGCATTAATTATTTTGTAATATTATATTTTTATGAATAAGGTCAGAAAGATGTGGTATGATTGAAATTGATCATAAGACAACTCTTCACAAGATACCAACTTTTTAAACAGAATTAACAATTATAGGTCATCAAACGGTCTTCAACAATGAGCAAAGACAATACCGCATATTCAAATAAAATAACCCTGAAATAACAAATGTAAAACAATTCAAACGACAAAACTAACGGAAAAAACTATTGAATGAGTACAGGCTCCAAACAAAGACAAAAACATTCGTAATCCATACGTTTTTAAATTGTGGATAAGCATATGTTGAGGGCAGACTCTTTTATCAGAAATATTTCACCATGCATGCAAATTTTTGTATGTAAATTAAACTGGTAAATTTTATCTACGGTGGTATGCATTGCTCTTTACTTAAATAACAAAATACATGTTGTTACACATTAATTTTATTTATTTCAACTATCAAATGAATGCAATCAACACCGTAAAAATACATAAACAACACTATTTGAACTGTAATTGCATAGAAGCACATAAAAATTAAATTGCATTTGTGCTGGTGGACCATGCGCACTAGTTCTTCATTTAAGGAACCTGGGTTCAAAGTTGATGATGATGTAGTACTTGTATAAGAATGCAATATGACATGGATGCCTACATTGCGATTTCAAAACCATATTGAACGTTGCATCAATCTTTAACAAATATCTAATTTCCGGAAGAATACTAAATTTTGGACAAACTAAAGTCCTCTGAGATACGGATTTACAAAAAAAAATGTAACTATATATAATTCTTTTTTCGAAAAATAAGTATAAAATAAATAACTGCTCTAACCCTTAAATGTACCGCATTAATCGTAATAAATATTTTTCGAAATAAAACAACTGCAAAAATATGACGGTACATAATGAAACAATACGTATACATTACACAACTGTAATAAAAATAAGGGGAAATCCACCTGCATCGGTATTCAATATATATAATTTGCATAATTATCCATGCCGCAGGTATCTTATTCCGTGCACAACGAATGATTATAATTAATGACAGAGTAACACACTTTAAATTGACATTGAAAGTCGAATATATTGTGTCTGCATTGATCGAGTTTAAGAAAGACTGCTGAGAGAAAAATGGAACATTCACTGATTATTTAAACATGCAACAACTGGGAATAAAGGTTGTATAGCAAAAAGTATTTAAGACGAACTGTATCTTAGTGAGCTGCAAAAAGGAAGAGATGTACCATAATATCCATAACAAAAAGGGAATATATGTCTAAAATATACTACTACCATGGTTCGAAAAATAAATATAAACGTTAATATGTCAAGTGTTCCAGTGGCATTTATATATTCTACTCTGTTATTCAATCGAAACTTTGGCATCTTTAGATACAGATCGCAGACAGAACCAAAACAACCAAATAATAAACACAGGTACCAAACAAATGCCAAATCCAATCAGGATATAAATCCAAAAATCTGAAATAAATAATATGACTTGATCAGAATTAAATGATAAAACTATTAATTCATTACATAAAAATCAGCATCTGTAGGTCTTTTCATTTTTTGAAATCCAAATGGTTTGAAAATGAGTTAGCTGGTAGGTTGATGTCGAATAAATCATTGCATGGTCCACTATTGTTTGAATATACAAATCTGATAGCAAATTCTTAATCGGTAAGAAATTCATATCGATTGTTGTCAACTCGTCTTATTTTATTTCAACATGATAACAAACGAGTTATTTTTAGTGTAATAAAATATGGAGATATTTTAGAGGTTCGTGCTAACTAATCGAAATGAGAGCAAATTTAGTTCATTCAGTTGAAAACAAATGTACATTGACGAACGCAGAAGAAAAAAGACAGAAAAAAGATGACAATAAGTATTTGCCGAGGTAAATTCGAACAACCGATTTAAAAAAAAAAGTAAATAATAATAAGCAAATTGTATATTAGTCCGATCCTCATGAATAAAAAAAAAACCACACACTTTTGGGGAAACTGTATAGTCATAACCTTGTCATTTATACAAACGATTAATTCTAAGCAGAAGCGGTTTTTAAATTAAAAAAGTCACAACGTGTCATTATGAATAAAGGCAATAGTAGTAAACCGCTGTTTCGAAATCGATTGAGAGAAAACAAATCTGGGTTACAACTCAAATTGAGGGAAAGTTATCAACTATAAGCGGAAAACAACAAAATAACAGAAAAACTGAAGTGCAATTAAAAAACCAAACAACCCTGCAAAACATACAGAAAAATACTATAAGATAACTACTGCCATTTCCCTGACTTGGTACAGGACTTTTGAAGAAAACATTGTGGATTGAACCTGGTTTTGTGGTTAACCAAACCTCGCGCTTTTATGACAATGCTAAATATTACACTAAAATGACAACATAACATGACAGGACTACAGTACATATAAATGCAAGAACATTCAGGACAGAGAGATACACAAATAAGCAATACAGAACATTTCGACATGGTAACAGTAATCAAAGGTACTAGGCTTATAATTCAATACACCAGAGGTGTGTTTCGTCTACATCAGCCTCATCAGTGACTATGCCACACTTGTTTTCTATACACTGACGCAATAGCTATGTTGTATAATATTCCATAAGAAAAATATATATAAGCGTATATTATTTTACCTGAAGTCAGCAAACATTAATGGATAATCTTACCAAATTGGCAAAGCGTATCTGTCATATCTTCTTTGGCTGCAAATGAAAACCTACATGTATATCTTTCTGCAAAAATTAACAATCGTATCGATGAATAAGAATGAATGATCATGACTAAAATGAAAAACACTAGCATTTTGAATACCAATTCATTTATTGGTTGATATAAATACGCATTCAATTCTTTTAAAACATATGCGTATTGAAAAGCTCTTTATTTCCACGACATTTATTAAGTTTTTCAATGTTGATTAGCATAGTAAAATATAATTAGTTATAAAAAATATCATTAAGTTATATAAAACTGTTGTTTTGTATTTCATATATCATTTTAACAAACATATAAATCATCATAAAAATAGTAACGATATGACTAGGGCTAGCGCATGTACACTAATATCCTTCAAATAATTTCCCGGAATCTTGTTTTAACTTGTATTGCAAGTACTTTTGTAGATGCTTGTTATATATCGGAAAATAATCCGTATATTCAATATTTGATAAAACATGTACGTCTATAGCCATAAGTCATCCGTAATTACGACAATTTAAAGCACACAACTAAAAACGTCTAGACAGAACAGCACATCCTCCAAAGTTCAAATTATTTCAATTAATCCTCATTTGACCAAGTTCTTTCAAACCAAACGAAATTCTTTAAAAAAAAAATGGTTTACTCACAATTCCGCCACTGATAAGTTATGTTAAACTCTTGGGTGCCATACGTAAAGACAAGAATCATGAGATCATGTTCCCCCAATGAAATTAATATAAACCCAAATAGATTTACTTCATATACATGTCTTTTCCATAACACCTATATATTACGTTATATATAATCATGACATTACAGTAACTATGTAATCTGAACTTAATAAATCTATTGAACTATCGTATTGAACATTATACTTTTGAATAAATATTTCAATAAAACTTGCTACTAAGCATACATTATTATCAAAACAATATATGCATATTTGATATAATGCCTACATAAGCTATACTTATCTTTTCAATGCCGTGTTAATGCAAGAACTCAAGTCTGTATTCAATTTTAAAATATTATCTTTTATATGATATAAATAAAAGATTTCACATCCGGAATATAAAGTTTGAAATCACATGCATGTATATAAGGTTAAGACTACAAAGTTACACTTAAACCCGAACTTTTTAAACTGTAATTAATTCATTGAAAATTAAAGGTGATCTTAACATATGGAATTCAAACAAGCCTTTGTCATTTTATATGTATATGCATTTTCAACAATAACAAACTTGTTAAATTAATAAAACAAATCTTAGTCTGAGTTTTAGTTTAAACAATTATTATGAGGACACAGATATAACGGAATACTCAAATTATGATGGTTTTGCACTATGCCATTATGAAATATTTAAGACAGAAATTACATCAACATACAAACACTCGTTTTATATTATAGTAATAATATGAGGCAGGCATTACCTGTGAATGGGGACGAAGTTTGTATAATTATTTTTTTTTTTGAATTTTAAATATTTGTTAAAAAAAAAAGATAAGGAAATACCGTAACGTTTCCGATTTTGTTTCTGTTGTTAGGGATTTTACTTGTGACGTTATTTAAGTTATGACGTCATGTTCAATGTAAACAAAGAAACGCAATTGCATCAGGTAGGCCTAACGTTTATTCATACCAAAGACAAAGAATGTTTAAAAATGAAATATTGGTATTGTGTTCCTTGAGTTTCTATATTTTACTAGACTAATCAAAGTCTCACGACAACAAGACCGGAAGAAGGAAGAAGAGTTATGTGTTCTGCGCAGATCCGGAAATTGAAAAACACGACAAAAAAAATTTGAACGATTTTGAGTTCATTAGTACAATGAAAAATTCGGGAAATTTTCCCGATTTTTTTTTTTTTTTAATTTTTTTTATTGAATTTTCTACTGTAATAGGGGACTTCGTCCCCATATAATCCTTACTAAATTATTTTCTGTCAGAACGACCCGACGATAACAAGTTTCAATTGAATGTGCTTCAAGCATTAAAACAATGAACTGTATAAGTTCAATATTTTCTCTGATTTGAATGCAAACAATGGTCAACTACATAATTTAATAACAAAGTTTATGGCTAGTGTTTTAACTTTCTATCTTTAATATATTATAGCAGAAACAATCCTTTCCTTCGTTTATTAGACTGAAATTATAGAAAACTCATATTTCAAAATTACCTCACATTTCTATTCCCTTTTTTCAAACTGATTACTTTTGTCATACGACATTCAAAACGTTTACGTCTGTTAAATGTGTTTGTTTGGTTGAAATGGCATTGACTTTACCATCTCTTTCCGTTTTTAGTGTACACTAAAAACAATAATCGAAAACGTCATGTTTTTTTACAGGTTACCGTTACCTGAATGTAATGTCGTTTTATTTTTCGTTGTTAATTTTGGGCTTTCTGTGCTCTTTTGTAGTAATCGTGCTGTTCCTCTTGTTATTGGTATCGATGATGCAGTAATCGCCATACTAGATGTTGTTGTTAATGTATCTGTTAACAAGACAACATTATTTATTATTATTTGGGTAAACTCTTTGAAGGTGAGTGTTAAGTGTTAAATCAATGCGACATATCTAACAAAATAAATCAAATATAGATAATCACAAGTCATTAACATTGCCGTATATCTTAAGATCCTTTTTGTTGTAAGATAATTTGGGAAAAGTACAAGTTCCGAAATTTTGTGGAAGCTTTAAAACCAGGTTTAGTTCACCGTTTTCTACATGAGAAAATGTTTGTACCAAGTCAGGAATATGCTTAATGTAATTAGTCGCAAGATATTTCGAACACAAAATCACAACTTTTACTTTCTGTAAACCCTTCTTGTCAGGCGTTTAGATAAGATTTATGTGATGATATTTCAACCAAATAACGAAATCTATTTGATAAATATACCTTTTCCTTAACATATTAATATTTCGTTTTCTAACATACTATATACTTTGAACTTAATATTGTTATTCACTTATCTTAATGCACAGAATACTCTTAGATAAAAATTTAAATAACCAGAAAATTACTTATGATGAAAATATTACTAAACAATAGATGGAGAGATTTATCACAATGTTTACATAAACCATACTTTACCTTGGCAATACCCTGTTAATGTGAGCTCCTAAGTTATTTTTTAATTTAATAACATTATCTTGAACATGCATATGTATCTAAGATATCGCTATTCTAAGTATTTTGTACAAAAAGTGGGTTTTAAATTTCGCACGAAAATTAAAGTAGAAGACATAATACCAATATGTCACATTGAACTTGACATACACCAAATTATCGTGATGACTATAACTGGACAGTGACTTTGATACCACTTTTATTAACTGTAAATATACATTTATTTCAACATATACAAATCTTTCAACAAATTCGGAAGCAATTACATTCATTCATAATCTAAATAAAATACCACAAACTACAATGAGACAAGAACTGACGGACTAATGAATTCGACAAAACACTATAAAATTACGCCATGAATTAATATCGCCAATAAAACAATTTATAGCTATAATTCAGTAGTTTTGAACTTTACGATCAAAATATTTAAAAAGTACGAAAAAGCCGTATTGTAGATTATGATAAAACTATCATAATATTTCCATATAACTTTTAATGAATGAAACTCTATCGAGAAACTGTAAAT
Organism: Mytilus galloprovincialis; assembly: GCF_965363235.1. Taxonomy (NCBI): domain Eukaryota; kingdom Metazoa; phylum Mollusca; class Bivalvia; order Mytilida; family Mytilidae; genus Mytilus; species Mytilus galloprovincialis. Next base: position 22,625,402 of record NC_134846.1, read on the forward strand.
AAAATGTTTCAAATAACAAAATTAACTAAGGCCACACCAATTTCATTACATGTTCGACGGACCCGCCCGCACCTATTTTTTTCAAGACAGAATTTTTTTATTTTTTTTTATATTCCCGCTTCCCGCATCCGGAAATGTAATCATGTCCATTTCCCGCACCGTTTTTTTTTTGTAAATATTATAAAATCAACATTTGCTTTTTAAAATCACATTCTAAACCTGTTAATAACGATTTTAAACCTATAAGCACCCCATAACACTGTGTAAATATCTGTGAAAATATTTGTTTCAGCATGAAACGTGGGAGTGCTCCGATATAAATATATAAGCGGAAATACCTGTACAGAATAAAACATTGGTTTCTTTCCCCCTTACTTATATTCCCTATCAAAAAGATGTTCGCTGTTAGAATAAAGTAAAAAGAACTTCTGAAGGATTTGCCTTCACCTGCAATTATATTGTATGCTGGCGAAACAAAACTATACATAGCCGCTGCATGTTTATGTACCTGTCCTGATTGATTCAGGGGCCTGTCATTCAGCAGTTATCGTTTGTAGATGTGGTTCATTGGTATTTTCTCGTTTGGATATATAAATTAGATAGTTGGTTTTCCTGTTCGAATTGTGTACACCAATAAGTGTGGGGTCCCTTAAAGCTTGCTGTTTGGTCTGGATCAAAGCCCTGTGTAAAAGGCCGTATTTGACCTGTGATTGTATTTGACCTGTGATTGTTATTATCAACCCTCCCTCAGACAAGGGGTAATTTTTCTGTTGTAGAAAAGAAAATAGAAATACCAAGGATTTGTATAGTGCTACTATACAAAACCTTTGAAAATTTAGATTTTTTTTACTCAAAAAGAGGAGAAATACACCATATTTTAAACATTTTTTCTAAAAGAGGGGTCCACTTATTTTGAATAATATTAAATAAACTGTTTATAATGTAAATGTGTTAACATGGTTTAAGTCCAGGAATATTACAAAATTCTTCGATGTTTTGACCATTTAATACAAGATAGATATATAGTTCTTTGGGAACATATGAGCCCTTTTGTACTAAAAGATGTTTTTTACAAAGAAATATATTATGACTTTAATATATTGACCCCTCATAAAAGGGATATTTACATTATAACATTAAGGGGTTGTTCCCAACCTGATTATGACTTAATGTAGATGGAAAATTGGCCCATTGTCAGTCCCACATACATAGACCAGATTTAATTATACAATTATTTCATGGTGAACATGGTGAACAGGGAAAAAATACTTCATAAATTAAAGAAATTTCAAAGTACAAGTCATAAATTGAGTTTTAATATTGTCAAAACCTACTATTTTATGTTTACAAAAAAAATTATAATTGCTCGCCTTTACTTTTCCAGCTTCGCCTCAAAAATTGTCAAATTAAATATTTTTTTATTAAAATTTTCAAATCGCTCGCTCGCTCCAATTTTTGGAGTCCAAAAATCCGTAGAACAAGAAATTAAATTGGTGTGGCCTCACCTGTAAATATTGCTTTTAAATTAGCATTTAAGCGTCTGCATTGAAAGGCGGCTATTCAGTTAATGAAATACTAAATCTCTATATATAAATAAGGCGTACAAATATTTTCCCGCGCTCGTGCAATAATATTTTATTCTATTTAAATCGTACAGGTGTAGTGACGTGTAGATGAAATTGTGTAGTGACGTATATAAGAAATGTCGTCAGTCTCAGTCAAATTAACGTCATAATGAAAATGATGAAACAGAAAATGGAATGAATGAATGAATGAAATAAATGAACTGATAATAACAAATCAAACATTTAATAATACACATAAATACGACGGTCACAAATATATTTATTTAATAAAAATTAACTAGCGAATCCAACGTCAGCTTGAAACCAAATATAAAAAAAAGTATGATTGCCAATGAGATAAGTTGTTTGGTCAGTGATAAGTTTCAACAATATAATTTGCATTTTAAAAAGAAGTACAAAAAGAACAGACAATAAATACCTCACATATCCATTTCTTTTTTATCAATACTCTTATACATGTCATACAACATGCTAAATGTCTGTTTACGACTGTTCTATGTCTCTTGTAAATGTGTTTACTTGTAATATCCATGACTTAACCTTCATGTTCGGCTGTTTTTGTACAATGAAAACACTCACCGAAACAGTCATATAGTTTTACGTGTTCCTGGTTCTTGCATTTATAACAATTAAATTGGCAATTAAATCAGTACCCTTCAAATATAAATTTCACTTACCTATATGCACATTCTGAATGTTTACATGTAAATATGAAAGAATACCTGAATGTGAGGTCGTTTTACTTTTTGTCGTTAAATGTAATGTCCGGTCTCTTGTGCTCTTTTGTTGTAATTGTGTTATTCGTTTTGTTATTGGTAACAATGATGCAGTCATCTCTTTACTTGTAGTCTTTGGTATTGCATCTGTTAACAAGATAACATTATCCATTTTTATATTGATAAAACATTTTTAATGTAAGTGTTAAATGTTAAATCTCTGCAACGCATTTACCAAAACATTAATAAAAATAATTGCAAATGCATGATCATTTCAGTATAACTTACTTTTTGTCACAAGATTATTGGGGAAAATGTTCCTGTTCCGAAATTAATTTAATTCATCCTTTAAATATGTTATTTTTAGAATATCCAATTGACTTTTATTTGGCGTTTTTTATCCACTGTCCGTATCTAGTTATGATGGTGTTTTTTTTTGTAGTTCAGTGTTTCTGTTGTAACCGTTATGTTTTGTTTTTTTTATATTTGATGTATTTCCTCGGTTTCAATGTGTTACCCAGATTTGTAATACATATTTAAGAGTATTGAACAGTGGTATACCTTTTTTTCAAAAAGACTCGTGACGTCTATCTTGAAAGCAAATTTCAGAAATTAGTTAATTGAAATCCTAAACTTCAGTGTTAACTTACACAAAAGAGACATGTGACTATTTGGAAACGAATACACGTGTCCTTTCATCTGACAATAGCATCCTTACTGTGGGACGTAAATTTTTGTTGCAAGTGAAAATCAACTTATTACAATACATATTTTGTGAACATAGGTTTTCGTTTTTACCCTTTAGATATAAGCCATACAGATTGTTTTGTTTTAAATATGTTACACTATGTAGTGCATCATACCTTACATTTATAATTATTATACAACAAAGGAGATGTCGTATTCTTGTTAGTTTTGTTTTAGTCTTTGTGAATTCGTGTATATAATTATAGTAACTATAGCATTTACCGTAAGGCACAAGAGTCGTTATCTCTAATTCCGCCCGAGTTGCTGTAGACGATTTTCCAAATAAATTGTCTAAATATACTAAATAGTTTTTTCCGGTATCATTGACTGGAGGATACCAGACACGTAGTGACTGACTTGAGTAGGAATACACAACACCTCCGTATGAATTGTTTGCCCGTGTGTTCTGTACAGCACCCGTAGCTTTAAATAAATAACCCGCATTTTCATTGGAACCTGACCTATTTGGCAACTCTTTCACCTAAACAAAAAAGCAAACATGTTAATACAGTCATCAAAAGTGGATTAATATATAAACATGAGGTTACATTATTATTGGTTTATTATGCCATGACGATTGTTTTTTTTTTTCCTTAATCTGTCACTTTTTCCTTATTCTAAGCTTGCTGTTTTACAAATGAAATTACTCAAAAACTTTAGATAGAGAAAGACTTTGAGAATTCTCGAAACGTTTGATAAAATCTCAAACAGTTTTAAAGTTTAATTGTGTTTTTATTTACTGAGATCGTTGATGGTAATTTTGCAGAAAGAAATAAACACTTTATTTTTAATACCAGGATTTTAATTGATTAACGTCCAGTGGCAAAAATTGCATGCATGTCTAAGTCACCATGAACAGGGGGCGGATTGTTTGGAACTAAATATTACGGGAAATCATTAAATAGTTGAAGATATCAATTTGTTATTCTTACCATGACTTGCACAATATCACAGGTTTGGTTAATCCCAGTATGAAATCTTATTTCAGTATTTGACCTTGAAGGCAGACTCAACTTTTGAACGGTCTTTGTTTTTGCTTTCAACGATTTCCAAGCAAATATTCTGTATTGGCCAGACTTGAAATTTTCCTTTGAATTTCCCCAACCCTCGGGGATAGCAAATAAAGATCCTGTAAGTGTAGTATATATGTAATATATATCATTATACCTTACATATATTACACGTAATTGTATTGGGTAACAAGTTATCACGTGACATGGAATAATTCAGTTAATTTTCATTTGATTTCAAGGAAGAACGAATAACCCTTAAAATGTATAACAGCGGTGAAAATCCTATGATTTTTCATTATTCACCGGCGAATAACCTTTTGGGTTTCTAGATTTGTACACGAGTTATCTCCAATGAAAATGACGTCACAGACGTAATTACACAAAATGGCAGCCTTTTTTATTTTTTTTTAAATTTTAAACATATTTTATTAATAATACCTGTAACATCAACCCTATGTTGCCCAGGGAAGCAACTAAGGGGATCCCGATTTTTACCGGCGCATTTGTCGGGGTAAAGCAAATGAGAAAAAAAATCCCATCTTAAATAATCATGCAACATCTATCATCATATAAATATCATCTATCTTCGTACACATGTACATTCAATATAATCTATGATCTATATATCTATACCTCACACCAAATATAAACATTCTATTTTTTATCTCTCAAAGGAGCTATTACTCGATTTATTTCACCTGACTGGGCGGAGTTTAACCGGTTCGCTCATAATAAACCAGTCCATCTGTAGATAGGTGTTTTAGGATAAACTCATCAATCAAGTGTCCAGTCATTGTTTTGTAAATTAATTTGATGACACTGATAGGTGATTAGAAATCAGTAATAATTATAACGGCAATCATCCTCATCACACACATCTTTGAATAGACTGTCCTTATGCAAATTAAAATATAAGCTCCGCCCGATCAGTTGAAATATCATTGGTAATACCTGTATTTATTTATGAGCAGTTTAAATTCTATAGCCGTTCAAACCATTCTTTTGTTATGTTAATTTATATTTACATTAAGTTTCTGGTCGAGTGATCTATTTCCATGTGCTTTTTATTAATTTAAAGTAAAACTAAAAGGAAATGTGTAGTTCTTTCATAAGAATTAGATTTAAGATTGTGTTTCCGAAAAAGAATTTGTATTTCAAATATATGGTGAGTAAATATTTGCTTATACTATGTACCTGTTGATACTACATGTCTGAATAAATGTCCTTGTTACAAGTATTTAAATATACAATACACAATAAAAAATACATAATACATAATACATGAAGGGAGATGACAGCAATGTATAAGAGAGTTTATTTAGTATTACAGTGGTCATTACACTGGCTTGACCACTAAAAAATGTATTTATACACCAAAAATGTCGCACATAGTAGAAAAGGCTTCATTGTTCGTATGCAGTTTAGAGGATTTGAACAAGAATTGCGTTTCATGTTTTATCATATTGAAAATTATTGATTTACTTATCTCTTTCTTTTGATATTTTGAGATGTTTCTAGTTTTCCAAATTACCCATTTGGTGATCAGAATGCACCGTACATTGTATCTAAAATTTGAGAATAAGAAGTATTTGCATTTATGACACCCAAAATGATACTCGTTTCCGATTTTTGTAAATTTTTGATTCCCATTTTTGAACAAAATTCCCACATTTTCTCAAAAATTTCCCGCCAAACGTCTTCCACCAGTTTACAGTAAATAAAAAGATGGAACAGTGACTCTTTTTCATAACAAAAGTGACACTTTCCGTTTGACCGATTCATTTTTTGAAATTTTTCTTCCGTGTAGATAATATTAAGGAGTAATTTCCCTTGAAGTTGTTTAGTTTTCCTATTTGCTAAATGCTTATTCAAAGTATCCCAAATATCTACCCATTGTAGTTCTTTCCCAAAATGTAATTTCCATCTTAACTAACTATTTGGAGTTATATTATTCTCATAAAAGTATCTAATATCTTTAAGGCATAATTTTTTGGTATCAACGACAACTCCATTTTTTGAAAGTTGACAAGAATTTATTATTTCATAGGTCTATCAGAACGACTTTGCATAATGGGGTCTGCTTTTAAAAGGTCAATTTGTTCAGGCGTTAACGAAGCTTTAATGCGGCTATATCGTGCTATCCAGTTCCTTTTATTATTTAGGTTGTTAAGAATTTCAAAAGAAGTTTTAAATGATTCATTGTTCAAGTCCCATATATCTTTTATTTTTTTATTCCACTGGAAGGAAAATTTGCATAATATAAGGCACGACCCTTGAACTTGAACTTACAATTGCCGAATATATTTTCATCTAAAAGGTCTTCTTTCGTGACAGATTTGGGGGGTTTTCTGTTAGTCAGTCCAAGAAATTAAAAGTTCTTTATAATATTTAGACATTTTTATTTGACTAAAACCTCTCGTGTCCGAACATGAACATATAAAAAAATCTGTATCATATTTTTCGTCTAGTGACGTTAACCAGTATTTAGCTATTGCATTCCATTTTTGTGTTTTTGAGTTTACAATACTGTACAAACTTTTCACCTGTTTTGATTTAATCAAGTCTCTTAGGTTTATCATTCCTATCCCTACTTTTTCTTTCGGTAAACAGCACACTGTTCTGGCGACTTGATTTGTTTTCCCGTCCCATATAAAGGACCATATAATATTATTTATTTGTTTTTCGTATGTCGCTGGAATACCTCTCATTTCGGTTTCGTATCCAATCGTAGACAGTACAAAGGATTTAATAATTAAAACTTTAACAGTAAATGTGAGATCTCTTGACTAACAAACCTCCATACAGCTTTAAATTTTATTTATTTTTTTCTAACCAAATTTGATCTAAGTCCACCTCATACCCATGTTGAACCTCTAATGCTTTCACAGGCCGCTTAGACCATTAAGTTTTATTAAATTTTGGTTTTTTTATTTCGCCACTTTCCTAAATACATACCCACAGTCTTTTCCATATTCATTCTAGCCCCTGAAGCGTTTTCGTACAGTTTTAAAGTTTTAAATGTTTCTTCGATAGACTCCTCGCTTTTATTAAAGAGTTGAATATCGTCAGCATGTCGGAAAATACGCGAAGTACAAACATTACGTTATGGTAACGTTGTTACCATACCGCTTTACTCTGTGACGTTATATTATATGCATTAGCTATCACGACGATTAAACGTATAGAAATGGAAAACGCATGATTTATTAAGATTCTTCAACATTTAATGGTGCCGTAACCTTTGGATATATATGGATTCAAAGCTGAAGTCAGTTCGTGCTGGACACAAAGGAGCCGTCACGAAGCTACTGGTGAAATTCGACGAGTTAAAGTCAAAAACAGACACAGAAGTTGACGAAGTGAAAGCCCTTGATGATGCCGTCACGCAGAAACAGAAAACATTGATTGACCTGAATAACAGACTTTTGGAACAGACATCGGAGGAAAATCTGGAGCAGGAAATCACCGACTCAGATGAGTATATGTACGAACTTGATAGTAAAATTAGACAAATTCGGAAATTTATTAAGTCCTTTGAAACAAATACTATAATTTCGCATGATACTGTTGGTCCTTCAACGAGCAGACTTAACCCAGACGCATATAATTTCACACCCGAAGCTAGAGTTGATATGAACAGATGTGCAATAGATTCTATGAACCAGCAGTATTCAATTAACGCCCCTGCAGTGCATACCGTTCCGTCAGAGAATGTCATGTTTCAAGTCCCGTCAGAACCGAGATCTTCAAAAACTAATTACCATAGGCTTCCAAAGTTAGACTTACCCTATTTTAATGGAGATATTCTCAAGTGGCAAACATTTTGGGATTGTTTCGAGTCATCTATACACTACAACGACACATTAACGCTAATCCAAAAGTTTAATTATCTTAAAGCTCAGCTAGAGGGAAGCGCCGCGCAAACAGTAGAGGGATTCGCTTTGACTAATGGTAACTACGAAACCGCAGTCAACCTTCTCAGAGATCGGTTCGGACAACCTAGAAAACATATACATGCTTACATGAAAGCACTCATGAATTTACCCGCACCGACAAATGATGCTTTTAGTTTGAGGTCTTACGGAGACAGATTAGAATCATACGTACGAGGATTAGAGTCTCTTGGTCAAACACCAGAGATGTAAGGTAAATTAACTGACACACGGAAGAAGGTAAATACGCATACATGTATTTTTTGTTCAGGTGAGCACTATCCGACGGAGTGCTCTAAAGTAACAGACGCAAACGCTAGGAATCAAATTGTAAAACAGAAACAGTTATGCTTTAATTGTTTAGGGTCACACCGGGTGGCCGCATGTAAGTCTACAAAACGGTGTAAAAATTGTAACGGAATGCATCACACAAGCATATGTAAAGGGAAAGAGGCCAATACAGGTACGAAGCAGGAGCCGAAAATACAGCAGACAGCTATCAACGTGGTTGAAACTACAGACACAACTAGTGTATTGCATGCATCACAAGTAAGTCCCGACATTCTCCTAAAAACAGCAACTGCACCAGTTATATATAACGACGTAAACATAGAATGTAACATCTGATTTGACAAAGGGGCGCAACTTTCTTTTATCACTCAGAAATTAGCCGATAAACTTGAAATTAAAACAACGGGGAAAGTCAGCAATCAACTGTCTGCGTTCGGAGATTTATCTCAGAAAGTTCGTAATTTTGAAACGGCAACAATACAATTACAGACCGACACGGGAGAAAATGTGCGTATAAACACACTGAGTCTCATTGTTCCGGAAATTGCCGTCCCTATTCATAAAGTATTACACAGACTACAAGGAGCTTGCCACATTTGAGAGGACTTAAACTTGCACATTCTGTGGAGAGCGTTTTGAGATCGACCTACTAATAGGCGCGGATTATTACTGGGAAATTATCGAGGACAAAATTATAAGAGGAAAAGGACCCACCGCTGTACAGTCAAAGATAGGATATCTTTTATCAGGACCAATTATTGGAAATATCGGCCAGCATTCAAGATCTACGGTTCTTTTAAACGTCATTGCATCCCATCAATTGGAGGAGGCAGAGATTGAAATGTTTTGGACACTTGAGTCAATAGGAATCAATACATGTGAAAACAAGGAGAACACCAACTATTTACAGACATATCAGAACACAGCTATTGATTACGAGAATAGAAAGTACACGGCAAAATTGCCTTGGAAACTTGACCAAATATGGCCATTGCTAAAGGTAGGACCGAGAATATAATTATACGTCTAAACCGGGAGTCGCACTTGCTACAAAAATACAGTGAAATAATCTATGAACAAGAAAAGAGAGGATTTATAGAGAGGGTTCCAGATACGGAAGATAATAACAACAAACATATGATTCACTACATTCCTCACCATCCTGTTAAAAAAGATTCCGAGACTACCCCTATTCGTATAGTGTACGACTGTAGTTGTAAACCACAGCAAGATTTAGCCAGCTTAAATGATTGCTTAATGTCAACGCCACCCAATCTAAATGACTTAACGAAAATATTAATGCGATTCAGAATCGGAAAATATGGTATCAGTACAGATATTGAAAAGGCCTTTTTACAGATAGGACTTGACAAGAAGGATCGTGACGCTACACGTTTCTTTTGGCTAGCTGACACCAAAGACCCACATGGCAATCTTACAACTTACAGGTTTAAATCGATATTGTTTGGCGCAACATGCTCACCATTTATTTTAAATGCCACTCTACTTAAGCACTTGGACGAAAATGAAAGTAGTATAACACAAACGATGAAAATGGACTTATATGTAGACAATAATCTGTCAAGCGTTGAGACTTATGACGAAGCCATTACATATTTCAAGGATGCGAGAAATGTCATGTCAAAGGGAGGATTCAATTTGCGATCTTGGAGCTCAAACTGCAGTGATTTAACTGAAATTGCAAAAAACGAAACTTTAGCCGAAAAGAACATAACGGTGAAAATACTAGGAATGGAACACTGAAAAAGATACAATTTCTTTTCATAAAGTTAATGTAAAAGATATTAAGGAACCAAACATTACGAAACGTGAAATACTGAGTCAATCATCTCGAATCTACGATCCTATGGGATTTCTTTCGCCAGTGTCCGTTAGGGTCAAAATCTTAATGCAAGACCTCTGGAAAGACAAACTTGAGTGGGATGAGCCACTACCGTTAAACGTACAACAACAGTGGATGGAATTAGCTAGAGACTTAGAATTTTCAACAAACACAGAGTTACCGAGACAGTTTTTAACTGAGAGTACAGATGAACCAAAACAGTTACATGTTTTCGTTGATGCCAGCCAGAGAGCCTACGGATCAGCTGTTTATATTAAAAATGGACATCAGTCAACATTAGTATTTGCTAAGAGCCGTGTTGCACCTATAAAGACATTGACATTACCACAATTAGAACTAATGGCCGCTGTGATAGGAGCTAGAATTGCAGCACATGTAAAATCAGCTTTATCAATAAACAAAGTCACGTATTGGTCGGACAGTCAAATAGTTTTACACTGGTTAACAACGACTAAACATTTGAAAAAATTCCTTCACAACAGAATTACAGAAATTAAATCTTTAACACAGGATTCAGAGTGGAAATATTGTCCGACGAATGACAACCCTGCAGACCTATTGACAAGAGGAATCAGCGCTTCACAACTAGCAGATGCTAAACTGTGGTATAATGGACCGGAATGGATCAATTGTTCACCATCTTGGCCGCAGTGGACACCTAACACATGCATTCTTTTAACGAATATAGATCAAGAGGAGAGCGTTACAAATACAATTGAAGTGAATAATACACATGGCATTCATTGCATACTGGATATTATGAGATACAGTACATAGATACTACGTGTTTGTTCATGGATTTACCGATTCATAGCGAATTGCCGCAAATCACGCTTACATAGAATACAGAGCAAATTCATCACATGCGAGGAACTACAAGATGCAACAGAAAAATGGATAATAAGTGCTCAGAGGATTTCATTTGATAAAGAAATCAAGACTTTGAAGTCGCAATCGAACACACCCAATACCTTAATTCGACAATTACGACTATATATAGATGAGAAAGAAATCGTTCGTTGCCGCGGGAGAATTCATAATGCTCCAATTAGTGAAAATTCAAGATTTCCGTGTTTATTACCAAATAATTATCATTTTACTGAATTGCTTATATCGGAAGTTCATAAGAATTTAAAACATTCAGGAATATTAGCCACAGTCACCGAGATTCGCCAAAATTGTTGGATACCTAAAATACGTCAACAAGTGAAAAACGTTCTTCGAAAATGCGTTACTTGCCGTAAAGTAACCGGAAAACCGTACAGTGCGCCAGATCCTCCACCTCTACCAAAGACAAGATTAATGGAAGCACCACCGTTTACCGTCACAGGTGTTAATTTTACTGGACCGTTATATATCAAAGACAAAGTATTCATATGCTTATTTACATGTGCGTCAACGCGCGCAGTGCATTTAGAGGTCGTCACAGATCTTAAAGAAAGATCTTTTTTACAAGCGTTCAGAAGATTTACGAGCCGCAAGTCTTTGCCGAGAGTGATGATATCTGACAATGCGTCAACATACATGGCCGCATCCGAGACTTTAGAGAGACTAACCAAATCTGAAACCTTAAATGATGCGTTATCCGTCTGTGGGACGAGTTGGAAATTCATAATAACACGAGCTCCCTGGTATGGTGGTTGGTGGGAGCTCTTAATGGGACTAACGAAAATGTGCTTACGAAAAGTTCTTGGAAGATCGTACATTACATTGGAGGATTTACAAACAATAGTCACCGAAATTGAAGCCGTGTTGAACGATCGGCCTTTAACGTATGTGTCCACCGACATCGAGGATCAGGAACCTTTGACACCATTGCACCTGCTTTATGGGAGGGGATTACAACTACACCGTATCCACGACAAGACATCGACGAAAATACAAGTTTCATAGACAGAAGCGACATTTCTAAACGTGCTGAACTACAAAATTTCGTAATTGACCAATTTTTGTCGCGATGGAAATCAGAATATCTAACGTCGCTACGTGAATACCACACCCGAACAGGAGATAACGACCAGACAATTCAAGTGGGAGATGTTGTTCAAATCCATGAAGACAAGTATCCAAGAAACAAATGGACAATCGGAGTCGTTGATTCTTTAATAACTGGAAACGATGGACTTACAAGAGCAGCCGAAATGAGAACAAAATCCGGATGCTTTTCTCGACCGATCGTCAAATTATATCCCTTAGAGATATGTGACAATATTCACCCAAAGGAAACACGTGAAACTCAACAACCAGGAACCAGTAACATACAAAGACGATTACCGTTTCGTGAAGCCGCCGTGTGTACCAGAAGAAAAATCCACGAATGGACTGAGAGATAAGCTTTAATTGTGTTCAGTCAAGGTTAAGGAATTTGATTATTTTATTTGAGATAGACATTAATTTTAAATTTATTTATCTATATTGTGAATTTACATTTTTTAATTTTCGTTACATATTGCACTTTTGTCGGCCCCCAGAATGTCGGAAAATACGCGAAGTACAAACATTACGTTATGGTAACGTTGTTACCATTATAAGTTATCTACGTTCATATCCGTAGATATGGATATTTTAACACCCTGAAGTACCCAAGTACACCATGAGGCGTAGCCGAAGGGTGTACAGGGTACTGAAGGGTGTTAAAATATCCATATCTACGGATATGAACGTAGATAACGAATTTATCCACGGTCTTAGTCCGAATCGGACGAGTTTTATGGAAATTTGGGTACAAAGTGTAACGTGAAAACAACGTTTTTTTCATTATCTAAAAAAGTTTTATTGAAATTTGGAAATTTTACATCGTTTCTACGGGATGTAGGGTACTACCTTTGGTAGAACCCTACAGGTACTCAAATATAAGACGTTTTTAATACGGAAACAGAGAAACTTGATTGAGTCAAATTTGGCGCTCAATGTTGTGAGAGTTACGTCATAGATAGTGTGACGTCAACGTGGGTCATTTGCATTGCTAGGTCAGTAGTCCCATTCCTTGAAAATGTGGTAGTCAAGTGATGCATTTAATGAAATGAGTGTAAATGATCGACATAATAGGACAAAATTGTAATGAATTAAATATTTCATTACAAACATCATGGATAATCTACAGAATTTAATATTTCACAAGGAGCAATCATGGAACGAAGGAAACATTGCGTGAAGTTCCCCGGGACAATGGTTAGCAACGTCCGGGGATATGGGTTAGCAATACCCAGGGGCTATGGGTTTTGTAACGACGTGCGTTAACCAATCAAAATCCTAGATATAAACCGCTTTATTCTGTGACGTTATATTATATGCATTAGCTATCACGACGATTAAACGTATAGAAAAACACAACGCATGATTTATTAAAATTCTTCAACACAGCAAACATATTTAGCTTTGTTTCAATATAGTCCCCAGTTCTAGTTGGAAGTTTTATCCCTTCTATATTAGGGTTGTTTTTACTGCAAGTGGTTCTGCCTGCAGAATATATAACATAGGAGCAATTGTGCATCCTTGATGAATAGAAAAAGTTATGCCTACAAATCTAGAAGTAAACCAATTCGTATGAATACACGTCTTAGCGTTAATGAAAAGCATTTTTACCCAACTCCTGAATTTTTCCCCGAACCCAAATTTTGATCAACCAAATCTATCCATTCTCACTCTGCCCTATCAAATGTTTTTTGTTGGTCCAAGAATAATATCGCACCATCCTCATTTTCTAATTCAGAAAAATCTATTACATCTTGTAGTAATCTATTGCCTTGAAAAATGTTGCGCCCTTTGACAAACCCTTTTTGATCTAAATCAATTATTTGCTATAATACATTTTTTAACCTTTTCGCGAGTACTTTGGAAATAATTTTATAGTCCGTGTTCAAAAGTGTTATAAGACGCCAATTATTTGTGTCTTCTCTCTCCCCAGACTTAAACATAAGCGTTATCATACAAAATAGCAGCCTTCACATAACACTGGAAGCATATCGAGAGCCGATACAAAAAAGGCTTTGGATATGAATGTAGTACTTGGACCGCAACAGCGGATGATATTTCTTATAAACGGTCCTTTTCAGGGCCACCAATATTTTACAAAAAGATTCTACAATTCTTGTACATTCTAAAATTGAATACAAACCTCCGATATATCGTGTCCAGACACGTATGTTTTTGTCATCGTACGCATATGGTACACCTCCCCATTTGTCACCTTTTAAGGAAGACTCTATGGCCATCATATAACCTGAAGAGAGAAAACAACCAGTAGAGTTCTCTACGAATGGAAGATCATCTTCGCTAGCCAAGGGTTACGATCCACTCCCGCTCTCTTCACCCTTGGCGGATTGAGCCAACATTTGTGAAAACAATGTTGCGCCATCTATCGGAAGATAAAAATCACGCCCATTCCGAATACATTATTCTTGACCAATGGTAGCACTTGAACTCTTCAATTTGGAGGTAAAAACACGGTAGCGTCTAGATTCTACACACTTGGTAAAGCCGGAAATGAAAATATACGTCAACATTCATGCATCTGTGCATGAAACATACCCAGGAACTTTTATTGGTTGATTAAAAACATTCAAGTTGTCACTAAATATAGTCGTATGTTTAGGGATGTAAAGATTTGTTGCACCATAAACACGTAGTTACTGTTTACAAACACTTTATACATTTACACGTGATCATGTTATAGGCGCTTTTTGATTGGATGCAGCGAGTTTTGACTGCAACCAATACAAATCCTTACCTTGTGTCTCCGAAATTTTATCTCAATCCGCCAAGGATGAAGAGAGCGGGAGTGGATCGTAACCCTTGGCTAGCGAAGATGATGGAAGATATCTGCAAAACAATATATTCATACCTTGACAACCTCTAATATACACTTGATACAAAGTGTACTCATATAACTTAAAGATTTATTGATATATTAAACGTATTTTGCAAAAAATTCAGAAATCAAAAACTGTATGTCTTTTGCCTTTATTTGTCATTTACATTAACTTTTATCTTGTCGAAAGGTCAATTATTTGAGTTCTAAACATTATGCATGTGCCTATATCAAATTAAGAGTCATTAATTCAGTTTTTATTTATTGCTGTAAGTCATATTTGATTTTTCGTCAACTGTTTTGTATATAAACCAGGCCGTTAGTTTTCTCGTTTCGCATTTTTCTAGTTGTCGGGGCCTTTATAGTTTGCTAATCGATATGTGATTTGTGCGTTGTTGGAGGCAGCACGGCGACTTATTGTTGCAATACATCTACAGTGTGATATTTGTCTCATTTAAGGTGGTACCTAACACTACAGGGAGATAACTCTGTAAAGTCAGCTTAACGTTTTAATTACGTTGTGTTGTAAAAGGAATATTAAGCTTCTCAATGATCAAAATTGGTGTTTGTCAAATTGCTATATAACCAGTGTATTTTTTCTGATTAAACGGTTGGTTCAAATTTTTTGAAATTTTTATATTTTTGTCAAAGGGTCAAAGTAAATATTTTGTCAAAATTATAAGAAAATTGAACGAGCCAAATTAATTTTAGTTCAGGTGTTAGGTACCACCTTAATGAAACATTGATACGTAAGTGTGATTTACAAAAGTCCCCTTATGTAATTCATACTCGTATCATAAACTTCTAACTAGAACACACCCGCGAAATCGCTGGCATTTAGAGCTAGGCTGAAAGTATGAAGCCTGTTGTCGGGTGAACTTTTGTAAAAGATTTTATGTCTGGAGAATTTTAGAACGGTCTCAAAAGTAATTGGTACTTGGGACAGAACAATTATTTTAAGCCCTCTCCCTTTTTTCCAAAGTCCGTTACTTTTTTTTTTTTATTAAATTTCATGATTTTCGCGTTTCTGTATTATACTTGAACATACGTATATTATAAATAAAGTGTATTTGCTATTAACTATCAATTCACAGTTTCTTCTCTACGGCGATCACTGCTATGTTATATAGAGAGTCCCTTTATATTATAGAAGTATAATCATAGTACAAATGTATACATGCAGAATAACACGAAAATATTTTTCCTGTCCTCGAGTAATTATGAAAATTATGTTTAAAAGTTTAAAAGCGAAAGTCGGTCTTATGACGGAAACTATACCCGGACGCCCTTTTTTCGTTTTTCGCCTAAAAGAACGTCAAACTAAATAATCATAAGCAAGGATGACAAATGCGAACATGCATGGTACATATAGAACACAGAGGTATAATGACTTATTTATTGCGAAAAGAAGAGAAGCAACACACAATGAGGTCTTCTCGTTTAATAGCATAGACTGTTATTGGTTAAGATGCATACTTACTGGAACATGAAATAATTGATTTTACACCTTACTTTAAGAAAACTCAAAACTCAACCATCAAGCAAATGAGAATAGTATCTGCATTTAAACTGGATTACCTATTCCATCAGCTACATCTTCGGTAGATCCGAGCTTTATCTGAAGAACAACGTATGCTGGAGGTACTCCAAGACCGTGTGGGATTTCTCTTGGGGAAGCCTCGCCTTTAATAATAAGATTTTATTGGTACATATTTAGCAAAATAGTTGTAAGACATTCAACGTAAAACTCGCCATGGGGTTAATTAACGTCATTGGCTGCCAGTACCGGTCTTAGAAAACAAATCTCGAGGCTTTTAGGGCCTTAGATTAGCTTTCGATATTTTTAAGATGGTAATTCAGAGGGCCATAACGATCGGCTTAGCATATGCATTTGACTTATTTACAAAAACAAAAAATCGAGAAATATATATTTGTCCACAGTTAATTTTACAAATGTAAGAATAATAAATGATCCTTTTAAAATTGTTATAAGATGATGACTGGTGTACCCATATTTTGACTATTTTATTTATTATGTCTGTTTAGTTCACGCATCATTGTAAATATAACGGAATTTAGTGAGACTGTCATCAAAGTGAGAGCTTTAGCGCTTTTAAACCAGGTTTAATCCACCAGTTTCTACATTTGAAAATGCCTGTACCAAGTCAGGAATATGATAGTTCTTTTCCATTCGTTTTATGTGTTTTGTCATTTGATTTTGCCATGTGATTGTGGACTTTCCGATTACATTTTCCTCTTAGTTCAGTATTTTTGTGATTTTACTTTTTATTTGAAAAAAATGAATTCAAGATCAATGTTTTGAAATGAAAAACAGTTATATTTATTTCATAATAGTTACAAGCATTCTCAATAGCTTTTTTAAAATCGTTTAATGCATAAAACGTTTAATTTAAACGATGGATGATATATTCCTGTTATATTTAGAATTCGGGGGGGGGGGGGGGGATAAAGTCAACAAAACTAAGTTAAGTTTCACTTTACGATGGTTTATATATAAGCTCTTCAATAGTGCAATACATTAATTAATTACAATAAAAGTTCAATGGTAAATATTCCGAAAAGATACAACAAATGGTAATTCCAATAAATGTTCTATACTAAACACAATGAATGTCACTGTAAATGCACGGTGTCCGTACATCTTGACCGCTGGTATCCAACTGCCCATTTACATAGAAACAATATTAAATAAATTACGTAATATTACTTAATCATAACTACATGTGATAATGAAAGGAGTAGGTTCAGTAAGACCTCTTTTTGGCCCAAAATATAACAGTTTTAGAAAATTGTGAAAATGTAATCTTTAAGCTATTTTTTGGAAAGCAAAATGCGTCTGCTACAAAAATATGAGCTGTTTTTTGACAATACAATGCACAAATATCGCGTTCTAGCATCATTTAGTCATGCTAAATTACTGAAATCTTCAAAATTTTAGCATTTTGGTTAATTTTTAGACGGTTTCCGTCTAAAATGAAAGTGGCTGCATTCGTGTTCATTCATAATGTTGAAATGTAAGTTGTATTTGATGATAATACAAAACATATATAAAGGTTGAGGATGAACACGGATGCGGCCCCTTTCATTTTTGACAAAAACCACCTGAAAAGTGACGTTTATTGGCATATTTGATAGATTATTCATATTTAAGCTTGAATTAGAGCGTTTTTGATGACTAAATCAGTTAAAATATTTCACATAAACTAATCGAATCAAATGAAATAGACACTTAGGTGTTTAAAAAGTGTCCACAAACTTTCGTTAGATGAACCTGAAATTTGAGGCCAAAATTGGCCCTTACCGAGCTACTCCTTTGTCACGTAATGCTATAAACGAATAATACAATTAAAAACATATATACGATGACAAGAAATAGACAATGCTAGGATTAAAATGGATTAACTTCTTAACGTGTAGGCTAACAAGTATGAGAACAATAGTCGCTTGCTTTTAGATAAAGTTTGAATTGTTACGAAATAAAACAAAGAGAAAAATATCGCTGTCACAAATGTATATAAAAAATTTATAGACACTTACCAAACAATAAAACATGTAAAAAACTGTTATAAACATTTGGTTAATAGAGGCAAGATACTACATGTAGCATGTACATGTAGCTATAACTTGCAATATATAACAAAATCATAATTGATCAATAAACTCCGTTTTTGTTTTACTTGTCTCAGTTAGAAACTAAAAGGGCAATTAATTTCGTGAATATTTACCCATTCTTATTGGTGTCCAATTCATTTTAAAGTCTGGATATGGGAAATGCTGTTCTCCCCAAACTCTCACTCTTGTTAAAACATTTGATGAGCACTGTTGTTTTGGACCATTCCACACTGATCCACCTAATACAGAAATAAAAATATTACTTGTATTACAATATGCATAATATAATTTGGTCAATATTGTTAAAACGTATTGGTCAACAGTAGGCCACAATTTGTAAATTCAGTATAATGACTACATGAAATAGCATTACAAGTTAAAAAGCAAATACGTCATATTTGATAACACTACAATGTTTTTCACACTCATACACCATGTTAGAAGTTCAATACGACCCTAGCACCGGTTTGAGTGGAATTATTTGTAAGATGGAGCTTAAGATATCGATACACAACTACTTTACTAAACACAGATGCGAGGCAATATCAAAAATACAAAAACAATAATCTAGAAGAATATATAATTTAATAATAAGCCTTTAATTGCCAAAAAAATTTGATGCCCATCATATGAAAACTGCTGGGTACATCAAGATTTATGCTAGTTAACTTTGTTAGAATAATGTGTGAATATGGAAATTAGTGGAAGGTTAACACATTTAAAAAATTACAATCACTGGGTTCATCAAGAAAAATGCCGCATTCTG
Organism: Mytilus galloprovincialis; assembly: GCF_965363235.1. Classification (NCBI taxonomy): domain Eukaryota; kingdom Metazoa; phylum Mollusca; class Bivalvia; order Mytilida; family Mytilidae; genus Mytilus; species Mytilus galloprovincialis. Next base: position 22,644,760 of record NC_134846.1, read on the forward strand.
TTTGAGTCTGTTCAAAAAGAGGTGTAAAAAATAAGAGGGGGTGTCAAACTCATATACCGAAATTAAACTGACAACGTCATTTCTAATAAAGAAAAAGACAAACAAACAAATAATAGTATACACTGGGACACAACATAGAGAACTAAAGACTCAGCAACACCAACACAACTAAATCTGGAGTTATTTCAGATGCTTCGAAAGCAGATCCTGATCAACATTTTGCGCCCGTCGTGTTGCTCGTGTTATTACAATCCCGGTAAATTGTCTAAATCGGTAAGTCAAATTCGTGAAAAGGGAAGAGGATTGTAGTTACGACATAAGGGACACATCCGATATCATTTGTCAAACGGTTATTCCATAACGGTCAACCAATTTGTGATGGCGACCGTAAAATTTATTAATGGATGATTTTAACATCACCATTTTGGAACTCTTTGTTTAACAGCTTCCTTGTAAGCAGCAACCCCTTCTGACAGAAAAAATCAAGATAGGAAATACAAGCCCGAGGATATCGTATCAATTTGGAGATATATACTCCGTTTTCAGGCGCTGCTGGAAGGTTGCTGCATAGAAATGGAAATCTGAAATTATCTCTTTTGTCGTAAAGTTTTGCTTTCAACCGACCCTCATTGTCACTTTATAGATGACAGTCTAGATATGAGGTAGACTGAACTGTATATGTTGTATCCTTTATCTCTAGTTCGATGGGATATATACGTTCAAAATGTTCACCAAATTTCGAATTATTTAATGGGACAACATCATCTCTATAGCGGAAAACAAAGTTAATGGATATTGCTAACTTCTTATCTTCTTTCTTCTTTCTTTCCAAAGTTATGAGCTTGTAATTCAATGGTTGTCGGGCGTTGTAGTATATTATATTTGTTTTCTTACATCTTAAGTTAGAAGTCTTACAGCGATCTAGTATTACTAACGTCTACATCATTTGATCTCGGATGGAATGTATACAGTGGAGATCAGTTCTAACCTCTCATAAATTCTGTCAGAATCTGTCAGGAGAACTGTTCTAGAACAGTATGTAGAACTGTCAGCCTGACACCTTTTAGTCAGTTCTAGGTTAGAACTGTTCTAGCTAGAACTGATTTGGTCAGTTCTACCTAGAACTGATTTGGACAGTTCTAGCTAGAACTGATCCTGACAGTTCTACCCTAGAACAGTTTTAGACAGTTCTAGCTAGAACTGACCAAATCTTTGGTCAGTTCTACTTCTAGAACAGTTCTACGGTTAGAATTGATTTCAAATTCTACGGCTAGAATTGATTTATAAATTCTACGGCCAGAATTAATTTATAAATTCTACGGCTAAAATTGATTTATAAATTCTGCGGCTAGAATTGATTTATAAGTTTTAAGAAATATTTGTCTTAATATAAAGGCTTCGGCAAAATAGCGATTAATATTATATAGAGTTTTGCTATTTTGCCGGTTTTATTTCAGATTTATAATCGGTAAGAGAACATGTTTAACCCGCCATATTCTGCATGTATGTGCCTGTTCCAAGTCAGGAGCCTGTTATTCAGTGATTTTCTTTTGTTGATGTGTTACATAAATTATTTGTTTTTCTTTCATTTTTTGTACATAAATTAAGCCGTTAATATTGGGGGGGGGGGGGGGCATTATTATTTCATTTATTTTACATTTGTCATTCGGGGAGTCAAGATGACTCGTTTTACATAACAAAATTATCTGACCTTAATGTAATACTTTATTCCGGCCCAAACCACCAGAGACGGATCCAGCAGTTTGAAAAAAAAGGGGGGGGGGTCCAACTAAAATTTATTGTCCTCATTCAAATGCATTGATCGTCCATAAAAAGGGTGCTGTACAGTAATTCAGTTATAATTTTAGGTCAAGAGGGACTGTAATATATACAAGTTATAGCAATATTGGAAAACAATGACCTCAAAATTTTGTACGCATGAATTTATAGTGCCAGCATGTCCTCTTTTTATTCAAAGTATTGAATCGTAAACAAATATCAGTAGTTTTCATACTTCAGACTGAGTCGTATAATAAAATCTTTTGACCGCATCAATCTAAACTGACCTTATGTGCTCTTTCGTTCTGCAAATCTATATAGCTGTACAGCAATTCAGTTATAATTTTAGGTCAAGAGGGACTGTAATACATACAAGTTATAGCAATATTGGAAAACAATGACCTCAAAATTTTGTACGCATGAATTTATAGTGCCAGCATGTCCTCTTTTTATTCAAAGTATTGAATCGAAAACAAATATCAGTAGTTTTCATACTTCAGACTGAGTCGTGTAATAAAATCTTTTGACCGCATCAATCTAAACTGACCTTATTTGCTCTTTCGTTCTGCAAATCTATATAGCTGTACAGTAATTCAGTTATAATTTTAGGTCAAGAGGGACTGTAATATATACAAGTTATAGCAATATTGGAAAACAATGACCTCAAAATTTTGTTCGCATGAATTTAATGCGCCAGCATATCCTCTTTTTATTCAAAGTATTGAATCGTAAACAAATATCAGTAGTTTTCATACTTCAGACTGAGTCGTGTAATAAAATCTTTTGACCGCATCAATCTAAACTGACCTTATTTGCTCTTTCGTTCTGCAAATCTATATAGCTGTACAGTAATTCAGTTATAATTTTAGGTCAAGAGGGACTGTAATATATACAAGTTATAGCAATATTGGAAAACAATGACCTCAAAATTTTGTTCGCATGAATTTAATGCGCCAGCATATCCTCTTTTTATTCAAAGTATTGAATCGTAAACAAATATCAGTAGTTTTCATACTTCAGACTGAGTCGTGTAATACGATATTTTGACCGCATCAATCTAAACTGACCTTATTTGCTCTTTCGTTCTGCAAATCTATATAGCTGTACAGCAATTCAGTTATAATTTTAGGTTAAGCGGGACTGTAATATACAACTTACAGCAATATTGGAAAACAATGACCTAAAAATTTTGTTCACATGAATTTATAGTGCCAGCATGTCCTCTTTTTATTCAAAGTATTGAATCGTAAACAAATATCAGTAGTTTTCATACTTCAGACTGAGTCGTGTAATAAAATCTTTTGACCGCATCAATCTAAACTGACCTTATTTGCTTAATTTAATTCTAAATTCCATTTTAAACCTTGCCAAACCATGAAAAAACGTTGATGACATTACGGTCACATGACTAACTTATGTCTATGGGCGCTGATAACACAATAACGACAGAAGACCCGTTACATCCAAACTTAAATCATTAAATAATGAACCGTCACAAAAAGTGACTTTTTATTTAGTCAGTAGTTCATAATGTTTTTTTTTTTAAACAAAACTATTTAACGGCATCATCCAACACTCACATCACTGATTCATATACTTTATTTTAAAATGAAAAGTACATGTATGAGAAGTTCTCTTCTTGGAAAGGTATACTGACTATACTGTTAATATAATTTGAAGAAGGAAAATGATTGGTTTTGTTTGTAGCCTTACGTCCAGTGGCAAATATTTCATTCATGTTCAGATCGAGTATATTTTTCTGACGTAACAGACGTTCCAGACTCCCAGATATTATTCATTATCGTTATGGATAAGTTTGGCAACGAGATAATGCAAATCTGAGACCTCAGTGCAAATGTACATAGTTTTCTTGCGTTCAACAACACTGTGTTCATTACTATGATATCCCATAAGTCATCCACTGTACAATTTTCGTTTGAGCATTTGTCAAAACAGAATCTTAAATCATGAATGTAAATCCAAGGCAAACAAGGTAAATTAAGATTAAATTTACTTGAATTAAATGCAGAGTTATATTTACGAAGAGACTGTTAAAAACGGGGAACGAAGAAACGTAAACAATGATGTTTCATTTGCAATCTCATAAAAATATTTCTCCGATGAGTTGGATAACCTCCTATCCACTTCGATATTTGTACATGTAAATTTTGATCAGTAAAAAATATAGAAACATCTGCTATTATATATAGTAAAGTAATTGGAACTGATTTTTCTTCTAAATTCTAAATTGCCCTTTCTGCAGTGACGTCATTTAGAACTGTTCTACAGTCCTGACTGATTTAGTCAGTTCTGCTGACAGTTCTACGATTACAAATTTGGTCAGTTCTACCTAGAACAGTTTTAGACAGTTCTACCCTAGAACTGATCCTGACAGTTCTACCTAGAACTGATTTAGTCAGTTCTACCTAGAACTGATCCTGACAGTTCTACCTAGAACAGTTCTATGGTAGAACTGTTCTAGCTAGAACTGTTCTAGGACAGGTTAGAACAGTTCTATGACAGAATATTCTGACAGTTCTAATGAGAGGTTAGAAGTGATCTTCACTGTAATTGTTGGTTATGCTACATCCTCTCAGTTGTTATCTAATAGTCCGTTTCAATGATTGTTGCATTGTTGTTTGTTTTTGTTGCACTTCTATGTTTTGTTTGGTATTTCGTTGTTTTCTTTATAGAATAATGAGCTTCCCTTGAGTTTAGTTTGTAAACCGGATTTGTTTACTCTCAATTGATGTTTGACATTTGAACAGCGGTATACATGTACTACGATTGCTTTTATCTAAATACTAAATTATCAATTTGGCAAATATGTTATGAAAAGGACAAATGACTACGGGTGACATCATTTTAATTTCAGTTAAAAAATCTGATCGAATACTAGCGAGCATCACATTTCCACATTTATGATAGATTTTTTCAAGAATAAACGTGTGTTACTTTTGATATTGTCGTGTAAAGTGAAATTTTGACTTGATGACTTTTTCGTGACAAATTTCACTCGCATAAACATAAAAACAAGTGAAATTGTGTCCTAATGATTTTTTTGTGACAGCTTTCGCTCGCATAAATATGAAGATCGGGGTCACAAATAAATACAAAAATAAAACCCTGCATACCGGTTCGGATTTATAAACGATGAATTAAAAACCCCGTAAAAACACATCACTTTGCAATAGATTTTAAAACTGAAACATCGCTCAACGGAAACTCCTTATTCATCGAAACAGTAAAATAAACAATCTTTGACCTTTGTTAGTCTTGTATAGTTTTAATTTTAGTTTCTTGTACACAATTTGGAAATTAGTATGGCGTTCATTATCACTGAACTAGTATATATGTGTTTAGGGGCCAGCTGAAGGACGCCTCCGGGTGCGGGAATTTCTCGCTACATTGAAAACCTGTTGGTGACCTTCTGCTGTTGTTTTTTCTATGGTCAAGTTGTTGTCTCTTTGACACATTCCCCAATTCCATTCTCAATTTTATTTGTTACAATAAAAAATTGAAAGTTGTCGATACGGGAATATTTTTTTAGTAACTGTTTTCTGAACTGTGTGCTTCAGATATTTTAAGGATTATGTACCCGTGTGTTGATTCAAAGCTAAACATATGGAAATTTTATAGAAAATCCACAACCTTTGTCCTTTTACTCTCATATTTGGCAATTTGGTGACTGGTAGATATAGCAGTATTGCATGCAGTGCTAGTATTGATTCCCTTAAAACAAGTTTATTAATGTAGTTATTGGTTAAAACAAATATAAATATGAATCAAATCAAGTACACCTTTTAGGGTGCACTCGACTTAAGTGACTCAGCAAGAGGTGTTTTGAAATTTACAAGTTGCATAGAACGTTTTGTAAAAAATAAACACTAGCACATCATAGAAAAGCAAATGAGTAATTTATGTTTAAAGTTTAATAACAAAAATCTCTGCATTAAATGCTGTGGATTTTCTATAAAAATATTGGTTTATTTGCAACAAAGTCCTCTTTGTCTATTAAATGCAATGAAACCGTAAATAATAATGCTTTGCATCAAGTTTCCTCTCGGTATATGAAAAAAATGGCCTATTTCTATTATTCTTTATATCTGTAGTTTTGATTCTAGTGAAGTTTGAAAACATTGTACAAAAATGGCTACAGAAGAGGTCATAAACCTTTAAACAACACTTCATCACCGAAAAAAGTTTACGTACAACTACAAGTGTATATGGCAAAGTACATGAAAATAAATGATATAAACTTTATTTACCTGTATATATTGCATGTCCTGATGGATGTCCAGAATGTTTATTTGGAGCGAACAACATAACAGAGTCTTTATTGTACTTATAAACAATGCCACCATAAGGAACCTTTAATGAATCATCCCTCTGTGCCGCAGCTATTCCAGGGAAAACATAATCCGTATCTGTTCCTGTTTGAGGTTTAACTTGTACGTCTACTCTAACAGGTAAATCGTTTAGATTATGGTTCCATACGTGGTATGACAGATTGTTGTCTTGTGAACGCATTGGTATCCATCCACTGACATGCGCCGTTGTTTGTAGCTTGGTATCCCATGAAGAAACTGTTGTTGATAAATACAATTTAAAATTCATACAAACCATGCATATATAGTGGTCATATCTTAAACGGGGACTACAATCTATTTCTTAGAGGGAAGCTAGCAGATTTTCTGAATCAATATTCAAACGCCCATTGTCTCTACGAAATAAAAACAAATTGCCTCATTATTGCGTGTCATAGCTCTTTGAAAATAAATATTCTGGCCCCATTCTGGCCCCAAATGTTCTAAATATTCAAACATAGCCTTAACAAGGTCTAAAATAAGTATGTGCTTTCGTTCGATCGTCCGTCCGTTCGTTCGTTCGATTGTTCGTACGTCTGTCCTATTTCAGGTAAAAAAAGTTTGGTCGAGGTAGATTTTTTATGAAGTTGAATTCCAATCAACTTGAAACTTTGTGCACATGTTTCGTCTGATACGATTTTTATGCCAAATTATAGTTTTTTCCATCTTCACGGTCAACTGAACATAGAAAAGGATAGTGCGGATGGGGCATCCGTGTACTATGGAAAGATTCTTGTCTGTAATGTTTTTGTTTTATAAAATTTTAGACTTTTTTTTTTACATTGTTTATGTATCCTATACCTTTTTTGTATCATATTCTAAAACTTTAGTTTTAAATTTTTTTAGATCTGAACAGTTGATTCTGTCACGGGTGCATATTTTATGTAAGCTTTTTGTCCTTGTCAGAGTAAACAAAAATAGCTTTGCCGCTTTCGACTTGCTTACTCCCCCCCCCTCCTTTTTTATAAAAAATGGCCGTCCCTTAATCACAATAATAAGTTTGAGTCAGTTATTAACTATGCGATTTACAGACTAGAAATCACTACCATCGCTTTATTCGACTACTAATTGAATACAAGAGGAAACAAACATTACTTCGACACATAAAATATATTAGGTTTGGTTAATTTGTTCAAATTTCCAATCCATTGCAAATTTACCGAAAATCTAGAATCTTGAATTTAGTATTAACATGATTCACAAAATGTCTCAGGAATTACTCTTTTCATGCACAGTCATAACCAAAGGTTCAAATAGTCAAATGTGAAAAGAAAATATACAATTTGTTAGCAAAAAGATTTGAATTGAATTGAATTGAATTTAACGAAAGAATTTAAATCAGAATGTTTTGTGTACATGTATTTTCAACATGACTCACCTTTATCAAGAGATATAATAACACAAAAAAGAAGCGAACCACACAAATGGTAAGATCGCATTCCAACTTCCATTTCAGTATATGCAACGATTACAATCATATTTAGAGTTATAGGGTTTAAATGGACACGTTGTCCAATCTTAAGATAAAAAGTGAATATTTGGTTAACCATTCTCCTCTGCAGACAATTGTGTGCTGTATATATATGATATAGGATATAAAGTCCGGAGTTTTTATCGAATTCATTGGAAGATTTATAGTTAAACCATAAATTTTGAGATTTTAAAGAAAAGGTATATATTAAAAAACAAGACAATCGAAAAAAGCTTATATGTGATAATAAAATGTTCATCAATCAAATGAATAAACCTTTAGTTTCTGATCAAACAATATCGACAATTTTATTACTTATGTTCGCACTTACATGTAACTCCAGTGTCAAGGGGGGAAATAAGCTCCAATACGTTCATATTACTGTATCTAGGAACACAATGCACTATGTTTTATGAAGTGCAGACGACGAATACAATTTAACATGTGAAATAAAGTACAAATTATTTAGAGACGCTATCAAATCGAATATTGTTTAGTTGTAAAGCTAAATACTTTATCATGTATTGTTTTCATACGAATCTTTCTTATTGTCTTTCTTTGTGTGTCAATGTATCAAAGCGGCAACAACCCGAACATATAGCAGACAACAGCCGAAGGCCACCAATGGGTCTTCAATGTAGCGAGAATCTCCCGGAGGCGTCCTTTAGCTGGCCACTTAACAAATAGCTGGCCCCTGAAAAAATATGTTTACTAGTTCAGTGATAATGAACGTCATACTAAGCCACAAATTATACACAAGAAACTAAAATAAAAAATCATACAAGACTAACAAAGGCCAGTAGGCAAATACATTGAAATCTCGTATTAACGTCTTTGCAATTTTTTTTTCCTTTTATAACTATGTGGCTGTTAAATATTTTGGATCATATTCAAACCTTGGTTGTATACATCTATTCAAGAAGGTAACTAAACACTATAGTTTTTATAAAGATTACTTATATCAATAATGTAAAAGAAAGACTTTCTTAATCTAAACCATGTAAATCGCAATGTGTGGTTATTAAAACTGTGTATTGCCTTTTAGATACCAGTCGATTAGGTTGGTTGGAGGTGTCCGTTGGTGCAAAAATAAACAAACATGAAGCAATGACAAAGCTTCACACCAGATCACATTTTATTTTATGAAAATGAAAAAGATTTATTTCACACTTCTTAAGTATATCATTAGACTCTTTAATATAAATATTTATTGAATGAAACTACTTTTTGGTTTTTCATTCTAAGAAGTCAAAAAAGATATTGGGTATAAAATTCTTTTTTTCGTTCTGAGTATGACTATCATTATTGACATATAACACATTTTAAATTTGTCAGAGTATCTTTTTGGGGTTCCACAGAAAACCTCAATTAGACTCCACAATTATGCAGAAATCTCGTAGGTGTGCACTTGAATTGTGTGCCTTAAAATAATAGACAAATGATGATGCCATAAGTAAAATTCGAATCGCTCCGATTAGAAACAGGTATTTAAAAAAACTACCAGCGATGACCATTCATTCATCAAGCTAAATCAGTGTCGAGCATGGTCTGAATTTCGCTCCGAATCTTTTTATCGGTATAATGCCAAGTCAAAATATAAGTCAATTTACTACGCACTGTTGCATATAGAGTTAGTATTACGTTGTGTCATTGAAAAGAATGGCGAACGTAGATAAAAGAATCTTGTCGGAGGGGGGGGGGAATACATCCTACTTTGTAAAGAATCACTCTGATTCAAACAAAAAAAAATCTCTTACATTATCAAGATGCTTGATTTCTAGATTTACAACATATTTGTTATGTTTGGAGGACGTGTTTTCAACAGACTGTCGTAGTTCAAATGGGAACCAATTGGGCCCCTCTTCTTGCCGACTTATTTCTTTATTATTATGAGGCTGACTTCATACTGGAACATCTTAGGTAGAAATATAAGAAGTTAGCAATATTCTTTAACTATACGTTCCGCTATATAGATGATGTTCTTTCACTAAATAATACAACATTTTGGTGACTATGTTGAACGAATTTATCCAATTGAACTAGATTTAAATGATACTACAGATACAGTTAAGTCTACCTCATATCTTTACTTACATCTAGAAATTGACAATGAGGGTCGGTTGAAAAACAAAACGTTACGATAAAATGAGTTCAACTTCCCAATTGTGAACGTTCCATTTCTATGTAGCAATATTCCAGCAGCGCCTGCACACGGAGTATATTTATGTATCCCAACTGATACAATATTCCCGGGCTTGTATTTGCTATCATGATTTTCTTGATAGAGGAAGCTATTAAACCAAGAGTTCCTTATGGTGAAGTTGAAATCCTCCCTTCGTAAATTTTGCCATAACGAGTTGGTTGACCGTTATAGAATAACCGTTTCACAGATGATATCGGACATGTTCCTTATATCGTAACTACAATATCCTCCCCGTTTAACGAATGTGACCTACCGAATTAGACTATTTACCGGATTTGTAATAACATAAACAACACGACGAGTGCCACATATGGAGCAGGATCTGCTTACCCTTCCGGAGCACTTGAGATCACCCCCAGTTTTTGGTGGGGTTCGTGTTGCTTAGTCTTTAGTTTCATATGTTGTGTCTTCTGTACTGTTATTTGTCTGTTTGTATTTTTATTTTTAGCCATGGCGTTGTCAGTTTATTTTCAATCTACGAGTTTGACTGTCCCTCTGGTATCGTTTGTCCCTCTTTTCTAACTCGGTAAAGCATTATTTTTTTTAATATGTTGAAAAGTGCGCTGGAATGTGATTCTCTTTTCAAACACCGTATAAGATATCGACAACATATGTTTACTTAATTGTTAGTTGCGACATGTGGGTAACACATACATCTTGGTTTAAGGGGTACGCTAACGTTAAATAAGAGTTTCCTCCCCTCTTTTATTTAAAATATGAGTATGGTGATATAACTCATCAACCAAATAAAATTGAGACTAAGGGTCTTTTGATTTGAGGTCTTAGGTTTATGACCTTGGACTTGAGCTCAAGGTCATATGTTATTTTGACCTTTGCGTCTACCTCAATATGTATGCATGATAAAGCCATGGGATTTTTTGTATTAAGTTGCAAGCCATATGACCTTGAAAAAGGACCCAAAAGTGACCTTGTGTAAACCGGAAGTAATTATTTGTTTGTACTTTTTGAATGTAAAAGTATATAGAACAATATATTCTTGGAAACAGTGTCAATATTAAACAGTTAAATGATACTAGAAGTAATATTATCTACCTTATTTTAAAAAAAAATCAATAGAAATCATATATTTTTGGAATCAGCGTACTATAAGCTATCAAGTGAAGCTGTTAATGACATTTTAAACCATTTTTTTTATTATTTTCATATCAAAATACTTGGGTTTTTTCTGTGGAACGACCTTTAATTGTTCTCTGAACAATTGATTTTAATTTTTTTTTAATTTTTGTTTTTTTTTTAAAATCAGTTTTTTTTTTTTTTTTAATATATTTATTTATTTCTGTATAATTTTCCTTGTTTCTTTCTTTATTTCTCTGTCTTTTGAAATGAAAACCGCAACGGCCAGCTAGAACAAAGCGAAACCACGATATACACATGAATAATGTAAATATCAAAACAACCCCTAATCAAGCAAATGTTTCACAGAATACAATTCTGGAACATATGCCGCCGTTGCTTCTAACTCAACTCTCAAGAAAATTGACAACACCGCATTAAGGAATTAAGCGTCAAAGAGACCGAACACTCTAAGCCGCAATCCGTCCCCAGAACATTTACAACAAAATAATGAATAATGGAAAGTTGTAAATAATAGAGGCAGCGGACGTGGAGGAAGACGTGGACGAGTTCGTGGAAGAACAGATAGCTCTAATCGCGGTGGTAGAGGTGAGGGCATCACCAAACATGGTTGAAACAGCAGAGGTCAAGGAAGACGTGCGCAACAGCCTTTTTAAGAGAGAGGCCATACTTACAACCACCTCTCTCAAAGAACATTAAACGAAAATGAAATCAAAAGGTTTTAAATTTGCTCCCGTTCCATATTCAAACGTTCCGGAATTAAAAGCTGATATCAACAATTGTTCTGGCTGCATCCGTTTAAAAAAAGAATTCGGGGAAAAAGACGATGATAAATCTCTCGTAGGCAACAAATCAACTTACACCCCAAGACCGGGGAAAGATGATTCATTGAGATAATAACAAAATTTCCCGTCCGTACACGTAAATGTAAACCCAAAATGAACAGGATGCGTTAAAAGTCTTAAAGATGACGACTCCATAATCATTAAAGAAGCAGATAAAGGAGGAGTCATCATCATTATGGATACCGACTTTTATAAAGAAAAAGTTTTGGAACAACTAAATGATAAGGAATACTACAAAAAAGTAACAAATAACCCAAATAAAGCAACTAAAAAGAGATTAAAGAAACTTATAAAAGACTACGATCAATGTCTAACCGAGCAGGAAATAGCGTACTTGTGTGACTTTGATCCGAATGAGAGTAATTTTTATGGACTTCCAAAAGTACATAAAAGTGCACAATTAAAAAAAACTTTTCGCGATCAAAACAATATTTACGTTGAAACATTCTATCCCGCCGATCTAAAATTCGGACTAATTATAGCCGGACCGGAATCATTAACTCAAAGACTTAGTCATTTTATCGACATTGTTATCAAACATCTATGTCCGTCAATTCAAAGTTATATCAAAGATGATATGGAATTTTTAAATCACATTCCTGTCATAGTTCCGGAGGAAATACTTAGTCTATTTACAAGCTTTGACGTTTCAAGTCTATACACAGATATCCCCCATGATCTAGGTTTTAAAGCCGTAAAATACTGGATCGAAGAAAAACGGGATGAAATTGACAGTAGATTTGAAACAAACTTCATACTAGAGGCTTTCAGAATAGTGCTGGAAGAAAATACATTTTATTTCGACTGTCAAAAATACAGACAATTAAAATTAAAGCCATGGGAACTAAAGTTGCCCCTACATACGCCAATTTAGTGATGGGATATTTAGAACAACAGATGTATCGACAAATATCTGTCCAACTCGACCAAAATTTCAGTGATTATGTCATTCAGTTTTGGAAACGATATTTAGATGACTGCATAATATTTTGGAGCAGATCAGGAGAAGATTTATATAAATTTAAATATATAATCAACTCCTTACATCTGTCGATTATATTCACCAAGGAAACCAGTGACACACAACTACCATTTTTGGATATCCTCATTTTCAAACCAGGCAGACATATAACAACGGATATTTATTATAAATCCACAGACACCCATCAATACTTAAATGTTCATTCGCGTCTTCCGTCCCATACAAAACGAAATATACCTTACTGCATGGCCAGGCGGATTTGTGCTATAGTGTCGGACAACAACATTCGATACGTACGTTTGAACGAATTGAAAGGCTATTTGACACAGCAGTTATACTTAGAGGGTCTAATCGAAAGTGGAATACGGAAAATCAAAACAACTGACAAAAGAAAATACCGTTTGTCCGTACACATGACCCGTATTTACCAAACGTTTTTAATACAATAAAACCAAAGCTTCCGATTCTATATGAAAGTGAAACTATGAAAACATTGATACTGGAAGGATATAAAATATATATAATTTGTGAAAACTTTATAACGAGAAACTTAACGACTTTATGTATGAACAACTAATGAATTATTCATTAAAGAAACACAAATATGACAGATCTATATAACCATTGTTACAGTAATACATGCTCCTGACGTTGGAGGTAAATAAAGAGTGCGACTGGATTAAACATGTGAGCCCTGAACCCTATCCCAAACCTGGGACACTTGTGTTATAGCACAACAGGATAAAAAAAACACTGCGCAGTTGCAATTGACTCAACTCAATCAGACAATATTCGGAATTCACCTTGAACTCATGAAGATATTGACAGAAAATCAATAATAAGCTGATTGCATTTTATAGCTAACGACAACAAAGGACTAATTAATAAAGGTGTTGATTGTGTTGTTAGTCAAAATGATATGGTTACATGGCGTCCGTCACATGTCACATAAAGAATTTATTAATCACTTCGAAGCAAACTTTTGACTTCTCCTCTCATTTAGTCCAGGAAAGAAAACTGTTGAAAATTATGACGAAAAATTTTCAAAAGCAAGAAAAATCTCCGATTTACAACTTTATCCTATGACTTTGATATAGATAATTGATTTGAGAAAGTACTTCAAAGTTGACACGACATGTTTCAAGCATAGCTTTACGTCTCAACTTTTTCATTTACGATGGTCTAGAGAAGAAAACTTTCGTTATGAAGAAATCTATGCAAAAAGGTTGGGAACAATCCTTCGAATGAGAGTAACCCTTCAATGTAATGACTACACATTAAATGAGGGATCTTTTTCAAGTGATAAAATCTTGTGTTTTGTTGTAAAAAACACTTTTTAGTACAAAAGGACACATGTTTTTCTTTTGAAGAAACTTTCCAAAGAACTGTAGACCTTTCTTGTATTATATTGCCAAAAAAGTCCAAGAATTTTGTTATATTCCAGGACTTATATGTCCTTCTTTATTTAATACAAGTAAGTAGCCCCCTCTTTTAGAAAAGTTGTTTAAAATATAATGAATTTTCTCCCTTTTAAGTTAAAAAAATCGTTTTTTAAAAGTTAATGTTTAGTGTTTATTCATTACAATGTAGACTCTAAGATAAGTTTCAGAGAATAATCATAGACAACAATGAGGCAAACTCATCTTATTTAGAGGAGGGAGAGGGAGGGGGTAAAAAAAAAGGGAAATTTTAAAGACGTTATAAAAACACATGTACTGGTATAATGCCAAATATAAGTAAATAGTATCGAGAGGATGTACGATCTCATGAGTTCTCATAAGTGCGCATATATGATAATTATATCTAGTGATGATCTGATTTTCAAAAACAAATGCAATGGATATATAAACAACATCACCGTCAACATAAGGATATGATATATCGTTTGAATAAGAATTCAACATGTACAGCAAAACAGTCTAGCCAAATCTAACTATGAAAGAATTTGATTAAGTCTATTCTCAGCTTGCGTTTTACACCACCGTCTAATGATTGACTAGCAAACATGTTTTACTCGACTGTATAATGTACCAGTGACCCCAAAGGGTCATAAGTAAAATGCAGATCATATGCATCAAAGATCAGATCTGGCGGGAGAAGAAATATCAATATTGATCTTGCTGTAAGTCAGTTTCTAGTGATATCGCTATTTTGACTGTTTATGTGTTTTTCATGTACCTGTACCTGTAATCAATACTTCTGACTTCATAAGTTTTGTTTAAGGGTCGGCTAAAAAAAAATAGAAATAGAAATATTGATGGAAAGCCCCCAAAAAAGAAATATTTAGCGAAAACCTACCTGTCTTCTATGTTGACTGAGGGCCCAAAGTGCCAGTTGGATATTCAAAATATTTATCGAAAACCTACCTGAGACTGCATAAATGACGTTGAGACCTCTCTGTTCTTTCAATGTCCACAAAAGTCGACGAATTCAGACTCTATATATAATAAGATTGCATCAAACGGATTTTCCGGTATAATGTTATCTATCGATATCTACGGAGGCTTAGATTGTCACTTTACAGCTAAAAATTGTCAAAATTTCAGGACAAACGGCACAGGGCAATGTTGGCAATACATTTCTTTTTTGGGCTTTCCATAAATATTTCTATTTATAATCAAATCAAATCAAATAATTTCATTGGTGTAAATTCCTGTACAGAAATGATGCCAGCTGACATTTACAAAATACAAATACAAAAATAAACAAACAAACCAAAACAAATAATTTTCTCAATGATAAGAGATACATATTTTGTATATACATTGCGTGGAGGTGTTATTCATACTTTATTATTAGTTCAAGCTATTATAGTATGCCTTTATACTATAAAAGTTCTTAGAAACATTATGTTTGCTTTAAATGAATGTTCAAATCATACATATCGCTTATTCCAGCTACAAATACAATTCTAATGTCCGTATCATTACTTTTCAAAATGAAACTAAACTTATCTTGTTCAGACATATTAACAAAAGATGGAACTATATCAATTAAATTACAAAAGAGTATATTTCTATTAAATTCTTACGCTTTACATTCAATGAAGAAATGCAATTCATCTTCAATTCCATCCTTGCAAAAGATATTATGAAATGTTTCTAGAGCTATCGATTTTTATTTTAAGGGCATCGATACAGTTTTCATCTCGTATTTAAATTTTGATAAAAATTTCCTTATAGACTATTGTATTACCTGATTAAATCAAATATGTAATAAAAAAAAAATATACCTTCAGATGCTACTTTTTGAGAAAAATGAGGTCGATATTTTGAATATTTGCTCAAAATTCGGATTTGTGGCCGTATTTTCTCTTTCGAAAGAAAGACACAACTTTTGTGTTTTAAAAGATAAACACAAATTGTTTTTTTGGTAAATAATAAGAAATTTCTGTATTTTATAAGTAATCGAAAATTTTTATGTATTTTTTTTCAGAAATAACTGATATTAATCAAATGTTCATGAATTGAGAGAAAACGACATTTTTTAGCTGTATATTTATCAAAATTAAAAAAATAGCACTATTTACAGTTTTATAAAATATGGTCCACACAATCTTCTAATGTAATCAAACCAAATGGCATTTTGAAAAAGAGGGGTTCAAGAACTCGTTGTCAAGTTTAATAAGTTTGAATGATAAAAATCAGTTGAAAACTGCATCTTTTCCCAATAAGTCATAGGTTGATGTCGCGAAAATAACAATTTACGTATCAACCTTTACGTCATTACCCCCCCCCCCCCTCTCCCCTCCTGTAACTGTATCGTATGCCCTTAACTTCACATGCATTTTTAGGTTTTTGTAGAATTTATATTCATTGTCAGCCAATTAGAAGACGTGTTACATCCAAAATAAAATTATAGGGAAGAACCAAAAATTTGCGAAAGCAAATTTACAGATCTAACATTGTTGGGTTGATGTTTAGACGAGTTGTATATTATATATATATATATATATATATATAGATTTCCTAACAATGTAATTTTAACACACTATTTAGTATGTAAATATAAGAATGTTTAAAATATTTACAAAATGATGAAAATAAACGCAATATTTCGCTAGACCAACTAGCTTTATCAAGCGTGCATCTATCCAGGTAAACGATAAGAAACTTTTGCAGCTCAACGTCTATGATGCACTTAACTGCTTTTAAAATAAGAAAATTTTGCAGCTCAATGTCTATGAGCACTTGAATTTAGCTGCTTTGAAAATAAGAAAATTTTGCAGCTCAATGTATATGTTGCACTTGGATTTAGCTACCTTAAAAATACATAATTGGTAGTTGAAGTTAGCAACGCCCATTGGCCAATATTACGGGATAAAAAGGACGATGCTTTGTTTTAAATTATTCTTTATCTTTCCTGTATCTTTTTTCGTCTTTTTCGTTAAGACCACCAGGTTTTAAAGTGTGGAGTTGGTGGATCTAAATAATTTTTAACAGAAAATTTTAAAAAATTTTAGTGCTTCATATATATGTTTTGGTATTTTGCTAGATACATGTATATGCTATTTGCTTAGAGTTAATTTTTGGTGCTGCTTTTTATTATTTATTGCATGCTGCATGCCTTGTTTTATTTGTTATTACATATGTTTTTATATTCGGTGAAAAGCTCATTAGAGCTTATGTTTGTATTGAATCCAAATAAAGTTTTACTTACTTACTTACTTACTTATCCAAAAGTTTTCTCTTCTCCTTCTCGCCGTGGTGTCCCACTCGGTGTTGACTTCTATAATTTGGAAAGTAACATTATCAAAAGGATGTTTCGTTGAACGAAGATGTCTTGTGAGAGGACAGTTTTTGTTGGTTTTGTACGATGAACGATGGTTATTGAGCCGAATATTAAATTTGTCCATTGTTTCTCCCACATACTAAATGCCACAAGTGTCACATGTTAATGCATAAATTGAGTTCTCCGTTTTACAGTTGGAATTAGAGTAGATGGTATAATTTTGTTTAGTAACGGAGCTGATGAAAGAACTGCTTGTATTGTCAGCTTTACAACACAAACAATTCCTTCGACCACATTGTTTGTAGCAACCGGGTGATGGATTAGGCTGCTTTACTAATACAGATGTCACTTATTTGTCACGGATGTTTTTAGGTCTTCTGAAGGCCATGACTGGTGGTGATGAAAATACTTTTTTTTAGATTTAAATCATTTTCTATAATTTTCCAATGCTTCTGAACAATGGATGACACATTTTTAAAATCAGGATGGTAAGTGAGTACAAGGGGTGTTCTGTTAGCTGCTTTATTCTTATCTTTGTACTCAAGAAGTTCTTGGCGACTAGTTTTGTTTGCTCTTTCGAAGGCGCTATCAATGATGTTGTTATTGTATCCTGGAACAACTAGATGTTTACGAAGTTGTCCAAATCTAGCATTTTTTTGTATTTTCAGTAGAGCATATTCTCTTGATTCGCAATGCCTGGCTGAATGGAATACCACGAGAGCAGTGTTTAGGATGGCAACTTTTAGGAGAAAGGAATTGATGTTTGTCCGTTTGTTTGGTATGGAGGTCCGTTATAATGGTTCCGTTCTTGATGTAACTCGTAGTATCGAGGAAGTTTATTTTCTCCATAGATGATTCATATGTAAATTTTATTAAATGGTGGAAAGAGTGACAGTGTTCTAGAAATTCATTAAGATGTTCTTGTGAATCTGTCCATTTGAAATTAATATCGTCAATGAATCGGAACCATGATAAGGGCTGATATGGAGCACTAGCCAAGAGGCGTTTTACAACATGGATAGCGCACAGCATTCAAGAAATTGAGATCTTTAGCTAAAAAGAAACTACAAACTGAACATCATTTATCTAACTTACAAAATTATATTCAAATAAAACTGTACCAAAAGGTTTAAACATCAAAGTGAGTCCCCAGGCACCGGGACATAAATCCAAAAGATTCATGAGCCGTTGGAATGAAATTCTGTTTAACTGTTCAATCCAGCTTCTTCAACTGTTACATTCTTTTACAACCACAAGTTACAAACAAATTGTAAATGAAATATCAGATATCATCAACAATAGTAACATTTCTCGTGACAATTTAGCAATAATTAAACGTCGCCTCGCAGATATTGAACAAATTGAACTATCGATACATAAAGAAAAACAAAGGAATAAATTTCAAGGAGATCAAATTCATACTGTCCATTTAAATCAGCATATGAATGATATTAATACAACAAACCACAAGATCCCTAGAAAAAAGAAAATGTAAAAGACGGAAACAAAAAACTGAAAGCATTGTTGTAAATTTGTCATCTAAAGAACTTACACGTGCTGAGGAATCTCTTTTAAGTAAAGGTTTAAAATTCTGTCCTATCCCATCAACTGTAAATAACTTTCAGCTAGACGAAGACCTAGACCAATTCGCTAGACGTTTACGCTTGAAAGATTTTTTCTACAATAGGGGCAAGAAAAACCTCAAAGAAGCCGGATTAACAGATTGAGATACTGACACCAATGAAGAAGTCACGCCCATCCCAAAATTTAGGAAAAAAAGTTCATGGAAACCACCAAAGAGCAAAAATGATAACTTGGAGTCATTCATTAACTACGTGAGGTCTGATATAAAGTCCTGTATAACAAATACAAGAAATTATAATTTATCGAAGTCAGAAAGTATAGCTTTGAAAGCGTTAAAAGATCAAGAGGATATTGTAATAAAACCTGCCGACAAAGGGGGCGCTGTGGTTGTCATGAATAAAACAGATTATATAGTAGAGGGGAATCGACAACTTTCTAACTCCATTTTTTATAAACAATTAACCACAGATTCAACGCTTAATACTATTCGAAGGATCAACACCATCCTTCAAGAGATGTTCGACAATAAGCATATAGACAATGACACCTTTGATTATCTCCGACCTCTTGAGAACGAAGCAAAGGCCGGACGATTCTATATGTTGCCTAAAATACATAAAACGGGCAATCCAGGTCGACCAATTGTGTCAGCGAATAGTCATCCAACTGAAAAGATATCAGAATTTGTAGACCATCATCTAAGACCTCATGTGAAAAACTACCCTCATTCATTCAAGATACAACTGATTATCTCAAGAAAATGGAAAGCCTCAATCATTTACCAAGCAATACTATACTTGCATCCATGGACGTGTCTTCTTTATATACCAACATTCCACAAGACGAAGGAATAGCAGCGTGTGAAGAGGCATGGAACACTCGTAGTGAAAAAATCCTCCTACTGAGTGCCTTGTTACACTTCTGAAACTAGTACTATAGAATAACAACTTCTCTTTCAATGAAAAACACTATCTCCAGATAGACGGTACTAGTATGGGCACAAAAATGGACCCGACATATGCCAACATATTTATGGGCCAACTTGAAAAACGCCTCTTGGCTAGTGCTCCATATCAGCCCTTATCATGGTTCCGATTCATTGACGATATTGATTTCAAATGGACAGATTCACAAGAACATCTTAATGAATTTCTAGAACACTGTAACTCTTTCCACCATTCAATAAAATTTACATATGAATCATCTATGGAGAAAATAAACTTCCTCGATACTACGAGTTACATCAAGAACGGAACCATTATAACGGACCTCCATACCAAACAAACGGACAAACATCAATTCCTTTCTCCTAAAAGTTGCCATCCTAAACACTTCTCCCGTGGTATCCCATTCAGCCAGGCATTGCGAATCAAGAGAATATGCTCTACTGAAAATACGAAAAATGCTAGACTTCGTAAACATCTAGCTGTTCCAGGATACAATAACAACATCATTGATAGCGCCTTCGAAAGAGCAAACAAAACTAGTCGCCAAGAACTTCTTGAGTACAAAGATAAGAATAAAGCAGCTAACAGAACACCCCTTGTACTCACTTACCATCCTGATTTTAAAAATGTGTCATCCATTGTTCAGAAGCATTGGAAAATTATATAAAATGATTTAAATCTAAAAAAAAAGTATTTTCATCACCACCAGTTATGGCCTTCAGAAGACCTAAAAACATCCGTGACAAATTAGTGACATCTGTATTAGTAAAGCAGCCTAATCCATCACCCGGTTGCTACAAACAATGTGGTCGAAGGAATTGTTTGTGTTGTAAAGCTGACAATACAAGCAGTTCTCTCATCAGCTCTGTTACTAAACAAAATTATACCATCTACTCTAATTCCAACTGTAAAACGAAGAACTCAATTTATGCATTAACATGTGACACTTGTGGCATTCAGTATGTGGGTGAAACAATGGACAAATTTAATATTCGGCTCAATAACCATCGTTCATCGTACAAAACCAACAACAACTGTCCTCTCACAAGACATCTTCGTTCAACGAAACATCCTTTTGATAATGTTACTTTCCAAATTATAGAAGTCAACACCGAGCGAGAAGGAGAAGAGAAAACTTTTGGATCCACCAACTCCACACTTTAGAACCTGATGGTCTTAACGAAAAAGACGAAAAAAGATACAGGAAAGATAAAGAATAATTTAAAACGAAGCATCGTCCTTTTTATCCCGTAATATTGGCCAATGGACGTTGCTAACTTCAACTACCAATTATGTATTTTTAAGGTAGCTAAATCCAAGTGCAACATATATTTGAGCCGCAAAATTTTCTTATTTTCAAAGTAGCTAAATTCAAGTGCTCATAGACATTGAGCTGCACAATTTTCTTATTTTAAAGGCAGTTAAGTGCAACATAGACGTTGAGCTGCAAAAGTTTCTTATCGTCTACATCCGATTTCACCTGGATAGATGCACGCTTGATAAAGCTAGTTGGTCTAGCGAAATATTGCGTTTATTTTCATCATTTTGTAAATATTTTAAACATTCTTATATTTACATACTAAATAGTGTGTTAAAATTACATTGTTAGGCAATCTATAATTTTATTTGTGTAATTGAATTAATCTCTGCACTGATTAATCCACACTCCCATAGATTTGTATGTCATGTGCTGCTATTTATAGGCACTTATATATATATATAATGTTGGGTTGATGTTTAGACGAGTTATATATATACAACTCGTCTAAACATCAACCCAACAATGTTAGATCTGTAAATTTGCTTTCGCAAATTTTTGGTTCTTTCCTCGCCGGGATTCGAACCCATGCTATTGTGATATCGTGACACCAAATCGCCTGCACTGAAGCCGTCCCGCTAGACCACACGACCACCTGGGCTCTCAAAAAAAGAGCTTTCGCTGGCCGTGTGTTACCTTTCCTCGTCAGTTTTAATCTAGCGGCGTACTACAGTACATGATATATAAGGCATGAAGATGTTATTGTTACAGATCAGCTAAATTATCTATAGTAAAGGATCCTACAAATTAATTTAATATACAGTCACAGAAAATAGTTATATTTATAAGTACGTCTGAGTCAGTGACAACTCTACAACAGATGTATCCATCGGATCGCCATCAATGATGGTGATACATGGCTGTGTACATAATGTAAATACAACTCGTCTAAACATCAACCCAACAATGTTAGATCTGTAAATTTGCTTTCGCAAATTTTTGGTTCTTCCCTCGCCGGGATTCGAACCCATGCTACTGTGATATCGCGACACCAAATCGCCTTTATATATATATAGATAGATGTGTGTGTGTAAGCATTTTATTATTAACATAAACTTACTACATACGTCAATCATTTCATACGAATGTATATGCGATCTTTACACGTTTTGACTTTGTGTTTGTACATTACGTTAATATGGTTGTTTTACAGCTACGTACAATTGCAGAAACAAAACGTTAAGAACCAATATGAAAACACACCATATGTACCTCGGATTCTTCATTTCATATCAGCTGAACCGTTTTTAAAAGACAGTGATACGATTACAGAAAATGTGAAAAGTATAATTGATGAGTGGAAAAACAAACATGTAAATTATAAAGTTATTGTATGGACAGGCAGTACGATAAAGCTGAAATTTCCAAAACTAACAAACATTCTTAAGAAGATCCCAACACCAGCATGGATAGCTGATATAGTACGTTATAAAGTTTTGTACGAGAATGGAGGTTTGTATTTAGACACGGATATACGGGCTATTAGGTCAGTTGAACCTTTGTTAACAAAGTTTAAATCAGGATTCGTAGTTTGTGAAAGACCAAGAACAAGCAATATAATGATGGAGGTTCATTGTTTAACAATGTGTAATGCTGTTATTGCCTCAAACAAAAACAGTGCATTTATGAAAAGATTATTTGAAAAAAGTGTAAGAGTAACTCAGAAATATTTACATACTATAGAACCTAAGAAATTATATTCCTTCTTTAGAAGAAATACATTTACAGGTCCTTCACTGTTGACAAAGGTAAATAAACAGTCAGAAGTTCCGGTTATTGGTTCTATTACATTTTATCCTTGTGATTGGAGTGATCGTACAAAATGTGTCTTTGAACTCTTTGTAAATGGCAGTAAAAACATTTATGCAATGCATCAGTGGAGAAAGCGATGGTAAAACGCCTGATGTTTTTTTTTAATTAAAAAGTAAAAACATTATATCAATTCGTGTTTTGTTGTTGCTATTTACATAT
This sequence comes from Mytilus galloprovincialis, assembly GCF_965363235.1. Taxonomy (NCBI): domain Eukaryota; kingdom Metazoa; phylum Mollusca; class Bivalvia; order Mytilida; family Mytilidae; genus Mytilus; species Mytilus galloprovincialis. Next base: position 22,668,053 of record NC_134846.1, read on the forward strand.
GCATTTGTTTTACTAACGATTTTTATAGAAACATTGCTACACTGTTAAATTAATAAAAATTGTTGATAATGACTTCTGAAATGACAATTTCAACAGTTTCTAAAATTGTGTGTGCATTACATTACACATGTCGAAAATTAACCTTAAAAAGCTGTATAGATTGGCTTGATAGCACAAGACAGATAACATACTAAAGAACTTGATATGGGCCTTTTTAAATCTTGATCTTTCTCTGATATCATCTAGATCTACCAAAACCTTAAGTGTATGTGAAGTTAAGGGCATACGATATAGTTACAGGGGAGGTTATGAGGTTGATAACGTAAATTGTAATTTTTGCGACGTCAAACTATGGCTTATCGGGAAAAGATGGAGTTTTCGACTGATTTTTATCATTCATTTTTTTTAATTTTGATAAATATACAGCAAAAATGTCATTTTTTTCTCAATGCATGAACATTTTGATTAATATGAGTTATTTCTGAATAAAAAATGCATTAATTTTTCGGATACTTATAAAATACAGAAATTACAAATTATCAAACAAGAAACAACTGTGTTAATCTTTGAAAATAAAAAAGATATGTATATCTTTCGAAAGGGAAATTACGGCCACAAATCCGAATTTTGAGCAAATATTCAAACTTCGACCTCATTTTACTCAAAAAGTAGCACGTGAAGGTATATTTTTTATTACATATTTAATTTATTCAGGTAAAAAGTAGTCTATAAGGAAATTTTTATCAAAATCTAAATACGAGATCAAAACTGCATCGTATGACCTTCGATAGCTCTAGAAACATTTTGAAATATAAACATAAAATATTTATGGACAGCCCAAAAAAGAAATGTATTGTCAACATTGCCCTGTGCCCTTTTTCCTGAAATTTTGACAATCTTAGCCTTTGACAAACGGCAGGTATCGAAGATAACATTATTCTCGGAAATCCTTCCGATGCAATCTTTTTATATATAAAGTCTATGAATTCGTCGTCTTTTGTGGACTGTGAAAGAACAGGGGGGTCTCAACGTCATTTAAGCGGTCTCATGTAGGTTTTCGCTATATATTTTGAATATTCAACTGGAACTTTTGGCCCTCAGTAAACATAGAAGACAGATAGATTTTCGCTATATATTTCTTTTTTTTTTTGGGGGGGGGGGGGCTTTCCATATATATTTCTATTTATATTTCTAAGTGTTTCTCGAATGATCGGTTTTTGTTTTCGACTGAAGAAATATTAGATATAAAATAACAGTTTTGATGTCGTTTTATTGTTAAAAATCTATACTACATAAAGACAAATATGCAACTTACATAAGCATTAATGAGGAAAATATGCTACTTACATAAGCATTAATGAGGATTTGTATTCGAGTTTAAGACAACTTGAACGCGTCATAAAAATATTTACCGCTCTTCAAAGAAATATCACTTTTCCAGATGTTTCCTTTGTATTTTCTGTGAACTTATATTTTCCTGAGTGTTTTTTTTTTTTTTTTTTTTTTTTATTTCTATTTTTTGTAGAGTTAGTACGTCTTCCTCCATTTTCTTGTGATTCGTTTCATATTTTGTCACACTTGTGCATTTTGGGCCTTTAATATGACTAACTCTTCTTACAGATTTCATTTATTTGTGTACTATTATCTTTTACTTTGGTTTTATGGTTGACTTTAACTCAATGCTCTTCAACTTCGTACTTGTTTGGCTTGTTAATGTTTTTGATATGAGCGTCACTGATGAGTCTTATGTAGAAGAAACGCGGGTCTGACATACTAAATTTCAATCCTGATACCTTTGATAACTATTTACCAGACGTAGCTTTGATAAACAATCAATTAAGAATTGTGGAACACGCAAACAAAAAGTAATATAATAGAGCTATTGTTCTTTTTTTTCGTGCATTTTCATTGATTTATCAAATTTTCATTACAGTTGTTAATGATTTGGTGTATATTTTTATAATTTTAGATTCAATAAACATTGTCTACATTAAACCTTATGTTGCTTTTTTTATCACGATATTTTTCTTTCTTACCTTTTTTCCAGGTTACTGCATTCAATATAGTTATTATTCAATAGACAACATTTTATCAAAAAAAAAAATCAAACCAATATCAGGTGTTTGAAGCGCTTTTTTGGATTCATCTCCTTCAGGAACGCTCAAAGCGTTTTATTCTAAAGCCGAAAAATGAATAAGAACCGAACAAGTAGTGTGTTTAGATAAGACAACATATTTCTTTGACAAGAGTTCTATTCTAGTTAAACTTTGCATTCCAACTTATCAATATATTCAACTTATCATTTGAACGTGTCTAATGACTAAAATTAATAAAACTGAAATGTGTCTATCAGTAATCTATTTGTCATGCCATGTGCACGATGTGTCTAATAAGCCAAATAAAAAATGTCTGGGTTACGTATTGATCTTTAAACCTTGTAATGTTTACGAGTGTTTTATCAATCTCTATCTCCCATTAAACCAATAAAGAGCGTTTTCTAAGACTTTGGTTATCCAGATATCAGTATAGTCAACAATTTGACTGATTGTGGATTCGCATGGCAGTTGTCCCGGTATGCATTGATTGCGTCGCTTACCCTGTCGACGCACACTGTTCCGTTTCTGTTAATTGTTTTTTGCTCATGCAATCCCAAAGTTTTTGTCTCTGCTTTCTCGATTTACGATTTAACATCGGTAAATTACTCTCGCCTTAATCTATATCGAGTTTTAAAGAAGATTATTATATAATTAATAAAGAGAATGCAATCAAACAAAAACATAAATTCCAGGTAGAAATCAGACAAGAGTACATTTCAAACGGTAATTTCTAAATCCCGAGTTTAGAGAAAAGTGATTTTTTTAATTTTAAAGAATACAAGAGATCTTAGACCAAAATCACATTATGTACATAAAATACTTCTACAGTATAATCAAATCCCTGTCCAACATTAGGGAAGTGTCATGACATTCAAACGAGTTTAACCCCGCATATTATGCAAGTGTCTGAGAGCGTGTATTTCTGTCACGTGTTGCTTTGTACCATCTTTGTTTTGTTAATTATTTTGTTCATAAATAAGGCCGATATGTTTCTCGTTCGAATAGTTTTACACAGATAATGTCATTTCAGGGCCTTTTTTCGCTAATCATTTGCTGTGTGCTTTACTCATTGTTGAAGGTCATACGGTGACCAATAGATGTTTATTTCTCTGCAATATTTTCTTGTGAAGAGTTGTCTCATTGGCAATCATGGCACATCTTCTTTTTTTATAAAGACAACAACTGATCTGATTTTAAACTAACAAATTGACAAGGGGTTAACCAGGTTGAAAGTTCTCAACTTTCTCCTTTTACTCTCAAAAGATGATAAGTAATCGATCAACTATGCAAGGCCCGAAAAATCTTTTTTTGTAATTATATATACATTAGTCTTGCACAAATTTTTGAACTTTTTTCGTGCATTATTTTGGATAAAGGAACATACCGTATATGGAAATTCTTTTCGCTGAATGGGAAATTTAGTTCAAAAGGTGTATATCGCAGTTAATAGTCATAAATTGAGTTGACAGAAACAAATCCGGATCAACTATAGAAGGAAAGCAACAGATATGAATGGCACAACACACAAAAAAAGGTATGACATGTATGATTCGTCAATTTAAAGATTATGACAGAAGAGATTTTAATTGAGTATGTCTAGTCTTGTGATCTGCCAAACAACCCAAATAAGTCCATAGTTAGTCGTATATTTATTATGATAATGGACAAAACTTTCAAACAACAATTGTTTTTGAAAGTCCCAGGGAAATTCCAGCAATGCAACGTTTTGTTTCTTCTATAAGACAAATAAAAATAAAATAAAACACAAGCGAAAAAAAATATATGCGGTATTTATTGAGTATTTCAAAATTGAGATTGGAAGCAGGGAATATATCAAAGAGGCAACAGCCCGACCAAAGACTAGAAAACAGTCCATGGCAATCAACAGGTCTTAAACGCAGTGAAAAAGACTCACATACCCAGGATAGACTTCAGATGGTCACTTAACAAAACATGTTTACTAGTTCAGTAAAAATGAACGTCACACTAAACTCCGAAACATATAAATAAACTAAATTAAACAACATGCAAGACTAACTAAGAGGATTCTGATTTGGTAACGGCCAAAAATGCAGCAGGGTTTAACATGAGTTGTGATATATAAGCCCTCCCCCTATACATCTGGAATAAACAAGCACACATCAACACTCAAAGCTAAACTCAATTCAAAAGACGTCAGAGACCGATGTCAGAAAAGGTAACAGACGAAACAATGACATGACAATGATTCATAAATAAACAATGGTCTACTAGTAGTTACTGACATGTCAGCTCCAGACCTCAGTTAAACTGATTGAAAGATTATTTCTTCATCAAATGAAAATCAAGCACAAACCCTGTAATTGAGAAATAAGTATCTTACTGTCATAAAAATATATGTGTATCATCAACAACAACTAGTTAAAAAATAAACAAGTTAATTGATACTAACGCATAGTATTCGATGATAAAATTAAGTAAACATGTGTTATATAAGAAACCCTGGTGTAGTAATTTCGGTAATACAGAGGTTTTTTTTTTTTGCATGCAAGTGAAACAAGTATTTTCACATGTATAACAGGATGTGTTGTCCTTTCTATCTGGAGCATTATTATGGTTCTATAATTTTTTATAAAGTTTCAAACAGAATTATACAATAGCCAATAATTAAAAATACTATTTTATTCATCTTATGTCGAAAACTCAGTTCTTGTGTATATCTGTTTGGTGACACTGGTAGGTGATTAAAAAATCAGAAATAATATTTATAACAGCAATCATCCTTATAACACACATCTTCGAATATACTGTCCTTATGTAAATTAATACGTAAGCTCCGTCCAATCAGTTGAAATAAAATTGGTAATACTATTTCTCAAACCGCTTTATCGTGAATGAAAATATATTGCATTTTGGTGAATCATGTTCTCAAAGCCAAAGTGTTCAATCTTGCAGACAGGTAACTTTTGTCATCGGAATTCTTATTTTGAGATGCTCAAAGTTAGACAATGTTCTACGACAGTGTTATAATATTCTGTTAAGGCGGATATTGCACATGTTACAAAATTAACTCTAAGATATTAACTTTTTTAATTTTGTTATTACCCTTTCTAATTTGTTATCAAGATTGGCATACACTGAAAACTTAATCTTAGGATTAGACTTCAAATACTCTGAAAACGGAGGAAAGATAATGCAGTGGAATATGCCTTTAAAGTATAATAAGCTAGTCCTAAGCAATAGTGAACAGATATTTCGCGACCTGTACGTAATCGGGGTATTTCACGTTATGCGCATTGAACCCAACAGGAATCGTGAAGATGAAAGCAACACATAAAACGCAGAAAATGTGTGTAGATAAGAGGTGAAGTAACAATGCACATAATATCCAAAATGTGTAGCTTCAGTTTTAGTGGTCTAGCCTTAATACTATCATTGAACCCATGAACGTCTACAAAAGGTCGCCTGCAAATGTCATGTGGGTTCATAATGCTATACTTAATGGCCTCAAGTTCCAAAGTGTTGATGTGTCCAATATGCGTTTCAATATCAGAAGTTCCTCGGAAACCATATTTTTGTAAAATATGATCCATTAAATCTAAACATGTTTTATAGCTATCAATGGAGAAAAGGTAAGATGCCAAACAGAGCCATCCTGTGATTGCGTCTTTCTGAAACCCAATTACAAGCCACGGTAAATAGGTTTTGTATCTTTTATACTGGTCTTTATTAGATTGCTCCGGAATGCCAATATACTTATATCCTATATGTTGACATATTGCGCACCAAAACAGTGTATACAGGTATCTATGTGATACCATTTTGTATCTTCTAAATAAGACGACGACTATATTTGGAGGCACATCATAATACCACCATTCTTCTAAAATACTTAACGGAGTAGTTATTAAATTGAAATCAAAACCGGTCAATAAATTCCTTTTTGATGAATGTCTGTCAACATATCTACTAGACTAAGTACTTTATGTTGTTCTGAGTTAAATCTGTTTTCAAATAAATTGTTTTTGGGTATGAAGTCGTGCGGAAGGAAGCTGATTTGAACATAATAACGAAGCCTGAATATAAGTAGATGAAAATAAGATATTTTAGTCATTTGGTTTAGTTTAGTTAATAAACCTTCTTCTTCAAGAACCCAGAACATCAATGTTTTTATAAAATACGAACAAAGCAGTCCTTTACAAAATGCATTTAAATCAATTATGTCTTTTAGGAGAATTTTTAAAAATGCATAGGATAGAAATACTAACAGCTTTTCAATCAGCACCTCTACAAAGCAAAGTTATATCATCTACGTTAATGTTAATTGTATGACAGATACCTCAAATAACGTATTAATTCAACTTACCTGGGTTTGTTTGTTGTTTTGGGGGTTTTTTGGGGGTTTCTTTTATGGGGGGCTTTACAGCATGTTGTTTGATGTGAGCCGAGGCTCTGTGTTGAAGACTGTACCTTGACCTATAATGATGTACTTTAATAAATTGTGACTTGGATGGAGAGTTGTCGCATTGGAACTCATATCACATCTTCCTATATCTATATCATGGATCAAAACTAAAAAAAATATCCTCTCACAAATCATCATCGCTCAAAGAAGCATGCTTTTAAAATTTCACTTTTCAAATCATAGAAGTTAACGATAAGTACGACACTTCAGAGTGTTGACGAAGATTTAAATGTAAAATCACCATGTAACTCTACATTTGAGATGGAGATGGTTTAAATGGGATAAAAACGAAAAAGATAGAAGAAAACTTAAAATTAAATTTAAGCTGTTACATCATACTTAATATCTTTGCAATATTTTCCAATGAAAATAATTTGCCATTGAACGTTAAGCAACCAACAATCAATCAATTAATCAATCAACCAATTCAAAGAAATTCAAAGATGGGGCTTTGGCTTTCGAACTAATCTCTTGCATGTTTCGTACACACATAAACTAGAGCTAATCAAAATGAAGAGTATCCGTTTAATTCATATATTGACTGATTTATTCAAATAGGAAAAAACTAAAATGTGTATTGTATGCTTACAAATTGTCAGTGCACTGAGGTAAATATATACGTCTCATCAAAAGGTAATATATATGTTATGTAATTTTCAGAAATCGTATTGTTATTTGTTTTCTTGTCTAAAATATAAGAATCAATATGCAACACGTACAGTTTTTCAGTTCTCTTGTTATGTTTTACTGCATATTTTGTCGTTTATTTCCTTTCCTATCCTTTTTTCGCAAATCGTCTTAACGTATGTTAAGATTTGAATGAGTCTCTGTTTTCCATTGCAGTTTTATACAGAGATGACAAACAACGTGAGCAATTCAATCTTGGCTTTTCCGTTATTAGTTTAGTTTAAACATATTTATTTATAGTGTATTGGGAAACAAGTTTTGCAACTTATATTAATCCCTTTCAAATTTGATTTATCGTTATTATTAGCAACAAGGAACCAATGCTAAATACTCAAATAGTATGGGCAATAGCAATATCATTAATAGGATGACATTAAGATTATTTAAACCTTGTTAATATGTTTTTCTCTTATGCAACTTCATGCAAACGTAGATCAACGTCTAAGCCCATGATTAACCGTTTAAAGACCTTGCAATTGCTATATATTGTTCGACGCTCTTTCAATTATTAACAATATGCTCTATTAAATAGATTGTCAGCAGTTACATTCGAAGAATAATTGATTATAGGGCCGCATTTCTTTATAACACAAACGATGCAAACAGCTAAGCGCGAACATGTTTTGATTATTTCTTTCAAACATACGTGGACAAACTATGCAAACGCTAAAAATGCGTCTGCAGTTTGTCGTATGTCGTTTGTTAGTACAAACGTTACATTTGTTTCTAACTTCAACCTGATTAAACGAAGTATTTGTTTCTACGTTTGTAAAAAGTCTGTTTACCAACAACATGTGCATGCATTATTTAAGTTCAAACAGGGTCAGTAAAGACTTATTACACGATGTATTTGTTTCTACTTTTGTAGCGTTTCGAAAACAACAACAAACGCGACACAACGTTTACAAAATTTTGGGTAGAAAGAAATGCGGCCCTAAGTGTAACGGGTTTCTTGGAACATTATTTAGGAGAAATGCTGGATAAAGAAATTCTACACTCTATAACAATTTTATTATGAAGAAAAGGAAAATATTCCTAGTGTACGAAGGGAAATTACAAAACTGATAAACAGGATGTAAACATGAAACATGAGAAGCACGATCGTGTACCTTGGTAAATAAAGGCAACAGTAGTATACCGCTGTTCAAACTCATAAATCCATGGTAAAGTTTTTCTTTGATGCAAATTCAATTGTTTGCACACGATATTTACAATTTATGAATAACTCGGAAGAATTATTTAGAAAATCTGAGGTTTCTTTTTATCTTGTATTTCTTGTTATTTATACCGAAAACGATTTAATAGAAAATTATTCTAATTTTTTTAGAAATGATCGAACAATTTTCTTGTAATTACAACATGTACAATGTTAAGGAAATTATTGAATTGTAATGCATGCATATATACAACAGTTAGTCATCAGAGCACGTTTCTCATACATTTTCATCGAATCCATATATATTAATCGGCAAAAAGTATTTCATTCTGTGATTGTTGATCGAAATATTGCCTACCAAATTTTAGGGTTTTGATGCCGACGACATTTATCGATTGTGACCTTGATAAATTATCAACGCAGAACTCCTCATTTTTTTCGTTAAACAATCTGAACTGACGTAATTGTTGTACAAATTGAAATTACAAAAATGATGAACAGGATGTAAACATGAAACACGGGGAGCACGATCGTGGACCTTGGTAAAGTTTTTCTTTGATGCGAATTCAATTGTATGCATACGATATTTATAATTGATAAATAGCTCTGAGGAAATATTTTGAAATCTGATATTTCTTTCAACCACTGTTTCGTTTTATTAATACCGAAAAAATTTGCAGAAAATAATAGCAAGTTGTTTAAATTCTATGGAACAATTTTCTTGTATATGTTTTAATTACAATGTTAAGGAAATTATTTAATTGATGCATGCATTTATAAAACAATAAGTCATCAGAGCACGTTTCTTTTACATTTATTTCGAATCCATAATGTGTAATCAGCATATTTCTTTCGATGATTGATGATCGAAAACTTTGGCTGCCAAAATTTAGGGTATCAGTATAATATTTATGTACACATATGAACGGCTGGATTTTATTATCAATAAATATTATTTTTCGACCACAGAATTCTTTAGAATGTATTAGAAATCATATAAAAGGTTATTGAGAGATAATACCCTGGAGAACTAACATTCCACACTGTATCGGTTAAGTAAGAAGCAATTCCGATTTAGCTTCAGTCGAATCGTAATTGCATACATAACTTATAACATGAGTGATCAGATGATCATTTAACCTGAGACGTTCAATAAGAATGAAAACCATTAAGGGTCAAATTTGCTTAGATAAAACTTTGATCTCCAACAACAGACGAAGGCCACCAATGGGTCTTCAACACAGCGAGAAAATCACGCATCTGGAGGTGGGCTTCGGCTGGCCCCTTATCAAAAATGTGTACTTGCTCATTGAAAATGGACGTATTGAATTTTATTTGCAGCAGGACGAATCACCTCGATCAATCACATCGTTTTAGGTAGATTCACCATGTTCACTCTTTATCGCCATCTTGAATTGAACAATAGCACAATCGGTCTATTTATTTTACGATATCTGCAAATTTTGAGACAGATTTGCAATTTATGGGTAAAACTGTTTACTTATATCAAGAGAAATAAGTGATTTTTTTGCATTATACGAAAATGTGAAAACAAATATCAAACATTTGTGTTTTAGATAACTCTCATATCAAACATTCTATACTGGAATGATAGTGAAATTTCAATGTTTTACTTGTAGCAAAAACTGTTCTCCTCATATTTAATTTCAAAACTCTATCTCTATCATAGATTTCTTTTAATGCACAAACATTAGTTTTGCCATGAACAGTCTATGCTATTTTGGACAATTTTAAACGACTTGTAGCTTAAAAAATAGCACGGTGACCCATACTACTTAACATTTTTCTTTTAAAAAGCATAGTTAAATCTTCATTTAAGCAAAATGTAAGAAAAATAAATATTTCAGGAAATAGATACTGATGATACAACTTAATTTATGGAAAAGCAACAGAGTCGATTTCATTCAACTATAGATGTACTGTAACAGTAATAATGATATAATTTTATGACATCTAAACCTGTAAACATTTGATCTACGATGTTTTTTTGTTGTTTTTTTTTATTCAAAATCCAGGTATTATTCAAAATCAAATGAGTGCTATTGTGCAAACCTGTTAAAGAACTTGCCATTGTTCCTTCGTTAACAAAGGGTCAGAATTACCTTTTTTAAGACAAGCAGATTGACAAACTTTTCGCAACGTCTTTATTTTCACTTTCAGATATATTGATTGTGTCATGTTCCTGTATTATATATTTTCTGTAATGTATCTTGCATCTCAAATATTTATTTGTGAATTTAAGACAGAAGAAGATATTCAATGTCTCCTTTTTTTTTGTTTCTTAAAAGCGAATTCTTTATTTAACATTTTGGATATAGTTACTAAAATTGTTCGTAAAAATCGTTCTCATTGACTTAGAAAAAATCGCAATCAAAGAATATTTCGGACCTAATTTCTATTTCAAAAAACAACGGCAATCATTATCTCTTAACCAAGCTCTGTTCTTTACATATAAATAAATTAAATAAAATTTTAGAGGATTGCAACACAATTTCATATTACAGCCCTAAGTATGAAATCGTTTAAATTATAATGGCATATTGTTATTCTAAACTGTTTCCTAAAATTAATCGCCCTGAAGATCATAAAAAAACATTTTATTAAAATAAAGTATGTTAATAAAGGTTTTGATTTTGTAAATATTGCCGGTATTTTTAACGACCATTCTGTTAAATAAGACCAAATTCCTGGGTATTTTGATAATACTGAACTCCCTCTTATTTGTTATCTTTACAGAAAATCTACCCGGAAATATGTGTTTAATTACGGCCAATTGTGTAAAGATGTAAATATCATTGAAAATACACCTATGTCATGTAATTGCACTAATTCTGAATACACTTATGGCCCCATTTCCCATGTCATAACAGGAGACCTTAACATCGTTCGCGACCGAGAGTTAAAATCATTCAACAAAGGACCTAAATATCGTCCCCGTCAATTATTAATTGGAATGAGTGTCGTAATATCATCCACGACTCACTCCGTACCTACTGTTTGAAATGGATAAAACGGGAAAAGGCTGACAAAAATCTTTGGACCCTTTTTTTAATTCAGTAATGAAAATAGTTGATATTCGAATACAACATTTTAAAGGACATTTTACTCTTAACAACATCCATAAAAACCCTATTTCGCGTATCAAACATAAACTAAAAGAACTAGCCAAGGAATTTGTTTTTGTCACGGCTGATAAAGCTGCTAAAAATATCATTATTGTTCGACGTCATTTTTATATTGAGGTTCTGCAAAAGGAAATCACGAATTCACCAACATTCCAACTGACTTCATTTTCAGAAAAAACGACATCTGTAACAAACACAAACTTTTAGCTACTTCTTTACAAGCAGAACCAAATAAATGAAAGTCCCAACTAAGTACTGGCTTCCGAAGCTACACAAAAAACCTTACAAATATAGACTAATTTCATCTTCAAGCTATTGTTCCACTACTAAATTGTCTATTCAACTTACTAGTACACTTGGTACAATAAAAAAAACCTGATTATAATTGTTCAAATAAGGCCTTAGAAAATTGTTTTGATACTATATATGCGCTTGAATTTTTACTTAATAACATTTTTGTTCGCTTTGGAGATTCCGTATATCGTCAAGTTATTGGAATTCCAATGGGGACTAACTGTGCACCACTTATTGCGGACCTGTTTTTGTATTGTTATCAGTTACAATTTATGACTAAAATTAACAAAGACCCATCGATACAACATTTGATACAAAAATTTAGCAATACTTAGATATTTTGATGATATATTGGCTCTCAATAATGACGACTTCAGTATGTATACTAAAGAAATTTATCCTGTTGAACTTCTTTAAATAAAGCTAATACTAACAATGACCACTGCCTTTTCCTTTCCTCTTGATATCTTTATAATGAACGGGAAGCATTATACAAAAGTTTATGATAAAAGAGATGATTTTTCATTTCCTATCGTTATTTATTCATTTTTAGATGGTGACGTTCCCCTGTCACCATCTTATCGTGTTTATGTATCTCAACTTGTACGATTCGCTCGTGTATGTAGCAACGTATTAGATTTTAGTGAGATAAATGTATGTATTGCTGAAAAAATTTTGCACACGGGTTTTCGATTTCACAAACTAGTCAAAACATTTACTAAATTGTATCATCGGTATAAGGAAATAATTAGTAAATAAATCTCAACATGCAGACATCTTATACGTTCAGGTATTTCACATCCAATCTTTTATGGTAATATTCTTTACAAAGCACAAAAATATCAGTATTCACCTCAAAAGTTTACAAAACCTTTAAACAGACTTATTAAGGAGGGATTTAGTTACAATACTGTTGTAAGGTCATTAAAGATTGCATATTTTGGTTTTAATATTGATTCACTTATAGGGTCGTTGCATCGGAACTAAACACATTTATTTAAAAAAAAAAACAGTTGTTGGCATGACACGGGTTATGTTCTTATATATATTTTATGAAAGTATGATACTAAACCCCTAACGGGAGGGATTGTGCCTGAAATTCATATAATTGAGGCCTGGAGCTGGCATGTCAGTGAACTACTAGTAGTCTGTTGTTATTTTTGTATTTTTGTCATTTTATTTATTTTCTTTTGTTTCATCTTCTGACATCGGACTCGGACTTCTCTTGAACTGAATTTAAATGTGCGTATTATTATGCGTTTACTTTTCTACATTGGCTAGAGGTATAGGGGGAGGGGTTGAGATCTCATAAACATGTATAACCCCTCCGCAATTTTGCGCCTGTCCCAAGTCAGGAGCCTCTGGCCTTTGTTAGTCTTGTATGCTTTTTAATTTTAGTTTCTTGTGTATAATTCGGAGTTTAGTATGACGTCAATTATCACTGTACTAGTATACATATTTTTTAAGGTGCCAGCTGAAGGACGCCTACGGGTCCGGAAGTTTCTCGCTACATTGGTTACCTTCTGTTGTCTGCTTTAGGTCGGGTTGTTGTCGCTTTGACACATTCCCCATTTCCTTTCTCAATTTTATCTATTAATGCTTTAAGCTATAAAAAATGCTTACTCTTATGATTATGATTAGAACGGCTGAAGTTCTGCAGTAGTCATCCCTCATTCTTTATGATTCTTCATTTACTAAAATGATTAGAAGCTTTTTCATAGCTCACGTTAATTCTAAGATAAAGATAAAGCAACAGAAACACTCAAGTGCAACAAAAACACAAAACGACAATGCAACACAAACAGAAACGAACTATAAGATAACAAATGCCATTTTCCTGACTTGGTACAGGACATTTTGATAATAAACAAATGGTGGGTTGAACCTAGGTTTTCGGGTAGTCAGACCTACTACTTGTATGGCATTGTTAAATATAAAACTAACATGATAACATTACATGAGAGGACTACAGTAAAAAATAATGCAAGAACATTACGAACAGAGAAATACACAAACAAATATTACAATAGGACATGCTAATTGATATCACGAACAAGGCATACAATCTAATACACCATACAAGCGTTTGTCTACATTAGACCCATAAGCAACGCCCGGATCTAAATAGTGCAGAAAGCCAAACAAGTACAAAGTTGAAGTTCAACGATGACCCAAACATCCAAAAGTTGTGCCAAATACTGCTAATTGTATCTATATCTGGGACAAAAAAATCCGTAGTATTTAGAATAATTTGTACCCTTGCGAGCAGCAGTAATTTTATAAAACAAAATGACTATATAATTGATGTTGATGTCATCACCGAACTGGGGACTAACCACAGAATAAAAACGAACACGTAAAATAAACCTAGGCTAGCACAGAAAGCAGCACAATAAAAACCTGCATTGTCACACGATAATAACGCTTCAAAAGTGACGTGACGTAATTTCAAATAATATTTCAAACATTCCAAATGTAAAAAAGAGTTGAAGCCATCAATATCAATTTCAATGAATTACAACGAAACACACATTCTGATATGAATAAAACTCCGACGTGGTTTCATGTATGAACATGAAAACATGTTTTATTTGAACCTGAACTTTAAGTACCTTATTTTCCTTTTTGATCAATGAAAAATAGAGATAATAAAAAAAGAGATATAAACAAGTACTCCAGTAAGGATCGATAGTACCAACTTGTGAATATCAAAATAATACTCGACTCTCTCCAAGGAGAAACATGTAAGACGGCAATAATATCGGTTTTCATGTTAGGACATAGTCTCTTTCTTTTCATTAGACGGATTTCCAGAGAATGCCCTTTGAAGAATTATCGGGAAGGTCCAAAAATCGGAATACAAACTGCGAATATCGTTTCTATTAAACAATTGAATTCCCACATATAAAAAACAGAAACAGTCATTTTACTAAGGTTTCATTTTCATTCAATATCGCGTTAAGTCCTTTAGAAATATTTCCATTGGTGACCACATATTTAGGTATGTCTCATATGTAATATGTCATGGAAATATCTAAAGGGCAAAACGTTCGGATGAATGAAGATGAACAATAGAAAATAACTCTCCATTCCTGAAAACAAGATGTCCGTCACAGGTGTATTTTAATGTACATGTATTATACTGGGTTATTATCAATGACAATACTGATCTGATTATTTATTCATCAAACTGAACTGAATATGAGGTAATGCTACTTGTGTTTTTGGGATCTTTTTGGTGTACAACATTTATTTATATTTAAGGTTGCAATCAATTTTACCATACGACAAAAGTTTTTCGTCTTTTTTTAATGCAAAAAATAATGAGGATTACTTTATTATCTCAATATTCCAAACAGACTCATTTTACATATGCGCAAATTATCGCGCAAAAAGGTGTCTTTTTAAACGTGTTGTGTTTTAAGGCTTACCGTCTAATTTCAAATATGTCATGCATATTCAAACGAAAACAATGTAAAACTATTAAAATATGAAGGTACTATGATATAGACCAATCTAGATGGATGGTGGAATACCTGGACTGCCAATTGGAAATGAGAAAATATATTTAACGTGCAGAAAACAAGGCACCCGCTGTATACAATTCATTGAATTTAATGGCTCCATTCTCACCGTTCTTTGCTGCGTATATATACATATCAAAATTAACGCCCACTACAGCAACAGTTATAATGAAGGCCGGGAGAGGTTCAGGGATGACCATATATCTTTACTCTAGGTTATCTCTTGAGTAATTGGTGTAACTTTATTATTGTTTTATTTGCGGTTACTATACTAAATAAAAATTTATAACAACACTTGAAAATCTTGCATTAAACTGCATAAGTTTGCTTGGTTTAAACTTATCTTCTTGACGTATATTACTCATCTCTTTTTACTCATATTTGAAATCATATATAACTTATTAAGTTGAATATATCATGGACTGGCGTGTTTCTATTTCGAACAACTTACATTGAAAGAGAACATTATAATGTTATCTTAATAGAAATCGGTTAAAAAATGATATCCTGTTTACACCAGCAATAAATGTAAATGAGGAAACTTTTGTCAATGTGCAGACCATCCTTCATCAGCTCATTGACAAATTTGGACGTCAACAAATAAAGAAGTTAAACTTGCAAGGAGAAATGTAACTAAAAGCAGCATAAAAAGTAAAGAAACATTGTCCACTTTGTGGATAATATTATCTAGGGCTTACCAGCAGAACTATTGACCCAAAATTATAAATTGTCTTTGTTTTATTACATTCTGTACACAAGTGCATTTCAATCTTTTATTTTTTACAAGTTGACCTACAAAACATTGTGTTTTCATTTAAATTTCACTTTATATACATTTCAACGCAATTCAGTCCAAATATTAAACGACGAAGTTCAAAACTCTTTAGTATATGTTTGTAATTCAATTTAAAACATTTTAATTTTTCCTGCATTACAGATAGATATGTGAAGTGTTTCCTGTAAACAGACAAAAGAAAAATAAACAGAATGTTAACGTAAGGAATGTGTTCGTGCTGCTACATTTTAAACTTATTTAAACGAAATATATTTAAAAATAATAAGTTGTTCTCCCCGACTACTATTTCAAAAATGATATGTTAATAAAACATTATAACTCTTGTAGTTTTAATTTTAATATATATTTTTCTAAATATTTCTATTTGTCAAACCACCTTCTTGTGAAACAAAAATCTCTTTCCTTCTCACGCATCATATTCTCAACACCTAATAGCTACTTTTAATTTTAAACAAATAACGTTTGTCACCAGAACTCCTATTTTCAGTTTCTCTTTAGTCCAAATATAATTAGAAAAACGTAACAAAGAACACAAATGGAATCTAAATTAACTGCAAACGCAGCTGGACAATGTTCGTCGACAGGGTTATAATCTTCTGCTAAGACTGAAATTACAGTATTAGTTCTAAGATATTAACTTTTGTAACTTCTTTATCAATCTATCTAACTTGTTAATTTGATCGATTAAAAATCGAGTCTTAAATCTATATTTAGATTTGAAATAGTCTTAAAACGGTACAAGAAAAAATAATGCAGTGGAATATTCCTTCAAAGCATAATTAGCCAATCCTAGGCAGAAATCCACAGCGGAATCGCTATATTTAATCCTCAAACTGTGCAGATCGTGTAATGCGCATCGCATACTCCTGTTATAACCAAGATAAAAATAGCACATAAATCGCAGAAAAAATGTGAATACTAGCGGTGTTATACGAAAAAACATACTGTCTAAACTGTCTAGCTTCAGTTTCAATAGCCAGGAATCTTCAGTCTGGCAAAATCCACCAAAGTCTAAAAAATGTCGCCTGAAAATGTTGTGTACGTTCTTAAAGCCATGTTTAACGGCTTCAAGCACCAAACTGTTTATGTTGAAAATATAAAAATCGATATCTGAGGATTGCTCAAAACCATATTTATGCAATATATATTCGACTAAGATCAAACAAGTATTATAGCTTTCAATAGAGAAAAAGTATGACGCCAAACAGAGCCATCCTGTGTGTGCATCTTTCTGCAACCCCATGATAAGATGCGGTAAATAAGTTTTGTGTCTTTTATAATTATCTTTATTAGATCGCTCCTGAATACCAATATACCTTTTTCCTATAAGCTGACATAGCGCGCACCAATATAGTGTATACAGGTATTTGTGCGATACTAATTTGTGTTTACTAAACATCCTAAATAAATCGACTAGTATGTTAGGTGTTT
Organism: Mytilus galloprovincialis; assembly: GCF_965363235.1. NCBI lineage: Eukaryota > Metazoa > Mollusca > Bivalvia > Mytilida > Mytilidae > Mytilus > Mytilus galloprovincialis. The sequence continues at coordinate 22,685,627 of NC_134846.1, forward strand.
CAATGGAAAATGAACGATCTTTTAAAATTCGTAAAGAAGTCTTGATTAATTCGTAATCAAAACCGGTAAAATATTTCCATGATTCAAAATATACTGTAAAGAAATCTGAAACAGTTTCTGAATTTAAAAAGCAATAGATTCCTTTTTGGTAAATGTTTGTCAACATATTTACAAGAGTTTGCTGTTGTTGCGAGTTAAATCTGTTTTCAAATAAATTGTTATCAGGAATAAAATAATGCGGTAAGAAGCTGATTTTAACAAAATAACGAAGCCTGTATATTAATAGATCTAAATAAGGTATCAAGTTATGTGGTTCAGATGATGAACTTTCTTCTTCGAAAACCCAGAAAACCAATGTTTTAATGAAATAAGAACAAAGTAATCCTTTACAAAAAAAGTTCAAATCAATTACTTCTTTTAGAAGAATTTTTAACAAAGAATAGGTGAGCAATTGAACATGAGTGAATGAATAAATTAAATGTTTTTCCGCTATTGAAAATGATATTCTCCCTTCCAAATCTTCATTTAAAGAATTTTTACACCCTATTGGAACAAAAAGTACACCGTAGCTTACAATCTTTGAAACCAATTCACTTGAAGGCCATTCCCGATTTCTAAACACCCAATCATGTGCTGGCGCTATCCACAATTTAGATCTGAGACAAACCGCTACATCGTGACTTTCTGTAGCAGTTGTTATGCATGGTCCATGAATGATGACAGGAGACAATTTTTCTATATCGGAAAAATGTATTATCTTAAATTTCTCACTTGAGAGAAAAACACAACCATCCCTCTCACAGCACATATAGTTAAACAATGGTACTACAGAAGTGTGCAGTTTAAGGCGAACGAATCCAGGTTTTGTGTATTCTGATGACATGAGAAATGAAAAATACTCAAATCGGTCTAAAGGATCTTCAACAATGTTTATAAATTCTTTGACAAGCATTATATCTAGATCACTTCCCTTCATGTCTAAACCTTCAGCTTTGCTACCACTTGATATGCTGGTGATGGGTCTCCTATAAAAGGGCACGACGAGACGTCTATTGAATGGTGAGACATAATCATATATGTTATAGCACAATCTTCTTATTTTTACCATGTCCTCTGTGCCCAGTTTTTGACAAAGATAGTTGTAAAATGATGTTGATAAATCAGTCGTCATTTTTCTATCTGAAATGGAATACATAGTAGACAAAATAATGCTAGTATTACAATTTCCTTTTTTTTTTTTACAAAAAGTGAGACTTTGTCTATGAATATTAAATTAGAATTGAAATGGAAATGGGAAATGTGTCAAAAGGCAACAACCCGACCAAAAAGCTTAAGGCCACCAATGTGTCTTCAACAAACCGAGAAAATCCCGCACCATGAGGCGAGCTTTAGCTGGACCCTTAACAAACATGTTCTAGTTCAGGGAAAAAGTGACATCACACTACATTTCAAAACATATTAATGAACTAAATTAAAAAAACATACAAGACTAACAAAGGTCAGTGGCATACATAACACAGTTCGGCTATATTGTTGAAAGATAATTTTACAAAATATAAAAATATTATTATATATTTTAATAAAGTGGATTTTTTACCCAATCAACTCCACTCATCAAAACATTAATAGAAAAAATAATCTTACATATATAAATGATAACGAGAGTCAATGAGTACATATTTTTTATTAATAAAAGTGCATTAAAACATGTAATGCGTACTAAATTTCTCATCGAATTTTTATATGATATTCGAAAATACGAATGGTATTATCTCAATTTATCACTCAATGTATACGTACTACCTATATATAAGGCTCTATATTAAAACAAATCAACCATTTCAAGAAATGTTCTGGCATGAAATTTAGAAAATAAAATTATATTATATACCATGATTAATTTGGAAAATAATTACCCATTTCTGTATTAATCTAGAATAGAAATACCATTAGTAATGTTAGATTTAACATGAGGCGCATGCTGTCGTCGATTGAGCTGTTTGTACGTATAAAATCAAATAGATTTGTCCAAGGAAATTAAAAAAACAATACCCCCTAAAATCTATATAAATTGTTCAGATGCATTTCGCAGTATGAATGTAGAACCTTTACATGTTGAGTATGCTATTTGTCAATCTAAGAAAATTTACCTTTTTATTTGAGTATTTGATGTCCTTGATACGTACTGATTGACAATTAAACTTTTTGAATTCAAACTAATACGTACACTCGTGCTGAAAGTTTGATAAGTTTCATGTGTTCATCGTCTACTCATGTATTTCAGTTTTAACCACTCGGTTATTTATATACACCAGCGTGTAAAACCAGTACAGGAAACTTTAATGTTCTGTAAGTCTTTATGAACCTCCCTTACTTTTTCTTCGTTCAGAGAATTTTTAATTTCCGTAATATGAAATATAATAATTGTCACATTGACGTATAACAAAATGTTCTTTTATTCAAAATCAGGTGCGTAATGTTATTTTCAACATAGATTTCCATGTAATTGAGAAATGTTTTGTAATGCTTGGTTTTGTTTTCTGTTTCGGTTTCGTTTAAATGTATTCCTGGTGCATGTACATGATGTAGCAGCTGCAATTTCAATACAAAAAACCCCTCTCTAAACACTTTTATGCTTAGAAATGTTGATATTAATGAGGGGGTGGGGTCGGAAAGGTCCTGATCCCAAAATCCCGAGCTTAAAAAACATGAAATCCCGAAGTCCCGAATTTAAAGATATTAAATCCCGACATCCCAAAATTCGAAAAAAAGAATTCCCAGATCCCGAATGTAAGATGTAAACACTCTAAAATATTTTGGAGATTTATAACAAACGTGTTCATATCTATACTAATATACGAAACCATCATTATTATATAGAATTTCAAAATGCTAAACAAAGGCAACAGTAGTATACCTCTGTTCAAACTCATAAATCCATGGACAAAAAACAAAATCGGGGTAACAAACTAAAACTGAGGGAAACGCACAAATATAAGAGGAGAACAACGACACAACACTACAATGTAACTAACACACACAGAAACGGACCAAGCATCAGACAAAATCCCACGAGATTAACAAATACAACATCAAAACCAAACACATGAATCTGGGATAGACAAGTACCGTGACACGTCTTATCGCAATGTCAATTTACACTCAAAAATAAGAGAAAACAAACGACGCAACGTTAAATTGTAACACACACAGAAACGAACTATAATATAACAATGGCCATATTCCTGACTTGGTACAGGACATTTTTAAAGGACAAAATTGTGGGTTGAACCTTGTTTTGTGGCATGCCAAACCTCGCACTTAAATGGCAATGTTAAATATAACATAGAAATGACAACTTAATATTACAGGACTACAATACAAATAAATAGGAAAACGTATTAGACAAAGAAACACATGATTAATGAATAACAAAAAGCTTTAGGTTTAAAATTTAATACGCCAAAAACGCGCCTCGTCCACACAAGACTCACCAGTGATGCCCAGATATAAAAGATCGAAAGCGAAAAAAAGTACAAAGTTGTACAGCACTGAAGATCAAAAGTTGAAAAAGGTTGTGTCAAATACGGCTAAGTTTGTATGCTTGGGATAAGAACATCCTTACTATTTAATTAATGCTATTGCAAACAGTAAATTTTATTAAATGAAAATAACAGATATACATAATGAAACTGAAGTATTAACTCATTACATAAAACAAACACGAATACATAATGAATGACCAACACAGAATAGACACACCCGACTCAGTCCAGGCCTCAACGCAGTAAATTATGAAAATGACGTCACATACGATGGTGAAAAGGCATTAAAAATTACGTCACATACGATGGTGAAAAGGCATTAAAAATTACGTCACATACGATGGTGAAAAGGCATTAAAAATTGCGTCACATTTGAATATATGAAATTTCTGAAACAGCAGAAAAAATTACGTCACATATGAAAAACTATATCTCAAAAGAAAGATAGAATTAGGATTGATTAAAGATTAAAATAGAACTAAATACTGATATTGCATTTAAACACAATGCATATTGCAATACTTATTAATAGCAATTAACTATAATATATATATATATGTGCAGTTTGTTATGAATCCAACTTCAAGCGTAAATTATCGTACAGATTATGTTGACCAAAATAAAATCTAATAAATGACGGCGGTGATTAATTTTTGTTTCCATGACACATAAATATAATAGAAAAGACGTCAACACATTTGACAAAATCCGATGAGAATTACAAATATAACATTAAACATTTAAACTAAATACATGAATTTGGGATAGACAAGTACCGTAACACGTCTTATAGTAATGCGAATTCACACTCAGCAAAACAGTCACAATCGGGAATAAGTCACGTTTGGTAATTAAAAGATTAGACGACATAATGACAAACAAAAACTGTCAAACATTATTATCTCTCTCCGAACAAATGCATCCCAAAAACTGTTCCCGTGGTATTCCTTTCAATCAGATATTGACAAATAAGAGAATAAGTTCAACTAAAAATAGCAAACAAAAATACTTTGACAACCACTTTTGACAAAATATCTATCTACGTAAGGTTGCAATAGTAATAGTTTTCATAAAAGCAAACAGAATTAACCGCACACAAAAAGCATTGAGTGTACAGATAAGAATCCAACAGAAATCAAAACACCTCTTGCACTCATCCTAATTTTATAGGTCAAAAGCATATGAAAATTTTAAAAAATCACTTTCAAAATGACAAAAAAAAGCAAACGTCCATGGCACATTACCATCTACGTTAGTTTTAAGTGTAAAACTCAATCTACGTACTAACTAATATGTATCCTCTGTGGTATTCGGAGAGTTAGAGAAACAATTGAAACTATTTATATTTGGCATAATATTCAACCATAGATAATTAAACAAAATTATCGAAATATTTCCCCTCACAAAGCATATTAGCTAAAAAATAAACATCCTTATGGTAACTTATCTTTCCATATTATAGAAGTTAACGATGAATGGGACATTACGGGTGAGACGGAGAGGAGACAATTTCAAAATTTACCATGCAGCTCTACACATGAGAACCTGATGCTATAATTATAAAAAAAGGGAAAAGACAAATGTTTCAGTTGTGGCATCGTAATTTATATCTTTGAAGTATTGGCCAATGGCCGTTGGAAACTGACCACACGACAATCATTATATTTAGGACTGTTTTGCCTCAAGAAACTATTCTGACCATATATTTCCAAATACTAGCCGGGTATTGTTATTAGATATTTTGTAAAAGTTATACAGCTCTAATGATTATAGTTGCCAGTAATGTTGAGACTAAAAAACTTCTTGAACCAAGACATCTCATAATATAATATTGTTTAAGTATCCTCTCAAATGAACCATTAAACAAGTAGCCTGATTTTCATAAGTACTACTTAATCATGTTGGTAAAAAGTAAAATATCAAAAATACCGAAAATTCAAAACGGAAAGTCCCTAATCAAATGGCAAAATCAAAAGCTCAAGGTGTAATGCCACCATTGATTTTTCCCTATTAGTCATTGTTAAATTGGCATTTTTGAAAAAAAATGTACAGTATTTACCTTAATTTAACCAAAGAAATACTTTGCATGAATAAAGTTTTATCCTTTCCAGTGCTACAGTGAAAATTTCACACTATATTTCATTACATATAAGAAAGTAACCATCACTGGAAGTAAACAGCCCAATTTTTACACTGTTATTTACTGGTTACCTGCTTTGGTAACTATGTAACCTTAACTTTCCAAAAGACCATCAAATAAAAAAAGAATGATGCTTTCAGACACCCAACATACATGTTTATGACTCAGAAAATTTAAGAGCATTGAAATGCAGGGTTAATTTTTTACAACTGTCAAATTCAAGGGAATATTATTTTAGACCTACTTTCGTATACAACCGGATGTAACTTACCATGATTTGGTGGTATTTCACCTCAAACACATCAAACGAATATATAACAACTGTAGTTATCCTGACTTGGTACAGGCATTTTCATATGTTGAAAATGATGGATTAAACCTTGTTTTACATTGTTTTATAGCTAGCTAAACCTTTCACTTGAAAGAAAATCGCATAAAATTTCATTATATTGACAACGTGTAAACAAAACACACCTACTAGATGTACTCATCTGTACCATTTTATCATAACTTTTTTACCAAAAGAAATGTTTTTTATTGGTATTTTTTAATATCAGCTCTAGAATAGTTAATGGTAGAAAAAAATAATACGGCAGATATACATGCATTACATATTTGATTACCGGTATACTGCAGATTTCACTCAATATTTCAAAACATCGTGTAGTTTAAGGGCATACGATACAGTTACAGGGAAGGCAATGACGTTGCTAACGTAAAATGTTATTTTCGCGACGTCAAACTATGACATATCGGGCAAAGATGCATTTTTCGACTGATTTTTATCATTCAAACTGATTTAATTTGAAAACGAGTGCATGGACCCCTATTTTTTAAAACAGCAATTTGTTTCATTTTGCAAGGAGATTATGTGACCCAAATTTTATAAAACTGTAAATAGCGCAATTTTTTTTAATTTTGATAAACATGCAGCATAAAATGACGTTTTTTCCTCTATTCATGAACATTTGATAAATATAGAGTTATTTCGGAATAAAAATTACATAATTTTCAATGATACTTATAAAATACAGAAATTACCGATTATTTAACAAAAAACAATTTGTGTTTATCTTTTAAAGCAAAAAAGTTACGTCATTCTTTCGAAAAAGAAAATACGGACACAAATCTGAATTTTGAGCAAATATACAAAATTTCGATCTCATTTTACTCAAAAAGTAGCACATGAAGGTATATTTTTTATGACATATTTGATTTAATCAGGTAAAAAATAGCCTATATGCAAATTTTCATCAACTTGTAAATACAGGTTCAAAACTGTATCGTATGCCCTTAAGTCAAGATTTATTCGCATCCTTGTGCAAGCCTTTCCAATTAATGTACTATATTAGCGTCAAACAAAACCACATACTAGAACATTGGTCCTCTCATTCCTATTAAAATATTTGATATACAGTAGTGTGGTATCTATACTATTTAACGAGAAGACCTCAGTTTGTGTGCGGCTTCTCTTCCTCCCACCATAAATTATTATTATCATGTCTCTGTGTCCTATAGGTACCATGTATGGTCGCATTTGTCATCCATTCTTATAATTAATCAGTTATTTTGGGAGGAATACGGAAATAAATGCGTCCGGATATTGTTCCCGTCATCAGACCTACTTTAAAATCAGACAAGATTTCCTGTTTTAAACATACGTGTACGTAATTTTCATAAGTACTCGGGGACAGGACAATTATTTTCGCGTTAATCTGCATGTATACAATGATTATACTACTATAATATATTGAGACTCACTATATAATATAGCAGTGATCGCCGTGGATAATAAAATTGGAATTAATAGTTAAAAGAAAATACACTTGTTTTATCAAAATCAAATCAAATAATAATTGTATTGATGTAAAATTCCTATACAGGAATGATACCAGCTGGCATTTACAAAATACAAATACAAAAATAGTCAAAAATAAACAAACCAAATATATAGAGACATATTTTCTCAATGAAAAGAGACACATATTTAATATCTAAATTGCGTGGAGGTGTTATTCATACTATATAATGTATAATATACGTATGTTCATAGTATACAGAAACATAAAACTAATAGAACCTAACCGAAAACAAATAAAAATAACGGACTTCGGAAAAAAGGGAGAGGGTTAGAAAAAGTGTCCTATCTGCAAGTACCTATAGCATGTATAGTTAGCAAAGGTAACAGGATTATAATTTAGTACGCCAGACGCGCGTTTCGTCTACAGAAGACTCATCAGTGACGCTCATATCAAAATATTTATAAAGCCAAACAAGTACAAAGTTGAAGAGCATTGAGGATCCAAAATTCCAAACAAGTTATGCCAAATACGGCTAAGGTAATCTATGCCTGGGATAAGAAAATCCTTAGTTTTTCGAAAAATTCAAAGTTTTGTAAAAAAAAATAATTATAAAAATGACCACATTATTGATATTCATGTTAACACCAAAATGTTGACTTTTGGGCAGGTGATACCCTCGGGGTCCTATGACTCTTGATACATGTTCTGGAATTCTCCAGACATAACATCTTTTACAAAAATTCATCCTACTATAGGTTACATACTGTCAACTAAGCTCTAAATGCCCGAGATTTCGCGGGTGTGTTCTAGTAAATATTCAGTTAACACACACCCAAATAACGATACTTACAGAAAATGTATATTTGTTTCGCTCTAAATATAGAATATATAAAATCAATGTTTAAACACTAAACACTAAAAAAGGGTAAATAAAAAAAAATATAATATGTTATATAAGCATTGCAATTAACATGCAGTAAAAAGAATGGAACAAGTTTAATTTTCACTATTATTTGTTAACTGTAATCCGCAAATTCCATGTAATGCTTTACAATTGTAATTGTTTTATTATATTTCCATCTATTGGTATGTATTACATTTTATATTTGTATTGTTTCTTATTTTGTTATTTTGAACATTGACGTAAATTAAGACATTAAGTTTTATCAGTGCTTCTTTTATGTTTTACTGTAATTTCGCCGTTGTATATTAGCCCCTCCAATGGTTGTCGTTAATTTAATCAAAAATATGTTTAATTTTATTAAGAGATTACAAACAACATGAACAATTTATTCTTGAATTCTCCGTTATTTATTTTGTAATGCTAACCCATTTTGCTAAAAAAAAAAACGTAGATAATATTTACAATTTAAATTTGTTCGACGCTCGCAAAAGAATTCATGATATGATTGATTCTATTCAAAGATTGTCTGCAGCTACATTCGAAGTATTGATGCATTTAAATAGCAAACATGTAAATTTGGACTCAAGTAGAAGAAATGATGGATAAAGAATATCTGCCCTTTATAGGACGGAAGATATTCCTATGATACAAAACTGGTACACAGGATGTAAAAATAGAACACTAGATTCTTTATAATGACTTAAATTGTTTACGTACGACTTTTACAGTTTATGAATAACTTTGAATTAATACGTAATTTGAGATGTCTTTATAAAACATTTTGTTTTATTTCCGATTCATTTTATTTATACCGAAATTCAGTTTAATAGACAATAACAGCAAATATGAAACGAGTTTCGTGTAATCACCAGGTTACGGAAATTATTGAATCAATGCATGCATATAAACGATACTAAGTCCCCAGTGCAAGTTTTTTTTTACATTACTTACGAATTCATAATGTAATTATAATCGACAAAACAAATATTTCCCTCGGTTACTGTTAGCTGAAAACATTGGCTGCTACGTTTTGGGGTTTTGATGCAAACAATTATCAATATTGGCCTTAAAGACAATGAACGTAGAATCCTAAAACAAGCGGGGTAAACAGAATATTTCGAAATGTTCATTATGTTTGCTTATGGTTTCGAAATCGTTTTCGTTCAAAATAATACATGGTATATGTAGCAGTCTTAATTAGAATATACAACCCACTTCTTAATGTTATTACAATGTAAGCGATCAAATGTAAATATGTTGAACGAGAAGTAAAAAGTAAAATCACAAAAATACTGAACCCCGAGCGAAATTCAAAACGGGAAGTCCCTAATCAAATGGCAAAATCAAAAAATAAAACACATCAAACGAATGGAAATAAACTAGTGAGGCGTAAATGCGCAAAACATGGCTTGGAGAGTTATAACAACCTTTACCATTTACAATAAAAAGATGTGGTAATTGCCAAGAGACAACTTTTCATCAAAGACCAAACAGAAGTGAACAGCTAAATGGTACCGTGCGACAATGAATAAACACCATACAACAATTTATAAAAAGCCACAACGTACAGATGTAAAACTATTCAAACAATAAAACAAGTGGCCTGCTTTATGCCAAAAAAAAAATAAACGAAAAACAAATGTGCTATACATTAACAATTAACAAACGGCAACCAATGAAGTACATGCTCTTGGTATGGGACAAGCACATACAGAGAGTGATGGAGGTAAACATATGTATATAAACGGTTGCGTAACAGATTAACACAAGAACAAACTGTACCAACAACGCATCGAAACACAATATGATAAACAGAAGCATGCAACAAACCATGCATAACAGGTTCCTAAAATTACAACAAACACACGGGTATTTTACGGAACCCTAATAACGGATCTTAACATGAAAAAAAAAAACGACAAACTGATTTATATGTCAACAACGAACAGGGTAACTGAAAAATTAAGGTTTAGTCACTTTGTTGTATCGTCCTCAATATCTTTGTAAAATTGTTTTATGAAAAGAAATACCAAGATTGGGTAACATGTAGGTGATTTCCATTCCTTTTTAAAAAATCGCAAATTTTCTAAAAATATGTTACGATTTTGATTAGTCGTATGGTTTTAATGCATTTTCATTCAGACATTACACACTTCATGACTAATTCACTCTTAAATTATCCTTTTTTTTCTAAATGTTAAACCCAACTTAATACTATGAACGTACATGTATTTAACAATGTGAATACGATAAAATTTAAATTCTTCAAAATTTTATTATAAAACGTTTTTTTATTTCATTCTCAAAGGACCATAGCCTACTCTTTTTTTTCATATGCAACTTTATACAAACGTAAATCAACGGTCTAAGCATTCGATAACCTGAATGAAAAAACTTGGTATTGCTATATTTCGTTCCACGCTTTTTTAACCACTAACAGGTACTCATTATAGAAACCATAATTGAAATCTTGTATTTATGCCAGGCGCTCGTTTGTTTCGATTCTATAGATTGCAGACAATTTCAGTTATTAATTGCTCGGGTTTGCCATATAGGCGAGAAATATGTCTAGCCATAAAACCTAGTTCAACCCACCATCTTTAGAAAAATGTCTTGTACCAAGTACGTAATATTGCAGCTGTTATCTATAGTGCGTTTCTGTGTATTTTGGCCTTTCCTTTTGTTGTTGTTCTTGTGTCTGTTGGTCCGTTGGTTTCCTCTTATAGTTGATATGTTTCCCTCGGTTTAAGTTTTTGACCTGAATTTAATACTTTTTGCTTACTTGTATTATGACTATTGAACAGCGGTATGCTACTACTGCATGAATTTGACGGTTACCTTGCAAACCTATTATAGAAAATGATTGATAAAGAATCTCTTCCCCCCTAAAACAATTATATGTTTATATCAAAAAGGAAAATATTCATTATGTACAGAGGGAAATTACAAAACCGATTAACATAATTTAAATATGAGACATGAAACGCACGATTGTGTGCATTGTTAAAGTTCTTTGTGCGAATTAAATTTGCACACGACTTTTACAATTTATGAATAGCTGAGTAACCTGAGATTTTTTTATAAAACATTTCCTTATATTTCTGTTTCGGTTTAATTATACCAAAAAAACGTTTTAAAAGAAAATTATAGCTTGTTGTAATAGCTTGTCTAAAATGACAAAAGAAATAATCACTTGTGGAGATGTTATAAAATCAAAAAGATGTATACGGTACTTAGGAGCTTTTCTGGATGAGACTCTAAACTTCAAAGACCATATTACTAAAATATGTAAGACAGCAATGATGAACTACTACAAAATAAAGTGCATAAGATCCTATCTATCGAAAGAAGCAACTGAAACTTTGGTCTTTTCTTTGGTTATATCACATTTAGATTATTGCAATGTTATACTTTTTGGAATTTCACAAACTGATTTATATAGATTGCAACGTATACAGAATATGTGTGCCAAACTTGTGTTAAACCGTTCTAAGTATGATAGTGCCAATCAGGCATTGTTTGACTTACACTAGCTTCCGATCAAAGCCAGAATTACATTCAAAATCTTAACATATATGTACAACTGTCATGTAGGTAATGCACCGTCATATTTGATCAATTTGTTAAATCCTCAAGTGTCGAAACGTTCATTAAGGTCGTCAGAGTCATCTATTGGTTGTTATGCAGTCCCATATAACAAAAAGAAAACTTATTCAGATAGAAGCTTTAGTACTATTGGGCTAAAATTGTGGAATGAACTAGGTACAAATGTAAGAAACTCTGAATCTTTGGATACTTTTAAATGTCGGTTGAAAACATTGTATTTCGAAAATTATTTTGAACTTTTCTGACTTTTTTCTTGTGTAGCACAGTATATATTTTCAATTTTTGGTATAGTACATACATATTGTATTTTTGTATAGTATTTTTGTATTTTATATGTCATTTATGTAAAACGCCATTGAATACATATTGTATATGTAGAAATAGGCGTTTAATTAAGTTTTCATGTTTCATGTTTCGTGTTGTCGAAAGTCATACATTGTCATATGAAATTTTTCATTACAGTTGTTTTTTGCTTTGGTGTATATTTTGATAACTTTAGATTCAATAAACACTATCTACTCTAAACCTTATGTTACTTTTACTTTTATCACGATATTTCTCTTTCGCACTTTTTTTACAAGATTATCGATTTCCGATCCGACCAAGATCTCAATGTCCAGGTTACTACATTCAATATGGTTATTATTCAATAAACATAAAAAAAAATATGAAAACAATACCAGGTGTTTGAAGCGCTTTTCTGGATTTACCTTCTTTAGAAACGCTCAAAGCGTTTTATTCGAAAGCCGAAAATGTATAAGAACCGAACAAGTAGAGTGTTTGGATAAGACATCATGTTTCTTTGACAAGAGTTATATTCTAGTTAAACTAAGGCATTCGAGTATATAAAATGTATTCAACTTTTGTTATCATTTGAACGTTTCTAGTGAATTTAAAAAACGAACTGAAATGTGTCTATAATTTATATATTCATGCGTCAAATAAGCCAAAAAAAAAGAGGTCTGGGTTACGTTTTGGTTTTTAAACATTGTAATTTTCACGAGTGTTTTAACAAGCTCTATCTTCCATTAAACCAATAAAGAGCGTTTTTTTTTAAGACTTCGGTTAGATATCAGTAAAGTCAACAATTTGACTGACTGTGGATTCGCATGGCAGTTGTCCCAGCATGCATTGCTTTAGTCGCTTACCCTGTTCCGTTTCTGTTATTGTGAGCTCATGCGGTCCCCAAGTTATTGTCTCTGCTTTCTCGATTATAGATTTAAAATCAGAATTACTGTCCCCTTCATTTTTAAAAGTCTTTTTTTTTTTAATTTAAGATAACTAGTACCAGAGATCTCTGATAAAGACCAGATTCTGTACATAAAACTACAATATAATAAAACCCCTTTGTACATAAATAAGGCCATTCGTTTCACAAATATCATTTTGTGCCATTTTTCGGTGATTATGTTGTGTGTGCTTTTCTCATTGTTGAAGGTCATATGGTGACCTGTAATTGTTTATTTTTGTGTCATATGATCTTGTGAGGAGTTGTCTCATTTGCAGTCATACCACGTCTCCTTATTTTTAAAAAAAATAACAACTGAGATTTCTGACTTTAAACTGAAAAATTGACTAGGGGTTAAACCAGGTTTTCATTTCCAACTGCCCCTTTCTACTTTAAAAAAAATGATGAGTAGTTGATCAACTATGCAATGCCCGACAACATAAGCCATTTTGGACGAATGATGAAAACAAATAAAAATCGTAAGAATAATATGTTAGTAGTTACAATGTTATGACTTTTTCAAATCACAGAAGAGCTTTAAACTGGAGGTATGGATCATTACAGATATACAATTATCTGCGTAATAGAGAATTATTTTTTTTTACATTTCATGCAAAATATTCGTTAACGACAAAAATCATTAGATCGGGGGTAATTTAACTGATTACTGTTTTGTCATAATGCATGATTAGTCAATTAAATCATTATGAGAGCACATATTTTAATAGAGTATGTCTATTCTTGTGATCTCCAAACAACGCACAACGCAAAAAAATCCATAATTGAAAGTTTAATGATAATGGACAAAACTTTCAAACAACAACGATTCTTGGAATTACATGAAATTTACTCTTTGTGAAAAATTTGTGTTTCTATTATAGCCGCGAACTCATCGAAAATTAATCAAAAACTAAAGAAACCCGATATACAGATATTTATTAGGTATTCTAAAATTGAGATTGGAAACGTGGAATATGTCAGAGTGATAACAACAACACCAGAGAGCATTAGACAGACCATGCAAATCAATGTGTCGTCGACGCAGCGAAAACCAATCCCGTATCCGGGACGGCCTTCAAATGCCCCTAAACAAAAATTTGTACTAGTTCAAAGAAATATTACACAAAACTCCGAAACATATAAATCAACTAAAATTCAAAAACCTACAAGACTTACAACGAGGATCCTGACTTGGTACAGTCCAAAAATGCAGCGGGGTTAGGCATGTTTTGTGATATATCCACCTATACCTCTGGCTAGAGTAGAAAATATCGGATGTGAAATACCTGCATGTTGATTTATATTTACGGCGGATGTTATTGTACCGATGATAAAATTATCTAAGTATTTGTAATATCAAAAACCCTGAGATTTCTTTTGTTTCCCTTTTTGTATGCATAAGTTCTAATCACTCGGTATGCTGTTCAATACATTTCCGAGTTAAACAAGTATATTCACATGTACAGCAGGATCTGGCTTTTCTTCCTTCTGGATCATCTGTGATCCATTTCAGGTTTTGATGGAGTTCGTTGAGTTCAGTCTTTAGTTGTATACTTCGTATTTTTGTACTGATGGTTGTTTGCTTTGGGATTTTTTTACCATGTCGCCCAATATTCATAAATGTGATGAAATGTTTAAAAGCTGTAATAAAAAAAATGATCGGCTGAACTGTGCTTAAAGAAAGTTGTACAGTACTTGCAACCTTAGGCGTTACTATTTCAGCGATCAATCAGCGGTCATCGATCAGTCACCGATCAGTCAAGTTCGCGTCAAACTCACGTCAGCAATCCGTCAGACTTATAGTAAAAGTAATTGACTGATCGGACTGATCGGACGGATAGTACCGATCGACCTTGATGACGGATTGAACTTTAATACGTCACATGATGAACTAATATAAATTACAGAATCTTAGTTTCGTTTAATTTTTATTAAAATGGCGACTCGTGAAAATCGAACGTTCAATGATACATTTTGTTTATTAATTATTTAGCAAAGTTTTATGAATTGAAATGAAAAGAAATGTACAGATAAAACCTAAATTAAAATATCATCATTAAATAATGGTCTTTTTCGTTTTATTTAGGTTATATATTTTAAAACCCGGCGAGTGTCTACATCGCGAAATTGATTTTATTATTTTCCAAACATACTCGGGAAAAACAAAATGAAAGGATCAGTTATGGAAAAATGTAGTCTATTTTTTTTAATATTTTAAATTTTTGTATCCTTATCATCATAAAATTCTTTAAAAAAAATCATAATCATGGACTTTCTATATTCTCGTCACAATCGAAGCCTTTAAAATAACAAATTACAAAACTAACTACTCCTAAACAATAAAAAGTACAAAAATCCAATGGTGGTAAACATAAATACATTCCTTAAAAAGAAAGAAATAATTTTAAGCAGATTTATTCTTGAATAATTCACATTTTCTACAAAAAACATATGAAAATCATTTATAACAACTGATTGCAATTGAAATTACAATATTTTCCAATATGAGGAGAAATATTTGCATTTTGGCAACGCGTACAAAAAATTATATCTTTTTCCTTAAAGTAAACATAATTTATGAAGAACAGCCAATCCTGATGAACAAAAAGTAATGAAATCATATGGTGGTTAATAATTTATATCATAATAAAGCAATAACTGCATTCTTATTCCACAAAAATAAAAGTTTAAGCATTTTAAGTCTCATTATATCTCAATTCTGATTAGAAGACTTGTCTCAAAATGGTAAAAATAACTGATTTCCAATAAAATAGTATCATTTTTGATAAAAAGAAGAATAGTTTTGGTTATTTTAAACAATGCGAACAAAATTTTGGTATGATTTTTCTGATATTCTTTTAATTTTATGAAAAAAAACTATTCTAAACTATAAAAAGTACAAATATTTAATGGCGGTCAATAATTTTCAGTAAAATGAAGAAATATTTGCATTTTAGGCAACGCGTACAAAAATTTAGTATCTTTTTCCGTAAAGTAAGCATATTTTATGAAGAACAGCCAATCTTGATGTACAAAAAGTACTCAAATCATATGACGGTTAATAATTTGTATCAAAATAAATCAATAACTGCATTCTTATTCCACAAAAATAAAAGTTTAAGTATTTTAATTCTCATTATATCTCAATTCTGATTAGAAGACTTGTTTTAAGATGGTAAAAATAACTGATTTCAAATAAAATAGTATGATTTTTGATAAAAGGAATAATAATTTTGGTTATTTTATACAATGCGAACAAAATTTTAGTATGATTTTTCTGATATTCTTTTAATTTTATGAAAAAAAAACTATTCTAAACTATAAAAAGTACAAAAATTTAATGGCGGTCAATAATTTTCAGTAAAATGAAGAAATATTTGCATTTTAGGCAACGCGTACAAAAATTTAGTATCTTTTTCCTTAAAGTAAGCATATTTTATGAAGAACAGCCAATCTTGATGTACAAAAAGTACTCAAATCATATGACGGTTAATAATTTGTATCAAAATAAATCAATAACTGCATTCTTAATCCACAAAAATAAAAGTTTAAGTATTTTGATTCTCATTATATCTCAATTCTGATTAGAAGACTTGTCTCAAAATGGTAAAAATAACTGATTTCAAATAAAATAGTATCATTTTTGATAAAAAGAAGAATAGTTTTGGATATTTTAAACAATGCAAACAAAATTTTGGTATGATTTTTCTGATATTCTTTTAATTTCATGAAAAAAAACTATTCTAAACTATAAAAAGTACAAAAATTTAATGGCGGTCAATAATTTTCAGTAAAATGAAGAAATATTTGCATTTTAGGCAACGCGTACAAAAATTTAGTATCTTTTTCCTTAAAGTAAGCATATTTTATGAAGAACAGCCAATCTTGATGTACAAAAAGTACTGAAATCGAATGACGGTTAATAATTTGTATCAAAATAAAGCAATAACTGCATTCTTATTCCACAAAAATAAAAGTTTAAGTATTTTAATTCTCATTATATCTCAATTCTGATTAGAAGACTTGTCTCAAGATGGTAAAATAACTGATTTCAAATAAAATAGTATCATTTTCAATAAAAAGAAGAATAGTTTTGGTTATTTTAAACAATGCGAACAAAATTTTGGTATGATTTTTCTGATATTCTTTTAATTTTATGAAAAAAAACTATTCTAAACTATAAAAAGTACAAATATTTAATGGCGGTCAATAATTTTCAGTAAAATGAAGAAATATTTGCATTTTAGGCAACGCGTACAAAAATTTAGTATCTTTTTCCGTAAAGTAAGCATATTTTATGAAGAACAGCCAATCTTGATGTACAAAAAGTACTCAAATCATATGACGGTTAATAATTTGTATCAAAATAAATCAATAACTGCATTCTTATTCCACAAAAATAAAAGTTTAAGTATTTTAATTCTCATTATATCTCAATTCTGATTAGAAGACTTGTTTTAAGATGGTAAAAATAACTGATTTCAAATAAAATAGTATGATTTTTGATAAAAGGAATAATAATTTTGGTTATTTTATACAATGCGAACAAAATTTTAGTATGATTTTTCTGATATTCTTTTAATTTTATGAAAAAAAAACTATTCTAAACTATAAAAAGTACAAAAATTTAATAGCGGTCAATAATTTTCAGTAAAATGAAGAAATATTTGCATTTTAGGCAACGCGTACAAAAATTTAGTATCTTTTTCCTTAAAGTAAGCATATTTTATGAAGAACAGCCAATCTTGATGTACAAAAAGTACTCAAATCATATGACGGTTAATAATTTGTATCAAAATAAATCAATAACTGCATTCTTAATCCACAAAAATAAAAGTTTAAGTATTTTGATTCTCATTATATCTCAATTCTGATTAGAAGACTTGTCTCAAAATGGTAAAAATAACTGATTTCAAATAAAATAGTATCATTTTTGATAAAAAGAAGAATAGTTTTGGATATTTTAAACAATGCAAACAAAATTTTGGTATGATTTTTCTGATATTCTTTTAATTTCATGAAAAAAAACTATTCTAAACTATAAAAAGTACAAAAATTTAATGGCGGTCAATAATTTTCAGTAAAATGAAGAAATATTTGCATTTTAGGCAACGCGTACAAAAATTTAGTATCTTTTTCCTTAAAGTAAGCATATTTTATGAAGAACAGCCAATCTTGATGTACAAAAAGTACTGAAATCGAATGACGGTTAATAATTTGTATCAAAATAAAGCAATAACTGCATTCTTATTCCACAAAAATAAAAGTTTAAGTATTTTAATTCTCATTATATCTCAATTCTGATTAGAAGACTTGTCTCAAGATGGTAAAATACCTGATTTCAAATAAAATAGTATCATTTTCAATAAAAAGAAGAATAGTTTTGGTTATTTTAAACAATGCGAACAAAATTTTGGTATGATTTTTCTGATATTCTTTTAATTTTATGAAAAAAAACTATTCTAAACTATAAAAAGTACAAATATTTAATGGCGGTCAATAATTTTCAGTAAAATGAAGAAATATTTGCATTTTAGGCAACGCGTACAAAAATTTAGTATCTTTTTCCGTAAAGTAAGCATATTTTATGAAGAACAGCCAATCTTGATGTACAAAAAGTACTCAAATCATATGACGGTTAATAATTTGTATCAAAATAAATCAATAACTGCATTCTTATTCCACAAAAATAAAAGTTTAAGTATTTTAATTCTCATTATATCTCAATTCTGATTAGAAGACTTGTCTCAAGATGGTAAAAATAACTGATTTCAAATAAAATAGTATCATTTTTGATAAAAAGAAGAACAATTTTGGTAATTCTAAACAATGCGAAAACAAATTTAATATTATTTCTTTGACATTCTTTTAATTTCACGAAAAAACAACCTATTCGAAACTATAAAAAGTTCAAAAATCCAATGGCGGTCAATAATAACCATTTTCGTAGGAATAAGTTGATGTTAACAGAGTCATATAATACAATTATGTATTATATGTCTCTGATGTTAACAATATTTAATACAAAATTATTAATCAACACAAACAATTTAACGCTCTAAGCATATTATTCTGTTATACTATTTTCACTTTTTTATTGCAACCAATTTTATTAGAAATTAACGTGTAAATTAAGGTGCCTTCGTAGAGGTCCGCGTTCATCGTTTGTAAACACTGTCGAGTTCGGTTTACATAAAAATTTTAAATATATACGTATCCGTCCGATCCGTGCATAAATTTAATTTACTGATCGATCGGTGACAGTTGTCAGGGTAACTCTCACATAGGTTATTTGACTTATCTGACGGATCCTATGGGTCACCGATCACCGATCACTCATCGATCAGTCAAACATCCGTCACCGATCATTCACCGATCAGTCAAGTTCACGTCAAACAGTAACGCCTAAGGTTGCAAGTACTGTAATATTGACAGGAAAGAGATTATCTACTTATTGAAATACAAGTGCCTTTGAATACGAATTCCATTTTTATTCGAATGTAATATATATGCTGACACGAAAAAATATATCACACAGCAGTATTAGAGGCACACCTGTACTTGTAAATTGATACAATTGTTATCTGTACAAAATATTACAGAACTAAACAATTTTAATAAATACTAAAAATCAGCCTAGAAACTTCGCTACTCATTTTAAACAATTTTATGAATGTTATACTCTGCGTTACACTCATATTGTACTACATGTATGATTAAGGGAATTTGATGTATTTAAATGTAGTTAACATTAAATTATATGTCTGTTTTATGTTTTATGGTACATGTATAGTTAATTTGTCAAATTTGTTTGTATTCTATAAGTTGTACTTTCTTTTTGAATACAGTATTATGATTAGTTAGTTTTGAAAATTTTTTTGCTAAAGGTCATGAAAAATCATTTCGTGAACAAAACTAATTCCTAAACACATTCATCGTTTGAAATTGGATTAGCAAAATAACCAGATCGAATAAAGTGCAAGACATATAATACATAATTCATGTACATCATGCAGTTGGTGAGTCAGCCCTACTTAGTGACCATAATAACTTTAATAAATGGAACAGCTTACTGCATAATTGTCGAAATTGAAAGACTTAAAACAAAGCAAAGAAACGAAAGATGATTTGTGTATCATGTTTGCTTCGAAAGATGTAAATTATCCACTTAATCAAGACCGCAAGATTTTCACTTTTCTATTGAATTAAGTGAGGAACAAGTTCGTGCTGCAACTGTTTACGTTAATTAAAACGAAATATATTAAGAATGAAATGTTGTTCTGCTAGTCTTTTTTACTAAAACAAATAAAATCCTTTTCATCTAAATGTAAACTTATAGTGTTATCATCATAATAATCTTTTGTGAAATTCATTGCATCATGGCAAATCATGTCCTCAAAACCAAACAGTGTAATCTTGCAGACAGTTAACTTTTGTCTTCCAACCTCTTATTTTTAGCTTCTCAAAGTAAGACAATGTTCTACGACAGTGTTATAATCTTCTGTTTAGGCGGACATTCCACATGTTACAAAATTAACTCTAAGATATTAACTTTTTTAATTTTGTTATAACCCTATCTAACGTGTTATTAAGATCGGCATACACTGAAAACATAACCTTAGGATTAGACTTCAAATACTCAGAAAACGGAATGAGGAAAGATAATGCAGTGGAATATTCCTTTATAGTATAATAAGCTAGTCCTAAGCAATAGTGAACAGAGATTTCGCGACCTGTACGTAATCGGTGTATTTCACGTAATGCGAATTGAACCCCACAGGAGTCATGAAGATGAAAGCAACACATAAAACGCAGAAAATGTGTGTAGATAAGTGGTGAAGTAACAATGCTCAAATTATCCAAGATATCTAGCTTCAGTTTTAGTGGTCTAGCCTTAATACTATCATTAAAACCATGAACGTCTACAAAATGTCGCCTGCAAATGTCATGTGGGTTCATAATGCCATACTTAACGGCCTCAAGTTCCAGGCTGTTGATGTGCCCAATATGCGTTTCAATATCAGAAGGTGCTCGGAAACCATATTTTTGTAAAATATGATCAATTAAGTTCAAACAAGTTTTATAGCTATCAATGGAGAAATGGTAAGATGCCAAACAGAGCCATCCAGTTATTGCATCTTTCTGCAACCCCATTACAAGCCACGGTAAATAGGTTTTGTATCTTTTATACTGGCCTTTATTAGATTGCTCCTGAATGCCAATATTCTTATATCCTATATGTTGACATATGGCGCACCAAAACAATGTATACAGGTATCTATGTGATACCATTTTGTGTCTTCTAAATAAGACGACGAGTATATTTGTAGGCACATCATAATACCACCATTCTTCTAAAATACTTAACGGAGTAGTTATTAAATTGAAATCAAAACCGGTCAACAAATTCCACGATTTAAGGTCTGTTGCAAAGAAATCTGAAACAGTCTTTGAATTGATAAAACAATGAATTCCTTTTTGATGAATGTCTGTCAACATATCTACTAGTACCTTCTGTTGTTCTGGGTTAAATCTGTTTTCAAATAAATTGTTTTCGGGTATGAAGAAGTGCGGAAGGAAGCTGATTTGAACATAATAACGAAGCCTGCATATAAGTAGATGAAAATAAGATATCAAATCATTTGGTTTAGTTAATAAACCTTCTTCTTCAAGAACCCAGAACATCAATGTTTTTATAAAATACGAACAAAGCAGTCCTTTACAAAATGCATTTAAATCAATTATGTCTTTTAGGAGAATTTTTAGCAATGCATAGGATAGTAATTGGGTATGAGTGAATGAATAGATCAGATGTTTTTCGGCCATAGAAAATGATATTCTCCATTCCAAATCTTCATTTAGTGAATCTCTATTCCCTATAGGTACAAAAAGTACACCGTAGCTAACAATCTGTGAAACTAATTCAGATGAAGGCCAAATACGATTTCTAAACACCCACTTCTGTGATTGTGCTATCCATGTTTTCGATCTGAGACATATTGCATGATCATGGCTTTCATTAACAGTTGTTAAGCATGGACCATGAAGGATGACATGTGTATATTTTTCTATTCCCAAAAATTGCATGGTCTTAAAAAGTTCACTTGAAAGAAAGATGTGACCATCCCTCTCCTTGCACCAATCTTTGTCTAACGGTAACATTGGTAATCCTGCGTTTAGTCTTTTTAGTCTAACAAATCCAGGTTTTGTGTATTCAGTTGTAATAAGAAACGAGAACAATCCACAACTGTCCAAAGGAACTTCAACAATGTTTAAAAGTTCCAAGACATGCATCATATCTAGATCACTCTTCTTCATGTCTAAACCTTCTGCTTTACTGCCACTAGATATCCGAGTGACAAATCTCCAAAATAAGGCAAGGGAATCACGGCCAGAGAATCGTGAAACATAATCGCATATGGCATAGCTCAATCTTCTTATCTTTACAATATCTTCTGTGCCAATTGTTTGACAAAGATAGTGATAAAACGATATTGATAAATCAGTCGTCATTCTTCAATCTGAAATGAAGTATGAGGTGGAAACAATACTTGTAGAAAAGTTTACTTTTATTTGCATACCATGCGTTTCATTTAAATGCATTAAAAGACAGACTTTCTATATTAATATGCATACATAATACAAATTGCCTTCTGCATAAAAGATAGTTCACGTTTTTACATATCCTTCATGTCATTGGTATGTATCTTTTTAAATTTCAAAGTTATTCAATTGCATTTGAATTTCACATATTAAGGAAAAGTTTTTTTACGTATGATGGAAAAACAAGTCATAAAACATGATCAATTGTAGAAAAACACATGCATAAACACATGTAGAGTGTAGTTCAAAACACATCAAAGTTACGAATGGCTTATCATATAATTAAACATCCCTCGTCTTTCAATAATGTCTTCTCACCTCTTCATGTCTATGTATTTAAACTAATAGTAATGAAAAAAGCTTAAACTTTTTATTTACGTACCTTCAGCAGTATGAACATATGAATGCTACATGTAAACGATCATGATGTCATGTTCTTGTCACTCTTAAATTAATTACCTATATTTCCTTATCATATTTGAGAATATGATGTCCTTGGTGAATATAGTTCTACAACATCGACCGATTACTTTTTTACTTGAAAAAACATATCTGTGAAAGTTTTGTGAACTACATATGAACTCGTCTGCGTATGTGTTTCAGCTATTACCACACGGCTTTTTATATACGCCCGTGTGTAAAACCCGTACAGGAAACTTTTCCGTATGCTCTATGAATCTACTTTACTTTTTCTTAATTCAAAGCTTTTTAATGTTTCCGTAATATGAAACATTTTAATTTTCACATTGACGTACAAAAAACGTTTTCTTTTTTATTTAAAAAACAAGTCTATATTTTTCCTTATTTATTTTTAGGTAAAGGAGTGATATTTTGGAATGTTTGGTTTTGATGTCTGATTCGTTTTTGTTAATGACGTTTCACACGAATTTGACTAGTATACAGCCCTCGCACGGTCGGTCGTTTTCATTTAAATGAGTTCCTGGTATATGTAGCAGCTGATATTAGAATACGAAATATTATTTAGCCTAGTTATAATGTTAACAAAAAGGTAAAATAATTGAAAAAAATTACGTTTGAAATTAGCATGGAGAATAAAAACACACGTTTTCCTTCATATTAAAAAAGAGGTGTTATGATTGTCAAGGAGAAAACTATCCACCAAAGACAAAATACAAGTGAACAACAATATGTTACCATACGAAAATGAGCAAAACCCATACCACATATCAAGTTATAAAAAGCCTCGAAGTGAAAGTGTCAAACAATTTAAACAATAACTAGAGTAAGCGTGCATCCAACCCTCTGCCTCAATCAGAGACAATGGCACAACAACATAACACAAGAACAAAGTATCCAAAACAATTATCGAAACCCAATATGATAAACAGCAGCTAACGACATCTCATGAATACAAGGTATCCGAGAGGCAAATATATGTTTTACGGACTCATTATTTCGGATATCCAAATGAACAATGCGACTCTTCAAACCAAATGTTCCCAAACACTGCTCTCGTTATACATATTTCAGTTCGGCATTGACAAGAATATGATTGTATAACTAAAAACAAATCAAATGCAAGACTAAGTCAACTATACGTATTACTAAACGTCTGTTCACTTGATGACAAAATAGCAGCATTATAGAAACAGCTTCAATAAAAGGAAAGAATTGACAGCAAACATTCCTGGAGGATCAAACAGATCTCTCGTGATCAGATCTATCACCCAGCACAATGTGTCATTCATCGTTTGAAAGCATTGGAAAATGATAGAGAATTACCCTAATTTTTAACGTTATTTTCCTCACTACTAGCCGTGTGAACATCAGAAAACCCTGAAAAACCTTCGAAAACCAGCCATAATAAAAAAAAAAAAACAAAAACAATTTACTCCGCCTCCTGATTGCTATCAAACCATGTGGGAGATGGAATTGTTTATCCTGTAAAGCTGCCTATACTAGCAGCTCCTCCATCTGCATCTCTACAAAGCAAAGCTATATCATCTACGTTAATGTTAAATGTATGACATATACTTCAAATAATGTATCAACTCAACAAACCGGTGTTATGCAAGGAGTTGGAGAACAATTCGGCCTAATATTAAATCTGAATCATGGATAAAATCTAAATAAAAACATCCTCTCACAAACCATATTCGCTCAAAGAAATATCCTTTTCAAAAGTCACTTTTCAAATCATAGATTTACTGATAAGTACGCCACTTCTGCGTGATAACGAAGATTTAAACGTAAAATGCAATATGTAACTCTACATTTGAGATGGTGATTGTTTAAATGGAAAAAAAAACAAAGAGGGTAGCTAAAAAATTAAAATTAAATTTAACCTGTAGTATCATCCTTAATATTTTAGCAATAATTTTCCAATGAAAAGAATTTGTCACTGGAAGTTAAGCAATCAACAATCAATCAATCAACCAATGAACTTATTACTTTTAAAAATATTTCGTACATACGAAAACTAGATTTAATTGAAATGAAGAGTTGTTAATGCAATTCATATATGACATTTTGTATTATTGACAGATTTAATCAAACAGGGAAAAAACTAAAATGTCGATCGTTTGCTTACAAATTGTCAGTGCACTGAGGTAAACATATTCTTCTCATCTAAAGATAATATGTATGTTATGTAATTTTCAGAAATCGTATTGTTATTTGCTAAAATATAAGAATCGATATGCCAAACGTAAAGTTTTCCAGTACTCTCGTTATGTTTTACTGCATATTTCGTCGTTTATTTCCGTTCCTATCCTTTTTTGCAAATCTTCGTAAAGTATGTTAAGATTTGAATGAGTCTCTGTTTTCCAATGCAGTTTTATACAGAAAAGACAAACAACGTACACAACTTACTCTTGAATTTTCTGTTATTATTAGCAACTAGTAACTAATAGTAAATAATCATATAGTATGTGCAAAAGCCATATCATGAATAGGATAACATTGAGATTCTACAATAATTTTTTTAAACCTTTTAACTATTTTTTTCTCTCTTATGCAACATCATGCAAACGAAGATCAACGTCTAAGCCCTCGATTAACCGTTTAACGACATTGGCATTACTATATGGTGTTCTATGCTAATTTAATAATTAACAATATGCTCGATTAAATAGATTGTCAGCAGTTACATTAGAAGAAGAATTAATCAGGTTTAATAGTTTTCTTGCAACATTATTCAGGAGAAATGCTGGATAAAAAGAAATTCTACACTCTATGACAATTTTATTATGACAAAAATGAAAATATTCCTGTTGTACGAAGGGAAATTACAAAACTGATAAACAGGATGTAAACATGAAACACAAGAAGCACGATCGTATGCCTCGGTAAACCTTTTTATGCGAATTAAATTTTTTGCATACTATATTTACAATTTATGAATAACCCGGAAGAATTATTAAGTAATATAATTATTTATAATTTTTATTTATATTTCGTGTTATTTATACCGAAAAAAGATTAGTAGAAAATTAAACCAAATTGTTTAAAATTTATGAAACAAGTTTCTAGTAACATGTACAATGTAGAGGAAATTATTGAATTATAATGCATGTATATAATAGTTAGTCACCAGAGCACGTTTCTTATTCACTTTCATCGAATCTATAATGTATATTATATTAATCGGCAAAAAAGTGTTTCTTCCAGTGATTATTGATCGAAACATTGTCTGCCAAATGTTTGGGTTTTGTTGCCGCCGACATTTATTAATTGTGACCCTTGATAAATAAACAACGCAGAACTCTTTGTGATTTTCGTTAAAAAATCTGAAATGACACAATTGAATGAAATGGTTACCCGATACGATTTGTTGTTGTCTTAACTCAATAGTGGCATGTTTTCGAGATTTTCAATCCTTAGATCTATATAGTCGTTTGGTCTGACATTTTACCCATTGTGTCTATTCAATATTCTATATTATATATTCGGTTGCTGTCTGCTCTTTTGGTCCGGTTGTTGTCTGCTCTTTTGGTCGGGTTGTTGTCTCTTTGAAACATTCACCATTTTCATTTTCAATTTTATATTGTATTAGTTTGACTAAGAGTAAGTTTGTTTATCATCTTAATAACGTCGTATAGCGTTCATTGTAAATTATTTGTTGTAATAACCATATTTTGTCTCGGTACTTATTCATCCCGCCATTGTATTATTTATGTGTTATGGTATAATAATTTAATTTTGGATGTAACGCGTCTTCTGATTGGCTTACGTTATTTTGTTATGAGCCCATAGACATAATTTAGTCATGTGACCGTGACGTCATCAACGTTTTTTCATGGTTTTCTACGGTTTAAAATGGAATTTAGAATTAAATTATAAGAAATGACTGTAATATTTTTTCTGTCTATTCGAAATAACATAAAAAATGTGGTGCACACTGTTAAATAACCCGTTACGCGCGTTATTCAGTGTGCACCAATTTTTTATGTTATTTCTTCATAGACAGAAAAAATATTACAGTCATTCCTTAATTGTGGTATTCATATTTTCGTGTTTGCTTATGATCTTTGTCTATATGCCTTTTTGATTTTTTTTGTTGATACATTTTGTTTTTGTTTTATAATAACTAAGATTAAAACACAATGTTGACTGCTCTACCCCCTATTTTTGACTTTTTACCTACTATGTCTATATAAAAAGAAGATGTGGTATAATTGCTAATGAGACAACTCTCCACAAGAAACCAAATAACACAGAAATTAACAATCAATTTACGAGATTGGAACATCAGTCATCTACTGTCGCCTCATTTTTATGTTCTTTTTCCATAATATAGTTTTTTTTTACAATTTGACCTTGTATAATTAGTGCTGTTCATTTATGAACGTTAATGCAGAACTTCATAATCGCCGCTTGAGAAAGTCAGCTTTTTCTATAACATGTATAAGTTTCTCTTTTTAAGGTCGTATGGCAAGTTTTATGATAATGGTTGTGTATCAAGTAAATATCGTCTATGATCAGAGTTTATTGTTAGGTATCAATATAACAAATTGCAAACACTGTCGGAAAGATACTTTTATTAGTTGTATGCATAAGGTAATTTGATAAATATATATATAATTCATAAAAGATCTGTTTAGCCACAAATTGTATTATTCATCAGAAGAAACAAAACACTTATTAACTGTTTGTACGCAATTAGATGTTTGATTACTCCATCAACGACCCGACAGTAAAGCATGCATCCTATAAAGTAAACACAATAAATTGACGGTTCCCCGTACAGTTTAAAAAATGTGCTATCGGCTTTTCAATGAAAATGATTGTGTTTATTATGTATGACAGTCTAATTTTCACGCTGTTGTGTATGGGAACAAATATTCCATTGGTTGCAGCACAGTTCTGTTTATGATTGTACTTACATCATAACAAATGGAGCTACATGTAGATGTCGATTTTTTTATTTTTGGACTCGATTTCATAGTTTATATTGTACATTGCCATAGTACTGGTTCATCAATATTCTTGTCATCTTTTATTTTTCCTTGTAGTAATGAAATATAAACAACACTATTCTTAAAAGTTCTCTTTATAACTTTTTCATCATTTAATCTTTTTAAAAATTCAAAACAGACAGAGATGATCCATCATCACTTGTAACGTAAAGTTTAGTATAATCTTTGTTGAAACACAGGGAACCTATTCGACCTAAACCTTGATCCCCTGTGAGTAAAGTACCGATGAGTTGACCTTTATCTGATATACCTACAATAGTACCGCTACAACAGGAAAAGTACAAGATTTTATCTTTATCTACACATAGACCTCTTGGAATACCATTCTCGACAGGAAAACTAAAAATATTGAGTCCATCACTGGATAGACAGTTGGCAGTCGACGTTGAATAAAACAAAGTTTCGCCAGGACCTCTTTTAATAAATTTTACAGGAATTTTATCTTCTGGCAATTCTATACTTCTGACAAAGGCAAAATCCAAATCATAAAACTGGACGGTATTCCAACTTCCGACGGCAAGTAAATTTTCATACCAAACTATTCCGAATGGCGTACATTTGATTTCATTTTGGCTGATTAGTTTTAATTGTTCGCTGTCCAATAAGGCGATACATCCAGGTTTACAACTAAACCTTGACTCCTGAAGGGTAACTGCGACTTGGTTTTTCCCTGGTATTACGGTAATATCTCTTGGAATCATACTAAAATGAAAACTATTCTGAAACTCTCCTGACTCGTCATACCTCAATATGCGTTTATTGTTGACGTCACTGACAAGCACGTGGTTATCGTCTGCTACACAGATCCCATGGATATCAATTTCTGCATTTGACTGGGAAATAAATTTAGATAGGCAAACTAGCTTTTTCTCCGTATTTTCTCCTTCACTCATAGTTATATCTTTTGCAATCAAGGATACAAATATTCTTTAACGTGTCCTAAAAAAAACATAAGAATGAATTATGTTGAGTTCTGTAAAGAGGAAATGAAGATGGCATGTACATGTGTATATTTGCAAATAAGTAGCTTTAAAAATTTACAGTACATGTTCCGTTTAAAATTTTGATACCATAAGCTTCTGTGGTTCACTGATTATGTATGTTTCATAAGAGGTTGACATCAGCAAAAAGGGGTCAGTAAAACCCAGTGATGTATGCATACTTAAGAAAGAAGGAAACTTTGCGTATCGAAATGATAGTATTAGTGCTACCTTCATTATTGCCGTTTTTCAACATACATGTATTATAATGTGAATTGTCTAATGGGGTTTTGATGTGTAATCAAAAAAATGCCCCATAAACACATACATTCACTTCGGTTTATAGTGTTATATGAACAACTCGTGGCACGCGTTAAAAAGAATTCAATACATGTTCCATTTCAAAATACCCTGGATCATTTTAAACAGGAAGACTTCAGCTCGTTCCCTAATGAATGAATCATTATTTCAAATATCTTTCAAACAATAAATTCATTCTCAAAGTACACCCACTTTCCAATTCTACCATCTTTAAACAAATCAAATCAAATTTAAAATAATGTCTTTTTTGTGAAAAAAGTAATAATTTACAATTCTATAATTGAATAGAAATGTAATATATATGAACATGATAAATGCAAGTTCAACTTTGACGTTGGACAGTTGGGAATTGTCTTTTAATTAGATTACGATGATTGGTGAAGAAGTAATGTTATAACAAAATTATCAAACTCATAAATAAATTTAAAAAGGAACAGTCTATAAAACTGACAAAACCAAATGCTCGGGTATTCCTGATTTAGTGCTGGCATTTTCCGCAGAAGTGGTTGAAAGATAATTAACCTTGAGAACTGACAGTCCGCGAGAAATTATATCGGTTAACTGAATAGCAAATAAAAAGTAGCTTTAATCGAAGCGCCAATACATACAGATACGCAATATAAAATGCATAAATGAAACATACTAGTGCTGAAGCAATTGATTTATGGAGAGTCTTATTGTCACTCACAGTGGTATTGAAGATGTGGTAAATACATGCAATTCAACTGCAAAAAGAAAGATTACCTTTGGGAATAAAACGTCAACGCACATTAGCATCGACCAAGTGATGTAAAAAGACTCATCAAATATACCTGACAACGGAATGGAATGAATTCCCACGTGATCTATTAGATATATGATTATATAACAAAAGCACAAGTTCAAAGTACTTATTTACTAAATAAGCGGCTGACATTCAATCAGTCATGTCGTCAATTCAACATCGATGGATGAAGGAAAAGGGCAATACCATACAAGTTTCAGAAATACTGAATGATGCTATGCTATATTATATTACATATTATACCATTTGTTGATAAATCAATTATCCTTTTTTTAATTTACAAAAAAAAAAACAGATGTTTAAAAAATGATCACAAGAAATTTAAAACTTTAATTAGAGATTACTAATTTTATTCTAAATTACATTTTTTCTCTGAACTCGTAAATGTACTATACTAAGTCGCATGTGTATGTGTTTAATAGTATCCATATAGCCCGAATTTTGTCATTATTTGTTTTCTCTTTGCTATGTATTTATCATATTATATGGAACTTTGGTGTTGGTGTAGATATTATTTACGACTTCAAGTCGATTAAGAGATAAAATAGATTAACTTGTATTTGTAGTATTTGTATTGTTATCCATCTGATGAGTTAAGCCTGTTTCAAATGATTTTTATAGTTCGTTCTTTTATTGTATTGTTACTACGCTGTCCCAGGTTAGAGGAGGGTTGTGATCCCGCTAACATGTTTACCCCGCCACATTCTGTGTATGTGCCTGTCCAAAGTCACAAACCTATAATTCAGTGGTTGTCGTTTGTTTATGTCTTACATTTGTACATATTTGTTTTTCGTTCATTTTTTGTACAAAAAATAGGCCGGTTAGGTTGCTCGTTTGAATTGTTTTACATTGTCCTTTCGATGCCTTTCATAGCTGACTATACGGTATGGGCTTTACGCATTATTGAAGGCCGTATAGTGACCCATAGTTGTTAATTTCTGTGTCAATTGGTCTCTTGTGGAGAGCTGTCTCATTGGCAATCATACCACATCTTCTTTTCATAATATTTTTAATCGTCGTGTGCCCTCTGTATAAACGCCTGGTGTCCCTTATACTGGTATTTAAGTTTTTAGACTACTGCTTCGTTGATAATTACATAATCGGTACCAACTTTACTGCAACGGATGATTATTTCGGCCAGCAATGTCATTTCAGTGAGTCTCTCTCGCTCAAGCTAGAATATTCCTAAATCTAAAACCTATTACAAACTTTGAATTAATAGCTATTAACTTTAAGAATCAATAATCTGATGACATAATCATATAAAAATTATGCTAGCTCTTGACAATTTTTGTGTTTAATGTATCAAGTTAATGCAAACACTGTCGACAGTGGGGAAAATCAAATGTTAGCTATTCAAAAATATTCTGTAAAGAACAAGATCATATATCAACATGTACTGCATAGTTATATGGCTTTTTAAAGTCGATGGAAATTAGACTCACATTTAGGGAGATATTTCATAGCTACTAGTACAAATGTAGTATAATCAAATTGAATAAATAAAAATGAAATAAAAACTAATATACAATATAATTGTTGAATAAAACGTACAATGCAAATTGAAAATTTAAACGCTACATGTATATGGTTTTAATACACCTGCGTGTACAGTAAGTGGGTAGTAATCCAGTATAAATGAACTTAAAATGACTTGACCTTTGTCATCAACAGCAAAGCTTAGCAAAGCTTAATAAGAAGTTTACGATAATGTTTATACTTGCAATACCCTTCGTCCAGTGTAGATTGTAAAAAGTGTTAATAAAGGGCGAAGGATACCAGAGGGACATTCGAACTCGTAGATTGAAAATAAACTGGCAACGATATGAATAAAAAAAAAAACCAGACAAACCATAGTACACAAGACACAACATAGAAAACTAACGACAAATCAAGTTGTACATGTTGTAATGCTAAAAAGCAGCACAGCAGCTGTGTTTGCAGAAAAGAGGAAAATTCGACACGTTACGTCGTGCATTGCTTTAAAAAAAAAACTTGCAACTCACTTTAACTAATAATAAAAAATCAAAAACAATGATACAACAACTAAATAGACAGGTATTATGGTTTACTTTTATAAATTGTCACCTGGATTGAGAGTTGTCGCATATATTTGCACTGATACCACATCTTTTTATATCTAGGTACAATGAATCTCAGTTTCTTGGAAGTATCGAGTAAGTTCATATAAAAGATTAGCACAGCAAGCAACTTTCCAATATCGATTCCTTATAAATGCAATAAACAGAGCTACGATTAATGGTGATATAAAACATAAAAAGGCAGATTTACCTTAAAGAACACTCGATATGTTTGATTTTTTTAAGGAGCAGCATCAAACAAGAAGTTTAAAACTTCAATTTGAGGTTACTAATTTTATTCTAAATTGCGGTATTTCTCTGACCTACTACTAAGTCGCATGTGTTTGTGTCTTATAGTATCCAAATATCAGGAATCTTGTAATGTTTTGTCTTGTGATTTTTTTTTATTTATTTAAAATATTGTATTAATCCTTGGTGTTCTCTGTAGATTTTACTTACGACTTCATGTCGATTAAGAGATGAAATACATTAATCTTTTTAATCGTATTGTGCCCTCTGTATTAACGCCTCTTGCCCTTTATATTAGTATCTAAGTGTTTAGCTTACTGCTTCGTTGTAAATAACATAATCGATACCAAATTTACTGCAACGAGTGACTATTTCGGCCATTAATGTCATTTCAGCGAGTCCCTGTCGCTCACGCTAGAATATTCCTAAATATTAAACCTATTACAAACTTTGAATTAATAGCTATTAACTTTAAGAATCAATAAACTAAAGACTTTTAAATTTGTAATGCTAAACAGCAGCACAGCAGCTGTGTTTGCAGAAAAGAGGTAAACGCTGGATACTTAATGACTTGTGTTCTTTGTCTAGCGGCAGATATTACAGGTTTATTGAAAAGGATTATAGACATATGTTTTAAAAACAAACTCTATGTCTAAACGCAGAATCGTATTTTCAAAATGTT
This sequence comes from Mytilus galloprovincialis, assembly GCF_965363235.1. NCBI lineage: Eukaryota > Metazoa > Mollusca > Bivalvia > Mytilida > Mytilidae > Mytilus > Mytilus galloprovincialis. The sequence goes on from NC_134846.1 coordinate 22,718,990, forward strand.
CTTGCTGAAAAAGAAACAGTCAGCATCAAAACGATGTGTTATTTTGAACCTAGGAAAACAGGACCACTAAACTAAGTGTTTCATCTGGCGGCCTTCTTTAAGGGTGCTATAGTCCTAATCTACATTGTTATTTAGTATTACTGACCTTACCAGCTGCAATACGAAGTTATATTAAATGTGGACGTGTCTGCGTATTTATACATCCCAAATAAACAGAATTGGTTTTACTATCGTATCGGAATGTTTTTAATCCTCGATTTCCCTTTTTTCGGTACAGTTTCCGTAAGTAGATGACTTCTTGGTTGCACGTATCACATGTATTAGAATTTATTTGTCATTATTGATTCATTTTTATCATGTTTTATAAAAAAGAAGATGTGGTATGATTGCCAATGAGACAACTATCCACAAAAGACCAAAATGACACAGACATTAACAACTATATGTCACCGTACGGTTTAACTACAAATTGTAAACGTAGCGTAGCACGATTACGTAACTGAAAAATGCCAGCCTCTGGTCATGTATCTCTCGGGATACGAGTTTGAAACAATTTATTGAAATACAATTTATTTGATTATCAATGCAGACAGATGATTATTGATAGCACTCTTGTCTTTGAAAACACATTCCAGGTTATTATTTATAACCTCTGGTGATTTTATGTGATGGAATTTCTATTTCGTTTATTGTATTACTATGTATCTACTTGTATATAATAGGTGAAATATCACCTTAACAATTTTCAGACTTTGAAAATGTCATAACATTTTTTCACATCATAAATATAAACTTCATGTACAATGAACACTCCTATATGTAGGATTAATCTAAATACAACTAATATTTGAATCAAAGAATATTCTATTGATGTTAAAATTGGTTTATTTATCTTATTTATTCATTTAAGTTCACAATGAAGCTAGTGGTTTATGTGGAGGGTTGAAAGCTCTCAAAACATGTTTTGCCCGACCGCATTTTTGCGCCTGTCCCAAGTCGGGAGATCTTGTTAGTCTTGTATGTTTTTTTATATAAATTTTCATTTATATGTTTTGAGTTTAGTATGATGTCCATTTTTACTGAAATAGTACACATTTTCATTTAGAGGCCAGCTGAGGACCACCTCCGGGTACGGGATTTTCTCGCTGCGTGGAAGACACACTTCGGTTGTTATCTGCTCTTTGGTCGGGTTGTTTTCTCTTTGACATATTCTCCATTTCCATTCTCAATTTTATTCCATATTCGACACGGTACGTCGTGCATTGCTTTTAAATAAAAATGTTCATCTCACTTTAACTAATAATTTGTTTTTAAAAAAACATGATACAACAACTAAATAGACAGGTGTTATGGTTTACTTTTAAAATTATCACCTGGATGGAGAGTTGCCTCATTTGCACTGATGCCACATTTTTTTTATAGCTAGGTAGAATAAATCTCAGTTTCTTAACTATAATGTCAATCTGATAAACAAATGTATAATCATATGCATTTCTAAGAAATTTTGAAAAGGTAGCCGTCCTCTTAACTACTGTTTAAAAGAGCTTACAAGAAAGCCATGCAGAAAGGTGTTTTCAATTTTAACAAAAGTTGCTTCATTTGGAAAATCTTCCCTTTCAAGTATCGAGTAAATTCATATAAAAGATTAGCACAGCAAGCAACTTTCCAATTTCCATTCCTTATAAATGCAATATACAGAGCTAAGGTAAATGGTGATGAAAAACATAAAAAGTCGGATTTCCAATAAAAAAACTTCGATATATTTGAAAGTTTGTACGGGGCAGAGTCAAGCAAGAAGTTTAAAACTTCAATTTGAGGTTATATATTCTATCCTAAATTGCGATTTTTCTCTGACCTACTACCATGTCGCATGTGTTTGTGTCTAATGGTATCCAAATATCAGGATCCAATCTCCCATACAGACAGAGTTATCGTCCTTTCCTCCTCAATCGAGGAGGAAAGGACGATAACTCTGTCTGTATGGGAAATTGAGGAGGAAAGGACGATAACTCTGTCTGTATGGGAGATTGATCAGGGTCTTGATATTATTTGTTTGCTGATGATTTTTATTATTTATGTAAAATATTGTATTAATAATTTTGGTATTCTCTCTAGATTTCATTCACGATTTCAAGTTGATTAAAAGATGACATAGATTAATCTTTTAAATCATTGTGTGCCTTCTTTATTATCGTCTTGTGCTCTTTATATTCAGGTTTTTAGCCTACTGCTGCGTTGTAAATAACATAATCGGTACACACTTTACTACAACGGATGATTGTTTCAGTCAGTAATGTCATTTTAGTGAGTCTCTGTCGCTCAAACTAGAATATTCCTAAATCTAAAACCTATTACAAACTTTGAATTAATAGCTATTAACTTTAAGAATCAATAATCTGATGACATAATCATATAAAAATTATGCTAGCTCTTGACAATTTTTGTGTTTAATGTATCAAGTTAATGCAAACACTGTCGACAGTGGGGAAATCAAATTTATCATTCTTCTATGTTTTGGTTAGCTATTCAATAATATTCTGTAAAGAACAAGATCATATATCAATGAACTTCATAGTTAAAAGCTTTTTAAAGTCGATGGAAATTAGACTCATATTTAGGGAGATATTTCATAGCTACTAGTATAATCAAATTGAATAAATAAAAATAAAATAAGAACTAAATACTTCTTTAATATACAATATAATTGTTGAATAAAACGTACAATTTAAATTGAAAATTTAAACGATATATGTTTTTAATAGACCTGCGTGTACAGTAAGTGGGTAGTGAACCAGTATAAATGAACTTAAAATGACTTGACCTTTGTCATCAACAGCAAAGCTTAGCAAAGCTTAATATGAAGTTTACGATAATGTTCATACTTGCAACACCCTTTACCTTCGTCCAGTGTAGATTGTAAAAAGTGTTAATAAAGGGCGAAGGATACCAGAGGGACATTCGAACTCATAGATTGAAAATAAACTGACAACGATATGACTTTAAAAAAAGACAAACAGACAAACCATAGTACACAAGACACAACATAGAAAACTAACGACTAATCAAGTTGTAATGCTAAAAAGCAGCACAGCAGCTGTGTTTGCAGAAAAGAGGAAAATGCTCTTATTGTTAGTTTGATCGGATACTTAATGACTTGTGTTCTTTGTCCAGCTGCAAATGTAACAGGTTTATTGAAAAGGATTATAGACATATCTTCTAAAAACAAACTCTACGCCTAAACGCAGAATCGTATTTTTAAAATGTTCTCGCTGAAATGGAAACAGTCAGCATCAAAACGATGTGTTATTTGGAACCTAGGAAAACAAGACCACTAATGTATTTTAGTAAAAAAAAAAAACACAGTGTTTCATCTGGCGGCCTTCTTTAAGGGTGCTATAGTCCTAATCTACATTGTTATTTAGTATTACTGACCTTACCAGCTGCAATATGAAGTTATATTAAACGTGGACGTGTCTGCGTATTTATACATCCCAAGTAAACAGAATTGGTCTTACTATCGTATCGGAATGTTTTAATCCTCGATTTCCCTTTGTTCGGTATAGTTTCCGCAAGTAGCTGACTTCTTGGTTGCACGTATCACATGTATCAGAATTTATTTGTCATCATTGATTCATTTTATTCATGTTTTAACTACCAATTTTAAACTTAGCGTAGCGCGATTACGTAATTCAAAATTCCAGCCTCTGATCACGTGTCTCTGAGGATACGAGTTTGTAATATTTTATTGAAATTCAATTAATTTCATTACCAATGTAAAGGCAAATAATTATTGATAGCACTCTAGTATTTCGAAACACATTCCTGGTTATTATGTGTAATGTCTGGTGATTTTATGTAATACCATGTATTCTTGCATATAGGTGAAATGTCAGCTTAATTTATTTATTTTTCACATTTAGAATATGCCATAACATTGTTTTTCAAACTGTAAATATAAACTACATGTACAATGAACAATCCTTATGTATATATAGGATTTATCTAAATCCAATTAATATTTGAATGAGAGAATATTCAATTGATGTTGAAATTGGTTTACTTATTTTATATATTTATTCTAATTTCATTTCAGTTCACAATCATGGTGCTATATATTCGACACGGTCGTGTATCGCTTAAAACTTTTATGAGCCTCTTAAATATCAGAAAGTAACGAAAGACAACAAAGAATATATGTATCATTATTTTTGTTGTTTCTTTTTGTTGTTATTTTTTTTTTTTTTTGGAGGGGGGGGGGGGGGGGGCCTTGCAACTCACTTTAAATTAATAAACAGAAATCAAAAACAATGATAAAACAACTAAATAAACAGGTGTTATGGTTTTCTTTTATAAATTGGGACCTGGATGGAGAATTGACTCACATATTTGTTTTTCGTTCACTTTTTTTATATAAATAAGGCCGTTAGTTTTTCTCGTTTGAATTGTTTTACATTTTCATATCGGAGCCTTATATAGCTGACTATGCGGTATGGGCTTTGCTCATTGTTGAAGGTCGTACGGTGACCTATAGTTGTTAATGTCTGTGTCATTTTGGTCTCTTGTGGACAGTTGTCTCATTGGCAATCATACCACATCTTCTTTTTTATATCATTTGCACTCATACCACATCTTCTTCTATCTAGGTATAATGAATCTCAGTTTCTTAACTGTTGTGGCAATCTAATAAACAAATGTATAGTTATATGCATTTCCAAGAAGTTTTGAAAAGGTCAGCGTCCTCTTATAATAATCCCTGTTAAGAAGATCTAACAAGACAGCCAGAAAAGTGTTTTTAATCTAAACAAAAGTGGCTCATTTGAGAAATCGTCCCTTACAAGTATAGAGTAAATTCATATAATAGATTAGCACAGCCAGCAACTTTCCAATATCGATTCCTTATAAATGCAATATACAGAGCTGAGATAAATGGTGATGTAAAACATAAAAAGTCAGATTTCCCTTAATGATAACTCGACATGTTTGCAAATATTTACGGGGCAGCATCAAACAATAGCAGAACTAGTTTTATTTATTGATTGCTAAACTCGTAGTGGTAATTACAACTGTATTCCATGCATGTTTAGAACGAGAAACGTCAACAATTAAGGCAATGTGTAGATTCTGCAAGGCAGGTCTACTGGAAAACAAAAGGTATATATTGGATAGGGATATTCTTTTTGTCTTGCAACAAGCTACGTATAAGTTGCTTAGTCTTTAGCTTTATGTTGTATCTGGTGTACTGATGTTTGCCTAATGTTGTTGACAGTTTATTTTCGACTTTTGAGTTTGAATGTCCTTTCGGAATATTTCGGGACTCTTATATAAACGGACCCCCTCAAATAATTATTATTATTGGAAACAAAGGAAAACACTTCCTCCTTTACTGAGCAAACAATGAAAATGAAAAACACTTCCTCTTTTACTGTGCAATCAATGAAAAACACTTCCTCCTTTACTGTTCAAACAATGAAAAACCTTCCTCCTTTAATACGCAAACAATGAAAAACACTTCCTTCTTTACAGTGCAAACATTGAAAAACACTTCCTCCTAACTATGCAATCAATGAAAAACACTTCTTCCTTTACTGTGCAAACAATGAAAAACACTTCCTCCTTTACCGTGCAAACAATGAAAACCTAAATCGAAACTTCATGCGATATACTTCCAAGTTATGTTCTCACAGAAGAACACGTATTCTATATCACATAAAGTTGTTTGTTTACGCTTCTATCAGATTGATGTGTATGTTAGTTTTTATTGTTTTAAGTCAGGTGTGTTGTTTACCTGTGATGTATGTTTATACGTGTACAATACTGGCTGTTGAATCCCAATTATTGTCACAAAATATCTATTCGGGTTGCTTACACAATGTTGTCAATATGACGAAACTTTAAACAGCTGTCTTACAAGTTGGAAGTTTAACATACATTATTCCTCTGAAAACTTCTGCACCAAGTCAGGAATATGAAGGGTTGGTATTTTTTTTCATTCGTTCCCTTGTTGTTATACGTAGTCGAGCATTTACTTTGTCAGATTTTATGGACTTCCGCTTTTTTTAAATTCATATAATAAATTAGCACAGCCAGCAACTTTCCAATATCGATTCCTTATAAATGCAACATACAAAGCTAAGATAAATGTAAATGTAAATAATAAAAAGTCAGATTTCCCATAATGATAACTTGATATGTTTGCAAATATTTACGGGGCATCAAACAAGAGCAGAACTAATGTTGATTGATTGCTTAACTTGTAGTGGTAATTATTCCATGCATGTTTATAGGACGAGAAACATCAACAATTAAGGTAATATGTAGATTCTGCAAGGCAGGTCGACTGGAAAACAAAAGGTACAAAGGTATATATTGGAAAGGGATATTCGTTTTGTCTTGCAACAAACGACGTATAAGTTGCTTAGTCTTTAGTTTTCTATGTTGTATCTGTTATATAAAAAAGAAGATGTGGTATGATTGAGACAACTATCCACAAAAGACCAAAATGGCACAGACATTAACAACTATAGGTCACCGTACGGCCTTCAACAATGAGCAAAGCCCATACCGCATAGTCAGCTATAAAAGGCCCCGATAAGACAATGTAAAACAATTCAAACGAGAAAACTAACTGTTATACTGGTATTTGCCTTATGTGGTTGACAGTTTATTTCCTACTTTTGAGATTGATGTCCTTTGGGAATATTTCGCGACTCTAATATAAACGGACCGCCTCAAATAATTGTTGCAATTGGAAACAATAAAAAGCCCTTCCTCATTACATTTGTAACTGTGCAAACAAAGGAAAACACTTCCTCCTTTACTATGCAAACAATGAAAAACACTTCCTCTTTTACTTTGCAAACAAAGGAAAACACTTCCTCCTTTACTATGCAAACAATGAAAAACACTTCGGAATCATCTTTTACTTTGCAATCAATGAAAAACACTTCCTCTTTTACTTTGCAATCAATGAAAAACACTTCCTCCTTTACTGTGCAAACAATGACAAACACTTCCTCCTTTACTGTGCATACAATGAAAAACACTTCCTCCTTTACTGTGCAATCAATGAAAAATCCTCCTTTACTGGGCAAACAATGAAAAACACTTCCTCCTTTACTGGGCAAACAATGAAAACCACTTCCTCCCATATATTGCAAACAATGAAAAACACTTCCTCCCATACATTGTAAATAATGAAAACCTAAATCGAAACTTAATGTGATATACTTCAACGTTATGTTCTAATAGAAGAACAAATATTATAGGTGTTACATTACTAAAGTGTAGAAGTATATCACATAAAATTGTATGTTTACGCCTTTATCAGATTGATCAATGTGTATGTTAGTTTGAATTGTTTAAGTCAGGTGTATTGTTTATCTAGGATTTATTCCAATTATTGTCACGAAATGTCTCTTCGGGATGCTCACACATTGTTGTCAATATGACAAATTTTTAAATAACTCTTATACAAGTTGGAAGTTTTTCTTCGGAAATGTTACCACCAAGTCAGGAATATGTGGATTTTTCCCCATTCGTTCCATTGTTGGTATGCGTGCTCGATCATTTTTTTTTTTTGTAAAGTTTTATGGTTTTTCCCCTTGTTTGAATTTTTACTGGAGTTTTGTACTTTTGGGCACTAGCTACGATCGAGATATATAAAAAATCTAAAGTATGTTTTTTTTTGTTCAATCATTAATGAAAGTGAAATAGTGAAATAATAATTTGCTTTTATCAGCTAAAGCTGGGGTCACACATTCACGATTTTTACTGCCGTCCTTGACAGGACCATTCCCGATTAAAATTTATCAAAAGTCTGATCAAGATCCTATGAATCGTGGATGTAAATTCAAACTTTAAAAACTTAATCACGACAACAATCAGATATTGTTCAGGAAGCGTCGATATTCAACCGTTTCCAAGCGAATTTATCCCGATAATCCCGTTCTGAATCCGCTTCTAATCCGATTTGTATCTTTCGCCAGGTAAAATTCGACCGAGTCTGTCACGACTGCGTCCCGATTCAACCGAATGTAATCCGACAGAGATCAGATAGTGACAAGACAGTGAACCGACGCTGACGGAAGTTATCCGTTCGAACAAATGTCTCCAGATCATTCCCGTTTCACAGGACACCGTCCCGAATACACAGAACATTGTTAGGAATTCGATCCGATACAGCAGAATCTGTCACGACATAGGCACGATTGTAATACGACTAGACAAAATCGGCTGAGTTTCCCCGAATGTTACGGGACGCACCTAACTGTCGGGGTGCTTTGCCGAACTATTCGGACCCTTCCCGACCAGTAGGAATCTGTTACGAACTAAAACGACTGCGTTCAGACAATAATAGGACATTCCAGATAATTGAGGATACTAATCCGACTTTTTCACTTTTCGTGTCGTATCGCTGTCTGATCTCAAACGGGAGTAATAATCGGCAATGTGTGAACCCCGCATAAAACCGTAGTCCCACTAGGCCACAATCGCACTACGATCTGTGAAAAAAATGCAAATTATGATGATCGTAGTACGATCGTGTAGATCGCAGTAAGGTCGTATCACGGTCGTGGTGAGGTCTTCAAGATCGTGAAGAGCGTGGCCAACTTTGAACTTGTTCAAAACAATCGTGGTGAGGTCGTGGCGAAATCAGGTCATAGTAAAAGGGAAGTGAGAGCGTGATTCTATTCGGAGAGATTGCGCTACGATCTCACAGCGACCCAAATACGCTTCCACTACGACTATACCACGATCTTCGCGACCATAGTACGATTTTAGCACGCCCTTACCGTCCTCATCACGCTCTTCTTACGACCTGACTACGTTCACACTACGACTATCAATCTCATTGTCATTTCCACATAAAATATATGAAACAGCTTTCTTGATTTTGTTTGTCTGAATTTAATTATCCATATGCTCTAACGGCTCAACCATGCTTTTCGTTTTTATGCAGATTAGACCGTTGGTTTTCCCGTTTAATTGGTTTTACACTTAAAATTTCTTGGGCCCTTTATAGCGTGTTGTTCAGTGTGGGCCAAGGCTCCGTGTTGAAGGCCGTACCTTGGTCTATAATGGTTTACTTTTATAAATTGTTATAATCTGTGTCATATCTGCTATCGTTCACTAAAATAGCGGTTTTTTTTTTTTAGCTTTATGGACCAGCAAAGGTTGTAATTTAGGTTGGATTGGTCGGTCCGACATCTCTGCTTGATCAGGATTCGTTACTTTGCTCCCTCTGTCAGAAAAAGACGGAATTGAACAGTATTGATATGGACCACAGAGTTGACGTTATTGCTGAGAACGTAACATAAGATCGCAGTATGAACGTACTTATAATCGTAGTTACGTGTTATTAGTATAATCGCAGTAAGATCATGTTGCAATCGAATAACTTGTGGTATGGTCGTAGTGAGAACGTGAAGAGCGTAGAAAGATCTTGATTAACGTGGTGAGGTCGCAGAATAAGCGTGGTGAGAACGTAGTATAATCGTAGCGGGATCGTTGTAGAAGCGAAATGAGGACGTCGTAGCATAGTGAAATCAACGAAAATTTACATTTTCATACCGCTCATACCGCGACCTCACCACGATCTAAATTTATTTTAGATCGCGGTGAGCGTGGTGCAATCGTGGTCTAGTGGGACTGGGGCTTTAAATAGTTCAAATTTGTCAAATTAAGCTAATAAACATTGATAATGAATTATTCACTTGCAAGTGAATAATTCGACTCATTAAATCCGTATTCATGTGAACTCCAATTTAACCCCGCAGAAATAGATATATAACGCATGCATTGTCCGTGTACGGTTATTTAAAGGAAAAGAATGTCCTCAATATTGAAAGTGAAACAAAGGTAAATAATTTGATTGACTGATCCAATCCACAAAAAATCATTCTTATAAAGGTAAAAACGACGATAAACTTGAATTTTTAATCTATAATACAAAATTTAACAGACCGATAAAAATCCAATTGCACGAGTTGACTAAATCTATTTATATCTATGTTTATGTTTACATCGCTTATATGGTCATAGAATGTCAGCTCGATAGATAATTATATGGCGTCTTGGCTAAAGTTCACTCGAAGCGAAGCTACATCTTATTGAGACAATGTCCTGTAACTTGTTTATTTTATACCTTTGATAGTTTGGAAAACTGTTTTACATTGTTATAAATAAAATATGACAATTTGAGTCAAATCGGTAAACATGAATTATCTACTGCCCTTTAAAACTGTTTGTTTCCTACAGTCAAAATTCTAGTCCTACATAACAGTCAAATTAACAAATTTACCTATTTCATATATTGTTAATTTGTTCTACTTAATATTCTGTAATAATTGCCACTGGACGTTGAACCAAAAACTATCGGTAAATCATAATGTTGTGTCTTTCAACCTATGGTGTGATTTTTTTCTAAAAAAAAATTTCTGTTCCATATTTCAAAAAATCCTTTTTTAATTTATCCAGCATTTTCGGAAATAATCTTTTATTTGCTGTAAATATTTCATCAAACCAAATATTGCATCAAAATAATATACAGATATAATTGAACATCTAAAAAAAGATACGTTCGAGTTTTGCTAATTAATTAATCTATTTAATAAGCATAAAACGAGTAAATACTTATACTTACATTAACCTCTCTTCAACATGTCTGCATATCAATATCCTGTTCTTTTTACGTAACAACACATACAATGCGGAAAAATTAAACCTGACACATATCACGCGATAAATTTATATTTACATTTTACATTCATCATTGTGCATTGTGCATTCGTTTAGTTTTTAACTGTTTAATGACGGCTTTCTGTGTAAATATTTTAAACCTCGATCAATAAAAACGACATTGATGAGAAATGTAAAATATGCAAGTCAGAATTTTCGTGAAGATAATGATTTTTTTGTCAGCGTCGACATTCTGCTAATGGTTGTCTCGGGGGGACAGGTTAATGAACTATTCGAAATGTCTTTTTACGACCTTTTATGAGAGAAGTCTAATATATGTGTGTGTCAGGTCTGCAAGGTGAGAATTGCCTGGTCATGAAAGTTCAGTTTTTTAGGGAGTGAAAAGAGGGGGCAATTTCTTTTTGGCGGACGTTTTTAAAGATCAAATGCCATTTTTTTTTCAAATAAAGATAAAAATCAATCATTTCGGAAATTGGAACATCTTACTTTTTCTTTGAATTCGAGTAAAATTTGTTTTTGGGGGTTCACTTCTTCTCTGGTTTTGATTGTTTGTCGGATAATCGGAATCCTCTAGTGTTTTGCCGCTAACCTTTACCTTTCTTTCCATAATTTAATTACATATAGTAAAAAACCTTTTGATGAAACGTTTATAAAAATCCTTGTTTTTTTCATTGTTTTTTTTTAAATAATGTTATTATATAAATGAATGAAAAATCAAGAGAATTTCTTTCCCGAAAAATGTTCAATTGATTATACTACATGTAGTATATATCTCAAAACAAGGACACTTTCCTTTGATTTCTTTTCAGTTTTAAAATTTTGTTATTTATAAACTATCGACATGATTAATTCAAACATTCTTTTATCAGGTTTTTTTTCCCCCGAAACATTCTCAAATAGCTTATACATAGTATTATATATACTTCCTTTGAAGAAATATACAAGACATATTTACATATGCGGTACAAAATGTTCTACAATCTGTCTATACCTTTATATTTGCATTGTACAAAGTCAAGATTTTCTTAAACTGTTAGTGACGGCTTTTTACTAAATCCATTGGATGTTTGATATGTACTGATTGATCATTTTAGTCTTAAATATATAATCATTGTATTAGTGGATATTGACTTCAAACTTCTAGATTGCAGTAACATCAAGTACTCTAAAATCTGTATTTATGGCTTTTTTGCTTTAGTTTTGAGGGATGTATAAATACCCTGCCCCGTTAGTTTTTTGTATTGTTTTTTGGGGAGGGTAGATGTTTTTCCTGCTTGTATCGAACAGACGAGTCAAGCCTTTCCAACTGATTTCATAGTTTGTTCTTGGTGTTGTTCTGTACATGTACACCACTGTTCGTGTTAAGGGGGTTGGTGCCTCCAAAAATGCGTCTGTTCTATGTTAATAGTCCGTAGTTCAGTGGTTGTCGTCGGTTCATGTCTCTTTTTTTTTTTTTTTTCATAAAATAAAAACTGTTACATTCTATACTGATAGATTAAGCCGTTAGTTTTTCTCGATTAAATTGATTCAAATGTTTCATCTAAGGGCCATTTATAGCCGACTATGATATGTTTTTTTTTCTTTCTCATATTTGAAAGCCGTGTGATTGCCTATAATTGCTTACATCAACTTCATTTCAACTTTGGTAGGTTGTTAACGTTGTCTAAATGAAAATCATACCACAGCTGTTTATGTTTATGTTTAAAATTTTTATGAAATATTATAAAATAACGTGTTAGCTAACACAGAATCAGATTGGTTTATGCGAACATTTAAAGTAAACAATGTTTGGCAAAGATTTATATGAATAAAAGATGCCCATGTGTATAAAATATGAAACTTACAGTTGTCTCATTGGCACTCATACCACATCTTTCTTTATCTACTTACAGACAATTTAAACAGAAACTAACAATTTGATCTTCAACAAAAGTATAAAGAACAAATGTTCGATTTCACTGCAACTTATTGAACACAATAATATCATCGGTGTTCTCAAATGAACACGGCTGTATATATATATATTTATTTTGATTTTTTTTCTTTTGAACTCCTTGTCTAAAATAAAAATTATCACTTTAGTATGTTCGTCGAACAGCCCTTTTCTTCTGTGTACCATGTATGAGCCTTTTCAACTAATGAAAAACACAGATATAAAGTGGGAAACCCTATTATAATTCCTTTTATGCGTTTGATAAGAACCTCGGCAATATTCAATTAAGTTTAAAGAGGAAATTTATACATCTTGATTCTATAGAAAACTAATCACAAAGATACCATGCTTACAAATTACTTAATCTCTAAATGTAACGCCTAAGATTAATTGAATTTTGCTGAAGCGTACGTACATTATACTCCTACAGTATCTTCTTATATCTTTTCGGTTTCTTCAACGTACTTTAGACTTAATGCTTAGAATTTGAAGTAATTGCTTTGCATTTGCCTAATTGCTAAGAAAATATTTTGCACAAGTGTATAATTGTCGTTTTACCGATTTTGCCAATAGAAGACCAGACATAGATGGTCGAAATCCAGTTGTAATTCTATATAGAACAGGAAACGCTTCCATGGCCAGACGTAATATCCAATAACATTGATAGTGCTGTTCGTAGATAAAACTGTCATGGAAGATTTATCTGTCTATAATGTAAATAGATTGCAATGAATTTTCATACATTATCTCAAACTGGTTTTGACAGTCGACGTGCATTATTTCGTTTAAATATCACGTAATCGACTTTCTTTTTACACCACGTTTAAATTGACCATTGATAGATCATTATTTGGTAAAAAAATAATGGTGTTAATACATTTGTATGTGTACTTTATGTGACGCTCAGATCAAAATAGTTAGAAAGCCAAACAAGTATATAAAGTTAGATGGCACTGAGGACCCAAAATTCCAAAAAATCAACTTATTCTATTGTTAATTATAGAAAACAATACTTAACCAGTGGCGGATCCAGATACTTTCATAAGTGGGACCCACTTACTGCCGAAGAAGGGACCCTTTCCGGTCACGCTTTGGTGATTCCCTATATAATCAAGCAAATTTTTTTCCAGCCAAGGGGGTTAAATCCGCCTAGGTTGCCTAGATACTATATTATCAATTCACAATACATTAAAACAAGAGAATAAATATGGAACGACTTTCAATTTTTAATTAGAAAATTGCTGGTTTGTTCTCAAATATTTACAAATTGATGTTTATGTGTTCGAATAGTACTGCAGTATATCTTTTTTTTAAATATATTTTTGTTTTTTATAATATTTTTTTTGTTTTTTTTTACATGTATTTTTAATTAGTTAATTCAATTTGTTCTATTCTATAATACTTTGTTTTACTATGTTATTATTATTTTTTCTCTTGTTTATATGTATAGCTTAAGGGTTTCTAATGTATATATATATGTTGATATGTAATACAGTGATTTTTTTATAGAGTTTTTACTAATTATATATTACAAAATGTATGTGATGTCAGACATACGTTATTGCATCTTCTTATAGTACTTCCTTCTATTTGGCCAAATAACATCCAGGAAAAGGCGAACATGTACTGTTTGTTTAAAACTATTTTGCTTTTGGAATTAGAACTGTGCAGACGTATCTAAGGTTAGTCTTCATTTTGAGAAATGGTACCACCAGATATTTGTTAACTATAAGTATAAAAAAAGATGTTGTAACTATGATTGCCAATGAGACAACTGTCCACAAGATACCTAATGACACAGAAATTAACAACTATAGGTCACCGTTCCGCCTTTAACAATGAGCAAAGCCCATACCGTATAGCCATATTACCAGGGTAAATTTATTATTATAAACTTTCCAATTTTCAATAACAGTTTTACAGCAAATACATTTTCACAATAACAGATAACGAAAATAAATAATAGTCCAATAACAGCTAACAGCTAAAAGTAAAATCACAAAAAACTCAGCCGTGAACTCCGATGAAAATTCAAAACGAACAGTCCTTAATCAAAGTCAAAATCAAAAACTCAAACACATCAAACGAATGAATAACAACTGTCATATTCCAGACTTGGCACACTTAGACTTTTTCTACATATTGAACCTGGTTAAACCGTTAAATAGCTAGCTTAACTTTTCACTTGTATGACAGCCGCATCAAATTCCGTTACTATTGACATGATTGACAACAATGCGTGAACAAATTAGTTTTCAGAATAACAGATAACAAAGAATTAAATTTTCCCCAAAACAGCAAAACAGTTATGCCTCACCAATGTATTTAAAATTATTTGGGTTGAATGTATGAATGAATACTTTATTGCAAAAAGCATATATATATATATATGCTATAGCAACGAAAAACATATTTACAACATGACAATAGGTTAGACTGGGACTACAATCCTAGTATAATTATAGTCCCAGGGTTAGATGAAACACATTTGCCTTTAGACTTCACAATATAGAGGTATGTCCCATGTGATTAGAGTCATAAAATTTATTAAATTTCAGGTGTCCTCAATCCTCAATCTTATGGCCTTATGGCACAACTCTTCTCATTGGTGTGCACATATTACGCCCTATGTGTATCTTCCTCCATGTATTTTCCTCCATGTACTTTAATTTTGTTTTTGCTGTTACGATTGAGGTTGCGGATGTTCGGGTAAGTCGAAACGTCCTGTTTTTGAAATAAAGGCCGAAATGATTTCTAACTTCCGTTTATATTCTTCTGTGTTTTCGTGATCTAGTCTTCCTAGCAGTGCGCATGTGTTGATTTTGCGTATTCCAATTTCGTTTGTAAATTTGGTGGTACATTTCTTCTCTATAACTCTCGTAGTTGGGGCACTCTGTGAGGTAGTGCTGTTGTGTTTCCTTAGTTCCACAGCTGTATAAGTCGGTGGTGTTTTGCCCTATGCGTTGTTTATAATAGTTAAGGGTTGTGTAGCCAGTTCTAAGTTGTATAAAGATGCTGAAGAATTTTTTGGTTGGATAGTCAAAGATTGGGATGTTTTTAACATTTGGTGTTATCTCAAAAAGGTCTCTTCCTGTGTTGCTTAATTCCCATCGTCTTTGCCTCTTCAGCATGACACTCTTGTGTGCACCTTGTTTTACGTCTTGAAGGGTAATTATGTTGTTTTTTGGCAAGAGTTGTGTTGCTTCTTCTGCTGCTTGCTTTGCCAATAAGTCCGCTTCATCGTTCCCTTGCATATTTGCATGTCCTGGTGTCCATAGGATGCAAATTTCCATCCCTTTAGTTCTTAGGTCCTCGATGTGTTCTCTGATGTCTCGAATCACATCAATATAGGATTTGGGTGCCCAATTTAGTGTGAGGAGTCCTACTGCACTTTGACTGTTCAGAGAAGATCTTAAGTGTGGTGATGGTGTTGTGTAGTCTTTCCAGTATACAAAATTCCAGTACCATTACAATTGCTACAAGCTCTGCTAGTAAGGCAGCAACCATTTGATTTTCTGGGGGGGGGGGGGGGGGGGGGGCTATGGGTTTTTTTTCTGGACAAATTTTTTTCGCGACAAGTCGAAAACAATTTTTTTCTTTCAATTTTAGCATTACATATAGTGGCAGCTGAGGGTGAAACAAACAATTTTTTTTTCTCAGAATTTCTCAGAATCAAAAACAAATTATTTTTTTCTCCAAAAACTGGAAACAAACTTTTTTTTCCAAAAAAAACCATAGCCCCCCCCCCCAGAAAATCAAATGGTTGCTGCCTAAGATGGATCCTCTTTGAGCGACAGGTCTGTGTAGTCGTATGGCTGGTCTTGAGTCTTCTGTGTATATGATTGCACCAGCTCCACATGGTCCCGGATTTCCCATGCATGATCCATCAGTGTATGCAGTTGCTTGGTCGTTTGCTGTGTTGCCTATTAATTTTGTCATGACTGTTATGCATAGTTTCTTTTGTTCTGATGTTCTTGATTTCGAGCTGCCAAGTCTGTTCCAGTATGATGGTGTTGTTTTTGTCCTTGATGTTTCTCCAAGTCTATAAGTAAATTCCGGCTCTATTAAATTGATGTTAATGCCAGTTTCTTTTTCCATTTCAACTGATTGACATAGCGCTTTGCCCATTGGTGTTATATGGATGTCATGGCCTATTTCTTCTTGGTAATTTATAAGTTGTTGTTTAATAGGTTCTTTTATGGACTTTGATTGAATTTTTGCAATTTCTCTTATAGAAATCTCTTCGATTCTCAGGTCTATTGGTAGAACTCCCGCCTCAACTTCTAAAGCTTCTCTGCCTGATGTTGATGGCATATCTAGGCACAGAGTGAGAGCTTTCCTCTGTAACCTATCAAGTTTTTGGAGGTCTTTTTGTTCAGCAACCTGCCATGCTGGGCAGCTATATTCCACAACAGATCTTATTAGACAAAAGTACAATTGTAACAGTTTCTTGGTATTCATCTTACTGATTTGTCTTACTTCTCGTAGTATGGTCAGATTTCTACTTGCTCTTTTTTCCAGTGTTTCTAAGTGTTTTCCAAACGTCATTTTCTCGTCCAGTATTACTCCGAGTAACTTTGGGTTTGGGTTATAATTTAGGTCTTTTCCATTTAATTTGATGGTTTTATCCTCTTTACTGATTTTCTTTTTGGTGAACATGCACACTTCTGTCTTTTCAATGCTGATATTAACTCTCCATTTTCTGGTCCATTCTATTGCTTTTCCGATGTCTTGTGCCATTTCCTCTTTCATTTCATCTATTTTCTCTGGCTTTCTGGATTGCCACATTGTACCGTCATCTGCAAATTTTGTGTTTTCACCTTTGATGTCATTCAGAAACTCGTTTATATAGATGTTGAACAGAGTAGGAGCTAGCACAGATCCCTGTGGTAGTCCTATATTTGTTTCAAATTCAGTTCCTATGAACCCATCAAATATGCATTTTGCCATTCTGTTGTTCAGAAAGTTTTTAATCCATTTCCATGTTTTTCCTTGGATTTCTAGTTTATGTAGCTTTACCATTAGTCCTTCTCTCCAGATTGAGTCATATGCTTTTTCCAGGTCAATTAGACATGCCAAAGTTATTTCACCCTTGTTGTATTTCTCTATGACGTTTCGGATAAATCGCAGTAGACAGTTGGAGGTAGAGTGGTTTTTCCTATTAAAGCCTTCTTGATTTATATCAATAATCTGCATTCCCTCTATGAAGGCTGCAAGTCGGTTTAGGATTATCCTCTCTGTTATTTTACACATGACACTAGTGAGGCTGATTGGTCTATAAGATGACGGAGAATAGTAGTTGGTCTTTCCCTGTTTGCGAAGGAATTTGACATTGGCAGTTTTCCATTCTGTAGGGAGTTTCCCATTGTTCCATGATCATTACTCTCATGGCTTCTATGAAATTTGGTCCTGCAAATTTAAATAATTCAGGGAAGTGGTCGTCTGCTCCTGGTGATTTGCCTATTTCAAGTGCAAAGATGGCATCTTCTACTTCATCAGATGTAATTTCATAGTCCAATTTGTGTTTTGTTGCTTTTATATTATCTTTTTATTATTTTATAGGTGTGACTTCTTTAACTATTACGGAAATACTACATGTTTGGTCGGTCATCAATCAAGATCTTATAGACCCGCCAAATACTGGTTTCCGATAAATTTTATTCTTTTTATCATAAACTGCTATAGATCATGTATATAGTACCAGTAAAATGTGACACTGAGATAAACATTGACCAAAGTCCACCGTTGTTGATCACAGACTGCTATCCAGGCCTCTAAAACGTAAATTGACACATGAACGAAAATAATTATGTATAAATAAGGTTTAGCAGATCGTAACACCTTTATTGCAAAGACATTCCGAGAAGAAAACTTTCATAAGGGCTTACACAAGTCAAAATTTACACTAACACTTAAAACAGTTATACACGGGATAATCCCTTTTGCCAGTTCTAGGATTTAGTGTCAAGACCTATTTTTTGATTTGGTCGCTTTGTGTGAGAACTTAGTGCTAGTGTTATAGCCCCATCTGTGTTGGAAAGCATTGAATTAGTCTTTAATACAAGTCCTGCATTCTGTTGGAACAAATTTTCATTTTCATCATGTCGTGGACAAGGTTAGTTTTATAGTTAGTACCTGTTCAGATAAGTTATTCCCAAAATCACTACATGTGCACTGATGTTTGACTGGGGAAAAGAAATATAGTCACTTGCATCTTTGACTGATTGTCCGTAAAACACTTACCAAAGTAGTGCGTCAGTTTGGCTGTGCAGGATGTAAAAGTACTTATCCACGTCCATTTTCATCTCGTTCAGTCTCTATTACCATGATTACATGACCTACCTATTGTTTTTATTGTGAATTTGTTCTCACTGTGAACATGCATGAAATATCTGCCACTGGATGTTTAGTAATCAACAATCGATCACTTTCGAATTAAATTGTGAAACATTTTCAATAGACCAAATAATCTTTTCGCACCCTGTCTTTCCCCCAAAAAAATGCCTTTCTCAAACCGATACAATTGTAAACAGAGAAATTTTTAATTCAATTTTCTGTACTGTACAATGACATGTACATGTAAATTATGTGTACATGTTATTTAATGAACAATTTTCATGTACAGCATTTACAGGTAATTAAAACCAATGTACAGATGAGAACAAATTTAATGTGAAACCAGTGTTCATTACATGAAACTAATTGTAAATGGGTTTACCATGTTTACAGTACGCAGCATTTGGTGTGAACACGGCCTAAGCCTTGTTATAAGAGGTAAGTTTATCCATTAAAAGACCTTGTCTGAGTTGTCTCATTGATTTACCATGGTTGATGAAAAAAAATGAGTATCATGATTATTTTCAGATGCAGCATATGAGAGATACTGGAGGTGCATTAGGTGTAACATTAGGGGCTGTGACAGCTGTTACAGCGGCTGCTGCCACTTATTACATTGCCACACGACCAGAGCCACTGATACCACCTACAGATATAAATGACCAGGCTACCACCTTAGAGGTAAACACCCGTGCCCACTCTAGCTACAGTACGGGTAGGGACTTATTTTTATGGATGTCTTAATCCGTCTAGATGTCAGACTGGGTCGGACAGTTGTCCCAGTGTAATAAACACCTGCTGTGCAATATCCAAGTGGAAGGTCGTAAATCAATCTGTACCAGCTTGATTAGAATTAAATTTTACCTGTACAGATATATTAGTATTTATGGAGGATAGATAAATGTAAAATATTGTTTTGTATTCAAAGAGAAAGAATTAAAATTAAATATAAGAAATAAAATTAAAATTAAATATAAGAATAAAAATTAAAATTAAATATAATTTTATTTTTTTTATAATTTGAAAATGAAATAAAGACGATTTTTAACAATATATTTTGTGCCAATTAACTATTTTGTATTTGTATTTGTAAACCGTAAATATTTCATCTAATTCAAAATAATAAGCCTAATAACAACCAAGACTGTTTTCAATAGAAGTTTAAATCAAATTGTTGAGACTTCAATCCCGTAAATTATACGAGTTTTCGTTGATGGTTATATTATTTCCCGCTTTTAGCGTCCTGTTCCTTTATATGTTATTATAAGAAACTCAATTTTAAGTATAAGGCCAACATATCGTATTTATGAAATATGTATAGGCATTTTGAATTAAGTTATTTTCCTTTTGATACAACTTTCCCCGTCGGAGCCTCTACATCTATTCACACCTGTCAATCATTTCTCGCAAGTGAAACATTTTGGTCAGACAGATCACTCGTGCTTTCTATTTTGCCATGTTTCCCGTTAATCTCTTTGAAAGTCAAACAATTGGTTTCCTTTAGTACAATATTTATAACGCCGAGATCATATTTCGATTCCTATTTTTATTTATTTTATTTAAAATTGTTGACACTCGAGATAATATGCCTTTCTATTTTCATGTCTGAAATTTTTTATGAAAATCGCCGGTGTTATAAATATATTTTACAAATTGTATCAAATCGATACACGAAAATCAAAGTTTAATCTTATATAGTTTATTGACTAAATGCACATTTATACCCCAATGGGGTTGAAGGCTAGTCGTACTAGTCATGATCAGCTGTCTTTACTTTTTCGTCGTACTTCTAGTCATTCTAAAGCTCGCGCAGTCAGTATGATTTTTTAAATCGATGTTGTATTATTTCCGAAGTTTAAAGGAGGTCTCCAAATAGATTATTTAAATGGGAATCCGGGAAATGACTGATAAAAATAAAACAAAAAATAGTTAAAGAAGACTAAATCGTGTTTTGATTATACATGTATGCAGAGACATATATACATGTGTATATATGTCTCTGATGTATGTAAATCGATTAAATTTCTATTCTGGTAAATCGATCAAGAGCCTCAAAACTAAAGCACAATACTGTCAATCATTCCACATCAAATTTAATCATGAATGAATTTTCCCACGGTCGGTCAGTAAGGTCACCTGTGTTTACTGTTACGACATTTCCCGCCATATAAAAATCTCGTGCAGTGGACAAAATCGATCTTTAATATCTTTTATTAGCATTCAATATTATTGTGAGTGGAGTCAAGTTAAAGTTCAACCACGTGCACACGCTGTTGATCACTGATATGTGTATCATGGAATTGTCTTTTCACGGCAATTTTTTCTTTTAGATTGCTATAAAAAATATAACATACAAGTTTCCTTTTTTACATGGATTGTGCGTAAATTAATATTATGCAATTAAGTTCGGGATTTCGGGATTAACCCTTTCGGGATCTGGGAATTCTTTTTTCGCGATGTCGGGATTTAAATTTATTTAAATTCGGGACCTTGGGACTTCGTGTTTTTAAGCCCGGGATTTCGAGATCCGGACCCCTTTTACCCCCTACCCCCAAATGCAGATCAATTATATTAATTTAGCATAATGAACTAACACGGAAATCTTAGAATAAACTTATGCCCGGGAAGAATCAATATTTTCTTCTAGTGTTATTATTTGCGTTCTATTTTAGTTATACATCTCCAACTTTCGAACAATATTTGTTTACAGTAAAAAGTAAAAACTACAAAGAATCATCAAGCTACTAATAATATACAAGTATTGCTCACTGTAATTATTTTTATCTCGGAACTGACACAACACAGACTGAATATTAAATACAAATTATAGAAATATTTTGCATGTGACCGCGTCAAACTAAAACGTATGCAGCAGCACTTGAGACAGCATTCTGCTAATCAATGGATTTACGTGGAAAATAAATCAGTAAAATAAAAATAACCGTAAGCTTCAAGAAATAGAATACATGCATGTAAAAATATATATGTTTAAAAAATTTATGCAAACAAATAAGAAAAAGATACAAAAAACAAAAAAAAAACAAACGAAAAGGAACATAAAATAAAAATAATTTTTAGGAACAAAGAAAATAAATAACAGTTGAAATATCAAAACGAAAATTAACAAAAATAGACTATTTTTATTAAACAAAGTTTTCTCCAGTACTTCACCTGTAAAAATATTTTATGTCAAATACGATGTAGAACTAATATAATCAATAAAGTGACTGAGAGGTTAAAATTACAGGTAATCTGATTCTGAAATCAGTGAACCGTAATTCTAGCAACACGGATTAAGATGAAAGGACCATTCACACCTGGATCTGTTGATTAATGACCATACTACCTACCATAAAAATGTCGGATTAGTCATATGGGCAGGAATTCGCTAGTGAAATTTTAGGGTCAATAGTGTTTATCCAATTAAAAAATAAAGAAATCATGCAAATATGGAGAATAAACATTGTTTAAATATCAAAGTGGGTTAGTCTTTATTGCCAAATGCAAAAAAAATGGATCCAATTAAAAAAATCAACAAAAAATCAGCACTTGTTATGTGCTGGTAGTTGAAAAATGTAGACAAAAAGTGTGACATTTCTGCAGTGGCAAAACCCCTAGTCATATTTAGAATATGCCTGAAGGATTGTTCTACTATAATAGTTGAAAATCAACTGCAAAATGATCCATCTATCATTTAGAAACCCCATTTTGTACAGAATCCGATTATTGCTGCAAATAAAATACGTTTGAAAATGGACAAGTGCATGTAACTTTTCCCGTCAACAAATGTTACATGCACCTTTTCATTAGCTGATTAGCTTTGGAAACAAGTTATTGGTCCAGCATGGCAAATTTTGAAAGGTGTCAACAATGGGTACAATTTGGATTTCATGATTTTTATCAATCAACTGAAGTTTGAAAAATATAGAAGGTAAGAAAATTTATTTCATTTTCGTGTCAATACTGCCCAATAATACTCATCTTTTTATAACAGTTGTATACTTTTTATAGTAAGCATTACCATAATTATTTTTTTCCCATTTCAACCCACTGACAATTACATTAAAATGTGGCTTTGTCATCTTTCACACTAGGCATATACCAGTGATCAAGCAGATGATAAGAGAGTGGGACCAGGTTAATTTGACCTCACAATGAAGTGTTACATGCACTTTCTGTGTAAATTAGGTTCTTTGATAATGATGTGTGACTTGCTTTGCAATTTTGTCAAAAAATATAAGTTTATCTTGTATTTAAACAGGTTTGACCCTTACGATATTCATTTTATTGCTGGAGAGATTTCTGTACATAACATTGACACGAAAATATTTACAAAGGAAAGGTGTCTATGATACATGCAAAAGCTTTTTTTTGTACGGTTTGCCTTATCAATCTAATTTTTTACATGAAATACCACAGATTAATTGCCAATTTGATTAACTAGTACTTGTATTCATTCTCAGCATTATAAAGATAACTGGCCACTTAATTTGAAAACATAAAATGTAACATTGACACCAGAATAAAAACAATATTACTTTATTACACTTAAAGCATAATTGGCCAGTGCATAATAATAAATCAAATGTAAATTTATGCTGAATTCTTAACAGAGAAGTTGTTGATCTTTCTTGATTTCTAGACTTTACAATATTTACTTGTAATTCTTATCGTTTAAAGGCATGTAACATTGACACATCTTCTGCGTCCAGGTTACATGCTACAACCTAATAAATGTGCATACAATTATTCAATCAATAAAATCTTGTTGAAATTTAAATTTGCTTCATTAAAATGATATTAAAGAAATAAATGAGTTTTAATTATTTGTGTTTATTTTTTTCCTGATTGACTAGCAATTTTTCCTCATCATTTGTTGGTGTTCCTGTCAATGTTACATACATAACCCAGAATTATAATGTTTTAAAAGCATTGATTTCCGAACCTCTGTTATGAGCTTTAAAATGAGTTTATCTGAGTTTATAAATGACTAAAATCTGAAATATTGTCATCACACAATTTCTTTGATGCTCCTATGATAACTTTATGAGTAACATGGACTACGATTTTTGTATCAGGTCTTTTTTGTGTTACATGAGAAGATTTTACTGTGTTGAAATCAACAGTTAATCTAATTTTTAATATTCAAAGTTATTATTATGATACCTATTTTAAAAAATAATGTATAAAGTAAACCCAAATTAAACTTTTTTTTCATTAAGAAATTGTGTATGTAACATTGACAGTCTATTATTTAGACTTTTACATGTTCAGGCCAGTGTTACATGCGTAAACAAAACTTACTGCCATATGGAGCTTTTATCTTATTTTTATTTTACAAAATTAAAGCGTTTTCATGTTTTCCTGTTTAATTTGTCTTTTAACACTAGTTAGTAACATTGACAACAATATTTTGTGTCAAGATTTTTTTATGTTACATGCAAAGGTATTGCTTCCTTAAAGTCAGACATTTATATATCATGTTATAACCTAAATGATTAATTAGATATTACTGGGCAGCAATTATATTATTTCTCCAAAGTTGACTATTAAGCACACCACTTTCATCTTCTGGTCTTCATGTATGTAACATTGACATACAACCTTTTACTTTTCTGTCAATGTTACACGCATGAACAGAACTGATAACATTTACTTAATCCTTTGCTCTATAAAGAGATTATTGATAATTTAACTTGTTTTACCACCATCAAACTTCATCTTTATTTCTAAATATAGATATTCTTTTTAGAAGTGTATTTTCTTCATTGACAACAAAATTGGTGTCGGTCTTGAAAATTTACATGCAATTTTTAATAAAAAAAATCTACAGCCAATATAAACCTAAGAAAGAAAAAGATGATCAGCAATAAATCCTAGTCAGCCTGGCAGATGGTGATGTTCATATTAGTCTGTCAGTTGGTGATGTTCCTGTCAGTCAGTCATATGGTGATGTTCCTGTCAGCCAGTCAGATGGTGATGTCCCTGTCAGCCAGTCAGATGGTGATGTCCCTGTCAGCCAGTCAGATGGTGATATCCCTTTCAGCCTGTCAGATGGTGATAACCCTATCAGCCTGGCAGATTATGATGTCTGTGTTAGCCAGTCTGATAAGGTCCCTATTAGTGAGTCAGGTGGTGACGGTCCTTTCAGCCTGTCAGATAGTAGTTCTGTGTCAGAAAACCAGATGATGGTGACTGTGTATGCAGACATACTAGTGATCTCCAATTTGACCATTCTACAGCAGTGTAGAAGATAGTTATTTCAAAATCTTGTTTATTTATCCCTTTTCATTCACCAGTCAACACATGTATCATGTGTATTTACTGATGCTCATTATAGAAATCATGAGGAATTCAATTTGTAACATTTTTTTTTAATTGTTATGCCAATAATTGACATTCCAGAATATCTTTTGCATTATAAGAGGTTCAGGCTCCTTCTGATTTCAAAATAATAATAATAAACTCATCATGGATACCAGAATTGAAATTTTGTAGGCCAGAAACGCTTTTCGTTTACAAAAGACTATTCAGTGACGCTAATGAAACAAAAAAGTAAAAGAAATAAAGTTGAAACAGGACTCACTATGGTCTAATGGGTGTTGGTTTTCTCTTCTGAATTGTTTTACACTGGTCATTATGGGGCCCTTTAAATTGTGGCTTCCTGTAGTTTAGGTAACAAGTTTTCAAGATGAAATGGCATTGAAAAATTGATACAAGATATTTGAGAGTTTCTATATTATTGTAAATTTTATAGTCTATGCATGGATTTTGGTTCTGATTGAGGGTAGATTAATTGTGTTTTGTTTTTTTCTTTTATCAGATAGATAGTTGAAGATGTTGAAGACAGAAAACAAGAAACAAGAAACTTGTTTTGAATATTTTAATGTTTGAAATAAAATTTATTGTTTAAACCTTAAAAAGTTATCATAAATGTAAGATAAAACGAGATATAGGGTAATATGTCTATCAGACAACAACCTCAAAGATGAAACCCAAATTGTTCTTTATAGAAGTTATGTAAACGATTGAAAATAAGATTCTCAATAAATGCAGCTGTATCAACTTCTCGTAGATTTGTCCATATTTTGTCTTGGTTTTTCATACTATTAGTTTTAAGTGTAACTGTGTCACATGAATGAGGGATACATGTAATCATTTTGTACCCTTTGTCAGTATTAGTTATTGAGTGAGAAACTTCTTGGATGCTGATGGTTGTGTGGTTGTCTTCTTATCAATCTCATCCCTGTGCATAACAAAACGGTTTGCTTACTTACTGATATTAAAATGTTTCATGTTGTGGAAATTTTGGATGACTCCTTCATCAATTGATCTATCTTTGGTCTTAATTTTATGTTTCTGGTTATTTTGACATTTGAATATCGTTTAATTTAGCCTTCCATAGTGTACCACCATGAAAAAGCATACTACTGGTATAGTTAAAAAATATGTCTGCTGTCTGAAATTTAGGTGAATGGTTTTGGTATTAACCACTATCTAAATAATATCATATATGAGAAATGTGGCAGTATAATTGTATAATTTACATTCCGTTGGTTGTTTGGAGGCTTTTTATATCTTTTAAGGTCAATTCTGGCATGGTTCATTATTCATATTTTTTGTGTCCACGTTACATGCAACATTTAAGTCACTATTTTATGACAGAAATGAGATAATTGCAATAATATTAATACAATTTTTTAATGTGAGGGGAACACAATGAAAAAGAGCCTTTACATGTTCAGAAAGAAAATGATTCTTACTGTATTTATCTCTTAAACATTGCATGTAACATTGACAGAAAAGTAGAGGAAACTTGCTTTCACAAAATTTCTGAAAGAAATGAAAATATAAATTTTAGAGTTTTGATGATAGACAATGTTTTGTGATCAATATATATGATATTGAATGTTGAATAAGTTAAGGAATCATTAATCTCAATTTGGAAAAAGTGTCCATGTTACATGCTCCAAATTCATTATTTGCTTTGGTTCCAAACTGACGCAAGTTTAAAAATGATTTTTTTGGTTACAAATAGAAGGACACCATTTGTAGCAATAATTTGTAAAAAAGTTAGAAGCTTATAATGATTTTTATTTTTTTCTTACTATGTCACACTAAAGTAGCATTAGCGAATTCCTGCCCATATCCGACTAGACGGATTAAGACATCCATAAAAATAAGTCCCTACCCGTACTGTATAATATATTTTTTTGTAAAAATATTGATTACAAATACTTATCTGCTTTTTTTAAATTGATTGTACTTGCAAGTCTTTTGATTAAACAAAAGAAATTGCATGCCCACTCATATGGGTGGGCAGAGTGGACAAGCTAGAAATTTTGCCCACACAGTGCCCTCTCCCACTGTGGACAGGTGGGCAAAGCAAAATCCACCTGAGCTGTAGTGTAATAATATAAAAAAAATATCTTTTAAAGAATCTGATTTATAACTTGTCCTAACTGCCCAGAGAGAATTTCATAGTTACGAGAAATTTTCAACACTATAAGAAGGCTTAAAGTACAGGTTGTGTTAAGATTTATTGGTAGAAAAAAGACACTTTAGTGTTTTAAATCTTGTAGCAGCTGATCCATGCACTTTCATTGATTGATTTATTGTTGGTTGCTTGATATCCAGTAGCAAATACTTCAGACATGTTCAGAACAATGTGCAAATTCAGACAAAGTATTTAGTTAAGAGCTAGTTTAAACGATTTTTTTCTTTAAATTAATCAATACCTCATGTAAATAGTATACAATTCTGTTACATGAAAAACATGTAAATAGTATTCAAAAACAAGCAAAATTGCTTTTATTGATCTGTTACCAGTGTATTGTAATTAAGTATTTATGTACTGTACATGTAGTATTTTTCATAAGGCCAAAAAAAAAGTATGTGTGCTTAGGCCAAATAAAAATATATGTGTGGTTCCAGTAACCCTACCGTCTCTACTTTTTCAGCTTAAAAATAGCCTACCCTAAAGATTTTATTGTCATTTTTCTTTAAGCACTGTTAAAGTCAGAATGTTGCTCCCATAGACTCAATGTAAAAAAAAAACATAAAATAAAAAAAAAATCCCTACCTACCTACCCTAACTTTTTTTCAGATGTAACTGGAACCACACATACTTTTTTATTTGGCTTTACTGTCACATGCTGAAAATAAACAGGGTAGCTATGCATGGCAGGTAGATAGGGATTTTTTAATATATTTTTTTGAAATTCAGTCAATGTGAGCAACATTGTGACTTTAACAGTGCTCAATAAAAAATGGCAAAAAAAAAAACAGGATAGGGGATAAAAATAAGGGTAGGTAGGGGTACAGTAAACACACTTACTTTTTTTTACCTAACACCAGGGTTGGCAAAAACCCGGGTTTTATGAGTATTGCCCAGCCCAGTGGGAAATACTGGGAAAACCCGGGTTTTACTGGGTTTTACTGGGTAATACTGGGCAATACTGGGTAATATACGTTTCTGGCCTGAATTTCAAAGAGGATTCAGTAATCAAACACAAATGCAATACATTTAAGATATATATGTAAACCTATTTTTATTTATAAATAAGTTTAC
The DNA here is from genome assembly GCF_965363235.1 of Mytilus galloprovincialis. Taxonomy (NCBI): domain Eukaryota; kingdom Metazoa; phylum Mollusca; class Bivalvia; order Mytilida; family Mytilidae; genus Mytilus; species Mytilus galloprovincialis. The sequence continues at coordinate 22,747,528 of NC_134846.1, forward strand.
TTGTTTGAGAGTCTTATGATACATACATGTACAAAAGTACAAGTGTATACATCTGAGAAAGAATTATTCTAACAACTCTGATAAAAAAATATTTTTTCAAATATATAACTAGTATAAAGAATTTAAGGATTACATGTACATGTAAGAAAAATTACTTTGAAATGATTTATATATGTACAAATGTACAAAACTAATTAATAAGTAATTATTCAGATTAGAACACAGATATGTTTATATAACAATAATCAGTCTTTTCATTTCTATAAGAGTTTAATAATGACAAGACCCTGTAGGGTGTTTATTTAGCAGTCATGATTGTGTATATAGCAATTTACTTTACAATTCACTTAAACACTGCAATAAAGTGTTAAGATTATTGAAACAATGCTTGGAAATTAACGAGGAATCCTAAATTGTGCAAATATTGTATTTTGCCTACATAAAATTTATGTGGAGAAGAGAATGAAATTGAATTTTTGATGACTCTCAATGGTTATCTGTATAAAATGTATATATTTAGCTATAATACTATGAAACTACAAGAAGTCTTTACTATTTTGTGTTGAAATAAGCTTAAAAAATCATATTGCCCAGTATTGCCCAGTATTCCCCGTTTCAGGGAGTATTGCCCAGCCCGGGAAAACCTGGGCGGGTAATACTTTGCCAACCCTGCCTAACACACATTTATTAAAGAATTTAAGATAGATTTTGAGACTTGCGTTCTTGGCATCTGCCTCACCAGTCATACACTTAACAAATTATTCATGTTATTAAGAAATTAAAGATACCTAAAAGACAATTTTATAATTTTAGGTGTTATCCAAATCTATTCAGCTACCAGTGATTTATAATTATTTCTATGCGAATGTAGCTGATTTCTAAATCAAAACATAACAAATATGCATTTGTAAGAATTGATCAGGGGTTCAACTGTAAAAGTGGTCCAACATCATAATGAACCTTTGATATATTTTTATCCCTTCAGATGTCATTTTGTCATTGAGTTGCTGTCTCATTTATGTATGTATACCCCTACATCTCCTTGAACTGATATTTTTCTGTTTAATTTTACTTCAGGATGGTTCACGTATATCAAAGTTCTGTAGAGATGGTAAATTGTTAGAATATTACTATGATGATGTTAAGACCACATTTGAAGGATTTAAACGTGGATTACAAATGTCAAGTAAGTACAATGCAATTAAATAGATAATCTTTAAAATTTGTTAAGAAAGGTATGATAAATACAGGTGTCGTAGACTTAAAACTGAGTTTTACTGTGTGTATTGTTATGCATATTTTTACTACATTGGCTAGAGGTATTAAGGGGGGGGGGGGAAGATCTCAAAAAACATGTTTAACCAATGATGTCCCAAGTCAGGAGCCTTTGGCCTTTGTTAGTCTTGTAAGATTTTTTATTTTAGTTTCTTGTGTATATTTCAGATATTAGTATGACATGTATGACGTCCATTATCACTGAACTAGTATACAATTTTGTTTTGAGACCTTATTAGAAGGCAATAAGCATCAACATAATCAACATGCATCTGATTAAGTGGACAAATAGAGTGCATTTGTTTCTAACCCTAAATTTTGTCATTGATGACTATCGTTTAGTAAACGTTAAGCTGCTAGAAACAAATACATCGTTTAATAAACTTTATTGACCCCACGTATTCAGACAGAAATAGATTACACTCACGCACTGTAAACAAACAGGTAAAAGTGCGGGAAATAAATTACCAGGACTTTGCGAAAACAACACGTGCTCGTAATTATTTAAACGACAGATGCAGAAACAAATTTATCGTTTACACGTCTCAACGATAAACGATCAACGACTACGCGACTATTTTGCAGTCTGCATGGTTAGCCACTAGTCCGATGCCCCAGTAAAATTTCATTCGGACTAGTAAGATTTTGCAAAACTTTGTTTGGCCCAATAAGAGAAATGTTAGAATATTGGTCTTCGGACTAGTAGTTGAAAAGTTTTTGGTGCAGACTGATTTTGCGCGTACATCATTTATGTGAACGATGTCAACGTTGACCAAAAAATGTAAGAAACAAATGGACTAAACGACTACGTGCATGATCGTTTACGTCGTTAAGGTTAGAAACAAATGCGCTCATAATATTTCCACAAAACTGCTTTATATACATACTCCAATTTTTTATTTGACACTTATAAATTAGATTATATTTTTACTTATGACCTATATTCTGAAATCTTCATAACCTGATTGCATTGATGAATTTAAAAAGAAAAATAATACTGAAATTTATGAAATTGCAACGTATACTCTATGCTCTACCTATAGATACGTTTCAACTAACTTTGCAATAGATATTTTTTATTACTTTTTCATAATCTCCAGATTGGAAACTGAATCTAGGACATTTTTAGATATTTAACTTGCATGATTAATACATGTAATTATAAAAGCAGATATTTATTTCAATGTTTTTAATCATTTAAACTTTTTAGAATTTTCTGTTGATTTAAATTAAATAATGTCAGTATCATTATCATGTTGCTTACAGATAATGGTCCATGCTTAGGAACCAGACCACCAGGGAGCAATCAGTATGTCTGGCAGTCTTACCAACAGGTAGGTACCAGTATGTCTGGCAGTCATACCAACAGGTAGGTACCAGTATGTCTGGCAGTCATACCAACAGGAAGGTACCAGTAATAACTTGATAGCAACATGATGATTAGTATTATATAAATAATTTATTGATTGGTAATTGCTTTTCATTTTATCTGCACAAAAAGGCTATATCGTGTCGAGAAATGTAAATGAAAGAAACTTCTATGTATTTCAAAGCAGCAGTAACCAAACAACACAGATAACTAATTACGCCGTCTTCAATTATATGATAACCATAGCAAAGAATGTATGAAGTTACTTAAAGATATTCAAGGACTTTGCAAAAACAGCTTTAAACCACCAACTCCGATTTTTACCTTTTCAACAAGCATGTTAAAAAATTCAGCACAGTATGTCAGTCTAGTACAAAGCAGGGTCTATATTCATATCACATTATCATATTCTCCTCCAGTATAGGCATTTTGGGCCTCGGTGGCCGAGTTGTCTAAGAAGTTATTACTGACTGTAATAACTAGCCAGTCAAAACTGAGGTGTGAGTTAAACCCCCCGCTCATGTTGGTGGACTATACTCCAATCTTAATTGACTAGGATTGTCAGTTTTCCTATTTTAGGTTGGTGGTTTTTCCAGACACTCCAGCTTCCTCAACCAATAAAAACTGGCTGCCTCGAAATAGCCCAAAAGCATTGCTTAAATATGGCATTAAAAACACTAAAATAAATCAATCTATGTATATGCACTTAATTAACCATGGCAAGTTGAACAGCTGGCCATCCATCAAGTTGTAAATTCACCGAAATATTGTAAAGTTTAAGACTTATTTAGGATGAAAGGGCTATGAATCATAGATGCATTCAATATATTTTACAGATTTATGACAGGGCTCAAGCTTTTGGATCAGGGTTGATAGCTGATGGTTTGGAGGCTAGAAATGATACATTCATAGGAATATACAGCATTAATAGAGCAGAGGTAATAAGATCAGACTAAATTGCACATTTATCAGGTTTACAAAATATCTGATTCATTTGTTTGGAACTGATGTTCAGACAAGGAGATCTTATTAAAGGTTGCAATTAGAATATTAAGAATATCTTAATCACTGTTTTTGTGGTTTTTTTTCGTAACAGGAAGTCAGATGCTGATATACTATAATTTCATTACTGTGGAAAACTCATGGATATTTAATTTCGTGGTTTTGGCCATGTCTGCAGACATTCCTTTAGAAAATTTGTAATTCATTGAATATTTAAATTGTTTTTCCCCCTGTACCCACGAACTCTCGGAAAATTAGTATCCAACACATATTGATGAATCCACACTGACCACAGGACATTTACATATGAAAAAATAACTTCCTGTTTAAAGCATTATATGACTAATTTTTCAGTGGGTGATTACAGACCAAGCGTGTGCCATGTTCTCTATGGTCTCAGTTCCATTGTATGATTTATTTTTTAGTGGGTGATTACAGACCAAGCGTATGCCATGTTCTCTATGGTCTCAGTTCCATTGTATGATTTATTTTTCAGTGGGTGATTACAGACCAAGCGTGTGCCATGTTCGTTTTGGTCTCAGTTCCATTGTATGATTTATTTTTCAGTGGGTGATTACAGACCTAGCATGTGCCATGTTCTCTATGATCTCAGTTCCATTGTATGATTTATTTTTTAGTGGGTGATTACAGACCAAGCGTGTGCCATGTTCTCTATGGTCTCAGTTCCATTGTATGATACACTAGGACCTGATGCATGCAAATATATTATAAACCAAAGTAAGTGAACAGATTAAAAAATCTTCATTTTGAACTTTTTCTGTAGAAGTTATTTCCCTTAAAAATGACTGCAAACTAGTTATACCCTACCTAGGATAGCATCTGTAGTCTGCATCTGTTTGTTCATCCACAGTTTTGATCTAAAAAAGGGAGGGAGAAAATACCTGAAGGACATTCAAAAGCATAAGTCATAAAAGAACTGATGACCACGCCATGTCTAAAAGAGAAAAAGATTAATAGACAAACAATAGTACACAAAACAGAAAAACAGAAAACTAAAAACTAAGCAAAACAAATCGGGGCACCAAAAACTGGGGGTGATCTCAGATCCTCTGGAAGGGTCAGCTCATCTTGCTCCACATGTAGCACCCGTCTTGTTGTCCATGTTAATACAAAGCCAGTAAAGAAGTCTAATTAGGTTTAATAGTCACATGCATGAAATGGGGACAGGATTAATATTGTTGTTATGACATATGTAACATTGAAGGTTATTATTACAATACTCTTCATCCATTTTAGTTGGTATATCCCATGTTGTTGTGGACAAAGAAGACAAAATCAAACTTTTATTGGAAAAGGCCAGCAGCATGCCAACGCTAGCCTGCATCATTGTGATGGAAAATGTCAGTGAAGAAACTAAATCTCAGGCAGCAAAGAGTAACATCAAAATTGTAAAGTTTTCATCTTTTGAAGTAAGTAGCTTATCTGTTTGATAGTAATTATGCAGAAAACTTTAAGGAATGAATAAATACCCATCTTTTATTCTGTTAACGCTCCTAATGTGTCTCACTATTTTATAAAAAAAATTTTAGTATCCAAGTTTCATATTCATGTTTATTATAGAAAAAGAATTCATGATTTGGTATTGTTAAAATTTTTTATTAAATATCCATAAGAGAATAAATCATGTTACGGTTCTCACATCAATGGAACAACAAAATGATTAATTATAGAGGTGAGGTAAAATTGCTTGTAAATATTGAAAGTTTTGTCTAATCTGTATATATTTGGTGTTATCATTGTTTCTTTTCATGTAATTTTAGGCTGACGGTAAACAGTCATTACAAGCACCAGTGGTATGTTAATCTGTTGATTTTCTTTTTCTTTACAAAAATTATTTTCACACATATATATCACATTGTTAGATACTACTGTAAATTAAGAAATTATTGCATGCATTTATTATTGCAATTTTTTTCATTTTTAGCTCACCTGGCCGAAAGTGACTCGTCGTCCTGCGTTAACTTTTACAAAAATCTTCTCCTCTGAAACTACTGGGCCAAATTTAACCAAACTTGGCCACAATCATCATTGGGGTATCTAGTTTAAAAAATGTGTCCGGTGACCCGGCCAACCAACCAAGATGGCCGCCATGGCTAAAAATAGAACATAGGGGTAAAATGCAGTTTTTGGCTTATAACTCAAAAACCAAAGCATTTAGAGCAAATCTGACATCGGGTAAAATTGTTCATCAGGTCAAGATCTATCTGCCCTGAAATTTTCAGATGAATCGGACATTCCGTTGTTGGGTTGCTGCCCCTGAAATGGTAATTTTAAGGAAATTTTGCTGTTTTTGGTTATTATCTTGAATATTATTATAGATAGAGATAAACTGTAAACAGCAATAATGTTCAGAAAAGTAAGATCTACAAATAAGTCAAACATGACCAAAATGGTCAGTTGACCACTTTAGGAGTTATTGCCCTATATAGTCAATTTTTAACCATTTTTCGTAAATCTTAGTAATCTTTTAGAAAAATCTTCTCCTCTGAAACTACTGGGCCAAATTTAACCAAACTTAGCCATAATCATCATTGGGGTATCTAGTTAAAAAAATGTGTCCGGTAACTCGGCCAACCAACCAAGATGGCCGCCATGGCTAAAAATAGAACATAGGGGTAAAATGCAGTTTTTGGCTTATAACTCAAAAACCAAAGCATTTAGAGCAAATCTGACATGGGGTAAAATTGTTCATCAGGTCAAGATCTATCTGCCCTGAAATTTTCAGATGAATCAGACATTCTGTTGTAGGGTTGCTGCCCCTGAAATGGTAATTTTAAGGAAATTTTGCTGTTTTTGGTTATTATCTTGAATATTATTATAGATAGAGATAAACTGTAAACAGCAATAATGTTCAGAAAAGTAAGATCTACAAATAAGTCATCATGACCAAAATGGTCAGTTGACCACTTTAGGAGTTATTGCCCTTTATAGTCAATTTTTAACCATTTTTCGTAAATCTTAGTAATCTTTTAGAAAAATCTTCTCCTCTGAAACTACTGGGCCAAATTTAACCAAACTTAGCCATAATCATCATTGGGGTATCTAGTTAAAAAAATGTGTCCGGTAACTCGGCCAACAAACCAAGATGGCCGCCATGGCTAAAAATAGAACATGGGGGTAAAATGCAGTTTTTGGCTTATAACTCAAAAACCAAAGCATTAAGAGCAAATCTGACAGGAAGTAAAATTGTTGATCAGGTCACGATCTATCTTCCCTGGAATTTTCAGATGAATCGGATAATCGGTTGTTAGGTTGCTGCCCCTGAATTGGTAATTTTGAGGAAATTTTGCTGTTTTTTTGTTATTATCTTGAATATTATTATAGATAGAGATAAACTGTAAACAGCAATAATGTACAGCAAAGTAAGAACTAAAAATAAGTCAGTATGACCAAAAATAGTCAATTGACCCCCTAAGGAGTTATTGCCCTTCATAGTCAATTTTTAACAATTTTCTTAAAATTTGAAGATTTTCAATAACATTTTCCACAGAAAGTACTGTTATAGATAGAGATAATTGTAAGCAGCAAGAATGTTTAGTAAAGTAAGATCTACAAACACATCACCATCACCAAAACACAATTTTGTCATGAATCCATCTGTGTCCATTGTTTAATATGCACATAGACCAAGGTGAGTGACACAGGCTCTTTAGAGCCTCTAGTTTACTAAAATGTTTGATTTTAATTTTTGAGATATTTATCAAAATCCTGTTTAATTTGTTTGAAATTTTGAAAATGGGAGTTTAATTATTGCAATAATAACCCTATTGTACTTTAGCAATAATAAAAACATTGCTGTAATCTACAGTATTACATTCAAACATGCAATCAGATTGAAATGTGTAAGTACCTGATGTGATACTATTAATACATACTTGTGCACTTCCCATCCTCATTGAGCAATTTTTGTTTGAAACTAATTAGGTACTGTTAGTAGATTGCATAAATCAATCTCTTCTACAGCTTACATTTTTATTTTTTCAGCCTCCCAAACCAACAGATTTAATGACAGTATGTTATACCAGTGGTACAACAGGTAGGTTATAGTATACTATAAGCAAAAGAAGACTATTTGCAAAGAATGTGTACATTTGTTAAGGATCATGTACATGATTAGATAGATATATTATGATAATGATAAGATGTTTTATGATTTTTATTTTGATTTATCAAAAGTCTTATGAATAGATAAATTAAACATTGCAACATGATTCATAAAAAAAAAGCTGGCATTGTTATGAATGCAATTCTTTTTATCTAACTTGTAGTCAGGTCGTTTTATAATATAGATTAAGCCTTTGTTCTCCCATTGTACAATTAGAAAGTCTAGATTCATTATTGCAGCTTGCCATACAATATGGGTTTTTGTTCATTATTGAAGGGTATACAGGGACCTGTAATTGTTTATATTCTTTCATGTGTCGTGCATAGTTGTGTCATTTGCAATTATACAATATCACCTTATTTTTACCTATATTTATTTACAGGTGATCCTAAAGGTGTGATGATCTCACATAGAAACATGGTAGCTAACATGTCGTCTGTTATTTATAGTATAAAGGTAACCTCATACAAAATATGTATATTTCAAATTCCATATATTTATTATCTACAATTTTTTGTAACAGAAATAGATTTTTTTTAAATGTCAATTTTTTGGCTTCGGCATATTTATTTGTGTTATCAATTTTGTTCATTTTGTCCTTCTGATATTAAAAAGATTTTTGGATATTTATCTCTCATTAATTCTTATTGACTTTGGAAACCTCTTAAAAATTATCTTCATCTAAAATGGTTTATAAAGCCAGCAAATGTACATTGAGCAATTGTCAAGAATTTCAGACCTGATTTGTTTTTTTTCAAGCACAGTCATGCATTTTATTAAACGATATAGTAGAATTTGAAAATATTTTTTATGCAATAGTTTTCTAATTCTTTTGGGAAGCTAGATTGTAAGTATTCATTTTTGAGAAGTTTTTACATATTATCAATTTAAATCTTATCAAATAATCTTTAAGCATTTAAATGTTAGTTTCAATACTGATATAATTTTAGAGGTACAAAATAATGCATAAAATGTTAATGAACGTTTTATTATATGTTTACATGAGGCATCATACCTATCTCATGGGAATTTGATTCTATATTAAAATTATTTTGCTTTAAATCTTTATTTCAGACATTGTATTTTATCATAATGATCCTGCATTCCCGAGGTATCCACTTTATGGAATCTACTCAAAGAAGATTTACCATTCGTTGGTTCATGTGTTTAATCAATTAATTTAATTAATTTATTTCAGACAGTTACCACGATAGGACCAGAAGACAGACATTTATCCTATCTACCATTAGCTCACAACTTTGAGAGAGGAATGAATGTAAGTTAACCAGTATTGTTTGTTGAAACAGTCGAGATCCCCACCCTAAACCATATATATTCATGTATATAATATAATAAATCAAATGAAATATAGTGGGAGTCCCTGTGGATCATCCCACCCCTCCTGTTTGAGAACTTGGAAACGGTCGAGATCCCCACCCCTAAACCATATATATTCATGTATGGGACAATATAACAAATCATATGAAATATAGGTGGAGTTCGTAAGGCCACTCTACCCCTTCCTGTTTGAGAACTTGAGAACAGTTGAGATCTCCACAAACAATATATATTCATGTATTGGACAATATAACAAATCGAATTAAAGGGGGAGTCCCTAGGGTCACTGCACCCTCATGTTTGAGAACTTGGAAACAGTCGAGATCCTCACCACGTAACCAAATATACTCATGTATGGGACTAAATAACAAATTAAATAAAATATAGGGGAAATCCCTGCGGTCACCCCACCCCTCCTGTTGTTTAAGAACTTGGCAACAGTCAAGATCCTAACCTTAAATTAAACCATATATTTTCAGGTATAAGACAAAAGAACAAATCAAATGAAATGTAGGGAGAGTCCTAAGGGTCACCCTACCCAATCCTGTTTGATAACTTGGAAACAGATGAGATCCCCACCCCTCAACCATATATATTCATGTATTGGACAATATAGCAAATCAAATGAAATATAGGGGAAGTCACTGGGATCACTCACACCCTCTTGTGTGTGTTTTGAGACTTGTAAAAGATTGAGATACTAACTCCTAAACCATATTCATACCAGTTTGTCATTTCAAAAAGATTGAATGACATATAAGGTCAATCACATAGGCGTTACATATGCATATCACTTTACTAGACCTAATACCTGTCATTTTATTCCAAACTTAGACATCATGGACTTGGGTTGAAGGTGGGAGTCATTTACATTTACTATGGACAGGTCAGTCAGACCTCACTATTGATCCCTGTAGTAGTAAACATTTGTCTGATTTGTGTCTCATAACTTTTGTACTGTAGAACACAAACTCAGTTTTTTTTCGAGGGAAGTAAGTCTATTCATACTTTTACAAGCTCGTACTAAAGTCAACTTGAAATACTAACAGTCAACTAATACAAACAATTATGATCAACTAGAAGATCTGCAATCATTGTGAATTTGTACCACTGCTGACTCAAGACTCATGACCATGAAAAAAAAATAAACTTGATATATATACGTTGCTATTGAAAACCTTGATAAAATATGAATTATTTGCCTTAATGATTATTTCATTAAATGAACATCAATGTACAATTATATATGAATGTTTAATGTTTGTTCTTTTAAATCTTTAAAAAAAAATTGAAGCAACATTGCCACAGTTTTCATAATTATGTTTGCCTTGGTTTTTGGTTAACTGCCTACAGTGCTTACAGCCCTTTGATTAACAATTTTCATTGATTTGGTAAATTTTTTCAAAACATTTTCCTCTGTAACGAAAGGGCCAAGTTTATTATGGATAGAGAAAATTGTAAGTAGCAAGAATGTTCAGTAAAGTAAGATCTACGAACACATAACCATCACAAAAACTAATGTTGTCATGAATACATCTGTGTAAGTTGTTTAATATGCACATATACCAAGGTGAGCAAAACATGAAGAGCCTCTAGTTGTTTTATAAATGAGTTTAAATGTGAACTATATCTTCCAGGTTGTTATGTATATGCATGGTTGTCAAGTAGGATTTTCCTGTGGAGATATAAGGAAACTTCCAGAAGATCTGCAGAGTCTCAAACCTCAATTCTTCCCTACAGTACCCAGGTTACTCAACAGAATTTATGACAAGGTCAGTTGTATTTAATGCCTTACTTCTTTTCAGCAGTTCCAGGCTTCTGCAAAGAATTATGACACCTTTCCTTGGGGATAAAGGTCAAATTATAGATTAAAGTTACAAAGGGACCATTTATGAACTTCAGCAGTTTTCCAAAATAGTATCTGAAAGAGCTGTTAACATCTAAATTATACATGATGAAAAATTAATTGACCTTAAAAAAATAGGTCTTTTTACATAGGACTTTTTCATTAGTACATGTTAGGTACATGAAATAGACCCTTTTAATTTGGTCTTTAGTAGACTTCTCCACTGACTGGTAATACTTTCCACATACTTTTTGACATATCAAGACACATTTCTTGAATTTATATTTTATGTCATACACTGCCTTTTATTTTAATGCTTAAATAAGTTGATCCCCAGATATACCAACATCTATTTTAAATCATCTGTTATTGTTCGTCTGCTAAATGAATACAAATTCTCTTCATACAAATCAAGGAAAGACAACCACTTTAGTCACCTCTATTTGCATATGTTTTTATACGACCGCAAAAAATTTTGCGGTCGGATATTGGTATCACGACGTCGTCGTCAGCGTCGTCCGAAGGCGGTCGGTATTTGGATAATAACTTTAATATAAGTAAACAGAAATCAATAAAATGTTAACACAATGTTTATAACCACAAAAGGAAGCTTGGGATTGATTTTGGGGGTTGTGGTCCCTAAGGTGTAGGAATTAGGGGCCCTAAGGGCCCAAAAACAGCAGTTATCTAGTGTCAGAACAATAACATGAATAAGTTGTGTATAAGTATTTCAATTGTTCTGAAATTGTACCACAATGTTTAATACCATAAGTTAAAGGTTTAGATATATTTAAGGGTTATTGGGCAAACAGTCTGGGAATAAAGGGCCAAAAAGGGGCCAAAAACAAGCATTTTTGTAGTTTCAAGTCAATAACTTGGAGTTATCTTTTTTTGTCCAGAATGGTTGTTGAATCAACTTAAACCGATGCTTTATATAATCTTCTTTGAAAATTAGAGTTATCTTTCTTTGCCCAGAATGGAAGTTGAATCAACTTAATGCTATTCACAGTATACAATGTAATATTCACTTTACTACCAACTGATAGATTAAAGCAATCTTTACCATTCAGTGATTACAAGCACTTTGATTACCATTCTAGGGTTATGCCCCTTTACAAGTGGAAAAATTTAAGAATTTTTTAGTTTCTGTTTGTCTCAACTAAATTTAATGAAATATGTATATAATGCTTATTACCCTCTAAACTCAGTTTAAGGTTTTGGCAGCTTCACTTTTACAGTTCTTGAGTTATGTCCCTTTATAACATTATATGCTAGCAGGGGCATCATCTGTGACCTTTTAGACACATTCCCCATTTATTTTTTAGAAGTTACTATTACATATTAATTAATATTAATTTTAACCATGACTGTATGACATTTTATATTTTATATTTTAAAGGCGCACTTGCTGTCAAATTCATGGTCACCAATTTGACTCAAATTCTCATATTTGATTTATAACAATGTAAAACATTTATCCAAACTATCAAAAGTCTAAAATAAACAGTTTACAGAGCATGGGGTAGATAATATATAGGTTTGTTTCGTGTGTATTTTAGTCCAGACGCCATCTAATTACCTATCGATTTGACCTCAGATGACCATATAAGCGATGTAAACATAAACAAAGATATGAATAGATTAAACCAACACGTGCAATTGGATTTTTATAGGTCTGTTTGATTTTATTTTATAGATTAAAAATAGATGTTTCTCATTGTTTTTAACCGTATAAGAATGATTTTATGTGCATCGAATTAGTAATCAACTGATTTACCGTAGTTTCACTTTCATTGTTGACATTCTTTTTCTTTAAATAACCAGTACGCGTACAATGCATGCGTTGTCAATGTCTAGCTAGGGGTTAAATTGAAGTTCACATGAATAAGGATTTAAAGAGGTCGACTCATTCACTTGCAAGTGAATTACTAATTATCAATGTTTCTTAGTGTAATTTGACAAAATTGAACCTTTTTGGCTGCAAAAAGCGAATTCTTATTTCACTATTTCACTTTCATTATTGATTGAACAGAAAAAAATTAAACTTTAGATTTTTTATATATATCTCGTAGCTAGTGCCCCTTTAATATTTTATGATGTATTTAAATGAGTAGTTATCGTTGCAAACTCCATTAGAAATTTGAATTGAGATAATTTTTGGAATAGGGGAAAGGGGGGAGTGAAAAGAAAAGTTAGGGTGGGGGTCAATTTTTTTTTCTCATTTCAGATTTCAGAATTTAAAAAGAAAATGTCTTCAAATATTTTTTCTTTGAGAGGATTAATATTCAACAGCATAGTTAATTGCTCAAAAGCCCCCAAAAAATAATTTTAAGTTCATTGGACCACATTCATTCTGTGTCAGAAACCTATGTTGTGTCAACTATTTAATCGCAATCCAAATTCAGAGTTGTATCCAGCTGATATGTTGTGTCAATGCTTGCCCCAACCGTTCAGGGTTCGACCTCTGCTGTCGTATAAAGCTGCGCCCTGCAGAGCATCTGGTTTTTAAATAAATAGCTTTGATTTAGATTACTTTATTTTCGCATAATTTACAGTGTCAATTTATTTTATTATTGAAAGGTTCTTGCTGCCACCAAATCAAGTGCTTTAAAGCGTTGGTTATTTAACCTGGCTCTGTCTGAGAAGATGAAAGAAATTCAAAGGTAGGTAACTCTGTTTAATGAAAGAAAAAAAGGAAAGGCACGACAACATGTTGAATCTCAACATTTAAATTGTCATAGTCCTGATATTGACAGGTCAATGTATAAATTGGAACACTTTGATCTTTATACTATTAATGTCAAATGTTGTAAAAGACAGTAAATTTCAACTTTTTGTCATTTATTCATCAGTCAGGGGACTTACTGAGATAAGTGATTTTTAAATCACTTATTTGAGTAGCAAATTCGAAGTATTGTTACAAATTGTGATTTTGTAGTTTTACCAAAATTTTAAACACATAGGTTTAAATAATATCTTTTCATTAGTAAAATTGAAAAAAAAATGAATTTTTTGCTTCTTTTAAGTATCAAGGTTTATGCCTTTGATGCTATCATTTAGCTGCAAATTCTATTTTAGTTGAAAAAATGCTATAATAATGGCTTTACATAATGAACTGATACTTTCTTAACAGATTTTTCCCAGCAGTGGGAGTATTATTCCTGTAAAGTTCAAGGTTTCAGCAGTGGGAGTATTATTCCTGTAAAGTTCAAGGTTTCGTCTTTCAGATTATGTATAAATAAAATTCTACTGTTCGCGATAAAAATTTCACTGTTCGGGGGTGTTGAAATTAGTGGGGGTTATTAACATACTGATACTTAAAGAAGTGATTTTTGGGAAGGAAATTGAGGTATGATACTTAAAAAAGTGATTTTTATGTCATTATCCTAGATTCAGTACAAGGTCATCCCCTGATATGACCTGGTCATCCTAGACAACACAGATGTTGGTTCTGATAAGTTTAGAAACATAATTAGTCCCTGGATCATTAGTATTTTATATTTAAAGCTACAGTAAAATTAAATCACTTCTTCTAGTGATTATTTTGTACTACTTAAATAGGTGATTATTAAAGAAAGACAACTCTTACTTTCAACCTTTGTGGAAATAATGTTACTTGAATCAGTGATTTAGAAAATTACTCATTTAAGTAAGTCCCCTGACTGTTCATAGTTACCAAAACAATGGTTATAGTTACCTCTTAGGTTCAAAATTCTTTTAGAAAATGTTTTTTGTTGGATTTTAACTTTTTGTATTGCATATTAATCTCTCATTCCTTAAAAATAGTTTTATATGAAAATTTTACAAATGTATTATATGAAGCTTTATTCGTCTATTTTAAGCTGTATAATAAGAAAAGACAGTTTATGGGATTACCTTGTGTTTGGTAAGATACAGAAACAGTTAGGAGGGAAAGTAAGGATCATTTTAACAGGGTCAGCACCTATAGAACCAAAGGTCATGGACTTTAGCAGGTGTGCATTTGGTTGTTTGGTGAGTAATACTGGATTTTTGTAAAAGGGGTACACAATTTTAAAGTAGTTCTTCGTTTTTCAAATTTAGAAGAAATTTATAAACACTACAATTATCCCTATTCAATTTAAATGGATCTGAGTGGAGAAATGTAATTCACCCCCTTCTCCAACCAATGTACTTACAGTAAACATACATTCATCAAATGGACAGATAACCATAATTGACCAAATGACCTATGTCCACGAAAAAGTTAATTAATCGAATAGCCCTGAACAATAACATTCTTGCCCCATGAAATCTTTTTCTCATTTTTGTCGGGAAATACAAAACCAAACTTCCTTAAATTTGGCTGAAATATTCATGTCAGCAAATCATCAACTGTAAAAAATGTTGATTTATTATATACATGATCTCAAAGGTAAACATTTATTTCAAACTAAAGAGCAAAGCAATTTACTACTGACAATGAATTACATTGACGAATAATTAACTAAATAATTTAATAATCCTATATATTATCACATTATATAGTGGTTTGACGCTGCAGTCGGTCCAGGGCTATGGTTACACAAGTATATATAAACATATAATTATAAATGAATGCAGATGATATATTCTGACATGCAAATGAATGCATGTTGATATTTCTGTTCTAGATTATTATTTTTCTTAATTCAAAACATTTATTTATCATTTGTTTATGCATATATACTTAAAAGATTTTTTTTAATCTACATAGTCTTGAATGAAAAGCCTTGAACCTTATCCACTGTGTATTTTACACAGCCTTTGTCATCTATCTTAAGTATATATTTTTTGCACACCTATATCTGTCTCTCTTTATGGTGAACACAATTATTCTAATCTTATATAATATGCCTATGTATACAATTCAAGTGTTCTACTAGCATGACTAGTTTTCTGTACTAAAGTAATTATGAATTGAGAAATTCATATTTTAGGAGTTTACTCTTTTGATCTGATTTTAGTGATTTTTTTCTAAAACCAATAATTAAAAATCTTTTACATGGTTTGTCCTTCACTATAATTTAACAGACTTTTATGTAATATATGTTTGAAATATCTAGTTCTTTAAATGTAAAGTTATACTGAAAAGCCATGTTTAAAATGTATTTAGGTGAAACCTTTTTTGGTAAATAGATGCATCACATAAGAAAAGTTTCTAGCCTGTGAGCTTTTTTTTAACATTGTCAACAAAATTAAAAATAAATGGGAAGTCCACCTTATTCAGACATAACAGTAAGAAGGAATAATGCTTTTTTAAAAGAAATAATGTTTAATTTAACCAAAGAAAAAAAGTACATGTTTCTATGCCATGTTTATTCTTCCGACTACTTTTTGATAATATTTCATGGGTTTCTCATATTTATTGACAGGTTATGGAAGGTTATGGACAAACAGAAGCACTGGCTGGGTGTACATTGACTATAGCAGGGGATTATACCACAGGTAAAATATAAGATAATGTAAACAAAATAAAACTATGAAATAATCCATTTTCCACCATAATTGTAATTTTTATGTCCCACCACGATAGTAGAGGGGCATTATGTTTTCTGGTCTGTTCGTCAGTCTGTTCGTCCATTCGTTCATTCGTCCGTCTGTTCATTATTTCTTCCGTTCGTTCGTCCGTCCCTCTGTCCCGCTTCAGGTTAAAGTTTTTGGTCAAGGTAGTTTTTGATGAAATTGAAGTCCAATCAACTTGAAACTTAGTACACATGTTCCCTATGATATGATCTTTCTAAATTTTATGCCAAATTAGAGTTTTTACCCCAATTTCAGGGTCCACTGAACATGGAAAATGATAGTGCGAGTGGGGCATCCGTGTACTTATGGACACATTCTTGTTTAGTATGAATTAAATATACTTTATTGTTCAAAATGACATATGGGTCAGAAACAAGGTAAACTACTTTGCCACATTTTCTGCGATTTGTTTAAACATTTTGGTTTGTATATAAAAACAGGGGATGTGGTATGATTGTCAATAAGATAACTATCCACCAAAGTTCAAATGAAGTACTAGTGGATGTAAGCCATTTTAGGCATCTGTATGGCCTTCAACAATGAGAATAATAGATTTAACTTAAATATACATTCTGGTAACAGTGTATTCTTTATAAAATATTTAGTATTAAGAGTTTGCATTATTTCTACAATGAAAAAAATACTTAGTTGATCAGATCACCTCTTTTCAATATGATATACCCTGGACGTTAATCAACCAACAATCAATCAGTATGATATAAAAAATCTCTGCACTTTTCACACAATGATTTTGATTGACAGGACATGTAGGCAGTCCATTACCTGGATGTAAAGTTAAAGTTGTGGATGTACCAGACATGGGGTACTTTGCCAGGGAAGGAAAAGGGGAGGTAAGTCTGTTAAAATAATATATTTCACAGTTCATATACTATATTTTGGTGTAAGTGTGACCTAATAAAAAATACATATACCTTTATACAGAAAGAAAAAGGTAGGGTAATATATCATAAAAAGGTTACATATTTTCAAAACTAACATCACCAGTTGATACATGCTTAGGAATTGTTTGGGTTTTGTAAAGCCTGCTATGAAAGTCACAGAGGCGAGATAGGGATCATACATTCTGTTGGCATTCTGACTATTTAGGTTCAGATAGAGGTTAAGTTTACTGTAGTTTTTTTAAAATTACCATTTCAATCTTTCATTTAAATTTTTACAACATTGAACAGAAGCTTCTAATGTTCTTATGACAGAATCTGAAGCAGAATTTTTATTTTCCATTTTTTTACAGATTGATGTACTTGCATAGTTTTATGAGAAAAAAAAAACTAACATACATGTTCATGTCTAAATAAACTTTTTTTTTTTTTTACAGTTTATGATATAAGAAAAACAGTCAATTTGTCTATCAAAACTTTACAATCAAGTTTAAGGAAAGTAGAAAATTTTTAAAAACATGTTCTGATTATGTTCTGACCAATGAAAGTAAAGAAAGAAAGATGTAAAAAACAAAACTTACCATTGCTATGGATAGATACTAAAATTTGTCACTTTCATTTTTGATTGGTGTAAATTATTTTAGGTATGCGTCTATGGACCTAATGTATTTAGTGGTTACTTCAACAACAAGGAAAAGACAAATGAAGCGTTAGACAAGGATGGCTGGTTACACACAGGGGATATTGGTGTGTGGTTACCTGTAAGTTAAATAAAAGTATTCAACACACCCCTTACTAAAGCAATGCTCCAGCATATGATATATGATATATATACAACTCGTCTAAACATCAACCCAACAATGTTAGATCTGTAAATTTGCTTTCGCAAATTTTTTGTTCTTCCCTCTCAGGGATTCGAACCCATGCTACTGAGATATCGTGACAACAAATCGCCTGCACTGTAGCCGTCCCGCTAGACCACACGACCACCTGGGCTTCACAATAATAAAGCTTTTGGTGGCCGTGTGTTACCTTTCCTCGTCAGTTTTAATCTAGCAGCGTACTACAGTACATGATATATAAGGCATGGATATGTTATTGTTACAAATCAGCTCAATTATCTATAGTAAATGATCCTACAAATTAATGCAAGATACAGTCACAGAAAATAATTATATTAATAAGTACGTCTGAGTCAGTGACAACTCTACAACAGATTTATCCATCGGATCACCAGCAATGATGGTGATACATGGCTGTGTACATTATGTATATACAACTCGTCTAAACATCAACCCAACAATGTTAGATCTGTAAATTTGCTTTCGCAAATTTTTTATTCTTCCTTCGCCGGGATTCGAACCCATGCTACTGAGATATATATGTAGGACTCTAAAGTGTGATATATATATATATATATCATTATATGTAGGACTCTAAAGTGCAATAGTACTCTAAAGTGCGATGGTCTACGCTAATAAGATGGTGTATCACGCATAAGTGCGATGGTTGTATGTTTGCTAAAGTACAATGGAATATCACGCTAAAGTGCGATGGTTGTATGTTTGTGAAAGTACGATGGAATATCACGCTAAAGTGCGATGGTTGTATGTTTGCTAAAGTATGATGGAATATCACGCTAAAGTGCGATGGACCAAGAGGGTAATGTTTAAAGGGTTTAAAACATTAAAGAACACAGATTTTAATAAATAGTCTTTTTTCAAAAGCTAGTATGCTGAGGTAACATATGTGATAATGTACCGGTAGGCTTAAGTGTTTGTTTTTAAATCAAGTAAAAAGACTGACCACGTGATAATTGTTAAAATGGTAATTTGGTTGTGACAAAAATCTATATATCCTTGTATGTTTGTTTTTAGCTCACCTAGCCCAAGGGCCAGGTGATCTTTTCTCATCACTTTGCGTCCGTCATCGTCCGTCGTCGTCGTTGTCGTCATCATCTGTCGTCGTTAACTTTTACAAAAATCTCCTCCTCTGAAACTACTGGGCCAAATTAAACCAAAACTTCAACCCACAATCATCATTGGGGTATCTAGTTAAAAAAATGTGTCTGGTTACCCTGCCAACCTACCAAGATGGCTGCCATGGCTAAAAATAAAACATAGGGTAAAACATAAATTTTGGCTTATAACTCTGAAACAAGAGTATTTAGAGCAAATTTGACATGACTTAAAATTGTTTATGATGTCAAGATCTATCTGCCCTGAAATTTTTAGATGAATCGGACAATCTTTTGTTGGGTTGCTACTCCTTAATTGGTTATTTTAGGGAATTTTGCTGTTTTTGGTTATTATTATAGATAGAGATAAACTGTAAACAGCAATAATGTTCAGCAAATTAAGATCTACAAATAAGTCAAATGACCAAGATGGCAGACATGGCTAAAAATAATACATAGGGTAAAATGCAGTTTTTGGAAAATTGACTCTTTCAGCGGCATGTTTGGATACTAGTGAACTGAACTTCCATTACATTTCTCTGCCTACCGCGCTTGGTTCGTATTTACTTTCCATTATATTTCTCCGTCTACTGCGCTTGGTTTCGTATTTACTATTTCACATACAAACTAGAATTTGCTTGTATTATCATTTTTGGAGGTACATTTTTGTGTAGTAATCAACCGGGAACCAGTTTACATACCTTCGGTCCTTCTTATTACCAAAAAGATCGAAGTGTACCAACCAATGTTGTTAAGATACTCATATATCTATTTTTGTAACTTTATTTATTATGTGAAGTAAAACTAAAACATTGTTAAACATTAAAGATATATAATTAATCGGGGAAAACTTGATAGTCTTTTCTTTTTACAAACAACAGCCTTTTTAGCTCACCTGGCCTAAAAGGCCATGTGAGCTTTTCTCATCACTTGGCGTCCGTCGTCTTCGTCGTCGTCTGTCGTCGTTAACAATTTTTCAAACATCTTCTCCTCTGAAACTACTGAATGGATTTGAATGAAACTTAGCATGATTGTTCCTTAGATTATCCTGCACAAAGTGTGTGCTTCGATTTTTGATCCATCGAAAAACATGGCCGCCGTTACTTAAAATAGAACATAGGGGTCAAATGCAGTTTTTGGCTTATATCTCAAAAACGAAAGCATTTAGAGCAAATCTGACACGGGGGTAAAAATGTTCATTAGGTCAAGATCTATTAGCCCTGAAATTTTCAGATGAATCAAACAAACCATTGTTGGGTTGCTGCCACTTAATTGGTAATTTTAAGGAAATTTTGCAGTTTTTGGTCATTATCTTGAATATTATTATAGATAAAGATAAACTGTAAACAGCAAAAATGATCAGCAAAGTAAGATCTACAAATAAGTTAATATGACCAAAATTGTCAATTGACCCCTTAAGGGGTTATTGTCCTTTAATGACAATTTTTCACAATTTGTTCTTCATATTTGCTAACTTTAAAAAATCTTCTCCTCTGAAACTACTGAATGGATTTGGATGAAACTTAGCATGATTGTTCCTTAGATTATCCTGCACAAAGTGTGTGCTTCGATTTTTGATCCGTCAAAAAACATGGCCGCCGTTACTTAAAATAGAACATAGGGGTCAAATGCAGTTTTTGGCTTATATCTCAAAAACGAAAGCATTTAGAACAAATCTGACACGGGGTAAAAATGTTCATTAGGTCAAGATCTATCAGCCCTGAAATTTTCAGATGAATCAAACAAACCATTGTTGGGTTGCTGCCACTTAATTGGTAATTTTAAGGAAATTTTGCAGTTTTTGGTCATTATCTTGAATATTATTATAGATAAAGATAAACTGTAAACAGCAAAAATGATCAGCAAAGTAAGATCTACAAATAAGTTAATATGACCAAAATTGTCAATTGACCCCTTAAGGGGTTATTGTCCTTTAATGACAATTTTTCACAATTTGTTCATCATATTTGCTAACTTTAAAAAATCTTCTCCTCTAAAACTACTAAACCAAATTCAACCAAACTTCAACTGAATGATCAGTAGGGTGTATAAAATAAAGTTTGTGCTTTATTTTTTATTTCGTCAAAAAACATGGCCGTCATGGCTAAAAATAGAACACAGGGTAAAATGCAGTTTTTGGCTTATATCTCAAAAACTCCAGCATTTAGAGCAAATAAGACAAGAAGTTAAAGTATTTATTAGGTCAAGGTCTACCTGTCCTGAAATTTTCAGCCGAATTGGGTAACTGGTTTTTCAGGTATAATGCCCCTGAATTGATGATTTTAAAGAAATTCTGCAGTTTTTGGTTATTATCTTGAATATTATTATAGATACAGATAAACTGTTAATAGCAAAAATGTTAAGCAAAGTAAGATTTACAAATAAGTCAATTTGACCAAAATTGTCAATTGACCCCTTAAGGAGTTATTGCCCTTTAAAGACTTTTTTCACAATTTGTTCATCATGTTGACTTACTTTAAAAAATCTTCTCCTTTGAAACTGCTGTATCAATTTCAGCCAAACTTAGGCTAAATGAGTTTCAGAGTATCTAGTATAAATTTTATATTTCATTTCCTTGTATGTCAGAAACATAGCTCCTATGGCTAAAATAGAACATAGGAGAAAATGATTTTTTTTTTGCTTTTGAAGAAAATAGGACGATTCAAAGAACATTTAAATAAATTGAAAAGCCGAAATAATCATTGATGAGAGATTTAACCAAAAAAATTAAGGTGAGCGATTCAGGCTCTTGAGAGCCTCTTGTTTTATAAGAAAATATAATGTGTCAGTGTTGGTCCACTTTCTACTGGTTATAAGACAGATCGAAGTACCGGAAATCCGACTCAATCTTTGTTTACAAAGTTACAACAGTAGAGTCTGTAACCGACTGTATCTGTATGACATGTGAATAAATTGTCGAGATCGATGCTGGCTTTAATACGGTTTTATTGGCGGGGCGGGAGAACAGATTTGAAGCTCTCTAGGTTTGACGTGTGCACAACAGTGTCGTCTAGCTGATTCGGCCCGATCACTGTCTTGCAGTGGTCTAATCAAATCGGCACCTGGTCAATTTGGCACCCGGTATACAGTCAAGGGTCTAACTTAAATAAGTTGTTAGAGAAAAATAACATGCATGTGTTATTACAGACACTTTCATGAGTTGTCTACTCTTTTTTCCTTAATCTGTAATAACATGTTTGTTATCAGTTAAATATATCATAAATATTTTTATCTTTAATGACCACTTGGGAATTCTTAAAACTTTGCGCAGTAACTTAATTTATTACCTTGATAACTAATTTTCTAATTCCATTAATACAATTTTGATCAACCATGGTAAATCAATGAGACAAGGCTTTTAAGGGCAAAACTAAGCTGTAATAACAAGGCTTAAGTTATTACAAGCATGTAACTTACTATATGAGAGTAAATGAGACACTTGGAATCTTGCGCAGTGCCTCATTACAAGCTCTGACCATCATTTCTTACAATGAATTGAAATAAATTGTTATGCATGTCAGAGCAAAGCCTTTAAAGAGATTTAGAGAAGCTGTAATAACACCCTTTTGTTATTGCAAGAATACATTTTCTGTAATAACATAGGTGTACTATGCATGATTGGTAAACTATGAGTTGTTATATCTTTGCAAAGATTAGTATACTTAAAGAAAATGATAATATAAATAGAACTTAGAAAAATTTAACAAAATAAAGGTTGTATATATTCCCTTTGAAACATGTAACATACATATGTTATCACAGTTTTTTGATATTTTAGCCCACAATAACAACATGTATGTTATTTTTCTCTAATAACTTATTTAAGTTAGACCCTTGACTGGTATAGTCAAATCGGCATCTGGTTAAATCAGCACTTGATATAGTCAATTCGGCACCCATGTTAGATTTGTTTAATATATATTTTTAACAGTATTTTAAGCAAAAACAGTAGAAATAAGAAATGGGTTGTCCAGAAATTTTACAGTATTTACCCAAGAAGAGTTAGATAAGGAAGGGGTTGGCCAGAAATATTAACCTAATTTTATCATGTTTATTCACATTTTTAAGGGTTGAATTATTTTTTTTTCCACAATAATTGTTTCGTGGTATTCTTTGAATTTCTCGGCAGATATGGTTCTCTTCGGACATGCTTTTAAGAGGAATTTGTCTGGTTCAATAGCGTGAATCAGCCCCTCAACTTCTTTGTACATAAATACTAACTTTGGCTTCAACGCCTTGTTCGTCCTTGTCTGGCGATCTTGTTGTAGTTCCAGTTTGGCAAGCATTTTGGAGACTTATCCATCCTCTTTTGACTTGTAATCTCTGATGATAAATTTTGCCGCTTGACATGTTTATTTTTGATACCGAGTAGGGGTTGTATACGGTAGCTCCATCAATCGATCAATAGATCAATTCCTAAAGGTCTAGTTCATTATCCAATCTGACACAAATTTCAATAACTGGAATGCCACCCAAGATGAATATATGATGACCCTCTATAACAGCATAATTACTTGGAATTGTGTTTAATACCATGATGGTTCAATGGCATAAACTTAAATGGAGACAAAATTTAACATGAAAGATTGTGGATTAGTGTAAAATAAAAAAAACTAGCTTACTATGATATATGGTTAAAGAATGAATATCAAATTATATAGGTCATGGGCAGAGTTGTTATAAAATATCACTGATATGGCAGAGAAGTGGTTTCAAGTTTCATATAAAGGGACCTGACTGACATGAAATAAAAAAAATCATAGGAGTATCCCTATTTGTCTAATCTTCAATGTGAAATAAAACAAGTATAACAATATTGTGAAAATCTACAGAAATAGAATTTGCTTCAAGTTACAGAAATAACTACATTTGTGTATGTCACTAGTAACTTATTTAATAAGTATGTGGGTAATTAGTCCTATAACATATGACCTCAGGAGCATTATTTACTATTTCTATTTACTGTTCTGATAATTTTTTTTTACTATCAATGTGTCACACTTTGCATTCAAAAATTTAAAAAAAAAATGAAAATATCAGTATAAAAACGTTAAAAATTGAATAAGAATGCGAAGTCATATGTTATAGGACTAGTGGGGTATAAGAGCTTATTACAACAGGCTCTTCATAATCATTTGGTTTGATAGGATACTAGTAGTCTGTATTCTAGATTTAGTAAAATGTAATTGCAAGAAAAAAAAATACACATTACTTAGAATACTTTAGATCATTCAGGTAGTCTTTATTTAGTACGTACAAAAGAACAGTCAGTAGTCATTGGGTATTGTAGATCATATAAATAGTCTTGACCTATTTATTAGTACAAAAGAACAGCTAGTAATCTTTGGACATTGTATATCATTCCAGTATTCTTGACCTATTTATCTGTACAGAAAAAAACAGACAGTAGTCATTGGATACTGTAGATCATTCAGGTAGTCAAGACCTATTTATTTGTACAAAAAAAAACAGCCAGTAGTTATTGGATACTTTAGATCATTTAAGTAGTCTTGACTCTTGACCTATTCATTTGTATTAAAAAAAAAACCAGTCAGTTGTCATCTTCACTTCACACACTCATATACGAATATCAATTATATGCTTACGAGACATGTTGCAATGTTCAACTTATTACGGTATGTGAAAATCAAGACTTGCATAAAAAATATCCCAATATTAGAGGCAGTGGCATCATTTTTCCTCAGAGCTTTCAGCTCTTTGATTGGTTTATATCTCTGAAACTGAAGCAAATCTGACTGGTGGCAAACATGTTCAAATTTAAATATATCTGCCCTGAAATTTTCAGACAAATCTGACAACCAGTTGTTGGGTTGCTGCCCCTGATTTAGTTATTTTATGGAAAGTTTGCAGTTTTTTGCTATTATCCTAGATATTATTATAGTATCTAATGATATCTTATACTATAAATTATGATTTTAACCTTATTTTACATGATTTACAAAGCGTCAGTAAATACAGGTGAGCCACACAGGCTCTTTAGAGCCTCTAGTTTTTTAGATTCGAGTTTATCAAATAGTTTGATAATTAGCGTAGCTTGCAGTTCACATGTAGTTTATCCCTTATGTAAACATCTACCCTTAAAGTCGTCATCGTAAATTACAAATACCATATTGTGTATTTGTTTAAATCTTAATTTAAATGAGAGAGAAATGCAATGTTCTCCGAGCTTTCTTCTTTTTGGCAGCTAGTACAAATACAGGTTGTATTTTCCTAAAATGTACAAAATTATGTTTTAGTGGACAATTTATGATTTACGCATGAAAACATGTTCCTTTATTTTACCGACTTTAATTTTTCATATTTTAACAGGGACAGCAAAGTAAACTGCAACATAAACAATAATTTCAATGTATCCGTTGGCTTCTAGTAGAAACGATATAAAGGATACTTATGCATATACTTTTGTATCTGTATAGTAAAACAGTCGAATGCAGGACACAAGTCCTTCCTCCAACACCCAGAAAAAATACATTTGCCTCAGCTGACAAAGCACAGTTAGGTTTTAATTATAAAGTCATGGACATTTGGTTTAAAGTTGTGAATAAAACATTCTACATTTATCTTTCGACATGTTCATTTGTCTTTCTGTTAGTATAAACGACTGTTCACGTCATTATCCATAGTTCGTTTATTATATCTATACTTTCGCGGACCATCATACTTAAGCGTGTGTAGGCATTGACTTTAGCAAAGACCATCACACTTTAAAGTGACCATTGTACTTTAGCGTCCCCATTGCACTTTAGAGTCCTTCATATATATTGTCTTTTTATAGGTTTTTAAACACAAAATTTTCTACATGACTCGTTCTCTTTAAACATGATTTTTAATTTATACAAGATCTTACAATAGAACTGTGTTAATGTATGCTTTTCTAGAATATTCATGTACAGTACACACTGCTGCAGAAAACTAATTTGAATATATTCTCTATTTAATTAAATTTGAAAACCATTGTAAATAAATTGATTGATTTTTTGGTGTTTTAAAACCACTTTTAAGCACCGCATTTAGGCTATTTTGTGGCGGTCAGTTTTTATTGGTGGAGGAAGCTATAGTGCCCTGTGAAAACCACCGACCTTCAATAGGAAAACTGACAATCCTAGTTAATTAAGATTGGAGTTGTCGTGCACCCTCATGAGTAGGGTTGGAACTAACAACCTCAGTGATAACTGGCTATTGATTACAGTAATAACTACTAAGACCACTCCGCAACCAAGGCCCATATTGTACATAGATATCATCAAAAAGGATCGATAGGAGTCATTGTTATTTTTTATTTACAGAATGGTACTTTGAAGATTGTTGATAGAAAGAAAAACATCTTTAAACTTGCTCAGGTAAGATCTTCATATAAACACATGTAAGATTGTTAAAATTTGCTCAAATACATGTATGATCTTCATATATGCTCATAAAAGATTTTCAGAATTGCTCAAATAAGGTTTTCAGACTTATTCAGATAAAATTGTGTTGATACATGGGCAACCCATACATCAGGAAGACAATTGTGAAATCATTTCAATATAAAATCTTAATTGTGTCATGTGAATAAAATAAGAGGTGGGTTAAATTATCTTAAAACATATTGATATCTACTAAAGCAAAAGATTTATTAAACTACAACATTAACCACTGTACTTCTGATTGGCTTCATACAGCAACATGATGAATGTTTTTGATATCAGGTCAAAACTTTGTTTTGTTTAAAAATTGGTGAAAAAGTTAAAATTTTAGTTGTGAAAATTACTAGCTTGGAGATAACAATAACAAAAAATGATATTTTTATTACAGGGAGAGTATATTGCTCCTGAGAAAATAGAGATAGCCTATATGAGAAGTGAATATGTTGCTCAAGTGTTCATTGAAGGTGATAGCTTAAAGGTTTGTATATACAGAGTTTAGTAAGGATCATTTCCAATTATATACTTTGAGCGTAAAGGTTGAGATAATTGTTAACTTTAATGTTAGCTTTTACAATTCTTTTAATGCTGTATGTAAATTATTGTATTATATATTTGATAAGGTTGGGGATTGGTTATTGGCAACTACTGTAGTTTTTCGGTGATATATATATGGAAATTAGTATGGCGTTCATTATCACTGGACTAGTATATATTTGTTTAGGGGCCAGCTGAAGGACGCCTCCGGGTGCGGGAATTTCTCGCTACATTGAAGACCTGTTGGTGACCCTCTGCTGTTGTTTTTTATTTGGGCGGGTTGTTGTCTCTTTGACACATTCCCTATTTCCATTCTCAATTTTATGTTGTTGGTTTTTTTTTTTCAAAAGTCAAGAATCTTACGGAAGTTTTCTCTTCATGCAAAAAGTATTTTCCTTTATTTACAGTAATTGTATTTGAAAATATCCGCATGATTATTCATATCTTTATGTTTTGTTTGACAATGAAAAGGAACATCCGACAGGTAAAACAAACAAATGATTCAATCTGATACCTTTAATAAGAAATGTACTCCACTCTTTATCTCTACCTAGGTATTTAATATACAACAGTGTTTCTTCTGTTTCAGCCATTCCTACTGGGTATTATAGTACCAGATGCAGAAACTATTATGAAGGTTGCTAAAGATAATGGCGTGTCAGAAGATATGGAATCAGTCTGTCAGAGTAAGGTAAGACAATGAAATAATTTTCTTTATCTTTCCAATAGAAAATGTAAAATATTTCCAATTAAGATATATTTATAATGATGACATTGTATATATCTTATATGTATTATATTGTATGTATGTCATGTATATGTTGCAATTATTGGAAATAAAAAAATCAAAAGTTAAAAAAAAGTCAATGGAGTACTGGAAAATATGGAAGTTAAACGTTTGGTTTGAGGTAGTTTACCATGTGGTCACATCAACTTGAAACTTAGTACAGTGAAACCTGGCTCAACTGAATCCTGGATAAACAGAAAACCTGTATAAACCAAAAATGTTCAAAAGCACCATCATATCAAAGGGTATGCATTGTGAACCTGATAAAACCAAACATCGGCCAGAACTGAACAAAATCCTAAGTCCTGAAGAGGTTCGGTTTAAACAGATTTCACTGTATACATTTCAAGATGATAAAAATTCTAAAGTTGAGTTTGAACCAGATTTTATGGTTCACAGTAAAATCACTGAAGTTGTAAGCTGATAGTGTAAGATAGACATGGCGTCTTAAAGACACATATTGGTTTTTTTTTTAACTAATGTGTTGTCAGTTGTGGGTTCAGTAAAATGTGTTATGCAAAAAATATTACTTTAAATTTGCAAAAAGTAGAATCACAAAAATACTGAACTCCCAAGAAAATTCAAAACGAAAAGTCCCTAATCAAATGGCAAAATCAAAAGCTCGAAAAACATTAAACGAATGGACAAAAACTGTCATATTCAGGAGTTGGTACAATTACTACAATAAATATTTATGGACGAAGTGTTTAGAAAATAATAAAACATGTTTGATATTTTAGGCTTATATGAAAGTTAATAAATGAATAAGTTAACATATGTTTCATTATTTCAGAAAATCAAAGACATCATTCTGAAAGACATAATAGCTGTTGGAAAAAGTTTAGGACTGAAATCTTTTGAACAGGTTAGTAATTATCATTGTTTATTTAAAGGGCCTCAATATTGGTAGAGATAAAAAAAAAAAAAATTGGTGTCTGGAAACTAGAAAAATGCTTATTTGGGTCCCTTTTTGGCCCCTAATTCATAACGAGGGACGAAAGATACCAGAGGGAGAGTCAAACTCATAAATAGAAAATAAACTGACAACGCCATGGCTAAAAATGAAAAAGACAAACAGACAAACAATAGTACACATGACATAACATAGAAAACTAAAGAATAAACAGCACAAACCCCACCAAAAACTAGGGGTGATCTCGGGTGCTCTGGAAGGGTAATCAGATCCTGCTCCACATGTGGCACCCGTCATGTTGCTTATTTGATAACAAATCCGGTAAATAGTCTAATTCGATAGGTCACATTCATGAAAGGGAAGGGGTTGTAATTACAATGTAAGGAACATATCCGATATCGTTTGTGAAACGGTTATTCCATAACGGTCAACCAACTCGTGATGGCGTCTGTAAAATTTATGAAGTGATGATTTTAACTTCACCATTTGGAAATCTTGGTTAAATAGCTTCCTTGTGAGCAGCAACCCTCTATCAAGGAAATCATGATAGGAAATGCAAGCACAGGAATATCGTATCAATTGGGAGATATATACACCGTATGTAGGTGCTGCTGGAATGTTGCTACTTAGAAATGGAAAGTTCACAATTGGAAAGCTGAATCATCTCTTTTGTCGTAAAGTTTTGTTTTCAACTGACCCTTATTGTCAATTTCTAGATGTAAGTCAAGATATAAGGCAGACTTAACTGTATCTGTAGTATCCTTTATCTCTAGTTCGATGGGATATATGTGTTCAACATAGTCACCAAATTTTGAATTATTTAGTGAAAGAACATCATCTATATAACAGAAAGTAGAGTTAAAGGATATTGCTAACTTCTTATCTTTCTTCCTAAGAAGTTCCTGTATGAAGTCAGCCTCATAATAATAAAGAAACAAGTTGGCAAGAAGAGGGGTACAATTTGTTCCCATTAGAATGCTGACAGTCTGTTGAAAAGCATGTCCTCCAAACGTAACAAATATGTCGTCAATCAAGAAATCAAGCATCTTGATAATGTCAGTTTCAGAGAATTTTCTATTTGAATCAGAGTGATCCTTTACAAAGTAGGATTTATCCCTTCCTAAGACAAGATACTTGTAACTACGTTGGCCATTCTTTTTTATGAAACAAAGCAATACCAATTCTTTCAATTTGTCTTTTAGTTTGGAATGTGGAATACTAAACTATTGGGACCATAACCCCAAAAATCAATTCCAACCTTCCTTTTCTGGTTATAAACCTTGGTTTTAAATTTCATAGATTTTCTTTACTTTTACTAAAATAATTGTCAGGAAACCAAATGTCTTTGGACAACGATGACGTGATACCAATATACGACCGCAAAATTTTTTGCAGTCAGATAAAAATTACAAAAATTTGAGCTTCCATTCTCTAACTTAAGTTTGCCTCAACCAAATGTTATGAAACTTATACACAATGCTGATTACCACAATATATAGATCAAGGTTGAATTTTGGGGGTGTCACTTTTACTATCCTTTAGTTATTATAAAAAAGATGTGGTATGATTGCCAATGAGAACTCTCTACAAGAGACCAAAATGACACAGAAATTAACAACTATAGGTCACTGTACCGCCTTCAACAATGAGATAAGCCCATACCGCATAGTCAGGTATAAAAGGCCCCGAAATGATAATGTAAAACAATTCAAACGAGAAAACTAACGGCCTTATGTCCCTTTATAAATTGAAAAATTACAAAATATTTTAGTTTCCGTTCTCTAACTTTAGTTTGCCAAAACCAAACGTTATGAAACTTATACACATTGTTTATTACCACAAAACACAGATCAAGTTTTTAAAGTCACAAAATAAAGACAAACTTGTCAAGAAAATTACATTACTTGTTCCAGGTGCAGAAATCTAATATCTGTTAGTCCATAATTGTAGCTGAATCAACTACATGGTTTACAACCAATGCTACATACGATGAAATATTCACTGAAAAAAAAAAAAAACAGTCTTTACCCTTAGGTGCTTAAAAGCACTTTGATTAATATTCTTCAGTTTTGTCCCTTTATAACTTTATATGTAATGCAAGCGGGGGCATCACCTGTGTCCCGTGGAATCATTCCCTATTTATTATGTTTTGTTTCATCTAGTAATAAACCTTTTGGAAAGAAACAGACAATAACAATCAAAATCAAGGAGTACTAAACAAAGACTCACAAAACCAAAGGACATTTACATCAACACTTATAAATAATAAATAAGAAACAACACGAACTCCCCTAAAAACTGGGAGTGAAATGAATATCAGATATGATTTCTGACACTTTGTCATAATGGCCAATCAGCTCATGATGGCGACCGTAAAATTTCTTGAGTGATGACCTTAATTTGATTAATAAGACTCTATATATATGTTAAATTATAATACTCTTTGTTGTTGGTTTGTCATCTCATATGTTGTCTGCATGTCTGTATGTCTCCTTTTCATCAATTCTATAATGTATTTTGACAACAGTGAATATATTTATTTCAGGTAAGAGATATTCACCTTCATCATGAGCTGTTTTCTGTGGAGAACAACTTACTGACATCAACCTTCAAGAATAAACGACCTCAGCTTCGGCAGTTCTTCAACAGAAAAGTTCAAGATCTCTATGCCAAACATGAAGTATAGGATAAAAGAACAGCTGCTGAAAAGATCATATATATTTTGTACTGATTTAATTACCAGTGTTTTCTATTTAGACATTTATTGGAAATTTTGTTGTTTTTTTATGGATACATTAGTTATATATTAAATACTGTGATATATTTTTGGGTTGTTAAATTGTAGGGTTATTTCATCCAGTTTGTTTTTTATTGATATATATCAGGGATATCAAATTAAGAGCATGACTTCATACTATTTTATTCAAAATGCCATATTTTACTATTTTTGATTGATTTTTATATTGGTATATTTTTTATGCTAAAAAAAAATACAAGAAATGATGTATGAAAAAGTATTTGGTCTATAACCAATTGTTAAGAATTAAATGTTTGTTTCATGATCATATGACTTGTTTCAATATGAAAAGGTTTGGAGATGCAAGATCTCTTCAATCATAAATAAGCATTGTTTTTAACATTTTCCACATTTGATAGTTTTTATTACAATTAATAGTATATCATTTTCTCCACTACCCACAAATAACTTGTCCATTATCCCAAAGGATGGTGCTATTTTATAACATTGTCAATCAGGGTAATAGTTTTATTTTGAATTGTTTTTGAATACATGTAATTTACAAAAGCTTTGAAAAATATTTGTTTGTCATTGCACAGTAAGCAATTTTACAATGCTGAAAAAATATAAAAGGTACATCAATCATTTCATCGTTTATGTATTCTATCTATCAGGGTTGTGATTAGGTGCTTTTGTTTACCAAAGATTTTGATTGTAACATTTTTGTATTTGTTTGATATTTTGCTACACTCCCATTTCATGATCCAAAAAAACTGCTGCATATTTTTTCTAATTTTAAGTAAAAGTGTATTTTATCCACCCTATATAACAATCTATTTTTTGAGGCTTCAGTAGGGTTCCCCCTGGGTTAAATGATTATGTTTAATTGAGTGCCTCGGGTGGCAAGGTCTTAACAAAGTCAGTTTTAAGCAAACTATACAGTTCTTAACTGATATGATTCTCTGTTTTGAACATTTTTATAGTTCACAGGTCAATAAGAGATGTTTCAAGGTCATCTGCTTAAACCCCAAGGATATTGATAAGATTTGGAGTCACATATTTGAAGTACCTACCCCCTTTAAAAAAAAATGTTGTTATGAATAAAATGGATCTTATTATTTTCACTTAGATCATTACTGAAATATAACATGTAAAAGACAATCATCTGAATTTCATAAATAAAGTAATACATGTAGTGTCAACAGGGTTATTATTCATGAATAATATTTTATTTTGATATTGATTAAAAATTACTGTATACATTATAACTACTCTTACTTAGTTGTAATGAAATAAATAAGATTTGTTGTTAATGTTTTTTGTAAGCCAGTATTTTTGACCTCATAAACTGGTGCTCTAATGGTGCCATAAAACAGTTCAGGGAATTACAAAGATGTGTTTTATTATAAGTCAGTTATATATTATAATCCTTCACATAACTCTTTATCATTCAATCATTGTTATAGTTGACTGTTGTTTAAGATTTTATTTTTATAATTAAACAAATAATGCAAAAATTTATGGCGAAAATTTAGAAGATAATTATGTACATTGTTTTATAAAAAATGTATACAGATTATTTTAAAAGTAGTATTTTAAGGAGTAATCAGCATTTGTCTTCCAAATAATTTATTAAAACAACAAGATAGCAACTTGCCATGATAGATTGATCTCTATCAAAGAAAGGATTGAAAGCAGATCAAGATAAGAAAAAAACAATTTGTAATGTTAATAAGGTTGCAAATAAAAGTATAATGACAAATGTGTGAATGTATTTGTTGAATGGCACTTTACCACTCACTGCAACAAGCTAAGCTTTTTAGAGAATTTATCTCATTTCATTGAACTTGCCATGGTTAATTAGGAGTCAATAGTATATTAGCTGTTTGCTCTTGCCAAAAATAAAACTGTGAGTGAACTTGCAATAAGAAATACCACATCCACATGTTTGATTATCTCCCCTTTAAGATATCAAACATCCTCATGTTTGATTATCTCCCCTTTAAGATATCCAACATCCTCATGTTTGATTATCTCCCCTTTAAGATATCAGACCAGGATACCCCATCCACATGTTTGATTATCTCCCTTTAAGATATCAGACCAGGATACCCCATCCACATGTTTGATTATCTCCCTTTAAGATATCAGACCAGGATACCCCATCCACAGGTTTGATTATCTCCCTTTAAGATATCAGACCAGGATACCACATCCACATGTTTGATTATCTCCCCTTTAAGATATCCAACATCTCATGTTTGATTATCTCCCCTTTAAGATATCAAACATCCTCATGTTTGATTATCTCCCCTTTAAGATATCCAACATCCTCATGTTTGATTATCTCCCCTTTAAGATATCCAACAACCACATGTTTGATTATCTCCCCTTTAAGATATCAGACCAGGATACTATTAGTCAATGCTCGTCATCAGGTAGTGATCTACAACTGTATAT
This sequence comes from Mytilus galloprovincialis, assembly GCF_965363235.1. Taxonomy (NCBI): domain Eukaryota; kingdom Metazoa; phylum Mollusca; class Bivalvia; order Mytilida; family Mytilidae; genus Mytilus; species Mytilus galloprovincialis. The sequence continues at coordinate 22,781,721 of NC_134846.1, forward strand.
AGATTATATAAAGATGTGGTATGAGTGACAATGAGACATCTCTCCATTCAAGTCACAATTTATAAAAGTAAACCATTATAGGTCAAGGTACAGCCTTCAACACAGAGCCTAGGCTCCCACCGAACAGCAACCTATAGAGGGCCCCAAAAATAACTAGTTTAAAACCATTCAAACGGGAAAACAAACGGTCTAATCTATATAAAAAATCAAGAAACGAGAAACACTTATGAACCACATCAACAAACGACAACTACTGAACATCAGATTCCTGACTTAGGAGAGGTGCAAACAATTGCAGTGGGAATAATTGTTTCAGCAATATCTGTCGACCTTTTTAGGAAGAGTTGTGCTAATGAGAGAAAATGTCCACATTGCATCAATGAAGTATATTGTATTAAATAAGGAGAATGATGTTGCCACAATTATCCACATAAAACCAAATTATGCAGATGTTAATTTGATATCTATCCTCAAAGGCAAGACCAGGATTTGATCACTTCATACTTATCCTCATGTAGTATTCTGCAACCGTGTTAAATTGCACCAATAAATGTCCACCTTTTAAGGAAGAATTGAACTTACAAGAGATAATTACCATTTATAACAACATGTAAGTTGGTTAGTTTGATGATCTACCCATTAACTTAAACCAGGGATTTTATCCGTTTATGCTTATCTGCATGCAGTATTCTACTGGGAAAAGCTATTTAGCAGGAGGTTAGCCTGGCATTCTGGCCAAACCACCTCTATGTCAATTTGAGCAGTTAGCCATGGTCTTGGGCTAGCAAGAGTTTAGCCTGGCATCCTGGCCAAACTTCTTCACGTCAGTACGAGCAGTGAGCCAGGATCTTAGGCTAGCAGGAGTTGCATGCACTTCCAAGACACAGTAGGACACAGACAAATAGACAGGGAGACTATCTAGGAGCTACATGTATCTATATAACTCCTTCATTTCTTAGAGGGTACTATTATCATATTTAGAAACATTGATATCTTGTTATTAAAGGATACGGACAAAAAATATATACATTTATCTATACACCATGTGAGCATTAAACAAAATGTCCTTCTGATCCAGTATTCTAAACTAAATTTTTGAAATTGGCCATTTCTGAAATCAAAAGGATGAACTTCGACTGTTTGTACATAAAATTAAGTAATAGAAATGCTTAGTCACTGGTTAACTTTCCATTTTTTATGAAGTTTTAAGCCATTTCAGTGGTAGAAAACGTTGACAAAAGTTAAAAAGAGGAGACACAATAAATAACTAAAATATGGAAACCCAAATCACCAGAGATTTATAAATAATTTTATATATATATATATATTATGCCCCACCTACGATAGTAGAGGGGCATTATGTTTTCTGGATTATACGTCCGTTCGTCCGGATTCAGGTTAAAGTTTTTGGTCAAGGTAGTTTTTGATGAAGTTGAAGTCCATTGATTAAAATTCATTTTTTTCTTCCGTTTTTTGCCAAGTCATGGTCAGTTTTTCATTGACTTATGCGGTTTTGAATGTCCGCTTGCTGAATCCCTTTGTTTTTTAGACTGTTATTTTAAACGGAAGGAAATATTTATCGTGATTCTTACATTTCACAGAAAATGAGTCTACTTTGAAAACAAAGTAAAACAAATAGATCATAATTTATCGATTTGTATCGTTTTAAATTCGCCTGTTTTAGAATCTAAAGAATCATGGGTGATTTCGTACCCCAAAATGAAAATAACGTCACGTCATTGGTTGAATTTCCATTGTTTATAACATTTTTAACCTATCACGAAGTTTTGGTGTACACTTTTTAAAATCATTACCCAGGATGCATTAGATTCTGAAACGGCGAATTACTTCGCGTATTATGGAAGTTTTTGCACTCTAAGGTACTTGAAAGATAAATGCAAGATACGAAAGGTCATCAAGTTTGTTACTCATTCTTAATTCCTTATTTGTTACTTATTTCTTAATTATTCCTAAATGGTTATTTATTCCTTATTCGTTACTTTTATACTAGTACTTTTAAAATTATATCCATTTTAATGTTCGAAAATTCGCCCCAGTAGTTTGTGCAATGATCAAAACGTAGCGGATCCCTAGCAGGCAAATTTGAATATATAATAGAAACAGAGAATGTGTCAAAGAGACAACAAACCTACCAAAGAACAGAAAACAGCACATGGCGGAGACCAAAGAGCAGAAAACAGTCCAAGGTCACCAATGTTTATAACCTTGTTCGATGACTACACAACTAAAAAAAAACGTGATGATTTTAAATATCTGCCCCAATGGCCTCTACGTGTGACTTGTTATAATAAAGATAAGGCACCGGTCTTATTCAGGCACATAATCGAACCATTAACAGGATGAGGCCGCTAGTACTAATTATTTTAGGATTTACTTTGGTAAATGGTATGTATCGAATTTTTATAAACGTATGAAACACAAAGAGAAGTTTTTTTTTATTGTGTTAATATTTTTACGAAATTCATATTATATATGTTATGTTTAAAACTATGAAAGTGTGGATATGCACAAAAAGGTATCGTCAATATGAATGGGTGAATTAAAGAAAATAAAGGAAACAGAAAAATTGTCTGAGTAGTGTGCTGTACAACAGCAACACAGATTGTCATCCCAGTTCAAAGTTGAGCTTTAATTTTTTTTTTTTTGTAATTTTCTCTGTGAATTTTGGACATGTGGTTAACTGCCAAATCGAGTTTTAGTCTTCTTTGTGTTCATCATGACTAAATTTATTAATTCAAAAATCAGGGTTATCCAATATCTTCATGCATTTTCATGGTTACTTCTTCAATACGCATGAGCAACTTTTGATAAAATGGATAAACATCCTACCAAGTGAAGTAACTCTCCGACAAAACGACTCGGATGATTTGCGGTCACAATGCATCTTTGTGAACAAATTTCAAAGTTCGGAACTCCCGCACGAATTTTCAAATCGAAACCATTTTAACAAAATGTAAAGAGTTTTTGTCGAAGGACACCAAAAGAGATGACTATGTTGAACGAATCTATCCCATCGAACTAGAGATAAAGGATACAACAGATTCAGCAAAGTCTGCCTCATATCTTGACTTACATCTAGAAATTAACAAAGAGGGTAGGTTGAAAACAAAACTTTACGACAAAAGAAATAATTTCAGCTTCCTAATTGTAAACTTTCCATTTCTGTGCCTGCATATGGAGTATATATCTCCCAATTGACACGATATTCCCGGGCTTGTATTTCCTATCATGATTTCCTTGATAGAGGATTGATCCTCAGAAGGAAGCAATTAAACCAAGAGTTCCAAATGGTGAAGTTGAAATCATCTCTTCGTAAATTTACGGACGCCATCACGAGTTGGTTGACCGTTATGGAATAAACGTTTCACAGATGATATCGGATATGTTCCTTATGTCGTAACTACAATACCCTTCCCTTTTCACGAATGTGACCTACCGAATTGGACTATTTACCGGATTCGTAATAACATAAGCAACACGACGGGTTCCACATGTGGAGCAGGATCTGCTTACCTTTCCGGAGCACCTGAGACCACCCAAAGTTTTTGGTGGGGGTCGTGTTGCTAAGTTTTTAGATTTCTATATGTGTCTTCTGTACTACTATTTGTCTGTTTGTCTTTATATTTTTCAGCCATGGCGTTGTCAGTTTATTTTCTATCTATGAGTTTGACTTTCCCTCTGGTATATTTCCTCCCTCACTCGCAAATAAATATTCAGTTAAAAAGCTTAAATCAAAATGGTCCCATATAAATCAGTCTCGCAAGAAAATAATATGATGACCAGGGGCGGATCCAGCCATTTTAAAAAGGGTGGTGTCCCAACCCAGTTTAGAAAGATTTTGGGAATTAGAGTCGTTAGGAGTAGATAGCAATACGACAGATGTTGAAACGGTAGACTATATGGAAACAAATCAAAAGTCAGCAATCGAATTTCGAGAAAACATAAATGTGTGGAATAAACTAAATAAGTCGTATATGTACTTTGCGTTGTGTTTACTTTAAATGTTCATCAATAAAGAAAAGAAATTTAATTTTACACTTGCAGGAATTACTGTCTCTTCAAAACACAAAAAATAGAAATCTGAATTAAACTTTAACGAGTCCATGATTTTATTCTTTCCTTTGCACGAATTGATGCCTTCCGCAAGGGCATTGTTCTTGTCGGTATTTCTTCGTTGTTTGGTTCTTCCACATATTCATCAGATGGTGTTACTTCGTTTATTTCTTCTTGACGGGATGATGCGGGATATAATGTACAATACCTTTACTAATATCGGGATCCTTAACCTTCTCAATAAATCCTCGGCGTTCTTGATCCTTGATTATCTGTCCATATACCTTAAGCATTTCGGGATCTTGACTTAATTTTCGAATGACGTTTTCTGTTCTTCGTTTCGTAACGAAGAAGTTTGTAGGCAAGGGTTCGTGATCTGGTTTCCATGGCAACTTTGCTATGTACTTGTTTTCTCGGAATTCAATTGCTGACTTTTGATTTGTTTCCATATAGTCTACCGTTTCAACATCTGTCGTATTGCTATCTACTCCTAACGACTCTAATTCCCAAAATCTTTCTAAATTCAACTCCTCTGGTTTGTGCGATGTCAATATGTTGTACATACCTACATTACTCTGTTGACGATAAGACGTCGGAATTGGACCAGACAACAAATAACCAAGTTTGGATTTTACGGCGGTTGGACCATTTCCTCTTAATATTGTATCCTCTACGAAATCCCAATAGAAATCAGCTCCGATGAGCAAGGAGATTTCAAAAGAAGAGTTGTCTTCTGTAAACGGATGAGCTAAACGTAATCCTTTCAGGTACTTGAATTCTCGTATACCATTACCGATGTAATTGCTTAACGGGCTGGCGATGTTCGGTACTACTAGAACCTCAACTGGAATTTTCGTTCTATTTATCGACTCTACGTATACGCGTGCTCTTGACAAATGACGGACTTTGCTGTCGGTACTTCCAAATGCCGATAAATGTATGGTTTCTGTTCCTAGTATTTCTAAATCTATTTTCGACGCTAACTCCTCGGTAACAAAAGAGCGCTGTGCTCCTTCATCAAACAAAATGTGCGTATCAACATATCGATTTCCCCCAACTGGTGCAACGGCAGTTTTTAGAAGCACGTTCGAACGGAATTTTTCTTCAGACGAATGAAAACTTGCGGCGATCAATGTATTTTCGCTATCATCAACGACGGCATTTACTGACGTTTGCTTATCATTAGTACATGTATTTTCATGGCAGAGACTTGTGTGGTGCTTTTTATGGCACTGGCGGCAACGAAATTTCGATTTACAATCTACGGAACGGTGTGATCCTAAGCAGTTAAAACATAACTTCTTTTCTTTGACGATTGATAGGCGTGTGTCGTTATCTGTAACATTTGGGCATTTTGCAGGGTCATGTAAATTCTGGCAGAATATGCAAGGTTTTTGTCGAATATTTTGTGTTTGTCTCTCACGGTTATCGAATGTAACTTCTTTACTCGGTGTACCTTTTCTATTAGCGCTTGTCAAAAACGATGCGGTCATTGCAGTAGGCTGCATTGAATCCATAAACGACGACGAGCGTTGTCCAGCTTCAATTATAGTGATTTCTTTCAAAATTCCACGTCTCAAATCAATCAATTCCCAATTATCGGAACCGTTTTCACGAGCTAAGTGTTGTCGTATTTCTGACGGAAGCTTGTTCAGTATTATCGGAATAAGTAATGCACCATACGATTCTCCGGAGCGGCCTAACGATTCAAGACCTCTTATGTATGCCTCTAACTTGTCGTAATAACCCCTTAGACTGAGTAGGTTGTTTTGTGGTGCTCTAAGTTCTAGCATAGCTTGCATATAAGCATTTGTAATCTTATGCGATTGTCCGAAACGCTCCTTTAAAAGTTTAATAGCTTCCATGTAATTTGAGTTTGTGAGCGGTAACCCGTCAATAGTTCTTGCAGCATCATTAACAAGCTGGGATTTTAAATAACTAAATTTCTGTACGTCTGTGAGTGTTACATTGTAATGGACGGAAGATTCAAAAGAGTCCCAAAATGTTTGCCAAGTCAGAATTTCTCCGTTAAACATGGGTAGTGTAAGTTTCGGCAAATGGTGATTTTGGTTGCTAGGTTGCTGAACGGGATACATTTGTGTTGTGTACGGAACAGAACTGTGTTGATTAATGTTTTCAAAAGTGTGAGAAGGTAATGCGTGATCATGCTGTGGGATATCATTATCAGTACATAATTTGTTTGCGAATGTTTTCCGTAAATGTCGTATTTTGGTGTTCAAAAAGAATTTGTACTCATCTGCATTTAGAATTTCTTCCTCGATGTCCTCCTCCTTTAAAGAATTCATAATATCTTCGTCCAATGCACTAATAATTTTCTGTTTTTGAATTAATGTTTCTAAAAGTTCAGCACTTTCTTCATTGTCCAAGTTTGAATCATCTTCTGTTTTCCGTAAAAGTCTCTTTACTGCACTTTTGTGACCAGCTCTGACTGCTTTTGGCTTGCTGTCCATCTTATCCTGGTCACGGCACCATAAATGTGTGGAATAAACTAAATAAGTCGTATATGTACTTTGCGTTGTGTTTACTTTGCGTATAATATTTACAATGGCGAAGCCCATACAAGGTGTAAGAAACGTCACAAACATGTGAACGTAAATACGGGAAACGTAACGTTATAACTTCGAACTATTCTCAACACCCAGAGTAAAGAGGGGGTTCCAGCTATATGCACCCATTCAAATGCATTGATCGGTAAAAAAGGGGGGTTCCAACCACCGGAACCCCCCCCCCCCCCCCCCGATGGATCTGTCAATGATGGCAAATAATCCTATCAAGTATGAAATCTTTTGAGCAATTGAGCTATGAATTTGAATGTCCCTCTGGTATCTTTCTCCTCTCCTTTATAGCAAAGTCTTTGTGTGTTAGACTGTCACAGTGATTGCTAAAACATTCTTTTATAAGGTCACGCGGTAACTGTTTGATTTTCATGACAAGGCTTTTTATTCATTGTAAATTAAAACAAATAATCAGAAAGCATTCCTCCTTTTATGGCTTGAAATATTATTAAACAATTTTCATTTTTTTTACACAAAGGACAAGGTTGCGGTAATCAGACGTATGCACCTCACACATATCCACTGCCGAGCTCACGGATAGTAGGTGGCAGGGAAGCAGTGCCTCACAGCTGGCCATGGCAGGTAACTATAGACTTTTTTTCTAAATCACACATTTGTAAGAACAGAATTATGAGATATAAAGAAAAGTCATTTTCATTTTCTAAATGTACCCATAAATGTAATAGTCGAGCCTTCAAATATAGACTTCGTGATTATCATGTTATTGTTTCTTGTATTGATCAAAATATATGTCTATATCTAAATATTATTGTGTGTATATTTAAAATCTGTCAAAGTAAAACTGCATTCGTCATGGAGATGAACAGAAGCATTCGTAATGGAGATGAACAGAAGAAAATCTTATTGAATTAGAAATACACGTCTGTCTACATGTATGATATACTAAAAAGTTGTATTCCAACTATCATGGCAACATAAACCGGTACTTGATTTGTTTTGGTATATATTTGTTTTGTAGTATTGTTTCTATAAATTGTAGATAGATTTACGATTCCGGGATAATCCTCTGTGTGTTTTGTAGTATTGTTTCTGTAAATTCTAGGTAGATTTACGATTCCGGGATAATCCTCTGTGTGTTTTGTAGTATTGTTTCTATAAATTGTAGATAGATTTACGATTCCGGGATAATCCTCTGTGTGTGTTGTAGTATTGTTTCTGTAAATTCTAGGTAGATTTACGATTCCGGGATAATCCTCTGTGTGTTTTGTAGTATTGTTTCTATAAATTGTAGATAGATTTACGATTCCGGGATAATCCTCTGTGTGCTTTGTAGTAATGTTTCTATAAATTGTAGGTAGATTTACGATTCCGGGATAATCCTCTGTGTGTGTTGTAGTATTGTTTCTGTAAATTGTAGGTAGATTTACGATTCCGGGATAATCCTCTGTGTGTTTTGTAGTATTGTTTCTATAAATTGTAGATAGATTTACGATTCCGGGATAATCCTCTGTGTGCTTTATAGTAATGTTTCTATAAATTGTAGGTAGATTTACGATTCCGGGATAATCCTCTGTGTGAGTTGTAGTATAATTGTTTCTGTAAATTGTAGGTAGATTTACGATTCCGGGATAATCCTCTGTGTGCTTTGTAGTATTGTTTCTGTAAATTGTAGGTAGATTTACGATTCCGGGATAATCCTCTGACATGTGGTGGATCATTGATAAGAGCACAGTCTGGCCGTCTGTTTGTACTTACTGGTGCTCAGTGTGTTGATGGGTAAGTTATTCCCGAGGGTATCATCAGCTCAGTGGTCAGTACTTCGGTACTGACATGATTTAACAAACTTTTCTAAAATTGTCCGTTTATAAATTTTGAAATTATAAGAAATCAAGTTTTCAACTCCCTCAGGCATAGTTGACTTTAGATGAATTTGGCTACTTATTTTGGGTATTTTTGTCATATAGCTCTTCAACGGTTTCGGTACTTATACATCCTCGGATTTCAAATGTTTGGCTCTGAGCGTTCTGATGAAGGTAAATCCAGAAAAGCGCTTCGGATCGACGCATGAAATTATTAAACGTGTTGTTTCCACTTTTTTTAGTAATCTATGTTGTCTCTAAGATAACGACCATTTTACTTCAAGCGTGGGTTATGTTTTTTTTTTAAACAAAAATAGTCGGATCCCCAATTTGATTTTAAAAAAAGTGTATAATATTGAAAAAATAATCTGATTGATTACGTCGAAACCCTAAATAAATTTGTGCGCGAACAAAATTTTCTGGCTAAGAAAAAAAAAACCATACCCCCTTTTTTGAAGTTAAATGGTTGGTTTTCTAATACATGTACGTTCTATATATTTTAACAGCCAACATCGCTTCATACTAAACGTGAGCCCTTTTGTAACGCATTTACAAAAATCGTTATTTGCAAAACAAACACAAACCAATTTTGGTCATGGCAAATACATAGACAAAACAAACATAATGAAAACTTACAAACCTACAAAAGTACCCCATAAAATCTGTTTACTGAATTGTAATGCTACAACTAGAATTAAAAGTTAAATCAAGCCTTTCGTTTGATCTTCTGTGCATTGTTTTGTCGTTCTCACGAATTCAAAACTTATGAAATGCCTCGACAAATTAAAACTTCGCAATCTTATGCAATTTCTATGCAACGAAATTATATCCAATAAAATGCAGGATCATTTGATTGTCGATTCGGTTGACAAATACAGTGAAACCTGAATAAACCGAATCCTGCATAAACCGAAACCTGTATAAACCAAACATGTTTTTAAGCACCGTCATACCAAATTTTATGTGTTGTGAACCTGATAAAACCGGTTATCCGCCAAAACCGAACAAAATTTTAAGTCCCGAAGAGGTTCGGTTTAAACAGGTTTCACTGTATATATAAATTTCATATGGTTTATGCTATAGGTCAGTTGCGGCAGATTGGAAAGTAGATGTAGGAGTCCACTCTAGATCAGCATTGGAACCTGAACAGAAAACATATAATGTTAGAGAGTTCATAGTTCATCAGAATTACAGTCCATATTATCTAGAAAATGACATAGCTATCGTGAAATTGTCTCAGCCAATCGCAGAAGGAAATACCGTCTATCCAATTTGTGTTACTTCATTGCCAAGCAGTGATTTCTGGGGACAAGACTGTGTTGTCACTGGATGGGGCGCAACTGTTGAAGGTACACTTCCAAGGGTGAATTTTAGTGCAATAATTTCATTTTGGATGTAACGCGTCTTCTGATTGACTGACGTTGTTTTGTTGATCAGCTCATAGACATAATTTTGTCATATGACCGTGACGTCATCAACGTTTTTTCATAATTTACTCCGATTTGAAATGGAATTAAGAATTAAATTATAAGAAATGACTGTAATATTTTACCTGCCTATTCAAAGTAACATAAAAACAAAACACTTCTAAGGATGAATTTTAGTGCAATGGTTTACGTTTTTTCAATTTTATTTAAAAACATAAAAAAACTCACATTTTTGCTATTTTGTTCCACAAATCAAAATATGATGTTTTTAGAAATATAATTAAATAATTCGTTTTGTATTGAGGCGGGGGAGTGGATCAAAGCGTTGATTTTGTACATGAAGAGCTTAATACTAAAAAAGTGCACATATTCAACGATTTTACTACTCTATAGAATTACAAAAAAGAAGCATGCAATGCTAAATATGTAATTGCATAGTAACTATATCTATGAAATTACGTATTTAAACCTAAATCAAGCATTTCGTGTATGTTTCTATTCAATATTGACACGTTCGCGTAGCTATAAGATGTTGATTTTTATTCGGACATATCTCGTTTAAAACAATTAATGGAAATATATAAGGCGAATTCTGAAAACTGACAAATTAGGTTTCTTGTGAACACCGGAAAGATTTTTTTAATTGATCTCGAATTCGAATTCACAAGGCCAAACTAGTGGCCTTATAGTGTTTCCTCCTTTTCGGATATAAATATAACAAAACAACAAAGAATATGAAGTATTCATTTATGACCCAAAATCAGTACATGCAAAACGAAAAGACACACAAAAAACAACAAAGGAACAGTGATTTGCTCATTGTTGAAGGCCGTACGATGACCTATAGCTGTTAATTTCTGTGTCATTTGGTCGCTTATGAAGAGTTGTCTCATTGGCAATTTTTTTTATATTTAATGCTGTTCTTCATCTCAAATTAACAGTTAGTTCTTCAACGCAGAGCAACATAAAAAAAAGCTCTCATCGCAGTGCACTAGCACCGGTATTAACGGAGTTCTTTTAAAAATAATGCGGCTAGACTTAGTAAGAAACTCAGGAATATAACAGTTGTTGCCCATTCGTTTGATGTGTTTTATCCTTTGATTTCGCCATTTGGTTAGGAACTTTCCGTTTTGAATTTTCCTCGGGGTTCAGTATTTTTGTGATTTTACTTTTTTCGTATACATGTAAGTTATGAGTATATCCCGTTTGTATTATTTGCTTACTAGGTGGAGAACCTTCAGATAGACTAAAAGAAGTTTACAAACCAGTTTTAACTGATGCTCAGTGTTTAACAAATGTAGGCGGAGCCTATAATGCTACAAGCATGATGTGTGCTGGTTACCTTGCTGGCGGAGAAGGAGCGTGTGCAGTAAGTGATACAATTATAAATATAATATTAAAAAGTTCACATACAAGAACAAAATTCTCCAAACTCACTAATGCTTGATTATCAGAAAACACTATATATTATGTTGATTTTTTAAAATTAATGTGTGTAAACTGTTCAAAAATAAATTTTCTTGTTGAGTTCAAAATCAAAGCAAACAAAAATCATCCATCAAGCAACGCTATCCTTATACCATCATTATATAAAAGTGGTAAAAGAAAAGCACAACTCATAATTACTGGTAATTTTCAAGGCATTTTCATTACAAAACAGTAATTTTCAATAGCATCAGTACATGAAAAGACATTTATCATTCTTAAACAGGTTCAAGCTGGTTTTTTTTTAATAATATTATAACTATCGAAAAGGTGTGTAACTACTGTTTTGTAATGATTTCAAGTTTAAATAATATTTCTATTCATAAAAATAAAATTGAGAATGGAAATGGGGAATGTGTCAAAGAGACAACAACCCGACCATAGAACAGACAACATCAGAAGGTCACCAATAAGTCTTCAATGTAGCGAGAAACTCCCGCACCCTGATGCGACCTTCAGATGGCCCCTAAACAAATATACATAGAATTAAATTCAAAACAGTGTGGCTGTGGCCATTGATTGACACATTAAATTCATCCATTGACTGGGACAATTTAGGTGAACGTTTGTATGTAACGACCACTGCTAACTATGTACTTTTTAAAGACACTTAAACTATGGGGTCACCAAAGGTTTTCAACACCTTAATAAAGTAATTCGAAAAATTAATCAGAAATAACACGATGTTTTGATTTATATCAATTATATAAATCAAAACATAAAGGTTATTCCTGATTAATTTTTCGAATTATTTTATAATTAAAGGCGTTAAGAAACCTTTGGTGACCCCACAGTTTAAATGTCTATCGTAGGTACGTCGTGAACAGTGGTCGTTACAGACAAACGTTCACGTAAAATGTCCCAGTCAATGGATGAATTTAATGTGCCAATCAATGGCCACAGCCACACTGTTTTGAATTTCATTCTATGTACTAGTTCAGTGATAATAAGGCTATTTGGAAAAAAGACGTGTTGTTTTATAATTTCTTTATTTTGGTAGGGTGATAATGGTGGACCTTTATCTTGTAAAAACAGCCGAGGACAATGGGATTTAGTTGGTATGTACATATCATATACATGTATCTCTACTGAGAAAATTACACCACCACGTGGTTTTAAATTTAATGTCGCAACTATCTTTTATGTGTAGAAATGCGGCAACTTACAGGAAACAACGTATTTCAATTTTATCTATAAAAAAACATCTGTAATTGATTGATTGATTGATAAACGTATTTACACTTTTGGTATTTAGCTGTATTTTGCCTCCGAATGATCTTATATCACCTCCGAATCACCTTTTGACGTCAAGCAACAATCACATATTAGTTGTGACGTCAAATGTTTTGAATTATGATGTCAAAGTTTACGGGAACCTGTGTGATTTTATGTAATGGCGGACAAATTTGCATACAAGTGTAAACACGTCTATTGATTGATTGCTGGTGTTTAATGCCACATTCAGCACCATTGTCAATATCGTGGCAGCCATTTTTGTTGGTACAGGAAACCGGATAGAACCATCAACCTTAGGCAGAAACACTGATAATCTTAACTAGTACGTTAAGAGTGAAGTCGAACGCATGCACTTGCTACGTGCGGGGTTCGACCGATAGTGTAGATGAACTATTTACAAGACCATTCTGACACATAGGTGCCGTACTTGTAATTACATTTGTAACTTAAATTCCGCTACCACGTCCAGTCAAACAAGAATGTCCTTATTTTCACGAAGTACATTAAATTTTCATCTTACTGTGTTTGTAAATATTAGCCAAATTTGATATATACATGTATATACACTATTTTACAGGCATTGTGAGCTGGGGATTTGGATGTGCTAGAGAAGGATTTCCGGCTGTGTATGCAAATGTACATAAATTTCTTGACTGGCTAAATAATGAAACAACAGACGTATAAAATATTCCAAGTGATATTAACCTTTAAATTCTTGTACAGTGTATAAGTATATAAAATTTATAATGACTAAACAAGAATGACAATATATATATTTTCTTAAATGTGCCTTTTTTCATACATATAATTATGTATGAGCTCCTCGTGTAATTACCCAGGTATAGGTGTATTAGAAGTTGTGTTCTGAATTGTCTGACATATCTTTCTAGGTTAAGAATTGAGCTCGAGCTTTCAGTATATATTTTAATTTTAAAGACGTGGATCCTCAATGCTCTTCAACTTTGTACTTGTTTGGCTTTATAAATATTTTGATATGAGCGTCACTGATGAGTCTGATGTAGACGAAACGCGCGTCTGGCGTACTAAATTATAATCCTGGTACCTTTGATAACTATATAGTATGATATATCAAATTTATTAATTGTACATGATATTGGTGTGTTGGCTTTGATAATAATGATCAACTAACTTGTGATGGCGTCCGTAAAAGTTATAAAGCGATGATTTCAACTTCACCACTTGGAACTCTTGGCTTCCTTAGGAACACCAACCCTTTACCAAGGAAACCATTATAGAAAAAAAAAAAACGAGCAATGGAATATTGTTTCACCTGGGAGATATATACTTTGTTTACATGCGCTGCTGTAATCGGTTGCTAAATAGAAATAGAAAGTTCACAATTGGGAAGCTGCAATCATCTCTTTTGTCGTAAAGTTTGTTTTCAGCCGACCCTCAATGTCAATTTCTAGATTGGAAACTGTTGTTAGTCAATTCAATTTTTATTTTCGACATAAATTGGTCTTGGTGAGCAGTCATGATTAAACCTATTTGATAGCTCATATTTATAGACATAAGATATATCACCAAGCATTCTGAATGAAATACAGACATGTGTCCATGCTTTGCTTACAATGATAGTTTACCGATGCTGCGTATTTTGATAAGAATGATCACCAAGCACTTTTTGTTCCAATTGAAACTTACCGTCTTTACGTCTTTACGTTTTACTCAATCATCGTTGTCAATATAATGGAATTTGATGTGACTGTCGTACAAGTGAGAAGTTTGGCGCTATCAGAGACATTTTATACAAACTAATTGTACTATATGTCTCTGGCACTATAAAACCAGGTTCAATGAACAATTTTCTACATTTGAAAATGGTTGTACCAATTCAGGAATATGACAGTTGTTGTCCATTTGTTTGATGTGTTTTATCATTTGATTTTGCCATTTGATATGGGACTTTCCTTTTTGAATTTTTCTTGGAATTTTAGTATTTTTGTAATTTTACCTTACATTTCAATCGTTATATAAAGTGTCAAACTGCATAGTTATTCTTTTAAACATTTTATATTTCAAAATAGAACTAGAAATTATGCACTTTTGAAACGAGCAAAGCCTTTATCAATGATCTCATGTTGTACCTGTAACCAGGTTAGGGGAGGGTTTGGTACCACCAAACATGTTTTACCCCGTCAAATCCAGTGCCTGTCCCAGCTCACGAACATGCAATTCAGTTGTTGTTATGTGTTGCTGTATATATCTTATTATAATAGATAGTTCGTGTTGCTTGTTCTTTAGTTTTCTATGTTGTGTCATGTGTACTATTGTTTGTCTGTTTGTCTTTTTTCATTTTTAGCCATGGCGTTGACAGTTTATTTTCGATTTATGAGTTTGACTGTCCCTCTGGTATCTTTCGGCCCTCTTTTATTAGGGGTTGCTATTTTTCCTTGTTTTTCCTTAATTTGCACAACAATACATGTAGTCTTATCACTGGAAGTAAAAGATACATGTTCATAAATTGTCAAAATAATTGTTAATATTTTGAGATAATCTATTTTTCCTTTTATAAATGATATATTCAGCGACCTGAAAGTTTTTCGAAACACAATGTGTGTGATCTTTCCATAATATGACACTCATTTATTCTTTGTTATAAGAGACGGTTTTTTTATTTTTTTATTTATCTACCGCTCTTAAGTTACATCTATTAATCATTTTTCATTATTCAAAATTCAATAACGAATAATGAAATAGTTCATTATTCACTATTCAACGTTAAGTTACAAATAATGAATAACAAAACAGTTTAAATCTAAGTATTCCAGTTGAAAAGTGAATAATAAAATAAAAAAAAAAATATTTTTTGACTGTGACGCTATATCCCGTATTTCTGAATTCGTCATTTTGATCTAACTATTTTTAAATTAATATCAGAAAAGAAAAAAATCAGAACACTCTTTGACAGTTTTGACTTTATTTATTTATTTAATTTCGGGGGAAAAACTAGTGGGTTGATTTTTAGCTAACCTGGCCAGGTGAGCTATTCTCATCACTTGTCGTCCGTCGTCCGTCGTCGTTAACTTTTACAAAAATCTTCTTCTCTGAAACTACTTGTCCAATTTTAACCAAACTTGGCCACAATCATCATTGGGGTATCTAGTTTAAAAAATGTGTCCGTTGACCCGGCCAATCAACCAAGATGGCCGCCATGGCTAAAAATACACAATAGGGGTAAAATGTAGATTTTGGCTTATATCTCTGAAACCAAAGCATTTAGAGCAAATCTGACATGGCATAAATTGTTGATCAGGTCAACATCTATCTGCCCTGAAGTTTTCAGATGAATTGGACAACCCGTTGATGGGTTGCTGCCTCTGAATTGGTAATTTTAAGGAAATTTTGCCATATTTGGTTAATATTTCGAATATTATTATAGATAGAGATAACCTGTTAACAGCAATAATGTTCAGCATAGTAAGATCTACAAATATGTCAAAATGACCAAAATGGTCAGTTGACAACTTAAGGAGTTATTGCGCTCTATAGTCAACTTTTAGCATTCTTTTGCAAAGTTTGTTTAATCTTTACAAAAATCTTCTCCTCGGAAACTACCTAGACAAATTCAACCAAACTTGTCCTTAATCATCATTAAAGTATCTAGTTTAAAAATTGTGTCAGATGACCCTGCCCTCAAACCAAGATGGCCAACATGGCTAAAATAGAACATATGGTAAAATGCAGTTTTTGGCTCATATCTCTGAAACCAAAGCATTTAGAGCAAATCTAATGCAAATGTAATTGTTCGTTAGGTCAAGATCTATCTGCCCTGAAATTTTCCGACTATTCCGGCAACCTATGTTGGGTTGCTACCCCTGAATGGGTATTTTTTTATAAATTTTTGCAGCTTTTGGTTATCTTTAATATTAATATAGATAGAGGTAAACTGTAAACAGCAATAATGTACAGCAAAATAAGACTTACAAGTAAGTCAACATGACCCTGAAGGAGTTATTGCCTTTATAGTCAATTTTCAACAATTTTCATAATTTTTTAAATATTTTCCGCTGTAACTACTGGCCCAAGTTCATTATACATAGATATAATTGTAAGCAGCAATAATGTACAGTAAAGTAATATCTACAAACACATCACCATCATCAAAACATTTTTTCATGAATCCATCTGTGTCCTTTGTTTAATATGCACACAAGGTAAGCGACACAGGCTCTTTAGAGCCTCTAGTTTTTCTAATATTAATTTGCATATTTGTTAGATAACATCAAAATGACGATACTTTTAATGCAATTGGAAAGACATACGGTCCGGACCGTACGCGTACTGTCTAAATACTCATATGGTCTGGATCACATGCATTAAACTACTTTTTATGATTCTTATAATTGTTCACATTTAGTATATTGTGGTTTAATTTATAAGCTGATGTCAACAACAAATTGTATACCAAAAAACTTAAAACATCGAGTACTTAAGATTTGTCCGAAAAAACACCCATTTATTATGGTCCGCTCAATGGTATCATCAGAAAAACGCCATTGTAACATAAATATACTTATTACTTGACCTTTGCAGATAAGATCGTGTGTTTCTCACTTATATTGACGACATGAGAACACTTCTGTTTATAGGAGTGATTATTCAAGCTATTTTGAAAGGTAAATTATCTACGGAAGTATTTCACACGTTTTTTTTCTGTGTATTAAACAGCGAAAAAACATATACACAACAGCTGAGGTGGATTTTGCTTTGTCCACCCGCCAACAGTTGGAGTGGGCACCGGGTGGGAAAAATCTCTAGCTTGTCCACTCTTCCCATCCATAGTACTAGTGGGCATGTAGTTTCTTTTGTTTAATCAAAAGACTTGCAAGTACAATCAATTGAAAAAAGTAGATAAGCAATTATTATAATCAATATTTTTACAAAGAAAGAGATTATAGCTGGAGTGGGCACGGTTGGACTGTCCACGTTGGGCCGGTGGAAAAAGCAAAATCCACCCGGGCTGTTGTGTACATGTATAAATGAAGAAAAAACACATAAATTATTTCAAATTATTGTTAAAGAAACACAAAGAAAAGTACTCTGTAAAAAACTAAGAAGATATTGGTACGATTGTCAATGAGATCAATTAAAGGTCAAATGAGGTCGATACAAGTAATAATAATGCAAACGTACTATGACCTTCAACCATGAGCATAATATTTAAAAACACACACACACACACACCAGATGTGGCAGTGTATTTATACATCCATCAGAACAAATAGACTAAAAATACAAATCTAAGAGTACTCAGTTACTGACACCTAGTTCTATGCCAATAGCAACTAATAAAAATAGAAATGTATCTAAGACTAAAATATTAAGCCGTACACATCTAACAACAAATGGATTTAGTGTAAAGACGTCAACTAGCTTGTATTTCAAAAGAAATTAGGACTTCAATCTTTTTAAATATAATGTTTTCTACTACATGTACATTGTACATGCCCTTAGGAATTTAAATTACAAAATGAAAAATTCGTTTACAATTTTGTGCTTTGTTGTCCGCCTCCGTCCGCTAAATTGAATATAAGAATCTAATATTTTAATCTAACTATATCCAGTATTGGTAGCGTAAAGTGACACTACAAAAAGTTCACGTTGTGAGGACTGCTGTACCCCTATTTTGACAATTTTACCTAGTATGTCTGTTTTGTATCAATTATAATGGTAATGTTTATAAATTTCCTGTTATACCTTTGATTTTTTTCGAAAAACTAAGGATTTTCTTATCCCAGGAATATATTACTTTATCCGTTTTTGGCAAAAACATTTTTAAATTTTGAGTCTTCAATGCTCTTCAACTTTATAACTATTTTGATCTGAGCGTCAGTGATGAGTCTTATGTAGACGAAACGCGCGTCTGGCGTATTAAATTATAATCTTGTACCTTTGATAACTATTTACACCACTGGGTCGATGCCACTGCTGGTGGAC
Organism: Mytilus galloprovincialis; assembly: GCF_965363235.1. NCBI lineage: Eukaryota > Metazoa > Mollusca > Bivalvia > Mytilida > Mytilidae > Mytilus > Mytilus galloprovincialis. Next base: position 22,800,300 of record NC_134846.1, read on the forward strand.
GTTTCGTCCCCGAGGGTATCACCAGCCCAGTAGTCAGCACTTCGGTATTGACATGAATATCAATTATATGGTCATTTTTATAAATTTCCTGTTATAAAACTTTGAATTTTTCGAAAAACTAAGGATTTTCTTAACCCAGGAATAGATTACCTTACCCGTATTCGGCAAAACTTTTCGGAATTTTGGGTCTTCAATGCTCTTCAACTTTGTACTTGTTTTGCTTTATAACTATTTTGATCTTATTGTCACTGATGAGTCTTATGTAGACGAAACGCGTGTCTTGCGTATTAAATTATAATCCTGGTACCTTTGATAAATATTGCTCACGCATCGTTGTCAATATAATGGAACTTGATGCGACTACCATACAAGTAAGTAAGAGGTTAAGCGATATAAAACCAGGTTCAATCCATCATTTTCTACAATTTAAATGCCTGTACAAAGTCAGGAATATGACAGTTGTTGTTCATTTGTTTGATGTGTTTTTTCATTTGATTTTGCCATTTGATTATGGATTCCCGTTTTCAATTTTCCTCGGAGTTTAGCATTTTTGTGATTTTGCTTTTTTTTCTATTATGCAATATAAAATTAAAAAAGAACATTTAAACTTCAACATTTTTATTTGTTTCAATATTTTATTTGTCGTAGGCAACATATTTTTATAGAAAAAAACAACGATACGGGGTATTAGTATCCATTCATGACACGACATCATTATATGTACAGAAAAAGGTTGCTTGGAAGCTGAGACATTTTCACAAATGTGGTTCAATTTTTCGGGGTACGAAGTATGATTCATTTTTCCGTTATTTAGTACACCCCGAAAATACTTTCGTGATGCGGCTGCTCGTGGTAAAAAAAAGATTTTTTTTCACACAATGAGTTCCTCGAAAATGTCATACTTTGTATACATCTAATGACTCCATGGATTTTACATATTTATTCTATGGTTCTGTACTTTCTCAATCAAATGGTTAAGCTCAGCCATTGATAAAAATAGAAACCTGTCCAATATTACTATACAGTATACAGAAATATTTTTTTACGCACAACTTTTGTTCCTCAATTTGAGGCGCATTTGGGATATTGATCTAACTGGGAAATAGTTAACAATTAAATGCAATTGTTGCCTGGTGTTGATGGGCGAACTTGAAGGATGCTTAGGCCTAGAATTCTATCAAACTGTTAACTATTTTTCACAAAGATAAAGAAGAGATACCCACACCAATTGAATACAAATCTTACATGCAAGTTAAGTGGGACATTTAAATACTATATTAATAAACTTTGCATTTGAAACTAATGATTCCAAAAACATAAAGTTTAAATTACATATATTTGCATTCACATGAAAAATATTTAATTGTACAAACGTGTTTGTGTCATTGTTTTTTTAACGTTCTTCGTTGCTTATTTTATTATGAATGGCATCCTGTTTAGGCACCATTGGACAGCAATCTCGTCAATGTGGTGTACAGACATATCAACCTCACACATGGCCTGTAAACGGTCAAAGTTCTAAAATTATTGGTGGTAGAGAGGCCGTTCCGCATAGTTGGCCTTGGCAGGTACGTTAAACCCACGTGGTTGTTCCACAGGGCAATACTAGTATATTTACAGGTACGTTAAACACATGTGGTTGGACCATAGGACAATCCTATTGCATCTAAGGATAGCATACGATTCAACAATTGGATATCTCTTGATTATTGACAGAGTTGTACTTGCTGGACACCCAATAGCGACAAGTCATGCATAGTCAATCCAAAAAATCCTTCTGACGCATAAATCTTAAATTATCTTGGTATTTTCGGCAAGATAATGAAAAGTTTAAGACTGAAAAGAAATCTCGGTATTAAATATGTTCAAAAGTATAAACCGTGATCCTACATGTCTATGTAACAACATTCTGAATTATTCAAATCCAACAAATGGCGTACATAGACAAAACATAAGTCATTTTAGTCTTGTAAGAATCAGATGACTAGCTGCTGTCAGAATCTTTATGAAAAAGTCATTGATAAATGAATATCAACATAAGAAAACGTAGAAAATATGAAGCTTGGGAGACCACAGGAAGGTACAATGACCTTGTTGACAAATATTCCGTATCAACTTCACAAATAATTCACGATGGTCTTGAACATGTTGAAGTATAGATTCTGGGTACTGACGTTGTTTATCATCTTTCAAAATGACGTCTTATATTATTGTTTTATTTGTCTTTATGAATATTCTTATTGGTTAGTCTGCTTCTGATGATATCCATTTGACGTGACTCTGTACTTATACATTTCATCCCGTCATTATTCGTTGATAACTTTTGTATTCTTGACTTTCATTTTTCTTAATGTGATTTGTCTATATGCCCTTTTATTGTTTCTTTATATGCCTTTTGTTGTTTTTTTGTTACATATTTGTTTGTTTTCATAGTGCTTAAGATTATAACACAATGTTGACTAAAAACCAACAACCTCCCTCACTCGATGCGAATATGTTACAACGTGATCAACTAGGCGGTATGATATACGGGGAAACATATTCAAACCGTTTGATTGTGCATAAAAAAGTTAAAAAAAAAATAAAAATTCTTTCATCTTGGAACAAATTAGTTTTGATTTACCTATTTACGGGAAAGACAAAAAGCAAATGACGTGAAAAGATTCAACTGCACAATGAAGTTAATCTTTACAGAAGGTGCATGGTCATTAGAGTTGTAGCTCTTTCGTCATCCTAACTATTTGTGTGGATTTTATCTAATGCGAACAGTGAAGACTATATGATTAATTTATTTTCTATTAGGTTGTTCTCAGATTTCGAGATCATCCATTAACATGTAGTGGTACCTTGGTGAACAATAACAGCACAGGAGAACTTGTTGTGTTGACTGCTGCACAGTGTGTTGATGGGTAAATCTAATTTTCTGAGCCTGTTCTTGTATAAAAGCGATACAACATTCCATCCATGGCATTACCAAAAGAAAATGATCTTCAGTCTTTGAAATCGTAACATATATAAAAAAAAGATGTGGTATGATTGCCAATGAGACAACTCTCCAAAAGAGACCAAAGGACACAAAAATTTTAAACAACTATAGGTATTCGTACGACCTTCATCAATGAGCAAAGCCCATACTGCATAGTCGGCTACAAAAAGCCCATAAAAGACAAATGTACAGCAATTCAAACTAGAATACTAACAACTTGTTTTAAAGTAATAAAAATATTTAAAAGTCTTGTCTTAGAAAATCCAAGAACATGTGGTGTGAAAAAAAGGCTTGTCTTAAAACTAAAACAAATACTAAAATAACTGACGATTTTCTGATAAAATATAATTATTAACGCTATACATTCCTAAATGTAAAGAAACATGCAAGTGAATAATTCATCAGCGATGTTTCCTCGCTTATTATATATTTTGACAAAATTGCATATGTTCATAATTATCAAAACACTTCATGTTACAATAGTACAATGTACATTAAGCTGAGTAACGATTATTGTTGTGAGCTTAATAGGAAAACTCCAATACTTTACACCGAGCACAATGGCATCAGATATCAGTAACAAAGTTTGATGGACTTTTCTGTTGAGTACGGATCCAGGGGGAGTGGCGTTGAGGGCATTGCCAAAATAAAATCCCATGATTTTGTTTCACGACTTCTAAAAATTTATTTGTTTGACCTCACTCACCTATACTTAATTATTGGGAATTACATGTATGTCCCTTTTAAAAATCGTCGAAACACCCCTGTATATATCATAAAGTATTTAAGAGAAAGCGTACACACATAATTTTAAATTCCCGAAACTGTAATAAGAAGACGGATATTTCATCAGTAAGGAGAGAACGATACCAGGGCAGAGGGGCATTCAAAGTCATAGATCGAAAATGAACTGATTACGTCATGGCTAAAAAAAAAAGAAAAAGACAAACAGACAAATAATAGGACACTAGACACAACATAGAAAACTAACAATTTCTACTTCAGAACTCTGCCTGTAGAATGGACAATTGATGTTGGAGTTCATTCACGATCTGCACAAGAACAATATCAGAAAACTTATGATGTAAAAAAAATAATTTCGCACCCAGAATACTCCCCATTTCTGCTACACAATGATATTGCCATTGTAAGACTATCGACACCCGTAGTTGAAAATGAGGCTGTGGCTCCTATTTGTGTGACATCATTTCCAAGTAGTGACTTCTATGGAAAATATTGTGTAGTGACTGGATGGGGCGCTACGTCTGAAGGTAAATATTGTCATTTACCAAAGCGAACCTTGTAAATTAGGAGATAACTGTATTGTATTTTAAGCTTGGCCTCGTAAAACGTAGATGTTACTGTCGCAAATTGAATTTCCCTAACGACTCAGAGCGGATATAGAGCAATCAATGTTAACAGAAAACAGTATCAGCTGAGAGACACGATCAACATACACATTGTTGGAGAGTGGCCATTGTTGAATACACTCGAAATTGATAGATTTTTTATACTCTGGTTCATTTTTACAAACATAATTATAAATTTAATGGGTAGTACAGTAACACACATCATTGAGGGGGCGCAATAGGAGTTCGTTAACATGCTAACAACACATCGATTTTGGCAAAACAGTTAACACCAAATGCAAAAATGCTGATAACAGTTAACAAAGTGGGTTGAAAACAGTTTTAAACCAGCTTAAATTGATCTCGGATAACAGTTAACAACACCTTGAAAAAGGCCAAAACAGGTTAACATAAAAAAGGAATTGCCCCCCCCCCCCCCCCATCATGTTATGCCACATATGTTATATGTTGCCTTACCTTACTGAATCACTTTTCATGACGAAAACCAAAAAGACAAGTCCTCGTTTAATATCAAGATTTTTTAAAACATACCTATTTGAACCCAATTGATCAATCTTATTTTAAGTTAATCTATTTCAATCTATCAATCATTGTGCATGTTGAGATATTTGGTTTTTTTTCAAAATTCATATGAGAATTTGCATAGTTCTTTCATCCCAAACTGTAAGACATTCATGACGAAAATAATTTCGTAGTATAATTGTTCGAGCCTTTACTTGAATTTCGAAGTTGATGATCAACCATTGACTATTGGTATAAAGTATCCATTTCTTGAGAGTAAAATCAACATAATTATTCTTTTATTCATATACGTATGCATGCACTTCTTGTATTTAGGTGGGTCAACGTCAGATAGATTAAAAGAAGTATACAAGCCAGTATTGACAGATACAGATTGTTTACTCAATGTCGGAGGAACGTTTAATTCAACAACCATGCTGTGTGCCGGATTTGTACAGGGTGGCGAAGGAACTTGTACGGTAATGTTAATCTCCTTCAATAGATTTTTTTATTTGATACGTAGTGTTCAGTTATTTGGGGTCAAGTTAACTATATCGAACACAAATTAAACACGTGGTTTCTTAAACAACACGTGGTTACCAAAATACTTTGGTAAACTCCGGTAAACATAGGTAATTAAAAGTCATGTGATTGACGAAGTTTAGATGAAAATGAATCATTTACCAATTATGTTATATAATTTGATATACTGTAAATATCGTATGCTCCTGGTACATGTATGATGTGAACAATGATAATTGGTTGTTGTGCGTTTTGTTCTATCAGTCATGTTCATCTGTCCTTTACGTTTTCTAATGATAACGATCCCTTCAGACTCTGACAAATGCAATAACATTTACATTCAATTTTGTATTATTCTTTTGTTTTCTTTTTATTTGGTGATTATGTTTACTTTATATACCGAAAGTTTTTATTTACAAGTTTTGTGCGGCTAGAAGTTGTATCACTTGGTAAATCTTCTAAAGGAGATCATTCAGACGATCTATTACACAATTCTTTTAAAGCACATCTTGTAATATTCAGGAGGTAGTCAGACCTTCGTTCAGGGAGATAACTCTTTAAATCAGTAATTCGTTTGTAAAAGTCAAGTTTCATCAATGTATTTGTAGCCTTTACCTGAAACAGATTGATAATAAACTATGTAACTTAGAAGTTTAGGATATATTTATGAAAATGGTTGACACGTACGTACTGATGATTTTAAGAGTTATTTCCCTTATCCAAGATCCTCCTCCTTAAATTAATTGAGTAATATATGTTGTAGGGTGATGACGGAGGTCCGTTAGCATGTAAGAATGTAAATGGTCAATGGGACCTCATTGGTATGTATATATCAGGCAGGTGTTGACATTTGATAGCTCGGTGGACTAAATCAATTGAAAATAAGTCAAAACTTGTTTTAAAGAACATCTTCCGGTACATTTAGAAAACGTGTCAACTTTAAAATTATTAAGAAAATGTAAGGTCATATCACCAACACAGTAAGAAATATGTTCCAACTAAGTTGATGTTTATATTAATATATTGATCACATACCGCGTGTGGAATATGACCTGCCTACCGTTTTTGAACACACGAAGTCACCTCCGATTTTGGTGGGGTTCGTGTTGCCCCCCTTTTGAGTTTCTAAAATTGAATTTTGTGTGTTGTATTAATATACTCTGGGACTATTATTATATAAGTATAATGGTCCCAGGTATACTGATTTTTATCACGACAATATAATAGTTATAACGGTGCGGTTGAATTTCCTGTCATTTTTTTATCATCCACGCACGAACTTGTCTCAGAAAAAAATATCTCTGTACATTAACCTCAGTTTCAGGTATAGAGATATGATCTTTTTCTGTGACATGTGCTTTAACCATCCACAAGAACTTGCGGTCATCCGATGTTCAGTACTTCAGTACTTTGATTTAAGATTCAATTAAAGCAGGGAGAAAATCATGTGCAGATTACCAATTCCAAGACATGATATACTTTGAAAATAAAAATATTCCCGATCTATTAATGTAAAAAGTATTTTGTTTTTTGTGTAAATAAACTCATCATAGATACCAGGATTAAATTTTGTATTTACGCCAGACGCGCGTTTCGTCTACAAGAGACTCATCAGTGACGTACGCTCGAATCCAAATAGAAACAAAAGACCAAATGAAGTACGAAGCTGAAGAGCATTGAGGACCAAAATTCCTAAAAGTTTTGCCAAATACAGCTAAGGTCATCTATTTCTGAGGTAGAAAAGCCTTAGTACTTCAAAAATTTAACAGTTTGTGTAAAATTGACTAGTGACAACAATGGTACATCTTCTCACTTTTATAGTAAATTTGCTTTTACAGGTATAGTAAGTTGGGGATATTTATGTGCACGTGAAAGTTATCCGGCAGTATACACAGATGTACATCACTTTCTAGATTGGATAGGAAACAGTACTTTAGTTTAAAAATCACATACAGATTGTAGGTGTTGAAATAAACGTTAGAACTGTATCTGTATACTTTTTTTATTATTTTGGAAAGAAACATAGATAGATATAGGAAGATGTGGTGTGAGTACCAATGAGACAACTCTCCATCCAAATATCAATTTATAAAAGTAAACCATTATAGGTCAATGTACGACCTTCAACACGGAGCCTTGGCTCACACCGAATAACAAGCTATAAAAGGCCCCAAAATTACTAGTGTAAAACCAACCATTCAAACGGGAAAACCAACGGTCTAATCTATATAAAAAACGAGAAACGAGAAACTCGTATAAATTACATAAACAAACGACAATTAATGTACATCAGATTCCTGACTAATAGGACAGGTGCAAACATTTATATTTATCCTGCAATTGGGTGTCCTACTATACAGATACAGCCCTACAGATATCGATATGCTGTATCTGTATACTATACAGATATCGCTTTAAAGCTCCGCCCACTGCCGGACTGAGTATTGTTTGAACCTGTGTGACCTCAGAATGTGTATTCCAGTTGCATTCCAATGACGATGACAATTGTATATTTCAAAACTTGAATGTGTATGATTGTGTTACAAAATCAACCATGTCAATTTCAGCATGCATGTTTAGTGAATGTCAAGTCTGAAGCGTAGGACAACTCGTACACTTCTGTTTCAAATTTGACAATGTTTTGTTATTTGTTTTTACGGTTGAAATTAGTTCTTATGTTAAAATAGATAATTATCCACCTTGAGCGATGTATTATTGTTGACTATTCGAGATTCTTTTTTTGCGAACTCGTCTTCAGCGTAATGTGTGATTTTGATATTACTACGCGGGCCTCAAGGGGTTACAAATCGAAAATAAATGCTAAACATGTTAGTTTTTGTGTCTTTCAAAACACAAACAATATACAGAATTAATTGCAGGATAAAGACAATAACTGTTTGGTGTCTTTAAATATCAGCTGTATTTGTACTCGGCTCGAAACAGGTGTAGTAGCTCGCTAAAAGCTCGCATACACCTTGTTTCCTAGCCTCGTACAAATACAGCTGATATTAAAAGACACTAAACAGTTATTGTCTAGTATATAGATTACTAATAAATTCAACATTCCGGTATGAATATATACATTCATTTTGTCATTGGCAACTAAAAGTGACGCATACAAAATAAAAATTAACTTTAATTGTCCAACAACAAAACAATAACATCAACGTATTACAACATTGTTTTAGCTTTTATAACTCGTAAGGCTCTTGTTAGGAAAAGCCAAAGAAAACATGCTATAAAGCAGACTATTACTCCACACCAAGCTACGGGAGCTGGCCAAAGCATTGTTACTGTTCTAGCTTCACATGTAGAGGACGGATAAAATCGGATAGTATGACATTCTGATATTTCATAAAAGTTTTTGGTATGAAATATAGCTAGACCGAATATTGTGAATAAACCTGAAAAAAAGAAAATAGAAAATTAATATCATTCGTACTTATAGTGAATAAAATGCTTCGCTGAGCGTAGCCTAATACGAACGCAGAGTTCGAACCCTAAACAGCTTGATATTGTCTGAATTTGGAGTGTGATCAAATTTTTGACATAATATAGGTTTCTGACACAAAATAAATGTGTCCAAAGATCTAACAAATATATTGTGCAATACTGACAAAAAAAAATTGGAAACCAAAAATTATAAAATTTAATCCCCTAAAACAAATGGGAAAAAAAATTCCCCTCCCCCACTTTTTGAAATCCCCTTCGAGCTTTAACCCCAAAACTCAATCCCAGCCTTTCCTTTGTAGTATGGGACCTTGTGGTACAATTTCAGGGGGATCCATAAGCTTAAACACAAGTTATTGCCTTGAAACTAGAAAATTACTTGTTTTTGGCCGTTTTTAGGCCCCTTATTCCTACATGTTTTAGACAAGTAACCCCAAACTCAACCCCAGCCTTCCCTTTTAGATATGGAACCTTGTGGTACAAAGTAAGAGAGATCCATACACTCACACAAAAGTTATTGTCTTGAAATTAGAAAAATGCTATTGGACCTTTTTTGGCCCTTAATTTCTAAACTATTGGCCCCATCACCCCTAAAATGAATCCCAACCTTAGATGGAGCAATTTCAGAGCAATCGAATTATTTATACAGAAGTTATTATTCTGAACTAGAAAAATGCTTCTTTGGGGCCCCTTTTGGGCCCCAATTTCCGAAACGGTTGTGACCATCCTCCCCAAAATTAATCCCAACCTTCCTGGTGGTGTTGAACCTAGTACTTAAAAAAAATCATAGAGATACTAACTAAAGATGTTGACCGATACCAATGTATCTTCGGACGATGCAGACGACGACATCATACCATTATACGATCCCAATTTTTTTTTTTTTTGCGGTCGTATAAAAAAAAGGAACATCATTGATGGACCAATTTAGTATATTGGCATTAAAAAGTTTCGAAATTTTAGCAAAATTGTAAAAAAAATGTAAATTTTCGACATGTATTTTAAAGAACTGGACAAAAAGCAAGCAATATGCTCAGAATAGAATTTCTTATCCAAACTTTGATGGTCAAGAATTTACCTCGTGAAGAATATATTTTTTTACAGGATTCTTGTTAAGGGTGCTGTCAACACTATCAACGCATTTAAAAAAAAACTGTTGTAAGCAAATGAAACAGATTTCTTCTTTAAGTTTCTCTTCTAATTGACAACATGCCATATGCAAACGTGTTCTATTATACTTCCAGAGTGTCCTCGAATTTAAACAGTTGTTTGAAAAGAACAGTACACCATTTTATAATTCAATTTTGCTTCTTTCTCTGTTAGGTTCGTAATTCTCAGTCTATAGTTTTCTTTGTTTTACACTGATTGTCATGATTGTTTTTCAGTATTTGCAATGACATTGTCGGTTAGTTTTCGACTTTATAGCTTGCTGTTCGGTGTGAGCAAAGGCTCCGTGTTGAAGGCCATACTTTGACCGCATATAATATTGTTTACATTTTTACAAATTGTGAATTGAATGAAGAGTTGTCTCATTGGCACTTATATCACATCTTTTTTTTTCTTCTAATTATGAGTTTGCATATCCATTTTGTATCTTTCGCCTCTGTTTTATTGGATATCATGTGTCTTACCTGCCATTGAGTACAACACCCCCGTCACCATAAAGGCTGTTACTTGTTTGGTGGCCACAGCAAAGATCCCCACTCCAGCAGCTACCACCAGATCTATTATACTGACAATGAAACATGATGCTGCAGAATTCTGTAACCCTGTAATGGAAAGATACCATAAAACCTAGGAAATACATGTATGTATTGTACAGACAATGAAGCATGATGCTGCAGAATTCTGTAACTCTGAAATGAAAAGATATTAAGAGTACAACACCCCGTCACCATAAAGGCTGTTACTTGTTTGGTGACCACAGCAAAGATCCCCACTCCAGCAGCTACCACCAGATCTATTATACTGACAATGAAGCATGATGCTGCAGAATTCTGTAACCCTGTAATGGAAAGATACCATAAAACCTAGGAAATACATGTATGTATTGTACAGACAATGAAGCATGATGCTGCAGAATTCTGTAACTCTGAAATGAAAAGATACTAAGATTACAACACCCCGTCACCATAAAGGCTGTTACTTGTTTGGTGACCACATCAAAGATCCCGGCCCACTCTGAAATGAAAAGATACTGTAAAACATAGGAAATATGATTTTATTTCAAGCATGCATAGCAGGAGAGTTTTGACTCTGTCAACACACGAGGGTCCCGGTTCCGCACAATTTGGAGTATATGGGATTTATGTTGGTTTCTGTTTGACATATTGATTTGTCTATTTAGGATCGATTTACATAATATGCTTGAATATATAGAACAGAGAGTGATTGGATAAACATGATATAGAATAATGAAATGAAAGACCCGCTATACAGACCCTGATGTATTAATCATCGCAATGACTTCATCACGATGTTCTTTATATTCAAGCATCAAATTATTCTCTATTCTGGATCTTTTTGGCCTATTTTTGCATTTTTCTGAACATACCGTCATACATTGTGACTACAGTATTTCAATTAATTAATTAATTAGTAATGTATACGTAATCTAATATTATTCTTCTGAAGGAAAATTGGACCTAAGACAATGTTGAAACATTTAAGTCATTAGTGCTCTTAAATGATCAAATTAAGAAGTATCTGAAACAATTGAACTAAATAGGTACTTGATGGTTTTTCCATACACACATTTGAATCGCCCTATTATGTGATTATAATGGTTCATACATACTTGCTAATGCTTTTCCATCTGAGGTCAGTTCTGTATCTGATTCTTCGTCATATTCTACTACAAAATTATAGCAATTCTTTTTTGTTTCATTTCGTTTGGCTAGTTCTGTCCTTGCAGCATCTGTAACAAAATAATTGGAAAAAAATGAATTGTTACTAAACTTGAAACTTATATTCATTTAGTAAACAAAATACTTTACATTTGCTAAAAATAATAGAGAATACAACAAATTAATAAAAAGATGAAAACACTTGGTTAGTAAGCATGTTTTTATGAATGTCACGGTTAAAACGGATTGCTGCTTGCGTAACGTCCAGTGGCAAATATTTAATTGTTACCCAGGACAATACCAAACCAACAACACTAGTATATTAATATATAATAGATTCTTCAAAGTTGGTCGGCTAGGACGAAGGAAGCCAGATTTGTATTAAAACTGGAAAATGACGACATCTACTAAATTTATTTTGAAAACCAGTAAACTTATGTTTCATTCCGTGTACTTCGAATGTCAAGAATGAATATTTTAGTCATTACATATTTTATAGTTCTTCATTAGGTTTTAATTCCATGTAGGTCTTTATGATGTAGATTTTATTGATTGCTGTTGCTTTGATTATTTATTCCATTTTTATTAGTTTGTTATTTACTTCCTTGTTATTTACCCCATGGAAGGGTTTTACTCATTCAGTATGCATTTCAATATGTCACTGAAAATGTAATCTATATTGTTCATTCTATGATACATGTACCAAATTGCAGCGGGATAATATATGCATTACTTTCATGTTTATTTAAAAGAGCAACCATTTAGATGATTTATCAATAAAATAAAATTATGTAGTTTATAGATATATAGGGACTCTGTAGTGGATTTATACTGACGTAAATTGTAATAACTTATTCATATCCATGAGAATACTTCAATGGCTTATATTCCTATGTGATATCCACATTACATACATTTAATTTAACTGGGGAAACATGCATTACAGTTGTTTTCCATCCGTTTGATGACTGTTTGAGCTTTTGATTTTGTCATTTGTTTTTTTTTTTCAAATGGCCATTGTCTCTTTTTTAACATTAATGTTATATTCTTGCTATATAACTTAAAATGAGAAATTTTAATTTAAAATTTGTATTTTAATTTATTAGATAAATTATCTAGCATCAACATCAGATCAATTGCATTACAATAATAAAAGTTTGAAAAAATGTAATAATTGATTTAGTTGTGCTTAACACCACTTTCAGCACTGTTGGAATAAGAACAATAATGCAGTGTTAATCAGTTACAATCAATGCAAATATTATCAGGGTCTGGATTAGGGGGGGGGGGGGGTCTGTTATTCTGTAAACATTTAATTTTCACCCCTTTTTTCTCTAATCTTCAAAAAATTAACCTCTTTTTTCTCTAATCTTTTTTTTTGCCCGTTATTCTCTAATCTTCATTTTTAAGGGCATTATTTTTTAATCATTTAACCCCATCCAAACCCTCATATTATAGCATACCAAGACAAGGTCTAAAAACAACTTTCCACGGGTGCCACAACATCTTGTAGGTTTCATGATTTATTTCTCGAAAAACGAACAAATGGAGGAAATTTATGATACAAGATTTTATTTGTTGTACCCCTAAACATATGGTTCGTCATGTGTATTTTGAAAAATAAAGGATTGTTCTTTACATATTTATTAAGGTGCTTGTCTCCTCAACACCTAAGATTTTTTTAGGTATTTCAGAATACTGCTAATGTATAATATGTTTCATAATACGTACATGTATTTACACAAATAAATGTCAAATACCGTACATATCACAGTAAAGTCACGACAATGACGTAAATGGTATAATTTTATTCATTGTTAATTGATATTTAAAGAAATTGGCGAGAATAGGCTATCCCGGATTTTTACTTGATATTTACAATTGGCATTATTTTGATCTTATATTGTTAGAAAAGTATCTAGACTCAGCTTAAATTTTGAGCTATTAAAGTGTTCTATGAAAAGAAAAGTGAATGATATGGGCCTAAATAGTTAATCCTGCATCGTACAAAACAAAACAAAAGAGGTCATATACGTGACAAAAGAGACTGAGCAACATTAATCGTACCTTCTAACAACTGTATCATATAAAAAGTTTTAACAAATTCTGAACCACTATCACGCCTAGTGACTTGTCAATGATGAATTCCAGTATAAGGACACGAAGAAGGGAAAGAAATGTTTGAGCAAAGACAACCACAACTCAAAGCAAATATTTTTTTACGGTAATCTTTACACTTATAAACCATCAAACTTCAAAAATTAGTTTTCTTTGTTATTTAAAGATAGTGGATTTTTTGTGCAGACTGTATCCCATCGAAACATCAAAAGGCGTCTAGGGTACCAATTCGAATATTGCAGACATAAATAATTCTATTTATATAATTTTGCGAGTATATAATAACTGTCATATATAAATATTGATATCTGACATACTGCTGTTTTATGGATGTTCAAAGGTTTAAGACAGATACATTGTTTTGGTTTAAAAAAACAATTTTGATGCATAGAAAGGATAGCATGATATTATTAACATTCTATCAATAAGCCATTATGGGCAGGTGTTATTAAATTCTTCTGATTATAAAAATCAATAGCAATTCATGTATTCTATCATACCCACGATCATACCGTTTAGAAAATCTATTTCCTAGCGATTGTTACCTTATCTGATTGTATTGAAGTATACTCAAGTTAAATTCAATATATAGAATTGTTAATGTACTATCTGTTGTATTCAAATTTTCTATGTGTTTTATGTATAACCTAGTTCAAAAGATTTCATTGAATGCTGCGCTTCTCGCGTAACAATTTATGAGAGACGATCATTTGATAACCTGAGGAGAGGACAGGAATTAAGATGTTTTGCGAATTGGTTATACATTTTCATCTGTTGTTAAGCAGCCATCTTTTCCCCACGGCTTTGTACACAATCCTTCTTTTTGTGTAACTGCTGCAGAATATTTATTTTCGTTCAGTCTTATGCAAGTTTTTTGTTTTTTGTTTTATTTCCCGGGTGGAAAACCAGGCCAGAATATTCATTTTCAAATCCCCCTCCCCTAAAATCAAATGGTCGTGCCTTTTTTTTTTATATATATATTCAAACAAGTTATAATACTCAGTTATTTATAATTCAGGTTTTAATTCTTATAAATTACAATTAAAATAAATGTATCTTAGACACCAGGCCCCGTATTCAGATACGTGGCCAGACTTCAAGTTTTGTACGCTAGACTCGCAATTCGATTACACCATCTGCTTAAACCCCCCCCAACTAAGGTATCGGATAACCTGTTTTTGCGTTTTTCTCTACTTTTAAAATACATTATAAAGATATACTGATATTTTTGGAAGGGACTGTTTTTTTTTTATGAAGTTAACCAAATTGTTTTTGCTGTTCTTAATAGTCACTTTAAGGTAGATCAAAGGTAAATATTTTTTGAGACAGAATTTTCTTATACTTAGCCAAAATGAAGATTTTACTATGCTCTTTTCAAATATATGATAAAAAGTATGGGTCACCGTGCAATTTTTCAAGCTTTGAGTCGTTGAAAATTGACTAAATTTGGTTAGATTGTTCATGGAAAAACACATTTGTGTGCATAAAAAAAATCTATGAGATAGAATTTGGAAATAAATTGTAAAAAGATAGGTTTTGTAATATATCTTAAGAAAATAACAAGAAAAAAATGGTGTCACCGAACTTGTTTTCTTGCTACAAGTAAAAAGAAAAAAAATCCCTATCAGTCCAGTATAAATTTTTACTAAAAGAGTTATCTTCCCTTAAATGGCTCATTTGAAAAAAATGATTCTAAAAAAAAAAAAAAAAAAAAAAAATGATGTTTGTTTAAACATTTTGAATTATACAATAAATTACCAAGTTTTTTTTTTATATTATTAAACAGTATAAACTTAAAATTGCAAATCTGCCTCCAAATTTGCAGATTTAGGTAAATAACTAGACCGATTTTTTACTGTGATTGTACAATCCAAGATGGCAGTATACCATGTATCTACCTTAAGCTGATACTTAAAAAAATTACGTTTTGGCTTCCACGTCGTCTATTTTTGAGCGAAGATAATGGATATTTTCCAGAAGAAATAAAAAACATTCGTAAAACTGAGATCGTTACATTTTACAGTTGCAAATTTTCTTGATTTACATATGTGTATTCACATCTCATACATCATACCATTTCAAGAATGTTAATTATTATGAATATGTTTGTTTAGAGTCAAAGAGTTTAGATGAAACCCATAAATAGACATATATCCTGTTAATCTCCTTATTGGTTGTCAACGTCTTCTATCAAATTCCCCATTCTAGTGGATTTTGTAATATGTTTCATCAATTTAATTGAAAAGGATCAATAAAAAAAAAAAGGAATCTGTCGAGACTTCATCGTTGCAGATAATTTTACTGTCTTCTTACTGTTTACTTCACTAAATGCCTTTTCATCAGATTTGAGCTATTTCAATGTAGAGTGAGTAAAAAGACATTGTGTTCGATTTATTTGATACTAAGGTTTAATGATTCAGCGGTGATCCTTATAATCCATTATATAATTTTACTCGGAAGAACAGCAACACCCAAAGTGTCGTATACAACTTTATTTTGATGGTGAACCATGCTATTTGTTCAAAACAAACATCCATGATTTGCCACCTCAGGCACTTGTCTCAGAATTGTTTCCCTATATACCTTAATATAACTATACAGATTTTTTTTCTGAGACAAGTTCCTGTGTTTGTTACATTGAACCTAATTCAGAAACAAAGCACTCAGATATCTCTCTTTTTTTTCGAAACTTAAAGAAAACAAAGAAAATATCAGCATTCAAATATTTCAATATACAAGAAAATTAGCACACCTAGTATTACAGTAAAGGTGTCCTTTATAGACAAGAACAAATACTAATTAAAAACAACACTGCAAAATATCAAGGAATATAAGACAAGAACGAATGATGTGCACAATACAAAAATAGTCCCTTCCTATTGAAAGTCCCTTGAATGGTAATGCGGTTAAAGAACAATAATTCAACAAAATAAATAATTAAGTACATACGACAATCAAATTTCCTGAAGACATTAACATTTCAGGGGAAGAAGTATCCCTGTTTTGTGCTAACTCTCCCATGTTGCATGACAGAAGTACCAATATAGAACAGATTACTTAATTGGCTGTGTGATTGCGAAATAGCCAGCGACAAATATTCCAAGAATCTTTAAGGTGGAAAAAGTAACGATATAATCTTAACTACATGTAATGGGATAATAATTCGAAAACCCCTATTTGAAACACATAGAGATATAAATTCAAAGCTAAATAAACAAAACTAAGTAAATCAAAATGTTGTACTCCCAAATAAGCACATATATATCTATTACTTAGTAAATTCTTCTCCCACATAAGTACAAATCTATTACTTAGTAAATTCTTCTCCCAAATAAGTACAAATCTATTACTTAGTAAATTCTTCTCCCAAATAAGTACAAATCTATTACTTAGTAAATTCTTCTCCCAAATAAGTACAAATCTATTACTTAATAAATTATCACGTTTAGTATTTATATTGTACGTACCTGATAAATCATCGCATTGTTTCCACACATCGTTGTGCTCATTGTAAATATAGTATGTTGTCCATTCACTTCCAGACTGAACACGGAATTCTGAAAACCATTTCGGATTTGTCGAAAGAACTACTTGAATATTTGAAGTTGCATTCACATATTTCGACAATACAGCAGAGTCATAACCTAGTTCTTCCCATCTGTTAATTCCAAACACCAGCAACAGTAGGAATGAAGCAAGGCCACCAGTTGAAACGGCACTGCAGATGAGAATTAATAAAGGAGATGTCATTATTCATAATTTCACCATATATAAAATGTAACAAGTGAAAACTATTATGCGATCAGCAGGTGGTTAA
Organism: Mytilus galloprovincialis; assembly: GCF_965363235.1. Taxonomy (NCBI): domain Eukaryota; kingdom Metazoa; phylum Mollusca; class Bivalvia; order Mytilida; family Mytilidae; genus Mytilus; species Mytilus galloprovincialis. Next base: position 22,817,910 of record NC_134846.1, read on the forward strand.
TAGAAAAGCAGTTTATCTTAATAATTCAAACTCATTCTTAGCTTCCTCATCTCTTGAGTAAATAAATTAATTTGAAATTCAATAATGTCATATTAAATCGTCTTTGAGGATGTTATTTCAAGTTGTTTTCCCAAGAAGCATGCGCATTGATCGGTTTCTATGACAGTCAACGCAATATTGTATTGCGATCGATCGATATTTCCTCTAAAGGTTAGAATCGACCAATTCATAGCACAGTAATGTGAGAAACATTTCATCAAATCAATAGACAATAACCATTGTTATTCTTACATATTGGAAACCGTTAGAATTGATTGGACAAACTACATAAACTGATTGTAAATGTTAAAATAGTGTACATTATTAACTGGTCTATTTGTTTCGGAGAAAGGCGTACTGTCAATATAAGAAATGATTACGGTTAATAATGACGAAGCTGTTTATTTCCAGAATAAATCAGCAGCAACACAAATATTGGTAAAAGAAAACCTTTTATCAAATTTAAAAAAAATAAAAAACAGTATCGAAGACGGTAAAACAATCAGAAAAAAAAACCGGAAGTTATTGCACCAATCAGGATATTCCAGTTTACGTCAAAACATATTTAGTCTTTGATTATAGTTTGATTTTATTTGAATATGAAGTGTTAGTTATCAATAATTTAACAAAGTACATTTACCTATCCGATATTACTTCTAAAAGACTTGTTAGGATTGTTAAATAGGCCTAGGTCCAGTTAGATTTATCTGACGACCCGTCGATAAATACTACATAAATGATACCAAAAAGATCTGTAACTGCGGTTATTGAATAATACAAGTGTACCAAGTGTATGTTCGATTAATTAATAGATCTCATACAGGATGGTCATAGAAGTTATTGAGATAGAAAGAAACCAAATATTTTCTATAGACTGTATTTGTCTAAATAAGTTTATTAAGTATTTACTTAAAGTAAGTAAGTAAGTAATATTTATTGGTTTGAAATCCAAAATTACAGGATTGATACCAAGACAATACAAAACATACAAACATATATATCATACCAAATTCATAAACATTGTATATTTATATAAGGAGGTGGTACCATACAAGTTATTTAGTACTTAATAAAGCATTTCTAGAAATGTACATGTCGCTTATAAATTTAACAATAATTCTAATTATATCAGTATCACCACACGTATACAAAAATTTAAATCTTGCTTCATTAGTCATATTTAAAAAAGATGGAACTATTTCACTAATTTTGGAAAACAATTGGTCTCTAATTATATTTAATTTTGTACATTTTAAAGTGAAATGAAATTCATCTTCTACTTCTATGAGACACAAAGGACAAATTCTTTCTTCTACAGGGGTTTTAGAGTGACGCCCTTGTTCAATTCTAAGAACACTATTACTAATGCGAATTTTAGAAAAATGCCCTATAACTTTTCTGTCTATATTTAACAATAAATAGGTTTCCAATTTATAATTTTCTTTAAGCTGTCTATATGTTCTCAGCTTATTACCATGTACTGATTTATTATCACAAAATATATTTTCTTTCCAATAATTAAGATATCTATCATTAAGTTTGGTATGAATTGCATATAATAAACGCCTTTTTGAAATAGTATCATGATTTTTCCAAACATGTGAAAAATTTAATGTAGTAAGTAACTGTTTAATCTTTTTAGCAAATCCATTGGTTAATTGCAGGTTTGAACAATAAATATGACTTGAGAAACATAACATTCAAAACCTATAGATCTTAAATATATTAATATGAGGATAAGTTAGTTGTTTTCTTTGTCAATGAGACATCTATCCACCAAAAACAGTTTAAAGATTGTCAACAACTACAGGTTACCGTATGACTTTTAAGAATGAGCAACCCCATACCACATAGTATTTTATAAGAGGTCTCGGGATAACAAATTGTGTGTGAAATTCTAAGAGAGAAATCCAATGGCACCATGATCTAAGACCCCATCTAAGTTAAGAACTAAAGAAAACAATTAAGGTAGACGATCCAAAACTAATTATAGTTTACGGTTTGGGATAGACACACACAAAGATGGGAGAGGCTATCAGTCGTGCGAGTGCTATGGCCGATTTCAGGATTATGAAATGCAATTGCATTCGAATTATGCATCCAACCTTTGTAGTATGGAACCGACACCCATTACATAGGTTGACTACTCAGATAGAAAGAAAAAAACAGGGATCATAATTCTTATAGACTACCTTAGTCCATCCTAAAAAAAGTGAAAAAAAAAATACCAGCAACCAACAAACAGTATACAAAACACAACATAGAAAACTTAAGACTGAGCAACAAGAACACCACCAAAACTTGAAAGTGATCTCATGTGATCTGGGAAGGGTATATATATATATAAGCAGATCCTACTCCACATGTGTCACCCGTCGTGATGCTCATGTTAGTACATAACCGGTGAATACTCTAATTCGATAGGTCACTTTCGGCGAATATAAATATCTACTGTAATTGTTTTTAAAAGTACAGCTATATTAGAAAGGTTTACCACTCATCACGTTCTTTTCAATTGAATAATCAACTAAATTTGCATTGAACTTATACCCCGGACCTGTACAATGTATGTAATTTTCACAACCACTCTAAAATACTTTATCTACGTGTACACATGGTGTATAGTCGTGTTTAAAACACAGAAGAGAAAATGTAAAGATCAATTATAGAATTCATTTACACATCTATTTGTAATATTTGATTTTCAATGCACAAAGATTTAACAAATAATATATAAGAACTGCTGTTTCTTTAAACACCAGTCCTTTTTAAGGATAGAGAAGAAAAAAAAAGAAGATTTTTTTAGTGTACAGCGTAAATTCTGCATTTTCAAAGTTATTGGAAATTCAAGTAGATATTCCGTTGGATTTAGTTTTAGATAACTTGTCTCTTTTTGAGCTTGAACAAGCAATCGTGTTTAGATTTTTCATAATTGGAGAATGTGAATAATATATCGTCTTCAAAGTAATTTTTTAGATACTTGAATGATTTGACATGGTGACCTTTTCATGAACTCTTATGACCTGTCTATCAAATTATTTTTTTCTACGTAAATAAACGTATGTACCAGATATTTGTACACGTGCACATTAATTTCAACCAAGGTATACATTACAAAAATGTAGCAGAGAACATGTATCTTAAATAATTGTATTGAATAGATTTGTGGGTTTAAATTTCCTGAACTATTTGACGCAGGACGTTTCGCCAACAACAATTCTGTCGTAACTGTGGCCATTTCAGATACATGTTCATAACCCCTTTACACCCCAATACACAGCTACTCAACACAAGTCATGTGTACAAGATATATCCGCTTTTAAATAGAAAGAAACGGACAGGTAAATATACATGTGTTGTGAAGTAATAATAATAACAATGGCAGATACATGTAGCATGGTTGCATGATTGCATTAAAGTAAAAATTGACATGATTACTTTAAAATGTTTTGATGTTTTGAGGATTGACATTAATAAACCGATGCAATGCAGTTACTTGTCCCAAGTCATTCGATTTTAATTGCTGTACTATAGTCAGTCTGTGGTTAATTTTAGCTATGAGTTCTATTTGTATCCGATATAAAAGTAAATAGAATAGATCAAATTCGATCAACCTGTCCGTGAGAGTCTAGAGAGTTGTAAATACACAAGTCTTTTTTATGGTCAAATGAAGCACGGTAGGTATAGTGTCCGGCTAGGATCGTGGTTTTTCGAGTGATTTGATCGGGCTTTTTCGAGTGTGACCACTTTTTTTCGAGTGAATATGATCAAAAATGTAAACAAACAGACTTCTTTTGTAACAAGACGTGATAAAGAAGCTTGAGTTTGATAAACAAGGTTGTACATGATATGTAAGCATTTGAGATATAAAGATAGTATCATTCTGACATTGCTTTTCGTTTAAAAAGTTAAATTTAGCCTCCAAAATACCGAATAAAGCCATTTTCTTACACATACCAATGCAAATGTCGACGGAAATGCATACATGGAATCTAACTATCCTAACATATACAGACACTTTACAAAAACGATTGTTATTGCATTGAAAACTACATTTTGAGAGTAAATTCAGATTTTTATGTCCGGGTTTTTTCGAGAGCAGTCCGGGCTTTTTCGAGTGTGTCCTTTTTTTATCAAGTGATTTACACACCCTTACAGAACTGAAATGTTTGCAGCAGATCTGCTGCAAACTTGCTGCAGGTCTGCTGTAAACAAAATGCTTGCAGGAACCCTTTGAATAATGTTTGCAGATGTTCGCAGCTAGCTGCAAACCTCCTGCAAACATTGCAGCTTTTTACTGCAAGCTTGCGGCAAGGTTGCAGAAACAAATATGTTTGCAGTAAGATTGCAGGAAAAACTAGAATATAAGGGATGTTCGCAGCTAGATTGCAGGAATCTTTGACAATTTTATATGTTTGCAAGAGCATTGCAAGAAACTACATAAAACGACTGAGCATGCCTATTGGTAACTTCGTGGAAGATAAAGATTTGAAATTTGAAAATGTTGGTGATGTTTGTGTCATGATATATATTAGTGTTCAGGGAGGCATTATAGTTTGGCAATTAACAGATTAGTTTTTAAAGACATTATTTGTAAGTACATATTCATCGTAGAATGTTAATTTATGAAATTCATTCCCTCCACAGATATCTGCATGAGGTTTAAAATACATTTTCAAATATGTAACCATGCAAAATATAATACAGTACTCCCTCATATGCTGAGAGATTATAACTTACAAAATATATGTAAGTCTAGTTGAATTTTATGACAATTTTAGTTTAACTATAGCTAAAAAAGGTATAAACTTATGCTATGATAATTTTTCAAATGATAAAGTAATTGAATTGTTTTATGAATGAATGGATGGATGTATAATAACTTTTAAAGAAATTGCTGTGTAATATAGATAAAATGATGTGTACACAACATGACATTGGTTAATTGTATAACAGATTGATTTGAATAAAAATGTTTGCAGCAGGTCTGCAGCAAACACGCAGGAGAAAGATTAATTTGCATAAATATGTTGCAGCAGGTCTGCGGCAAACACATATTTGCATATAAATGTTTGCAGCAGGTCTGCAGCAAACAGGCAGGAGAAAGATAAATTTGCATAAATGTGTTTGCAGCAGGTCTGCAGCAAACACTCATTTGAATATAAATGTTTGCAGCAGGTCTGCGGCAAACACTCATTTGCATGGTAAATTGTTTGCAGCAGACCTGCAGCGTATTTGCAGCAAACACGCCGCAAACACGGACTCTGTGTTAGCTGCAAGTCTGCAGCAAGTTCGCAGCAGACTTGCAGCAAATGTTTGCAGGAGGCTGATTTTTTCAGTGGGGGCATTCTTTATAGCTAAAAAATCTTATGTGTTTACGTTTAAAAACTATAAAATAAAGGCTCAAATTAGGTACTTTCAAGGCACATGATGTATCAACACTTGCATTTTATTTATCGTTCATTTGTATATATTCTTTTTCTCACATCTTATAAATTGCATGTACAGTATATATCCGTGATGTAAACAATCTAATGTGAGTGTTCCGGTAATACAAGTATTTGGACCTCATGGGATGACTATTACTGAACAGCAAAATGTCGACTTGGAAGATAACTTCCAAAAATGTCTTAATGAACAGTTAAACAAGTGTTGAACTGTTTTAACTAACTGACAAAAAAAATTCGATCTGATAAAGAGTCTAATAATTGATAGTAGAGACGGACAGAAAACATAATTATACTAGTACACCCAACTTAGACAATTATTTGAAAGACAGTGGGTTTCAACTTGTAACTTGTGCTGTTTTGTGTCGCTTTTGAACTATAAAATTAATACATTTTATGTAACCGTCGTTGTTATGCATACGTTTATTGTATTATTGAATCGTTTCTATTAAAATCAATCATCCTTAATCAGAACGATAGTTGTATGTATAAGTGTATGCGAGTGGGAGAGAAAGGCTTTTTATTTTTACTTTATGTGATTACATGCTTGTTATGAGCCCTATGATTAGGAAATAAAATATCTTTATTTTTATCTTATCTTTATCTTATTGTATAAACTTGAGAATGGAAATGGGGAATGTGTCAAAGAGACAAGAACCCGACCATAAAACTGACAACAGCAGAAGGCCTCTAACAGGTCTTCAATGCAGCGAGAAATCGTCGCACCCGGAGGCGTCCTTCAGCTGGCCCCTAAACAAATATATATACTAGTTAAGTGATAATAAACGCCATACTAAACTCCAAATTGTACACAAGAAACTAAAATTAAAAATAATACAAGACTAACAAAGGCCAGAGGCTCCTGACTTGGAACAGGCGCAAAAATGCGGCGGGGTTAAATATGTTTATGAGATCTCAACCCTCCCTCTTTACCTCTGGCCAATGTAAAAAAGTAAACGCATAACAATACGCACTTTAAAATTCAGTTCAAGAGAGGTCCGAGTCTGATGTCAGAAGATGTAACCAAAGAAAATAAACAAAATGACAATAATGCATAAATAACAACAAACTACTAGCAGTTAATTGACATGCCAGCTCCAGACCTCAATTAAACTGATTAAAAGATTATGTCTTCATCATATGAATATTAGGCACAATCCTTGGTTTAGTATTATACCATCATAACATATATAAAAAGATATACCTATATCGTTCCAAATTGACTTTCCCCTTGGGCACTTATTTTTTCGTCACCTCTTTCGCCAAAACAATATATTTTTCGCCAAGTAACATAACTATATCTTTTGTTTAAATTTTTTGTTTTATCCAATCCCACCCCTAAACCGTTATTTTTCCCGTCTGAATGTTTTGAACTTGTTATTTCAGGGGCCCATTCATAGCTTGTTGTTCGATGTGAGCCAAGGCCCCGTGTTGAACGCCGTACCTTGGACTAGAACGGTTTATCTTTATAAATTGTTATTTGGATGGAGAGTTGTCTCATCGGCACTCATATCACATCTTCCTATATCTATCATATGGTCCGACCATACGCGTACAGTTTGACCATATGAGTATCAGGAGCATACGCGTATGGTCACGACCATATGCGTATGGTCCTGATACTCATATGGTCCGGAACATAAGCATAGACTATTCGAATTGAGACGTACATGCATATATTGTATAAGATAAGATGTATGTTCTTAAAAAGTATACATCTTAGATATGTCATGATCTATTTGTCTTGTATCTTGTATTATTTATTTTATTGTTTAAGAAATTGAAACCGAAAATGACTAAATGCTACAACTGTGAGCAGGAGTCTGATTACACAAATATAATAATTGGCCATACAGCAACTAAACACCATGATAACTTCATTTCAGAAAGAAGAAAAGGGTCTAAAAAGTAGGAAATTTGAATATTAATCAAGACATTGAAATGGTGATCCTGGTGTCGTTCGAAGCACTGGACAATCTAGCTGGTGCTAGCATATGATAAACACATTTTGTATTCATCGATCATTGCTAAAGGATCATATTTAGGCTAATGAACTACATGTATTCATATCATTGTTGATTTTATCTGAAATTTTATTCAAATTTTGTGTTCAATGACAATAAAAATGGGATGGATTAAGTGTGTGTGTTTTTTATGTTTTTTTATTTATAGGTTTCTATTATTAATCTCCGGAGTTCACCACAAGAAATATTATTAACTGTAAAATCAAAAGTAACATGAAATGAAGTTAAAATGAATACGAGATCCCTGCATAATGTTCTAGACACCGTTTTGTTAAGGATCAAGTTATTTCTAAATAAACACTGGAAAATAGTTGTATAACGCTCTCCAAACAGAATATTTGCATTAAATTGAAAAAAAAAGATTCATTTTCAAATGTTTTTGATGACTTATTGGGAATATATGATATTGTCCTTCACTTAATTACAGTTATTAACTAGAAAAAAAAAGTAATTTCTAAAGCCTAGAATACCTTCAATTGTCTGTAAAAAACCCGGACCATTTGTCTAAAAACCCGGACGAATTCACAGTTGCTCTCGAAAAAACCCGAACAATAACAAACACTGATTTATTTATTAAATACAAGGAAATTGAGCTTCTTTGTTGATCAAAACATATATAGTATTCAATGTAAGATGCTTAATTCCCCATTTCCATTCTCAATTTTATGTAGTAATGTTTAAAACTGTTATAATTACGAAATATCCGTTAACTGAACTTATTGCATGTTTTATCACTCGAAAAAGCCCGAACCACACTCGAAAAAAATGGACCAAATCACTCGAAAAACCACGATCCTAGCCGGACACTATACCTACCGTGTGAAGTATAAGTTTGAAATCAGACGTCAGCACCAGAAATAATATATAGCAATATAATATTTCCCACAGAAAGTAACCAAAAGTTAAAATGTAATAAATTCCAATATTGCACTAGTGCAATAAATCTTCAAATTCATGACGTCATCAACGTCAAAATCTTAGTATAAACCAATTTTTACTTCCAAATATTATATTGCTATACAATAAAAGGGTTATTGTATGAATATTGGGGAATATTGTCCCTCGTAGAACATATATTGCACTCACCAGCTCGTGCAATATAAAATTCTACTCTGGACAATATTCCCCAATAATCATGCAAATGAATAACCCTATAGTAACCTATAACCGTCCTTATATATATATATTGATGTTATAATATATAATAGAAAATAATGGATCATTCATGTGGCAAACATAATAAGTTAGCAATATTTGCACGCATTCATTAATGCCAAATTTTACCTAAAAAAATACCTTTCCCTCACAACAAACCACCCTTGAATTAATACTATGATTTATTTATATCCAGTTGTCTTTTCAGAATTTCATGTTTAAAAATCATTGCAATAGGGTACAATAGAACTACGAGTCTTCCTAAATATATAGTGCATGCATACTTGTCATAAGTAATGTTTCAAATATCGACACTCTTAAAAAATTTGCCAAAACTATATTATCTTATCGGCTATGTATCGATATTGATATCGTTTTTTTCTTTTTCTTTTAGTTTTCGATTTCATTTTTTAAAATTTTTTAAATACAATGTACTGTATAATTCCGTCTAGGAAGAGACATCATTTACTCAATGATTGGCACAGCACAACAACGAAGTTCAATGTTCATGAATAGATAAAATACAGATATTTAACTGATATTGAATTGATATTGATCGCGTTTTAATTTCAAAATGTGTTTGTCTAATAATTCGTCCAGTAGCAAACATTTCATACGTGTATTGATGTCAACGGTGAATTGACTAATTGCTTACATTGTAGGGTTTGTAATGTCATTGACGGCTATTTCAATACAATTCCAAATAGCATTTACTAGGACGATAATTTGATCTTAAAATCAAGCTTAATTTACTACAAAGGAGGTCTTCGAATTGGTCAATGTCTGCATGTTTAGAGCATCAAACCATAATATTATTGTGATATTCAAATCATAACTATCTGTTGATAAAAGTCCAACGGCGACTATTTCGTGTGTATTCACGAAAAGACAAAGAGGCGGACTTGGTGGATAGTTTGGAAATTGGGCTGCTACTGGACGATGAGGGATCCAGGCCCGTAGCCAGGAATTTCCAAAGGGGGATGTTTCGATACAATTAAACTCAAATTTAAAAGTTACAATTCAAACAGAACGTAGACTTTAACAGTGCTTTATGTGTTTTCAAGGGTGGGGGATCTTTAGTGTTGTCTAGCATCAGCTAGTCAATAAATCAAACTCTCTGAAATTGACAGCATACTCAAGCATACAGGATATGACAGTTGTTATCCATTCGTTTGATGTGTTTGAGCTTTTAATTTTTTTTCATTTGATCTGGGACTATTTTTTTTTAATTTTCCTCGTAGTTCAGTTTTTTTTGTGTGATTTTACTTTTTACAGTTTTAAAAGATTTTCCTCTGTTAAAGCTGCGCTTTTTCATAAGATGATAATATAAAAAAGAAGATGTGGTATGATTGCCAATGAGACAACTATCCACAAAAGACCAAAATGACACAGACATTAACAACTATAGTTCACCGTACGGCCTTCAAAAATGAGAAAACCCCATACCGCATAGTCAGCTATAAAAGGCCCCCGATAAGACGATATAAAACAATTCAAAAGAGAAAAATAACGGCCTTATGTAAAAAAAATTAAAAAAAAAAAAAAAAAATTAACAAAAACGAATATGTAACACAAAAACAAACGACAACCACTGAATTACAGGCTCCTGACTTGGGACAGGCACATACATAAATAATGTGACGGGGTTAAACATGTTAGCGAGATCCCAACCCTCCCCTTAACCTGGGACAGTGGTATAACAGTACAACATAAGAACGAACTATAAAAATCAGTTGAAAAAGGCACAACTCATCAGATGGACAAAAATACAAGTGGACGTGGATAATACTTTATAATATTGATATATTGATAATGATTTCAATTTATTTCAGATGAAACTGGCAATCATCACGACCTCTTTCCGTCATGTTTCATACAAACAAAAGTTGCCACATATTCGACAATCAGCTAGGAACAAACTGTTATGTATATCAAGAATCTGTGTTTGTCCTTCAGTTCGCGGTATCGCTGACATGCCACACATTCCCGCCGATTTCAAGGACTATCAACTACACAGGAAGTTAATGTCAAACGAACGTCTACCGGAATATTTCAACTTCTGTAGTGAGGTTATTGACCAGTGGGCAGTGAGCAAAATTGTAAGTGACAGCATTTATGAATTATGGCAGCTGTAGTTGTCGGAATATGTGTTTCACCAATAATACATGACGAAAACTTATTTATATTTTCACAATAGATAAACCATAGGTATTTTGGTGATTTTAAACTATAACTACTAAAAAAAAAGTAATAAAAAAAAGCATCATTCAAGAAATTTGAACACACATATACGAATTTTATTATTAGGTACAGTGAAAGAGGGGCGACAGATACCAAAGGGACTGTAAAACTCATAAATCGAAAATAAACTGACAACGCCATGGCTATTTAAAAAAAGACAAAAAGACAAATAATAGTACAAAAGACACAAAATAGAAAACTAAAGACTAAGCAACATGAACTCCACCAAAAACTGGGAGGATCTGATCATCTGAGGCTATTTTATGAATGATATTCTACAAAAACTCATCATTTAATCTTCCTTGAGTATGCGCTTTTATTCCATTTTGACAGAGGAATCCAAACCATCCAGCGTTTTGGTGGATTGATGATAGCGGGAAAGAACTGAAATGGACATTTTCGGAATTAAGTCAGCTTTCTAAAAGGTAGGTTAATTCAAGACGCTATTATGATTATAGTAACTAATTGATTTGTATAGTTTCGTTAATCCTTGTTACAGAACAAAATTTAACATTTATATCGACAGTCTAAAACTAACAAGCCAACCACAAAGTGTATTGACGAATATTGTATGCACCTTGAACTGCTACCGTAGACAATGTGTCCTGGTTTGGAAAGGCGTTTTTGTTGTTGTTTTAAACAGCATGATAATGTATGACTTGTTCTGTATCCAATTTAAAAGGATTTACTTTTTTCGATTTAGATACCGTTTGATTTGATATCGAATTGAACGTCATTCAACTGCAGACTCAATTTTTATTTTCTCGGATTTAAATACTTTACTTCCAGAGCTGCTAACATACTTCAGAATCACTGTAAGTTGGAAGTTGGAGACAAAATTATTGTCATTCTACCTAAAATCCCAGAGTGGTGGATTATTAATTTGGCAGCAATAAGAGCAGGTTTGTAATTAACAGACATTAGACATAAGAAGATGTGGTATGAGTGCCAATGAGTCAATTCTTCATCCAAGTCATAATTGGTAAAAATAAACCATTAAAGGTCAAAGTACGGTCTTCAATACGATGCCTTGGCTCAAACCGAACAACAAGCTATAAAGGACCCACAACTAATGACTGGGGTAAAACCAATCAAACGGAAAAACCAACGGTCTAATTATATAAAAAACGTGAAAGCAGAAAAAATTATGAACCATATTAACAAACGACAACCAATGAACATCAGGGTTGAGTTCAATATCGTAGCAGCTACGTAGCGGCTATGTAGCTGCTATCAATATCTATGTATCAACTAGTCTATAGCTACACGTTCAATAGTCAAAATCTACGTAGCACTCCTTAGCTGCTACGATATTGAACCCAACCCAGGTTCAGGACAGGTGCAAATAAATGCAGCGGGTTTAAACGTTTTGATATATACCAACGTCACCTTTACCTGGAACAATAGTGTGACGTAACAACATAGAAAGACACACTATGTACTAAGACATCCTATAGGTTTACTAATAATGTCGTATTTCGTTAAAAGTAAATTAAAATCGTGCCACCTACTATCCGTGAGCTCGGCAGTGGATATGTGTGAGGTGCATACGTCTGATTACCGCAACCTTGTCCTTTGTGTAAACAAAATGAAAATTGTTTAATAATATTTCAAGCAATAAAAGGAGGAATGCTTTCTGATTATTTGTTTTAATTTACAATGAATAAAAAGCCATGTCATGAAAATCACACAGTTACCGTAACCTTATAAAAGAATGTTAACAATCACTACAGTTAACATTCTAACACACAAAGACTTTGCTCAAAAGAGAGGAGAAAGATACCAGAGGGACATTCAAAGGGGGTCTCATTGGGGGGTTCCGATCCCGGATTCCGCTTACTGTTTTGTCAGATTCCCGTATCCCGCTTACACTATATATACGTAATCAATTCTCATTTTTTTGTAATTTCCCGTGTCCCGCTAGACCTCATTTCCCGTTTTCACGACACAATAATTTGACTTTCACGTGTCACGCTTATAAAAAATCGGCAATGCCGCGTCACACTTAGACCCCAATGAGACCCACTAAACAAATATACGCAAATGCATAAGATTATATCTATCTATACTATTAAACGAGAAAACCTCATTTTGTGTGTCGCTTCTCTTCTTTCCACAATAAATCAATCATCACGCCTCTGTGTCCTATAGGTACAGTACATAATCGCATTTGTCATCCATTCATATGATTATTCAGATTGAGTTATTTTGGGAGAAAAACGAGAAAAAAGGTGTCCGGATATGTTTCCGTCATTGGACGAAATTTTAGGTCAGATTAGACTTCCAGTTTGCGTTTTTCTGTATACTTTGAACATACATACATTTACTACGAATAAAGTGTATTTTCTTTCTGATATCATTTTCAAGTTTACTATCCACGGCGGTCACAGAGTTTATTAAATAGAAAGGGTCTGTATAATATATCAATGACCGCCGTGGATCGATTATTAAACTGAGAATTGAATGTAAAAAGAAAATACACTTTATTTATAGTAATGAATGAAAGGGAGAGAGGGCAGGACCTTTTCGGAACATCGGGAATGGGATGTTTTTAAGATCGAAATTTCAGGATTGACCATTTCGGGATCCGGGATTTCTTTTTTCGAATTTCGGGATGTCGAGATATTTAATTTTTATTAAATTCGGAACCTCGGAATTTCATGTTTTTAAGCCCGGGATATCGGGATCAGGACCCCTCCGCAGTGGCGGATCCAGAAATTTTCATAAGTGGGTGGCCCGTTGACTGCCTAAGAGGGGGCCCGCTCCGGTCATGCTTCAGTGATTCCCTATATAAGCAACCAATTTTTTTCAGAAAAGGGGGGGGGGGCGCCCCCGCCCCCCCCCTAAATCCGCCTCTGCTCCGACCCCCCTTTATGAATGTTCATAATATACAATTAAGCGCTAAAGTTATTCATGTGTCATTAAAATTAATAGAGAACAAACAAAAAAAAAAAAGGATTTTTTTTGTGGAAAAAGGAGGAGCCGGGCTAGAAAAACAATTATCCTGTCCCATATTACCTATGACTTTTGATACCTTTTCTGAAATTCTCCAGTCATTAAATGTTTTACAAAAACAAGAAGATGTGGTATGGATGCCAATGAGACAGCTCTCCGCAAGCGACCAAAATGACACCGAAATTAACATTTAAAGGTCACCTTACGGCCTTCAACAACGAGCAAAGCCGATACTGCATAGTCTGATATAAAAGGCCCCGAAATGACAATGTAAAACAATTCAAATGAGAAAACTTACAGCCTTATTTATGTACAAAAAATGAACGAAAAACAAATATGAAACACATAAACAAACGACAACCACTGAATTACAGGCTTCTTCTGACTTGAATGTTCATAATAAACTAAATGTATGTTCATAATGAAATTAATAGAAAAAAAAAAAAAAAATGGGAATCTTGGAAATAAAGGAGGAGGGTTAAAAAAAAACATTTTCCTGTCCCCAAGTACCTATGACTTTTGATACTTTTCCTGAAATTCTCAAGTCATTAAATCTTTTACAAAATTCTTCTTACAACACTTAACATACTTTCAACCACGCTCTGAATGTCCGCGATTTCGCGGGTGTGTTCTATAATATTATATCGCTTCTGTAAAACCTTTGTTTTACGCTTGGCGTAGATCGCCCCAATTTTGCTAACAAGATATACCTACATATTTTACAATCGAAGAAAAATGGTCATGCGTGCAAAAATTTCCCTGCTCAAAATTGTTTTCAATTTAGAAGCAACATTATCAAAGTATATTTTTGACTTCACTTTTCTTTATAAAATTTTCCAAATAGCCAAAACATCATTTAATTTGCTAATATTTCAAAAATAACTTACATTTTTAAAAGAGTGTTGAAGTTCATCGCAGTACTTTGGATAGATAATACGTCATCTTCATTGATTCTTCCAAGTTATTAGTATATATATATATTTTAATAATTGATGTGTTACTTCATGTGGAACTTTAAAATAATCATGTTGAATACATCCCTTTGTCAAAAGTGAAGTAAGCGGAACACAATTATATATCATAATCTTAAAAGATTGACTTTATTGCATTTATTGTAAATATTAGTGGTTGCTATGGATACGTTTTATATAAAAATTAAAAGGCAACCATAAAAACAACATATACCCAAATCAGCAATAAATGGAAGTACAATTAGCTGTTTTTCTACGTTCTATTCTCATTTCTGGGTTAGCTTTCCCCTTGACACAGTTAAGACACCAAAATGTATAATGCATGTAACACAAGTACCTAATATATGTGTGGCACTCAAATAAATTAGATTTAATATTATTATTATTATTATTGGTTTTTTTTATTGATATTGTTGTTGTTATTATTGTAACTGTTGTTATCATCAATATTGTTGTTGTTGCTGATAATATTATTATGATTTTTGTTGTTATTACTATTATTATTATCATCATTATCATAATTATTATTATTATTATTATTATTATTATTATTATTACCAAAAGTATCATGAAAAGAATAGCCAAATCCATCTAACTTAAAGGGTCGACTTTACCCGTGCAAATTACAATTTAATGGTATGAAAAACTAACGAAATTTAAGTAAATTAATTATCGAATTTCAGAATGTAACAAAACGTATATATACATAATAAACAAATACAATGAAGGTGACTTCTGAAATATTGATTAGGGATACAGTAACCAATGGTTTCAAACCAAATTAAAACTGATCGTAATAAAGACGTTCTTTAATCATTATGATTTAAGAAGCTTTTTACTACCTTCTTTGAAGCGTTAGATAAAACTTTAATTGAATTCATGCAGTTGGTGCATTAAAGTTAATTCAGCTATTTTGATATATATTCTCTTCGCTTCAAATAAAGCCATAATTTCAATTCAAAGTTTCATACATTCACTTCTTACCCGTTGTCAATGCCGCGGATGTGAATATAAGGGTGGTAAGTGGGGTTGGGGGGGGGGGGGACTTAAGGGAGGGATCTGATTAACACTTTACCTTGACAAATATATACCTTTTATACGATATCGTATTAAAAAACATCATCCAATCAGGACATTTTGGTGTACACTTTTGAAAATATTACCTAGGATGCATTAGATTCTGAAACGGCGAATTATAGTGTACTGATTTATGTGTTTGTTTTTTGCTTCATTTTGTTGTTTGTTTGTTTATGCTGAATCGTTGAAACAGAATGCCAGGGATGGAAATGACAAAAAAAAAAAAAACAAAACAAAACAAAAACAAAAACAAAAAAACTACAGAATAATAAGAAATTATTCGGCACTTTTTTATTTTTTTTTAAATGGCGAAACATGTTTCAAAACGACTTCAATTAGTACGAGATAAATTACACTGTAATTGAAAAGAATAAAATTATACAGAATGTAATGTTCATTTGATACATTGTAGGAATTGTACTAAGCCCAGGTACAATCCTGCTGAGATCAAATGACATCAAACATAGAATTAAATCAGCAGGTGCCAAATTAATCATAGCAGATGTTTCAAGTGTAGACAATGTAGATCAGGTAATAGTAATAGTATGATTACAGTTCTTCTATAAAAGCATGCAAAACAAAACATTGATCAACTTGCTTGCTAGTTTGCTTGGTTGTTTGCAAACAATAGGTAGGCGGAGTTTCAGTCTGTTTTTATATTTACTGGGAATTGATTGGACAATAAGAATTGACATGAAATGAATTTAATGTTTTTTGTCCAATCATATTCCAGTAAATAGTAAACACACTGAAATAGACTACCTACCTGTTGTTTACAAACACCCAAACAAATATAGCAAGCAAGTTAATCAATTGTTTGTTTTGCATGCTTTAAAAGAAGAACTGTAATTTACCTGTTTAACACAAGTCTGGTATTTAAATTTTTTGAGAAGTTTGTGTTTCTTTGCTTCATTTATGTTTGTTTTATAGTGATTAAGATAATCGTTGTCAATATAATGGAATTTGATGCGACTGTCATACAAGTGAGAGGTTAAGATAGCCTTAAAACCATTTTTCCACCATTTTCTACATAAGAATATACCTTTACCAAATCAAGAATACGATCATGACGACAGTTTTTTCCATTCGTTTGATGTGTTTGAGCTTTTTATATTGCCATTTGATAAGAGACTTTTCCTTTTTGAATTTTTCCCTAAGTTCATTATTTTTGTGATTTTAATTTTCAAACTATATATTTCATGTATTTAGAAAAAAAAAAACACTAAGGTTATGCGGGGTTCTCCGACACCTCATTTACATCCAACATGTTTCAATTTTCCTTGGAGTATTTTTGTGATTTTACTTTTTGACATTAAGCAAAGGAACGTCACCGCTGTTTCAGGGCTTAAATTTATGGAAGACATTTCTCTCAGCTAGTTATATAACTTTGCAAATTTCTTGATTCGATGTTATTCAGATTTTGGTATTGTATGGACGTTAATCTATTGATTTCAAACCAAAATGTTGACCTCTAAACGTCTTCAATTGCCTATATGTGTGATTGAGTTAGCCGCTGCTGTCTAATGCCGTTTAACGCAACATCTCTAGCTATAAATACTGACACGTATGAAATGCATGTTTGTGTGAAAAGTCACGCTTGGATATTTGTGAAACATTTAATATGCCTTGTTCTTAGCTATATATATAGATACCGAATGTAAGGAAAAGACGAAATAATGTCCTAGGATTTTTTTTGATAATTCAGTCAAACTCAAACGTGTTTTACTTCAAAGGAATATAATTGTAACTGCGAACCACAACTTCCATCGAGGTAATACTGGTTTGGCTTTATAAGTATTTTGATATGAGCGTCACTGATGAGTCTTATGTAGACAAACGCGCGTCTGGCGTACTAAATTATAATCCTGGTCCCTTTGGTAACTTTATACTCCATGAACGTGTCTTGTGTATTTTTTTTAATTTAAGTACTTACAATTTTAAAAGTTCAAGAAAAGAATCTTTGGAAATACTTTAAAAAGTAAGTTTACACACAATCAACCGTAGAACTACTTATGGATTAAAAATATTAAAGTGAACTAACAACTTTTCACTTTCATAAAAAAAACAATCGTTACCTAATGATCAAATGTTCCTTAGTTGTTGAACCGAATGCCCACTTATACATTGTTTTAAAATATAGAAGACAAAGACATACAGGCTGATTGCTGTCTTGTTTATCTTTATACGCTTTCTACCACTTGGTCGTTGCCACTGCTGGTGGACGTTTCGTCCCCGAGGGTATCTTCAGCCCAGTAGTCAGCACAACTTTTTGGTATTATGGGTCCTCAATGCTCTTCAACTTTATACTTGTTTGACTTTTTAACTATTCTGATATGAGCGTCACTGGCGAGTCTTATGTAGACGAAACACGCGTCTGACGTATCAAATTATAAACCTTGTACCTTTAATGACTATGTATGGCTACATTGTATGTGTTTCCATATTAAACATAACATTTAGCAAAACTAATTTATTTCAGGCAACCAAACACTTAGAAGATTGTCCACAAAAAATATTTGTCGGTGACAAATCAGATACAAGGTACCCATTATATTGGTGAAATGTTATTCATGATATATATACTTGTACCTATCATATTGGTGAAATGTTATTTACGATACACGTACATGTACCTATTACATTGTTGAAATGTTCATGATAGATGTACATGTACTTATTATATCGTTGAAATGGTATTCATGATACATGCACATGCAGCTATCGTTGTTGTTGTCCTTTCGTTTGATGTTTTTGTGCTTTTGATTTTGCCATTTGATTAGGGACTATCTGTTTTGAATATTTGTGATTTTAACTTTTTATATCGGTGAAAGGTTATTCATGATACATGTACATGTACCTATTATACTGGTGAAATGTTTTTCACGATACATGTACTTGTAACAATTATATTGGTGAAATGTTATTCATGATACATGTACATGTACCTATTATATTGGTGAAATGTTATTTATGGTACATGTACATGTATCTATTATAAATCGGTGAAATGGTATTCATGATACATGTACATGTACCTATAATATCCGTGACAGTTTATTCATGATACATGTTCATGCAACTATTATATCGTTGGAAGTTTATTCATGATACATTTACATGCACCTATTATTTTGATACAATGTAATTCATGATACATGTACATGTATCTTTTTTATTGTGGTCATTGAACTGAAAACATATACGTCGAAGCGTTAAAGAAATTCTGAAAAAAGGTTGTTTAAAATCAATGGGTTTGTTACTGCT
Organism: Mytilus galloprovincialis; assembly: GCF_965363235.1. Classification (NCBI taxonomy): domain Eukaryota; kingdom Metazoa; phylum Mollusca; class Bivalvia; order Mytilida; family Mytilidae; genus Mytilus; species Mytilus galloprovincialis. The sequence continues at coordinate 22,837,083 of NC_134846.1, forward strand.
TATGAATAATCATATGGTTAACATTACTTTATTTCAGTCCAGGATGGGCACATTTTGAGAGTTTGATGGATGAAGCTCCAGCAAAATTTGAGGTATATCCGATGGTGTTTTTTTTAAAAACCTTTTTGGTGTTGTTCTGTTTTTGTTGAAAAGCTACATATTCAGTGAAAATAGTGTAATTGTTGTAAACCCAGTATCCTTTACGAACGTTTGAACGATGTAACCAGTTCTATATCAAGGCAGGTTATTGAAATTAATGATACACAATGACGTCCTGCTGTCTTGTTGATGGAAATTTAAGCAAACCAATACGAAGACAGATCTTAACTAATTAGTTTTATCATGGAGGTTATATTAGATATTATAACATGAATGGTAAATTTTCCTTTAATCTCCAAGTGAGTTTACTTCGGTTATTTTTAGAGGAGTGCGTTAACTGAATGTTTTTTTTAGTATTTGCACTCTCCGATCCCGCCGTTGACCGTATCTGGTTGGGAAATCAGATAATGGTAGGAACTTACACCAGTGCTCTAACTTCCATCTCAGAAGTTGATAATCCACAGTCTGGCTCCGCCTCCATAGAGAAGTAAATAATGAAAAAACTTAACAAAATGTTAAAAACAATTTCTGCTTTCATCGCACAGGCACTTGTCTCAGAATTTCCCCCTATATACCTTAATACAACACAAGGTACTTGACTCGAATTTAAAAAAAAAATGGCAGCCGGTCGCGAAATTCCATTGTATGCCGATTTCTCAGTTCTCAACCCAATAAAAATTGTTATGTCGTAAATATAAATTGATTTTTCTACACAATGATGTATTACACGCACGCCTACTTTTGTTGACAAGTGCCTGTGTTTCATCGTGTCGAAATTAGTAATATTCTAAAACAAATATATGTCACTGGATGGTTTGTAAATTTCGCCATTTTATAAAAGTCTATCTTCGTGAATTGATTTTGCTTCAAATATTTGTCTCTAGACCTTATTCGCAGTCAACAACCACTGCAAACAATTAATCGATCCTTTAACAGTTATATAGCTTATATCCTACTTTGTAAAGGATCACTCTGATTCAAACAAATTATTTTCTGAAACTGACATCATAAAGATGCTTGATTTTTTGATTGACAACATATTTGTTACGTTCGAAAGACGTTTTTTTTTTTGAACAGACTGCCGGCATTCCAATGGGAACCAATTGTGCCCCTCTTCTTGCCGACTTGTTTCTTTATTATTATGAGGCTGACTTCATACAGGAACGTCTAAGGAAGAAAGATCAGAAGTTAGCAATATCCTTTAACTCTACTTTTCGCTAAATAAATGACGTTTTTTCACTAAATAATTCAAAATTTGGTGACTATATTGAACGCATCTATCCCATCGAACGAGAGATAAGGGATACAACAGATACAGTTGAGTCGGCCTCATATCTTGACTTACATCTAGAAATTGACAATGAGGGTCGGTTGAAAACAAAACTTTACCACAAAAGAGATGATTTTAGTTTTCCAAATGCAAAGTTTCTTTTTCTAAGTAGCAACATTCCAGCAGCACCTGCATACGGGGTATTTATCTCCCCATTGATACGATATTCTCATGCTTGCATTTCCTTTCATGATTTTCTTGAAATAGGGTTCTGCTCACAAGGAGGCTATTAAACCAAGAGTTCCAAATGCTGAAGTTGAAATCATCCCTTGAAGTCGTCATGAGTTTCTGGACCGTTATGGAATAACCGTTTCACAAATGATATCGGATATGTTCCTTACGTCTTCACTACAATGCCCTTCCCTTTCATGAATGTGACTTACCGAATAAGACTATTAACCTGATTTGCTATAACATAACAACACGACGGGTGCCAACTGTGGAGAAGGATCTGCTTATCCTCCCGGAGCACCTGAGATCACGCCTAGTTTTTGGTGGGGTTCGTGTTGCTTATTCTTTAGTTTTCTATGTTGTGTCATGTGTTCTATTGTTTGTCTTTTTGTCTTTTTCATTTTTAGCCAGGGGTTGTCAGTTTATTTTCAATTTATGAGTTTGACTGTCCCTCTGGTATCTTTCGTCCCTCTTTTATATATAACGTCCTTTTTTCGTATTTGCATTCAGAGAAAATGGTAATCGTTTAAAAAATAGACTAGATTCAATTAAATGCATGTTCAATACTTACAAATCTTTTTTAAGATTCATATACTTAATTTACTGAGACAAAAACGTAATCTGTTAGCCCAAGTTATCCAATATGACATACAAGACACCTCTTCAATAGAATACAAAGTACTAAATAATAAATAGGTTCAGCTACGTCAACTTTGCTTGATGAAGTTGTAAACTAAGTACTGACGCACTACAAAGCTGAAATCATACAATCGAGATCCTGTAATCTTTACAATAATATTATTATCCTTTAGGTTACATATTTTCAAACGTTAATCTCTACGTTTATTTCTAGAAATGTTCTTTTGTTGATAAGGATGTCTTTTATTTATCCTTAAGCTTTGGATTTTACATATTTTGGCCATGAGCATCACCGAAGAGACATGTATTGTCGAAATGCGCATCTGGTGCAGAAAAATTGGCACCGTTAATGTTTTTACTACCACTGGGTCGATGCCTCTGCTGGTGGACTGTTAGTCCCCGAGGGTATCACCAGCCCAGTAGCCAGTACTCCGGTACTGGCATGAAAATACGGATTTTTTTTGTGTTATTAAATTTGCTGTTACAAAATATTAAAAATTATTATAAATTAAGGAATGTATCTCCCTCTTGCAAAGCTCTGATTCCTTTCACGGATTTGGCTATACTTTCTGGAACTTTTGGATTATAGCTCTTCATCTTTTATATAAGCTTTGGATTTACATATTTTGACCACGAGCATCACTGAAGAGACATGTATGTCGAAATGCGCATCTGGTGCAGAAAAATTGGTACCGTTATTGTTATTACGTACATCCTATTGCCAAATTTCACTATCATTAGCTAGCTAAATGACCTCTTATCTGTTTACCGTAAGCTTGTCCTGTCTACCTTGTAATGGAAAAATATATCATTTTGATATATATTGTCTGTACTTTTTCTTCTTTGTAATTTTTTTGATATCAAAGTTTTTTTAAATTGTAGAAACATTTTTTTTTTTGTGAATTTCAGACGATAAAATCGAAATCTAGTGACCCAATGACATTGTTTTTCACCAGTGGTACAACAGGTGCACCTAAAATGGCATTACATACTCATGGTAGTTATGGATATGGACATTCTATAACAGCAAGGTTAATTATAAGATTGTATTTTATATACTAGTAAATATATGAATATGAATTATTCGAAAATCTAAGGATTTATTATCCAAGGCATAGACAACCTTAATCGTATTTATCACATTTTTTTTTTTTGAATTTCGGGTTATAGATGCACTTCAGCTTTGTACTTGTTTTGGCTTTTTAACTTTTTTTATTCTAAGCGTCACTGATGAGTCTTATGTTAAAGAAACTCGTCTGGTGTATTACATTATAAGCCTGGTACCATTGATAACTATTATAGTCATACATTGTATGATATGATCAAATGAAAGGTTATAGTACCAGTCTATCTAAATAAATAATTGTCTAATTTTGAAATAGCTTATTTAATCAAACAGTAACATTTTCAAATCCTTGCCAGAATTAGTAATAGATTTTTTGTTTTCTATGTAATAAGATCTGATTTTTCCCCATCACCAGCGATCAGATCTAATGGGCACATGAAACTAAACATGAAGAAATTCAAAAAGGAGATCTTAAATAATAAGAATAATTAAGACACAGGTTAACTAAAAATAAAATCTGTTATACACAGCATGCTAGCAATCTATTATCATGTTCATGTAAACTATCAGAAACATAAAATAAATTCTAGCGATATTAATTTTGTAAAGGTTAAAAAAAGTCGGAAATGCTAAATACTGAGCTTTTTATATGTGTTTTAATGAACCTGAATATTACATTCAATTATCTGGATTTCTTTTACTAAGGTACATGTTAAATATAGACCATAATGGTATGATGTGGAATATGTCTGATACTGGGTGGGCTAAAGCCGCTTGGACTAGTCTGTTTGCACCATGGATCAGAGGAGCCTGTATATTTATTCACAATTCTGATAAGTTTGACCCAGAAAGAACACTACAGGTATATGCATAGAAATAAAAAAAAAAATAGATGGTAATATGATATAAAGATCGAAGATTTAACCTTAAAGTTTGAACTACATTCTATAGCATTTTCATATGGCTCTGCTGTATAGCGATTATGCATTAATTTAAATCTTTATCATATATGACAGGGAGAAATTGAACAAATATTCCCCTATATCTGAATAACTTATTTTGTTTTAAAATTCTCTTATTACATGTTTATTTTTTTAAATTTCATTGCAATTTCTAGTTTTCATTTTGTTGTTTCCTCTTTTTTTAATTCGTCTTTCAATTGTTATACGAATAAGGAAATGTGGTATTAATTTCAAATTGTAATATCTATTTATTTCAATAATTGAAATTTGGAAGAATAGTGTGAGTTCTTTGATTATATATTTTCTTTTGCAGATTTTAGATAAGTATCCTCTTACTAATTTCTGTGCACCACCAACTGTGTATAGACATTTAGTAAAACAGCCACTCCACAGATACAATTTATCGAAAAATTTGCTTTGTATCGGTGCTGGAGAACCTGTTGTAAGTTACAAACATAAAGTTCATCAATAAAAAGGGCATGTATAATTAATAAATACATTGCCCCAATATAAAATTAAGATAATGTGTTATGATTGTCAATGAAACAAATATTGCACAGAGGTGACGTAGATGTAGAGACCGAATGACGTAGATGTAGAGACCGATGACGTAGATCTAGAGACCGATGACGTAGATGTTGATACCGAATGACGTAGATGTAGAGACCGAATAACGTAGATCTAGAGACCGATGAAGTAAATGTAAAGACCGAATGACAAAGACGTACAGACCGAATGACGTAGATGTAAAGACTGAATGACGTAAATGTAAAGACCGAATAACGTAGATGTACAGACTTAATGGCGTAGGTGTACAGACCGAATGACGTAGATGTAGATACTGATGATGTAGATGTACAGACGGAATGACGTAGATGGACAGACCAAACAACGTAGATGTATAGACCGAATGACGTAGATGTATAGACTGAATGACGTAGATGTAAAGATCGACTAAAGTAGATGTAAAGACTTAATGGCGTAGATGTACAGACCGAATGACGTAGATGTAGATACCGATAACTTAGATGTATAGATCGAATGACGTAGATGTACAAACCTAGTGACTTAGATGTAAAGATCGAATGACGTAGATGTAAAGACTGAATGGCGTAGATGTACAGACCGAATGACGTAGATGTAGATTACAATGACGTAAATGTAGAGACCGACTGACTTTGATGTACAGATTGAATGACGTAGATGTAAAGACCGACTGACGTAGATGTAGAGACTGAATGACGTTGATGTAAAGACAGAATGGCGTAGATTTACAGACTGAATGACGTAGATGTAAAGACCGAATGGCGTAGATGTAGAGACTGAAAGACGTTAATGTAACGACTGAATGACGTAGATGTACAGACCGAATGACATAGATGTACAGACCAAGTGACGTAGATTTAAAGACCGAATGACGTAGATGAAAACAACTATAAACCAAGCCCTGAAGTAAAATAGGATTTCCGTGATACGGAGGTTTGCACAAATTTTAGCTTCAAATTTATATAATCGGTTATAAAAACTAAAAAAAATAGATGGTTTGATACGTACAGTCCTTTTGTTTAAATAAGATATGTATGAATTACCAAAAAAGAAGATGTTGTATGATTGCCAATGAGACAACTCTTCATAAGAGACTAAATGACACAGAAATTAACAAAACCCAGACCGCTTAGTCAACTATAAAAGGCCTCAAAATAACAAATGTAAAACATTTGAAACGAGAAAAATAACTGCCCTATGTATGTATAACATGTATAATAAAATGAACGAAAAACAAATAATATGTAACACAGAAACGAACGACAGCGGTAACCACAGAATTACAACCTCCTGACTTTGAAGAGGCACATACATATATAATTTGGCGAGGTTTAACATGCAAGCGGGATCCCTACCCAACTTGGAAGTCGCGTACCAGTAAAACAAAAGATCGAACTATAAAAATTAGTTGAAAAAGACTAACCTCACCAGACGGATACAACAATTTACATAAATGTTAATTTTTTAAAAGGAAATATTGTTTATTGAAAGCATCTATTGATGTTTTAAGTGCATTTTGTAGAACCCAGAACTGCTTAAAGAATGGCATGATGGTACAGGTTTGAATTTATATGAAGGTTACGGACAAACTGAAACAGTAAGATAATTCATTATCTATAACATTAGTTTTTAAAACATCTCTAATAAGTATAACAAAAGTATCGATCTTCAATGTATGAAATATATTTTAAATAATAATTATGTAATCAAAGTTATTAACAAACAAAAAACAAAGTAATGACATATTTCGTATTGCGAAAGAAAATAGGTGTGGGTTCGAATATCTATGGGGTACGTATTTGTAAAATAGAACACTTAAAATTGATAAATGGTGCTCCAACTCAAGCAAGGGTTAAGACTATGATGTTGTTGTGCTGCTCTGCGTACATTGTAAGTATTACATTTCAGGTGCATGATAAGCTTTCTTCATCTTGACTGCACTTTGTGAAATAAAAAAAACATGAGAACTATGAATAAAAACCTTACTGCAAACGATAAAAAAAGTTTAAAACATTCAAAATCCGTTACCGTGCAATTTCGTACACATTACAAATAATATTCGTTCAGAATATGCATGTAATATTTTCCACTGGATGTGAAACGTTTTTAAATTCATGTTCATAACCTAAGATAATGTATTCCTAAGCTCGTGGATAGATTTTTCAAAACAACTGTTGACAAAGCTGTTTTATGATGGAAATTAATTACATTTTACTGATAGTCCAAACATCGTATACAGTTATTAATATTATGTTGATATGATTAAAATCTTAAAGGTTTCACAATGCAAATAATTAGACACTCAAATGCAGTTAGGTCTATACCTGAAAACGTGTGTATTCGGTTTTATTTTATTTATCTTAATTGTTGTTTTCAGACTTTTTTATGTGGTACATACCCATGTGTTGAAATAAGACCAGGTTCTATGGGGAAGGCAGCGCCTGGAATTGATTTAGAGGTCAGTCTAATGTTACCAATAACAATACAAAATGGGGTTATATGTAAATAAACTGACAACGCCATGGCTAAAAAATAAAAAGACAAATAATAATACACTAAACATAACATAGAAAACTAAAGACTACAACACGAACCCCACCAAAAACTGGGGATCATCTCAGGTGCTCCGGAGGGGTAAGCAGATCCTGCTCCACCCGTCGTTTTACTCATGTTATACAAATCCGGTAAATAGTATAATTCGGAAGGTTACATTCGTGGTGAAAAGGGAAGTGGATTGTAGTAACGACATAAGGAACATATCCGATATCATCTGTGAAACGGTTATTCTATAACGGTCAACCAATTCGTGATTGCGTCCGTAAAATTAACGAAGAGATGATTTCAATTCACCATTTGGAACTCTTGGTTTAGAAGCTTCCTTAAAAACAGCAATCCTCTATCAAGGAAATCATGATAGGAAATGCAAGCCCGAATATATCGTATCAATTGGGAGATATATACTTCATATGCTGGAATGTTGCTACATAAAAATGAAAACTTCACAATTGGAAAGCTGGAATCATCTCTTTTGTCGTAAAGTTTTGTTTGCAACCGACCCACACTGTCAATTTCTAGATGTAAGTGAAGATGAGAGGCAGACCTAACTGTATCTGTTGTATGCTTTATCTCTAGTCCGATGGGAATGATGCGTTCAACATCTTTATAGCGGAAATTTAAGTTAAAGGATATTGCTGACTTCTTATCTTTCTTCCTTAGAAGTTCCTCTATGAAATTATCCTGAGATACAGACTTGTATAGATAAAGGATGATGTGGTTTGAGTGCCGAAGAGACAACTCTCGATCCGAGTCACAATTATAAAAGTAAACCATCATAGATCGAGATACGGTCTTCAACACGGAGCATTGGCTCACACCGAACAGCAAGATTCGCACGCATGACATTATCATGATTATCTAATGTGTTGTTTGTATTTTTAATGCCATTTTATATTTCACTTTGGAACACAGCACGTGAATTTTAGTTGTTATTAAATTATGTTTTGTGAAAAATGGTAGGCCTGTACCGTTAATATACTGGTGACGATTTGAAACAAGCATTATTGATACAATTTGACGTTTAAAAACATGTTTTTTGTAGATAGTTGATAATGATGGCAGTGTGTTACCTAGAAACACTGAAGGTGTGATTGGTGTTAGAGTAAAACCTGTTCGACCAATGGGATTATTTTCCCATTATGTCGTAAGTGATAATAGTATGTTGTATTAATAGTAAATAGAACAATTCGCACTTATGAAAATATAAATGTACAAAAAACATTGTTCGACTGAGAAACTTGATTTTTTAAAGATTTAACGTTGTTATCGGGTTTTTATGTTTGTTACATAATATTGTTTTTTTTTTATATATCAAATTGCAACGATTTAGAGTTTTATATCAAATTGCAAATACACAAAGCGAATTTCCAATATCCTTTAAATTAAAATACCAGGTTCGAAAGTGCTCAGATTTAGATTTTTATGCCGACATGAATATGAAGCTGAACATCTTTATGTCGACATTTCTTTTGAGCTAGTTTTGAAAGATATCAATATTTAGGGTTAATCTAACTTAAGGAAACTGGGGTGTCTTCCTTATCTTGGATTGTGAAATAGCAATTGGTCTAGATCTTTTATGAAATGAACACATTTTGTGAGTAGTATGTAATTCATGTGTAAGACCTTTGCCACATACGGTGATACAACTGACATAGAAGGGGATGTAGATAACTCAAATAAAGTATTTTTTTTATAAAAAAAAGAAGTGATATGTATTTACTTAATACTTTATTATAAAGTAAGAAAACAATGCCGATGACCACATTAAATCTTTTACTTATCTGAAAGAATGTTAAACGAGCTATCTTCTCTCATTGATCTCAATGATTTCATGTCATTGTATCACACAAAATTATCCATGAATAATCCATTGAAATTCTTTCAACTTTGCACACCTGGTAGCGTGAAAAAAAGTCCGGTGACCCAAACTTTTTATTACTTTGTGGAATAAGCATGATAAAATCTAGAAAATAAGGTGTACTCTAATGGTATCTTTTTTCGTATTTTTATTCAATATAATTACCGAAGCTGCTTCTGCATGATGAGTTTATCTGACCATTTGGATCACCATGGTGACATCACAAAAGAATATTGATTGCATTTGGGGTTGAATTTTAATCAAATCAATCTTTGTACAGAGTAATTTGAGGAAAAACGAATGCAAACAATTGATGTTTCTTCTTTTTCAGAATAAGCAAGATATCAACAGTCTTGTGTATCCGATCTTGAGAACGTTTTTTAATCGTAGTTTGTGCAAAATTGTACATGACTTATTTTTCGTTTGTTTCGTTAGTTGTTATTGTTAACGTTTGAAATTGGTTTTGAGGGTTTTGTGGACTTGCCTTTAAACGAATTTATATTGAAGTTCGAGATTATTGTAAAACGATTTTCTATATTGTTCATTCAGTTACATTAATGTTAAGGACAACATATATTTTTTGGCATAAAATTACAACCATAAGCATTAAATTCTTCCAGGATGATGACAACAGAAATAAAGCCGTCTTTAAAGGTGACTTTTACTTAACTGGTGACCGTGGGAAAATGGATGGAGATGACTACATTTGGTTTATTGGACGTGATGATGATGTCATGTTGTCGTCTGGGTATGCATGATTCAAGCTAAGACAAAAGTAATGTCTTTTTATATGGGATGTGGGGATTATTTTATTTAAAATGCATGAACCAATTCTTCCACTCTATTAATCGTAAAAGTTATTTGAATCAACTGATATAGCAATGAATCTGTTTTGATATAACAATAAAGAGGAGTGGTATAATTGCCAATAAGACAACGTCATGAACTAGTCACAAAAGTTCAAATCGAGTGGATGTAAGCAAATACAGGCAACTGTACGGGTTTCAACAATGAGAAAACACCAAAACCGTATGGTCGGCTATAAAAGTTTGTATTACATTAATACCTGGTTAAACTCCAACATAAGCGTTTTGTTCATCATTTGTTCTAAAACTTGTAATGTTCGACATTTTATTATTCAATAAACATGGTATACACATTTTATTTCAAGTTGGTGCTTGTATTTGAAGTTCCTCTATACAAATGAACTTAAAGATTTGGATTAATCTGCTAGTATATATTGCAGTTATAATAAAAACAAGTTGTCTTCAGATATCGAATAGGTCCTTTTGAAGTTGAGAGTGCATTGATTGAACATCCAGCAGTTCTTGAATCGGCAGTAGTAAGCAGCCCGGATGAAGTAAGAGGAGAGGTATACAAAATTCTAATTTCAAGAAACACTTGTTGAAGAAACAGAAATAAATCCTACGTTTTTTATGTTGTTAGAATACCAGTAAAAATTAAAGTAAATTATTTGGCAAATTGATGCTTTTGAAACATTGAATTTGTTTTGTTCCTGACAGCTACACACAAAAAAAGATTCCTACGATAATGTATCATAAATTAATCGATATCGGTTGTTGTCTTATTTACATTTTTTTGTAATACATGCGCAATGAAAGTTCACAATTATGACAACATGTGATGCTTAAAGGTTTTATTATGACATTTTTCACTGAGTGATAGACTTTAATAACTTTTTAAACACATAAACACATAAGATCTCTTGTGATATATTGTAGGTAGTCAAAGCATTTGTAATTCTAACAGAGCCATATTCCAACCACGACAAAGAAAAGTTAAGAGAAGAGCTACAGAATCATGTAAAGTCTGTCACAGCACCTTATAAATATCCTAGAAAGGTACAACTTAAAACGTATAATTTACTTCCTGGTGCGGGATTTGCTCGCGGTGTTGAAGACCCATTGGTTGCATTCGGCTGTTTACTATATAATCTTTATTGCCAAACATGAAACACTGGCTGGTTAAAATGCAAACATAGTACATTCACTGCCCTTTGATCAAGTTGTTGTCTCTTTGACACATTCCCACTTCCATTCTAAATTTATTTTCTAAATTTTGTTTTCTAAATTTCACATTCTAAATTTTATTTTTAAAGATAGAACTCAAATTAATTGAATAGAAACATAGTATTTATGTATTATACTGTTATAGTTATTGAAAAAAATATTGAAAGATAATCAAGCAATAGATGGCATGAAAATTAGAACTGGATAATCTCTGGGTATATCCTGCGTTGCATCACCTCATCATCATCATGATGATGCTAATCACATTCTGTCAAGATGTCAACATCGGGAAAAGACACACTCGTTAAAATTATAAATCAGTCCTTATTCGATTTTTATGAACCCCGTAAGCACACTGAATCAGTTAAAAATCTATTGAGGATACCTAACATTTCGTGAAATTGTTTTGGTATATCATGTTTATTTAAAAAACTAAATGTAATAGACTAAGACATATTGTGATCTAGACCTATAAGAACTATACAAAATTAAAGTACATGTTAACGATTGCACCGATGAATAAGCTTAACAGTACATCATTACTTAAACACTATAAATCATTGCTAAAATGCATTTGAATCCTATGGCAGTAAAGACAAAACCTTTAATTATAACTTAGTACTAGACATTGAAATCAATTTCACCATAGGCATAGCATATTTTACCTTTAACTGTATTTGTCTCAAAGAAAACTCGTGGGTTTTACGTATAAAGATATAGAGTGTCTGTGCTAAGACTAATTGTGAAAATATGTTCTTGAATAAATTTATTTTGAAATTATAACAATAAACCATCTTTTGAAATTATTCGCAGTTTTCAAATTGATATGCAAACAATAAGTAATCAAAATGCCAGACAATATTGTCCCGTTTTCGACAGGGTATTATATATCTTATATTATTTTGTATAAGTTTTAAAACTGATTATTTGTTGCTTAGTTTGTTACGATTTTAAATCTTGTATACATAGTTTGCATTGTTGCTCATTTTAGTAATTTCATTTTCTTTCCTGCTACTTGATGTCTTTTAGTGTATATACATTTAAACAAACTGTTAAAAATGAAAGATGTTTTATAGATGGAATTTGTGGACCAGTTACCAAAGACGGTCAGTGGTAAAATAAGAAGAGTTGAACTCAGAAACAGAGAATGGGGGCGTAATGGGACTGAAGTGTCGGAAAAGGATTAGAAAATCGTTGTTATTCAACACAGTTTTTTGATATATTTTACACACTCATTTGTACAAAGTTTTATACAATTTTATTACTATACTGTACTTAAATACAAAAAAGGATGATTATTCAGTCTGTATGTTTTATTTAATATGCAAGGAAAAATACCTGTGGGTAACAAAAAAAAATGTGGGTAACAAAACATACATTAGTTAGCCATAGCAAAAACAGTGAAAGGATCATTCATTTTATGAATACTGTTCAACAAAATTGTGTTAAAACTGATTTTTTCCTTAATTTTATTTCTGTCATGTTATCCAATAGCTTTAGAAATCGAATATTTCGATATTGACCAATGTTGATGAGGACTGTTTCGGAACACCATTGTCCTGAAAAACAAATGCAAGCATTAAAAGGATTACAGGAACCACCAAACAATATCCATATTACAAGTAAAAAATAAATATCATTTTATCAAATGTATACACTGTAGATATATGTATTTGCCGATTTGATTTGCATATTTTAGTAGAAAAATATAAATCAATATAAAAATCGAGAGACAAAGTTCTATTTTCGTTTGTGAGTGTGTTACATTTCCATAATGGAAACCAAATCATTATAGGTTTTACATGAAAGTTTGTCAAACATGTGTTTGAGTAAATATTTTATTATTATTTGTAAGATACAGTGCTCTATGTTTAACACTTGTCATACTAGCATCTAAGTTAAATTTCTTTCACAATTTAAGGAAACAGAATCACTAGTACTAAGCAATAAACGCGTAAGAGTGAAAATATTTTGTTCGGTAAAATACAATTTTTATTCATATTTAAATATCAAGAGGAAATGTTTAAGATCAATATAAAACAATTTCATAATCTGAAAGATCTCAACATTCCGCATGTTGACCACTTATTATTTGGTAGATGAATATCTCTTCGTTAACATGAGGACATGTCATGTGATAGATACAGAAGGTATACTGACCGTTGCATTTACTTGATAATGATATGTTGTATGACCATGCTGGAGCTCCTCCTTTAAAGTTATAACGCCGGTGTTTGGATCGATTTTAAAGGCATTGTATCTTGATGAGGGAGATGAAACATGGTAGGGCTGAATAATATATTAAATATTTAGCAATATTTCGATACTTATATCATTTATATGATTTGGTGAATATACACGTAGGAATCACATAAATATGCTTCACTGTAAAGAAGAAAGATAGAACAATTAGCAGCAATAAACGGCGCAAACTATTAGGAATTCAATTATTGAACTGTCTTTTTAACATTTAATTCATTAAAAGTGGGATGCAAAGAGTGCTAAATCATTGTCGGCATTGGCTTGACAATTACTCATAGTTCAATATTAAAAATACTTTATATTCTTAAATATCTTGCGTGATTCCAAATCAAATTCAGGAATGCAGTGCTTCATTATAAATATTACATTCTTCAGACTTTTCTGTTTGGTTTCTATTTTATTACGGACTTTCATAGACTGCACGGTACGTTACGAAAATAGTTAATTTTGACTAGTCAATTATCAACAAGATAAAACATACGCTCATGGAGTAGCTTATCGCTGCATTTGGTCCTTCGTCTGCATCCATTGCAGTCACATGTAAAATTTTAGATCCAACTGCCAATCCCTATAAAAATGAAATAAATCGAAATGTAAATATTCTATGTACAGATGTAACAAGTGATTAATTTCTTGGGTATATGTAATACAAAATAAAACCAAATGTACGTTAGCTTACACAAAGCCATTTAATCATTTGCTCGAACGATAAAATAGGAAAAACGTGCTTCATAATTTAAGATAGCAAACCCAAAAGATCTCGGCTATATCAAGCTCAAGCAGGTTATATATGTATTACTATGAAATATTCATTGCGTCATATTCATATTCGTCCTGAATATTCATAAAACATTCACAATAGACATTAAGCAAACGACAGATATTCAACCAATCATTTTGCATACTTAAGTCGCTCTATAGGTGTGTAATCGTGTTGGAAATGTATTTTAAAAATATCAGTTACTCAAGTTGTGATACGGTTGAAATCTTATTAAGGCTATAGATTGCATTTAAAACAATTTTTGCGAGTTCATCATATAAATAGAATTGTACGAAATATATTATCGTCTACTTACATATCCAACAACAGAATGATAATGGTCGTGCCCAAAGAATGGGGAGTTGTCATTTTCATCATCAATATGCAGTGGCAAAGTCCATAAAGTCTGAAAAAAGTAAAACACTTTAAACTGACACTGTTACGAATAAACCAAGTAGGATATCGGACTTCTTTTTTAAACTAGTGGATGGTTATCTCATTGGCAATCACAGTACATCTCATTTGTTTAAATAACATTTATCAATATGATTTTAGTAAATTATACTTAATTTCATATTAAGCAACGGAACGAATTGAAAATATATGTCGAATTAATTTGGTGATGAAGGGACCCTAGATTTGTACTGAATTTGACAACATAAATACGAGGTGGATAAAATGGAAGATCCATCAGTCGCATGGATAAAAAAAAGCTTATCTACAGCATAAAGTGTAATTATTTGTAATTAAACTATTTTAAAATACACAATTTAAAAGGTACACATTTTCATATAATGACTCTAAGCTGATCCTCTATATCGTCTGCAAGATCGCTTCTTTGAGAATAATCTAATTTTGAAATTGCCGTTTGCAATGTCATCAAATTGAACGTAGAGAGGTAAATCATTTGCAATTTAAAGTGAATAAAATAAACATGCCTTGTGTGATAGATGTTTCCGTTGCATGTTTGCATGTTATCCTCGTATAAAAATGATAAAGCTCATCTACTACCTATACTTACATCACCATGATTGTCATGTGCTTTAAATGTCAAATACCATGTATGCTCGTCCTGAAAGACACAAATACCAAACATAAAGACAGTTAATGAGTTTAAAGAGAAACCTAACTACTTAAAAAAATATCCTGATGTAAAATTTATATATCATGTACTTTCTTCATGTTCTTGTTCGTTTGTTTTTTTTTTCTTTACTGTTTTAATTTTTACTACCTTTTATTTGTTTGTGTAATGGTCAGGAAGAAAGTTTCATTATACATGTTATACATATACGTAAAAAATGCATTAGTTGGCTCTTGTAGTATTTTAATTGTGTGTGTTTGATAAGAAAAAAACATATGCTGCTTCAAAGCATTCAATTATATGAACAATGTAAATATGGCGCCAGTAGGCTGTAACAGCTCTTTTTTTTAAGTCGAAGACACATGCTTTTATATTCCCAAAGTTATATCAATGTCAGGCTATTCACTGGTATCAAGTGATGTATATTTGACTCTAGAGGTTGCATATCTGTAAATATTGACAATGCAATTTCCCACTTGTCCCATAGGAACTCCTTTTACGGCTAAAACTGTACCTCTGTTACTATGAAGTTTTGAAAAAAATCGTATCCTAGAATTGAAAGTTCATATGCACTACAATTTGTTTCAAAGGTCAAAATAAAGGGCTGTGCGGCATATTTTCAACGTTTATATGCCCAGAACTTTTCAATGTAAACAATATGCACATGTATATTTACTGGTAACATTCCCAAGTTATGTCTCGATGAGATTGAACACAGAGAGCATAACTGAGAACCAGTATGTAAACAAAATTAATTTTCTATGAGTATTCTAAATCTCCCCAAAACAGGCGTGGTTTGAGAAACCGCTGTATTTACAAAGTGCAACCTATACAAACATTTGTCCAAATAGAAAACTCTCTAAAATCAGTTTTTCTCACATTAATACTCATTTATCAGAATTGCAAGAAATTACTGTGTATACTCTAAGTTTTTTTTACTGAACATTTTATACCCCTCCCCTGTTTAAATTTTTAAAAGAATTTGAAAACAAGACTATAATTATTGCCAGCTTACCCTATTTGCATATTTTCTGATATAAAATGCCTAGAACCTGTTGAAAACGGTCTTCAAAGTTGATAACATATTAAAAGCATATCAGAATACATGGAATACTATAAATGTAATGTATAGCAGTCAATCATTACAACATTCAAGATTATATAAAGTATCCAATCCTGCCTCTGTCTCCAGTCCACATCTTATGCCTATTTGTCAATTAAAGTTCACATTTTCTACCTCAAATGGTCAATTTAGAATTCTTGTCGAATCAGTATCATCTGTAATCATATATCTGACACAATTTACCTAATAAATATACTAGTGTTCAAACAAAGCCATATTTGCAATAGGTGTATGTATGCAGATACCAGTCTGAGATATAAATTCACTTAAAATGTTATAGAGATGACTGCTAACATCTGATTTTTGCATAACTTCCAAGCATAGTTATTGTTTTCTATATCAAGATCTTAAAAATCATAAAATCATAGCATTTTACGAGTTAAATTATTTGTTTTATAAACCAGGGAGTATGCAATTTTCTATGTTTTTTGCCCCTGGGGCCTCAAGTTTACTTAATTATTCTGCTGTTTCTAGCAATTTGGAATATTTAGTACATTTTCAGGATAGAACACACTATTGTAAATTTGGTTGAGATATTTTTGTATTTCTAGCTTGTATTTTTATGCCGTGGTGACAAAAAAGCAGATTTCGGTGTTTCGGCTTACTTTTGGGTTAACAATAGGACACACACACCCCATACATAATATTCAGGAAGGATCGATGAGTTTCAAAGACTGCGAAGAGTAAATATAAACACTTCTTAACAATTTAACTTACATATATGCAAATATTATGAATAAATTTTGTATTCAGGACTTTAAGTAAACTATGCATACTGTAAACTGTGAATGTATGCTGAGTCGAGTCATCATATCTAAGGCCCAGGATTCTATCAATCGTCATGAAATATTTATAAAACTTCATATTTGAGTTAATATCTTTAAAATCTGTGAGATAAAGCAAATTTGGTTAAATTCTGAATGTTCTCTTTTTTCACCCTATATAGGATGCATATCTGTAAATATTGACAATGCACTTTCCCATAGGAACTCCTTTTACGGCTAAAACTGTACCACTTTTACTATGAAGTTTTGAAAAAAAATCTTATCCTAGAATTAAAAGTTCATATGCACTACAATTTTTTCAAAGGTCAAATTCAAGGGCTGTGCGGCATATTTTCAACGTTTATATGCCCTGAACTTTTCAGAGTTTAAACTAACACTAATTTTCTTAATTACCCCTACCTCGAATGAATGGTTACCACAGATTTCAATGTAAACAATATGCACATGTATATTAATTGGTATCATTCCAAAGTTATGTTTCTATGAGATGGAACACAGAGAGCATAACTGGGAACCAGTATGTAAACGAAATTAATTTTCTATGAATATGCTAAAAAAGAGGCGTGGTTTAAGAAACAGCTGTAGTTACAAAGTGCAACCTTGAATTGTTACGTTCAGTAAACATACTATTGACCTTTCGTCCTATATACTAAATTTCTGAAAAACAAATTATATAAATAATGTAAAGTTATATCAGTACCTCTCTATCCGGGATCTTCTTAAGAGCAACCCTGTATGTCGAGTTGATTCCTAATCTAGTTGGGAACAGAAAAACTCTTGATGCTGTAGCATTGTCGTGTGTTGTTAAAGTTACTGTATCATTTGTTTGACTTGACGCGTCTATTATTACAAACTCTGTTCCTAAAATAAATTTCAATAAGCATAGTATTTTTTTATTTTTCTCCACATTTTATGATTTTGTATGAGGTCTTACTAAAAGAAAAGTATTTATCTATCTATTCATTTTAATTGTCTTTTTATGACATTTGTTAAAAAGGTAAATCAGAAATATAAAATATTAAAATTTGTTTACGCAACAACATTAATCAATAGCTAGCAAAACTAATTTTAAATAAAGACAACAGTAATTTACCGGTGCTCAAAAATCATAAACCGATAAACAGAAAACAGATCCTGGTTATAAACGAAAACTGAGAGGAGCAAATCAACTACAATGTATAAGAGGAAAAAGGAACAGCAGGGGTACTATACTGCAACAAAAACAAACACCAACAAACAAAGAAACGAACTAGTTGATAACCTGATTTAAAACTAGTGAAACAAAACTCCTGATTTATGACAATGTTAAAAAATATCGCTAAACTGACAACACTTCGTAACAGAAATGAAGAACAAACATGTACAAGAAAATTCATCACAGAGAAAATTAGATGTTTTTGACTACTGTGTAGCAATGGTATTTGGTTTTTGACGCTGTTACCTGTTTTATGTATTAGTAAAAACTCTTTCCATACCGATTCTATGCTAAAAAAAAACTGTATTGCACACACAAAATGAGTAATCGTAAGGCATTGTATGTTTATAGCTACCATAAGGCCGATGGTGCTGGTGATAAATTGTCAGTCATTCATTTTACACTCAACTTGTTGATAGTTTTGTTGTACTGATAAGATTGAAATAATACATTTCAATTGTAAATTCTTATTTCATTAACTGATCAGTTGTCCTTGAAACTAAGGTTTCGAGTACATTAGAACTGGGTAATATTGGAGTTTATGTCCGTCTGATGTGTGTGATCTGCCATTCACATTGTTTATCCCTCTTTTCAATATTCAAAACGTTTTCACGCTTGCATTAGGTCTCCAAAAACTAATTAACATATCGATATTCTGGACAAAAGAAAATGTGTATTTCGGCAAAAAATAATTGCCGTATAAATGCCGTACGTCTGGCATATAAAATTATAAGCCTGGTACCGTTGATATCTATTTACACCACTGGGTCGATGCCACTGCTGGTCGACGTTTCGTCTCCGAGGGTAACATCAGCCCAGTAGTCAGCACTTCGGTGTTGACATGAATATCAATTAAACGGTAGTTTTTGTAAATTTACTGTTTTCAAAAGTATGAATTATTCTAAAAAGTAAGGATTTTCTTCGTCCAGGCATATATTACCTCAGACGCATCTGGCGATAATGTTTGGAGTTTTTGGTCCTCAATGCTCTTCAACTTTGTACATGTTGTACTTGTTTGACTTTTGATCTGAACGTCACTGATGAGTCGTATAGGTACCTTTGATAACTAATGCATAACGATGTACACGATACGCTGATCTAATCGTCGCATCCTGTATCGTTCATTTTGGAGTTCATACGATTCCCACAATTTTGATTTTAATTGTCTCTTTCTTATCTTTTAGCGGGATTCGGACATTTATAGGAAAAGGTGCTGCCTTACTTTGGTATATACAATTGCAAGTTTTCAGCGGATATCTTTTGTTGGGATGATTGTCAGTGTTTTTCGTTTCTCGTTTTTTATTATATTATAAACATATACCAACATTTGTTTTTAAAATCACAGTATAACCTGTATCTAACGATTTTAAACCTATCAGCACCCCACCACACTGTGTAAATATCTGTGAGAATATTTGTTTCAGCATGAAACCAATTTATCCCAAGTGGGAGTGCTCTGATATAAATATATAACAGCGGAAGTACCTGTACAGAACAAAACATTGGTTTCTTTCCCCCTTACGTATATTCCCTATCAAAAAATGTTCGTTGTTAGAATACAGTACAAAAAACTTCTAAAGGATTTGCCTTCAACTGCAACTATATTTTATGCTGGCAATACAAAACTATCCATACCCGCTTCATGTTTATGCACCTGTCCTGATTGATTCAGGGGCCTGTCGTTCAGCAGTTATCGTTTGTTGATATGGTTCATTGGTATTTTCGCGTTTGGATATATAAATTAAATCGTTTGTTTTCCTGTTCAAATTGTGTACACTAATATTAATTTTGGGGTCCCTTATAGCATGCTGTTTGGTCTGGGTCAAAGCCTTGTGTAAAAGGCCGTATTTTGACCTGTGTTTGTTATTATCAGGTTGGGAACAACCCTCCCTCAGACAATGGGTCAATTAACTGAAAACCTTTGAAAACTTAGAATTTTTTACTAAAAAACAGGAGAAATACATCATATTTTAAACAACTTTTTAAAAGAAGGGTCCTCTTATTTTGAATAATATTAAACTGTTAAAGCAAATGTGTTAACATGGTTAAAATGTTTTGACCATATAATACCAAATAGATGTATAGTTCTTTTGGAAAATATGAGCCCTTTTGTACTAAAAAGTGTTTTTTACAAAAAGATATATTATAACTTATATTGACCCCTCATAAAAGGGATATTTATAACATTAATGTTCCCAACCTGATTATGACTTTGATGGAGAATCGTCTCATTGTCAGTCACACATACATAGACCAGATTTAATTATTCAATTATTTCTTGGCGAACAGGGAAAAAATACTTCATAAATTAAAGAAAAGTACAGGTAACAAATCAAATTTTTATATTGTCGAAACCCACTATTTTATATTTACAAAACAAAATTATAATCGCTCGCCTTTACTTCTCAAGTTTCGCCTCACATAGAGGTAGAGCCCATTTGTCGGAATTTTTTTCATTCGATACGATAGGTAAATCATGTTTTAAATAGCCCGATAGATGCTTATTATAGTACATGAAAATATGTCACATCATCTATTTTCATACCTTGAACAGGTATTCCTACAAAAACATGGCCAAGACTATTGATTTTTTAATATTGATTTTAATTTATCAGTTACATCCTTTATGCAAGGTACCATACCACGTAACTTGTCAAGGAGCCACATATTATCGAACAAATTCAAATTTTAAGGTTTTATCGTCTATAAGATAAGATAAGATAATAAATGTATATATTTTAAAGCCCTGGTCAGAACGAACCCACGACATAATCTATGCAGCTCCACGACATGACATTTTGCCAAATCGCGGGTCATCTGTGATCGTCGTACAACAGTCGCGCGATATTTTGAGCATCGTGGCTCTGTCATGTGTCGTGGGACGAAAATTGGACATGCACCTTTTTTGCTCTCCGATTATGTGTCGTGTCACTGTCTTGTGGCTGTCGTGATAGTGTCTTACCACAGTTGTGGGACTGTCGTGCGATAAACACATTGTCGTTGGTACCACCATAAACCGTTTTACTAAAAAAATAATCGTACGACGGTCGTAAGACAATCGCACGACTGTCGCAAGACACTCGTAGTACAGTCGAACGCTTGTATCACGAATACCAAATTTCGTGCGATGCTCGCATAACATTGATTGTCTGTCGTACGACAGTGGTACGTTCATCGTGCAACATATTTTCGTTTTATTTAGAAGAATGCAATTCGAAGGGAATGAATGTTGAAAAAAAAAACATACAGTCTGCCGTTTAAAGAGGATGGTTATTCCACAAGAACGATTACGCTTGGCCCTGCTATATAGGCGTTTTGCCGGAATCCAACAAGAGCAAAGTATGGTCCTGTTAGCGTTGATTAGAGCCCGTGAACAGCATAGGAAACCAGCGAAACGCCCAATGTTGGTGGGTTAGGCCATGAATCGAACTGCGACTGATGTTTGGGCAGTAAAGTACGCGGATGCAAGAGTTGAAGCGGGAATTCGAGTCTGCCCGTGAATTCGTTGGATTCATGCGGATAGAGCTTGTCATATTTCAAGAGCTTTTGCTGAGAGTCGCCCCTTGCATCACTAACCCAATACATCGGGCCTTCTTTACAAACTAGTAGTTCGGAGTCAAACGCGGGGGTGACCCAAGACTGTTGTGCGATAGTCGTACGACAGTGGAACAACAGTGACACGACAGTTGCACGACAGTAGCACGCGCATCCTATGACATAGAAACCAGAAAAATGGCCCGAAACAACTCACGATTGTCGTACGACTGTCTCACGACCGACTTGCGACAAGCCCACGACAGTACAATTACAATGTTGTTTTTTTTCTGTCGTGTACCCATCGTGGAATCATCGTGGACATGTCGTAGCTATAGCTGATGTGACCACTCGAAATATTTATTTGACATTTTGCACAACAGTGCCACGACAACTATATAATAGATCTTCCACGACAAAAAAATCGTGCGATCTGTTGTGACCGGGTCTTAACCGTAAAAAATCCTACATCAGTTGGTCATAGATCACCCTGTGTTACTAACACATGTTATATTGCCCTTTCTGACATTTTAACAAATCGGCCGTTCGTTGTGATACAGATGCAACAGTTTCTTGATGTTTTACCTACAATCACGATTTGTAGTGTATTAATTGGTTTGTTCTGTTGTGTTGTTTTAGTTTCTGATTTCTTAGGTACCGGTGTAAGGACAGTGGTAAAACTTTCAGTGCTAGTATCTACGTACACAGTTTGTGAGTTGGCGACAAACTTGCTGTTGCCTGCATTTGTTACATATAATACCATGTTCAAAAAAGATTTCGAAAAATTGTTTGTGTAGTTTTTAAACTTGTATACAATGGCCTTGTTTTAAGTTATGTGTATATTACACCCGCAACATTTGGGCTTCATTGCTATAGAATCAATTCTCGTGTTTTTGGTTATGTACAGGCACCTACATCAGTATGACGGCAGTTTTTCCTTGTAATAATTGTAAACACATGAATAGAAAGTAAGTCAAAAGTATGGACAGTCATAGGAATGCACAAAATACAAAAAAAAAAAATAAGCGATACATTATTTTTTTCTTTAAAATACATGAAAAATTATATACTAGTAAATCATATAGTTAAAATGAACCAGAATGACTCTATGAATTAAGCAAACATCCGAAAAAAAAATATGATAGAAACATTAACATTTAATATATCAACACAAACAATGCAAAATTTCTGAGCCAGATTCGAACCCTTCCTTCAAAACCATCATTCATTAGTAGCTCTGTGGTCTACTGATTTAGCCACGGCGATCCTTATTCATGAATTCCTTATTAAGGAGCTATATCGCTACAAGTTAGCGATGTTACAATATTTTCTTTAAAAAGTTGTTTTTTATGTAATAAGAACACACCAAACCAATTTCATTTTTGAGGAAAAAAGTAGTATGAATTACAACAGTCATAAAAAACATATCTTTTTTTTTTTGGTTTGAAATAACCTCCTGAGGGGATTCCATGTTTTTCCCACCTAAAAACACCCGAAATTCCGCATATTGGACTTTCATTCTTTTTGGGGATTAAATTAACTATTGATCACACATATGATAATATATGTAAATCGAGATATTGATCAAAAAGCATTTTTATTTTTTATTTTTATAGTCAATTTTATTCTGTTGGCACTTTCGAAATTGGCCCCTCTGTGAAAAAAAAAAAAAAAAAAAAAAAATCCAAATAAATTGGCCCTACCTCAAATTTGGAAATTCAATATTTTTTTATTATTATTTTCAAATCACTCGCTCGCCCCAATTTTTGGAGTCCAAAAATCCATAGAACAAGAAATGGCCTTAGTACACATGTTTTTCTAATTTTTATGCCAAATAAGAGTTTCTAACCAAATGTCATGGTCCATTGAACATAGGAAATTATAGTGTGAGTGGGGCATACTTGTACTTTGGACACATTCTGGTTCATTTGTTATTTTGAGACCCTCTATCACTTGTTGTTCGGCGTGATCCTAGTCTCTGTGTTGAAGACCGAACTTTAATCTATAATGCTTTACTTTTTACACACTGTGACTTGATGTAGAGATCTCTCATTGGCACTCATCTCATATTGTCTTATTTCTATACAGTGTAGGGAATTTACGTACCAACTCTTGAATTTTCCTTGATATTTAGGTATGGATGATTGGTATGAATTATTGGCGGCTTATGTATAACTAAAGCCGTTGTGTATTCTACAAATATAAAATCATGATATTGGTCAGATAGTAAATTTAATATAAAATACATAGTTCAGCCATTTGGGACTCGTTTTGTATCAATTTTTGTAGATTGAAAATAACTTATATATTTGTAGATATTTAATCAACTTTTTTTTCCAAAGTCAGCATGCAAGCCTATGAAAATTCGTTTAACATCTAATTTCGGATTTTACAAGTACCAAAAACATTGACAAAAATTGGTTTCTACCGAATAAAGAATTCACAGTATTCTTAGACTTGTTTATATATTCACTTCTCCTCATTTATGTAATTGTACCCAAAATAAGGTTGCACATTTGTTAGGCAAATTTAATTTACAAAAGTCGAAAACGATCATCCAGTTTAGATCATTTTCTTAAAAGATTTTATGTAGACTGGTTTCCAAAATCCATCTTTTAAGCGAACTATCATATTTCTTAGCACTTTTGCAATAAGATTTTGAACAAAGAATTTAAAATAGGACAACATTTCAAGTACTCCATAAACCACTAAGAATATATATAGCATTACGTTGCTAATCTTTCTGCACCAGAAGCGCATTTCTACAATTTCGACGATTAATTTATCTTTAGTGATAGTCGATACAATGTGAACCATGAAGAGCTTATACAATTTGAAAGGCTAAAATGTATAGACTAACACAGAATCAAAGCTATGCGCGAGGAAAACACATTTCAAAATGGGTTTTAAAGATTGATTGCAGCATATTGCAGTAACACAACATCCGAATTTCCAGCGCTGTTATACATGACGCGACAGTGATCCACTGGGAACTTCTGGTCAACAAGAAGAACTATCGACTGTGTCTACATAATATCATAATGACATCAACGCTTTTACAAATTTATTCACTTACCAACAATAAGTAAAGTAAGGACGGCAACATAACACCGGTACATTTCTCCCAGTTATGCTCTAAAAAGCAGTACTGTACATTTAATAACTAAAAGTTTAGTATTTAAATGAATTTTATCAATGTGTTTCATAAACAACGTTTGAAATGCTATTCCGTATCAAATAGGCATTGTGCTGATTGACTGTAAACTTTCACTAAATCACAATCTTATTATTTTCTGATGAAACGTATAAACGACGGACACTTCCACTCGAGAGTACTTTACAGTTACATAGTATAAAAGTAAAAAAAACATGATTTAAAAATACTGAAATGTACGTCAAATCTGTCACTTCGACATCTACTTCAATACGACACAATACATGCTGCAAAGTTTATATAATAAAATATAAACACATAAATACTAAAACAATTTCAATAAGTAAATGCTAAATTCAGATAAATGTACCTGGTCTGTCTTTGGTCACGAAATTGTTTTCAAGGTGTCCTTTAAAGGTCACCAAAGGTAGATAAGAAGTTAACAAGTTTCACATGTTATAAGGACATGTCATTGGACAATACAAAGAAATGTTCACATGTAGTACTGTCTTACCTTTTGTTTTTCAACTGGTACTTCAGTTCTTACACTGTCGACTTCGGTTGTATTTATCAATGTTTTTATAAGCACTTGAACATATAAAACAATGCTCATACATTGTTAAACAAACTGGACAACGATGATTTGGTAAAAAAAAGTTTAAAAATCATTTTACAAAATAAGAGAATATGCTAGATGAAACATATTTGAGAATAAAAACTGAAAAAAGTTGTTTGCTTTGA
The DNA here is from genome assembly GCF_965363235.1 of Mytilus galloprovincialis. Lineage (NCBI taxonomy): Eukaryota > Metazoa > Mollusca > Bivalvia > Mytilida > Mytilidae > Mytilus > Mytilus galloprovincialis. Next base: position 22,862,975 of record NC_134846.1, read on the forward strand.
ATTTTTATTCCATTAGGTTTTCAACAAAACCGTCAAATATCTTTTGGATAATGTTTATCTAAAATCAATCATGTTCAAATATTTATGTCAAATATTTTTTCTTCTTCATAATGTTGTATGATTTATTAAAGTTCTTCACTCATGTATTCCATTTTGAAAGAAAAACGACATATGTCTTTATTAATCATAGTTTTAATTTCATGAAATATATACTCGAGAGGTTTCTGATGCAGTCATATCATGACCTTGATAAAATGGCGTTGACAACCATTAAGGAAATATATTTTAAATAGATACTTTGGTTTTTGTTTGAATTTGAACTCTTTTTTTCTCTTTAACAGTCCTATAACTAGCATGTCGAGCAGGATCTTCGAACCAGTCCAGAACACCTGAGATCCGTCCAGTTTGGTTTGGCATTTGAGTTGTTAATAGTTTTCTATGTTGTGTTTTTTGCACTGTTGTTTGAGTTTTTGTAGATTTTTGTGTTTTGACATGGCGTTGTAGGTTTGATTACAACTAACTAAATTGAATGTTTTTTTTTAATATCATTTACTAGTTCACTATACAGATATTTAGACACATGATAACAAACTCATTTTAGCATAAACTTTGTTTAAGTTAATAAATTAAACTACAGCTGTACCACCCTGAAATATGTGTGTTGCCTAAAAACGAAGAGACATAAAAACACAAATAAAATGCATTTGTAAAGTGATGCATGTACACTGTTTGATCTTCCATACGGTGCTTTACATGATATTTTAACGAAACACAAATGCATACTTAAATTAGGTTCTTTAAAGTTTGATTTACAGCAAAACACATTGATTCTTTCAAAATAGCTGTTAATGTGATTTCGATCTTCATTTTCGTACGCGTTAAATTCGTATATTTACACAAATAGTATTTGATAACATTCATAAAATTGCATTGGACTGCCTGTTTATACAATGTTATTGTTTTCATTACAAAAAAAAATCATTCAATCACACAAATGATCTAGAATAATATTTGTAGGATTCCACCGTCCTAAAAATATATATTGACCTTTAAAAGTATATAACAATATTTAAATGTATATAACAATATTTAAACAGATCTAAAATCTCTCGATTCCTGTATCTTTGCTTTGCACAACGTCATGTGTTTCTCTGACTGTTAATGACGTCTTTACACTAATTATATATTTTCATTGGATAATTGATCTGTACCGATCGATAATTTAGTCTTAGATGCATGTTTTTTATCAGTTATTATTGTCTTTGAACTAGCTAACAGTAATTGCAAGTACTGTCAGATAGGCCACGTTCACTCTATTTTTTTATGGATTTCTAATTAGTTATCAAAGGATTATAATTTAGTACGCTAGATGCGCGTTTCGTTAACATAAGACTCATCAGTGACGCTCATATCAAAATATTTATAAAGCCAATAAAACTGCTAGTGGACGTTTAGTCCCCGAGGGTATCACCAGCCCAGTAGTCAACACTTCGGTGTTGACATGAATATCAATTATATGGTAATTTTTATAAATTTCCTGTTACAAAACATTGATTTTTTCGAAAACTAATAAAATTGAGAATGGAAATGGGGAATGTGCCAAAGAGACAACAAGCCGACCATAGAAAAAAACAGCAGCAGAAGGTCACCAACAGGTCATCAATGTAGCGAGAAACTCCCGCACCCGGAGGCGTCCCTCAGCTGCCCCCCAAACAAATATATACTAGTTCAGTGATAATGAACGCCATACTAATTTCCAAATTGTACACAAGAAACTAAAATTAAAATAATACAAGACTAACAAAGGCCAGAGGCTCCTGACTTGGGACAGGCGCAAAAATGCGGCGGGGTTAAACATGTTTGTGAGATCTCAACCCTCCCCCTATACCTCTAGCCAATGTAGAAAAGTAAACGCATAACAATACGCCCATTAAAATTCAGTCCAAGAGATGTCCGAGTCTGATGTCAGAAGATGTAACAAAAAAAAAAAAATAAACAAAATGACAATAATACATAAATAACAACAGACTACTAGCAGTTAACTGACATACCAGCTCCAGACTTCAATTAAACTGACTGAAAGATTATGATTTCATCACCCCGTTAGGGGTTTAGTATCATACCATCATAACATATATGAGAAGAACATAACCCGTGTCATGCCAACAACTGGTTTTTGAATAAATGTATTTAGTTCTGATGCAAAAACCCTATAAGTGAATCAATATTAACGCCAAAATATGCAATCTTTAATGACCTGACAACAGTATCGTAACTATATCCCTTCTTAATAAATCTATTCAAAGGTTTTGTTAGTTTTTGAGGTGAATACTGACACCTTTGTGCTTTATAAAGAATATTTCCATAAAAAAATGGATGTGAAATACCTGAACGTATGAGAAGTCTGCATGTTGAGCTATATTTACGAATGATGTCCTTATACCGATGATAAAATTTAGTAAATGTTTTGACTAGTTTGAGATATCGAAAACCCTAGTGTAATAATTTTTCAGAAATACATAAATTTCTCTCGTTAAAATCTAAAACATTGTTACATACACAAGCGAATCGTACAAGTTGATATATATAAACACCGTAAGATGGTGACAAGGGAACGTCACCATCTAAAAATGGATAATTAACGATAGGAAATGAAAAATCATCTTTTATCATAAATTTTAGTATTCAGCTTTCCGTTAGTGATATAGATATCAAGATCGAGGAAAGGGCAGTGGTCATTGTTAGTATTAGCTTTAACAGGATAAATTTCTTTAGTATACATACTGAAGTCGTCATTATTTAGAGCCAAAATATTATCCAAATATCTAAAAGTATTATTAAATTTGTTTATCAGATGTTGTTTCGATGGGTCTTTGCTTATTTTTGTCATGAATTGTAACTCATAGCAATACAAAAACAGGTCCGCAATAAGTGGTGCACAGTTAGTCCCCATTGGAATTCCGATAATCTGACGATATACGGAATTCCCAAAGCGAACAAAAATGTGATCTAGTAAAAATTCAAGGGCTTATATAGTATCAAGCATGTCCAATTGAGATAGTTTTTTTGTTTATTGCTACTAAAAAATGACCTAAAAGAGTTTGAACATATATATTCACATTCTGACTTTTTAAATGCCCATTTAATTAGGTGTGTGAATTTTTTCTTAATGAGAATGTGAGGCAATGTGGTATACAGGGTAGAAAAATCAAAACTTTGAACAGATTCAAAATCACCAATATAAGTATGCAATTTATCAAGTACTTCCAACGAGTTCTTGACACTCCAAAAGTAATTAATTCCACTATTTTCGAAGGCCATATTTGAACAATTTATTATCAGATTTTTAATTGTACCAAGTGTGCTGGTAAGAAGAATAGACAATTTAGTAGTGGAACAATGGCTTGAAGACGAAATAAATCTATTATTGTAAGGTGTTTTGTGTAGCTTCGGAAGCCAGTACATAGTTGGGACTTTCATTGTATTTGGCTCTGCTTGTAAAGCGGTAGCTAAAAGTTTATGTTTGTTACAGATGTCGTTTTCTGAAAATAGAGTCAGTTGGAATGTTGGTGAATTGGTGATTTCTTTTTTCAGAAGCTCAATGTAAAATTTACGTCAAACAATAATAATGTTATTAGCAGCTTTATAGGATGTTCTTATACCAGACATAGATTACCTTAGCTGTATTTGGCATAACTTTTGGGAATTTTAGGTCTTCAATGCTCTTCTTTTAGGAACTTTAGTCCTTAATGCTCTTCAACTTCATACTTTATTTGACCTTTTTAACTTTTTTGGATTCGAGCGTCACTGATGAGTCTTTTCAGAGACATATAATACATTGTATTATATGTCTCTGGTCTTTTGTAGACGAAACGCGCGTCTGGCGTATATACAAAATTTAGTCCTGGTATCTATGATGAGTTTATTTATTACAACCACTTGGTCGATGCCACTGCTGGTGGAGATTTATTTCTCCGAGAGTATCACCAGCTCAGTAGTCAGCACATGATTGTGCTGACATGAATTATCATTGATATGGTTATATTTATAAATTACCTGTTTACAAAATTTTGAATTTTTGAAGTACTAAGGCTTTTCTATCTCAGGCATAGATTACCTTAGCTGTATGTGGCAAAACTTTTAGGAACTTTAGTCCTTAATGCTCTCTAACTTCGTACTTTATTTGACCTTTTAACTTTTTTGGATTCGAGCGTCACTGATGTGTTTTTTTAGAAACATATAATATATTGAAGTATATGTCTCTGGTCTTTTGTAGACGAAACGCGCGTCTGGCGTATATACAAAATTTAGTCCTGGTATCTATGATGAGTTTACTGCAACTTTGGACATGTTTGGCTTTATAACTACTTTGATCTGAACGTCACTGATGCTTCTTGTGTACACGAAACGCGAGTCTGGCGTATTAAATTATAACCCTGGTACCTTTGACAATTTTAAATTAATAAGCCGTTAGTTTTCGTGTGAATTTTTTTACATTATTTTTTCGGACACTTTTAAAGCACAAAGCGCAAATAGGTCGGCATTCAAAAACTAAAAAAACTTCAAACAGACTTTTTTAAGAAGGGATATAGTTACAGTACTACCCGTGACATTGTCTTAAGAGTGTCGACCATAACATTCATGGTGGCCATGGTCGACCTATATGTCGATCATATGTTCACCTTCTGTTTGTTTAATAAACAAGGTAATTATCGAATTAAATGTCCCAAGTCAAGCGTACTAGAACCTACCAATTGTACTAGGTGATTATTTATAGGTTAGACAATACTTGGTCATGTTTTATGAAGATTTAAGCCCAAGGCGAAGCCGAGGGCTTAAATCTTCATAAAACATGACCAAGTATTGTCTGACCAACTTAGAACATATTCACACTTTCGAGTGACCTTACAAAACTATCCTTTCCCATATTGTAATATTCAAACCTAAATAAGAGTTCACTTTTTATATAATGAACTAAATATAAAACATAGGTAATGATTATTTCAATGGATGAAATGAAATAGCACTGACATAGTTTGTGAAAGATAAATTGTTTTTCTTCTGCTTCAGGTAAAATTTAATACTTATATATCTTTAGATTTATTTTAAAAAGCAACACAATGTTATATAAATCCTCTTTTTGAAATTTGATTTTTTTTTATAAATATAAAACTCTCAACATTAAATGCTTACTTTTTATTGATAAATTAAAATGTATTGTGTTTTTCCGAAAACAATCCTTTGCTATATATTTATCAGCAGTCTGGCATTGTGTTATTTTGAAAGTAAAAGAAAATAATTCCCACAAATGTAAGGTATATAAATTAAATAAATATCATTTTAATTCTTACCAATTTTTTTTGGTGTATTCTATATATGTGTACCATTAGAAAATGCATGAAATTTTGCAAAATTCAAAATGTTTTTATTTTAATCTTTGCTCTTTCATCTTTAAACAGTAGGCTATTTTCCCAAGGAAAATGCCTTAGGGGATTGTAAACTTCGTTAGTACAGCTATTAAGAGTTCACTTTCATTATTAACTGACAATGCAAAGTCATTCATGTACAACATTTCATAGTGCATGGAAAACCATGTACTATGAAAAATAGAGGACAAAAAACTGACTTTTCATTGGACGAGAAGGGGTGAGTATGTTCTAATAGAATACATGTAGTAATAATAGATGAGCTCTCGCAGGTAAATCTTAATTACATGTATGTTCAAGGTGTCACAGTTGGTGTGTTTTGATAGAATTCTTCATGAGCTGTTATCATAATGATAAAATTCTATATCAGCACGTCGATTTAAAACTGTAATTCTTTTTTTTTACTTTTCAGGTCTGTTTGGCAAAAACGAATAATATGTTTATGTATAAGTTAAAATTTTGTTTTCTCGGAAGATATAATCTAGATATAAAATTAATGTATAGAAACAAAAATAATAGCAATGAGCAGCAAACGGTGCCATTTTTCGTTTTTAATAGATGCAAAGCTCATTAATTATGCAGAAATGTGTTTGAACTGTTATGACCTAGACCTTAAATAGCTAAAAAAAAAAAAAAAAGCAGCAGTCGGTGGTGAGGTACGGAAGGGACAATATTCATTTTTAGTACTTGTTCACTTTTCTCACGCATGTTCATGTAAAAGGCTACGTTCCTTGTGATAAATAATTACAATGAGCACTGTTCATAGAAAATGATAGTTTTTGTTTAAAATTGCTAGAGTATTTAAAAAATAATTTAAAGTATAAAATACTTTTATTTTATCTATTGTCTGTCCATTGATAAATTTTCGATAGCGTAATATTTTGATGTTGTACTTTAAATATTTTTTCTTTATAATTCTCTTTAAATTACTTGTCAATGTATAGAAGAAAATATTTATTTCCAATTATGGGCCTTAAAGGGCATACATATATAAGATTTCATTACATGCCGGCTAGCAAACATTAAATATGGCTTCACTTTCCTGTTATAATTAAAATTTATAAGTCACTGAGAACTTGATTACCGAGTAAACAAACTACTGATGACTGATTGACCTATTACGCCCCTGCTGACTGGTGGATCAAACTTTTTATTGATAAGGGGCAATAAATTATGCTAAAACGATAGTAACAATTTTCAACTATTTCTTATATATAAATGTGCATTTCATTGATAAATAATCATAAAAATAATATTGATTTTTTTTAAAAGTATTTAAAAATTTTGCTACAAATATAATTAATATCATAATTCGAGGTTTGAACAATATTTTTCAAATGTACTTGTGCATTGACGGTGTTGTAAACATGATTTATGTAAGAATGTGTTTCAAATGGGTTCGAATATTGGGAGATGGACAAAGCTAAATTTAAGAATTGTATGATGAAAAACAATTAAAAACTCTTTTCTTAAAATTTGTGTAGCCTTTAAAAAGGCTGTTGTATATGATATAAGTGTCTGTCAGATGTGGGTACTTAAAAATTACAAAGATATTTTAGAGTACATACAATCTAACTCTCTTTCATCTTGTAATAGTATTAAAACATTTGACTTTTCTACACTTTATACAAGTATTCCACATTCCAACTAAAAGACACATTGAAAGAGTTATTTTTTTGCTTTATTGATTTGTTTCATAAAAAAGAATGGCCAACGAAGATACAAGTATCTTGTCTTAGGAAGAGATAAATCATACTTTGTAAAGGTTCACTCTGATTCAAACAAAAAATTCTCTGAAACTGACATTAACAAGATGCTTGATTTCTTGATTGACAACATATTTGTTACGTTCGGAGGACGTGTTTTCAACAGACTATCGGCATTTTAATGGGAACGAATTGTGCTCCTCTTCTTGCCGACTTGTTTATTCATTATTATGAGGCTGACTTCTTACCGGAACTCTTAGGAAGAAAGATAAGAAGTTAGCAATATCCTTTAACTCTACTTTCCGCTATATAGATGATGTTCTTTCACTAAATAATTCCAAATTTGGTGACTATGTCGAACGCATCTACCCCATTGAACTAGAGATAAAGGATACAACAGATACAGTTAAGTCGGCCTTATATATCTTTACTTACATCTATAAATTGACTATAAGGGTCGATTGAAAACAAAACTTTCAGACAAAAGAGATGATTTTAGCTTTCCAATTGTGACTTTCCATTTCTAAGTGGCAACATTCCAGCAGCACCCGCATACGGTGTATATATCTCCCAATTGATACGATATTTCCGTGCTTGCATTTCCTATCAAGATTTTCTTGATAGAGGTTTGTTGCTCACAATGAAGCTATTAAATCAAGAGTTCCAAATGGTGAAGTTGAAATCATCTCTTTGTAAAATTTACAGACGCCATCACGAGTTGGTTGACTGTTATGGAATAACCGTTTCACAAATGATATCGGATATGTTCCGTACGTCGTAACTATAAATCCCTTCCCTTTCATAAATGTAAACCTACCGAATTAGATTATTTACCGGATTTGTTAACTCATAAGCAACACGATGGGTGCCACATATGGAGCAGGATCTGCTTACCTTTCCGGAGCACTTGAGATCACCCCTAGTTTTTGGTGGGGCTCGTGTTGTTTATTCTTTAGTTTTTTTATGTTGTGTCATGTGTACATTTGTTTGTCTGTTTGTAAAATTTCATTTTTAGCCATTGCGTTGTCAGTTTATTTTCGATTTATGAGTTTGACTGTCCCTCTGGTATCTTTCGTCCTTCTCTTATATAAGTGTTTGGTTACCTGTCATCTTAACTCGGTAGGATGTTAGCGATCTTTTGTCGAAGTAGCGGTTCTTTCAGCTTTGAGTTGAAGTAGTCAATAGATTTCCCAAGAGACCTCTCTGGGAATATCTTTCGTGGAAGGTCTGCCATGGCTCGTCCTTGGACAACCATAACCTAACAAAAAGGGTTACAGTGCCAAAATTGAAGCCAGATGCCAAAGTAATCCGTTGGTGTGAGGGAATAAAAGATACTGCTGCCGTAGAAGACCCTTATCAGTTCAAATCAGCAACACCACCGCCAGTTCTGCCCATTGAACTTCAACCACCTGCCCTGTGCCACCTTTTCCAAGATCATCAACTCCACAATCACCAATTGCAGCATCTCTAGACAAACAGCTACCTGCAAACAGCGTACTGATAGCCATAGCAGTCCTGAAGTCCCACGTGCAAGTCCTGAATGAGTGGTCCCTAGCTCAAGATGTGGCCATGAGGAAACTTCAGCAACAAAATGAATGACTAATTCACCTTGTACAGAGCTTAGTTGATAAACCAAGTGCAACATCTCAGAGTTTCACTCCGCCCAGACCATGAGGCAACACGACAGCAACACCAACAAGAGAGCCAAGACAACTCATCCCAACTTTTTCTCCTTTACCAAACAACACACCTACAGTAACTCCTGTACCATCACCTTCTATTAGACTACCAACTTCAACTAGATTAGTTTCATCCAGCAATATGTTTAATGTGATAGACAGAAAGTTTCAGCACATACCAAAAAGCAACATGTGATCTAGTTCGGGTATTCAATTCATCTTCGGGACCGGGTAATTTTGCCAAATATTTGTTGGGATTTTTTTTTTACCAGAATTTTATACCTAAGATTGTCTGGGACGCCACTTTTCCTACCATGGTGACTTTAAGAACAAAAAAATCCATTGGACCAGGTTCGCCTACAGTTCCTCATAAAGTATGTTTGCACGTCTACCCTGAGGCAAAGCAGCCACAAGCTTGGAAACTTATGGTAGTAACACAAATCGACCAAGCCCCGAGACGTCAAGTTAAATAGCAAAAGAAGATTGTGTTTTAGACTTTGATTTGACAATTTCATATCTGTGCTAAAATACTTGATGTTGAATGAAAACTATATATTGTATTGTTAATATGACAATTAATTGTGACAATGTTTAACGCATTAATGTTCTAACTGTAATAATAATTATCTTATTTACCATCAGATTAAAATTATATAGTTTAATGAATATAATCGACTAGTATTATTAAATTATAACACATATCATTTTCTTTTCTTATGAAACTGTTTCAAAAATTGCTGTTGCTTCAGAAAATGATTTTAAATATTACATTTATAATTCATGCTATGTTTAGAAAAACTTGAATTGAAAAAAGTATATATGTTTTTTCAAAATATGTGTACTCATATTTCTCCAACACTGCAACATCATACAAAATTCTTACTAGAAAGAAGTTATAAAAAAGAAAAAGAAAAAATATACCAACCTGAATAAAATTAATAAAAAAAAAATAAAAAATACAAAAAGAAACAAAAGAAACAAAATCAAAACATTTAAAAAACAAATTAGAAAGAAACAGATACAATAGTGAATAAAACAAGAAAAATTTCAAACAAAAGAAAAAAAAGCACAATCAAAACATAAAAAACAAAACTAAACAAGTAATATAAATAAACAAAGATTTAAACAAAATGTTATTATACAAATTCAAGAATAGGTTAAAATGTCAATTTCAAAAGAATCATAAATTACCTGTACATGTAAATTTTAATGACACACACAAGCCGAAAACTTCAACCCTGATTGATTTCAACAGGTAACATAATTAGATAAAACATCAGCCTATGTTTTATAAACTTAATAAATGGCCAACATCTCAAGATTGAATACCCCAATAAATGGTCACCATTTCAAGGTGACCATACAAGAGGATGAACATAACTAAGAGGAAGTCACAGGTTGCACTGTACGATACTTTTGTCTGGTCACTAACGATGGCATAATTCGGTATAATATTGATTCACTTACAGGGTCTTTGCATCGAAAAAAAACATATTTATTTTAAAACCAGTTGTTGACATGATACGGGCATGTTCATCTGAAATATTTTATGATGCTATAATACTAAACCCCTAACTGGAGGAATTGTGGTTGATATTCATATGAGAAAGACATACTCTTTCAATCAATTTATTTGAGGTTTGGAGGTAGCATGTCAGTAACTACTGCTAGTCCTTTGTTAATTATTGTATCATTGTCTTGTTTAGTTTCTTTGGTTATCTATTCTGACATCGGATTCGGACTTCTTTTAAACTGAGTATTACTGTGTGTGTTGCTGTGTGTTTGGTTTTTCTACATTGGCTCGATATATAGGGGAGAGTTGAGATCTAAAAAAACATGTTTAAACCCGCCGCATTTGTACGCCTGTCCAAAGTCAGATGCCTCTGGCCTTTGTTAGTTTTGTATGGTTTATCAATTTTAGTTTCTTTGATATATTTCGGAGTTAAGTGTGTCGTCCATTAGTACTGAACTAGTACATGTTGTGTTGATTAGGGGCCCGAAGAAGCACGCCTCCAGGTGCTGGATTTTTTCGCTGTATTGATGACCCATTCGTGGCCTTCGGCTGTTTTCTGTTCTTTGGTCGGTTTGTTTTCTCTATGGAACATTCCCAATTTCCATTCTCAATTTTACCATATCAAATAGCAATGTAAATTTACATTAAATGTATGTTTCCCGGGTAGGTTTGTTTAATTAAAAGCAAATCCCACGTTCGAAAATAAACCTTTAAATCAAAATATATACAATCGTGATAAACAAACGTGCACAAATTAAAAAAAAAGATAAACTTGATAAACTTTTAATCATAGTTTCATTAGAAAAAAAGTAAATACTTGACATGAATGCTTTTTTTTTTGTAAATTGATTAGGGTCTAACAGTGTTGATCGTGGACACATTTATAGAATGAGTCGCGGCCGCGCTTTTCATACAACGATGAATGCAACTGTTGCTTCACCTTCCCAGTAGTCTTCACCTCTGTGTAAACGTGAAGCGGTTACAAAACTTTGAATTTAAAATTTTTTTTAAATACTAAGGCTTTTCTACCTCAGGAATTATTATAGATAACCTTAGCTGTAATTGGAGAAAATTTCAGGAATATTTGGTCCTCATTGATCTTCAACTTCGTAAATTATTTTGCCATTTAAACGTAAAATTACAATCCTGGTTATCAATGATGAGTTTATTTTGTATAATTCTACCCTTACGATATGAAAATATTTCTTTAACCTTGCAACTTAAAAGGTTTTAGAAAATTTACCGATACGCGAAATAACAACCAAAGTAATACAGGAACTACATATGTGCATGGATTAAAAAGATAAACAATGAACAGAAAATTAAATTTGAGCTAGTATTATTAGACAGAATAGTAACCTCATATTGGGTATTATAGGTAAATGATTACCTTTTTCCTGTGATCATACTATGCATGCTATAGACATACGGTATAAAATAATATCAGATCACGGACAGGACTAAATTCTTTTACTCTGAAATATTATGCATGAAGGCAACCCAAATAAAGCAGCAACTTCATGCTAGTTTTTATGGATAAAATAGGATAACGTGCATCCACCTATGAGGCAAAACCGATGCATGCAACAAATCAACACAAAACGCAAAGGAGCAGTGATTCAGTTGCTTTTTCATCTCATATTTTTCATGTCTGTCTTCTATCTGTCATACGATAAATAAAATATTGCAGCATATTGTACCCGTAATGAGTCTTTTAAAGTTTTTAAACGTTTATGTAAACTCGATATAACACTGAAAGAAACAAATTGAAAGAGAAATAATAAATAAATAATTATATATCAACTGCATTTAATTTTTTAAAAGTAACTTTAAAAGGTCGAATATAATCGCTCTTGTAGGTTCACTCGATGTTCTGGCTGACAAAATGTTCTCATTTTATATTGATAAAGGGAATTATTTAACTAATGGAAAAAGTAACATCCATATTCAAGACGGAAAATGTAAATTTTGTATGTGGATTTCACTCATGGTGGTGGTCAGTTATCTATTTCCTGGTCGAAGAGATGTAATGCGAAAAGTGATGAGATATAGCGATATTTTTCATAGGAAATTCGTACGGTCATCGATGACTCTCAAATTTCAAAACGATGTACATTTTTTCAATTGTTAATGTCTAATGCTGAAATTTGATACCGAAATATGACGTCATGATTTAATCCGCAAAATTCTAGATCAACGACTTGGAAAAATTGGTTTAACAACTCGTGAGTCGTTTGACATAAACTCTCGTTATATAGTTTAAAGAGTAATACTAAACTCAAATTAGGCTCGTTTATCAAAATCTTTTGTTATTTCATTATAGCTGTTAGAAGATTCTGTGTTGGTGTAATTGTTCTTTAGAAATAAATAATTTGACCGTATAAGGTCCGAGACCACAATTATTTCGTAGTGCATATTGTTTATAGTGTGTTGTACTACTTTTGGGACAAATTATATCAAAATTATAGAAACATTAGTCGGCTCTAACTCAAAATATGGACAATTTTAAATTTTGAAATCTTTTGACAGCTTTGCTAATTTTTAACCTTTTTCAACTGGACCAAATCACTACTTAACTTTTAAAACTCATGACGCAAATTGTTTGACAGTGTCATTTCATCCCCTGACTTGCTATTTTAGTCCTAAAACATGAAGAAATACATTTGGAAGAGGTATAAAAAAAATGGCAAGTAAAACAATGTCCACACTAGGAACTATATTCGTGGACAACGAAAACCAAGGGACGACAATTGTGGTCTCCGACCATAATGCAATGTTTGAATAAGATATTAAACTGTGCATTGAACCAATACATATTTTAAGAGGGATATATACGTGTTAGCAAATTAATATCTTCAAATCATTTCGTCTGTTGTTCAATATTTGTTCACTACTTAGGGTAGGATCTATTTTTAAATAAGCTTATGCCTCCTTATATTTTTGTTTGATATTTATTATTTGACAAACCTGAAAGATGAAAGTTTCTTAAGTCTTTAAGTATTTAAAAAAAAATTGTTGGTAGTTGTTCATCTGTAAGTACTCCATTGTTGGTCAGTGATATACGTATACAAACGCAACAATTATTTTAATATTACTAGTTGTCCAAACTTTCTATCTCTTGTTTTTGTCCATGTAGTTACTGGATAACATATGTAAGTCAACAAAATGCAATGTATTTTCCATATCTAATGAAATTTTAAACACTGTGCAGAAGTAAACAATTGCCCCATTGGTTTCATTTTAACAGAGTTAATTTCAGTTTATTTAAGGTAAATAGGCGAATTTATTTGGAGGATTTTTTTTCATCCAAAAACTCGCATTTTCATTCCACTAATTTAAATTTAACTGATTTTAGAACTGAAAACTTTACTCTTAATCATGGTCTATTTTAAAAGTTAAATGCCTTTGCAGATATTTGAATACTTTTAAAATTATCATCTGTTGTGACTTTCGTCATCATTTTCCACAATATAAATTTGCCCTCTGCGTTCAATAACTCGTTATTTTATAATTTTCCAATTTGGTCAGATTCTTTTAATGTAGTTTCTTTGTTTGTGAATGTTTTTCGTTGAATATTTTAATTACTTTTCCTATCTATTATATTTCTTGATGAACTGGAGTTCACATTTAACTTATATATAATCAAATACTAGATGTTTCTTTTAGCATTTCTTATAAACATTATAGTATATACAAATATCATATTAACACAGTGACTACATATTAACGATGGTTTGACTTCCTACATAATATCCGTATCCTTTATCACACTTATTATACGTAATAAGATATATCATATGTTTTATGTTAGCAAAGGCAGTACATAAATGATGTAAGTAATATAAACTAAAAATCCATGATGGAAAGTGCTGTAAATGTCCATCAAAAAGCACACTTTTTGATTCCAATTGTAATTGACAGGTAAGTCGATGTCATCAAAATTCGATAGGCTGATTAAAACAAATTTCACAATTAAAGTAACTTCAGAATTTTAAACTTCACTATTAAAGTAAAGTCCGTACGGCGACCTATAGCTGTTAATTCTGTGTCATTTGGTCTCTCGTGGAGAGTTGTCTCATTGACAATCTATTTTTATATACACAATAGTTTTGCTATATTAAGAGAATATGTTCAAGCAAATATGAGACGGTTTCAATTGTGTTTCTAAATAGTGACAAAATACCCAATGTGGAGTTTTAATTCCCCGAGGGTATCCACTGCCCACTAGTTAGCACTTCTGTGTTGACATGTATTATCATTAATATGGTCATAATTATAAATTTACTATTTATAATTATCTACCTTAGGAATAGATTACCATAGCTGTATTTGGCAGAATATTTAGGAAGTGTTGATCCTCAATGGTCTGCAACTTCGTAATTTATTTGGCCTTTTTAACTTTCTTGATTCGAGCGTCAATGACGTGTCTTTTGTAGACGAAAAGCACGTCTGGCGTAAATACAAATTTTCAATCCTGGTATCGAAGATGAGTTTATTGTAAGAAATGACGTGCTGTAGTAAATAAAAAAAAACCTGTGGGGAACAAAAAGATGTAAATGCTATTCTGTATGATACGATTGCTTCAAGCAATTAAATAAAAATGAAAATGTAATAGGGCAGTGCTTGCAACGTTACTCAAACATTACTTATACTTAGAGTAATTATCAACCAGGGAACACATTTTTTCGGGATATCTACCGTTCACTAGCATTAAGTTTAAATATAGCTATTACTACAATGTAGGGGTTAAAAAAGTCGAATCAAAGGGGAAATTTAATTATTTGACTTGTATGTTTTTTTATTATCATGTTCCAAATTCCTTAGACGAATGATAATAGCGATATATAAAACTTCATGGTGTTTTTTCCCCTCATATTGTTATAATCCGTGTAATTCGATCTAATGATGTATTATGAATGATTCTGTATATTTTTTTCAGACTAATACTCAATATGCATTCATCAACCTGTGCATTTCTCGTGTGCATATTAATCATGTCGAGTACCGCATCTAAAGAATGGCTAAAACCCGAACCATGTATGTATTCATGTGAGAACCACGATAGTTTATGCAACGACAGATGTAAAGGTTTACCAAGGGAAGATAAAAAGATTCTATGTTCTGAACTGTGTTTTATCACTTTCCAAAACTGCCGGGATTTTTGCACTAGAAAACCAAACCTGACTTAGGTTGAAAAAATATGACATATGAAATTGTATTTAAAAAATTATTTGTACATATTCCTATTCAAACAAATACAATAAAGTTATCAACAATAGAAAATACTTGTAATTATATTTGGTTTGAATCTTATAAGATTTGTTCCATAAAACTTATATAAAACGTATCTAGCCAACAGTTTTTGATTCGAAATTTTCAAAACTTTCTACAAAACAAATTTATTATTCCGAGCATTTCCAGAAAACTAACTAAATATGAAAAGGAAAGAGGTCTGAATGCTTTTTGAAATGAAAGAGGTCTGAATGTGTTTGGTTTTTTTTTAATGAAAGAGATTGGATTGATTTTTCTTAAATAAAATACGATATAAAAAAAATTGAGCCGACCAAATGACCGAAATCTGAGCTAAATTAAAAAAAAAACGGAGGTCCAAAAAAAGCTGACAGAAAATCAAAAGCTGAACTAAAGATATTCACCAAATAAACAATTGCAAATAATTGTCATAAATTTGACTGGAGGCCGACATTTTCCGACGCAAAAAAGCCAAACGCTAGCAAAAAAAAACCAGACACAGTAAGTGGATTGTACTTGAAAGTTATAATTACAGTAGTGAACTTAACACAGCATGATCATAAAAGAAGCATAATATGATTCAAATGTATTTCGACACTCAATATGATTAGAACAATTGTCCTATAACATTTTGATTGGAGTTTTTTTCTTCTACTATGTGAACAATTTGTCTACTGAATTCCGTCTACCATACAGTGATATGTTGCGTCTGAATATGCAATGAGTATCGTTCCTTATAATGTCAAATGTTCCATTGAAACAATAAGTGTATTCTTTTTATTCAATGTGTGCACCTATTCAAACCTTTGTTCGTAATTCATTATCTCCTATTACCTGATTAGATAGGTAACATTTTACTTTCTACAAATCATATCTGCACTTAACACAACGATTACAAGGACTTACAAGGTACGTTCAAATTTTATAACTGTTTAGTACTGGATATAAAACAAAAGAAAAAAGAATATCTGTCCTAACAGAATAAACGATATTAAATTGCCAGAGTCTCATCAATAAAACTTACCGATCACCAGCCGTTGTTCAATATAACCAGCAACAGCAAACAATACACCTGTGTAATCATTCCCGAGGAACGAAAGAAATATAATTTATACTTAATTTCTCTAATACTATCACCAACCATTACCAAGAAAATTATTTCAGATGAGCAGCGTGTGCACTATAGAATGAATATTTATTTACCTAGTAAATGTGAGAGCTCTAGATGAATACATAACAGTATCTAAAAAGTAAACGGAATCATCTCGAACGCATTATCAAAGATGATGTTACACAATCCTGAAACAGGAGCGAAGGTAACAACATCATGTGCTATACAATAGCTTCTGCCTCTGTCATAATAAATCAGCTTTTATGTACTGACAAATAAATCAAAATCGTTTATTTATCGATTAATTAAGTTATGAGGTCAGTAATTTTCTCGTTCGATTTGATTTACCTTTTTTTCATTTCGGGTCCCGTGATAGATTGGTGTTTCTGCTCTTGTTCATTGTTGTTACAGGTAATATGTTGACTTAATTATAGCTGGTAGCATCACGTCTGCGTAATTTAGACTCTGTTAAAGAGTTGTCTCACATAGTTAGGCATACTACATCTTTCAATTTTTATATAAAAACGCGACTGATTGAATCGCATAAATTCTAAAAGATCAAGTTCGCAGATTTACATGTCTAGCGTTGACTGCCTTAACAATCAAGACGCAAAATGTAAATAAAGAATGATAACACAATTCGAACAGCGGTATACTACTGTTGCCTTTATTTGGTTACTTTACATATTAAAAAGAAGTACTGTTGTTCATAATTGTAAACGACAAAAGCTCAATGGACTTAGCTTGAATGAAATGTTACAGATAGGTCTTTTTCTATTTATATACGGATGTTTGATGCATTAGCCCCTAATTAGAGTAATATAAATATAGGTTATTTCAAGGTAAGTCTGCATAAGGTCAAACAAAAAGAATGCTTATAAAACATAAATATGAATAACAAATTATTACAAGGGAAATAAAATCTGATTATCATGAACCCTATTCAAACCCAGGAAGACTTCTTTCACTCTGAAAGTGTGAAAAGTTCCTTCTCTACCCGTTTCACTCGTCATGTTGTTCTTGCAAGTACAAATCCAATTAAAATAATCAACGAAATATGACCAGCTGAAGTACTTTGCATTGAGTGAAAAAACATAAACGTTTTTGTTTATTTGTACGATCTATATTTAATATACACACAGATGAGTACGATACAAAAAGGAGATTTGAACCTGTTGATTCAAAGATAAAAATTATAAATGGTATGGGGAAAACATGACGACAAGACGAACAATAGCCTTTAAAACCCTGATACAAAGACGCCTAATCCATAAGCAACTCCATCTAATATATGCATTAGATCCTTAGAGTAATACAAATATAGGTTATTTCAAGGTAAGTCTGTAACGTTTTTTTAAATTGTTATTTGACTGGAGAGTTGTCTCATTGGCACTCACACCACATCTTCCTATATCTATCCGTTGTAGCAATACATTAGTATATCTAATAGTAGTCATTCAAATTTACAGAGCATAACAAAACTTCGTAGGCATTTGTCATTAATTCAATTTTTGTTTTCAGGGAAATGAATGTTAAATTCAGGTTTGGAACTGTATGTTCGATTATATTGTTATATATTGGACACGGTGAGTTTTCATATATGTTTCGTTTGAGGGAAGAACTATTTATACATAACACTTACTACTTATACCATACGCTACCTTGTAGCTATGGTGTAAATTTGTTTTTTCGGATGACTTATAACTAATACCTTTAACTTATAATTCATATTTGCACTCATTGAATATAAGAATCTTGCAGATCATTACTCATAACGTGTGTCATTTGGGAAATGATACCCTACAAAGTCGCACAATTGATTGAGTATAAATAACAATTCGACTTGAAGTCAATACCAATGTCCAACGGGAAACCCATAACTATTATGTGTATTTCATTAAGAAACCAGATTTGTAAAAAATCTCATAAATTCAAATTGTTCAAAGCAAATTCAAGTTATTGTATAATTTTTATAGGAGTGAGAGACGACAAGTATTTCTTTATTTGAAATGAAGATAGCTTCTGCACATTTTTTTTTGAAAAGTGCAAATTTAACAAAGACTAATAGGGGAAAATCAATGATGGTATTACACCTTAAACAATTCAACTAATTCAAAATTGGCCTCACTCAAAACAGAGAAACGATGCCCCACCGGCCATTAACATAAATAGTTCGTAAACGACTAGTTTTTCTTGTCCGATTATTTTTTATTACAGACCGATGGATTTTTGTTTTTGCTTTAGAATACGGAATGTAATGTGGCCCCTCCTCATCCTATAAGAGAAGCTAATCTTAACCGATTTGAAATAATATAAAGTAGATTTAGGAAAAAGACCGGGTGCGTCGATAGTGAAACCGTCTCTTGCTTGCTAGGCATGCATCAAACAAGAACAAAAATGAACAAAATAACAACCTTCATTTTTTTCCACTTTAATACTGCCTTACAGTAGTATTTACCTTTTTTTGAATTTGATCATTTGCCTACGGTCCTTAACTTGTTTTCACATAGTACACCTTAAACAAATGTAATCTTAAATAACAAAATAAAAAAATAAACACCAAGGAAATTTAAAAAAACGAATAGTGTCTCATAAAACTTATTACATGTAAAAAGGTATGATGGGTGAGAATTTTTTGAACAAGGACAGACTCTATAAAATATGTAATGATATAAAGCTACAAATTGTTTAATGAAATGTGTGTAATAATCAGAAGCAAATTTGCGTATAATAAATTCTGTAAACAGCTAAATTACAGGATGAGTCTTTTGAAGACGAAACACGCGTCTGGTGTATTAAATTATATTCCTGGTACCTTTGATAACTATTAGATGTTGCTGAAAAGTGTACGTAGTTGTTTTTCAAACAGTAGTCTGTTTCTGTTCATAAAGGTTATTCTGATGTTCCATATCATACCAGCCACAATGGCATTCGTAATACCAAGACCTTTGTTATTTCGACTACACTATTGCACAAAATATATGTCAAATTGTCCTCCAGTTTGAAATTATATATTCTTCATGTAGATTCACAATTGATAACGTTACTGGTGAGATAAAAAAAAGAGAAAGTGTTGTACTAGATTACGAAAAAAGAGACGAATATATTTTAATCTTGGTGGCAAAAGACGGTGGTGGCAGCCTACAGTCAGCTGAAGTTGTTGTTAGACTACATGATATCAATGACAACCCTCCGGTATTTTCACAGTCATCATACATCGGTAGTATAGAAGGAAGTGATCCGAATTATGAAATAACTGTTTCAGTATGTGCATTATAAACTCTGATACGTTTTGATAAAATTTCTTTGTATTCTCGCGACAAATAAATACACATCATGAAAAAATAAAAGAAAGTTTCTTTTTCAATAAGACGGAGATATAGTATGATTGTCAATGAAACCAAATAACACACGAGCTAGCTTGTTGCTTTTTCACATGTGATTTAAATATGCAGAAAAAAAAATAGGATCCCTAAAATACTGAACTTCGAATGCTTTTCGTTTCCTTGAAAACAGAGAGGTTTATCATTTATAAAAAATTCTGAAGAAATAACAATTAAATTCTAATATACATAAGATAACAAACAACTTTGCAAATGACATGTACTTTTTAAATTACTTTATGCCCTAAATACCATTATACTGGATACGGTTTATGATGTGTTACTCAATACACGATTGTTGTTATAATGGCTACAGTCCTTGGATGGTGTAAACTTCCCACTAATACCATAGCACCATAGCACCATACACCTTACACTATTGCACCATATACCATACATCATTACACCATACACGGTTTTTTGGGAAGTTTACACCATCCAAGGGCTTTACCTTTTATTTGGAAATCGTTTTGTCTGTATTTGATGAATAGTTGTTTATGCAGGAACTGTTTTAATTATATGTTATCTTTCAGGCATCTGACAGAGACAAACAGAACACAACAAACAGTCAAATTGGATTTTCTTTGATTGATTCACCGCTCAACATGCACAATAATTTCACAATTACGACAACATGGAAAAATGAAGAGTCCATGGGAAAAATTTCTTTGAGAAACTCTCTAGATTATGAAAAACTTAATAAAACGACAATTGAACTATACATCAGAGCAATTGATTTTGGTAATCCATCTTTAAGTGCAACTAGTACTGTTATAATACACATACAAGTAAGTTAGATAACTCTACTATTCTTATTTTTGTCATGCTAAATTAAACAGGTTTTTTTTTGTCATTTGTTTCTCAACTTGACATTATATTATTTCAATATTTACGATAAAAAAATAAGCTAAAAAGTATCAAATACTTATGCGTATTAATTGTTTGCAGACAAATGTTCTTTTCGTCCAGGATATCATCTTTTTTAAATTTTTAATCGGAATTTGCGTAATGCGATAGCTAAGATAAAAATACAAAAATATTGAAAGGAAAAAATTAAATGTAAACAAATGAATTTTTGCAATACCAACATCATGTTAATCATGTTAATGCTATACATCGGACATTTCAACTTAATGTCTTAGTTGTATAGATTCTTAAAATAGAAGTAATACGTCTATTTTTAATTTTTGTATCTTTTTAAACTAAGTACAAATACTCTTTCAAAAAGTACAATTGTCTTTCTTATCCTTTTATAATCACACTTTTGCTTTTAATCTGATTTTGCAGCCATGTTCAAGCCTCAGCTGTAATTGTCCGTGTGGAAAAAGTTTGAAGGTAAAGATTGATTGTTTAAAATTTTTTATGAACAAATTACATAATTCTTGCTTCTAATCTAGAAAGACACAAAATCTGGATGATATTTTTTAAAAAGACATATTTAATGTTACATTACAAGTGAAGAGGTACCGATTTTATAACTTTCATTACAAAATATTCAATAATCATTTCTCTTCTATTGGATGGCATTACTGAAAAATATTTTATCTACTTTCAAACATTTCTAAGGATACAATATTAAGCATTTTGGTTGCATAAGACTGCCATTTATGTAAATAAACTCACTATCGATACCAAGATTGAAATTTTGTTCTTGTGCAAGACGTCCGTTTTGTTATCAAAATATTCATCTTTGACGCTCGAATAAAAACCAATAAAAATACCAAATAGAGTACGAGGTTAAAGAGCATTGAGGACCAGAAATTCATTACAGTGTTGCCAAATACAGCTTAGGTAATCTATTACTGTGATAGACACACCTCCGTATTTCAAAAATTCAAGGTTTTGTTCACAGAAAATTAGTGATAATTCAAGTCAACACAGAAATACTGACTATTGGGCTAGTGCTACCCTCGGATACTAAAAAATGTACCAGCATTCACTTCAACCCAGTGGTTGTAAATAAACTCATCATAGATTCAAGATTGAAATTTTGTAATTGCATCAGACGCGCGCACGAACAGAAGATTCATCAATGACGCTCGAATAAAAAGATTACAAATAGACCAAATAATGTACGAATTCAAAGAGCAGTGAGGAGCAGGTTTAATCTTAATATGAGATAAACATCAACTATTGCCATAATCAAAGATATAGCTCCAATCATTTCTACAGTATGTCATAAAATTTTAATCGAGAGTAGCTGGTAATTATGCAGAACTGTCTTTCAGCTTTGTGTGTTATACGACCTAATAACAAGCAGACAACAGAATTAAGATTGTCCTTTTATTCATTGTCTGTTTTGGACGTTATGAACTGACAATACAGTAAATATTTTTTTCAGACTCGCGTAACATTTCCGACACATGAGAGTACAGATAAATATCACCCAATGCATTCAATTGCCGGAATAAAACACTTTGTATTCAGATATGATCCTGATTCAGTAAGTATTATATATAGTTTGTAAATGGATAGATTGACATCAATAACAAGCGGGGAAACGCAGTAATTTGATTAACAAATGTTCATAATCTAGGATTGAGATATACTTGCAGATGACACCTTTGCATATCTAGTAATCAAATTCAACAGTGATTGTTAAACCCTTCAAACGTATCTTTATACACTATATTTCCAGTGTTTAAGAACACATTTGCATTTTTTTCATCATGACATGTGAAGTATTTTGTTCTATCAATCAGACGATATGCATATCCATTTGCATATAAAATACAAGTTGTCACGTTACAGGTTGTGCAAAATGACATATTTGTGTGTGATAATAAAGTAACAACATATAAGTTTCTGATAAAATATGAAAAGACAACTCTAAAAATTTGCTAAAAGAAAAAAATTGGGTCACCGTACTCGTTTTTATACTACATAATAAAAGAGGTAAATTCATAACACGTTCTTTCATAACAATTACTTTGTCTGAGTGATCTCCGATAATATATTAGTTACTTCCCCTTATATGGCAAAGTAGAAAGAAAAACATTCAAACAAAATCATTCTGTTTTTCCTTTATAAAATACAGCTGTAAATATGATAAAAAACATACTTTTCCATATTTACACGATAAGTCTTACACGTGAGTTACATACTACGCACAAACTTTTCACACATCTAGGCTGATTGTTATCTGAAATTGTAAAATTCAAAATTGAAGAGAAAAACATCTCAGTTACGTTATTTAAAAAAAAAAAGAAACAAAATTAATGTGTACTATTTTAGACCTAGTTTTGTTTATATATTAGGTATTTAATTTTACGGTAAATACCTTTCCGCATAGCATTACGAAGTACAATTGAAATTAACGTACGGTCACTTCATAGTAGAAGTAGAAAAACAAACGAATAAGAAAACTTAATAAATTATTCGATTAACATTAGTGTCTTGAAAGAACCGTTAGTTTCTGTTCTTGTGAGTGGTTTAACATATTTATCGTAATACGTAATGACACTAGCAAAAAAACAAGTAATAGTCTTACTTTTACATAGTCGTAATGGTCTGCAAATGGTTAGTATTCTTCATAAGGTTGTTTTTATTATCTGAAAAACCGAGTTTTAAATTCCGTTATAAAACTCAGACCCAGAGTCGGGAAAAATGTGTTTGAAATCAACATATGCTAAATTATTGTAAACTAAGATGTAGTGCTATTACTCATACAAACACTATTTACAAGAAACCATATTTAGTCATTTTGTTTACACATATATATCTTTTATAGCATGTCATGGTTGCAATTACACGAAAGAAATGTTATTTATACATAATGTCTGTCACAGACTCGGATGATGTACAATTTACTGATGGTCTTCGTAGGCTAAAGGTATGATAGTTGTCGTATCTATTTCATCATTGACTGGGGAAAAAATTCACAAGGGATAGTAGTTGTAAGTTTAATTTTACTCTTACTGATAATTCAAATGAGTGAAAATGATAAGTTGTTATAATTCCGTTTTGCAAACTAACCTTGGATTTAATATAATCATAATGTCATGTTAATTTCGAATTTCTGATTATATGTTTTAATAACATATAACACAAGTGTTTCTTACTGGGTTTTAACCCTGTTTTGTCACCGTTTGAGATGACACATCACATTTACAGAAGTGTTGTTTTCATTTTAAAAGAAGGACGAAAGATACCAAAGGGACAGTCAAACTCATAAATATAAAACAAACTCATAAATTTAAACTGACAATTTGGAAGTCTTTGATTACTATAAGTTATTTCCTTGTATTTCATCTTAAAATATAATGTTAATTAGATATGATGTTTAATTGTTTTATAGCAAAAAACCATGCATGTATTTCTATCAAATATTTATCAAACCTGAATGATAAGATACTGTCATTTAGATATTTTGTGTAAAAGACACATATAATGGACATTTTTACTATGTTTTCTTTTACTAAAAAGGAAATAAGTCAATCCAACATGATTTGTTTTTGAACCTGAAATTAAGTTCAGTTATCAGAAACATACTTTAAAGTTTTAAACTTTATTTGAAATAAATATGATTATTACATTGGTTGCAATGAATTACAGTGGTTGCAATGAGTTACATTGGTTGCAATGAATTACAGTGGTTGCAATGAGTTACATTGGTTGCAATGAATTACAGTGGTTGCAATGAGTTACATTGGTTGCAATGAATTACATTGATTTCCCAGTGAAATAATAATTGATAATTTCAAATGTGAAATAAAAACATATAGTTCCTTGCATTTTCTACTTAATTTCAGTTAAAAAAAGCCATGTAATTAAACAAATACCAATCAAAGAATTCAAATATCGAAAAATATTCAACTCTTGACCCAGCAACACTGATAATTAACTCATGCGCTATGCGCATTCGTGAATTAATTTGTTGTTCGGTCACTCGTTGAATATTGATTGTTCTGTTTTTGAATTCTTCGATTAGTTACATGTATTCTTTAATTTTAAAATTGAGATTAAAAGGGAGAGGACAGCTATCAAAAACAAAACAATGCTAAACCTATCAAATTTGCATTTGACGGTTCCGAGTCTGGTTTCGAGTCAGTGGTTGCCTTTTGTTTCAGCAATTTTGAGTGTTTTTGTAATTCCGCTTTGCCTTTCTAAAATCGTACCTGATGCCGTATTTCTTAAAAAAAAAGTAATTCACAAGAAAACTATGTCATTCGCTTTTTGTTTTTATCGATTGTTTGCTGTCTCCTGGACGAATGAAGCAAACCAAATTGTAATCATTGTTTAAAAGAAGTACAATGATGCAAGAAGCTAATCAATTTCACTTGATTTGGAAGGACCTGGCTAATATATATATACTTTTTGAACGTATCGTACCTGTAATGCATACATATATAGCATTTGTAAGGACGATGAGATATTCAAA
The DNA here is from genome assembly GCF_965363235.1 of Mytilus galloprovincialis. NCBI lineage: Eukaryota > Metazoa > Mollusca > Bivalvia > Mytilida > Mytilidae > Mytilus > Mytilus galloprovincialis. The sequence continues at coordinate 22,888,423 of NC_134846.1, forward strand.
TTGTTTTATCAGACGTTTCCTAAACAATCGTTACTAAAAGTACTTCAAATTGGTGATTTGTCTTTTACAAATGTACGTTTGTGAGTGCCCAATATGTTCTAATTTATAGGTGATTAATGTTAAAATTCAGGACGTCCCAACTACCTGTTTATAAAGTTGTTTACTTCAGAACTATATGCTATCTTCATCAGTTCAAAATATGTGAATGTTACTGTGTATTTGTTACCCCGAGATTTGTGTCTTCATATATGATTTTTCGTTTAAAAATAAAATGTTGTTTACCAGTCGTAGGTCATCAAAAAAATTAAACATGATAAAAAAACATAAATAGATGTTTTCAATAACTGAATATTTAAATTCGGCATGTGCATGCTATGTTTTGTTTTTTATTATCTGGTTATTAATTAAATACCTTTTTATTAAGATTTATCATATATATGAAAATTAAATTCAATCCTCTTCTTTCAGTTATAACTTACAGTATATCATAACTTGTTCCAATTTCAGACGAAAGTTATCACTATAGTAGACAGCAAATATAAGTCATACACTACAGTGTCCCATGATGAACTGTCTGCCATCAGTAGGTCGTCAGCAAGGCTGTGTAACCACTTTCACTGGACAACCTATAAATTGAATTAAATTCAGATTTTGTTTCATTGGAATTAAGAATTTATTTTAAATGGCAGGCAGCTGGAGTCTACCGACGTTCATAACTGATGACATCATTTAGAATTAAAAAAAAACCAATTAGCAAAACCTTATCGAAACCTTACATTCGGTACGTCGACAATGTAAGCCTATCCTTCCATTAAGGGAGTAGACCTTGGTTCAGGGAGATAACTCTTGAAATCAGTTAAGCGTTTGTAAAAGTCAAGTTCATCAATGTATTTTAAGCATTTACCTGAAACAGATTGAAAATAATCTATGTAACCTAGAAGCTTAGAATATGTTTTTGGAAATGGTTGACACAAGCGTACTGATGATTTTAAGAGTTATTTCCCTTAACCTAGGTCTACCTCCTTAAAGCATCATTCTTAGTGCGATGAAATCGATAAATCGACATATCAGACGACTTTAAAGTTCAGACAAGTGCAGCTGATGTTTATAGTTTAATACTATGTTTTGCTGTACACCAACTGTCACGCACTAGAAGGATCAGCGCAAGCAAAGATATAACCCCACCACATTCGCTATGTGCCTGTACCAAGTCAGAAGCTAATAGAAGAGGGGCGACATATACCAGATGAATATTCGATCGAAAATAGACTTACAACGCCATGGTTATAATGAGAAAGACAAACAGACAAATGTACATAAAAGACAAACAGACAAATAATAATATGGTTACAAATTGACAACATTGACACACATGTATGTGGCATTCGTAGTGTTTGTCTTATTATTACAAACCCGGTCAATAGTTTAATCAGTAGGTCACATTCGTGAAAAGGAATCGGGATTGTAGTTACGACATAAGGAATATATCCGATATCATCTGTGAAACGGCTATTCCGTGAGGGTCAACCAACTCGTAATGGCGTCCGTAAAATTTACGCCGGAATGATTTCAACTCCAACATTTGGAACTCTTGATTTAATAGCTTGCTTGTGTAGATCAGTGGTTGTCGTTTGTTTATGGATTTTTATGCCCCACCTACGATAGTAGAGGGGCATTATGTTTTCTGGTCTGTAGGTCCGTTCGTCCGTCTGTTCGTTCATTCGTCCGTTCGTTCTTCCGTTCGTCCGTCTGTTCGTTCGACCCGCTTCAGGTTAAAGTTTTTGGCCAAGTTTTTGATGAAGCTAAAGTCACATCAACTTGAAACTTAGTACACATGTTCCCTATGATATGATCCTTCTCATTTTAATTCCAAATTAAAGTTTTGATTCCAATTTCACGGTCCACTGAACATGCAAAATGATAGTGCGAGTGGGGCATCCGTGTACTATGGACACATTCTTGTTTTCATTTTTCTTCGGGATTTTTTTTGTTGTGCATTAGGGTGTAAGTTTCCTCGTTAAAATTGTTTCAAGTTTTTTTTAATGCTGAGGCTTTTTAAAGCCTAATTTATTGTATGGGTTTTTTTTCATTAGCTTTGGATACAAGTTATAACAAATTGACAAATTAACATCATCCCTCCAAATAAATGCAATATGCAAACTTTGAAGATAACAGCAATTTTAAAATCAAGTGGACAATCAATATATGCAATAAATATATTTCGACACTTTCTTCATATTCTATAATATTTCCATTTGAAAAAAAAAGAAATTTTACCATCTGTTTCTTTACCAACTACATACCAACTACATGGCTTTTTTATAGTTCAATGATTGAAAAGGACGTTCATTTCATGTATGTATATTTAATTTTAAGATATATTAACAACAGAGTTTTGTCCCGCCTGACGTCTGGCGTCTTATTTTTTTTAAGCCTGGTACTTTGATAACTATTTGCACCACTGGTTCGATGCCACTGCTGGTGGACGTTTCGTCCCCCGAGAATTACCAGCACTTTAGTGTTGACATGAATATAAATTATAGGGTGTATTGTTTTCAAAAGTATGAATTATTCGAAATACTAACTTAAAGTATTTTCTTATCCAATGTATAGGTTGTCGTAACCTTATCAGTCAGGGGCATTACTTAAACAAGTAACTTTTAAAATTACCTATACAAGTAATGTTGAAAACGAGGCTATTTTTAATATTACTTATATAAGTAATTTTTCTAAATATTATTTTTATAGGTGTCCAATTATACAGATTTTACTAGCTTTAACAAATTTTCACAGTCATCTGCTTATTGTTCCCATGAAATATAAAATCTAATCCTTCTGAAACACTAATTGCCTTTCTGACTTATCTTTCATATCGACGCTTCTGGGTCAAAGATTGGTCTCTTGTGACTATTAAAATATCATTTTCCCTTAAAAATCTTGAAGGTAGACAGATATAAATACTAAGTAGATAGAAACTTGTGATTTAATTAAGACTTAAAGTTATTTATAATTTGTAACTCAAAACAATTACATATGTTCCTTAAATAAGTGTTATTACTGATTATTTCAAAGATGTATAAAATAACTTATTCAAGTAATATTTTTGTCGTTATTCTTAAAGTAACCCTTTACCTTTATACTTCTCTCAAATTTGATAAATCTTAATTTTATGATATAAAATGGTGTTAACATTGATGAAAACTACATTAAGTCCATGCTTCTATTGAAATTAAAAAAAACTCTATTGAGTAATTTTATATTTTTAAAAACAAAAATTACCTATATAAGTAACTAAAAAAATAACTTGTTTAAGTAACGCCCCTGACTGCTTATATACAGTTTAATAAAATTGTCTGTTATCATATTTGCATGACTGTGGTATATTTTAAGTAAGATTTTATAGGAAACATGAATATTGATCGTTTTCTATTTCTGAATTTGTTTAATAGAAAGATCTCAACATAGTAAGATTTTTATTCAACATGTGCAGTTGTATCGCCATTTTGAATGAAGTTTAGTTTTGAAATGTGTTATGGGACTAGAAATCATGTGATTGAATCGATAACAAAAGCATAAGTTAAAAACGTTGAGAGTCTCAAGAGTCATGAGCGAATTGTTTTCCTATGAATAATACATGACATCCATTAGCACATTCTGAAGAAAGTATAAACCCAGGACACAACTACTCGATAGTACTATACAGTTACATGATACAAAGGCAAAACAATACGCAAAGTTTCAAAGTAATAAAGAAGACAATGCTGAAACTTTAGAATTAGTGACAATACACAATTATAGGTACTTCAAGTTTAACAAAAGATAGAATTTAGAAAACACAGTTTCTATATTTAGGGAAATATTATGTCTTCTGTAACGATTTGTTTTCATATTTATTTAGTCCTCTAAAGGTCATCAAAGATAAATAAGAAATTAACAAGTTTCCCATGTTAAAGGGACATGTCATTGGACAATACATAGAAATGTCCACATGTAGTACTGTTTGATATTTCGATTTCAAATTGGTACCTCAGTACTGACACACTTAACTTCATTTATGTAACTTTCATACACAAAATGAAATGCAGGATGTCATTATTGGTTATATTGGTCATAGTTTTGATGGTCGTATAATCTGACGCAATTATACTGTGACATAAACAAAGTCGTCAGGTATACAAATCTTGAGCAAAGATAATTTTAAAGGAGATATAACAGATATTTATTTTAGTACCTTTTTAATATATAAGCTCTGTTTATCTTGCAATACTTAATCTAGCATGCTTCGTAGGAACACTTACCCCACAGGAGCACCTGCGATCACCCAAGGTATTCGTGGGGATAACGTTGCGCAGGGTTTAGTTTTCTATAGTGTTTTTTGTTTGTTTTGTTTACTGTTCTATGTCTTTTGTTTATTTATAATGTTGGGCTACGGTGTTGTCTTGCGAGTTTGAATATCCATTTTGATATGTTCCGCTGATTTGCAATACAGATGCGAAGATTATATGATAAACAGATTTCAAAAGTATCATTTTACAGTTATATGTTTTTATACATTCATTACCATGATAGAGAGACGGAAACATAAGTTAAATGCATATTTGAAGATGCACATGAATGTTTAGTTAGAAACAAAATTAGAACTTGTATCTAAAATATGAAACAATTGAGATAAGAGTACCATTTATAGTGTTTTCATTTCATTAAGATCTTGGTAACATGAAACTCAAAAGGGCACATAGCTTAGTACTATATTTAGAAAGTTCGTTTTGTACATTGTCGTAGACCAAATGAGAAACTATTGTTTTACGTATCAACGAGTAGATACTAGTACGCGTGTACTGATAATCCCCGAGATTATGATAAGCGCAGTAGTCAATAATTCATAGGTACCAGCATGGTTTATAAAACCTGAAAATTTCCGTAGACAAAATTAATTATCTCTTTCAAACAAAGTTGATCGTAGTAAGATCTCCTATAGGATTGAATAGCTCCTCACATATCCAAATATACATACACATGCTTGTCATTTTGAGTGTGTCAATTTTATATCAAGGTAAGTAAAAAATGCCCTAGAGCCAACAAACATATGTGCAATACTGCTATTTTCATTATTTTAGATATTTATCATTCATTGGTCTTTTGTGTAAAATGTTTTATGGGTATTGGTATAATCCCGCAGCATTTTTGCCCCTGTCTCATTTCAAGCGCTTCTGTTCTTTGTTAGTTTTGTAATGTTTTTTTTACATTTTTTATAAGGAATCAACTGAAGCGTCCGGTGCTGGATTGTCATGCTGTGTTGAAACTAAGTGGTGGTTTATAGCTGTTTCTGCCGCATGAACGGGTTGTTGTCTCTTTGACACATTCCCTATTTCGATTCTCTAAGTTTTTCCCCATGAGTTGACGATTCTTAATTATCGTCATGTATCCCTAGTTATTATTAAAAAACAACATAATTATGCGTATAACTCTTTTGCTTTTCTCTACATTGCTTAACATGAAATTGTCATGAAACACAAATGCATTTTGAAAAGTTAGGAACTTCAATTAGAAATTGTGTGTTAAACAACAAATGACTTTTTGCAAACAGCTGTTAATTATGATCTAGATCATTTTCGTACGAACGAAGATCCTATAGCAACCATATGGTAAATCAGAGAATTAAAAAAAAAATACTTGAACTGTAGACCAATTTGTTTATTATTTCATGATTTTAAACAGAAGTCATCCAATCACACCAAAATCTAGAATGGATATGTCCACTAAGGCTGATGCCACATGCTGTGGGATTCCTCCATCCTGAAATAAATATACATCTGTACATGTATATAGAATTTGGTTTTGAACAGTCTAATTTAACGTGTACCGCGCTTTCGTTTGCTATATTTGCTCACCGTTCTGAAAAAGTAATGTTTGAAATCTTAATATAAAGGAAACACACTCATAAAATTCAATCATTAGACGAGAAAATTGTCATTCAAGAATTAAAATAAACAACAGTAGTATACTTATGCTCAAAATATATAATTCTATAAACATGATTTAGTAAACGAATGAAAGAAAGAAAGCATGATAAAATTTCATCATTAGATGCGGAAATGGGTGCGTAGACACAATAAGCGTCATTTGAATCCACTCACTTAATATGTTACTTTCGAATCAAGATTAAATCATTGAAATTGTATGTACTCGTACCAGAGAGATCAAACTGCGAGCCTATTCTATGTAATTTTCATTAACTCAACAGCACTGACTCCTTTATTTTTTTGGAATGCTTGATTATTTTATTTTGTCTTTGCTCAGTGAACAGTGACAGTTTGTTCCAATTATTTATTGTTTGATCATAATTGTGCTTGTATTAGAAAATTGAATGTCTAATCAAATATAACCGGTTCCTAATTTCATATTAAACTGTTTATAAATACCAATTCTTATCCGAAAACAATACATATTATCTAATATAACTTACAGTTGCATTGACCTGATAATGATACACACTCTGTCCATGCTGCAGTGTCTCCTTCAAAGTGATATCTCCAGTACTCGGATCGATATCAAAGGCATTGTACCTTGATGATGGATGCGTCACTAGATGGGGCTAGTAAATATATATAACACTATATGATATAAGTATGTGTAGTAGAAGAAGTGGCGAATTGAAGTTTTTCTGCTTTTGTATAATGTTTTTTGTCTTTTGATGGCTTGCATTTGTTTCGTGGTATTGTTAAATGAAAAAAAGGAGTGGCATTAGTACAAATAGGACAACTCTCCATCCATACCATACTGTATAACAGGTACTAGTAAACAATTAAAAGTCAAACTACGTCCTTGGCTTACTACGAACAGCAAGCTAAAAATGACTAGGATTTTCTTTATGAAAAACAAGAAACATTTTGGAACCACAACAACAAAAGACAACCACATAACAACATACTCTGGAATATGGATAGGTGCATAAAATGCAACGGGTTTAAACTTTTGATAGGCGCCAACCGTACCCTAAACTGTAACAGTAGCGTAACCTTACAAAATAAAAAGTCATACTATAAAATATCTAAAGATATGGCTAAAGAGTTATCAAAGGTACCAGGATTATAATTTAGTACGACAGACGCGCGTTTCGTCTACATAAGATTCATCAGTGACGCTCATATCAAAATATTTATAAAGCCAAACAAGTAAAAAGTTGAAGAGCATTGAGGATCCAAAATTCCAAAAAGTTGTGCCAAACCCGGCTAAGGTAATCTATGCCTGGGATAAGAAAATCCTTAGTTTTTCGAAAAATTCAAAGTTTTGTAAACAGGAACTTTATTAAAATGACCACATTATTGATATTCTAAACTAGACCAAAAATACGTATAAACAAAAACAAGAAGACATTCACTAAACGAATAAGTTTCATTTATGACACAATATTAATACAATATTACTAAAAAAATAATGTCAAAAAGATCACTTTAAACCGGCACATAATAGCGTAAACTTAAGTTATGCACAGAGGTAAAATAATTTTGTAGTTAGTCGTACGGAAATATTTTTTACGAAATAAATACATCTCTTATTTCAATACGAGTGCAGAAGTGAAAATTTATCGTCATACTGAACAAATTATCAACAGTGGTTTATATTAAAAGATAGTGAGACGAGATATAACACAAAATAAGTAAACATTCAATTACAGAAATGCATAACAAATTTTGTCAACAGGTCAAATAAGCACGAAAATACTTTTTGAGACTATTCATAGTTACTGAAAGCTAGTTTAACATGTTTAAAGCCAAACACAATTACTAATAAAAAATCATGCATCAGAGAGTAAAATCAATGACTAATTAATATGTTTTCACTAATCTTTTGTCTTTCTTTTGGTGTAAACAATACAAAGAATACGGGGTATCCATTCATGAATACAAAGTCAGTTCAATCACATAAATGAAAACACGAAATAATAGGAATAACACATGTGTTGCTGTTCCTCAGCACAAATTCACAGTTAAACCGTCTATTCGGACTAAAATAACTTTTACATTACTCCTGTCAACTGTCTAAGCGGATTTGGTTGCAAAATATTTTGGTAACGTTGAATTATGCAACACTACAAAATCAGTCTAGGTAAAAGAAAGAACATACTGGAAATGGTAGTACATATTTCAAACAGAAAAGTGTCTACGTATAGGTGTAAAAAATAAACTCTGTAGGATATATTTTGGTAATTTAGATTATTAATGAAAGTGGAATGACTGATGATCCCTTTAAAACACCGTTTGACTGATGATTTTGAACAATTCAATAATGTAAACGAACGGCATATCTTGACTTGATATAATAAGTAAAGTGGTTGAAAATCTATGCATATTTAAAGGTGAATTTATTTTTTTATTGGAAATTCAAATGTTCAATGTAATATGGTATATTTGTCACATAACTTCCTTTCTGCCTGCATTCATTAGGACATCGGAAAAGTACCGAATATGTATATACTTAGGAAATGAATGATGATGAGCGTTTTGTAAAGAGGACACTGCTTAGCTTTCGGAGCTTTAACGTTTGGGGTTTTATGTATAATGAACCAGTTTTTTCTGTCTTCTATTTAATCCTCTTTATGCTTATATATGCTTACACTCATTGTTGTATTATTCTATTTCCAGGTTTTACTAATAGCTATAGTGTTGATCGGCCTTCTCAGAGCTATGAATTTTGTCCTTTCTGTTAATGTTCCTTTGGTATTTTGTAAAACATGTTGAAAAAGCAGACACACTTGGAAAATTCTATAACCATTGTTTAAACTTATAATCTAAAATATATCCTTTATTCTGATTCAATTTTAGAAAACAGTGTAAATTAAAAAAAAACTAATATAAAACTAGAGACGACCGTTCCTTTTACACCTTTCTCGTCATTAGTTATGTTAGTGCCCGAATCAAAGTAGTTCCTGGCCAAATCAAACACGAGTTTCGAAGATTTTTTTTTACCTTCATTGAGTATGTAATAGCCGCATTGGGGCCCTCATCAACATCCAAAGCTGTCACATGCAAAGCCTTCGTTCCAACTGTCAAACCCTGAATATAGATGAAATATCTAAATATTTAATGGATACAACTATAAAAATAATTTCTGCTTACTGTAATTTTATTCATCCTCAAATATCCCTTTTTAAGTGGTAGTGCCAAGAGTAGAAAATTTGTAATATGCAAAACCGATATTTAGTTTTGATTGTGTCGTGTACTTGCTTTGATATCTATATAAAGGAATTAATACTAATTTCAGTTTCGAACTTACAAATCCAAAAACAGCATGGAAATGGTCATGCACGAAAAATGGAGCGTTGTCATTTACATCATCGATGTGAAGAGGCAAAGTCCATAAAGTCTGAAATGAAAAGATAAATGGTGGAGATCCTCTATTTGTCTGTGGATCATAAGTCTAAAAAGCCCCTCTGATAGCCGTTTTTAATTACAACTCAGTTTTCAATTTAAAATAGTTGGAGTTGATGGTCATGTTGGATAATAACTCGGCTTACAGTTTGAATATCCAAATTAAAACATGTGTTTCAAGCAAGTCTGATTAGAGAACAGTACCTTACCATAGTGATGAATGACAAACGTCTATTTAAATGAAAATTGTTCAGGGAACAACCTTTTCATAAGCTATACAGGTCACTACGAAAAGGTAAAACTAGCTGATGGATGGAGAAGTTAGCATATGTCTCAAACATGGAGGTAAAGGTAAAATACTTCCATTTCAAATACCAATGAAAACTAGCTACCACGGCACCAACACGAATTGAATAAGAAAGACTTCAGGAGATACTAACACTTGCAATTTATTTAGTACATAGTTATCAAATGTAATAGGATTATACTTAAGTATGCCAGACGCAAATTTCGTCTACATAAGACTCATCAGTGACGCTTAGATCAAAATAGTTATAAAGCCAGAAAAAAAAGTACAAAGTTGAAGAGCATTGAGGACCCAATATTCCAAAAAAAATGTGCCAAATACGGCTAAGGTAATCTATTCCTGAGATAAGAAAATCCTTTGTTTTTCGAAAAATTCAAAGTTCTGTAAAAGGGAATTTATACAATTGTTTTTTTTATGTAATAGAAAGTAAAAAAAGTCATGCCTTTGTTTCAACACCTCCCCAAACAATGATTTGTTTTGATGAGGCATCGCGGTAAAGTTAATCGTATTTCGTTCTTTAAAAATCAATGAGTTTTAGAGTTGAACAATAATTCGGCAAGTTTCCATCCAAAAATTATCGAAACCGACGAAAATTCATAGATTTAACCCACTTTTTAGTTACCATTTAAACATTTTTGCAAAGTTATTTGTATCATACTTTTTAGAAGAATAATCTATTCAGTTCGCTAAATCTGCAACGTTGTTTTTATATTTCAAATCGGGTAGAAATTCACGTCTTTGTGAAATATATTATAAGTTGAATTTTTACTGAGAATGATTTACAAATGATACTATCATATTACAAAGTTTCATTTGTTGTTTTTGCTCAACTCTTTGAAATTAGCATGTTTTTGTGAACATTTGACCGTGGACTTGACTGTTCTCGACACTGTTGAAACAGTATTATTTGGTATCTTTGTTGCCTTTTGATACATTTTAGTGTATGTATTCAGATAATTTGATATTCAAATTACATTCGGTTACGCTCAATGTCGATTCCTCGAATGACTTTGCCAACATTGGCACTCATACAACATCTTCTTATATCTAGGTTAACTATAAACATTTTATAAAGGTTGGAAAAATACTTTGTTCCTTGTATCAAAAGTTAAATGTCAAAATGTCTTTAACTTCTTATTTTTTAATAAGTGTATTATTTCATAATTGCGTAAAGCTACTATTTAAAACTCCAGCAAACAAATCAAACAACAAAAGTCAATGATAATGTCCAACATAAGTTTGCCTATTCTATTTGAAAGTTATCATTGTTTATTGTGATATGTTTTAGCGAGAGAGAAGATAAAATATATTTGCTTGTTGTTGTAAAGAAAGATAACTCTTGGTGGAAAATGTCGTTGATTTAAGGTTTATATCAAAAATAATATGAACCGACTTATTTTCCATTTATTTTACTTACATCGCCATGAGAGTCGTGAGCTTGAAATGTTAAATACCAAGTTCTTTCTGTCTTAAGAATATAAATACATAAAAATTAATTAATTAACTAAAATAAATCGACTATCACAAAGCTTTATAAACTAAAATACAACCACGGCAAGAAGTTGCAGTATCAAATTATTTAATTAATCTACCATATTCTAAATTATACCAAGTTTCAAAAGATTGGTAGATCATTATAATGGTTTATATCTATAAAGACGCTGTTCTTTTCAATTTGAAGAAAGTTTATTCAGTGGCTGTCTACAGCTCGAGAAACCGCCATCTATATTAACAAGCAATTTTATATAAACTTGTATCACTGTAATTCTGAACTATTTTATTCAAATTGTAAAACCATTTTAATAGAACATTATTTAAATTCAGTTAACCATTACGAGACAATAGGTATACCCATTTTTACAACACCAACTAATTGAAATTTTAATATGCTTCTATACGAAAATCAGTTCTGAAAAGAAGGCTGACACTTAAGAATTAGGTAATATGATTTTTCAATCAAATAAATCTACCATACCTCTCTATCAGGAATAAGTTTAGTAAGAGCTCTGTATGTCGAGTTGATCCCTACTTTAACAGGAACTAGGGTGATTCTTGCAGCTGTTGCACTATCATGTGGTGTCACCGTGACAACATCATTTGTTTGACTTGACGCATCAATAACAACAAATGATGTTCCTGCAATTCAACAAACGGCGCTCACAGTGAATATGGATTTGTTTGCCGTATCTCAATGCATCATCTTCACCAACCTCAATTTCGTCAAATGACTAGGTAATATACGACACAATGCCCTTGCATCTTCTTCAAACAAGTTTATAATACAGTTTAGGATATTATTTTCTAATACCGGTAATAATGTAAATTTCCCCCTACGTTTTATGCTAATATAAAACTATTTATATTTGAAATGTTGCATAAAAAAAAAATCATCTATTAAATGTTATTAGATGAAACTGCAATCTCATGACCATGTCGACCGAAAATATTCCTTGACATCGGCAAATCTAGTTCATCAAGGTAATAAACGCGAGAAACTGAAATTTGTCAAAGGAGACACCATTGTTTTACTGTATATTTTACTAAATTTCGTATGCAACGGAAGCAAAAGCAGACCCTTTACTGTAAATGGCTTGACAATTAGTGCTCATTTTATTTTAAATCCTATTATCATTAGAAAAAACATGATATCCACGAGAATACAAACTTCTGACGTTAGTCAGATTCATCAGATTTTTTTCAAGTTTTTTTTATTTCCCACGAATAATCTGTGTCCTAAATTTAGCAGCAAGCAAAACTAATGAACGCCATTCAGGAAAAAAATGTGTTGTTATTATAATTAATCTCATACACATTAGTAGGTTTCATTCTATTTGAATATTTCAAAATGAATAAAACTTTTGTACTTACCTATTGGGGAATTTTCTCTGATGTTAAGATATGGATGATTTGTGTGGATTATTGGGGGTTTGTGTACTAAAATTGCATTTGTTGAAATATCTAAAACATAGGATATTCAGATTATTTTCAATCAACAAGCAGTTTCTCGATATCACTTTTGATATGTTTGTTTGTATGTATGTATTTTATTATTATAATAAGTTTTTTCTTGTGTTTATTTATAATTATGTCATTTCATTAATACTTGGATGACAGTTGTTATCGAACAGTAGTATTTTGAAAATTCTGAGTCTATGTGTTTTACATATATACATGTACATAGAAACTATTAACATTAAACAAAAAACTGTCATATTCCTGACTTGGTTCATGCATTTTCCTATGTAGAAAATGATGGATTAACACTTGTTTTATAGATAGCTAATTAAAACCTCCCTCTTGTATGACAGTTTCATTTTGATTATGCCATTTTATTAGAGACTTTCCTTTTTTTGAATTTTCCTCGCAGTTCAGTATTTTGTGATTTTACTTTTCACACAAATTGAAATATTAGTACATGACACACCCATTTAATCACACAACAAATATGAATAGCAGTTTCGGGCTACTATTATCATCTATAAACATTAAAATGGTCGAAATACACAATACTGAACTGATTTTTGTGGGTCAAGTTTCACCTTCTTTTGTTTTTATTTGACATGGAAGCGTTTAGAAATACCTTTAAAAATCGAGCTGGGTGCCGGAGCACTCATTTAATAAACGCCATAATGTAAAGTATTCAATTTCTACTAAAAATAAAAAAGGTAAGCACTATTAAATGCTTTCCGAAAAAAATGGTCGATATGGACAAAGGCTGGAAATGTAACCTACCGATGGTCTTGACGTATATTAAGTACAGGTACACATTTGACTTATGTCAGCTAAGAAATGATCAAAGTGCATTTGCTGTGGATTTTCAATGCCGAGATTCTTGCAGTTTCCAAACAAATACATATATAATGTATATATTAAGATAAAAAGTCTCCATTATAAACAAAAGCTTTCGAAACATATGTAGTTATGGGAATATTTAAACACATGTACATGTATATGAATCCCTCTTGCTTTCTATCTTTCTTCTTCCGTCATGTAGAGGTTCTAATTACAACAAGCATTTATGATCATAACAAAGTTCAATTTAAATGACAAATTTCGACGAGTAATTTTCACACATTTATTCTCCCTGATCTGTTCGTAGACTGACGGCAATTACATTACTTGGGTATTATTAAATCAGAGAAAAAATAAAATGATAATACTAGTACTATAAAACAAACATGTCTTTATTTTAACCGTGAGTCTAATAGCATTTATGTTAACTTACACAAACTGAAAAGAGCTACCATAGACAAACAACTGCCAATCATTTCCATGGATTAAAAAGCTGAATGATAAAATATATTCATATCAATATTCGACTCCATATTAAGTAAAATATAAGAAATGAAATGAATTGACAGAATAATTCTGAGTGAAAAATATTCGGGACGAAAATATCTAGAATGATATCGAGTAAATTTCACATAGATCTACACTACTTTAAATAAAATACTAATTAATTTTTAAAAAATAAACACGTCATAGATACTAGGAATGAAATTTTATATTTACGCCAGACGCGCGTTTTGTCTACAAAGGACTCATCTGTGACGCTCGAATAGAAAAACGTTAAAAAGTACGAAGTTGAAGAGCATTGAGGACCAAAATTTCCTAAAAGTTTCGCAAAATACAGCGAAGGTAATCTATTCCTGAGGTAGAAAAACGTAGTATTTCATAAATTCAAAATTTAGTTAAAAGTTAATTTATAATTATGAACATATCAATGGTAACTCAAGTCCACATAGAAGTGCTGACTACTGGACTAGTGATACCCTCAGGAAATTAGAACTCGACACGCAGTGGCATCGATCCAGTGGTTGTAAATAAACTTATCATAGATACCAGGACTGAAATCTTATATTTACGCCATACAAAGTTAAATGACATATTTTGTTTAAATACAATCTGCAATGAATAAATAAAAGTCATATGTAACTGATTAAGCTTTAAGGATCTGACATAATTGAAATTTATCATTAGATAGAACAAATTATACATAAATAAATATAACCTGTCTGAGAATGAATCCGTCAAGGTCAATTAGATGAATTACATGTCCGTTTATAGAGATAAGACATACATGTTCTCAGTGAACTCAGGCCTAAATTCGTACAATATGCGAAACAGTTATCCTGGGTAATTTTTGTGCATCCGGAAGTGTTCGAGACATTTGTACGATTTTATTATTCCAGATTATATTTTTTTTTTGATTTGTGTGTTATTGAAATAGACCGGAATTAAAATACCTCCTCCCTTTTTATGGGATATAACTACAAAATGTACTTTATTATGGCCCAGCAACGAAGTTGTCAGTGCCATATAGTTTTACCCTTGTCCGAAGTTCCGTAATTCTGAAATTCCGTCATTCGTCATTCCGTCATTCCGTCATTCCGCAACAAACCATCATACGGAGTTTTTTTCTAAACGCCTTCAGATATTGAGCCGATTTTTAGTATGTGAGTTAACCATGATGAGTAACAGATCAAGTTTAAATTTCGTTCGCTCCGCTAAATTTTGCCGAAATTACGGGCTTTGGACTTTAATAAATTGTTGAAAATCACAGTTTTACAGACTTTTTTCTAAACTCTTTCAGATATTGGGCTGATTTTTAGTATGCGAGTTAACCAGATTGAGTTACAGATCAAGTTTAAGTTTTGTTCTGCTTGGCTAATTTTTGCCGAAATTATGGGCCTTTAATAAATTGTTGAAAATCACAGTTATACAGACTTTTTTCGTTCCTTGAATATTCGGCACCCTGTTAATATTTTTCAATCTCTGTGAGATTTTGGTACTAGAAGATTTAAAATAAATCCTCTTGATTCTTTCATTTGGTAGTGTTATGCCATATATGTAATTGTTAAAATTTTAGAATAGGCAACAAAATATTACAAGACAATTTGACGGAGCTTCAATGTTAGTTTGAACTCGCAATGCTATAAGACGTGTCTCGGTATATACATATAAAAAATAAATGAATTTGGTTATGTTGTGATGTTTCTTTTGTAAGTACGTTTGTATATTGTGTTTTGTCTTATCGTATGTGGTTTAAATTCTGTATTTACGAGTCATTTCATATATGGCTTATTCGTCAGTGTAGTGACGTTAGTGTTCATTTGCTATGAGTAAAGTATGTTGATAGTCTAGATAAAAATGACGTCGCCACGACATTAATTTAAAATAGATTTGCAAGATCTACACAGCCATGAAAATTATTTGGACTAGTATCGTGAAAATAATTGTTTATTTTGGATCTCGTTACTTATGATTGTATGAATTTCAAGATTAAATATACGCCATAAATGACGTCCTTGTTTTGTGACATTGTTCCATTCATGTGACACGCAGTTTGTGCTGTCATATGCAGTAGTTAATTGGAGATGATCATTGGTATCCTCCAGTTTACATGTTGAAATGTACTTTAATTTATTTGTTTCTGAATTTCAATGTGTTGAGTATTCTCGCGATTGTTTTCACTGTATTCCTGTCACTTAGTGTCATGTTAGCGATATTTTGTTAACATTACCATGTCAGCGGGCGGTTTGTCAAGTTCCGCCCACCATTTGTTCTAAAAACGTACTGTACCAAGACAGCAATATGACAGAATGATTTGGGGTATTTTGGTGATGGTTTTTTTGTTGCATCTTAATGTATCTGTTGCTCCGTTGTTCCTCCTATAATTGATGTGTTTCCCTTGATACAATTTATAACCCCGATTAATTTTCTCGTAATCTATTTACGACTATTGGGTTAAATTTTGTGTTGAGTTTTAAGTATGTATTTTCATTCTAATGTAAATAAATAATTTCCTGAAAGATAGATTTCATCAAAACCCATGTCATACACCAAACTTAATTAAATACATATATAGGTTGTCTATCTCAGCCCAACAATGTTATTAGATATAGGAAGATGTGGTATGAGTACCAATGAGAAAATTCTTCATCCTAGGCACAATTTGTAAAAGTAATTTATTGCAGGTCAAAGTACGGTCGTCAACACGGAATACTTGGCTCAGACCAAACAGCAAGCTATTAAGGGCCCAAACAATCACTAGTCTAAGGGTAAAATCATTCAAACGGGAAAACCAACGTTCTAATTTATATAAAAAACGAGAAACGAAAAATACTTATGAACCATATTAACAAACGACAACTACTGACCTTCACCCTTATAGAAAACTATAGTGTAACATCACAACATAGAAAGACACACTATAAAATATCAATTGAAATTGCTCAACTCAATCAAGGGACATATTAACACAAGTGAATATACACTGAAAGAATAAATTTGATCTAAATACAAAATCAATAAAATAAGGGGTAAATAAATATAGGCAACAGAAGTATACCGCTGAGAGATATTGTATATATATAAAGAACAAACAACAACCTAGAACAAAAAGACCGAAATTAATGGTATACACAGGTAAATGAAAATACCTTTGTTATATAAGGTATTCTATTTAAATGGAAAACGGAAATATTTTTAGAAACAAAAAATTGTGTTTTTCATATTACCAAAAAGTGAAAAGTTATAGTCATACCAAACACTTATCAATGCTGGAAAATAAACGAGATATAACCCTGAATAAGTAAACATTAAATAAGAAAAAGCATTAGATCTGCAAAATTGCGAAAGCATTTTTTCTTCCCTCACAGGGATTCGAACTCACGCTACTGCGATATGATGACACAAACTCGCCTTGCGCTATGCCTGACACGTTAGACCACTCAACAACCTAGGCTCTACAATGATTAAGCTTACGATGGTCGTGTGTTAGCTTACTCGCCAGTTTTAATCTAACATCTTGAAAATGAAAACGACGATTATAGAATATATACAGTTTCTACTACTCTAAAATATTTTATTAAAATCTTGATGAATTTCGAAAAGTGACTATCTATTTATCATCTGGAAACAAAAATAGTAAGGAACTGACCGACGTACGGACGTACAAGAGGATTCTGACGATGCTGAGTGGCGTATAAAAACATGTCATGCTAAATCAACAAATGCATTGATAAATATATTAAATCATTTTAATGTTTTGTTAATTATCACAAGTTAAACTATTCATTATGGATAATCACAGGTAAAAAAAAAAAGGATCTACTTAATATATTGTTTTTGTGTGTCAGGGAAATATTTGAAAATGCATTATAACCATAATTATGAAACGATATTTATCTCTATATGATTAAAAAGCAGGTGAATAAAATCCATTGTTTTGTGTGCATTTAGAAATGGTTATATCCTCAACATTTAATATATAATTCAGTGTCGTTTTAGGACAAACAATTGCAAGCTAAATAATTTCTTCTCGAAGCCATCTAATTGTAATTAATATATCTTCGTCTAATGGGTTTTCATTATATTCAGAATGGCTTATGACGTCACAATTTATATTGAAAACACATGCATAGTAAGATACCTATGACATACGAAAACACATTATCTGACGATATCAATTATCAATGAAAAACATAAAGGAAAACATGTATCCATTAGGAAAAGAAAATAAAAAGGTTTAAATATTTCTCCGAATCTATAGGTTTCAACATCACTGTATTAATGGTCGTTTAAATTTACATGTCATCGAATATAAGTCTATCGACTCTTAAGACACCTCCACCCTCCCTATATATTATTTTGAATTGAAAAACAAAACCAAGAAAGACACTGGCTTTGAATTATATTATATATAAGAAATGTATTGTGAAATCTACACTTCGGTTGTTTCCAAACTCAATTGGAAACCTTCATTATCAAACGAATGCGTAAAATCTTCAGAGCTTAGGTGACCGTCAATGTTTTCGTTCTCAATCAAACTTTCACGGCATGCAGCTTTTTCTTGTTTATGTTGCTCAAGAACCATTGCCAGGGCATCAATGTCGCCGTGTTGTACGACAATTTCGTCTTCGTACATGTCCAAAGTTGCTCCCTTTTCTTCGTCACCTAGATTTTCCATTCCCTTTTTGAACTGATGTGAATCGTACGACGTCACACTAAAACAAGATACCAAGAGTCGTATTATTTTGCAAATTACAGAATTAATGTACATACTTCAATTTAGAATGATTAGAAATGGAAAAAATGTTAAGTTAAAACTAATCTAGCCCATATATTATTAGAAATAAAAAAAGTCATTTAAATGAAGTTAATTTTATATATAAATGAAAGAGAAACGAAAGATACCATAGGGAAAGTCAAACTCATAAATCGAAAATAAACTGAAGACGCCATGGTTAAAAACGAAAAAGACAAACAGACAAACAATAGTACACATTCCACAACATAGAAAACTAAAGCATAAGCAACACGAACTCCACCAAAACCTGTGAGTGTTAAAGAAGAGGGACGAAAGATACCAAAGGGACAGTCAAAAGCCTATGTGTTGCAATCATTTATAATTATAATTATAAGAAAATGACAGTTGTTTTTATTCGTTTGCTGTGTTAGAGCTTTTGATTTTGCCATTTAATTCGGTACTTTTCGTTTTGAGTTTTCCTCGGAGTGCATTATTTTAAGATTTTTATTTTTCATAATGTCAACTTGTCACAATAAACCTTTCAAACTTTAAACAACGTGCTGTGTATTTCTTTTTAAAATCTTGTTATATTCCTCATTTAACGTTTTTTCTATTTATGCTAATTTTTTTACGTCATTTCATTAATGTTCGTTTCCAGTAAAAAAATAAAGAAAAACTAAGCTAATAACTCACGTTTAATATGATAAAAGTAAATAATTTACTCAAACCGATGCAAAGGGTCGTTGAAAACTTGCTGTGATACGGACCATGTGATCCACGTTGAAATACTCATTTATGGGCTATTGGGATAAACCATGCCAATGTGATTTTTTGTCTCGGATGTTTTCATTTACGTCGTTTGCTTGTCTGTTTTGACGTCAAACTCAATTCGTATTTTATATTAACGTTAAAACTTTTGTTCTCACCGCATATTTTTGGGAAATGCTAATTAATAATAAAGCCTTGCTTAACATTTAATTGATTATTAGTTGTAAAACACTTATATACCTTTCAATATCATCTTCAGGTTCAAATCGATCGTAGTCTATTTTTGACAGATCTTCTTCTCTATTCAGCAATGGGTTTGTGCTGTAATTTCAGAATTTAATTTACACGTAAACAATACATAGCAATACTGCGTAACAAATGTGTGTATAAACGTGTTGTTATCTGCAATATATATATATTATGGCGTACTGAATTATAATACTGGTACCTTTGATAACTTTTTTCACCACTGGGTCGATGCCACTGCTGGTGGACGTTTCATATCCGAGGGTATCACCTGTCCAGTAGTCAACACTTCGATGTTGACATGCATATCAATAATGTGGTAATTTTTATAAATTTCCTGTTTACAAAACTTTGAATTTTTCAAAATACTAAGGATTTTCTTAGCCCAGGCATAGATTATCTAAGCCGTATTTGGCACAACTTTTTGGAATTTTTGATCCTCATTGCTCTTCAACTTTTTACTTGTTTGGCTTTATAGATAATATGAATGTCACTGATGAGTCTTATGTAGACGAAACGCGCGTATGGCGTACTTAATTATAATCCTGGTACCTTGGAATACTAATGATATAATTGTTTTATTACTGGAAGACCAATGCTATTGTAAATTTGTAAAACAATTAATAAATAGTATCAAAAGCATTGATGAAATATGATTACAGCAGCAAAATTTTCATAATATATCTTTCCTTTCAAACATATACTTAACTAACAGATATAGTATTTATAAGACAATCATGCCAAGGAACTGTTCTACAAGTCTCGCTTCGTTTATAACTAAATTCTTTTCATAAATAAACAGATTCTAACATGTCTAGAGCATGTGATATGTGCTACTGTGTTTGATTCAATTCTCAAACTAAAGTGTGTTTTTTTTTTATCTATTTTTGTTTATCCAGATCGAAAGTTAGATAGAGATTTACCTTCGTGCATACATGTTCGTTCCGGGTTGACATTCCTTAATATCTGTGTCTACAAAGGATAAGGAGTATATCAGAAATATAAATTAATAGCCGTAAATCAAAAAAAAATAAGTGTATTATTCAGAAGTAGGTGGAAGACACCAATGGGAGAAATCATTGTAAATTTTGAAATTGCAACATGGTGTAAAATTAAAATGCAATTTGAAAAACATTAAATGAAAGACTGTCTGTCTATGTACACTTATGTGTTATTAAAAGAAGAATATTTGAAATGTGATGTCATATGCATTTAAATTATCATCTCATAAAATGAAATTGTAAAATCATAATCAAACCAAACAAACAGAACAAAAAATATTAAAATATTTTTATAAAGAACTAAATTTTCATTTCTAAGCAAAGTTTGATTATGATTTATTGAACAAAAGTGTTGTACTTTAAAAAAACGTCGACAATGCTATGTAAAACAGCAAAGTGTTGAAACTATATTATAAACACAGTTTGTCGAAAAGCTTCTCAAATAATGATGATAAACTGTATAAGGCAATCATTAGGCTTTAAATAATGAAACATACCACCCGTAGTCTTAGTTGTTGCCGCTTTCAACTTCCTTTGATATCTACAATTATAACAATAATAACAAAATGCTTGTCAACAACCAGCGGAATAAGTCTTTCAAACTCGATTTAACTGTTTAAAATCCCATGTACATACTTAACATGAAAGACGAAGCTTAAACTTATTTCAGTTTGATTTATTGTTAAAGAAACACAATGTGTTTTGATTACTAATGAGACAACTCTCAACAAGAGAGCAAAGGACACAGAAATAAAAAAATATGTAACACAACAACAAACAATTGAATAAGAGGCTCCTGACTTGGGACAGGCACATACAAATGTTCGCTCCCAACCTAGAACAGTACAACAAAAGAACATCCTTTACAAAATCAGTTGAAAAAGGGTTACCTCGTCAGATGAATACAAATACTTCGTAATGCCGCTAGCTTAGCAGAGAAGCAGCAAATATTAACTTAAAAGTCTTTGGATTGACCCGGTGGGGATTCGAGCCTACGACTTCCCGCAATTGAGGTGAACAAGAAATCCACGAGACAAAAATTATGTTATATCTTATTCATAAATAAAGTTGATACAAAATCAAATTAGTCCGAAAATAAACGAATTTTAAGAAGTTACACATATAAAATACATGCATTTACCTTCCAAGATAAGAAAGTGTGTAGTTGCAGTTTTTCAATGACCCATATGACACGAAATGATTTTGTTCAGTTTCGAAATCATATTTTTTTTGGAATTATAACTGATAGTTGTTAACTTCCTTTACTAAGCTAAAAATTTTTGGTAAATTGAAAAGTTTGTGAAAAATTCAAAAAGCGTTGACCTTTTGTTTAAAATAACTTTGACACAAAACATGCATTTCATAAAGGTACAACATACAGTCAAGTGTTTGTTTTATGGATGTGTTTTAACTTCTTTTTCATTCGGAAGTAAATATACTTCAATAATTTTGCGATTAGCTATTGCAAGCAATCCTTTTATCATGATTACTCTATCAAAAAAATTAATATAATGTTGCTATATACATTATACCGTGCATTTAATTATCGTATAAAACTATCATAAGTATACATGCAAGGCATAATTAGTTTTTAAAAATAAATTTTTATTTTAAAATGTAATTTATTAGTATTCATCTGATGAGTTTAGCCTTTTTCCACTGATTTTAATAGTTTTTTTCTTTTGTTGCACTGTTACACTACTGTTCCACGTTTGGAAGTATTTGAATCCTGTTAACATTTTATAACCCCTCCACATTCTGTCTCAAGTCAGGAGCCTGTATTTCAGTGGTTCTCATTTATTCCTGTGCTATATATATTTGATTTTGGTGTTTTTTTTTCATGAATAATGTCATTAGTTTTCTTGTTGGAAATGTTTTATATTTTTCGTTTAGGGGCCTTTTTAGCTGAATATGCGATATGAGATTTTCACATTGTTGAAGGCCATACAGTGACACAAAGTTTTTAATTTCTGTGTTATTTGGTCTCTTGTGGAGACATGTCTCATTGGCAATCACACCAGATACTCTTTTGTTATATTTATTAAGGGACGACAGCACACACGTATTGAATTGTAACTTTTCTATTGTATAAATTAAATAAAATCATAAATATACTGATCTATGAGTAAAATTCAAAAAGGAAAGTCCTTTATCAAATGGCATAATCAAATGATAAAACGCTTTAAACGAATGGACAACACCTGTCATATTCCTGACTTGGTACAGGCATTTTCAAATGTAGTAAAATGCTGGATGGAGCTTGGTTTTATAGCGCTAAACCTCTCACTTTAACGACATAAATTATTGAAAAACCCAGATCATTTATCCTTATCATACCTAGATTATGGTATCGCATTAAAAACATATATTAGACATAAAGCAACGTAGTTATTACCACTGAAATTTATTTAAATACCTTGATATACTCTTGCAGTAAAAGAAACCAACAATAAGAACGGTGCATCCTAGTAAACCAATAATACCAATCAAGATATATGTAGTAGGAACACCAGCAGTAGGCTGTTGTAATGTTTCTTTATATTCCTATAAAATATTTTTCATAATTATTTGAAACACTATTTAACTCAAAGCATATGAATTTATTTCTTTCGTTTAATATTTAGATTGAAAGGAAATCAAGAAAAAATGCTCACGATTAAGTATAAAGTGTGTTAGTCAAACGACAGTACAACCACACAGGAGCTGTATTCCGTTGTTCTTAATTTATTTGGTTATTCTGTGTATATTGTTTTACGGAAATACGCGCCGATTGCGTGAATGCCCGATAAATCAATAAACATTAGACAGTAAATTCAACAATTATTTGTAGCATTTACCTGAACAGATGAAATCTTGTACTTTGCAGCCATGCTTGCAAGTGCCACAGCATGTTTGTCGAAAATGCTATTAAAACAAAATAAAATATGAAATCCATGCACTTTAGTGAAATGAATAATTTTTACAAAAAGTTAGTAAGTATATCTTCCGATGGCAAACCATAGGAAACTCATAAATCAAAATTGAACTGACATAGCAATGGCTGAAAAAGAAAAAAGGAAAACAGAAAGACAGAAAATAGAAAAACAAAACACAACATAGAAAAACAAGACTCATGTTAGTAAAAAGCCGATAACAAGTCTCATTCGGTAGGTCACTTTAGTGAAAATAGAACGGGATTGCAGTTATGACATAAACAAAAACATATCCACTATCATCTATGATACGGATACTGCAAACTGTCAACCAACTCGTGATGGTACAAAACATTTACGAAAGGATGATTTCAACTACACCATTAGTTATTCTTTGTTTATTAGCTTCTTTGTGAGCATCAACCATCTATCAAGAAAATCATGATTGTAAATAAAATACCGGGAATATTGTATCAATTGGGAGATATATACTTCGTCATGTTCGTATGCTGGCGCTACCGGAATTTTGCTACATAGAAATGGAAAGTTCATAACTGGAAAATGAAATCCTATCTTTTGTTGTACAGTTTTGTTTCACCGACCTTATTGTCGTCAATTTTTATATGTGAGCCAAGAGATGAGGCAGACTTATCTGTATCTGTTGTACTATTTATCTCCAGTGCGATTGGATAGATGCGTTCAACATACTCACCAAATTAAGCATTATTTAGTGAGAGATCATCAAATTTATAGCGGAAAGTAAAGTTAAAGGATACTGCGTACTGTTTCCTTTCTTCTTAAGTAGTTCCTTTATAAGGCTAGACTTATCAAAGATTATGAACAATAAGGCAAGATGAGGGGCACAGTTAATGGGATGCCGATAATTGGTTGAAAAGCTTGTCCTCTAAACGTAACAAATATGTTATCAAACATAAATTCAACCACCTAGATTTTATCTATTTCAGATAATTTTTTGTTTGAATCAGCGCGATTCCCCTCTCCTTCCCCCGAGACAAGATATTAATGTGTTTTTAATATTTTGTGAAAACTGGAACATATAAGCATTGGCTTTCCAACAAAAATAGTTTTTTTTTAGATTATTATGATTATAGATTCATGCACACTTACAACAAATTATTATTGTAATCGATCTTCTTATAGTGTACTATTAACACATCTTACCTCTTAGCTTCAGTTGCAGATGCCACCCTGTCGTTTTCAACGATAACATGGAAGAACAAATAAGTTCTGAAAATATTTACAATGATAACATGACTAAAAACCAACAAAACGATACGTAACAATAGTGTTTTTGTACACATATTACTGTTAAATGATTAGGTGTGCTTAAAAAATATCTATGTAACTTTCTTATCGTTATAGTAGGAAAGCAAAGACATTCTGATGAATTAAAATAAAGAATATTAGACCTAAACTGTCTGATGTAATTACTTGTATTTCGTTTATACATGCATATAGGCATACATGTAGACTGAGATCTTCCGTTACGTTTTACATCACAATGAGGACATTCCAAATGTACTATCTTTGTATTGTTTTATAATGAATATTCAGTTGATACACCAAGTAAACTTAGTACCTGAAAGCATCCGAAATACCATCTTTTTGGTACGATTCGATTCCATCAGCCACAAACTCGTATCCTGTTATCTGCGACAGTATTCTGTAAAAATTAAAATATGACTTAAATCTGGTTTTACAGATATCAACCTTTTTGTACATATATAGTTAAATATAGCTTCTTTATATTGATTGACATTTTGTCAGAATACATTTGATTGTGTTTTGATGTTTTCTGTGTTTTTTAATGAACATATTCATGATTCATTATTCTGCATTTAGTAATTTCTTATGCATTTGCTCAAATAAATTTTAATTAGGTAAATAACTGGTTTTGTACTTGAGTATGCTTACACATTTGGCATTATAATAGTTAACGCAGGTGTAAATATGCATGGTGGCCTTTGTTAGTCCTATATGTATTTTAAGTTTAAGTTCAATTATATGTTAAGGAGTTAGTATGACGTCTATTTTCACCGAATTAGTGCATATCTTTGTTTTTGGACCAGCTGAAACACGCCTCCGGTTGCGTGATTTTATCGCTGTGTTGAACACTTTGGTGAACTAAGATCTTTTTATATTTTTGGTCGGGTTGACACGTTCCCTATTTCCATTTTCAATTCTATCTTTATTTTATAAACATAAATTAATAACCAGCTATCATTTAACTAGATTTACCGAAGAATTTCATCCTGGTTATTCTGCACAAACGCTTTGTTGTCATAAATCAGCATAGCTGCAGTTTGGTCATCAGAAATTATATCTATCTGAAAAAAGTAACTTTACATTTAAGGAATGACTGTAATATTTTTTCTTTCTATGAAGAAATAACGTTAAAAATTTGATGAACACTGAAAAACGGTAGCGGGTTATTTAACAGTGTGCACCACATTTTTTATGTTATTTTGAATCGACAGAAACAATATTACAGTCATTTCTTATGATTTAATTCTAAATTCCATTTTAAACCGTAGAAAACCATGAAAAACGTTGATGACGTCACGGTCACATGACTAAATTATGTCTATGGGCTTATAACAAAATAACGTCAGCCAATCAGAAGAAGCGTTGCATCCAAAATTAAATGATTTGAATTTATTTTCTTAAGAGCACGCCTCAAACATCAGACTTTCCTTTATGAGTGTAAAGAGAAAAACAATGCTGTCGCTGCTCAATGTTAATTAAAGCAATTGAATCAATGATTTACATATCATAAAATATATCAAGACGGTACTAGAATTTATCAATAACAAAAATATTGAACTCCGAGAAAAATTTAAAACGGAAAGTCCATAATCAAATTGAAAAATTAAACGCTCAAACACATCAAACGAATGGATATAAACTGGCATATTCCTGAATAGGTACAGGCATTTTACTTGGAAAATGTTGGATTATACCTGGTTTTATAGCTAGTCAAACCTTTCACTTCTATGACAGTTGCATACAATTCAATTACATTGACAACGATGTGCCAACAAAACAAACGAATATTAAAGGTAAACATGTTTAAAATCGGGGTACACCAGTCAACATTGTGTTATATACTAAATCACTATGAAAACAAAAAAATATGTAACAAAGAATCACAAAAAAGCATTAAGACATAATTGAAGCACATAACTTGAGCAAAAATTAAGGAAAATAATACAAAAATTACCAATAATTAAATTGTTCCTGATATGACATGTATTCATTTTAGTGATACTTTTTACATTGCCATTCAGTGCGAGGTTCCGCTAGCCATAAAGCCATTTGTTCATAAAATGCACTGCTTCACTTCAGGAATATGGTAGTTATTACCAAAAAAATCGTTTTATGACATATGAACAACGGTAAACTACTGTTGCTTCAATGAGTGCAAAGAAAATAATTCAGAAAAAGGTGCAAACCTCCTCCCCCTAGATACGAAAGTAGCAAAGAACGTGATTTGCTAAGGGACCCCCAAACATGATTTGGATCAGAACACAAAATAGGAGGTACACAGTGGTAAACAGTTTAAATCGTTGGAAAATTTATATTAATTATAATAAAGAGGTTTGTGCATTGGCAAGCAAATTTGTACCCTTAAATTTAGCAATTACAAAAGTCAATACTTTGGTAAGGTAACTCCAACATACTGTAAATTCAGTATTACTCGTTGGATGCCAATTTGCATGTATGTCGTGTTACTCTTTAACAAGTTGAAGCACGACTTCCAAGATGCAACCAAAAGCACACGTTCATTACAAATTTATGCAGACTTTTGTAAAACTACGAAATCAAATAACTACGACAATGAAAGGTTTTCTATTATTAATATTTAACTTCCAAACGTTGGAAAGATGCACCAACACTACAAACCATTAAAGTCTGAAATGGCCTATATCTGTACTCGACTGTACTGATTTTTACTCGACCATTCTGAATTGGTCTGACTTTTACTTGACATTACTCGACCCCAGTCTGAACCATACTCGACTGTACTGATTCCTACTTGACCCGTATCTTTGCCGTTGAAAATAGTCTGAACTATTACTCGACCACTCTGGAACAGTCTTAACAATGCTTAACCCGTTCTTGATCTTTACCCGACCTATTTTTCCAGTCTAAATCATACTTAACCAAAGGTCTGAACAATACTCGACCAGTCTGAACCATACTAGACCAAATAACCTCTACTTTTTTAACTCTTAAAATAAATATCTTTTAAACTGACAATTATAACAACAGCCAACAAAATTTATAAATTGTTTAACCTTATATTAGAAATATATCTATTATTATATTTAGGATAAAAAAAATAATATATTATATATAAATTAAATCAAAAAGAGATAAAATTAAATAAATAAATAAAATTGTTTTTCTGAGTAGTGGTGAAATATTAAGTATAACCTCTGCTTAGGGTAAACTCATAAATAAGATCACACCTGGTCAGAGGTATTAAATTCTAATTAACATTTATTCAAAATTGCAACATCCTGTTTAACTTTAAAAAACAAGGCCTTTCGAATATACAAGATAAGTAATACACGAATTTAGGAAAATAGGGCTTTTTTTACCTACAGGTAAAACACACATGTATTGAGGCAATAAAACCATATTAAACTGCTTAATGAATGCCATGTCTTTAATTTGATAAAAAATACTTAAATCAATTGAAATAAATTTTTACTGTAACAGTTACTTTGGAACACATTTCCTTTTTTAAAAAGGTTATCAAGTTTTCTTATATACTATTTTATATAAATATTAATACAAAAAAACATTCACTGCATTATTAACTAAAGTCTAACTGACAACATAAATCTATACTAGGCTTAAGTTGATGTTCACTGGTGGTAAGCGGATGGTCGTAACTAAAAGTTACGACCATCTGAATATGGGAGACAACTCTAGGGATAAGTTTTTCTTTTCCGATTTTCGTGCAGTAAAAGGTTCATTTGAGTCAAACCACTTGTCTCATATACACATATCGTGAGTGCATTCTTATGGAAACCAAATTTGACACATAAAACCATTCCAATTTTCGTAAAATAGTCATTCAAAAATTCAAGCATGATGGTCGTAACTTTAACTTGTGATGGTCGTAATGTCAACTATAGTATTTTGGATGATGGTCGTAACCGACACAAGATTGTCGTAACTTTGAAAGATGACCGTAACTCAAGTATTTAGACGAACTTTTATCAAGTTATTTTAAAAGTACTGTGCACAGTTGTCAATAAAGTTTACTACAAAACATGTTATTTCATTTGTTACTCTAATAATGGTATGCAGAAATTAAGTTAAAGAATTATCAATCATACATTTTTGATATGTTCCAAACGACCATCATTTAGGTGAAAACTAATCAACTCGCATTAAGCCAAATAGCATGTTAGGGTTGAGTATTAATATATTTTTACTGTACGTTAAGGCATAAAATTGTTGAATATTTGCTTTCAGATTTTTTTTATTTACGACTTTTTATTTCCTGCAATCATGTCGGCAGATGAAATTATTGAACGTACAATTTTGAACAATCTTCTTTAATTCAGCTATTGCAGTTTTTATAAACCATTGGCTTTCAAATATTCGGCTTTTGGTGAATCATGATTAATGAAAATCCACAAATGCCTGGTGTTTTTATCGTGCTGTCTTTATTTTCTATCGATTGCATGACGATCTTGCGGTATATCATTGATAATTGTTCTAAGTATTGGTTCAGAATAAAAACTTAATTCATGGTGTCGCAATGAACATTGTGTTAACCTAAAAAGTATGAATAAGGTTGAGATATTTTACAATGCTACACGCGTTGAATTTAAGAGTAAGATCAAATATCAGTAGTTTGTAGACAGGCTTGTAGCCAGGATAATATTACAAGGTAGAACTAAATGTACTGCGGCAAATATTACATACATATATGCAGGTATATATTTTACAATGATACACGCTTTGGATTTAAGAGTAAGATCAAATATTAGTAGTTTATAGCCAGCCTTGTAGCTAAGATAATATTAAAAGGTAGAACTAAATGTACTGCGGCAACTATCACATACATATGCAGGTTGAAAATAATATTTATGTTATATGTTTATATTGTATGAATGTACTCAGATTTAAAAGACCAGCACGCTGAGTTGAAGCATAAAGCTCCTGGCTACAAGCTATGTATGCTGAAGTCCTTTTGCTGAAATTCAAAAAAAATACAGTATCATCAGCATATAGTAAACAATGTAAATTGCTGACCCCTTTAATATTCTTTAAAAAGAAGTTTAAGGATCCATACTATGAAGGATTTTTTTTAACTCGTGTAGTAATTTTGACTCTAAATATGCCTCCTCTAGTAGTGGAAAGATGATCCCAAATTGTCAAGCCTGTGCCAGTATCTTATCATAGACTTTGCAATGACAAAATACAGAGTGAATCTACCGAGTTAAGAAAGATTGGCAAAATGTGTTTCTCTTTTGGTAACACCAAGTAAATGTTTATAAAATTCAATGCGTAGTCTTTCTGAAAGAATCTTAGGATAAGCCTGATTTACATTTGTAGTCTTTTTTTTTTTTTTTTTTTGAAAGGGTTGAAATATCCCCAAATTTTAGTACTATATAAGAGAATAGGTTTTATTGTATGATCAAAAACATGAAAGCTGTTTTTTATACTTGGATTCAGTGACAGAAAGTCCTTGCGTAGCTTATGGTAGGCTTTTAACGCTTGTTATTAAAATAAAAATCATGTTTGATATGTCTGCCTGTCTTGTTAAATACTATGGCTTGGTTTTATTGGGATTAATTTTCAAACACCGGTCTTAATCCATCAAGTCTACTTTGAAGTCCTTTTGCTGAAGTTGAAAAAATGGCAAGATCATCAGCATATGTATAGTAAAGAATAGACTGGTCGTGGATAAAAAACAGCTGGATCAGGGGAACTTTTAACACAATCAGGAAGTTCATTTATAAAAACTTTAAACAAATTTGAACTCCAATTGTCTCCCTGTTTTACTCCAACTTTAGTTTTAAAGAGATCTCTTACCATACTCTCTAACTATATTCAATAGATGAAGTTTTATCCCTGGGAGAATGACAGTATCAAAAGCCTTCTGGAAATCAACAAAGCAGGCAAACATTCTACCTTCTTTTGTAATACAATACTTATTTATAATAGTTTTTAGAATGAACATATGGTCAGATGGTCGTGGTTTTTTTTTTTTTTTTTTTTTTTTTTTTTTTTTTTTGGTAAACCCAATTTGGCTCTCATCAATGATATGATATTTATCTAAGGATTTACAAAGACGTGTATCAAGTATCTTATTTAAAAGGCTTCCCCAATGAATCAGTAATAATTGTAATTCCTCGATAGTTATTAAGATCGGATGCATCATTCCCTTTATGAATTTGGAATTAAAAAAACGTGTGGTCCAGGGTTCATGGTATTTTCCATAAGAAAGACAAAGATGTATATCGGATAGCATGGTACAAATATGTGTATTCAAAATTTTCTAAAACCACGGGTAATAATTATACCTGAACTTCGAATTTGCACCTTAGAATCAGCTTGACTATATACCAAATGACAATACGACTTCTCAAAATCCAGGCTAAGAATAAGATGTATGTTGTTTAATTCGATTACGGACCTAAGAATTCGCGGATATGGTCTTGTAGCGATGACGATCCCCATAACATTATTTTGACTGTTTACTTATGCTCTTTCGACTTAAAGTATCAATTTTAAATTGTAGATTTTTCTTTTAAATTCCACCTAGTAGGTACATACTAGTTTTTAAAAAGTTTATCTTTTCATTACATGCAAAACATAAATAAAATAAATCAGGATACTGTTATTTCATGTGATGTCAAATTTGTTAAAATCGCCATTTCTTAATTCGTAACTAAGAATGATCATAACCAGAGCTGTGTGTTAAAATGAATTTTCCACTTTTGAGAATTTATATTGTTATTAAACTTAACAGCTTATAATTAGTTGCCTCTTGGTTTATTTTATACATGATATTTTAAGTAACAGTGACTGGTCATTTCATTTTGTATTGGTTTTTTTTCGATTCGTTCAAATTTTCTTTCCTTTCGCACTTTACAGGTATCCCTCTCTTCACCTCTTTTAGTTTTTATCATTTGGTGAAATCAACTTCACAAATACATCATATAATATATTCATATAACAAAAGACACGTTTAAAACTCTTGACTTGTCTTATTAGGTCCTCTTTAATAAAGAGTAACGACCATCACAATTTTAAGTTACGACCATCCTGAACATTTTTGTTTTTTTTAGTTACGACCATCATGCTCGAATTATTGAAAGATCATTTTACGAAAATTGGAATGTTTTTATGTATCAAATTTTGTTTCAATATCAACACACTGACAATTATTATGTATGAGACAAGCGGTTTTACTGAAACATTTTTTTACTGCACGAAAATCGGAAAAGACAAATGTATCTCTAGAGTTGTCTCCCATCTTCGGAACATGACCATCCGCTTACCACCAGTGATTGTTGAAAATAGTCCAGTTAGCATAAAATACTTCAAAAATATTCATAAAATTTTGAATAATATTGAAAATCTTAGTCACAATTCATTGTTTATATTATTTGATCACCTTGTTTTATTTGTATTTTAAGGTTGATATATATTATTATGTAAGTGTTGATTAAAATTGTGTTGAAGTTATTTTATGATTGATTATTTTGAAATTTTAATTTTAAAACTATATTAAATACATTTTTAATATCAAGTTGTTGTTCAAATTTCATTTTTATTAAAAATATTTCCTAAATTGATAAAATTCAGTTGATAGATACAAATAATGGGGTCGGTTAAGACTTGGTCGAGTATGGTTCAAACTAGGTCGAGTATGTTTCAGATTAGGTCTAGTATGGTTTAGACTAGGTCGAGTACGGTTCCGACTAGGTCAAGTATGGTTCAGGCTAGGTCGAGCATGGTTCAGGCCCGTATAAAATGGTTAAGAACTAGTCAAGTACAAGTTCAGACTTTTAAGTATGGTTCAGACTACAGTCGAGTATTATAAAGTAAATTTCAGACCAATTCAGACTGGTCGAGTAAAAATCAGTACAGTATAGTACAGATATAGACCATTTCAGATTTTTACTGGTTTGTAGTGCAATTAATGGTCACCAACGACATATGTGTCTGTATGGAATATTTCAAGCTCTAATACATTTAGAAAAGTTGTATACACAACTAAACTATAACTGGTATCTACCCTCAAAGTTGTAGTACTATTCCCAGCAGCGTCCGCGGCAACCAGTGGTATCGAAATATATCCTTTCATATTTTCTTCAAACAAAATGTTAGTTGTTAAGGTTCCATTAGATGTGATACACACAGCACTGCCATCCTGTTTATCTGGGCATTGGCCAACCTTTGTTTGTAGAATTTTATTTTTCAAATCCGAATTAGAAAAACTGAAATCACCATTAAATGCAAATTTATGTACTGCATTTTCCCCTAGATCAGGATCTGGATTAACAGTGGTCTACAAAATCGATATGCTCTGCTTTAAAGATTAAAAATTAGTTACATTTATCATTTCCAACTAATTTATAAGTAGAAGATATGCAAATAAATAAAGTGTGGTCAGATATGTATCCACTTGTCACAGCAATATTCTCAAATTAAAAACACGAGGTTTACCGAGCGTTTTATTACTTAAAACATTAACTAAAGACGACAGTGGCTACTAATTGTATTGCATGATATTTTGTGGTTAAATCTGTTTCTCTTATGATTTGAAGACGATATGCAGACAATATTAAATATTTTTTTGTCGGAATGATCTGCAAAGAGATGCATTCGTTCAATATGACGTCATTAAGCAGGGTTGCCTTTAGTGATGTCAAAATAAATCAAATAATTGATGTAAAACTGTGTTTTGTTCTCATCTTTTAGGTGTAATACCACCATTGATTTCCCCTATTAGTCTCTGTTAAATTTGCACTTTTCAAAAAACTCTGTAGAATTTATCTTTGTTTCAAATAAAGAAAATACTTGGTATGAGTAAAGTTTTATCCTGTCGAGTACTATAGAACAAAAATCAAATAACATTTCATTGCATAAAAGAAAATAACCATCACTGGAAGATAACCAATCAAATTTCTCCCCTTATTTTATTTGTGTACAAGGTTTAGTCACCATGTAATCTCAAGATTACAAAATATTCTATAGAAATCCCAAATAAAAAAATAAAGGTGCTTTGAAATACCCAAGACATATGTTTTTCACAAAGAAATCTCTTACTGCAATAATATGTAGGATTAATAACTTACAACTGTCAAATTCAAGGGAATATTTCTTTTCTACCTTTTTTCGTATACAGATGTGACGTACCATAATTTGGTGATATTACACCTTTAGCTCCTTATCAATGATTATTGACTTAAGATGTAACCCTATTAGAAGTGTAAAATTTTAGTTGAGAAAAGAGAAATTATATTGAAAAATTTTATTTTGGTACAAAAGGTTTAGTCAATGATACTTCAAATTAAAAATGTGTATAATGTTAAATGGCAAATATATTTTAAACGCTCGGTCAGCCTCGCGTTATGAATTTGAGAATATTGCTGTGTCAAGTGGATACATATCTGACTACACTTTATGTATTCGCATATCTTCTGCTTAATTTGTAGATATTTTCATGACATTAGACACAACATTTTTATAACATTGAAAGATATTTTTGTGTTTACTGTGGTTTGTATTTCGTCATCTTTTAAATTTGATACCTGAACATTCAATGTATATAATTTCAATTCTGGTATCTATGATGCATTTATTTATTTAAGTTACTAACTTTGAATTATCAACCTCCTTTACTTAAGTATAATTCATTAGAACAAGATAGAGCTAAACTATACTTTTGTTCCATTAAAAAATGTAGATTAAATCACATGTAAAAGTACAGAAGATATTTACTAATGCGCTTATCATGTTACCGTTTTCATTTAAATAAAAAAACTACAAAATGAATGTCAAGACGTAAATCGTGTGATATTCGATAACTGCTTATCATTCTCGAGGTTATCAGAAAAGTTCCTGATTTATACCAACTCTTTGTTCACGTTTGATCAATGTTTTCTTTGTGTGTATTGTAATCTATGAAACTGTGTTTGTCTAATTTGAACTATTTTTTTTTTATTCTGTGATCAAAATCGATAAACCCGCTTCGTCTATCTATTGAGGAGCTTCGGTAGCAAAGGGTTCTATGTAGTCCTACTACTGTAATCACTAGCCAGTAAACACTGAGATTGTGGGTTCGAACCCCGCCAATGCAGGTGCAGTCGACTCCAATCTTAATTGACTTGGATTGTCAGTTTTCCTATCGAATGTTGGTTGTTTTCTCCAGACCCTTTAGTTTCCTCAATAAAACTCATCGCCACGAAATAGCCCAAAAGTGACGTTAAATCACCAAAGGTCAATCAATCTATCCATCTATCAATCTATCTATCACATGATATTACGAGGATTTTTGTTCAACATGTTCGGTACTATGGTCTAAAATAACTTCGTATATGCCTTTATGGCACACAATGAATTCGGCCGTTTATCATAAACGAATCATTTTTAAATATCAGTAGTCGAATTACAATTGTATATCAATATAAAATAGAAGATGTGGTAAGATTGACAATGAGACAACTCTCCACAAGAGACCAACTTTAAAATGACACATAAATTAACAACTATAGGTCACCGTATGTTCTTTAATAATGAAAAAAAAGCCCATACCGCATATATAGTCAGCTATAAAAGGCCCCGAATTGATAGCAGGTCTCAAATATAGAATTTATTTCTCATTCTTACCTTCAAGTCAATGATCAATGTTTTAAGATTGACATTTCTCCTGATCCCTCTAGAGAGAAAAGTACTGTTGAACTGTGGAGGGTTATCATTCTGATCAAGTATTGTTATTCTCACATCCATTTCAGTTGTATTTGAGACCATTTGAGGAGTATTGTCACAATCTACAGTAATGTCCCTTTCAGTAATATCTGTTGCTCTAACTCGTATTGTTATATTTGGAAATTCTTCTCGGTCTATTTTTTTCATTATGCTAATTCTGCCAGATTTTTCGTTGACTTCAAACCATGTATTGAAATTTTTAACTGCAAGACAATATAAAATATCCGATGGGATTTGTTTTAATGATCTATAAAATTAATTCAAATTAGTTCATCTCAAGGCATATAGTTAAGGGATAATGTCACTGGATACATTTGTAACTCATCAACGATACCAGTATCATAATTTGGTAGACCTGACGCGCGTTTTGTCATCATGACACTTACAATGTATGCATGAATTAAAACGGTTAAAATGTAAAATCGAAAACCATGTTGAAAAGCAGTTAAACCGATAATTCCACAACGTTGTGCCATATTACACCTTGATTGAAGAGGCACATATCGAGCCAAAAGTTCCTTGTGGTAAAGTTAAGCTTTTGAAAGTTTAATTCATACAATCACAAGTTAGTTGACAGGTATGGAGTATTTGTTACAACAACCCGTTCATTTCCCATGAATGTATAATACCAATTTAGAATTTCACCGAATTTGAGTGTTTTTACTAAGCAACGTGATGAGTGTCAATAGTTTAGCAGTATTGGTTATCTTACAAATTCAACTGAGATCACTTTAATGTAAGTCGTGTAACTGAATTGACATTTGTCTAAAAAGCCAAAAATCTAGATTTTCAATGTTTTCAATCTGCATTAATGATGAATTGGAAAGGGTATACATGGTATATGCTCTTTCGTTTTTCAAGTATACTTAAAAACTATGGATACACATATAACCTTTTTGTCATTTCCATATAAGTAATTTTGTGGTAAATAAAAGTCGATAAGACATAAGACGGAGCAAGAATGATGCAATTTCATAATTAAAAAGTTTAACAAACTTTCGATGCAATTTTGACGAATGTGTACTGGAAATACTTTTTTAGCATTCAACTTTAACAGAAGTCTAATGTTTCAATATAACTAGGATCTTGTTAATATAATGTTTACCTATACTGTAGCGAATAACCGAATTTTCATCTTCGTCATGTGCTGTGACTGTTGTAAAAGTAATGTTTGAAACATTTTCAGACACTTCTGCCGTCGTGGAATCTTTACCAAATTCTGGTGGATTGTCGTTTACATCAATGATTTCAATTTCCATATCATGACTAGGGGATGTTAAAGGTGGGTCACCGTGATCTCTCACCTGAATCCTCAGCTAAACAATAAAATACTCCGGTAAAATACACAATGTTTATACTGTGTATTCATTTTTTTGGGGGTTGATACCATTTTTTATGAATTACGGAGGAAATAAATGTTCATCGATATTTGATATCTGGGTTTTGCAAAATTATGCGTACAAGCCGATATAAAATTTCTACTTCAATGAACATTACAATTAGTGGTTAACCTATACTCATGAAATCCACGGCAGTTTGTATCTCACAAAATAAATGACACATTAAAGATAACGGGCTAATCATCTTGAAATCAAAGTACAATTCGAATTTTATACTTTAAAAGAGGACGAGAGCTTTTTATTGTTTGTTTTTGTTTATCGTTTTAATGTGATCATGGCAGTCCGACGATTTGTATCGAACTTAACACTATAGGCATTACCAAACATTACATATCGTTGTATATTGTTCATTTAATTTGGTTACGTGGGATATCGGTTTGTTTTTTATAAGAGTACCTCACAGTAGGACCAATCAATTATCAAAATCAAATTTGAACTCAAACAAAGCAATCTTCTGCTGACAAATTGGAAAAAAATGTATATCGTCGTTTGATGTCATGTTTTAGTTCAATGAATCAAAACAATTATCAGGAAGAATGCAAAATGCTTCTGAAATAATATTTTGGTTGTATGCTCATACTGAAATATGAACAAACCCACATACAACATTATGAGTAACTGAGACGATTTTATAATATGAATCGAATCCCTTAAAAATACTTAAAAAATAACATTGTAGTGTAAAAATCGAATATAAAAAGTTAATGTTTGGAAATACATGAATGTGCCATATATTTATAACAAAACGGACAGCTGAATTCTCGCTAGAATATATATGGAAGAATTTTCTGAAAGCGTCTACCCGAATATTGTTTACTCTTTTCGTTTTAATTTTAAATGCTTTTAAATGTAAAGGACAATGACAAATAACTCATAGAATTAAGGATTATAGGACCGATCATAGAACAGGTGTATATTTCAAAAAGAGTTTAAAGTATATGATTAAACTATGCACAGACAGTCATTTGGTCCGAGGTACCATGTATTATTTGTAATGATTATATGATCTGGGTTTCATATAAACCGTAAATGCATAATACACATGTATCTCAAGTTTAGGTTCTGTATCAGAATTGTATTGAAATGACACAAACAAAGAATACAACTGGTCCATTCTAGATTTCTTGGAGAGTGAAATATGTTTATAGCTTTGACATATTACAACATTTTAAACATTTGTCTTACTGAAATTTAAGTTCGCTTTAAAATTAAAACAAAATTCATGGCATTACAGTTCAATATTATATATCCATTTACCCGGTGTCTCCCTTTAATTAACGATATATTAAACGGAAAATTTTTAGAAGCTTAATAGCAACAGTATATAAAAAATTCAATATGTCAAATGATATCTAATATAACGAATTGATAATCTGAACTTACTGAATATTTATGCTGATGAACAAGGGATTTCAAAGATGCTACTGTTGAAATTTTTCCTGTTTTATTGTTGATGATAAAGAATGTACTGTTAGGATCTTCAGATTTGTCCAAGAAGTAAAATTCTATCAAACCATTACCATTAGCTTCATCGTCTTCATCTGTAGCATTCAATTTCACCAGTGTCGTACCATTCCGAGCACACTATGTAAGATAATTATATACACTAGTATTGTACTGTATTTTCTGTCCATTTTCCGTTATGAACATGACGAAGAATAATAAAGTAATCAAGCATTCTTGAACATAGAAAATACTTTGTATAAAAGACATATAAATAGTATTTGTACTAAGAATTAAAGTTCTTTTCTTGTGATGCAATTCGTGTAAATTAACTTTTTTTTTATATTTTTGTAATCAACAATTGCCAAATATCCTTCCCTTTGGTTCATTTTGACAGTTTCGTGCAAACTATGATATCGAAATGCCAAAATTAAGCTATACATGTCATGCAATGGGAGGTTTTAGTTCGGCGATATTGTTGTAAATGTATACAAAAAAAAATACATATTTTAAAGCTTCAAATTACACATAAGTAAAATCAGTTGAATTCACAATAAGACAGAACCCTTTAAATATGTTTTAAGTATGTATATTTTACTTATAAATCAACCGGGGATACGATGCCAATATCTCAAGTTTGAAGTTCTGCCGTTTTTGTAAATCATATCTGTGATACGTTTTGATTTTCTAGTTGAAGCCTATTTAGGTCATTTGCCAGTGACTCACTATGATAATGAAGCATTGAAACTCCATTGGTAATATATTTAGAATATAAAATAAAGATTGTCATACGAATATATTTCAATTTAGAATTAAAAGGAATGAAATCCTTTTGGGGTTTGAAAAAGAAATCAAGAGTACCAGACTTAAAATTGGTAAACTTCAACCCTTAACGGAGAACAACTCTTAAAAGCCAGTAAAGAAATATCTAACAACAGCATAAAAAAAAAAAAAATGTCAATTTACATTTTCTTAATCTTTTTAATTCCAATTTAAGGGGTCGCAGCACCGAAACTCCGATCCATTCGTGTCATGCATGTACATAACAAACTTGTGTTTATAAAGAGGATATTATATTATACTAACCTCATAAATTTTTACATTTGTTGGTGGATCGATCAAACGTGGTATATTGTCATTCAAATCTTCCACATATATTGTATAATTGGTAGAACCGAATAACTGTTCAATACCATGGTCAGTTGCTGTAACGGTTAAAGAGTAGTAGCCGTACTTATTTTTCAAGCTTGATTTAACTCTTATTCTCCCTGTCACCTCATCAATGCCGAACACATTGGTAATATTAATATGCGTCTCAGTAAATGTATAAGAAATTGTTTTATTAGGTCCACTGTCCCCATCAGTTGCAACAGCCAATGTTTGTAATGTATCATTAACTTTAGCGTTTTCCAGAACCGTTTCACAGTAATAAGGTTTTTGAAATGTCGGTGCATTATCATTGACGTCATTAATATAAATAGTTACAGTTGCAGTTCCAGTACGTGGTGTCTCAGAAACAGGCTGATCTTTCGCCTCTATTGTCACAATATACTTACCCGTCTTCTCTCTATCAAGATTTCCTGATACGGATATGTTACCCTATATAGTTGATATAAAGAGAAAATGATTATTTGTCTTCACTATGTACAGTTCCTGTATAAGTATATGTATGGCAAATATTATCTTTTTTTTTATCATTTCGATTCAGACATACTTTTAAATTAAGCATTAGTTATCGAAAAGAGTCAATACATATTATAACTATTCAGATATTTTCTAAACAAAATATCCTTATGAATCATGAAAAGGCATTCAAGTCCAGATATTTCATTATTAGTACAGGCAAAATTAAATGTATAGGTTTCGATTTGGCCTTTGGGAAGACGACAAAGATATCAATATCTTTTTCATATAAACTGTATGAATCCTTTTATTCTACATTCAGAGAGAATTCCGTTTACAACTTGATCAGTACTAGCTAAAAAACGCGGCTTAGATATGAGTTTTCAAAATCGAATCAGCGACACAGGTGTAGACTGTATTCCTTAAATTACATTTGTTCAATTGGAAACATTTATGTTACATACTACTTTACGAGAGAAAAAAAAACCGCTTGTTCAATATTAAACATGTATGTTACACACTGATACGAGAGGAAAATTAAAAACGTTTACCTGTTACACACTACTTTACGAGAGAGAGAAAAAATACTTCTCTTTAATTGAAAAATTAATGTTATCTGCTGCTATACGAGAGAGAGAACGCTGAATATGAAACATTTATGGTACACACTGTTATACAAGACAGAGAAAAAATACTCGTGTTCACTATGAAACATTTATGTTATAAACTACTTTACGAGAGTGCGAACGCTGCTTTATAAAAGAGGTAAAAACGCGTTTTCACCTAGAACCATTTATGGTTAGTCCTGCTCTTATGAGAGAGAGAAAAATAACACGTGTAAAAATGATTAACAAAGGGTTTTATAAAAACTTCACATGTTAATGTTAAAATATAGTATGAAGATTTTAATCTCCTTTTTTTTCACTTGATAATTAACGTACCACAGTAGTATTATTCAAACGAAAAATATTGTTTTCATTTCCTTCTATTATAGCATACGTCATCAATGCATTGTTTCCGCTATCAGCATCAGTTGCAGTTACTGCAATCACAAATTCGTCAGTATACGTATCTGTTCCATTGTTTTCTGTGAGGTTCGTTGTGAATGAGTTCGGAGTAAATATAGGGTTATTGTCATTTACATCCAGAATGGTCAAATTGATATTGGTATAAATGGTATGTACTATATCTGTTACTGAAACATTCATTATCAATGATTCATTTTTTTCTCTGTCTATGGTAATCCAATCGTTTCTTGTTATCACGCCTACAACAATTAAACAGATACATTGATAATTGCATGAAGAGTATAGTTATATATATACATTGATATATGATATTTTCCCTCCTTGTTACTTTATTTACCATGACAATTTTGAATAGCAAAAAGTAAAATCACAAAAATACTGAACTAGGGGAAAATTAATTCGGAAAGTCCATAATCACATGGCAAAATCAAATAACAAAACGCATCAAAAACGAAGGGACAAGAACTGACTTGGTACAGGCATTTTCAAATGTAGAAAATGGTGGATTAAACCGGGTTTTACAGCGCTAAACCTCTCATCAAATTCCGTTATATTTGCAATGATGCGCTAACTAAACAGACACAATAAATAAAATAGTCAAAATATGGGTACAGCAGTCATAGTACTAGTATTTAATCCATATTAACATCTCCTTCATAAGAATATAAATCATTGAAATAAGTTTCCCATTCGAGATAGTTCTTTACTTACAAGAAATCGTTTTTGTTTATTACTGATATCATTTCAGTATAGACCTGTCTGATAACACGAATATTTTCTTTATGTTAATAAAATGATTTAAGTTTGGTACAGCACATATTTTTACTAAAGTTTATACAAAGGCTAACACGGCCAGCAAAATGGTTAGAAATGGAGTTGGAACCTCGTTTCGCCGTATATTATTTTAGGTGTAAAACCTAGTCGCGTAGTTATGAGGCATTTCCAATCTTTGTTCAAATGTAATTGCCAAGAAAACAAAGACGTTTGATAAATTATACACAGAAAGTTCTATTTTATTTTAATTTGTTATTTAATTATTGTAACAATTGAAAGACAACAAGACAATTTTTAATTTATATTACCTGTTCTCCGATCAATAGAAAATGCATTTAAAGGATTGTCTACAATGCTATAACTCAATATTGGGTTCATATCAGGATCCAACACTGTCAATGTCAACACGTAACCTCCTACTCTTCCCTCATATATAAGTACTGGACCAGTCTCATTAAATTTTGGAGGGTTGTCGTTGGTATCTTCAATTTCTATTTCAACACGTGCTGCAGATATAAACAAAGAATATTGTTATAATGGTTAAGCTATTAATATAAAATGAGTGCATTTTAATAATAAGGTCTCACGTTGTATATGTTACTACATATCAGTAGTCAGAAATGGAAGCTTTTATTTCGCTTCCAAATAGAGATTTCACATTTTCTGAAATGACTATAGCATGTATAGTGTATAAGTTTTTGTGGAAGTAAAACTCCTGTTTGCGTTCAGTTCTTCATTTTCTTTTTGTCTGCAATCATTTCAACACAACATGTTCTATGTCAATATTGTAAAATTAGGGAATCATGCACAATCGTAGGCTTAAAAATATTGTGGAATAAATGATACAAATTCCATGATAGCAAAATATATATACCATATATATCTATAGTTCATTTTAGATTCATTTTGTTGTTGCTTTTGCTGTCTTTTCCTCGCAAGAAGACGTATTTCTAGCACATCACAATTGACGCATTGTCATGTAATGCAGTGATACTTAAATGCGAAAGGTGGTGGGTTTTTTCAATGGCTAATCATTAGGGCAATGGTAACTTTCAATGTCAAAACGGACTACATTTCATCTTTGCTACGGTTATTGGTGCTTTCTTTAACAATAAACAAAGAACTTACTTTAATTGAAAATATTATGATAATCGGTAATGATTTTTATTTGAAGTGTACAAATAGCTATAGAATGTCTGATAATAGATTCAAAAAGACTCGCGATAGTTAAATATCGCTTTATATTATCACTCGTTTGTTTTCAACATTTCATGTATTCAATTTTATTGAAATTAAGTAACTCATGTCGATATCAAACTACATTGAATTCTAACTTATTATGACATCTATTATGCAATACAATCCTTGTAAAACCAGTCCGTTATTTTTTAATTGTTATTTTCTTTTCGATTACTGTGATTTATGAACAACTTTAACAATATTATTTACATTTTATCATTTGAATAAGGAGCAATTTAACGTTATAAGATGATTTTATCATACCTGAGTCTGTCTGTGGTACATTTACCACACCATTCACATCAGTTACATTAATTTGAAGTTGTACATGATATATGACTTCTCTGTCAATTAAAGCACCTGATTTCACATATAGATGTCCATCATTTGTAATTCCAAAATAATCCTATAGAGAAAAACACATTATACTGTTTTCATTAACATGCGTAAACATTAAGGCGAACAATAATTCCGGTTGTTTTCATACGGGTCAGAATGTCTATGAGTCTTTGATGTGGTAGTTATTAAGACAGGATAATTTAAAAGCAAGAGCAAATTCGTCAAAGACAAATAAAGAGCGAGACTTATATTATACTTTTTAATTTCAGTACGAGACTTATTTTATACTTTTTCATATTAGTGCGAGACTTATTTTATACTTTTTTTTATTTTATTGCAAAACTTATTTTAAACTTTTTCATTTTTAGGTTCCATCTTTAGTAATATGACTTAACACAGACGTCAGTGCAAATATAAGTACATACTGTTTCTAATGGCATCTGTTTAAGAAACTAAAAAACAAATGGTACTTATACATGTTATAATCAAAACAAAATATTTTGAAATTTCATTAACGAGAATATCCACTTTATAAATTTAAAGGAGATAGATAAAATACCATATATACTCAACCCAATTTCACACATTCAGGTAAATAAGCTAGGATCCTTTTTAAAACAGTCTATTGAACTAGGACAGGGGACTCTTAAAATATTTACTTTTATTGTTTATATTAATGATCTTGTTGTTATTTTTTATTTTCATTTTGTTATGTTGTGTCACATACTATAAATATGAAGTTTTATGGCAATAAAGATTTGAATTGAATTGAATTG
Source organism: Mytilus galloprovincialis (assembly GCF_965363235.1). Classification (NCBI taxonomy): domain Eukaryota; kingdom Metazoa; phylum Mollusca; class Bivalvia; order Mytilida; family Mytilidae; genus Mytilus; species Mytilus galloprovincialis. The sequence goes on from NC_134846.1 coordinate 22,932,669, forward strand.
AATTAACCATTCTCTGTGTCTAAATATAATATAAATCAAACAAAACACAAAAATACAAGCAGCTCTGCATCCGGTATGATTTAATAGGAAAGATATCTTAACAATTACTATGATTAATATTTGGAGCAACATGAATAATAAGATCATGGAATCTTAAGAAATAATAATGCATGTTATGTATGGTTAAAACCTTACATCTGCTGACTCATTTCCAATAGCACCTGGTGAATAGGTTGGAACAGCCTTAATTATAGAATATACCAATACAGAATCTAAATCCTCATCGCTGGCTGGACATACTGTGAATGTTGTGCTTGAATTAGCGCTTTCATTTACACTTGTTACATAAATTAATTGATTAAATTTTGGTTTTGCATCATTTTGATCTGTTATATTTATAAACAGCACAGCCGAGCTATTTAGTGATGGAGTTCCTCTATCGATGGCTAAAACTGTTATGTTGTACATTGTATACTCTTCTCTGTCTATTTTTGCTCCATGATCAACAGTTATATCTCCGGTAGCTCCATTCATTCGGAACTTCTCTCGGTCACCCTTATCGATATAATATGTTAGTTTACTATTTGTAGGTGTACCATCTTTGTCGGTTGCTGACACAGTTCCAACATGCGTCCCTACAATTAATATTTTTAGTATTTAGGTATATCGGTTATAATTTGCACAATGCATAAGTCGATATTAGAACACATTATACAATTGCTGACATGGTTACAGACATGTAGTGTCTATATGTCACTTTATTGCTGCATATAAGATATATCTACGGTGTTGTCTTATTCTGAATTAATTTCCAACGCATAAGTTGAAAATCAACATACAGATTGTGATTGATTGCTATCCATACGTTTGATATGTTTGGGCTTTTGATTTTGCCAATTTTATTACGGACTTTCCGTTTTTGATTTTTCCTTGGAGTTCGGTATTTTTGTTTTTTAATTTTTGCTTGTTGCTTAATATCTGATGACAAATATTTCATGCATAATCAGGACGAGAAAACAATATCAAAAAATACACTTGTAGATCTTAATGTAGAGGACGGAAGGGATTAACATCGGAAAAGTTTGAACTAATACAGAATTTTTTCCAAGCAAACGGTCACCTACATTTGAACGACCCAATCAAACAGTCTTGCAATCAATCCTAACGTTCAGAAAGCGTGGCACTCTCTACCGTAGTTTAACGTCATTGGTCAAAGAACTTTTGCATGCACCCAATTAGCATGTCATGACACTTTTGTTAAATGTATGTGGTTACAAAAAAAAAGGCGTTTAAATCAGCATTACAAATATCAATGATATACCGGATAAGATCTTATTAACCTAAAAAAAAAAACAGGCAAAGGGATAAAGAAATAATAAACGTTGCTAGCAAAATATCATGTTTCTTATTGCTACAAGTTTGAAAAAAGATATAAATCCAATAGACAATCATAACTCTTTTTTTTATATACACTGTATATTATATCTGATTCCTCAAATTAACAGTAGCAAATGTTTTTATTTTCTAATAATAAAACGTTTTTGTTAATTATGTGTTTACAAACCTGAATCAGCATTTTCTACAACTGTCATTATAAATGTTTGATTTGTGAACTCAGGAACGTTGTCGTTCACATCCTACAATCAGGGAGGAATGTTATTTTATCATGTTTATTGAAATTAAAGTTACACAAGAGCTAAAATAAATTTCACCTTAACGGTGTTCAATAATGTCCTTAGCCTCTTTTCCCCAAACAGTTTCTATTCAGGGCATCCTCGAAATGACAATACAATATAAACAATAATGTGTTATTATAAATATAGATGAAATATTTAAAAAAAAAATCCATTATGTCTAAAAGCTTTAAAAAAAAACCTCTTGCAATTTGATGTGTCTTTATCTTTAACACACGATTAAAAGAGTGTTCATACAAAATAATGCTACGAAGCGATTTGGATAGCCTTTTATTTTTGCATGCATCTGAAGCTCATAAACCTTAATTCCATTAAAGCAAAAGAAAACATATTCAAAATTCGGAAATGTAAAAAACTGTTTTAGACATAAAACTTGTGTTTGCATATACGGAACTTTTGAAAAAAGTTATAAAGGTACCAGGATTATAATTTATATATATGTATTATTATCACAATATTGTGTTCATATACACACGGCGGCTATTTTATCGTCTAAAACAAAAGCCTTCAAAACTTATTCAAGCGATGATCGCAAATTATGATCTAGAAAGGAAATGAGGAGGACATACAACTTCAGTTTATCAGAATAACATCATTTTCATTGTTTAACAATAATTGTTTTTTAATCGATAATGAGTACTTTTTTGATTGTACGTTAAATGTTGAAAATATAAAGATACAATTCGGATTACAAACAAAAATCTAAGACATTGACTAATGAAATGAACTCTTTAGACGTACAACCGCTCAAAACATTACTTTCAATATTAAGTTCCAACAAAACCCTTGTCAGAGTCACAAAATAAACTCCTGGTATATACCAGCTTTAAAATTTTGTATAAAAGACGCAAGTTTCATATAGGAAAGACTAATTTTAGACGATCGACCAAATAATATTCAGTACAGTGAAGTTAATAAACAAGCTGATGAACGCAAGAACCAGATATATAAAAGGTTTTGCTGACTACATACAATCCGTAGAATTACGAAAAATGATTTGCTTGATGGTTTTATAATTCATTGAAGTGATAACATGTATAAAGCATGTTTTATGTTAGATTTAATGTCATATTACCTGAAAGTTAATATCAATCGATTCATTCGTAGACATACTAGGGGAACCAAGGTCATACGCCTCTACAGTTAATGTAACTTTGCCGTCAATTCTATCAAGGCCTTCAAAATCTATTTCAGCAGATAATGTAATATTGCCTGTAATGTTGTTGATAGTGAAATTCTTCTCTAGATAGGATGGCGTGTGAATTTTGTATCTGACTTGAGAGTTTGAGAGATTCTTCTGGTCAATATCCGTTGCCTACAAAATAAAGAAATAATTGAACGATGAAGTTAAATATTGCAAAACAAACTGATCAGACAACATAGCAAAAGACCTAAAATACGGTTAGAGGTAACGTCTTTTAAAAACTACACACCTTTTTAAGAGTCTAGACATGTGCACATCTAAATCGTTAAGCGTCTAGACATTGCAATACTAGATAAAGGGTGGAGAAAGATACCAGCGGAACATTCAAACTCATAGTTCGAAAACAAACTGACAACGCCATGATAACGCCATGGCTAGAAACGAAAACAGACAAATAACACTACACACGACAATATAGAAAACGATAGCTAACCAACACGAACCTTACCAAAAAAACTGGGGGGATATATATCTATATGTTCTCCGAAAAGGGTAAGCAGATCCTTCACATGTGACAAATGTCGTGTTGCTTACGTTATTTCAAACCCGGAATATAGTCTTATTCGGGAGGTCATCTTCGAGAAAGAGAACGGGGTTGTACTTACGCCATAAGGAACATATTCGATATCATCTTTGAAACATAATTCAATAACGGTCAACCAACTCGTGATGGTGAAAAGTTTACGAAAGGATGATTCCAACTTCACCATTTGGAACTCTTGGTTTAATAGCTTCCTTTTGAGTAGCAACCCAACAGTGAAATCATGATATGAAATACAAGACCGGGAATAACGTAGCAACTGGGAAATATATAATCCGTATGCTAGCGCAGCTTGAATGTGTATTTGTTAAGGGATATTGCCAACTTCTTGTCTTTCTTCCTAAGAAGTTGCTGTATGAATTCAGACTCATGAGAATGAAGGAACTCGTCGACAAGAAGAGGGGCACAATTGGTTCCCATTGGAAGTGATTCATGAAATAGCACGTAATTATTTCAAAAAATGTTTATCATATCAGAATTTGCCATGTTTCATTGATAATAAAACTTTTGATAGGTATCCCAATAAAACATGAATAAAATGAATTAAAATCATAAAGATGTATCAAATATGATCTCACGGCTATTTGAAAAGAAAATTGTATACATAGTTATCAAAGGTACCAGGATTATAATTTAGTACGCCAGACGCGCGTTTCGTCTACATAAGACTCATCAGTGACGCTCATGTCAAAATATTTATAAAGCCAAACAAATACAAATTTGAAGAGCATTGAGGATCCAAAATTCCAAAAAGTTGTGCCAAATATGGTTGAGGTAATCTATGATAAGAAATCCTTAGTTTTTCGAAAAATTCAAAAGTTTTTTAAACAGGGAATTTATAAAAATGACCACATTATTGATATTCATGTCAACATCGAAGTGTTGACTACTGGGCTGGTGATACTCTCGGGGACGAAACGTCCACCAGCAGTGGCATCGACCCAGTGGTGTAAATAGTTATCAAAGGTACCAGGATTATAATTTAGTACGCCAGACGCGCTTTTCGTCTACATAAGACTCATCAGTGACGCTCATGTCAAAATATTTATAAAGCCAAACAAGTACAAAGTTGAAGAGCATTGAGGATCCAAAATTTCAAAAAGTTGTGCCAAATATGGCTAAGGTAATCTATGCCTGGGATAAGAAATCCTTATTTTTTTTTGTCAGTGACGCTCATGTCAAAATATTTATAAAGCCAAACAAGTTCAAAGTTGAAGAGCATTGAGATACATGTGATGTTTGAATAACATTCTTTTAGACGCATATAACTCAAATATCGGACGGTCAATTAAATCAGAGGAGGTTAACACAACGATTTAACGTCTGTGTCTAATAAATTTCCAAGATGATCAAATTTATTTCTGCTTCTTTCATTACACAATATTTACATATACTGGATCAAACATTGTGAATTTTTCTACATTTCTTTCTTAAACTTACGTTTATTACAATTTCACTGTCAAATGTTGGTTGGTTTTCTTTCACTGAAAACTGACGATATCCTTGGACGAATACTGGAGAATTGTCATTTAAATCTGTAATGAAGACATTTAATCTTGCATTACTTCGTCCCCCTTCTCCATCAGATGCCTCTATGGTCAAGTAATATTTATCTCTAGTTTCTCTGTCTAAAACGCCCTCTGATGATATAACGTTAACAGTCCTGATTTCTGCTGTTGTTGCATTTTGTTTGCTCACACTGAAACTGAGTTAAGAAAATAGTTTGGATTTAGACAATTACAATAGATTTTCAAGCTGTTGAAATTTGGTGTACCCTTCGTATTTTACATCGTAATTTATTTGTCAATTGCATGTTCATACTTACTATTGGGTTTTGAAAATAAACCTGAATGTACATTTAATGATACAAGCAAGCATATCAACTAAAGTTATCGTGTTCACTCAAATGGATAGATCGTTAAAATGAAAAATACCGATATATTTCATATTCAGGGAGAAAATCTAAGTTGGTAGATATGCCAATACTCTTAAAGATTTACGATTATGTCTTTGTTGTATTATAACCGTTGTTGAAGAAGAATATCATTTTGATTAAGTTTGTACTTCAATGTCACATTGTTAACTAAAATACTTTTATTCTTGGCCAACTATTAATAAAAGAGGGACGAAAGATACCAAAGGGACAGTCAAACTCATAAATCTAAAACAAACTGACAACGCCATGGCTAAAAATGAAAAAGACAAATAGAAAAACAATAGTACACATGACACAACATAGAAAACTAAAAAATAAACAACACGAACCCCACCAAAAACTAGGGATGATCTCAGGTGCTCCGGAAGGGTAAGCATATCTTGCTCCACATGTGGCACCCGTCGTGTTGCTTATGTGATTACAAATCCGGTAAATAGTCTAATTATAACTAGATCAATTAATATTGTTGAAAGCATTGTTTGAGTTGTTTTGTGCTATTTATCATTATGTCATATATGTAATATATGTTTTGAATCCCAGTGCATGTATATTCTTTTTTGAAGTAAACTCATTCAATATATACATGTAATGGGTTTTTTTTATTTATAAAAGAAAAATATAGCGAAAAATATTGACATCCAATGCAAATTTGGAATGGGGAAACTCATAAAATCTGACAAAATGAAACTCTTTCAATCGACAGATGAAAGGTAAAAAAATAGTATCATATAGTATAAAATGATTTTTCTGCTCAAATAAAAGTATAATCATAATTACAAAGGTGTAAATATAAAGTAATTGGCAAAAGCACATTAACTACTGAAGTAAATAAATGATTGACTGAACTGTATATATTGTCCTCACATTGTTATCAAATATCATTTCTTAACACATGTGATGACCAATTTTAATATAAAAAATAAAAGGATTCTACTTTTCATTAAACCATTCAAAGTGTCATACGAAAACTTAGCGTTTTGCTTCAACAGAATACATAACTACAAATATACAGCGAGTTATCGATCAAAACACAAGTAAAAAAGAAAAAGACATTTGTACTTTTACTACGTCAAACTTACTGTGGATCTCCTCCTAGTGTGAATGTTATGTTTCCTCTAATTCCAGAGTCTAAATCTGTTGCCTAGGAGATCAAAAATAACAAAATGTAAATCTATATTTATTGTTTAAAATGCACGAATATCAGAAACTTCTGTTTAAGCATTGTCCATCAAGACAAAAATCGTTAAAGAATATGTGTGAACATGACTGATTTCTATTTCGCTTAAAACTTTCATTAACTTATGAGGTACTTATCAAACTAAAGTTTGTCATGAAGGACATTGTTCAGTATTCAAAGTGAAGACGTACCAATTAAAATTTACACAAAGACACATATAAAAATGAAGAAAAAAACAACTATGTATGCTTCAAAGTGGATAACACACTGTGATATTTCAATGTTTTGTTACTGGAGACTTTAAAAGCTCAATATATACTTCTCACTTAATTAAACAAGTGTTTATAGATGATAGCAAGTAAATCATTGTTTCTTTGTGTGATCTTATCGAGCAGGTTACAATTGTATTCACATACACAACAAATGGCTGTGACAACTTAATAGACACCGACGCTGTTACTTTTTTTATGGTATTAATTTTTCCAGATTATTTAATATTAGTATGAAAAGATGAGAAATGGGGATCGAGTAAACAAAACAGAGGCTAATGATAGAAAGGAACATACAAATTCGTGAATCCAAAGTAAACTGGTAATTACATTGCCTAAAAAGGTAAACACCAAACAACAGTAAACAAAACACAACATAAAAAACTAAAGCCTTAGCAACACGGACCCAACCAACACTGGGGATTTTCACAATGTTATTAAGAATTCATTACATTAGGTGTGATCTACAATGTACCAGTAAAACTACATTAAAGATTATCTGGGTTACACATTTGATGTCCTGTTTGTTGTGAATGTACTTTTATTTTTAGGTTTTTTTTTCGTAGCATTTAAACCCCAAATTACAGTACCTAACGAAATATAAAATCTGTTGTCTGAATCAATGCGTGGAAAGACATCCTGTATATTTGACTACATACATACAGGCATTTTATCTAGAGAAAACATGGAATATCAACAAACCCACTTTCATTAATATGCATTTGTGTAGCACCAGTGTAGAATATACAATGTACGTTTTTCCATTTTGAAAAACCTGGTATGTTGTTCGACTTTTAATTCTTTGAAAAATTAGGTTTGACAGATGAAAGTCAGACAACGTTGAAGATATATGTTGATGTAGTGTTCATTTCAACTACTCATAATAAACATATGAAAACAGATTATGATTTATATTGGGCTTTCTTTTTATTTCATAAATATGGTGTTTACTTACTGTCACGTTTAGTATACTCTCCGACTCAAAAAGTTTATCTGATGAATATTCCGAAGCATATGCCGTGTAAGATGATGCAGTAAAAACAGGGTAATTATCGTTGATGTCGTTTATTGTTATATTGATGATACATGTTTGATCAGACGAAGCATTTGATTTTCCCTTTTCGGTTGCAACCAACTGTTGAAAAGAATGACGTGATTTAGTAATGTCCATCGTTTATTTAATTTTTTCACAACAATATAGAAAGTGCGACATGTACAATGATGTAATGTCCATCATTTTAAAGATGTATAAAGATTATTGAAATGAACAAAATACACAATTTGAATTGAATAAAAAGTATTGTGTTTTAACAGCCAATAAGATAGGATCCCACCAAAATACCACTAATTCCAAATCGGTTACGTTCGTAAAGACTTTATTATTATTTAAGACAATCTACTACTCTTATATTAAAGAGATAAAGTAATATGTATATTATGTATATGACAATAAAAAGCAAATAAATATGTCATATCGAAACGTTGCCGTATAGTGACTTTTTGGATTTGAGCGTCACTTATGAGTGTTTTGTAGACAAAACGCGTGTCTGGCGTACATACATAATTTAGTCCTGGTACATGTATCTATGATGCGTTTATTCGCAGATGTTCGAGATGCGCTGACTTTACCAAAATGTTACAATTTTCCGAAATGAGAAATATTTTTCCAACAAAACATTTTACTCTTGACGATTATTAAAATAATTAATCACTCTGTAATTGAGATATTACTACAGTCTATAGCTGTAATTTGCAAAACTTTTTGGAATTTTGGTCCTCAATGCTTTACAACTTCGTACTTTACTCGCCCTTTTTGATTTTTTTGGATTTTAGCGTCACTAGTGAGTCTGTTGAGACGAAACGCGCGTCTGGCGTAAAACCAAACTGTTATCCTGGTATCTATGATGAGTTTATTCATATACTCACCCGATACTGTGCTGTTTGGTTTACTTCAAAATCAAACTTAAACTGATTTGTTAATCTTAATTGTATATTTCCGCTTCCTCTATTACTTTTAGGATCCGGTTGGATACCATTAAAATCTGATCCATTGAGATATTGTACCGAAATATCAAACTCGTTGTTTCCAGTCTTTAATAAATAAATTTCAAATTTATTTCGAAAAGTGATCTCTTGTTAGCAATAAATATATAAGACAAATATCAATAAAGCGAATTTAAATATTTGGATCTGCGGCATTTGTTTGCACCTGTCCTAAGTCAGGAACCTCATAATCAGCGGTTTTCGTTAGTTCATAAGTGCCTGTCGTTTCGTTTTTTATATAGATTATACCATTTGAATGGTTTTGAACTCGCCATTTGTTGGGCCCTGTATAGCTTGCAGTTCGATGTAAGCCAAATCTTCGTGTTAAAATCCATACTTTTAACTATAATGGCTTATACAAACTGTGACTTAAATGAATAGTTGTCTTATTGTCATGCATACAACATCTTCTGATATCTACTATATAAGTATTGGGAACGTTACTGAAATATCAGAACATTTAACATGTGGTGGTATACATGTTTTCAACAGAGTCATAGCTACTCATTGTACCATTTCAAGCATTGTAGTTATGTAACTTACCAATAAAAAGTGGGAAAATAGGAAATTCTGTGTTGATGATCTTTATAGTCTCTTTTACATTCGTTTACATTTTTTGTTCATCGGATCAATAGGAAGCAGACACATTGTGTAGATTCGAGTATTACTACAAAACGTATACCAGTCAATAGAATATCGAGTATCTGCTCTTTTAACGATATGCCAGAATTTCTTATTGTTATATTTATACGAAATACTAACATGACTAACGTGGAAACGATCACGGTCTGCACGAACGTTCTTTTCTAAAAAAAAAAATTAAATATTTACCTGATCAATATCAGTAACCACAATTCCTTCTGGTTTTGAAATTGTCAAAGGAATATTTGTGGTGTTTTCGTCTACGTAGGCCTGATACACCGAATAATTAAATTTCGGCAAGTTATCGTTCTCATCCAATATTGTTATCACAAAAGGCGTCGTTGTAGTGTCGTTGCCATGCTGAGGCAATCCTGATGAATTTAACTCTTTAGCCTAAAATGAAATTGTTATTTAAAACTTCGGGAAAACAAACTTTTCACATTATTTCCACATATACTTATATAATTTTTATTTTTTTTTCATATAAACAAAAGAATAAAAAAAAAACACTGAAAACTTGAAAGGTTCACTATTGAAAGGACTGTCAATGCCATTAGCAGAAGGACACATACGAGCAAGCGTTTCTGCTCACAATAACTTATTACAGATTAACAATATAATACCACAATAAAAAAAAAAACAATTGATGGAATGGAGAACTGCATTTTCAATAAAAGCTAAAGACGTCGAAATTCGTATATTTAAGTTCAATATCAAATCATAGTTCATGTTTGAATATAGGACAACATTTTAATATGCTATTACTGTGGATTTATTATTAATCATTTTGATACCAATTTTCGTGAGTTTCGTGGGTACAGGTGAACCACGAATTCAAATGTTCAACGAATTGTAAATTTTCTATAGGCTTTGTATGACAAAATTGGCTAAAGCACGAAATCAAATATCCAAGAAATCAAAGATCCAAGAAATCAAATATCCACGAGATTCAGATTTTTCTTAATCAACGAAAGTGTATAGCTAAGAAAAAAAATAATCCACAGTATGCTATCTCCAATTATTTGTGTAATTCATTTACATTTCACTAATATATTAACATTCATCCCCCTCATATACTGAAATGAATGTGAATGTTGGGAGATAAAATTCAACAAAGGACAATTTAAAGAAATATATTGCAGCATGCAGTCATTATAAATATCAAAAACACATACACTGTGCAATTAAAAAAAAGCTAAAACTTCAGTAGAACAAATCCTTTGTAAATCTTTTGTTTAGTAAAGGTAAATAATGTATCCCTATGTTGTGGTATCTGTCATGTTGATCATGCTATTTTTATATTTTATATCAAACCGTATTTTATTATGTATTTTAATAGGAATTACCCGTTGCAACTGCTACAAATGCTACACCATTTTGTAGTAGCTTTCAAAAAGGTTAACCAAATAAATCAGTATTTAAATGCTTCTAAAAACATGAAAAAGACGTACTCAACATTCTCACGTATACAATCTAATGTATTGGTATTGAGATGACAGCTAAATTTGCTTCTCTTTACAGAGATTTGTTCCCTTGTATTATGAATACAGTTTCGACTTACGACAACAAAATATTTTCAAGCATTCCTAGCAATATATGGATGACAACCCCGTAAAAAAGCATATATCTGCCTATTCTTTACACAAATTGATTTAGGAATCCAACATCTAGCTGGATTATAGATGCTGCAATGTATCTGATAGTTTTAGAATGTTCGCTTTTATTAAGATTTGGGTAGATGGTAGAAAGTAAAATAAAAAAAATACTAAACTTCGAGGAAAATTCAATCGTAAAGTCCCTAATCAAATGGCAAAATCAAATGACAAAACACATCAAACGAATGGACAATAACTGTCATATTCCTGACTTGGCACAGGCATTTTTAAATGTGGAAAATGGTGGATTGAACCTGCTTTACTGCGCTAAACCGCTCACATATATGACAGTAGGAGATTTACCTCAAGTGTTAATCTGCATACCCCATCTATACCATTATCATTGATCGGTGTGTCGTCTCTATCAAGATTTGCTGTGTTGGTATAGACAGTCCCATTATTTGGATCAATACGAAACAAACCACGACACTTTTCTGAATCTAGTAATCAAACTACAAATGAGCTTCTAAGTCTATTGATAAGAAACTGTGTATGTATATGCTGATTTGTTTGTATAGTTATCAATATGCTATAATTGTTACAAAAAATACTTCTTTTTGTTGAAACTTATCAGAACCAATAATGCTTGATTTGAATGTATATGAATAAGCATTTGTATACGCAAATTATTAATATATGCTGAAGTGCAGATCCATCATAAAATATTTCGACATGAAGTTGAGAACTTGGTTACAATAGGCTTCACCTTTACAAAACTCTTGAAATACTATTGGTTGCTAGTTCACAAGGAAAACCAAACCTGCTTAACAACAAAAAGAAAAACACAAATAAAACAAAAGAAACACTGACGTATTAAGAAAATAATATTATCATATCTTATTTCAAGAGCAAACGAAGAAAAAACGAAAGTTAAAACATTTAAGATCACCACAGATTCATGTTGCTCATTCTTAGGTATCTATTTTCTGAGACTGTTGTCTGTTTTGTTTTCGTTCTTTTCCATGACGTTGTCATTTCGTCCTTGACTTATGAGTTTGAATATCACTTTGGTATGTTCTGCCTCACTTTTATAAATGCTGATAACAAATCGTTATGGTTCGGGTGGTTTTATTTATTATGAGAATGGAAGCGGGGAATGCGTCAAAAACATAACCGGTACCGAACATAAAGCATATGATATTCTAAGCCACCAAAAGGTATTTAACACAGCGAAAAATTCCACATCAGAAATCGTGTTTCTTTTGGCAATAAACAAAAAAATGTTTAAACTATTCAAAATGATAACGATACATAACTCCCACTTACTGACATGCCAGATCAATTCCTTAATTAACGGATTTAAGTAAGTGTTCAATATATGAAAATCAAACACAATACCTCCAAATAGGTGTTTAATAAATTGGGAGAACATAGCCACTATCAATTATTGTATAACACCTTTGCACTAAATTATTTATAATAAAACTAACGGTACCAATTTTCTTGCACCAGATGCGCATTTCGACAATACATGTCTCTTCAGTGATGCTCGTGGCCAAAATATTTGAAATCCAAAGCTTATATAAAAGATGAAGAGCTATAATCCAAAAGGTCCAAAAAGTATAACCAAATCCGTGAAAGGAATCAGAGCTTTGCATGAGGGAGATATATTCCTTAATTAATAATAATTTCTATCATTTTGTAACAGCAAATTTTAATAACACAAACAATCCGTATTGTCATGCCAGTACCGAAGTACTGGCTACTGGGTTGGTGATACCCTCGGGGACTAATAGTCCACCAGCAGAGGCATCGATCCAGTGTAGTAATAAAATTAACGGTACCAATTTTCTTGCACCGGATGCGCATTTCGACAATACATGTCTCTTCAGTGATGCTCGTGGCCAAAATATTTGAAATCCAAAGTTTATATAAAAGATGAAGAGCTATAATCCAAAAGGTCCAAAAAGTATAATAAAATCCGTGAAAGGAGTCAGAGCTTTGCATGAGGGAGATACATTCATTAATTTATAATAATTTCTATCATTTTGTAACAGCAAATTTTAATAACACAAACAATCCGTATTTTCATGCCAGTACCGAAGTACTGGCTACTGGGCTGGTGATACCCTCGGGGACTAATAGTCCACCAGCAGAGGATCGACCCAGTGGTAGTAATAAAATTAACGGTACCAATTTTCTTGCACCAGATGCGCATTTCGACATAGTACTAAATTACACCAAGTAGCCATAAAATCATCTGATTTATATTTTAAAAAGCTATTTATATAATACCTGATTTTAACAAATATCTTATCTCATTTGGAACACCAATATCTCTATCGATCGCAAACACCTGAACTGGAAGACGCTGCAATAGATTGGTGTAATGATAAACATCATCAACGAATTAAGTTTTGTAACATTTCATGAAACTGTTTTCAAAACTTTTCGAAATTGCTAACTGCTATTTATCTAGGTTTGATTGATTGATCTTGATATATTGCATAAAATCATTGTTATTCATATTAAACACATGTTAAATTAGAACGATACCTGATACAAAAATAAAGGGTGACTTAAATATGCTTTTTTATATAAATGTCTAGATCATTGACTATAAATGACTATGCTGGCGACGTTTTATGATTTTCTTCATTTGTTCTTTACTAGTTTTCATATTATTGTGTACATTTATCATATTTTCAGTTTTCTTAAACTTTTTTCCCTGGTATATTGTGAAAGACGTTCATGTCCCATTTATCGTTTTCATCATTTTAATCAAATGGCAATAACATTGCATCTTTGATGAGTTTTTATTAACTAACCCGAGTTACATTGTAATTTATTTTTCTATACAATTTGCAGTACTTACAGCGTTTATATTAACGTTCTCGCTAATTTGAGTGAAATAAGGAAGACCTTGGAAGTATGGTGGCGAATCCTGAATATCTTTTACTTTAATCACTAAAGTAACATTACTTGACAATGGTCTGTCTGGATCCTTGTCCTGTTAATTCATATGTAATGTACTGATTCTTTAAAATATCAATGTACATGTAGATGAGCCACAGAATATTTTTATTTTAGGCATTTAAAAAAAAGAACTATTTTAATAGATCATCTATTAAGCATTGGTTGAAAATACAGTCATATGGTTAAAATGAAGTTATTTAATTCTAAAATATCTATACAATTGTGCGAATCTTAACAACAATTGCAACAATTACGAATTATTGACGACAGGGCAAACAAGAAATTACAGGAAATAAGCTTTAGAATGATATATTATATAGCCGTATGTTAGGTGGGTGCATTAAAGTCGTTAACTTAGCGGTTTTTTTTTAAATTGTCACTCGCCTAAATATACTTAAAAATAGAAACAAAGATTCATATACATAGAATACTATTTGAAACACGTGATCGTAATATCCATGAAAACAGGAATATGCTACACGATATGTAATATTATATGATATGTAATAATGTGATGACTGGTGCACAGGAGTTTCGAATATATACTTACTGTTGCAATGATAAGATACTGATAAAAACTAAGTATTTCGTAATCCAACTCGCGCTTCAGAGTAACTGTCCCAACAGTTTTACCGTCTACAGTCCTTTGGCTGATATTGAAAGCACCTCGGTATAAATGTGCGGACTACAATATATGTAACTAGTACATTGTAGTACACACATATTAATACAACAAAATTACATAACTAAATATAAATATGAATATAACAAATTTTAGAATCAGGTGTTGCCTAAAAAAAATAATATTTGATAATGAATACGTGAATGAAGCATATGACAACTAATTGACAGCAACCCCACTGAACAGTATTGAAAAAAGTAAAACATTTAAAAACAAAATTTAATAATGTTTGAATTCTTATTATTTTTGATATTCATATAAAAAAAATATTGTATTAAAAAATATGGTTTTAAGATTAAAATATCAAAATGCAGAACAGCTCAATGGGGACGGTAGTAGATATATTACTGGTAAGTGTCAGATAATGACAACAAATAGTGATTGAAATGTATTTATCTTCATGTTAACCATGTAAAAGCAGTTGATGAATTCATGGAAGCATTTTAGCGAACCTATGGTTTATATTGATAAGGTTGAAAGACATCATTGAATGAAAAACCCAAAAAATATAGTGTATGTATTTGTTAAATTGTTCTAGTATAACTGTTGTTACTGTTGTTACTGATGTTTTTTGATATATCATCGTCAGCATTACAGTTCCACTCAGTCATTCTTCGTCCATAAAATAAAATCATTATTAACAACAAAATGGATGCTGGGAATATTTCTAAAGGCACATTTACAGGTTTTATTGAGTTTCTGTTGTTGTGTTTTGATCTTATCTGAATGTTCTCGCAGTGATGGTAATATTTGTCCTTTAGTTAAATCGTGGTGTTTTATTGAAAACTTATAATGATTGCTTTTTTAACGTAGTAATTTCAAGAATTTGTTGGATATAAGAGAAATACAACTGTAATACAACTGCCTGAAAAATATTGTTGAAATACATTTCAACTTAAGATGTAAAACAGTGTTTTTCTTCAATGTAATGTTTATTAAAACAAACATGCTTACCTGGCCAGCAGCCTGTAAAATATTTTATGATTGTCAACTTTTCAGACCAAAAGTACCTAATAAGCCAGCGCTGTATTAGCTATGGAAAATAATATTTAAGGTATATTTTTTTTATCATATATCTCTTCAACTGTTTAAATTTTATACATCTGGGCTAAACCTGGTTCTATAGTTTGCTCAACAACTGACTTGAATGACAGTCACATACAACTACATTATATTGAGAACGATATGTGAATAAAACAAACAGACTAGATATAGGTAAAAATGTTAAAATATACTGTTTCTATGAAATATGTTGGCGTTTGTTTTCTAAGCAATTCCGTGGTTCTGTTGTTCCGTTGTTTTCATCTGATACATGTAGTTGACGTGTTTCTCTCAATTTTAGGTTGACACACGGATTTGTTTCGTCTTAATCCATTTATGACTATTGAACAGCGATATACTACTGTTGCCTTTATTTCAGTAAGGAATGTTTTCCACGATTTGCATTGCAATATTTCAGTGTACCAAAGAGTTAACATCATGGTAGAATTCGCTGCTAAAAGAGTTGAAATAACTATCGTTTTTTGGTTCGGAAATGTTAAACATCTTAAATATTCAATGGTTTATTTACCTCTAGTCTTAAGGAAAATATCCCGCCATTGCCGTTGTCCGGGTCGGATGCTGTTATCTCGGTTACTATATTTTCCCTTAGGGCATTCTATAGTGAGATGAAAAAGAAATTGTTTTGCTTACTTCCTAGATTCTTTGCTGTCATATTTGTTTAAAAGAAGAGTGAGATCGTTGCATTGTATAGTGTTTGTTGATGTTTAAAGGACTTATGCAATGAAGAAGTGTGACAAAACGCTTGACAGAAGTGAAACCGGCTGACCTAAGTCGCACAAAGATTTCATTAAGTTCTACACTCACCACTGTACTTAAACGGCTGTGGGTAACTTAAGTTACCCAGAGCCCAAGATGGCGGACTCTAAACTCGTTGATATTTAATTCATACAAAATGTACCTTTTGCGACGTTTTTCAAGCAGAATGTAAATTTTTATAGGATTATTGAATAAAGAAATGACTAACAATTACCATAAATTTGTTAGTAAAGAGTTCACTAAAGCGCAAGGCCAACTTTTAAAAATCCATAAGACGTCCGTAACTTTTTGATCGAAAATAATCAGATTGTCCGTAACTTTATTTTCAGATGTGGGTAACCTTTGATTTAAGAATTATAATTTCAACAATTAACATCATATTTGTAACCTTCACGGCCGTTTATACTACTCATTCACCACCAAATGTGATTTTATTAATGCATCATACTTACACCACAGTGGTTTTATGTGGGGTTTGTGGTACTCGATCCTGGACGTGTGGTTATGGTTTGAGTTTTTATTAACTGATGTGCGTCTTATTGACGTTTTCGATTAGCACCATGGCTTTGTCATACTCTTTAATTTTTTTAGTTTATTATCTGTTTGCGGTTTATATTCACCTCTGTTTCTTTTTATTTGTATTTTGATGAATACTCTTTGACGCGGTTCGGTATTTATACATTCCACCTGTAAGTTATAGTGTTATTTTGTTTTGAATACGTTTCCTAGTGTTTTTGTTTTTTTTTATTTCTCTTTGTATGTCATCAGGGGTTGTTAAACTATTAAATTACTCTGTTGTCTTAGTTAATTATATTTTCATATACTATTTCTAATTGTTACACTATGTTGATTGCTCTATTCCTTTTATGTCACTGAATTTTAACTATTGTGTCTTTTAGTTTAGTTCAATTTAATGAAATTTAATGCAACTTGCATACAAGTGAAATATCCAGCTAGCTGTAAAACTAGGTTTTATATATTTTTACAAAATGTCCTTTCTTCAAGTTTTCTCTTTACTGCAAATCTATAAAGTTCGAGCATCGAATGCAACAGGCCACTTTAAATTCTAATCGAATCGTAATGTCATTGGACTTAGAATTAAGTGATTTTTTTTAAAATCAATGGAAAGGAATGTCTTTTGAATATAATCGTTTTTGGCTGAACCTTTGATAATCGTCATGTGATTGGGCAATTTTGGTCTTCCCTCCCCTACCCCAAAAAAAAAAATAATCCCGGATTTACGCATGATCTACTTTTGTCATTGCTGGCAGAAAATCAGTTAGTGCATACACGCGAAATGCATGTGTAAAAAATTCTTGTGTAGTTTACTTGTTCAAAAATAAAAATCAACAATGATGTTTAAACGATTAACTGCAATGGTAGGAAACCACCCTCCGAACTGGGCGATTTGGGCATCCCGACGTTATAAAAAATCAGACCCGAGTTTAACGGATTTATCGTTATTTTTTTCATATTATTCCCAATTTTGTCTTCCATTCTAATTCAAATGAATTATATCATACTAGAGATCACAAGTAAAACATTACATCCACGTATGTCGATTCTTTGAAAGTTACGGACAAGTTGTTTTTAAGTTACGGACAGCCTAAGCGTTTTTTCAAATCGTGTTGAGATCGGTTTTTTTTTTTTGTAGAATTTAATCACCTGTTAAGTTTAGGGGTTCCCCTAAACAATTAATACAACTTTTTAATTCAGTGGTTTAATTGATGCATCCATGGTATTGTTATTCTATAGAAGAGAAGTCCCTAACCGACGCAAAGCGGCTCCATCTTGGGCTGTGGGTAACTTAAGTTACCCACAGCCGTTTAAGCACAGTGACTCACTGCCTGATTCTCTAAATGTTATATAGCAATGACATGAATGATACTATATTTTAAGACAACATAATTGGAAAAGTGTAATGAGATTGATTATGTTTCAGTATTTTAGGTTAATCTTCATCTAAATAAATCCTGTTATGCAACATTTACTGATATCAAGAAGTGTTATACTTATAGACTATAGTTGATAATCTCAACGAGAGTGATTTTTTCGCTTGAGCAGATACGGCGAAAGTGAGGAACAAATGGAGATGGGATGACCAACGTAATCTATTTATCGCTATTTTACGTATGATGACGTGACAGCCTAAGTTTCTAGCGATAATCAGTCTTATGTTTATGAAAAAAGTATCAGTCAGTAAGATCTAAGCAAAATTTCGTAAAATAGCAGTTACATTAAATCCATTTAGTTAATAGAAATGATAAATATGTTTGATATCTTTATATAACTATATATGTACTAATCTATAGCATCAAAAACGTTTTTGCAAAAATTCTTCTGTATAGTTTAGTTGTTAATTTCAAGTAGATAAATAATTGATTAATAATATTGACGGAGATAACTGGTTTGAGCATCAATGAATAACTTTATTTGTCAAAATGAGAATCCGGAAGAGCAATATTTATTTTATTACTGTTATTACCAGTTCTGAATATGATATAATTAGTATCATACATACTTCAGGTACCTCTTGTTGATAAAATGGTTCTGTAAACTTCGGTGCATTGTCATTTACGTCTGTAATATATATAGTCAATTTCCCTTCTCTAACCTAGACACAATGAAAAGTTGGAATATTCTACAATGCTAAGTATAAAATAGGAAGAAAAGATTTGTCACCACAGGTTCTTTGGAAAGAAAGGCTGTATAGCTTTATTGTTGTACATCCTTGTTTAAAGAAAATCAATAGTACCTAGTATATTTAGTATGAGCTAATTAGTTATCAATGATACCAGAATTATAATTTAGTACGCCAGACGCGCGTTTCGTCTACATAAGACCAATAATTCAACATGTGTTTATTGATTCACTTCAATTTTGCAAAAAGGAAAATTAAAGTAAACGTCATCACATCATTCAATTGCTCCATTTTGCATTCTTAATCCCCCCAAATGAGTCAAAAAATAGAAGTATCAACCCCATCACCGAATTCAAAAATATCACGTTTTACCTGATCAGGTCCTATTTTACTGTCGTATGCTTTAAAATAAAGCTCCCATGTACTCATTTCCTACAATTGAAAAGGTGGCAATACAGATTTTTCTAAAAGTATGTGACAATTATAAATTCTTTATTGCATTACGTTTTTTACTAGCAGAAATACATAAGTGTTTTCAATTATATTTAAATACCATTAGAGGATACCAAAAACATTGGTCCTCTTAGTGAATATACGTCTTGATGTATATAGTCATTACTCAATTAGCGAATACACATTTCTATATGTTATATTAAACATATATTTTAGTAGCTGTGGTAATTAAAACCAGTCAAACGCAGCAAGTTCATGATATTCTTACTTTGTTTTATTGTTTTTAAAGAGACACGAAATAGATGGAGTTATATTTACTTCTCTATCCATTTCTTCCTTTAAATAAACGGTACCAACAGCGTTTATGCCTTTCGTATAATTGAAAGAGACTCGTCTTTCTGTTTCTGTGCCATATGTCATAAGAATTACATCAACACCATTCTGTCCTGTTGCACTTATTGTGGCTAATTTTGAATCTGAAAAAAACATAGTGCATTATGTATTTTTTTTCTATTGTCTCATTTACATTATATTTCGACAAAAAATAGGATTTGTTTTTATTGAACATGATTTATCCACGTATCTGACCTATGAAAATGCATGCAATGCAATTTATATGAGCAGAGAAACATGGTTCAAGTTGAACATATAAAAAAATACACATTAAAATACTTTACACATTAGAATATAGATGATGTATATCGTGAGTCTGGACTAACAAGTATACATATATCCATCTTAGAATTATTATATTTTCATTAACAATAAACAGAAATAGAGCCCGCATAAATCGTAACGAAGAAGATAAATTTGGAAGTCATTCATTACCTACCTAGTGGTAAATTTTCCGGTATTTCGTGTAAGCCGCTGATATCATCATTCCAACGTGGTTGCTGTGTAGACTGTGATGAGAAACCTATTCAAAATGTTAAAAGAATAACTTTATCATGCAATGCATTTATATTCGATTTGTCTTACAAAATAATATATAATATTTTTTTACTCAAAACATGAAATTAAACAATTTCGATCTTTACATTTAATGCGGGATAAGGTAATTACAAAAAAAAATGTATCTAGCGAAATTCAATATTGAAACTGTATCCCGGAGTAGTTTTTTAAGTGGTTCATCACTGAATCACATAGCCTGAATGGGTTATTCAGAGATCCGCCAGTTAGTAAATAGTTATCAAATGTACCAGGCTTATAATTTAATACGCCAGACGCGCAATTCGTCTACATAAGACTCACCAGTTACGGTCAGATCAAAATAGTTAGAAAGCGAAAGAAGTTGAAGAGCATTGATGATCCAAAATTCAAAAAGTTGTGCCAATTACGATGTAGGTTATCTATGTCTGGGATAAGAAAATCCTTAGTGCAAACAGTAAATTTATAAAATATACCATATAAATGATATTCATGGCAACACCGAAGTGCTGACTACTGGGCTCTAGAAAATGGTTTAATTCCTAATCTCTATTTTTTACAATACCCCTTTGCAAGCATGATATATCTGTATCATTTTCCTTTTATATATTAGTCAATATTCATATAAGATAGTGATAGATAACACAAATACTACCAAGTTGCAGAGATGAGAAATGCATATACTTACATTCCAAATTTCCCAAAATAAACAACAATAACCTGTAGACTTGTCTCATTGGTACCTGTAAAAGTCAAATGCATGTGCTATTATCATTTCATTCATAAAGTTCAAATACTATCAAAATAAAATACAAAGTACGTGATAAAGAATCTCTTGTCAGATATCATATCGATTTTTGAATTGTACTTACTGGATAGTTATAAATTTAAATTAAAGTCTCATTGAAATATTTTCACACAAGTGGAAGTACTATTTGTAATGTGTTTTTGATAACGATTTGTGATACATGTGAACAGACCCATTTTAAAAACTTTCAACATAAATTACATAAATCTTTCCTGATAAGGGAAAACAGTGACATTTTAGAAATCTACAGTTTGAAATGTATTTCTCCTTTTCTATAAAATCCTGAAAACATCTCTAATTGATTCTAAAAGCTGCTGTGGCAGAGGGCATCTCAAAGAAAACTGTATTTTGCCATTTGATGATGCACTTGTCGTTTCGAATTTTCAATAATTTTGATATTTTACTTTTTATTTCACTCAACCAGTCAAATCAAAGGCAACTGCTACACTGATGACTATTAGAAATTCAATATTGAAGCATGTATTTAACAATAATGACGAACATCTTATTTCCTTTCGGCGCTAATTTTTTCTGATGATTACAATTAGCCGTATAGAAAATCCTTTACCACACCAGGTTACGCACGGCTTGCAATATCTTGTATATTTTTTGTGTAAGATACTTTGAAAAGACTCCCAAATTTGAAAACAATTACCATAACTACAATTTCCTGTTATAATTCTACATTTTTATTTTACCATTGTATACGTAATTTATCAAATTATAGCTATAGTCAGACAGTAAAAGCGCTGCATTGAAGACCTGTTGGTGACCTTCTGCTGTTGTTTTTTTCTATGGTCGGGTTGTTGTCTCTTTGGCACATTCCCCATTTCCATTCTCAATTTTATAAATTATCTGTAAAATTGTATGACAAGGAAGATTTTTTAAATGGGACTTGTGTTCAATAATTAATACCGAGGATTTTTGTCATCAAAAAGAAGAAATACGTACTTAACGGTAAATATCTAATTATAGGTATCCATTTTTGACATATAAATGTCAAACGTATCTTCCAAATTAATGTAAAATGAAACTGTACGTACCTTTTTTACTGAACACAATCTAACCAGGAAGCTACAACAAATATTAAATCGCTTTCTAAATCACTAGGATTAGTGCCTTATTCACATATCATAAATACTGTTATCTTTTCACATGATCTATCGAGTATTGAGGTTCAATTGGTTAATAAATCACAAATGCCAAAAAGAAATATTCTTAAACATATTAAAATATATCATGTACAATCATTGTCAAATAATATTTACAGCCATAAAGATGTCCATTCACTAAATAATTCAAAATTTTGTCAAAATGTTAAATGCATTTCTCCCATCGAACTTTAGATAAATTTAAAGAATAAACAGGTACAATCCAATCAATTCTGCTACATATTTTGACTTTAATTCAGGAAATTGGCAATGATGGTCTGTTGAAACCAAAACTTTACGAAAAAAGAAATTATTTTGGCATCCAAATTGTGAAATTTCCATTTCAATGTAATAAACATAAATTTTATGTACGCAATTGCGAGTTAATTGACCGTTATGGAATATCCTTTTCTCAGATGTCGATGAGTAGGTTCCAATTGTCATAGCTACAATCCGGACCCCTTTTCCCCCACTGAGAACGACAGAATTAAACTAATAACCGGGTTTGTATGAGCATTAGCAACACAACGGGTGCCACATAGAACAGGATCTGCTAATTTTTCTGGAGCACTTAAGATCACCCAAATATATTTGTTTTTTGTCTGTTTGTCAATTACTTTTGAAGCCATGTCGTTTCCAATTAGTTCTTTTTCCTTATGAGTTTGAATGTCCCTTTGATATTCTGTCCCGAATTTGTATGAGTATTAAAAGGACTAAGCAACTATGATCTATATCTATTCTACCTCTTTTAAGCTAGTCCAAATTTATTATTGAATTTACCAAAAAGTTGAAAAAATCAATGTAACTTGAATACGACCGTTCGCGTATAACTGAAAAAAAACCAGGATAACTTCGGACGTGTATTTGGTCATGAAATTTCTATGGGTTTTAAATTCCGAAAGAATGTGAACTTGAAATGAAAAACAATCTTTTAAAATGTTGAACAAATTAAGTGCATAAATTACGATCTTAAGCCGTACACGAATTCGCTTTCAAAACCATTAAATTATCAAATACTTATTTTTTCTCCTTATAATGATAACATGATGTTCAGGTTACTTTCGTTTGACAAGAGATTACATTTTGTTATACCTAAGTTTTCTTCTATAAATTCCGTCTACGTTAATTCGAGATAAATATTTGCTTTAAAATAGCTAAATTCACGGAATAGTTATGTCACTTTTAAACGTACATACATGCAGGATTTTTTTAGATTTAGCTGTGTCCGTAAAACATACATTTTTTATAACTATTAGATCTGTTTGCTATGTGCACACATCCTTGTCAATTTAATGGAATTTGATGCGACTCTCATATAAATGAGGGGTTTTATTGGCTATACAATCTGGTTGAATCCTACATATTCTACACAAGAAAGTGCCTGTCAATGTACAATTTCAGGAAATGACAGTTGTTATCTATTCGATTGATGTGTTTAAGCTTTTTGTAATTTGATTAGTGACTTTCCGTTTTAAAATTTCCTCGGAGTTCAGTATTTTTCTGATTTAACTTTTTATCATTTTTATACTAATGTTTACGTAAATTTTGTTATATTTACGGTTTTTACAAGAGATTTCTACATTTTAACAATTACAAAAAAAAACAAATTTACACTAACTAAAAAAAATATGTAAAACGAACAATCCATCCCAGAATCCCATATGTGTTCTGTTTCGACTCTAAATATCTTAACCTACTCAATAACTTACCTTATAATTGGTCCATGTTAAATCATTTTGCCAACAGTACCTGTTAATCGAGTTATTTTTCTGTAAAAGTATAAAATATTTGACACTAAAAGTCTGCATACAAAGTTATCTTTAATTGTAATAGTTAGTATTTTCGCTTTTGCACGTTACCGTCTTCGAGTTTGTGATATATAGAATAGCAAAGGTGATCAAATGTTTTGTTTTGTTCTGATCTAATGAAAATACATGTACACTTGTTAGCTGAAATTAACATTTATAGAAACTTTTTATATGTTGTAAAGTGATAATTCATAAGAATTATTCGAGTATTTGATATTTTGATTTCAAAACACTTGACGGTAATAGTTGGAAGTTTTCTCATAAATGCTTCCTCAGTACCAGCATAAGTGGTTGCTAAGGGAGTAATTGTTTTAGTTTTGTGAATATTTGGTAATGATAGGAGATCTAAGTTGGGCTAAAATTTACTTTGCTAAAGCCACAGGCGAATATAATGGAACACAGTTTACACCTTTCTACTTGTGAACAGTGAATATTGTCCCCTTAATGTCTATGAGAATAAATTATTTTTCTTCATATTGTGGTAAAGTTGAATCAATACTACACGTAGAGTTAGTTTTATCAGTGATTCTATGCACTCGATTTAGTACATTTGTTTGTCGATAGGCTAGGTATTATTTTTTTCTGATTGTGACTTATTAAATATTCGAAAGAAACCAACAGATATAAATTTAGGAATTCGATATACCAGATAAAAGATAACCCAAATCCATTGAAATCACTCGCAATATTTCCAATGACTCCAGATTACCTTCGTTATACAAATGAAGATAAGTTGTAAGACAAACTAAATAATTATCATAATAAAAAACAACAAATAGTAAGTTTGAATTTTGGCAATTTTTTGTCATGGATTTATTAGGACAGTTCAACTATATATCAACCGGCCTATGAATTTGCATTCATCGACAATGTCTCATTAATGTCCAAGATAAAAACATAGAAGGGCAACCATCATATGTTTTCTCCAAATGGCAACTGGGCTACCAGACGCCAACTGTAATAAATTCAGCCATTCAGTAAATCAATATATTCAGTTCATATTCTGTCCAATCCATGACGCTTCTTTAAAGATATCTGAAAATATACAACAGAGAGCAGAAAATATTCTCAAGGGTGGGATAGGGTGGGTTTTGTGTTCCTTCAGTTCAAATCACGCAATGAACAAATCACGAAAAGCATGCAATTTTATACCAAATAAAAGCGGGAAAACCGCTTACGAAATTATGTAGGTAAATGAAAGACGCTCAAGTCCTTCAAAATTAAAGAAAAGATAACTCTAGTTTATCAGACGATAATCTTAATTTATTAAATTGATTTAATGCTTAATGATTAAATCTTATTATTAAATATTCGAAAGAAACCAACAGATATAAATTTAGGAATTCGATATACCAGATAAAAGATAACCCAAATCCATTGAAATCACTCGCAATATTTCCAATGACTCCAGATTACCTTCGTTATACAAATGAAGATAAGTTGTAAGACAAACTAAATAATTATCATAATAAAAAACAACAAATAGTAAGTTTGAATTTTGGCAATTTTTTTTCATGGATTTATTAGGACAGTTCAACTATATATCAACCGGCCTATGAATTTGCATTCATCGACAATGTCTCATTAATGTCCAAGATAAAAACATAGAAGGGCAACCATCATATGTTTTCTCCAAATGGCAACTGGGCTACCAGACGCCAACTGTAATAAATTCAGCCAAATGCTAGCAAACTTGTTTGTAAGCATCGCCAAACAAAATTTATCAATCCATGACAAAAAATTAACTTTAACACACAAAACAAATGAAAAAACCTAGGTTTTGAACAAACATATTAATTGAACGGAGTTTAACAACTAAACATTAGTATATCAACTATACTAGACATTAGTTCAACGAAGTATATCAACTATACTAAACATTAGTTCAACGAAGTATATCAACTATACTATACAACAGTTCAACGTAGTATATCAACTATACCATACAACAGGTCAACGAAGTATATCAACTATACTATACAACAGTTCAACGGAGTATATCAACTATACTATACAACAGTTCAACGAAGTATATCAACTATACTATACAACAGTTCAACAAAGTATACCAACTATACTATACAACAGTTCAACGAAGTATATCAACTATACTAAACAACAGTTCAACGAAGTATATCAACTATACTATACAACAGTTCAACGAAGTATATCAACTATACTTAACAACAGTTCAACGAAGTATATCAACTATACTATACAACAGTTCAACGAAGTATATCAACTATACTATACAACAGTTCAATGAAATATATCAACTATACTATATAACAGTTCAACGAAGAATATCACTTAAACTATACAACAGATCAACGAAGTAATCAACTTTATTATACAACAGATCAACAAAGTAATCAACTTTACTATACAACAGATCAACGAAGTAATCAACTTTACTATACAACAGATCAACGAAGTAATCAACTTTACTATACAACAGATCAACAAAGTAATCAACTTTACTATACAACAGATCAACGAAGTAATCAACTTTACTATACAACTGATAAACAAAGTAATCAACTTTACTATACAACAGATCAACGAAGTAATCAACTTTACTATACAAAGGATCAATGAAGTAATCAACTTTACTATACAACAGTACAAATATAAACAACGTGCACAACAAAAAAAATATTCAACTATGTATTTACAACTAACAACAAAACTGTTGTATATTCAACAGAGCTGTTCAACTTGATGCATGCGTTTAACAACTGAAATAAATTATTCAACTGACATACAACTTCATGTGTCCATGCACGATGGCTTACAACTTTAAACAGTTTAAAATTCATCTGGATATAAAAATCTGTTTGGATACTTAGTAAACAACTCTAATGCTGACTGAATAGCATTAATAAAAATGTCATTGCCAATATATGACAGATTCGCCATCATCAGCGAAAAGAGTTGGATGGATATCATCAAAATCAGTATGTTTAATAGCCTTGCCCTAAACTTTGTGTAGGTAAGATCTAACCCCCCTTTGTTTAAAACAGTCTGAAACTGAAATCTTGTCAATGATTTCCCATTTATATGGCAAAAATGAGGACCATCGTTTCCAGGTCTTATTTGCAAAAAGGCTTTCAAACTTTGTAGAGGACAAATCTCATTTGATTCATTTTTATTTATTTTTTACAACTAAAGTAGTGGATCTCCCTTTTTGATCAGTTTTTGAAAAAAAATTATCGTAATAAACAGCTGATTTAAGAAGGTCAATATAAACATCCCGCCTATGTAAAATATGCTCACGTAAAAAGCATCAAGCTAAGTTAAATGCTGTTAAATACAATATTGTTTCATAATAAGAAGAGCACACGTGTCTCAAAGCCACATTTAATCTAATCAAAATATCAATAGTCAAAGGTTCCCGAAGATCTTAAGAGTTGTAATGTCTATCACAACCACCCAAAAGTTTCTGTATGATAAAAGATTTAGTTAAATCTATGTTCCCTTGAATTTTTAATTTGTAACTTATTCCAGATATATATGATCTAATTGTAATGATGAACAATGATTTAGTGACAAAAAAACCAATATAACCAATAATTTGTCTGTTACTTGGTGGCCAACTAAGGGGAATAGAATATTCCATCCTGAACATATTGAACGAATGCAATGCATTTTCATAAACATTTCTTGTACTTTGAGAAATTGAATAATTCAACAATTTTGAAGCTTCTATAACAAAAGATCTAGGAATTCGTGTGGAATAGTCTGTGGCGTCCGGTCGGCATTGCTCGTTACTTCTCTGAACTTCTTCATCTGTCCACGAGATAAAGCATCAGCAATAAAATTGTATTTTTAAAAAATATGCAACGCTTTAAATTGAAAATTAAATAACAATGTCCACAAAACTATTTTTCTTAACAAAAAATAACCCCGTCTTTTTTTGAAGATTTTGAATTTAAAATTGTAACAACAGCCATATTATCACAATGAAAAATTATCTTCTTATTCGTAAACCTTTCTTTCCATAAATAGATGGCCAAAGCAATAGGTATAATTTCCGAATAAGTAATGTCACTTAATAAAACTTTGTCCCAATTATGGCCATTGTAAAATTGCCCATGGTCCATTTAAATAAGCTGCAGAAACCAGTGAATGACCACCTGCACTGTCAGTATACAAATGTAAATCAGCATTTGAAACCCAATCTAAATCTTGGATATATGTATAGCCATTAAATTCTTTATAAAAATATTGCCACATATGCAAATGATCTCGTATTCCTTTGGTCAATCTTATAAAATGATGAGATTTTTTAACATTTTTAAAAGCCATATAGACGCCAATACCCAATTTATCTGATCTTAAGTTTTGATTTTAACACTGGTATTCTAACCAACATCTCATCTGAATAAATTAACAAACCTAAACATTCCAGTTTTGTGCAAGGACCTTCTGGTTTTTTTTTTTTTTTTTTTTTTTTTTTTTTTTTATTTGCTATAGGAACTTCAAAGTTTGAACAAACTTTCGAAAATGCAGTCATAAGAAAGAGACAGTCATCTTTATGAGCTTCTCCAACAAAAATAAAATCATCAAGATAATGATCCAAATTTTCAGAATGCGTTTTAATTTTAACTGACCAATGTAAAAAGGTTGAAAATTTTTCAAATGTAGCACAACTAATAGAACATTCCATGGGCATTATTTTTTTGGATATAGTAAAGACCATTTAGTTTGATGCCTAAAAAATCAAAATCACCAGGATAACATTTAAGTAAAGGAAATGCCGATTTAATATTCATTTTTGCCATTAAAGCCGAATTCCCCATTTGTTTAACAATTTTGACTGCATTGTCAAATGATGAATAAGTGACCTTGGTAAACTGAGTATCAATAAAATCATTGATACTTTCCTTTGGAAGTAAGACAAATAAGTTATCAATCTAAGTCCACCAGTTTTCTTAGGAACTAAACCAATAGGAGAGCACCGAAGATTTGAAATAGGTTTATGTTTGAATGGGCCTTCCATTCGACCTAATGATATCTCATTATTCAACTTCTTTTGAGCTTCAATAGGGTTTTTCAAAACAGACAACAAATTTCTATATTCACATGAACGTCTAGGACCTAATGAATTTTAAAACCATATTTAAATCCATTCAAAAGTTCAACAGCGCTTTGTTTATCATGATATAGTTCCAGAAGCTTAGAGAGTTCATTTACATTAACCGGAGATGTTCCTAGGGCCCAAATATTAAACTGGTCTGGATGTAGTTCTGAAAAATTATAAATTATCTTTGCTGACAACCTCCTTTTGGGTTTTGTCTATTAGCAGAGTTGTTAACAAAAGGTGAAATGGTATTTCTCTTAAACCTAGATGGACCAGTATTACCTTCATTGTCCATAAAGCAACGACATCGTAAAGCAGGATGATTAAAACCACATTTGAGACATGCATGCCTGTGTTGGCAATTGCGTTTATTGCAAAAACCTTTAAAATTAAAATCTCAGCATTTATAACCAACATTAGCCTGCTGTTGTTTTTGGGTATTGTTAGTTAAAATACGCAACCACAAAAAACCATCTCTGGATGACCATTTTTCAGTATGATCCCTCGATACTCTCAAACGAGATTGTTGGTCATAAGAATACCATTTTTCAACAGGATGATCAGCCGCTGCACCCCTTATTATTGACATATATGAGAAAAGTTCACTTGCTTTTCCAGGATACCTTTCAATAAGGACCTGGGCATAAGCAATAAAACAATCAGTCCAATCCTCAACAGAATTAACAGTATGGTTTTTCCTAACTTTGTTTTGTATAACCAGCATACCGTCATTAATGCCAATGGTGTTTTCATTTGTTTGACTGTTGAAATTGTTGTGAATGCAAAAGGGACAAATCAATATATTCAAAATTCCTTAAGCTTTTGACTTATCAATAAAACAACCTCATTTAAACCAGGCAACATTAGATGTTCATCAAAAACTTCAATAACCTCACCTAAGGCAGCTAATTTAGGTTCAATCTCTTGAATTCTACATCTGGTTGCAAGGCAACTAGTTGAGGTCCATCAACAACTCCGTCTTCTTCCTACAGGGGCATCTTCATCAATATCAACTTTGGGACGCCTTTTCTCATTCCTAAATGGTAGTTGAAGTTGTTCCCTGGGAGCCATTCTAAGACGAAGTCTCCAACCGGGTCCTGCCGACGACGCCTGCCTCTATCTCTTGGCATTGTTATAAACTATTATAATTATAAAAACAGATTAGCTACATGTATACATCAAGTCTTAAAAGCCCATTCACCTTTCAAAATATAAATTCAACTTCTTATAAAATTTCAATCATTCGATTTAGATAAATGAAATACCACATATAACCCACTACGTTGTCTTAAATAAAATTAATACATTTGAATGCATTAAACAACTGAAGTTGGTAACAAAACACAATTAAAACAAGTGCAATGTTCCTTCAAACCAAATATAACGTCGTTATAAACGGTAAGTTAAATTACCAAGCTTATTTAATTATCTGCAAATTAAAAAACTTATAAAAGATGTACGTGGAACAAATTAAACATTAGCGGGCATGTAAATGTTAACACGGCTTACACTACAAACATGTAATTACCTGTTTAAAGAATAACGCTCATACATTACAATCAAAACAAATATATCACCTGTATTAAAGCATTTTAAATTTAATGCTACATGTATTCAACGATTAATATATGTGTGCACAAATGTAACTATTGAATAATAGTCTAGTCAGTATAAATGCTATCGAAGTAAGCGATACATTGAATTAAGAATCAAACTATTTGCAAGAACAACTTTCAAATAAAATAAAATTATTCTTTTATAAATTACAGAAATAAAATCATTCAGAAAATTCAACTGCAACAACTATTTCTATTTATCACTAAAACATATGTACTTATCTTATGTCTGAATCAGCCCATCCTTTTGTGTTCCTTCAGTTCAAATCACGCAATGAACAAATCACGAAAAGCATGCAATTTTATACCAAATAAAAGCGGGAAAACCGCTTACGAAATTATGTAGGTAAATGAAAGACGCTCAAGTCCTTCAAAATTAAAGAAAAGATAACTCTAGTTTATCAGACGATAATCTTAATTTATTAAATTGATTTAATGCTTAATGATTAAATCTTATTAAAGTAAATATCTTAAAACTTAAATGTATCACCAATGTCAAATTTCGCAGTCAATATATACCCGATTGTTTATCAAACATTAAAGTGCTTCTTAAAATTCTTTTAAATGTTTAAAACCACCT
This sequence comes from Mytilus galloprovincialis, assembly GCF_965363235.1. NCBI lineage: Eukaryota > Metazoa > Mollusca > Bivalvia > Mytilida > Mytilidae > Mytilus > Mytilus galloprovincialis. The sequence continues at coordinate 22,964,313 of NC_134846.1, forward strand.
GTCGTTTTTTATTATCAACATAATATGAAACCAATACTGTTTCCGATTATTTTCAAGGACTTGTTTATTTTACGTGTATTGATAATATATTACTTTTGTATAACAATGACACTACGTTTATATGATGAATTTCCTACACAATTTCCGAATTATGTTGTACACATGTCATAGGTTATAAAGATGATTTATGGTGTTATCAACATATATGAAGCTTGAAATATATGGTATCCAGAAAAGTAAGTATTTGTAACACCTTTCAAGCCAAGAAATATATAAAAACGGATTAAAGAAGGTCAACAAGATAAAAAAGAATGGCAACAAACAACAACAACAATTTTAAATAATGATTCTGGCTAAATTATACAAAATGCGGATTTTATCGTAGCATATTTAGAAATGTATCAATATGTAGAAACTTTATTTTACGCTATCAAAAACATATACCATATTCCTTGCTGACTGAGTAAACAGTATCTAGTGAATTTAAATACCTGTACCCGCTTTTGGCATTTGGATTTTGAAGTAGAAATTTGAAAAACAGTTGCTGGTCAAATTTGTTACTAGTGGGATTATTCTTGGCTAGATATAAGACGATGTGGTATGAGTTCCATGAGACAACTCTTCATCCTAACAATTTATAAAGGTAGAAAGACCATTATAAGTCAAAACTAATTTATTTGTCTCGGTATATCCATAAAAACCATCGATAGTGCAATTGCAAGCATTCTGTATTTTGAATGAAATATTCAAGTTCTCTTTTTCGTTCCAAGTTGTTGTTTATTTTATATTCCTGAAATCTTTGACCGATAATTACTCGCTCAATACTGTAGTGAACACGAAATGCGTCATTTTATTGATTTACTGGTTTAAATAAAAAGTAGATAGAGTTTGAACCTTTTACTTAATTTATTTTCACCTTAAACATTTAAAGTTTAGAAAATTGACTTAAAAGTTTAAAAGCTGATGATAACATTCTATATTGATACAGATTAAATCACATTTACATGTTGCTGGTTTTTTCCATCTCGATACATTTTTTTGTAAGATTATTTCGTTGAAAGACTGTAGATTTATAAAGGGACTTCTATCCTAGGATTGTATATACCTACCGAAGGCTTCTTTTCGAAGGCATGTAATATGTTTTTAACCAAAGAAGACATTTTTTGGCATTTATTTACGGGATAAAAGTAATGCAGTCCAATGTTTGAAGTGCTATCATCGTCAATGTGGTCTTACAAAAAATTTGTTATAGTCATTTCATTAGACATTTTACAGCCATTTGACTGGAAAGTATAGTCTTAAATCCTTATTCGCCGCCTGATTTTCATGAAAATATTTTTTTTTAATTTACCTCTACCATTACAGTCGTGCACTCAGTATGTTTTTTGTGAGTAGATATTTTTAATTGATTTGTTTTCAGAACTGTTGAAGTCATGCATATATTGAAATTTGTATTACTCCTCTGCTGTTTATTAATGTTGGCCAGTGGATGTGATGAATGGGCTAAACATAACCCTTGTATGTGTACATGCGATGACGTCAACAATAAATGTGCAGAAAGATGTAAAGTTATATCAGCAGAAATTGAAAAACTTCGTTGTTCTGAACAGTGTTTTATGATAGCCAAAGACTGCTGGAATTCATGCGCTAGTGAAATGAAGTCTGATTTGTAAAGACAGATATACATTAAAATTTAAAAACTTATTATTTTTATTGCTACTTCTATGTTGACACGAATTATCATTGATAAGGTCATAATTATAAATTAACTTTTTACAAATCTTTGAATTTTTTGCATACATTGTACTCAGGCATTTCCACCTCAGGAACATTTGTCGATTACCTTTAGCTGTATTTGGCAAAACTTTTAGGAACTTTTTATCCTCACTGCTCATCAACTTCGTTCTTTATTTTGCCTTTTTAACAACTTTAATTTTATTCGAGCGTCACTGGTGAGTCTTTTGTAGACGAAACACGAGTCTGGTGCAAATACAAAATTTCACTCATGGAATTTACGATGAGTTTGCATAGAATAATCCCAACTGTTAAATATATCAATTATGACGAATGCATTCTGAGTTTCTCAGTTATGTCGATAATTTTGTATTCTGGCTTTTTTTCACTTTCGGCTCATTTGTTTTCATGTTATAATACTGTTAACGTACCAGGCATATCGTCCTCTTTCGTTAAAACTAAAAGAAAATATGTTTTGTTTGAAAAGCTGTATAACATTTGTTAATGATTCGGTTTTTTTAAATTTTTACCTTCGAACATTACTGAAGAAACATCTTTTATAAAGAGATGATTTCAGTTTCCCAATTGTGAAAATTCTATTTCTGTTTAGCAACATTCCAGGAGCGTCTGCATAAGGAGTTTATATAACATAATTATACCGATATTCCCGAGCTTATATTTCCTATCATGATTATCTTGATTGAGGAACATTGCTCACAAGGAAGCTATAAAACCAAGAGTTCCAAACGATGAGGTTGAAATCGTCTCTTCGTAAATTTTAACGGACACCATCACTAGTTGGTAGACCGTTAAACAATATCCGTTTCAAAGTTTTATTACAGATAATTTGCTGTTGTTTTATCTAAATGTGAAATAATGAAAGTCGTTTTAACATTAAATGTTTTAAAACGATAAATAAGTTCAGTTTTTAAAATGTAAGGAATGAACTTTTGCATTACCCTTATCACATAAATGATAAGATAACAGCCCAAACTAGAGAGACGTCCATTAAATGTAAGGTGACTTTCTGACAATTCATATGTGCATGTAAACTATACAGCTACAGATTAGAAGGTGAGTAGAATTGTAAGAATAAGTTAAATCGATTACATTTCAGTGGAATACGACGACATTAGTTTCAAATCTTTTAATTGATTGTTGGGTTAGATCGAGTTAACAAAATAAAATGAGGAAATCGCATGAACAACAAAAGGAACGAGACCAGATGCGTCGACATAGTTCCTGTCTACTTCTATTCGATAATAACCAGCCATGTAAAGTCACAATAAGTCAAAATGTCACAATCTCTAGACTTTTCATACATTTAACAGTAACATTCTTTCTGCGTTCACAAAAGTTTTTTTTAGACTATATGTAATAAAAATATCAAAAGAAAAGAGAGGGGCTAGTGGGGTATTTTTTTTTATGGCACAACATGGATAAAACCAGAGGATTCCAAATAACTGGAAAAGATTTAAAAACAAAAAAGCGAACATCCTTCAAAAATGAATACGTGTATGTTGGGTAATTATTCAAATGGACATCCTATTCAATGAACATTAAGCAATCGTTTTAATTTTCAGGAAAATGGCGGTTGGTTTGAAGTTTGGAATCCTGTGCATATTTATAATATCATTGTTTGAAAGTGGTGAGTTTTCGTTCAAAAACAACTAAAGTCTAAAGACATTAAATCTATTTTTACTACAACTCATACACTTATGTTTTGACTAGAGTTCTCATTGATATTTTTATAAAGATAAATTAACTGTTAACAAAACTTTGAATTTTTGAAATACTAAGGCTTTTCTTTCTCAGTAATAGATTATATAAGCTGAATTTGGCCAAACTTTTAGGAATTTTTGGTCATCAATGCTCTTCAACTTCATACTTTATTTGGCCTTTTAAACATATAGCGTCACTGATGAGTTTTTAGTAGACGAAACGTGCGTCTGGCGTTAATTTAACATTTTAATCCTGGTGATGAGCTATTTACACTAGGTGATTTCCATGAATAAGTTTGCGTCGTAACCTTCCACTGTGTAACAAGCAGTATTAAAACGTTTTGGACAGTCCTGAAACTTCATAATAGTTTTCTTCCACAACATTATTAACTCTCTTGTGTCATTCTAAGAAACATTTCATTTTTCAATATTGTAAACTAAATTGAAAAATGCTAAAGGTCAGTACTTTCAACATTTGCTTTTAAGAATGAGATTGAAATATGTTTTGTTTTCTAAAGCAAGCAAATACAATTGTTTTAATATATTTAAACTTTTATATTTATGTTTATATTTTAACAAAATAAAATTTATTTTAACACAAACTTATTGTTATTTGTTTCAATATCAAAACAATACTATTCAGCCTTATGACGAAATCGTACTGTGGTTATACATTTTAACCTCGAGTGCGGGTTATTTATATATTGATTTGTAGAATCAAATACATAATAATAGAAATGTTACATAAAAATAATAACATTAGATTTAAACAACCTTTGAAAAACCTTGAACAGAAATAGGGCGAACTTTGATATCATTGATGACAATTCTTGTTGGATTCAATCCAAGCGTCCATTTTGTTTAAACTCAACCTCAAGAAAACAATTACATAGCTAGGGTTAATTTGTTTTGCCATTAAATATTTTATTTCTAAAAGTGTTTTAACCCGTCGTGTTTTTGCGCCTGTCCCAAGTCATAAGCCTCTGTTAGTCTTCTATACTTGTTTTAGCTTCTTGTGTATATTTCGAAGTTTAGTATGACGTCCATTATCACTGAACTACATTGTAGTATAAAGTTTTCTTTAGAAGCCAGCCAAAGGACGCCTCCGGGTGTGTTAGTTTCACGCTGAATTTAAGACCCGTTGGTTGCCTTTGTCTGTTGACTGCTTTTTGGTCGGGTTGTTGTCTCTCTAATACAGTTCCCATTTCAATTTATAATTTTATTATATATAGAACTAACTTTTCCACGAAAAACGAAAGTTGAACTTGACATTTGTTGAACTATTCCACATGTATTCTGTATGCAAATCTTATCCTTACACTGCGTGGTTTATTTTCAAACGTTTATAGATATATATTGTTGACCTTTCATATTTCTTTCTGTTTTTAGCATAATGAAGTTGCTGCTGTTAGCCAGTAGTCTTAAACAGGAGGATATTCAAAGGACAACAAATGTTTTGAACTACTTCAAAAGTGCTTACTGAAGTTAGTGTCGAAACATTCGACATTGAAAGAGTAAAGGATAAAGTTGAAGAAAACGTCGACAACTGCATGCAAGAATTTCACGTCAAAGATTATATCGAAGGAAAAGAAAATGCTTTTTTTCCTATGCTCTTGGAAAAAAAAGATCACCGATGACGCCAGAGTTAAGGTCGCTGCTCTCGCAAAGGACAAGGTCCATTAACGGCACAAAATTGTCTAAATATAAATTTATCATAGAAAACCAAAAAGGTCACAATTTGTTTCGTAAAAGGTCTTATTTCAAAAGCCTTGTTGATAAGTTTTACTTGAAGTTTACTATTTTTAAATCGGCATTATTAAGGAGAGATAACTCTGAAATGGTGCATTTTTTGTAGGAAAAAAACGCACGGTGACCTTATCTTTCTTTTGATATTCTCAAAGGATTTTAAAAAAGCTATCTTCTCGTAATTTTTTAAAAAATGATATCATTTAGTTTAGCTTCTAATCACATAATGTCGATTTTTTCTGTATAATCCATACAAATGTTGTCATTTTGTAACGACCTGCAACTTGCACGGTGACCTATCAATTTTATGAACTTTTTTAACATATATAAATAGATAGTTTTGGCAAAGTATGAACAAATTCTATCATTTTTAATTTAACTCCCATACCACCTTAATGCTAACTAAATCAGTTCTTTTCAGAAAAGCACATAGAATTATCTCAAGTAAGCCAAATTTAGAAGTGTTATCAAAATATTATGGATTTGAGCAAATTTTTTTTATAATGAAAAGCTTTAGATACACACTGTCCGCCACCTACAATCCAAAATGTGATGCAACCAAAAGAATTCAATTTTGAGATATAATAAACCAATCTAAATATTTTTGGATCGTATATGCCGGTCAAAATAAAACATGCCAAAAATTATCAAAATATGCATTTTCTTAATCAAAATTGACCTAAAATATACAAACAATAAAATTGAGAATGGAAATGAGGAATGTGTCAAAGAGACAACAATCCGATCATAGAACAGACAGCAGGAGAAGATCACCAACAGGTCTTCAATGTAAAGAGAAATTCCCGCATCCGGAGTCGTCCTTCAGGTGGCCCCTAAACAAATATATATAATGTCTATCTAAGGAGTCATAGCTTCATATGAAGGTGCCAAACAAAGATACTTTTGTCTTAAATAGTTTTATCAGCTGTATTTTTATGGGAATTTGTAATATTTTGGCCCAATCTTTGTGAACCTCTTTTTTAACAGGCTGTTTATGAAACTGAAGACATAAAAATGCTCTCCTGAAGAAGGAAAACGATTATGTGGTTAACAATTTGATTCCTTACTATTCTAAGGCTTACGTCATTTTATATTGCCATCTTCTTGTCCGTGATCTGTTTAATTAGTGTGTCTTAATTATTCACTCTACCTTACTATCTTAACGAATGTATGCATACATCATGTGCAAAGCGAAAACCATACTATTCAGCCTTATGACGAAATAGTGCTGTGGTTATACATTGCAACTTCGAGTGCGGGTTATTTATATATTGATTTGTATAGAATCAAATATGTAAAAAAGAAATGTTACATACCAATATTAACATGACATTTAAATAACCTTTGAAAAACCTTGAAGGGAAACAGGGTTAATTTCGATATCAATGATGCCAATTTTTATTGGATTCAATTCAAGCGTCCATCTTGTTAAAAAAAATTGTGAAGCTGGGGTAAGTTAGTTTTTCCATAAAATATTCTTTTCAAAATGGACATAATTTATATCGTGAATAATCATATTAAACTGTCAATACATTATGTTACTTCATACTAAAAAAGATATATCGAAAATATTAAAAAAAAAAAAAAAAAAAAAAAAGTTCACTTAGTAATAAACAACTGTAAAATAAAAGTTTAGAATTTATCAACAACTGAATGAATGACAATAAAGTAACATCACTAAAACTCTGAGAAAAATCCAAAACGGAAAGTCCTTCATCAAATTGCAATGTCAAAAGCTTAAACACATGAAACGAATGGATAACAATTGTCATATTCCTGACTTGGTACAAGATTTTTCTCATGTAGAATTTTGGGGACTTAACCTGTTTTTATAGCTTGCTAAACATTTCGCCACTTGTATTACAGTCGCATCATTTTCCATTATATTGACAACGATGAGTGAACAAAACCAACATAAATTGTAGATAATATGTTACAAATAGAGGTACAGCAGTCAACGTTGTGTTAAAAAATCTTAATCACAATATAAAAAACAAACACATATTGAAAACAGATGCACAGAAAGGCATATATCAAATTTAACAACTTCACTCATTTCTTTCATCTTTTTCCTATTCTATTTGTACATGTTAAATCTACCAATAAAGGATTAAAAGGTTTTAGGTACTTTGACCGAATGGCTACATTAACTCTGACTTAGAATCTCGTATTTGACGTCAGAATGTAAACATCACACAAGTAGTAATAAAAAAAATAATCGTGGCATTCAAAGTATGAAAAGAATATAGTCTATAATTCTTTAAGGCATATCCTATGCAAAATGTAAATAAGAAGTTTACCTCCTCCTTGTAGTCGCAGGTCTATTTGCCTATTGTGCGTTTTGTATATTTCCTCTAAAAGAGAGCCTCGTCATATAGACATAGCATAAGCAAATATCGAAGAAAACGTACAACAATTATACAAGTTCCACGTCCAAAGCACATAAGCAAAGCTGAAAGATTATACAACACAATGACGGGTATACAGAGCCACGTCAAATGGATATCAACAAAACAGACCAAACAGTAATAGTTTAATTAATAATGACAAATAAAAAACAAAACAATTGTTCAGAGGTCAATTGAAGGTCTTTCCACCAAAAACCATATATTTTGATATAAAAGTAGTACAATAAGGTTTGAAATATCATTTCAAAGTGATAGCTTATTGTACGCTGATTTCAAAAATGTAAGGTTTCTATACAATATTATTTTAAATAAGGGAGATAATTTGTTACTTCCGTATTCCGATACTATTTTAAAATTTACTTGACACTGGTTCCAAAAATATCTGGTTCAATATAATTTGATATTATTAAGTTTAAAAAATAGCTACTTTCCGTTTATACAAGGTCACTTCTGTTTTTTATCAAGATTAAATTGTTTGAAACCAATTGCAAAAAGCGGCTTGTTCATGCTAATATATGAGCTAAAAGCAAAGGTCAAAGTCTGGAACATCAAATTAAGCTTAACTTTGAGACAATTTCAAGGTCATAAAGCAAGAACCTCATATGATAGCTTCTTTCACACTGATTCCAAAAATATATAGTTTCTATATACTATTGTATGTAGAACAGGAGATAATTTGCCACTTCCGGTTTATTGAAAGTCATTTCTAGTCGACCTTGAGCAGACAACAGCCGAAGACAACCAATGGGTCTTCAAAGTAGCGGAAATTCCCGCACCCGTAGGTGTCCTTCAGCTGGCCCCTAAAAATATGCATAACAATACAGTGATAATGAACGTCATACTAAACTCCGAATAATACACAAGAAACTAAAATTTAAAATCATACAAGACTAACAAAGGCCAAAGGCTCCTGACTTGGGACAGGCGCAAAATTGCTGCGGGTTTAAACATGTTTATGAGATCTCAACCCTCCCATGTACACATTTAATAACAGTGAATAGGTAGATAAAGCTTACAAAGTAAATTGTTTGTCTTCAAATGGTGAAATTAAGAAGCGAATAAACTGTACGAAACATTATGAAAAATTTCTAAGCGGCATATTGCAAAACAAAAAAATTCAAAATGTGGCGGAATTTTATTTTAATAATAATCAGAAAAAATACAATTTGTCTTTCCACAGAAAAGTGGAAAGACCTGTTTATAATCAGAACAAATACAATAGGTGTTTGAACAGAAAAGTGGAAAGACCTAATAATTATCAAAACAAATACAATAGGTTTTTACACAGAACAGTGGAAAGACCTTATATTGAGCATTGAGGATCTAAAATTCCAAAACGTTGTGCATAATACGGCTACGGGTATCTATGCATGGATAAGAAAATCCTTAGTTTTAAAACAAAATCAAAGTTTTGTAAACACGAAATTTATCACAATGACTACATTAAGATATTCATGTAATAACCAAGATGTTGACTACAGGGCTGGTGATACCCTCGGGGACGAAACGTCTACCAGCAGTGGCATCAACCAAGTGGTTTAAACAGTTATCAAAGGTACCAGGATTATAAGTAAGTATGCCACACGCGTTTCGTCTTCATTAGCTATATATAAACTCATCAGTGACTCTCATATCAAAATATTTATAAAGCCAAAAAAGTACAAAGTTGAAGAGCATTGAGGTTATACAATTCCAAAAAGTTGTGCCAAATACGGCTTAGGTAATCTATGCTTGGATGAGAAAACCTTAACCCTTTCGAAAAATTTTGAGTTTTGTAAACGGGTAATCTATAAAAAAAAAAACATTTTGATTATCATGTCAATACAGAAGTGTTATTATTTTTCCTCTGTGAGCCTCTGACATTCCTTAGTGTTCTGTATAGCTTTTGACTACGTAACATAGTAACCAGTGTTTTGATGACGTTTTTAATGTTCCAATTGAGGATAAAAACGTCGTATATACCCCAACAGTTTCCTGAAAATATACTGACATCTCTGTGTGGTTATCTAATGACAAACCTCAACACATGTATAATCCGTTATATAAACATATATATCCATGCAAGAAATAGATAACAAACAACAACCATTATAAATTTTATCAGTGGGCAGTATACAGATAGGATAGATTTCCTTATGTTTGTATTTGTTGACGTTTCCATTTTTGTCCTTTGATTTTCATTAGTTTGTTGTCAGTTGTCTTTGTGTTTTATCTTTACATTATTTATCTTTCCAATATTTGCAAATGTATACATACAAAGCGTAAATCGTACGTGTCAACCTTATTACGATTTACTGTACTTAGTTTAAATATTTCATATTCGAGTGTCGATTGTATATCCTGATTTATTTGTATGATCATAAATCTAAGTATATCAACGTAACATAGCCATGAAATATTGATTTAAATGACAACGACCTCTTTTTTACCTTGAAGAATGAATGGATAAATCTTAATATCGAGAGTGGAAATTCTTGTTGGATTCAATCCGACGTCCATTTATTCAAAATATCATCAACATTAATTGAAGCTAGGGTAAGTTGTTTATTAACAATTCTTCTCAGATTGGACATAATTAATATCGAGATAATTTCGTACACTCTTCTATATAATTCAATTCTACATACAGGAAAAATATATTGAAAATATATAGCAATACAAACGTAACAGCACTTTAAATAAAAGATAAACTAACAAGTTAGTGTTTAAACACAAATGGAACAAACAGAAAAAAAACTGTCTTATTCCTGAAATTATCAGATTTATATGAAATTACCCCGAGGGTATCACCAGCCAAGTAGTCAACACTTCGGTGTTGACAATGATTATCTATAATGTTGTCATTTTCAAAATAAATCTGTTTACAAAACCTTGATTTTTAAAAAAAAAAACTAAGGCATAGATTACCTTAGCCGTATTTGGCACATTTTTTGGGAATATTGAATCCTCAATGCTCTTTAACTTTCTTTTTGTTTGACGTTATACATATTTTGATAGGGGCTTCACTGATGAGTCTTATGTAGACGAAACGCGCGTATGGCGTACTAAATCATAATCCTTGTACCTTTGATTACTATTTCCACCACTGGGTCGATGCCACTGCTGGTGGACGTTTCGTCCCCATGGGTATAACCAGACCAGTAGTCAACACTTCGCTGTTGACATGAATATCTATAATGTGTTCATTTTCATAAATTTCCTGTTTACAAAACTTTGAATTTTTCGAACAACTAAGGATTTTCTAATCCCAGACATAGATAACCTTAGCCGTATTTGGCACATTTTTTTGGAATTTTGAATCCTCAATGCTCTTCAAATTTCTATTTGTTTGGCTTTATGAATATTTTGATATGAGCATCACTGATGAGTCTTTAGTAGACGAAACGCGCGTCTGGCGTACTAAATTATAATCCTATTGACGTTCTTAATCATTATTACTTTATGATCCATTCTACACAAAAAACACCAAAAAATCAGCCATTTATCAGACAGAAGAATACATTAGTTTTGTGTAAATACTACATGTATCTCTTAGAACATCAACAAAGTTCTACATTATGAAGTTTATGTACCAATTTAGAAATATGACAGTTGTTTTCCATTCGTTGAATGTGTACAATTTTTGTTTTGCCATTTTATATAGGTATTCTAAGACTACTACAGCTACTAAGTAATCTATGTTGTGTCATGTGTACTATTGTTTGTCTGTTTGTCTTTTGCATGTTTAGTCATGGCGTTGTCAGAATATTTTCGATTTATGAGTTTGTCTGTCCCTCTGGTATCTAAACAGTGCAATTGGTGTTTTTTTTAGATTGTTTGTACAATTTGCAAACTTTATTTTTATTCAAAATGTTAATATGCATGTAGACAAACAAATATTAGAATGATAATTTGGGGTCTCACTGTGTCAAAGCTATATATTTGATAACACGTACCATAATGTGAACGCAGGATATTTAATTTAGGACGACCTGTATAAAAAGTGGCTACATTAACGTTGTTATCGGATGTGGAAAGTCCTGTTACATGTTTACCAAAGTTGCAGACTTATTTGTAGGTAGAATTAGAAGGTTTACTCATTTATTTAAGTCTTAGAATGGTCGTTTTACATTTCTTAAACATTTCTATGAATCTTCTGAAAAGTTATGTCAATATTGATGGCTCAGTAGATATAATGTTAATTTACAGCCAGCATGAACTCAAAGCCCAAAAACGACGAAAATAAGAGCAATTAAAATGCACATGAACTGAGAAAAATGACGAACAGGGAAAAATACGGCATCAAACGCTTCCCGTACCCTGGAAGGCGCAGATATCCACCATTAGTTTATCAATCTGAAGATGGAGGGATCATTATCTCAAATGACGTTTTTGGACTGACAATCAAACAATTTGAAGAAATGTATAAAGCTTGTTTAGTCAGAAGGAAAGCACAAGAACAGTACATACTAAACCTAAGATATCCTGACAAATCATCAGATGAATATCTGGAATACTTGGAGGACAATACAAATTACAATAAGCATGATAAAGGTAATTACTTTGGTATAACTGTACCTCTTTAGACAGGTAAAGTTGAGTACAAGATATTGTTCATATAAATAGACAATAATAGTGAATCGACTTGACATTTCAACGATATAAGGATGAGGCTTAGAAACGGGGAAATGCGAGTCTGTGCCGAGCACTTTCCCCTGTTTCCGGCCGAATCCTTATATCGTTGATATGTCTAGTCAATGCACTATTATTGTCTTTATACTGCAATATAAAAAAAACATTTTTTACTTCCTGTTTAGTGTGTCAATGTTATTTATTTGATTTAAATATTGGAAAAATCCCAGTTTGAAAAGGCCTCATGTTTCACAGCGGAGAAATATATACAACACGATGAAATGTACACCCGAAAACCGCAATCAATGGTGAACGAATTCGTTTGTTTACAGACTCAAATATCAACAATTATAAACATAAAACATAATGATTTATAGGTTTCAAACAAAAAATATTAAGAAGTGAAATATTGTTCCCCAAATTGTAAAACGAGTTTGAGTCGTTAAACGCATCATTGTTTACATTGGAAACAAGACCAGGTTGAAGAGGTCGTATGCATAATTAATTATAATTTCGACAATTTCTATTTAAATATTCATGAGGAAAAGTGATATCAGGTCAGTGACTGTATATGACATAGAAATAAATATACGGTCAACGCATTTTGACTGCTCAAATAGAACGAGTGCAGTATAATAAAAATTAATAAAAAGCCTTCTACGAAAAAAATGTTCCCTATTTGTCTGAAATTGATTACCATTACGAAAAGATAAGTAACAATACCAATAATTAATACTAAAAAAACCCAAAGAAACAAACAAGTCCACTCAATAGCGCACAGGACATAATGATTAAAGAACAGAAACTTGACCGAAAATTGGGACTAAACGCAAGTGTTCCAGACTGTGAAGGTTATCCAAAATCATCTGTGAAACGTTTTATCAGTCGTTTCCGTACTGACATGAATTATAATTGATATGGTCATATTTACAAATTAACTGTTTACAAAACTTTAGAATTTTTGAAAAACTACGGTTTTTCTTCCACAGGAATAGTTATCTCAGCTGAATTTGGCAAAATGTTTTAGAAAAGTGGAATGCTATTGCTACATAAATATGTGCTGTTTTTAATACAATGCACATACATCGGGTATTAGCATCATAAAGGCATGGTAAATTACTGAAATAATCACAATTTTAGCATTTTGATTAAATTTTAAACGGTTTCCGTCTTAAATAAAAGTAACCTCATTTGTGTTCATTCTTAATATTGAAATATAAGTTGTAATTGATGATAATACATAACATACATGAAGGTTGAGGATGAACACAGATGCGGCCATTTTAATTTTTGACAGAAACCATCTGAAAATGGACAACTTTTGGCATATTTAATAGATTTTTCATATATTTGCCTAAATCGGCGTGTTTCTAATGACTTAATCAGTGAAAATCTTTCACATTAAATAATTGAAACAACTAAAATAGACACTTAAGTGTTCAAAAAGTGTCCAAAATCTTTCGTCAGTTGATCCTGAAAACTGAGGCAAAAATCGCAATACCGGACCTACTCCTTTGAACTATGGATATTTATAAAAACAAAACCAATGTTACGTGGTTACTTGTCTTTGTGTTTCTCATTTTGATGCCCTTTTCTGTTTCTATTGTTAAATATACGAGGACTTGTAATCGCTTATCATGATCTAAACATGGTATTAAAACCATGACTCATGGACTTAAGCAATTGCATAAAACGAGACAGCTAGGTAGCATATAAAATTTCCAATAATAAACAAGTTTCCCAGTGTGTTAGTACATTTTTTACGAAAAACTATTGAGAACATATGCAAGTCACCAACAATTCAACACAAGGGCAGATAAATTATTGCCTGACTGTTGCCTTTTGAGACATGTAATGCTTGTTATCAGGTTGGGTATATGAGTCAAATTGTGATTTATAACAGGTTCCTTTTGAAAAAGAGTGAAGGAAACATACACTATTTAAAGAAATCAATTGGTGAACTTGCTGAACGTTATATGTTAAATCCAAGCAAGTAAAATATAGACATTTTATACATGAGGTATTAAGTTAAGTGTAATAAGTGAAAACAACGGTTAAGATACTATTTCGAGATTCAATACAAAATAACACGTTTAACTAAATTCCATGTGGTATTAAGAGACAACCAGATGTAGTCTACAACATGAACACGGAATGTGTGTTCCTTGTGTCAATTATTCCGTTTCGTATGGCCATCTCTTAAAAATATACTGCTGAAATGTCATTGATTTTTTTTATTTATCTTTTTGAGCGATAAAAAGCAATGATATAATCTGCTATACAGAAACGTTTAGAGGTCTTTCAAATCATAAAATTAAATATATATTTGTTTTATAGATTACAGGTTTTGGAATAATAATGATTCGAGTGAAAGATACTTACATGAATACTTAGTGAATACTGTAGGTACTGAAATAGACATACGAAAAAGACAACAACTATTTATCATACAGGATATGATAAATTGTGAAAATAATTTGTTTGAAACACAATTATACAGTGGAAGTTTAGCCGAAGGACTGGATTTACCGGGTAGTGATAAAGACATTATGTCTGTTATTAAAGGCATAGATGTGATACAAGATGTAAGGAATATCAAACACTCTGCACAACTTCCAACACTTGGTATGGAGCCTGATAATGATCACCCTGGATTTCGTAGACTCCGGTTGATATCAGAAATTGAAGAAGAAAATATATATTTAACATATGATTTATTTGAAAATACTGAAACTGGTTTATATTTATCAGTGAACAAATTTTTAAATAGCGCACACAAGAAAATGTCACATTATCAGTATGTAGTACATGGGCCCTGTTTGACGGATAAAGACCAAAACACGGATACTGTAGTATGTCTCCATAGTAAATCACTACCTTTCAAAGCAATGCAATGGGCCTCACGATATCGACAGCAGTGGCCCCCTAATTCAGCTATTGATAAGATTATAGACTATGGTTGTCTGTTAGTACCTATTGGACCAAGGACTCTGACAGATTGTAGTCTGTTATGGAGATTATCTTTCTCTGTGGCTGAAAAACAACTTGTACATTCGTTTAATTACACTCAACTCTTATGTTACGGTCTCCTAAAACTAGTATTAAAACATATTGTTAACACAAACGACCATGCCAAAGATTTATTGTGCTCCTATTTTATGAAAACAGCTTTATTCTGGGTCTCAGAGGAAGAGAATATTGATTCATTCCAATTACCTAAATTATTTTATTGTTTTACTCTGTGCATGAATAAACTGATTGTATGGGTGAACAACTGTTTCTGTCCTAACTATTTCATACCTGAACAGAACATGTTTCTAGGAAAGATCAGTACGGATAACAATAAAATTCTAATGAAAGTTTTGAATAGCATAGTAATTGATGGAATAAATTGTTTGTTAACAAATTTGTATGCCAAGGACAATTTAACTAGTCGTTTATTAAGAAGAAAGAATGTTTCTTCGTTAATAATGTTAGAGACCTTCTTTTACAGGATATGTTGGATAGTTTCCATGGCAGACATTTCCCGTTGCTTCGATGCACTGTTGTTAACTTTAAATTTGATTAAGTCAAAATCCTCAACATTTATTATTGACGTTTGTAAATATTTTTATGCTGAAATAAGTCAAAATGCAGCACAAGTATTACCACCACCATCAACAACGACTGAAACATACAACATACACAAACTTTATCATAAACTTTTACAAGAAGGTACAAAAACAGATGCTGTATCGGGCTGGTTGTTATACGCATCGTTTTATTACGTGACAGGACAGTTCGATATTACCCTTAGACTAATAGATTATGTTCTGTCCAGATGTTCACCTGACATGTTGTTAATAGGATGCGTGAACTACAATAATAAAGCAGGATATACATGTATAACCAACTACATTAATCGTGTTCATTCTGCTATGACACTGCATGATAAGATGAGATTAGCTACCATGAAAAATGTTATTTACGTACAGAACTCATCATTAATACCAGGGGAATTACATCTGGAGGTAAAAGACCAAGACATGTGTTTGCCACCTACTGTTATCTGTCACTGTCTTCGATTTTTATGCTTTCATCATCTTGGTGATATTTACAAAAGACAAAAGTCTTTACGTGATTTGAATTCAACAATAAACGAAAAACATATTTATTTAACTATGTCAACCGTCTTATCTGAAACATGTACAACACTTGGAGTATGCTTTGAGATATCTGGTGATAAGAACGCAGCATTTCAGTGTTATGAACAAGCTTTAAAATGTGATGGTCGTATATGTCTTTCAGCAAAAGTAAGAAAATTGCAACTTTTTGAGTGTTAAACGAAACATTTAGCATCAACTGCAATTAGAGAATGGTATTTGGAATTAGTCAATTAAGTTAAAGCATATCTATGTAATCAAAGGATATATGTTTTAAAATATTAATCAGTTTAGATATACATTATCTGCATAATTTAAAAAGGTATAGTCATGCTACTCTATACATGACACTAGAGGGCTTGTTATGTAATCATAAAAATATGGGGTCACCGTTCAGTTAAGCTCACAATTTGCCTTTGGAAGAAGCATACATTTTTGTTTGTGTCCTTTTATTCTGTTAAACTAATAGAAGAATTATTGGTTATATCGAAATATAAAAAAAGATCTAAGTTATAGAAATCGCTTAAAATTTACAATGATTTAGTTTATATACAGCTATGAAAACAATAATAAAAAATATAGGTCACCGATGGGTTAAAAAATATATTTCAATTTAAACGTAAAAAAAATAAATGTGTGCACCAAAGGGAAATAATTTGGAGCTTTTTCAATGATATAAACATTTATAGAGTTACCTGTGGCCATACCAAATCGATTTGTCTGGGTGATTTTTGTACCATATTATAAAGTAATAGCTAATGATGTAATACATGAAATGTGTAATGAAACAAATGTTTAAGTGTTTGCTGAATTTTTTGTGACCGCAAGCCTCCTTAAACGAATCATTTGTCATCAACAGTTATTAGAAAATGTTATTTAGAATCAGTCAATTAAGTTAAAGCATATCTGTGCATATATGTTTTTAAATATCAGTCCTTTAAGATAAAGACTATATGTATAAGTTAAAAAGGTATTGTCATGCTACTATACATGACACTGAAAATCAAAATAATGGAGGGTTTGCTATGTATTCATCACACCCATACTGTTGACTTTACGAACATAAGATGCAGGTAGGAGTACAGGTTGCACTTTGTAAATACAGCTGCTTCTCACACCACGACACTTTTGGGGAAATTAAGCATATTCATAGAAAATGAATTTTGTTTACATAATGGTTCCAAGTTATGATCTCTGTGTTCCATCTCATAGAGACACAACTTTGGTATGTTACCAGTAACTATATACATGTGCAATTGGTTTATATTGAAATCTGTGGCAACCTTTCATTAGCGGTAGGGGTAGTTTAGAAAATCAGTGTAAGTTTAAACTGTGAGAAGTTCAGGGCATGTACGCGTTGAAAATATGCCGCACAGTCCTATATTTTGATCTTTGAAAACAATGAAGTGCATATGAACGTTCAATTCTAGGATAAGATTTTATTCAGAACTTCATAGTAAAAGTGGAACAGTTTAAACCGTAAAAGAAGTTCCTATGGGAAATTGCATTGTCAATATGCACAGAAATACAACCTATAACACATGTTGCGAGTATGCCGGCCTTATATTTACATGCCATGATAATTTTGGTGACATGCCAAAGAAACAGTAGGCATTACTAGTTTTTTTTCTTGAAATGGAAGACACATATTTTTTGTTACATCGAATACATTATTTTATTAATTAGTAATAGTTGTAGATAAAGTATGATATGATCAATGTAAAATGATTAGTTTTTTATTTAATTTATATTATGATGTATTGAAGCAGCTGATGTCACTTGACTTCAAGCATTATTATTGATTAATATGTTTAGTATTCTGCATCTTCATAACAATGTATTTCGTATGTGCTTCACTGTAAAAACTGAAATAAAGCTCCATAATCATTCTAATACATTATACAAATGATGAAATATTTTTTGATTCCGGAGAATCTATATGTATCCGATAAAGAGTTAAATTAAATGCTCTCTGGATGGTCATAATATTATGATACATTTTATGTAATTAATTAGTAAACAAATACGACCAACACCTACATATGAATTTGTTTATACATATTTTTCTATTTTCATTTTAATTTACTGGATTATTGTTTATATCCAAAATATATGACACCCACCTTATCATATGGTCATCGTGAAGATAACGATACAGGAGTATAGTACATATGTGTAAAAATTGATATACAGTATGTGGACTTAGGTTAAGATATTAAAGAATCTACTTAATTGGAAAATAGTTCAAGAAATAGAGAGTCATAACCAAACCGCTAGTGATCCGTATTGAAATGAATAATGTGATATTAATTGAATTCAGTATATTTATGAAAGGAATCTTTTATTTCTACATAAAGATAATTTATCCTTTCAATCTATCAAGATGTATACAAAGCGTAAATCCTACGAGACAACCTTATATAGTTTATTGCAATTACCTTACATTCACATTCGATTGTCTGTTATTGATCTTGATTTATTGATATGATCATATATCTAATTATAGAAATATTGCGTAGCAATGATAATATGCAACGTAAATGACACCGACCTTTTAAATACATTAAAGAATGAGTGGGTAAATTTTGATATCGAAAGTGGAAATTCCTGTCAAAAATTTATCTAAACGTCCATTTAAAAAAAGAAGAGCACAATAATTTGTAGCAGGGGTAAGTTTGTTTTTCATCTTCTCGGATTCAATATGATTTATTTTATAGATGTTTTCGTTCATTCATCTATATATAATAATAGTACAAACGGTATATATAAAATACGTACGAAACCAAAGAAATGCAAACAGTTGAAAGTTGTAAATTTATTACAAATACTTAACGATATAAAACAACTGTAATTTTCATGAAGTGTTCAGATTTATTTGACATGTTCGCGTCTTTAATCCTTTTCTGATTAAAGAAAAATCTTTTTTTTTTTAAAGAAAAAAAAGTTAGTTTTTTAAGTACTAACACTAAAAATAACAAGACAAGACTGAGATTTGATACAACATTTTCATACTACAGAGGATTCTAGGAAAAACAAAACTTTTTTAGTATGATATATGAACTGTTGTTTCACTTTCAATAATTTGATATTGACATGTTGTCTTGGTGTGTTACCACTCTACACTATTCTAACTTCCTACTTGATAGGATTTACAATTAAAGATCTTAAATCGTACATTGTCGGCTGCTCCTTTTAACACTTGAAATTTTACATCGTCGGTTGAAAAACGCGTAAGTACTCCTTTCAACACTTGGATCTTACATCGTCGGCTGAAAAACGACTAAGTACTCCTTTTAATATTCGATCTCGAGTTTGTGTTATTCTTCTAAATTAATTTGTAATTCATTGATCAAGTTATTTGAAACGTATGAAGATCACAGTCAGTCAGGAAAATGGTCATTGTAATATTATTGTCCGTGTCTGTGTGTGTTACATTTTAATGTTGTGTGTCTGTTGTGTCGTTATTCTCCTCGAGTTCTTATATTTGGTGTGTTTCTCTCAGTTTTAGTGTGTAACCCGGATTTGTTTATTTCTCTATCGATTAATGAGTTTCGAACAGAGGTTGCCTTTATTCAGTATTTGACGGAAGGTGGAATATTAAATTTTATTCTTTATTTGTTTGTACAATTCGAAAATATATTGGTTTTAAAAAGGTTAGAATGCATATAACAAATAAATATCATAATGAGCATTTATAGTCTCATTGTGTCATATTAATTATATAAATTTATTGTTCTGATCACATATCTATACATACAGTATGGAATGCGGTTCGATAAAATTGCTCCCCTGGTTTATTTCGCTCTCCTGTCAAATCATGTAATTTTGCCACCTCCAATGGTATACGCTACAACGATGGGTGTCGCCAAGAAAGGTTCGATTAAATGAATCAGATAGAAATTAGACGATCACCATTGGTATAGGTGAGTTGTTTAATAGTTGTTGCTTTGGGATAAATGCATGTTTTGGATTAATTTATAACCAGGAATAGCGGTACGGGAAAGAAACGGAAAACGATGGAAGAATTTAAACAAAAAATCTAGAGACAATCGTTCTCAGTGTGCCACCTACATGACCTTCACATTCAAACGTGTACACAAGCACAGTATTCCCTATCTATGTAATGTGTTTTCATCATTATGTGATATAGGGCAAAAAAATGTAGCAGTTTTTGTGTCTTGTTGTTAAGCATTTCCAGGGGAGATAATGTTATTTTTCACGGTGTGTTTGACAGGTTTGTTGCATTGTAACATTATATGATACACACTGATAAAGTGGACTACAATATCCTCTCAAACTCAATTAACCGAATAGCAATAAAAATTAACGGTTTAACATTCACAGTCTGGGAACGCAACTGTACGGTTTTCTACTAATTTTGTCATTCGGGAGACTGTCAAGCGGGGCTCCGACATTTGCAAAATAACAAGTTGCTTGATGGAAACTTTGATGAACTCTTATGTCACGATATAACATTTCTGCTTCAAGTTTTGATAGCTAAAACATTCTTTATGTAAATATGAACCAATAAAATAATCAGAAAGATATATGCATCCAAACGTTTCCCTTAAAATGGTGGAGCTCCGTGTAAAACGATCAAAATTGTCACACAACAACGATCATAAATGTCAAATAAACATCGACAAATCAATGTTTGCTACCTGAATTTTCACATGTACATGCAGATCCGGGAAATTGTTCTGAGTTCCTATCCGTTTGTACGGGAAACATGTGGTTGCAACCCCCACTTTAATTGCTTATTCAATTTTTTGTTTGCTGTGTCAAAAAGAGAGATAAGCAACAGTTTTATAAAGAAGTTATGTAAAAGTTCTGCTACACATCTGACAGTCAGGCATTAATCTGAAGTACACATGTCCAGCAGAGGCATGGAAAAGAGAGTAGAGGTTTAAAAGTACCAGATGCTTATCTGAGATTCCAATTTGAACTAAAAAAGGCAATCTCTTGTAGGAGAGATGATTTATATGAATAAAGTTATTCCACAATAGGAACTTGTTTTTTATGGCCCCGCAACGGAGTTGTCAGTGCCATCAAGTTTTACCCATGTCCGTCTTTCCGTTTTTCCGTAATTCCGTGATTCCGCAACAAACCATTATACGTTTTTTTGTTCTAAACGCCTTCAGATATTGGGCTAATTTTTGGTATGTCAGTTAACCAACCATGATGAGTTATGGGTCAATCTTATGTTTTGTTTCGCTCCGCTAATTTTCGCTGAAATAACGGACTTTTGACTTTGATAAATTATTGAAAATCACAGTTTTACGGATTTTTTCTCTATTTCCTTCCAGATTTTGAGGTGATTTTGATATGTGAAGCTACACTCATGTTTGTGTCAACGTGTGTTTATATTGATATTGCAGATTTTGCGGACTTTTTCGGACGTCGGGGTCATTCGTGTCGCTTTGACACATCTAGTTTATATACAGAAGTTTTCAAACGTAACCATAATAGAAGAGATGTGTATGCATCCTTCATAGTCTTGTAATACTAATGATAATAATTTATGTAATTTCTGAGATGATATAGCAGTGCCATTGGTCCCCCCTGTCTCCTTTTTCAAAGAACTTGATCATCTGAACTGAATATTCAAAGGTTTAAGCAACCCAAGCATTACCATGTGGCTTAATTTTTTGATTTGTCAATATCAAGTAAAATCGATACTACCTTGTCTGAAAAATATGTTCGAAAAAAAATTGTTACACAAAATTGAAGGCTAAAAAAATAGTATGAATTCTGATCTTCTACTTACTTCCTTGTTGATGGATTGTTCCCTGGGTTGTTTTGTTGTATCTTTCAAACTATATATATATATATACGCATGTGTAGAACATGAAATACAAAAACACTCATGAACTAATAGTATTTGACTTGTAATAGTTTGCATGTATAAGAAAAATACAGTGAGCCACTGTATACGGTAGAATAATATAGGGAAATTTTGATATTCTTGAATCTGTTTCTGAGTGGTAAAGAACTAACATACAACTTACGGTGGGCGGTTATTCAAGACAAATTCTATAATACAATCGAGTCTTTATGTGATAAACTATAATAACATTTAGTCTAATGTAAAACTTTTAAATAAAAAAGGACTTTTAATGTCTTGCAAATTTTCGACTGCAGGTAATTATTAAGAAAGAAAAAAAGATATAAATAGTAAATTCAAGTAGTATAAATAACATTGGCAAATAAAAATAGTATCACAGTATGTCGACGGACAATTGTTAGATGCTATAAGATAGAATAAAAATGTATCGAAAATATAACACAAAAGAAATCATGAAATAACTCAGTGCAATCCCAATTTTAGATGCTAACACATCAAAAGAAAAAATACAATCACACCATGTCGCCACAGGACACAAAACAAAAACCAACTGCAATCAACAAATAAAACGTAAAGAGTCACAAGAAATAAAAATAAAAATCATTTGCGGGCAACTACCGACTTATTATATTGTATGATCGAACACAAACATAGCCAAAACATGACACCTAAGAAATAAGACGCAGACTAAATTACAAGATCAATAAATGATGTATAAAAAATAATTCCGAAAATACAACTGGCTAAAACAAACAAAAGGAATACAATATAAATCTATGCTACCCCAAAAACTCAATTTCACAATGGTTAAACAATCTGTGTTACGGTTTAAATGACACAGAAATTATGACTGTCGGTGTAATTGTAATTGTTAAAGAAAAAAACATATTAAACATGCAAATATTATTTAACAAAAAAATGTTTTAATCACTTAAAAGTCATGGGATGTTATATATATGACGGGTGTGTTCGATGCGTAGATTAATTAACAACATCCCTTTTTTTAACATTCAACTTTGAAATTGGGTACAAATGTCAAATTTAGGTGTGCCACTTTAAGAATGCTCTTAAAGGATTGACAATTCATTTCTCTATTTTGGTAATTTTCCCAAGATGTCGGGCAAAAAAAGTAGCAGTTTATAAGAAGACCCCCTGAATGACATAACAACTTGACTTATGGTCGTTTTTTAAACGAGTATTTGCAAGTTGCATTGTTAACAGTTGTACGATATGAAAATGAATCAACGTGAATGCAAATATTTATACTAACTTAAGGGAAAGTAACTTTTGTGACACCTTGACGACCGTATACAAAGTTCATTTCACTTTTCTACCTTCTAAACACAAGAGGTCGAACTGTTTTGTTCTATTTAAATCGCCTACGGTCTACATAGTAGTGTACCATATTGCCAAAAAATAGGAGATTTAAATTATAACGACATTTACAATACATGATTAGGTTAAATTATAGGAATTCCTTCTACATTTTTACATCTATTCGTAGATTGGGTAAATAGTTTTCTCATTAAGGTGGTACCTAATACTACAGGGAGATAACTCTGTAAAATAATTTAAACGTTTTAATTACGTTGTGTTTTGATGGAAAAGTAAGTTTCTCAGTGATCAAAATAATTGTTTGTCAAACTGCTATATAACCAGTGTAATTTTTCTGATAAAACGGTTGGTTAAAATTTTTTGAATTTTTGAAACTTTTGTCAAAGGGTCAAAGTAAATACTTTGTCAAATTTTTATGAAAATTAAACGGGCCAAATTAATTTTAGTAAAGGTGTTGGGTACCACCTTAAATATCCTCGAATGATTCCACAATTTATTTCTTAAACATTTGTATGAATTTTAATAATGTATGGAATATTTTTTTATTTGAATGTTTAAAAGCATGAAAAGATAATAACATATTGTTGTTTAAATAATGAAATTCAATTTGAGTGTCGACAAGCTAGCAATAAAAACATGTTAATGGAAATGCCTGTATCAAGTCAGGAATATCCCATTTTCTTTTCTGAAAAGTTATTTTATTATTGTATATCTTTGCTTAGTACATTGTAGATATAATTGATATTTTACAGCAAATATGAACCAGAACTCAAGAAACGATGAAAATGATAGCGCTAAAAATATTCATAGAATGAGGAAAATGAAGTACTGGGGAAAATATGGCGTCAAGCGTTTCATTTACCCTGGAAGGCGCAGATACCCACCATGTGTTTCCCAATCTGAAGACGGAGGAATCATTATCTCAAATGACGTTTTTGGATTGGCAATCAAACAATTTGAAGAAATGTATAAAGCTTGTCTAGTCAAAAGGAAAACCCACGAACAGTATATACTTAACTTAAGGTATCCTGACAAAACATCAGATGAATATCTAGAGTACCTAGAGAATAGAACATACTGCAATGAAGGTAAATAATAAACCTATCATACATACCAACATAATGTGTATTTACGACAGACGCAAAAAACTTATTAGTTACGCTCGAATTCCCCAAAAAAGAGTTGAAAAAGGCCAAATAAAGTACAAACATAAAGAGGATTAAGGACCAAAATTCCGAAAAAAAACTTGTTGCTGTTGATCTATAGACAATGACTGTTGTGTGCAAGATTTTGGCCATGCTGGTGTAAAAAATATATTCATAGTTGTGCTTGAGAAAATATTTGCTTATCCGCTATATTTATCAGGAATACTTTTTAAAGGGTTGACAACGAGTACTCGAGTACTCAGGTACTCGTTCAATTCCTATTGTTAGATGGTGACGTTCCTTTGTTCCCTTACGGTGTTTATATATCTCAACTTGTACGATTCGCTCGTGTATGTAACAATGTTTGAGATGTTAACAAGAAAAATTTATGTATTACTGAAAACTTATTACACCAGTGTTTTCGATATCACAGACTAGTCAAAACATTAACTAAATGTTATCATCGTTATAAGGACATCATTCGTAAATACAGCTCTACATGTAGACTTCTTCTACGATCAGGTATTTCACATCAATTTTGTTATGGAAATATTCTTTATAAAGCACAAAAATGTCAGTATTCACCTCAGAAACTAACAAAACCTTTAAATAGACTTATCAAGAAAGGATATAGTTACGATAGTGTTGTCAGGTCATTAAATATTGGATATTTTGGCGTTAATTTTGATTCACTTATAGGGTCTTTGCATCGGAATTAAACATATTTATTCAAAAACCAGTTGTTGGATTGACACGGGTTATGTTCTTCTCATATATGTCATGATGGTATGACAATATATCCCTAACTGGAAGAATTGTGCCTGATATTCATATGAAGAAATCATAATATTTCAATTAGTTTAATTGAAGTCTGGAGCTGGCATGTCAGTTAACTGCTAGTAGTCTGTTATGTATTATTGTCATTTTGTTTATTTTCTTTGTTACATCTTCTGACATCAGACTCGGTCTTGAACTGAATTTTAAATGTGCGTATAGTTATGCGTTTACTTTTTTACACTGGCTAGAGGTATAGCGAGAGGGTTGAGATTTCATAAACATGTTTAATTATATAACCCGCCGCATTTTTGCGCCTGTCCTAAGTCAGGAGCCTCTGGCCTTTGTTAGTCTTGTCTTATTTTATTTTTAGTTTCTTATGTACAATTTGGAAATTAGTATGGCGTTAGTTATCACTGAGCTAGTATATATTTGTTAAGGGGCCAGTTGAAGGACGCCTTCAGGTGCGGGAATTTCTAGCTACATTGAAGACCTGTGACCCTCTGCTGTTGTTTTTTTATGGTCGGGTTGTTATCTCTTTGACACATTCCCCATTTCCATACTCAATTTTATCCTGAGGATACTTTTTGTTATAGCAGTACAGGCAACGTCCTTTCCTTCCGAAGGAATGTTTCCTATGTGCACAACTTTCAACAACAACAAAAAAAGTCAAAAAGTCTTTCGTTTGAAATTGTTTTCAAGATCATATTTCCAAACAAGAACCGAAGCAAAAATATCTGCGGCGACCCCTACGGAACTGATTAAAAACATTTCAACGCGGTGTTTACACGGATTAAAACTTTCATTGATTAATAATTAATACATTACAAGCCGAAAAACTTACCATAATTTGTGAATCAACACTTCTATTTAAACGTGATTGGTATGATATGTACATTTGAATTAAACCCTAACCATGCTGAATTGTTTTCAGAAAATGTCAAATGTTCGTTTATTTGCAAATATGCAATTGAGCTTAGCCCTGTTGCTGTAGCATATTGATTCCTTTCATTCTAATTAAGGTGATCACGTGGTGGAGTGGTCGAGGTGGGCGGTAATTTGCCCCAAAGTTGGCCATCAGGTTCAAAAAGCGTCAATTTTGCCGATTTGTCTTCCTTTTTCTTGACCCAGAAGACCCAGGGATGCTGGTAAAGGTATCCAGCTTAAGCCTGCATGTAGAGTTGACCCTAGTAAACAAATCCCAATAGTTGTTAGGTCGGAGTGAATCCGATCTTGGTTCAGTAGTCTACAGAAGGTCATGTTGACCAAAAAAACTGAATTTCACAATTTTTGCCGATTTTTGACTTCAAATGAAGCCAAAACCTGAATTAGTTGTTTCCTATGCGTATTTCAATAATAATAACGATCAATAGTTATATGGCTGTGAGTTTGCACTTTTTTTGCAAGTTTTATGCCTCTGACATGTCTGAACTTCATGTGTAAGATACATATTTGGAGCCCATCCCTCCAGAAAACCAAGTTTCAGCAAATATGAATTTTCCAAGTCCGTATTTGTGCTCAAAATGCTACGTATACATGAGAAACGTGAATATGGATAGCCTCAGGTTGACGAAACATGCATACCTTTTAAAATAAGTATCATAAAGTGGACATCTTAAAGTGTTGAACGCTATTGGTGCCAAATAATTGTTATGTGGGTACGCCCGTCATATGACGGTCACCGCATGGTAAGGGTTAACCTAACCAATCTGTATTTTAAACTTAACTATAACTGTTTAATTTACAATATAAAGATAGGCGAAAGTACGAGATCGAAAATCAAACCCAAAAGTCAAAAATAAACTGACAATGTCATGGCTAAAATTTTGTCGGACAAACGATGGTGCAAAAACACACGGGGCAAGTCAGATTGAGCATTACTAAAAGGCACAAGTAACTTATAGTCCAATATTGCTCTTGACTAATCAATGGACAAATGGGACAAGTCATATTACAAAAAATACCAACTCCTCTGGAACAGATGAAACATATATTGTCTACTTTGTCGGACCTTTTTTTTCTCAATATTTTTGATAAAATTGAATGTTGCTCTACATGTATAAACACGTACACAAACATTAATTGATAACAAAACAAAAAACAGAGGATCAAAATATGTGTGTAGTTCATTTGTCTTTCGTTATATTTTTATGGAAGATAGTAACGAAAACACTGCATCCCATCTTAAACCTATTCTTGTCAATAGAAATTCAAGATTGAAGATTTATCCGAGTACTCGCGGAAAATAAGAGTTAACTAGAAGTAGTGTACAACGAATGTATGTTTCTTTAGCTAGTTCTTTTTTTCTTTAGTTAACGCATATGCATCTTTCTAAACACAAAAGTTAGGACGATTGCCAAATCTAACAACTGAAACAATATGTTTTTATAAGATTACAGGTTCTGGAATGGAAATGGTTTGAAGGTAAAATGCTTATACGACTATTTAGTGAAAACTTTGGGTACTGAAATAGACATACGAAAAAGACAACAACTGTTTATCATACAGGATATAATACAAAGTGCAATGCAGCTAAACAGCGGTTCGAATACAATAGAAATATCGAGCGGGAGTCTAGCAGAGGGAATTGATTTACCAGGTAGTGATAGAGATATCATGTTCGTAATGAAAACCGTGGATGTAATGCCGAATGTGAAGAATATCAAACATGCTATACATCGTACAACACTGCTTATGGAGACTGATAATGATCATCCTGGATTTATAAGACTCCGATTAATAGCGGGAGGGGACGGCGAAACTTACTTTATAACATATGAATCATTTGAAAGTTCGAGAAACGGTTTATATCTATCCGTCACCAAATTTATAAATAATATAAATCAGAAGTTTCCACATCTTCAGTTATCATCACATTGCCCTTGTTTATCGGATAAACATCAAACCATTGATGCTGCATTCTGTCTACGTAGTAAATACCTACCTTCAAATACAATACAATGGGCGTTCCGTTATCGACAGCAATGGCCATCTTATTCTACTATTGATAAAATTATAGAATATGGTTGTTTGTTAGTACCTATTGGACCAAGAACTCAACCAGATTGTGATGTTTTGTGGAGAATATCTTTCTCAATGGCCGAAAAACAACTTATACATTCGTTTAACCACACTCAACTCTTGTGTTACGGTCTCCTAAAATTAGCACTAAAACATATCATTAACACACACGATCAATCAAAAGGTTTACTGTGTTCTTATTTTCTGAAGACGGCTTTATTCTGGGTCTCAGAGGAAGTGGACATTGACACATTCCAATTACCTAATTTGTTTTATTGTTTTACTCTCTGCATAAATAAACTGATTTTTTGGGCACACAACTGTTTTTGTCCGAACTATTTTATACCTGAACACAATATGTTCTTAGGAAAGATCAATTCAGATAACAATAAAATTCTTATACAACTTTGAATAGCATGACAAATGATGGTTTTGATGATTTGATAAGGAACGTGATTTCCAACGACAAGGACAAGTATCGTTTTCTTTATACAAAGGAAACATCCTCTTTCATACTATTAGACTTCTTATTTTTCAGAATATGTGGGATAGGACCTACAACACACATTTCACATTATTTGAAAGCACTAGTATGTATTGAATCGTTAATTAAATCCAAAACACATTTCACATTATTTGAAAGCACTAGTATGTATTGAATCGTTAATTAAATCCAAAACACATTTCACATTATTTGAAAGCACTAGTATGTATTGAATCGTTAATTAAATCCAAATCTTCAACATTCATTATTGGTGTTTGTAAATATCTTTATGCTGAAATAAGTCAATATGCCGCGCAAGTAGTACCACCACCAAGTATAACGACTAAGGCATGCAACAAATATTATCAAACATATCAAAGATATTTACTAGACGGTACGAAAACTGATGCTGTATCGGGTTGGTTGTTATACGCGTCGTTTTATTATGTAACGGGACAGTTCGATGTAACACTTAGACTTACTGATACAGTCCTATCAAGATGTTCACCTGATATGGTTTTAATAGGATGTGTATGTTACCATGAGAGACATATACAAGATTATAGAAATCGTGTTCATTCTACAATGACACTGAATGATAAGATGAGAATAGCTACTCTAAAAAGTATCATATACTCACAGAACTCATTATTAATACCACGGGAACTACAACTTGAGGTAAAAGACCAAGAAATGTGTTTGCCGCCTACTGTTATGTCTCACTGCCTTAGATTTC
This sequence comes from Mytilus galloprovincialis, assembly GCF_965363235.1. Classification (NCBI taxonomy): domain Eukaryota; kingdom Metazoa; phylum Mollusca; class Bivalvia; order Mytilida; family Mytilidae; genus Mytilus; species Mytilus galloprovincialis. The sequence goes on from NC_134846.1 coordinate 22,994,015, forward strand.
TATGCTTTCATCATCTTGGCGATTTTCCGAGGAGACAGAATGCTCTAAATGATTTATACAAAACGGTAAACGATACAAAGAAAAACTCAGTTTTTTTAAGTATGTTATCTAATTCGTTAACAATACTTGGAGTGTGCTATGAGGTAATCGGTGTGAAGGACATAGCATACGAGTGTTATGACAAAGCTTTGCAATGTGAAAGTAATATATGTCCTTCAGCAAAAGCAAGAAAATTAAAGCTTTTAGAGATTTGATTTAATCTGTCACCATCAGCAGAAATTGAAGTATGTTATTTAATATCTCATGTATCAGTCAATTAGTAAAATATCATCTTAGGATTTACCTTCAGTCTGATACATACATCACATTTAAAAACAAGGTAACCAGACTAACGGCCTGATCCAGATTCTTACATAACTCATCAATATTACTAAAAGAATAACAACAGAGAGAGAATAAAAAGAGACACAAGTATATCAGTTGATGCAAATTTCTCTCCATCATACCAACGTATCATGTCATCATCTTGATAATTAGGAACAAAAATAAGCGTAACAAGATTATAGTCATATACTTAGCGTAAAATATGTAATTCGACCAAATACATGTTCTGATTCATTCACAAAACCTCGAAAATTTAATGAGTTATTAGGAGACAAAGAGGAACAAACTATCGGTGCTTTCAAATTGAAGAGTGATAACGAATTAGTTCCTACAATAAAATATTTTTTCAGTGCTCTGTTTTCCATGTTGCAGATTTTGAGGTTTTGCATGCAAATATCAGGATTATATACTACTTCTGACGATTTTTTCAGTAGGATTTATATAGAAATATTTTCGTGTCAAGGATTTCAACCAAAAGCCAGCTTCTAAAATTTAACCTAATTTCATTTCATCAAAATATTATGTGTCATTCGGGGTGTCTGATTTTGCGTCTCAAGGGATAGAGAAATTATTAAATAAAGAAGAATAGATGTGCATATAATTCGGCTGTAACTGGATATATCTTAGTCCGAACACAACTTCTATGTTATGATGACAAACTACGCAGTTTTTTTTTCATTTCAGTGTTCTTCCCAGATACTTTGTTTAGCTTCCTGGTAAACAGTCAAAATTGAAATACATGTACCATCTTGTTTATAAAAATTATAGCCTCACATCGATAACATAATCTATAATAAAAACAATTGAAATTAAGCATCACATTTAAAATTATAGCATTACATTACCATCATGCTAAAAGGCCCTAAGTAGTGAAAACCTATTGGGGTTTTACAAAATAGAGAGTTACAGGGAAAAATGACATAAAACAATAAAGAATACAGAAAATTAAGAAATGACTGTAATATTGTTTCTGTCTATGAAGAAATTACATGAACAATTTGGTGCACACTGAATAATGCGAGAAGAGCATGAAGAGGGTTATTTAACAGTGTACACCACATTTTTTTTTCTCGAATAGACAGAGAAAATATTACAGTTATTTCTTATAATTTAATTCTAAGTTCCATTTTAAACCGTAGAAAACCATTAAAAAACGTTGATGACGTCACAGTCACATGACTTAATTATATCTATGGGCTGATAACAAAATAATGTCAGCCAATTAAAAGACGTGTAATATCCAAAATTCAATTAAATTTATTGAATCATAGATGAAATGTATTCGTATAGTGTATATTCAGTTGTCTCTGTTAATATTTCTTTTGATTGAGCTACGCCATTTTATAAATTTGGTAGACGCCATCACGAGCTGGTTGACCATTATCGAATATTAGTTACACAGATGATATCGGATATTTTAGTAATGTCGTAACTGCAATGTCCTTCCTTTTTCACGAATGTGACCTACCGATTTAGACTATTTACGAGTTTGTAATAACAATTTGTATTTGACATCAGAACAAAGTAGGTGTTTTTAATTAGAATCTATCCGATAAAAGCCAAATCTATGATTTTTTTTAAATGATGCCTCTACCTCTTGTGATGCAAAGTCTGATACATTATCTTTGATGAAAACTTAGTTTTTAAACTAATACGTGTTAAGTAAGAAGCTGGCGTTTGGTTCAATTTCTTGATTTTAGTTCATTCCCATTAAAAATTATACAGAACATTCGTTAAATGAGATTTCAAACTTGCATACTAGACTCAAAATCTGCAACATGGAAAACTAGGGAGGAGAAAACTGAGCACTGAAAACTTCCGATTCTGCTTATTTGAAAATAAATATGGTTTGGTTAGGTGCCTTTTTTGTTTGGCTCCGCTTCAATCTTCCATCACGTCTCAAACATAGCCAACACCCCACATGTGGCGTATCTATTGTATCTCAATTAATCAATATAAAGTTAAGTTTCCTCCTCCTCCTTGCTTTAATTCGGAAGATATAATAAAAAAAAGTAGCTGTTTGTATTCCTAATTTTTATCTTTAGAAACGACAAACATAGTACTGATCAGTCATCTCAAGGATATAATTTCTATATTTTTGCATAAACAAAACTTCCAGGTAAACTTTTGTTGCATAAGGCAAAGTAGGTTTAGTGAAGAACATTGCTTTAAAATGTATTGCAACATACATATAACGACAACTAGATAGCAGTTAACAAATTATTACTAAAGATACAGAACTTTAAGGTTTACTAAAATAGGTGTCAGTCTATAAATCATGGAATAATTAAATGTTCGACTATATCAATCAACAACACGAATAAGAAAGATCTTTTAATTCCATATTAAGGCACATTCAAAGAAATGGTAGGGAGGTTAAACCTGATTTCATAGTTTGCTTAACCTTACAATTGTATGATTTTTGTTAATGGTTTCATTATAATGACAACATTAATTGAGCAAATCGAACAGAAATAATTTATTATCATTAATAAGTCAGTTCTAGTGGGTTTTTACCAGGAAAAAACCACCTTAACTCAAAGTTATATCAAACTTAACCATCCATGTTCATATGTTCAGTAACACCTTCTTTTGTGGAAGATTATTAAAACGCGCATTTAGTTAATTGGTGTGACCATACAAGACACTAAAAGAAAGCGCTTTACCCCTTGCTTTCTAAGAACAAAAATTACTCATATATTAAGAAAATCCCAACTTCAATTGTGCATTTTTTTTAATTTTTTGCTTATCATTGTATAACCCGATCATTATAATAAGAAGTAACTGTTATTATCACACGGTCATCATAAAGTACTAGTTACTAAATATCTCCTTGATCAGTATAATGAACAGCAACTATGAATATCCTACAAGCAATGTCATCGGGATTTTGCTGTTCTCTGTTAACTCTCAAGCATCTAAAAAAGAGAGACAAATAGTTTGACAAAATTTCCACAATATATATGGAGAATTGCTCAAATATATTATGAATATAAAAGTCTTGTTAACGACTGTATTACCTAATGGCATATCCGAAGAGAGAATATTTATCTTAAGTGTAGAATATAATTGAGACTTTCAGGTTTGTCTCTGTTTAACTGTTTCACTTTCTAGTAAAAAATACAGATCATGTGTTCATATTTTGCACATATTCATCTGATTATGTCAAGTTCTACTTTCTGTTTAGTATTTTTAACCAATTGTTTAAGGTGTTTACCATTCCCATAAAACCCGATGATTAAACTTACAAGCTTAACAAAATATTGCAAGCCTAATTCTTTCTCTAGTTGTGTTAGTCTATGATATGACAAACTATATAGATATAGGAAGATGTGGTGTGAGTTAGACAACTCTCCATCCGAATAACAAAAAGTAAACCATTAAAGGTCTATGTACGGCCCTCAACACGGAGCCTTGGCTCACATCGAACAACAAGCTATAAAGGGCCCAAAAATAACTAGTGTAAAACCATTCAAACGGGAAAACCAACGGTCCAATCTATTTAAATAAACGAGGAAAGAGCCTGTCTAAAGGTTTACTCAATGTGTAATCTTTTATATACTTGTTACTTTTCAAGGATGTTTCATTCAAACATACATCAGACCAAGGGAAGGCACTATACAAATGAGGTAAACATCTTTTCACTGGACAACTAGTTAGCAACAACCCATTGTTGGACTTTTTAATTGCTTCTCTGTTTATTTTGCGTGTTTTTATGAAATTGACGTTATTGCATCATACTAATTTCAATGTAAACATATTTTAACTCTTTTTACAGGTTCCAATCTAAATGCATGTCTAATACAGCAATTCATATAGATTTAGTATGATTGAGTTAATTTTGATAAATCAATACTTTTGAAAACTCGAACTTTATATACGGACATACAACATAAAGTGTAACAAAATTTCTTTCATTCAGAGGAAATGTCACACACCTGTCGAATTTTACTGCAGGTCTGGAGTAAAATTTATACCATTTTCTTTAATGGAGTAAAACACATGTTTTATACTCTTACAATTATTCAATTTGTTTTGTTCACACTTTAACTGTTATAATTTCGAGGATAAAAACGCCAACGTTATTGTTTTTGTTGAAGAATTGGTGTTATATTTGATGTTTTCTTACATTATATTCTTAATGGAAAATTAAAAAAAATGTATTAAAAAGGGACACTTTTCATATATAAAATAAAACGTTAACAATTGTTCATTTGTAATCTTCATTGACCAACAATTGTTTTGTAAACATAGCAATGTATTTTATCAAAGTCGTCTGTTAAACAGGTTAGCTGTGTGATTTTTCTTGTGTACTTCAAAGTATTGCAAAGACAAGCTTGATAATTTAGTACGTGTCAGATATTTCTTTAGGTGTAACACCACTAATTCAGGCCTGGCCAGAAAGCACATACCAGAAATTAGTACATATTTAACACAAAATAGTTCGTACGCATGAGTGTTACTTTCAAAATATGTAGAATGTCTAGATATTTTTGGTATCAAATGAAAGCTAAAGGACTGGTGATCATTTTTGCACTTATTTTTCGAATATTAAAAAAACTGTACCAAATATAAGAAAGAAAGTACATATTGACTGTTTGTCAGATCTGAAATACCTGTTTTGGTACATCTTAAGTTCCGGAGTACCAGTTCTTTCTTATATGCCATTCAAGGTATGCTGATTTTTTCTGTGCAAAACCCCATAAAGTGTTGCTTTGAAATGCAATGATTGCCACTTTATTTGAATTTAAAATAAAAGAGGTGTGCCTGCTTGAAACGTAGGAATTTAACATACGAAGCAATGGGACCATGAATAAATGGTCATTTTGTATCATTACATTTTTCCCATGACAATTTCGAAGTATTATACAATATGATCGATTGATCGCTCGATTGTCTGTTAACAAATCTCTAGAGATATATATCTATGCAATGCGAAAATGAATGTATGAAGAAATGGTCATCGATTCATTTCAAATGCAAAAACATTTTGCAATCAAGAGAATGATTGTAATTTTTTTTTTCATTTTGAAGTTCTATTTTTTTCTATTTGTTTTTTCTATTTGAAAAAATAAACAATTAAAATAATAAAACAAAAAGTCTCTTTATTAAATGGTAATGCAAACATTGATCCACTGGTGTGAGCTAAACATTCATCGGAAAATTTCTCAAGAATATTCATGATGACGACAATAATAAAATAATACTTACTAATACATGTACCAGATCTGAGAGTGATATCATCAATAGCAATGTCGCCCGTATCACCATCACCCCTAGTCGCTTCTATGGAGATCTACAATATACAATATTTGTTAGATATTGAAATACATTGAAAATAATTACAAACAATTCTAAATATGTAGGCACTTTTTTTACACCTTTATGCTTTAATGAAAACTTAAAGTTGTATTGTCAACTGAAAATTATGTTACCACTAAACGACAAAATTACCTGTTGTTGTTATTCTATTTTCTGTATAGATGTCAAACATACTTATTCTTGAAAAATACATTTTTGAAAGAATTGACAATATATACAACTATATATTTCTGAATATGAGTCATCATGTAACCAGAAAGAGTAATTGCAGTGAATATTTTTAGTAGTATCACGACGAGTGACACCATGTTACCAGAAAGAGTAAATGCAGTGAACATTTTTAGTAGTTTCACGACGAGTGACATCATGTAACCAGAAAGAGTAAATACAGTGAAATTTTAGTAGTTTCACGAGGAGTGACACTATGTAACCAGAAAGAGTGAATGCAGTGAACATTTTAGTAGTTTCACGACGAGTGACATCATGTAACCAGGAAGAGTAAATACAGTGAACTTTTTTAGTAGTTTCACGACGAGTGACGTCATGTAACCAGAAAGAGAAAATACAGTGGACTTTTTTAGTAGTTTCACGACGAGTGACACCATGTAACCAGAAAGAGTAAATACAGTGAAGTTTTTTATCAGTATTATTGAAGGTTATTGAATTGTGTTGAGGCTATATTTACAAAACACATTTTAAGTTATCTAGTGTTAAGTGTTGTGTAATTTTACATACCACACTTTTGTTTTCAAGCTGTTAGTGGTGTGGAACTTGACATACCACATTTTGTGTTGGTAATTTGACCGTCCACACTTAAGTTATCAAGTTTTGTATAACTTGACAAATGTTAAGTTACACAAGACTTAGCATTTGATAACTAACGTGTGTTATGTCAAGTTCCAGAACAATTACAGCTTGATAACTAAAGTGTGTTACGTCATTAACAAAACACTTACAGCTTGAAAACAAAAGTGTGGTATGTCAAATTACGCAACACGAATCACTTAATGACTTTTAAGTTGTTTGTCAAGTTACACAACACGTATCACTTGATAACTAATGTGTGGATATTCAACGTGACTCTGTAAGTATACGTCCCTTTATTGTGCTATTGTAAAACATGTATGTATGCGTGTAGTTCGTTTTTGCTATGTGCTTTGTCTAAATGCCAGTTTATGTTCCTTTGATACGTGTATGACGTGGCTCTGTAATTATACATCCCGTCATTGTGCAATTGTATTATAGGAAATTTGAGTATATTGCTATCTTCTCTTTAAAATTTGCTGATATGCTATGTTACATGCCATTTTGTGCTTCTTTGTTATATATGTTTGTCAAAAAATTGGGGCAAACTATCGTAGCACTTTTTTTTTAATTAGTAACAGAACAATAACAACATTTGTACAAAACGATCGAAGGAACCTAGTATAAATATTCGATAGAGTTAAGTGGGATGGGGGTAATTCATTCTTGATATTATTATTAATCACGCTCTTTCGTATTGATTTTGTTCTTGATAAAGCCTGTATGTTGGTGATATTTATTCCCGTCATTTGGACTGCTGGATAATTGTCTCATTATAAATCATATACAGATATCCCTTCTCATCATTTTCATATAACTGGTGCTTTTGTCGAAAAATAATTGACGTCATCATAAATAGCCTACAAGCCTTCTTTTCATATATTGTTTATAAATGAGTCGTAACATACATACATCAAGATTACTATATTGTGGGATATTTATAGTAGCAGTTTTCCAGGATATTGGATTAGGTTGCTCGCCAGTTTTTTTTCCATATGCTTGTCAAAGGAGATGTTTTATCCCCAGCAAGTACTTCCAAAGTTTTTATACTGTCTCCTTTCATATGGTACTGGAAGGACAGACACCAAGGATAGTCTGGAAAAAAATCGGATAATGATAAATAGACTGAAATGACATCAACTAGACAAGAAGTTGAGATGTCCGTTGTATGAATGCAATACAATTGACTTGCATATTTAGATATTTTCTTCTTCAAAGTAAGTTTTGATTGCAAGATACTATTAGTGTGGCAAAAGCTACGAATTCGATTTGAAGTTATGTATCTTTTTTGTTCTTCTTTTAAACATTTACTATTCGGAATAAAGAACTAATACTCACTACTAGCAGGCCGTTTGCTTAAGTCCGTGAAACTAAAATATGTTTAACTATAGATTCCGAATCACTTCCTTGATCATGTTAATATCAAACTATACTTTTGAATCATGTGAACGTTTCATTGGTTACTGAGACCTGAAAATTGATTCTCTCAAAACCATGACATTTACTTCCGCATATTTATTTATATAAAAAAAAAGAAAAACTACTAAAATCCTAAACTCCAAAAAAATTGAAAAAGGACAGTCCCTAATCAATTTACAAAATCAAAAGCCCAAACACATCAAAAGAATGGATAACAACTGACATATTCCTGACTTAGCCCAGCATTTTCATACTAGTATGTAGAATATGGGGTATCGAACCTGGTTTGATAGCTAGCTAAATGAGGTAATTCAATAGCAAACAAGTTAACGAAATAATTCACAAATCGAAACTCTTAAACCAATACTTTCAAAAAACCTACGAAAGTTGATAGCCTTGAATAAAATGACTTAAACGATGAGGGAGAACCAACCTTGTCAATAAGAAATTTTATGCTTAAGCACTTCATTCTTTCAGACAGGTCATTATGTTGTGATAGTAAGGTTAAATTATGAAACTTACAGGACAAACACATATCCAGCCATTATTAAACTTTACGAAGATTCTACCTGGTAAACTAGTAGCTTCAGTTTTGAGTGAACCAATTTGTCCGGGTTCCATATCGGACGCCTTTATGTATCTGTAATACGATCCCTCGGCTGCTGAATCGGGACCAGTGAAAATGGTAATGTTAGGACCCTGAAGCATCAATAGTTCAAACTTGATAAAAATAAAATTCAAGTATATTTTTATCAATTTTCATAACTTTATATACAGAAAAACCAAAAGTATTTTGAAAGTTGTCCCTTATAAACTAGGAAACAAACAATCCTTGTAATTACTGAATTAAAAAACACTTTTTATTAAAGAATTGTACGTTATGTTGTAATTTTATTGAGTGTAATATCTCCAAATGTGTCGACGATAAACACTTTCATAACCCTTTAATTGTTATACCACAACCATTTATTCCATGCATTGTTTTAATGCTGACACGGAAAACACTAGCATTCATACATTTTTGCGTTTTGTATTGAAAAAAAAAAAGAATCTTGGTATATGGCTTCGCCATTAAAACTTATGGAATCGTATGAAAAATTACTTTGTGAAATAAGATCTAACCCAATCATAGCTAAGAGGGAGCTACCATATAATTTGATAGGGGCCTAGGATATAAAAATTGTGTACAGCATTTTTTTCTAGTTATCTCTGCCTTTTTAGTTTTCATTCTATACGTTAACGGTCCTGCCTTTTTGTTAGTTTATCCTAACATTTTTTTTGTATGATAGTGTTGTCAGTTAGTTTTGCACTTAAATTTGCCATCTTTCGCCTCTTTTTAAAACTATATATCATGCATAACTGGCTGGAAATCTTACGACTTTTTGCATTTTTGATAACTTACAGTGTTCCAATTCATATAAGGTGAGTGTTGGAACACACATTGTTTAAATGGCTCAAATCCACAGCTATAGATTATAATTTCTGGTAAAGCTGTAATTGATATCAAATTGTATTATTGGTCTATGGAATTCTGAAGCAATAGCATATGGTCAATCTTTTTCAACTGTACATCTAATCCTCTTGCCTATTTTGATTTATAGCGTAATATCTATTTGAAAGAAAAAAAAAGGAAAATGAATAATTCTCAACATTAAACTGTTTATTTAAAAAAGATTATATTTCTAATCCCGAAGGTCACAGAAGTTGAACAGTTCTACGTTTTCGTGATATTTGTCCCTTTATAAGATCACGTTTACGTTATATTTTTCCCTTTAAAAGGAGTAGGTCCAGTAAGAGCCCTTTTTGGTCCCAAAATATAGCAGTTTTACAAATTTGTTAAAATGTTAACTTTCAGTTATCTATTGGATAGTAGAATGGTTCTGCTACATAAATATGGACTGTTTTTGACAATACTATACACATGTATTGAGTACTAGCACAATTAAGTCATGTTAAATTACTGAAATCTTCACAATTCCAGCATTTTAGTTAAATTTTAGACGGTTTCCGTGTAAAACGAAAGTGGCTGCATTCGTGTTCATCCAAAATATTGAAATCGAAGTTGTATTTGATGATAATACATAACATTTATAAAGATTGAGGATGAACACGGATGCGGCCACTTTCGTTTTGGACAAAATAAATCTGAAAAGTGACATTGTTTCGCATATTTGGTAGATTTGTCATATTTGAGCTTGAATCGGATCGTTTTTTAATGACTAAATAAGTTAAAATCTTTCACATAAATTAAATGAATCATATGAAATAGACACTTAAGTGTTTAAAAAGTGGTCAAAATCTTTCGTCAGATGAAACTGATATTTAAGGCCAAAATCGGTCCTTACCGGACCTAATCCTTTTCAAATTTCCTACCCAATTAGAATATCAACTTGATTAAATTTAATTTTCGACATGGTATTTTGTTAAAACACTTGCCTGTGGGTTCCTTTCTGCAACATGGTCTTTTTTTGCAGCATCTGCCCTTAATAATCCACCCTGATCCAAAAGTTTCTTCACAACTTGAACCTTGTCGTCCACAAGTACCATTTGAAGCCAAACATTGTCCAGTGAGTACTGAGGAGAACATTGTATGCATTATACACTATAAGGTATTAAAAAATGTAATAAGTACACCATTATTGAAAATTAGCTGTGTTTTACCGTCAAATTGCTCAAAATTATATCGGCAGTTATTCTACCAACTTCTAAGCTCTACTATTTCAAACAATAAAATCATATATGGGTTTTCACAGATTCATTCGAGGAAATAGGTGGAGAAGAACATGCACTTTTCAAGACTAACCACGTAAAAAAGGACACAAATACATATGTGTTTTGATATTGTGGTATGTATGATTTCTTAAGAATAGATTTAACTGAATTTTTATTGATACTAGAAACTCTATTCAGATGTTTGAATTTATCTGTGTTTGAATGTTCATAGCTCTGATTGTTCTTATGTCAACCGGTATTCCATAAGAAAGAACATTTGTAAAGTGTTAAACAGCTCAGTAGCCCGGAGGAGTTTTCATTATATAGTGTAATTAAATGAATGTGTAAATTCCCAATCATTGTATAATAAATTTTTAAACGTGTTGATATATTTGTATATCTGAGACATCACAGGTTCTATTGTATTAGTTGTTTCCTTTGGCTCGCCAGACAAGAACTTCTGCTGTGAACGAAAGACTGCATCTTTTCATTATGAAAGACATTAACTGCTTAATCCACCATTTTCTTCATTTGAAAATGCCTGTACCAAGTCAGGAATATGACAGTTCTTGTCCATTCGTTTTTAATGCGTTTTGTTATTTGATTTTGCCATGTGATTATGGACTTTCCGAATTGATTTACCTCTGAGTTCAGTATTTCTGTGATTTTACTTTTTTTTATAGAGCCACATTATTGCCGATATAACTGACACTTCTAATTCAAAGTTCAAACATAGTGACAGACCCAAATACAAATCGTTCTTTTCCGACCCGGTTCTGTACGGGGTTTATGTTGCTAAATCATACAACATATCCCTTTTTTGATATTAGACATTATTCTTTAAAATTAATTACAAAATTTGGAAAAGTATTGATTAACCGACCTTTAACAGTAATTACTTCATGTAGGACTTTCTATAATTTATTTCATCACATCAAAATCTGATAATCTGATTTAAAAGTGCATATTAAAAACGAGCAAATTTCCCTCGTTTTATGTGACACAGGTGATGTATACAATTATTTTCCTTTCAGAACAACTGCTTTCTGTTTAGATTATTGGCGGGAGCCGTATTGATTTGGATTTTTTAACTACATTTAAATTAGTTTCGAGTTTAAGAAATGTTTTGGTTCGCACTGATGCACTGGAAATACATTTTAATTTTCGAAACCCAGACCTTATAGATCAAACAGGACACACAGGTTAATATCCGTAATATGTTGCTCTGTAATAACATATAAATAACTAAATGTTTCGATGTAGAATGTGAAAACACGTTTACTTAGTAATAAAACTAAAAGAGTAAATGGGTCGATACCACTGCTGGTGGAGTTTTAAGTCCCTGACGAGATTATCCGCCGAGAAGTCAGCACTTCTGTGCTTACATAAATTATCATTGATATGGTCATTTTTAGAAATTAACTATTTACAAAACTGTGGAACTTTGAAATACTAAGACTTTTCTACCCCAGGAATGCTGTATTTGGCAAAACTTTTCGAAATGTTGGTCCTCAATGCTCTTTAACTTCGTACTTTATTTGGCCTTTTTAAGTTTTGGGGATTTGATCGTCACAAATGAGTCTTCTGTAGACGAAACGCGCGTCTGGCGTATTATCGTTAATATGAAATTGTATCCTGGTATCTATATATATATATGATGAGTTTATTTATTGCACAAAGTTTTGAATGAAAATGAAAACAACACTTCATTTAATACCGCTCATCATTAACTCCCCTGTTGTTTCCCTTGCCGTGCACAACATTATACTGCCAAACTAGGAGAATATATTGCTTCAAATCTTTCTTAATTAATACAATTAATAAACGCAGAAATTAGTTTCTAGAAAATTTTGAAATTCCATAACTAGTGAAAATCAAACCTCTCATTTTTATCTCAACTGGCATGGTTAAAAGCTTAAATCAATATATCAATATCTACAATTGAACTTTGTTTACCTTGTCAAACTAAGTTCAAAGTTATCTTGCATGTAGACCTTGTACTGACCTTCAAAACACCAATGTTTGATCATTTAGCTAACATGCTGTACAAGTTATGACATACTTACTGCTGCCATTAGAGACACAAATTGTACAGAGGATGATTTCAATCAAACAACAAAACTTCATCATAATTCTGAAACAAATATTCTTCTATATAAATTATATATTCAGGGTTATTGAGAATGTAACGATAACTTGTATTCATTCAATGATCAGTTTTGATTGCCAATATCAAGCTCCAAAATTACTAAAACGTAATCCCAAACTTATCAATATAGGGGCAATCTGACGGATGTGTATGATTATTGGTAGCACTTTCAGATAATAATCATTGAAGCGGCTTAGATTTTTTGCTTTATAATTTCTTTTACTATGAGCGAACCTTATTTCCACAACTGTTGTTAGATTTTCAAATGTTAAAAGGGGAAGTGGATAATCGGCCATTTGAAATAATCAATCTGTCACAAATCAAAAATATTGAAAGTATTGAGATCACGTCTAGTTTTGTTTAACGGGATTTGTGTTGCTCTTGTTTAAAGTGTTGTTCCTTGTTATTTTTCACTTTTAATTTCTGTGTTGTATAAACCAAGTACAGTCCTGCCTATTATTTATCATTTAAAATGTGATTGCATTTGAAAATTCTAATTGCGGTCAGGTGTAACGGTAGGGAAAATGATGTCCGATGATCTACGAATTTCGTTTACATGTATTATTGTGTTGGATAACTATTGAATACTTAAATCCTTGTTTAAAATGATAGAGAAAATTCAATGCTTTTGCTTTATCAACGTATGGTGCTTTGTTTCATAGTACATGCAGTAGTTGTCCTGTGATCAAATACAACTTTAACCAGATGTGCATTTGAAAATGAACAGATACATCAATATATACAAACACCAATGCCTAACGTCGAAGTCCACAAAAGATACATTTAACTTTCCGTACACCTAAATATTACTACTCGTTGCTTTAAAAAATTTTGCATTGCAACCAAATTTTGCTGTTCAGTATTAGATGTATGTATCTGGTGTCAAATTCTTTAATTTTAAAATCACTATTTGAAGGTTGTTCCAGTATCATATTGATGACATGCTGTGTAATTGTTGTCTTGATATGGGCCTCCGTGGCCGATTGGTCTAAGCAGTACTACTGTTATCACTAGCAAGTCAATACTGAGGTTGTGAGTTCGAACACTGTTCATGCGGGTACACTCGACTCTAATCTTAGTTTAATAGGTTTGTCAGTTTTTCAATCGAAAGTCGCTGGTTTTCTCCAGGCACTCCTATTTCCTTCAACAATAAAAACTGACCGCCACAGAATAGCCCAAATGCGGTGCTTAAAAGTGGCGTTAAAACACAATAATTCAAAATTCAAATTTTGGCCTTGATTATCTGTCTTTATTTTTACGTTTGCGTTAAAATGGTTAAGTAATAAATTTCTAAATAACTCATAAAGAGTTAGAAAATTAATATATATTCTACACATGTATAATAAAAAGAGAGAGATTAATTCGAATAAGATCAGTAATAATAGACAAAAACGATAAATTGAATCACAGCAGTAATTTACAATATTACATAGAAAACTACAGTGGGTTAATTCTTTGAGTAAAGTAATATTTTGGTCTTTCAATTTGAAATTACCTGCGTATCGGATATTTTTGTAATAAATTTCGAACTATCTCAGCAAACAACATGAGCAGATACTTATAGATTATTACATGGCATTTTACATATGGCCCTGGTATCTGCCCTAGACTCCCATATCAAACCAGAGGGCTTTAGCCCGAGGGCTTGATATGGGTCGTGGGCTGATACCACGGACCATATTGAAAATGACATGTTATAATCTATTTATCACATATTTTCAAGCAGGAGAAATATTTTTTTGATTGACAGGTTACCAGAAGTTAAACCCGGGGGCTCGATATGGATTTCAAGGGCTGATATCGATTTTGGCCCCGAGGGCTGATAACCAACCTTGACTTCCGGCTATTATTGACCATGCAAAAACCTACATATCAGTTCAAAATATGTGATAAAAGTAAGTATCTGATGAAAAACTGTTGTAATACCTCTTTAATTGTTTTTATCAATTACAAATCACGAGAAATTCGTATCCTCAAAAATAACTGAAAACTTACCAACAATGTGTATTAGAAGACCTGTAGATAAAAGATAACGTTTGAAAAGAAGTGACTACTTAAACAAGTGACTACTTGTATATCAAGTTAAAATAAAGAAATTGAGGGATTGTTCCTCAAGGTCGTGCAACATCGGTTAGTGACATATGTTGTTTTTTCTTTCTTAAACAACTGAATATGCAAACATTTTTTGAACGTGTAAATCTTTTGTCTGTTGTAAAGTTTTTCACTTACTCATCGATAATGTAATTGCACCAGTGAATTTAAAATATTTTATTGTTTTCAAATAAAAGGTCAAAATAGATCAACACGGAAAAATAAATATAAAAAAAACAACTATATTTAAATGGAAGTAGTAAATATTCTAGATAACAGGTATCCTTTTTCAGAATGGTTAAAATATTATTGGAAATCAAATTAATGCATTCTGATTTTAATGAAACAATCTTAAATGTAAATGTCAACATATAATTAAGCACAAGAAACGCACGTTGCCTCTACACAAGACACAACCGTGTCGCTAAAATCAAAAGGAGATGGGATGTCAAATTGATGAAATGCTAAGTACTATTGATAACAAAAAATCAAAACAATCTACATTTTAAATTGACACAGTACAACCTTTTTTGCTTTTCAGTCTTCAATGAAAACTGGTCTGTAGAGTCTGTTATTGGCATTTTAGCTGTATGTTTGTATGGATTTCATTGAGGAATTATAAAAGTTGTATCCAGACAGAAGTTGTACAGATAATAAGAATTTTAAACGAGGGTTGAATTAGAGGTGAATGTGATGATATAGAAAAGGGAGTTTATAAATGACAGAACATCATAAATAGAGAACTAGTTAAGCGTTAAATAAACTGTGAAAGGCATTTATACATTTTGCTTACTGTGGATTCATTATTATTCGTGGGATACCAATTTTTGTGGCTTTCGTGGGTACTGGTGAACCACGAAATTAAATGTTCAACGAATAATAAATTTCCTGTATGTAGACTTCGGCAAAACCACGAAATTAAATATCCACGAACTTGCAAGTTTTCCATAATCCACGAAAATTGGTACCCACGAAAATAAATGAATCCACAGTATATTGGAAACAGATTTGTCTTCTGTATGTATCTAGTAAATACAATTATCAAGAGTTAACATGAAACTTATTAAAATAACAGGAGTTATATTAACGAATTTGTTAAATTCATGGGTAAAAAAGGAGATTGCGAAGCCATGTTATTTTCAATTTGTGCCAAGTGTTCAATCTGTTTAAAATTGTAAACATCTGTACTGCCTACTGTCGAATTGGAGATACAAGAACTCATTTATGCATTTTGACTGGGGGGAAAACTCACATATGCTTGAAGTTTGCATTTGATAAAATCAAACGTTTGTTATACTATGTATTAAGTTATCAAAAAAGATGGCACTAATTTGCATGACATACATTTTATAGTGCTCATATGTTCAATACCAATTTCTTTTATTAAATTTATTATAAATATCGTTTTCCGTTTCACTAAACTTTCCATAACAAAATTCTGCACTTTTTCTTTCAAAATCATTATTTGATTAATTAAATTATCTTTAGTGAATCTAGTCTACTCTTAGAAGTTATGGGTTAACGCTTTTACTTCAGTAAAGGTTATATATTTCAGTAATGTCGTTACTAAACGCAAGACCAGCTTTATTTATTTTTGGGAGTTATATCAAATTTTAAATCTCAAACTTGAATATTAGAAACGCGTTTAACAAGAAATCGAAGGGTTTTCCAGCAGCGATTACTCTCAATACTGAAAATCTAAATCGATACCCCTCATATTGCAGACGTGTTTGACTGAAATCTTAATTGACTCTGATTATCAGTGTGTTTCTTCCGAAGGTCGATGTGTTTTCATAGTATATAGTTTCATCAAACTGCCACGATATATTTAAACATGTTGCAAGAGATATTGAACTCCAACCATCAATACATTGACTTGTTCTTGATAATGCCAGTTGTCAGATATATGTCCTTCATATGTTAATATGAATCATATTCAACTTAGTTACAAGGCCTTGCAGGTTACAGGCAGTCATATGTTTGGTTAATCATCATGACACCTAAACAAATAAAATGAATCTATTAAGAAAACTTTTTCACCTGATTTTACTTAAACTGGTAAATATTTTTTAGTCTTACACAATCATTTTGTTTTTTATCTGCAAAGTCTGAACTATACATTTTTCGAGTCAGTTTTTTTTAATTTCTTTTTCAGACTGCATATAACTTTTAACTATGCATACAATTTCCCTGCAGGGAAATCAGTTCTGATCATTTTATTAACTCGGGAAGGCTTGCATGTGACAAATGACAGCAATTTTATAGCACAATGACTACACAGTTTTGTTCACATCATTTTTAGAGCGCAATTTAATTGTTCCTCTTTTGAAATAATAAAAAACTTAAACTGTCAGTAAATTATGTAGTTTTTATATTGCAGAATGGATGTATTACAAACCCTTGTGTCCACATCAAAATAAAGTAACAATATTTAGTCATATACTAAAGACGTAACGTTATCATTAATCAGTGGAAAGTGCAACAGCTGGTTTCCTTAAGTCATAAATCGATTGAGAGAAAACAAATCCGGGTTACAATCCAAACCCGAGGGAACGACATCAACTATAACAGAAAAAACAAACGAACAACAGGAACACCGATGATTAACAAAAACAAACGCTAATAGAAACGAACTATTTGATAACAACCACCATTCCTAACTTGGTACAGGACATTTCAAGAAAAGAAGGTAGATTGAACCTGGTTTAATGGCGTACTAAACCTCCAGTTTTATGAGAATGTGAAAACAAATCGCTAAAACATTATGTGACAGATACACAACACAAACACACGCAAGAACATCAGGAGATTTTACAGTTTGTTTAAAAAGAAATAATGTATCCACATCAAACAAAACTGACAAATGTGTATTCTTTATTATGAAAATTATATGGCGGTATCACACAAAAACGGTTTTATTTCATGATGGTTTGTATATAATCGAATATATAACTTCAACATCACAAGCTTACCGTTTTGAATCTATTCATGGAATTTATATGACGATATTATGAATCAGTAATTAAGTCAACTCAAAATGAATTGTAAAATACAAGTTTACAGCAATATCGGTAAAAATAAATTTACTGAAATATTTTGACCGCATCAGTAAAAGCGATAGCTTTTTACATCACTTGGCGTCCGTCGTCCGTTGTCATCATGCGTCCGTCGTCATTCACTTTTATAAAAATCTTCTCCTCTGAAACTACTGGGCCAAATTTAACTAAACTTGGACTAAATCATCATTTGGGTACCTAGTTTTAAAAAAATGGTGATCCGACCAACCAACCAAGATTGCCGCCATGGCTAAGAAAAGAACATAGAGGTAAAATGAAGATTTTTGCTTGTAACTCTTAAAGATCTATCTGTCCTGAAACTTTTAGACAAATTCGACAATCGGTTGTTGGGTTGCTGCCCCTGAATTGGCAATTTTAGGGAAATTTGGTCGTTTTTTTATTATCTTGAATATTACTATAGATAGAGATAAACTGTAACAATGTGTAAACAGCAATTAGAATAGAGAAGTAAGATCTACAAATTAGTCAACATGATCAAAATTGTCAGTTGACCCTTTAAGGAGGAACTTCCCTTTAGAGTCAATTTCAAATAATTTTCTTAAATTTGTGGTATCGTTTACAAAAATCGTCTCTGAAACTAGTGAGACAAATTTAATCAAACTTTTTCACAATCATCATAGAATATTTAGTTTAAACAATGTGTCCTTTGATTCGACCAACCAACACAGATGACCGCCATGGCTATAACTACATCCTACGGATAAACTATAGATTTTGGTTTATAACTCTGCAAAATAAAAGCATTTAGATAACATATGAATGGAATAACATAGTTTATAAGGTCAATATCTATCTGCTCTGAAATTTTAAGATGATTGGAGAACCTGTTGTTTGGTTCCTCCCCTACAATTGGTAATTTTCAGGAAATTTTGTCGTTTTTGGTTATCATCTTGAATATTATATAAATAGAGGTAAAATGTGAACAGCATACATGTTCTGCTCACAAGGAAGCTATTAAACCAAGAGTTCCAAATGGTGAAGTTAAAATCATCCCTTCGTAAATTTTACGGACGCCATCACGAGTTGGTTGACCGTTATGGAAGAACCGTTTCACAAATGATACCGGATATGTTTCTTACGTCGTAACTACAATCCCCTTCCCTTTCATGAATTTGACCTACCGAGTTAGACTATTTACCGGCTTTGTAATCACATTAGCAACCCGACGGGTGCCGCATGTGGAGCAGGATCTGCTTACCCTTCCGGAGCACCTGAGATCACCACTAGTTTTCGGTGGGGTTCGTGTTGTTTATTCTTTAGTTTTCTATGTTGTGTCATGTGTACTATTGTTTTTCTGTTTGTCTTTTTCATTTTTAGCCATGGCGTTGTCAGTTTGTTTTAGATTTATGAGTTTGACTGTCCCTTTGGTATCTTTCGTCCCTCTTTTATTTCAGCAAAGTTAGATCTACAAATAAGTCAAATGATCAAATGGTCAATTGACCCCTTAAGGAGTTATTGCCCTTTATACAATTTTCATTAATTTGGTTAATTTTGGTAAGTTTTTCTAAAATATTTTCCTCTGTAACCATGGTTACTAAGTAGGGACAGCTTCTTTACAGATAGAGAAAATTATAAGTAGCAAGAATGTTCAGGAAAGTAAGATCTACAAACACATCACCATCACCAAAAACAATTGTCATGAATTCATCTGTGTCTTTTGTTTAATATGCACATAGACAATGTAAGCGACACAGGCTCTTATGAGCCTCTAGTTTATGTATTGCTTGAATCTTTTTAAGTGGTGTTCTTTGTGATTTTCCATTTTTAAAGTCTGTAATTCCAGTTAAAGTATTGTCTATCTGAATTTTGAAAAACGTGTTTTTATTCAAAAATTCTACATTCAACAAAGTTAAAGGATTGGAAAACGTCCAATGAATTACGAATTTCTATTTGTCTGAGTGTTAGATACGAGTCAATTAAAAAAAATCCTTGGTTAGAATTATAAAGAAAAGTTTGCACTTTTTTTTTTATTAATATATAATGCTTCAAAGTAGTTGTTCTTCAACTGAAATACAACGTCAACATGATGTGCACTTGACACAGTTTCCGATTATAAGATATACTTTTCATAGGCTGTAAACAACAATGCCTGCTGTCGATGGCGAGATCGATGAATTGAACTTTCCGTACAGCTAAGTATTACTTTTTGTTTTTTTATTTTTATTGGTTGCACTTTGTAAATATAGGTGTTTCATGAAACACGCCTCTTCTGTGGAGATATATACTTTTCATAGATAATTTGTGTTGGTATTTGTGTCGTGACGATAACCCGAAAGTAAGCCATGACACCTGAATATGCTTTGTTGTGACTGTGGCAAAACACAACTACAGGCTAGATATACAAAAATACTTCAATTAAACTAACAATAGTATGGTTTATCCCAAATATGTACTATATACTAGTATCCCATATTCATAGAAACAGAAGAAATAGTTAGCATATTTGAGGCCAAAATAGAGAAATATAGATTCCTACACTGCAACAAGTGTATTACGATCTTTCACAACTATCGACAGTTAAATTTTATTATCTAAAGCGCGAGGCTGTAAGGTGTGGACTGTAAGGTGTGTTCTAATTGGTCTGAAATAGTTATGTGTAATCATTTGAACAAACTACATAGGTCTTAAAATCATTTATTCAATTTTATTTGTTCACTCTTGTTTTTTTACTTCCCACTATTTTTTCAACTTTTAAAATTGTATTTTATTGTAAGCAGAAGCCAACTTTTTATCTAAGATAGTTTCAACAAGAACAGTGTTTAAATCAAAGATATTTGTATCATTATTTCCGTGATCGCAAAATAAAATCTTGATGGTCTGAATGTTTTGGGGTTTTCTTTATTTCAAAATTGTCTTGGTCATTTTTATTATTCTTGATTTTTACATATTTTTTTTTCAATTTTTGTCTATTATTTTTTTCCATTATTTTGCATTCTGAAAAAAAACTATCTACGCCCTCTCTAATATCTATAAACCGTATGTGGGCATTTTAAAAACAAGAACTTGGTAGACGAGGACATAATATGAATGTTTTATCATGGTAATTTATTAAGGTGTTTAGGGGTGACAGAAATTTAAGATAAGAGGTTTTTCTTTCAAAATAGTTGTACCTTTGTGTCCTTAATGATGGATTATGAATGATATAGTGTTGTGCATCATAGATGGATTGTCAGAACTGACTGATAAATTGAAAATTTCGTTGTATTGTAAGCTGAGATATGAGATAATTCATATCTCTCTTCCTCAGAGATGCCTTTAGTTTTGTCAACATAATCATTCAACAGGATATCTCAAATTTTAATAAACGGACCCGATACTGAAATTAACAGGAATAAGGGTGATAAAGGAGATGGGTTATCCGCACGGGAGAATGTTTAAACAAACGCATTTCATGATGAGCAAGAACTAATTTAATGCATAAAAGCTAAATTCACGATTGAATGTCATATTAGAGAACACACAAATAGATGCATATCAAATACAAAAAAAAACGTTTCATAAAATTTACCCTTATACACCCTATAAATATTTTGCTATGACATAATCAACTTGTTTTCGGCGACAAGGACAGCCAAGTTGCAGGGGGAATCATGAATTGTAAACAAATAAGCTACATACTGTGAGATTTTTTCACAAACTGCAGAGCATTTATCTTATAGGAATGATTCAAGAAAGCACACAAGACTCAACCCAATATTGTAACGATAAAAAATGCATCTATTTTTATTTCGAAGGTTAGAGTCACCATTTGGGATTCCCCCTGTTGTATATTTGTAAACATTGCAGACGATAAATAGCCTTTTGATTAAAATGTGTCTTGTAAATTTCGGAATGAAAAGACTGTTTTAAAAGCATTATTACAGTAATTTGAAAACATTTTAAACATATATTACCTTCTGGTCCCTAAATTACAGTTTCCTGACCACTGGGAACTCCACAGAAATAGGCAGTGTCCCTCATACAATTGATAATGTTCTCCTCTGCTAGGGAAGGCTGGGTGGGAGGAGGACCACCTCCAGTTTGTGTTCTTTCCTTCTGCACTGTAGTGAATTTTTGCTTGGCCCCACGGGTCAGGTTTTTTCAACGGTTTCAAACCTCTATCTCTGTCCTGAGACACACCCCCAATGCATTAACTTCAGTTGTTATATCCTGCCACATTTCTTGTTTCTTGGCATAAGTAACCTCTGGGGAATGCTTCCCCTGGAAAAAATCAAGATGGGTTGTAGCCAGCTCACTAATCAAATTGCTGTCAATTGCAGTGAAGTTGAGTTTTCTTTCTCTTGTAGTTTTTGAAGACACATGTGCAGCCATGTTGATTTATGCAGGAAGTTAATTTACAAAGAATTGTGAGAATTTTATTTTTTTAATCACACCTTTAAATTTGAACACTGCGTTAACTAATATTGTCGTTAACCTTTATAGAACAACAACATTTAACGCATTGAGTAGTTAGCTACTGCGTTAAGATTAAACGAATCGCTAGGCTTAATCATCGTTGAATTTAACGATACTTTTGAACAACTGGACCCTGGTGATTATCTGACTACGACTATTATATGCATAAATAGTGTAATTTGAATTTATAACGGTTTACGGAAAGCTGTTTATAAAAATATATTTTTTCAAATAACCTTGTTTAAACATGAGACTCGGATGAGTACATTTATATCCAGTGTTTTTTTTTTTATTTTTTTTTTATTTTTTTATCTAATAACGATTTGATTTTTCTAGATATTATAGATAAACAGAACATGAAAATGAAAGAATATAGTTTTCTAGATATAGTGAACATCCTGCACTAAGACTGAGGAATCTTAATCAAATAAAATTAAATAGTTTCCTGGACTTAGTTGATCTCTCCTACTAGGACTTATGAGTCTTAATCAAATGAAAGGATATAGTTCTCTTGACTAAGTTGACCTCTCCCAATAGGACTGACGAGTCTTAATCATATGAAAGGATATAGTTTACTTGACTAAGTTGACCTCTCCCATAAGGACAGAAGGGTCTTAATCAAAAGTAACATCAAAAAAATACTGAACTTAGAGGAAAACCATTTCGGAAAGGATATAGTTTACTTGACTAAGTTGACCTCTCCCAATAGGACTGAAGAGTCTTAATCAATGAAAAAATATAGTCTCCTTGACCAAGTTTACCTCTCTCACTAGGACTGAGAATTCCTAATCAAATGAAAGGATAGAGTCTCCTTGACTCAGTTGACCTCTCCAAATAGGACTCAGGAGTTTAAATCAAATGAAAGGACATAGTTTCCTTGACCAAGATGACCTCTCTCACTAGGACTGAGGATTATTAACCAATGAAAGGATATAGTCTCCTTGGTTGCCCTCTCCCAATAGGGCTGAGGAGTCTTAATCAAATGAAAGGATATAGTCTTCTTGACCAAGTTGACCTCTCCCAATATGGCCGAGGAGTCTTAATCAAATGAAAGGATATAGTTTCCTTGACTTAGTGGACCTCTCTCACTAGGACTAAGGATTCTTAATCAAATGAAAGGATATAGTCTCCTTGACTCAGTTGACCTCTCCAAATAGGGCTGAGAGTCTTAATCCAATGAAAGGATATAGTCTCCTTGACTCAGTTGACCTCTCCAAATAGGGCTGAGGAGTCTTAATCAAATGAAAGGATATACCGTATAGCGGGTTATTTTCGCGGGTGTAAAATTTCACGATTTTCATTGAATAAGGTATACGAAATATTTTTGCGGTTATTATTTTGGCGGTTTCGAAACTTTTATCAATACCTTTACATGAACATTTTTAAATTGGCGGAATTTATTTTGGCGATTTTGTTCTATCCGCGAAAATAAGCGAAAATTTACACCCCGCGAAAATAACCCGCTATACGGTAGTTTACTGGATTTAGTTGACCTCTCCCAATAGGGCTGTGGAGTCTTTATCAAATGAAAAGATATAGTTAACTTGACTTAATTGACCTCTCCCAATAGGGCTGAGGAGTCTTAATCAAATGAAAGGATATAGTTTCCTTGACTTAGTGGACCTCTCTCACTAGATCTGAAAATTCTCAATCAAATGAAAATATATAGTCTCCTTGACTCAGTTGACCTCTCCAAATAGGGCTGAGAGTCTTAATCCAATGAAAGGATATAGTCTCCTTGACTCAGTTGACCTCTCCAAATAGGGCTGAGGAGTCTTAATCAAATGAAAGGATATAGTTTACTGGATTTAGTTGACCTCTCCCAATAGGGCTGTGGAGTCTTTATCAAATGAAAAGATATAGTTAACTTGACTTAATTGACCTCTCCCAATAGGGCTGAGGAGTCTTAATCAAATGAAAGGATATAGTTTCCTTGACTTAGTGGACCTCTCTCACTAGATCTGAAAATTCTCAATCAAATGAAAATATATAGTTTCCTGGACTTAGTTGACCTCTCCCACTAGGGCTGTGGAGTCTTAATCAAGTGAAATGATATATTTTACTTGACTAAGTTGACCTCTCCAACTAGGACTGAGGAGTTTTAATCAAATGGAAGGATATAGTTTACTTGATTAATTTGACCTCTCCAACTAGGACGGAGGAGTCTTAATCAAATGAAAGGATATAGTTTCCTTGACTTAGTGGACCTCTCTCACTAGATCTGAAAATTCTCAATCAAATGAAAATATATAGTTTCCTGGACTTAGTTGACCTCTCCCACTAGGGCTGTGGAGTCTTAATCAAGTGAAATGATATAGTTTCCTGGACTTAGTTGACCTCTCCCACTAGGGCTGTGGAGTCTTAATCAAATGGAAGGATATACCGTATAGCGGGTTATTTTCGCGGGGTGTAAATTTTCGCTTATTTTCGCGGATAGAACAAAATCGCCAAACTAAATTCCGCCAATTTAAAAGTGTACATGCAAAGGTATTGATAAAAATTTCGAAACCGCCAAAATAATAACCGCAAAAAAATTTCGTATACCTTATTCAATGAAAATCGCGAAATTTTACACCCGCGAAAATAACCCGCTATACGGTAGTTTACTTGACTAAGTTGACCTTTCCAACTAGGACGGAGGAGTCTTTATCAAATGAAAGGATATAGTTTCCATAACAAAATGGATATCTCCAAATAGGACTAAGAATTCTTAATCAAATGAAAGGATATAGTTTCCATGACTTAGTAAACCTGTCTCACTAGAACTGAAGATTCTCAATCAATTGAAAAGATATAGTTTACTTGACTTAGTTGACCTCTCCCACTAGGACTGAGGAGTCTTAATCAAATGAAAGGAAATAGTTTCCTTGACTAAGTGGATCTCTCCAAATAGGGCTGAGAAGTTTTAATCAAATAAAAGGATATAGTTTTCTTGACTAAGTGGACTTGTCCAAATATGACTGATGAGTCTTAATCAAATGAAAGGATATAGTTTCCTTGACTAAGTGGATCTCTCCATGCAAATAGAACTGAGAAGTTTTAATCAAATGAAAGGATACAGTTTCTATAACTTAGTGGACATCTCTCACTAGAACTGAGGATTCATAATCAAATGAAAGGATATAGTTTACTTGACTTAGTTGACCTCTCCTATAAAGACAGAGGAGTCTTAATCAAAAGTAACATAAAAAAATACTGAACTTAGAGGAAAACCATTTCGGAAAGGATATAGTTTACTTGACTAAGTTGGCCTCTCCCAATAGGTCTCAAGAGTCTAAATCAAATGAAAGGATATATTCTCCTTGACCAAGTTGACCTCTCCCAATATGGCCGAGGAGTCTTAATCAAATGAAAGGATATAGTTTCCATGACTTAGTGGACCTCTTTCACTAGGACTGAGGATTCTTAATCAAATGAAAAGATATAGTCTCCTTGACTCAGTTGACCTTTCCAAATAGGGCTGAGGAGTCTTAATCAAATGATAGGATATAGTTTCCTGGACTTAGTTGACCTCTCCCAATAGGACTAAGGAGTCTTAATCAAATGAAAGGATACAGTTTCCACGACTAAGTGGATCTCTCCAAATAGGGCTGATGAGTCTTAATCAAATGAAAGGATATAGTTTCCATGACTAAGTGGATCTCTTCAAATAGGACTACGGAGTCCTAATCAAATGAAAGGATACAGTTTCCACGACTAAGTGGATCTCTCCAAATAGGACTAAGGAGTCTTAATCAAATGAAAGGATATAGTTTCCACGACTGAGTGGACCTCTCCAAGTAGGGCTGAGGAGTCTTTATCAAATGAAAGGATATAGATTTCTTGACTAAGTGGATCTCTCCAAATAGGGCTGAGGAGTCTTAATCAAATGAAAAGATATAGTTTACTTGACTAAGTTGACCTCTCTCACTAGGACTGAAGATTCGAAATCAAATGAAAGGATATAGTTTCTTTGACTTAGCGGATTTTTTTCTCTATGACGGAGGAGTCTTAACAAAATGAAAGGATATAGTTTCTTTGACTAAGTGGACCTCTCTAAATAGGACTAAGGATTCATAATCAAATGATAGGAAATAGTTTTCTTGACTTAGTGGACCTCTCTAAATAGGACCAAGGATTCTTAATCAAATGAAAGGATATAGTTTTCTTGACTAAGTGGACCTCTCTAAATAGGACCAAGGATTCTTAATCAAATGAAAGGATATAGTTTTCTTGACTAATTAAGTGGATCTCTCCAAATAGGACTGAGGAGTTTTAATCAAATGAAAATATATGGTTTACTTGACTAAGTTGACCTCTCCGAATAGGGCTGTGGAGTCTTAATCAAATGAAATGATATAGTCTCCTTGACTAAGTGGATCTCTCCAAATAGGACTAAGGAGTCTTAATCAAATGAAAGGATATAGTTTCCACGACTGAGTGGACCTCTCCAATTAGGGCTGAGGAGTCTTTATCAAATGAAAGGATATAGATTTCTTGACTAAGTGGATCTCTCCAAATAGGGCTGAGGAGTCTTAATCAAATGAAAATATATAGTTTACTTGACTAAGCTGACCTCTCTCACTAGGACTGAAGATTCGAAATCAAATGAAAGGATATAGTTTCTTTGACTTAGCGGATTTTTTTCTCTATGACGGAGGAGTCTTAACAAAATGAAAGGATATAGTTTCTTTGACTAAGTGGACCTCTCTAAATAGGACTAAGGATTCATAATCAAATGATAGGAAATAGTTTTCTTGACTAAGTGGACCTCTCTAAATAGGACCAAGGATTCTTAATCAAATGATAGGAAATAGTGTTCTTGACTTAGTGGACCTCTCTAAATAGGACCAAGGATTCTTAATCAAAATGAAAGGATATAGTTTTCTTGACTAAGTGGACCTCTCTAAATAGGACTAAGGATTCATAATCAAATGATAGGAAATAGTTTTCTTGACTTAGTGGACCTCTCTAAATAGGACCAAGGATTCTTAATCAAATGAAAGGATATAGTTTTCTTGACTAAGTGGACCTCTCTAAATAGGACTAAGGATTCATAATCAAATGATAGGAAATAGTTTTCTTGACTAAGTGGTCCTCTCTAAATAGGACCAAGGATTCTTAATCAAATGAAAGGATATAGTTTTCTTGACTAAGTGGACCTCTCTAAATAGGACCAAGGATTCTTAATGAAATGAAAGGATATAGTTTTCTTGACTAATTAAGTGGATCTCTCCAAATAGGACTGAGGAGTTTTAATCAAATGAAAATATATGGTTTAATTGACTAAGTTGACCTCTCCCAATAGGGCTGTGGAGTCTTAATCAAATGAAAAGATATAGTCTCCTTGACTAAGTGGATCTCTCCAAATAGGACTTAGGAGTCTTAATCAAATGAAAGGATATAGTTTCCACGACTGAGTGGACCTCTCCAAGTAGGGCTGAGGAGTCTTTATCAAATGAAAGGATATAGATTTCTTGACTAAGTGGATCTCTCCAAATAGGGCTGAGGAGTCTTAATCAAATGAAAATATATAGTTTACTTGACTAAGTTGACCTCTCTCACTAGGACTGAAGATTCGAAATCAAATGAAAGGATATAGTTTCTTTGACTTAGCGGATTTTTTTCTCTATGACGGAGGAGTCTTAACAAAATGAAAGGATATAGTTTCTTTGACTAAGTGGACCTCTCTAAATAGGACTAAGGATTCATAATCAAATGATAGGAAATAGTTTTCTTGACTTAGTGGACCTCTCTAAATAGGACCAAGGATTCTTAATCAAATGAAAGGATATAGTTTTCTTTACTAAGTGGACCTCTCTAAATAGGACTAAGGATTCATAATCAAATGATAGGAAATAGTTTTCTTGACTAAGTGGTCCTCTCTAAATAGGACCAAGGATTCTTAATCAAATGAAAGGATATAGTTTTCTTGACAAAGTGGACCTCTCTAAATAGGACCAAGGATTCTTAATCAAATGAAAGGATATAGTTTTCTTGACTAATTAAGTGGATCTCTCCAAATAGGACTGAGGAGTTTTAATCAAATGAAAATATATGGTTTAATTGACTAAGTTGACCTCTCCCAATAGGGCTGTGGAGTCTTAATCAAATGAAATGATATAGTCTCCTTGACTAAGTGGATCTCTCCAAATAGGACTAAGGAGTCTTAATCAAATGAAAGGATATAGTTTCCACGACTGAGTGGACCTCTCCAAGTAGGGCTGAGGAGTCTTAATCAAATGAAAATATATAGTTTACTTGACTAAGCTGACCTCTCTCACTAGGACTGAAGATTCGAAATCAAATGAAATGATATAGTTTCTTTGACTTAGCGGATTTTTTTCTCTATGACGGAGGAGTCTTAACAAAATGAAAGGATATAGTTTCTTTGACTAAGTGGACCTCTCTAAATAGGACTAAGGATTCATAATCAAATGATAGGAAATAGTTTTCTTGACTAAGTGGACCTCTCTAAATAGGACCAAGGATTCTTAATCAAATGATAGGAAATAGTTTTCTTGACTTAGTGGACCTCTCTAAATAGGACCAAGGATTCTTAATCAAATGAAAGGATATAGTTTTCTTGACTAAGTGGACCTCTCTAAATAGGACTAAGGATTCATAATCAAATGATAGGAAATAGTTTTCTTGACTTAGTGGACCTCTCTAAATAGGACCAAGGATTCTTAATCAAATGAAAGGATATAGTTTTCTTGACTAAGTGGACCTCTCTAAATAGGACTAAGGATTCATAATCAAATGATAGGAAATAGTTTTCTTGACTAAATTGTCCTCTCTAAATAGGACCAAGGATTCTTAATCAAATGAAAGGATATAGTTTTCTTGACTAAGTGGACCTCTTTAAATAGGACCAAGGATTCTTAATCAAATGAAAGGATATAGTTTTCTTGACTAATTAAGTGGATCTCTCCAAATAGGACTGAGGAGTTTTAATCAAATGAAGATATATGGTTTAATTGACTAAGTTGACCTCTCCCAATAGGGCTGTGGAGTCTTAATCAAATGAAATGATATAGTCTCCTTGACTAAGTGGATCTCTCCAAATAGGACTAAGGAGTCTTAATCAAATGAAAGGATATAGTTTCCACGACTGAGTGGACCTCTCCAAGTAGGGCTGAGGAGTCTTTATCAAATGAAAGGATATAGATTTCTTGACTAAGTGGATCTCTCCAAATAGGGCTGAGGAGTCTTAATCAAATGAAAATATATAGTTTACTTGACTAAGTTGACCTCTCTCACTAGGACTGAAGATTCGAAATCAAATGAAAGGATATAGTTTCTTTGACTTAGCGGATTTTTTTCTCTATGACGGAGGAGTCTTAACAAAATGAAAGGATATAGTTTCTTTGACTAAGTGGACCTCTCTAAATAGGACTAAGGATTCATAATCAAATGATAGGAAATAGTTTTCTTGACTTAGTGGACCTCTCTAAATAGGACCAAGGATTCTTAATCAAATGAAAGGATATAGTTTTCTTGACTAAGTGGACCTCTCTAAATAGGACTAAGGATTCATAATCAAATGATAGGAAATAGTTTTCTTGACTAAGTGGTCCTCTCTAAATAGGACCAAGGATTCTTAATCAAATGAAAGGATATAGTTTTCTTGACTAAGTGGACCTCTCTAAATAGGACCAAGGATTCTTAATCAAATGAAAGGATATAGTTTTCTTGACTAATTAAGTGGATCTCTCCAAATAGGACTGAGGAGTTTTAATCAAATGAAAATATATGGTTTAATTGACTAAGTTGACCTCTCCCAATAGGGCTGTGGAGTCTTAATCAAATGAAATGATATAGTCTCCTTGACTAAGTGGATCTCTCCAAATAGGACTAAGGAGTCTTAATCAAATGAAAGGATATAGTTTCCACGACTGAGTGGACCTCTCCAAGTAGGGCTGAGGAGTCTTTATCAAATGAAAGGATATAGATTTCTTGACTAAGTGGATCTCTCCAAATAGGGCTGAGGAGTCTTAATCAAATGAAAATATATAGTTTACTTGACTAAGTTGACCTCTCTCACTAGGACTGAAGATTCGAAATCAAATGAAAGGATATAGTTTCTTTGACTTAGCGGATTTTTTTCTCTATGACGGAGGAGTCTTAACAAAATGAAAGGATATAGTTTCTTTGACTAAGTGGACCTCTCTAAATAGGACTAAGGATTCATAATCAAATGATAGGAAATAGTTTTCTTGACTTAGTGGACCTCTCTAAATAGGACCAAGGATTCTTAATCAAATGAAAGGATATAGTTTTCTTGACTAAGTGGACCTCTCTAAATAGGAATAAGGATTCATAATCAAATGATAGGAAATAGTTTTCTTGACTAAGTGGACCTCTCTAAATAGGACCAAGGATTCTTAATCAAATGAAAGGATATAGTTTTCTTGACTAAGTGGACCTCTCTAAATAGGACCAAGGATTCTTAATCAAATGAAAGGATACAGTTTTCTTGACTAATTAAGTGGATCTCTCCAAATAGGACTGAGGAGTCTTAATCAAATGAAATGGTTTAGTTTCTTTGACTTAGCGGACCTCTCCCAATAGGACTGAGGAGTTTTTATTTAATGAAATGATATAGTTTCTTTGACTTAGCGGATTTCTTTCTCTATGACGGAGGAGTCTTAACCAAATGAAAGGATATAGTTTCTTTGACTAAGTGGACCTCTCTAAATAGGACTAAGGATTCTTAATCAAATGATAGGATATAGTTTTCTTGACTAAGTGGACCTCTCTAAATAGGACCAAGGATTCTTAATCAAATGAAAGGATATAGTTTTCTTGACTAAGTGTAACTCTCCAAATAGGACTGAGAAGTTTTAATCAAATGAAAGGATATAGTTTCTTTGACTTAGCGGTCCTCTCCCACTAGGGCTGTGGAGTCTCAATACAATGAAATAATACAGTTTACTTGACTAATTGGACCTCGCTCACAAGAACTAAGGAGTCCTAATTACTTCAAACGCATAGGATGAAAAGATCAAGATCGAAGCTTTGTGTATTTTAAAAGATTAAAGTTAAAGTAGTCTGTTCTGAAGAATTATTTTGACCACAATTAGAAACCCGTGTACCATATATAATCAAATAAATTGCAACATTACCGAACGAAAAGTGTCACCTAATTTTCATTATCATTATGAGGATCACGTGTGTCCATGGTTTGATTTTTGTTGCTCAATTTCTATAGCATGTGAAGTGTTTTGAAATTGGCCGTTTAAGAATCTAGAGGAATATTGATAATTTACGCTTTTCTTTAAAAGGAAATAACCGTACGTCAACTGTCGAATTCTCATTGGTCAGGACAATTGTTACCAATCACGACATTTTGATGCCCTCTTTTAAGAATATTACCCAGAATGAAATTTTATACTGAAAAGGTGAAATGATGTGTTTTCGTTTTGATTTGTGATTTCTTCTATTACTTTACTAAATTAGTGAGATTTGGTATGCTCGCCAATAGTCCAAACGATTAATTTTTTTATTAAAATCCTGCACGCAAAGAAAATGTAATTTCAATCGTTTGAAGGAACTGAATTAGATTGAAATTAAGTTCTTCTAGTTGTCTCCCGTAGACCGTTAGTTATTTTCCCACGCTTTATGGGATATACCATTCAGCACGACAGGGCCGACTCGACTAGACGTGTTTCTCAGTTGAATTTTTTTATCTTGCTCATGTGAATTTATTTGATGTTATATGAAATGTTTTGATTTCAGTAGTAATTATGAATTACTTGACTATAATTTGTCGACATGATATTATGTCTCATAATGTGCAATTAAAATCAGCACATGGCACTGTCGTGTGGGTATTCAATTTAAACTTTAGTTTGGTTTTTTATTAGTCTTATGTGTCTAGAGTTGGGTAGTCTATGGGCGTAGTAATTGTAGAAGAATGGTAAAATATATCATTTGATTTTTAATAGACCATTCAACAACGTGCACTCTGTGTAGTATTTGTATTTGTATTCATCTGATGATTTACGCTTTTTCAATTGATTTTTATAGTATGTTCTTATTTTGTACTGTTACACCACTGTCCAAAGTAAGAGGGTTGAATGGGATCCCGTTGATATATTTAACTCTGCAACATTCTGTATGACTGTGTGTGTTACAAGTGAGAAGCCTCTAATTTTAGTGGTTGTCGTGTGTTAATGTGTTACATATTTGTTTTTGTTCATTTTTTGAACATCCATTAGACTGTTATTTTTTTTCTTTTAAATGATTAACATTATCTAATCGGCGCATTAAATAGCTGACTGTGCGGTATGGTCGTTGCTCATTGTTGAAGGCCGTATGGTGACACATAGTTGTTGATTTTAATTACATCTGGTCTCTTGTGGATACACTACTGGACGAAATAAATATAAATCTAACCTAGAAAAAGGTCAATTTTAATTTTTTTTCTGGAACCTAAAATTACCGATCTTTGGTATTTTTTATTTGCTTTTACCAAAATATTATGGACTGCTGATGTTATTTTGTTAATTAAAAGGTCAAGTACTATGCTTGTTTTTACAATAACACAAGTCATTGTATTGCTCAATTTGTACAGATATGTATAGACAAGTCTTAAGTTATCCCCAATTTCACCTAAGAAAGCATTGAGTTTGACGCCATAATTTTAGGTCAATGGTTACCATAGCAACCAAACATAACAAGAAAAAAAAATGTTCTCAATATAATCATATTTGAAGCATATATGCCAAATTTGGTGGAAATCTGACTATGGTTTCCAAGTCCCTATTGATTTATATGATGCTAACAGAGAATTGCTCTTAAACAAAGAGTTTTAAATAAAATTCTTGAAATCGTCCGGAAATTTTCCGACGCCATCACGAGTTGGGTGACCGTTATGGAATATCTAATTCAATGATGATAGCATATAAGCTTCTTATGTCGTAAATATCATCCTTTCTGCTATATGGACTGTGCACAACCGTATCAGACTTGTTACCAGGTTTGTTCTTGCATGAGCAGCACGACGGGTGTAACATGGGTAGCAGGATTCAATTACCCTTCCGGAGCACATCAGATCCCCCATTGTACTTAGTGGGGCTCTTGTTGTTTACTCTTTATTTTGTATGTTGTGTTTTGTGTACTTTTGTGTGTCTTGTTGTCTCGTTTTTGCCATGACTGTTTCAGTTTAATTTCGATTATTTGTTTGAATTTTCCTCTGATATCTTTCGCCCCTTGTTTGCGCCTCCTTCTAAATAATGAGACAATGTAAATACTTTGATAACACAGAAAACTTTGTGCTATTTTCAAATTTCATGACCGGTGTGAGAAAAATATTTCTCCTCAGATGTGAAAGATTTGTTCTCGGCAATTGATTAGTCGAAATTTGATTATGACGTCAACATGTTTTTTTCTTCTGAATTTTCCTATTGTGACGTCATGGAAATACTCGACCTTGCTTGATGACGTCGCATATAAAGAACACAAGGTTCTAAAAATTTTTGAAAAAGAATGATAAAAATCATTAGAGAAACAGATTCCGACACTATAACTCGTGTATTACGATATTTTTCCACTCTTGACAGTTCAATCTTAATTATTTAAAAAGCTCGGTAAGCCTCGCGCTTTAAGTAATAAAATTTAACTGTCTCGAGTGGAGAAATATCGTAATACACTTGCTGCAGTGTTACAATCTATATATAAATGTTGCATCATAGTATACTTATTAAATAACCATTTAGTCAGTTTATGAGAGAATGGATATATTCTTTCGATTTTTTTATAATCTTTGAATAACATTATTATAAAGAGTTGCCACTTATGTGTTGTTGCGCTTCATAATTTTAGAAGATAAGTCGTGCGAATAGCCGACGCAATATCACACTTTGCGCATTACAATTCTAGAATAAACGTTACTAAAAACAGGAAGTGTATGACAGATCTGTTGTTCGCATGTTTTCAATTCATTATTACAGCACATGTATTACTCGGCTGACTAATCGTGAGGGAAATGTGTTAAAACGTTTAGGAGAAAGGTTCATAGGCGGACGAAGGGCCGCAACACATTTAGAAGGTGTAATACCACCAAAGTAAGTTGAAAAAAATATTCCCTTGGATTTAACCGTTGTAGATAATTAATCCTACATTTTTTTGCACTAAAACCATTTCTGTGTCATAAACATGTATCTTGGATATTTCAAAACATTGTTATTTTTTATTTGGGATTTCTATAGAGAATTTTGTAATCTTGAGGTTACATGGTGACTAAACCTTGTACACAGATACATTAAGGGGAGAGATTTGATTGGTTAACTTCCAATGATGCTTATTTTCCTACATGGAATGAAATGTTATGTGAATTTTTTCTATAGAACTGTACAGGATAAAACATTACTCATGCCAAGTATTTCTTTATTTCAAACAGGGATAAATTCTGCACAATTTTTTTAAAAGTGCAAATTTAACACAGACTAATAGGAGACAATCAATGGTGGTATTATACTTGAAAGAACGGATTTGTAAGACTTGGACAACAATTTCAATTAGATTGAAAACAAAATGAATTTTATATCTCATTTTATTAGAAAGTAATACATAAAAATAGTCAGAAAATAAGTGCCACAATATTGCAGTAAAATGGAAAGATAGTAGATAAGCATGACACAAGCAATAAGTTAATGAAAACATATCTATAAAGATGCTTACAAACTTTTCTGCATAATGAAAATATATTTTCTTTTTAAAACCCTTAACCATTCATTAAGGAAATTTGATTACAGAATACATTGTATACTCATGATTTCCTAGGTCAAGCATATTTACTAATAATAATTTCATGGTTAATAAAGCTAAATGTACTTTGTCCAAGTAAATGTGTTATTAGATACAAGATAACTCAGCAGAAATTTTAAGTAAAAACAAATATTGCGAGGGTGATTATTGTAATACTCAGAACTCGCATTTTATATCTGATACATATTTTTGTCTGCAGATGACTAATCTTGCATTTTTGTCATTTATCCAAAAAGGGAAAAAAATATAGTTGTTTGGTAGTTCATAAACAATAAATGATCATTACAACAAAGTAAGATGCTACCAACTTGAAAAATGACTAAAAAGACATTAACACAAAGGACATCATGACAAAGACCGTCTATGATAGATGAACCGACGTTTCCATGCCACCTTCCAAAATAAAAAAGAGAAATTGATTTTGAAACCTGGCCTTGCGGTCATAAAAATTTCGAGTCTGTTTTCTGTACTTATACTCCAAAATCAACCATTCAAAATGCTAGTTTTC
Organism: Mytilus galloprovincialis; assembly: GCF_965363235.1. Classification (NCBI taxonomy): domain Eukaryota; kingdom Metazoa; phylum Mollusca; class Bivalvia; order Mytilida; family Mytilidae; genus Mytilus; species Mytilus galloprovincialis. The sequence goes on from NC_134846.1 coordinate 23,029,629, forward strand.
ATGTTTGGAGCATGATTTTTGTGCTCCGAGCACTGAGCAAAGTTTTATGAATTCAACCCCTTATTGTGGTACATCAAATTTTTTTAACATTATAGTGACTACTAACTTTTATCTTTGTGCAAGTTGATTGTATTAGGTGCATAAAATTGTAAATTATCATTACTGTAGTAAAAGCATATGTTAATTATAATTTCTGATGCTTTTTAAAAGATGACAATATAACTCCTTAACTATTTAAAAACTCAAAATATTCAGCAAATATAGGAAACGTAATCAGATCACCATAGAATTCTAATGATGAAAGGGAATGCATGACAAGGCTATTACATGTTACGAATATGAATAATTACAAAGACATCTAGGCATTTACAAGATAAAAATCACACCAATCGCCATTTCTAAAAAAAAAAGCAAACACTTTGATAACCGACTATGCAATGCAAAAATCATCTTTTGAAGCTGTTACGATCATAGTTTTTTTTACAAAGATCCAAAAACATCCCAGTCCGGGTCCTGTATCATATTCGTCAAAGGGTTGCTTTCTCTTTCAGCTACATGCTGCTGACATTCTTGTGTTGCTTTGTTGTAGCTTGAAGCGTAACATTCGGGGCGTACTGAACACATGTAAACACATGCAATGATACTTCTTGCAAAGGCTGTCTCCACAAAGTCCTCTACAATTCTATGTCCAGATGCTCCACACTTGTAAGACTCTCTACCACCTGTTGAAACAAGATAGACATAACTCGTGAAGCGTATAACACAATATATTAAACTGTGCCTAGATACTACTTTTAAAGTATGTTCGCTGTTCTTGTTGGCTTTTATAATATAATTGGAATCATCTAAATTATTTGTTGCGCTAACCCAGAACTTTTCTAGTAATTATTGACTTTTATACAGTTTAAAGTGCCATTTTTGAAAACCTAATTATATCCCACCAATTTTTAATTGATTATATCTCAAAAACAATATTGAGGTTTTTTTTCTTTCTAACAGCCGTATATTGTAAAAGAAAACAACTCATACACAAATGTCATGTATTGTTTAGGAATTTGGAAAACAAAGTATTCACAATCATGGACATCCACTTATTTCTCAATATTTTTTGGCAATACTTAAGAATCAGACATTCTTTGAAAACATCTATTGTATTTTATATTTTAAGAAATAAAAAAAGAAGAACCAATTTGATAATTTGATCTTTGTCAAAACTATCTAATATTTGATATACGTCTCCTTTGATAAGTATGTCATAATATTGAGAATTATTGATATTCATTCAAAAAAAGAAATGTCGTATGCTTTATATCATATTCAGTTGATTATTTTATTGGTAGGGTACACGATACGAAAATGAATTCGTTTTATTATTTTCACGGTTTCAACTCAGGGTAAATTTTGAAATGCACTATCAAAATACAAAAATAAAATGCATTAATGAGTACTTTTTCATACATCAGTTTGAAAAATGCACGGTTCTTTTTTTTGGCCCCGTTTGTGTGGATTGTTTTTGTAATTTATATGCCTTTCAAATTGTCACTAAAATGACAGATACATGCAAATATTGTTATCGAATGATGCCATTATTGGCGCTAAAAGGGCATAAACAATTATCTTCAAAAGTATATATAACAAAAAAATATACCTTTGAATTGTCTTGCTATTTCAAATTTCATTTAAACAATCAAATGAAAAAGATTGCACAAAGACACAAACATTTATAAAAATAAATACAAAACAATTACGATTAAAAAAGGAAAAATAAGACGTAAATAATGGTTTTTTTTCTCGTATACCTATATATTCTGAAGGTAACTGTCTGCCGAAAATCTCAACCTCGCACAATGTAAGAAACTCTGTCTTCTCTAACTGAATACGAACAAACTGTCCCACTGTATTTTGCTGACAGGTCGCATTAAGAAAGTCGACTTTCTCGTTTTGGTAAAAGCATTCAGAAATCTCTCCCTTGTAAAAGTTTGTCCAGTTACCAAGTTGATAAGGTCCACATGTACGAGGCTTTACTGGCATAATTGCATCTATGCTAAATGATGAAAGTCTGTCAACTAAAATGATACATTTATCTTTTTAATATCAGTGTTATTACCTCATTATTGTTATTATACATGTATAGATATTTGAATATTGATATATCTTTATCTTTTATATATGGTTTGGATTTCAAATAGTTTGGCCACGAGCATCATTGAAGAGACATGTATTGTCGAAATGCGCATCTGGTGCAAGAAATTGGTACCGTTAATTTTATTCCTCTCGCAAACTTGTGCAATATAAAATTCTACTCGGAACAATATTTCCCAATAATGATGCAATAACCCTATAGTATATCATTAATTAATGATACTTACTGTAACGATCGTTTCTTCCCCAAATAATTACACGAGATATGAGATATATTGCACCAAGATCCACAGACCACCAGCTGTTCGGTTCATTTTTTGTATGAGAACATCTGTCCCTTAAATTTGGATTATGATTGCCCGTACTTCCGTCCACTGCTAAGAAAGACAAATATCCTGGTGCCATGTCAGATGACTGTTTAGTCTGTTTATGTAAAGAAATGTTCTGACCTGTTAATAAACATGTACATTTAAAATGTGTAGAATGATGAGTCATATAGATATATCAATTGTTTACGTAACACTATTATGTTTTAACAATTTGTTCGTTTTCATTCTGTATGACATATCAGTTTGTTTCCAAAGATACAATGCATGTCCACTAGTACATGAACGTAAGTCTGAAATGGTCATTTTGAACTTAAGGTCATCTTTAGATTATAAAGCTAGTAGTCATGTGCTGTCTTTAATTTTTTTCAGACATATCCACTGCTTCAAATTAGTACTATTATAATGATTGATTTTCAGGAAATAAAGATGTGGTTTGTAGCAATTTAAATAATGCAGTATCGTGGTGTCTTCATAGTTAGCACAGTTACCATAATCATAATTAAGTACACAAGACGCTTGTTTCGTCTACATAAGACTCATCATTAACGATTAGAATGTTACAATAGCCAATAGACAATCTGAACGTAGAATAACCTTATATTGAGACTGAACCTTCTAAAAGGTACTGAGTTAACGACAGTATTAGATTACCAAATTAAAAGCCCAGGATTTAAGCAATCTTCATGATATATTTAGAAAACTTCATATTTGAGTTAGTTTCTTTAAAATCTGAAATATCATGCAAACTTGGTTAAAATCTGATGTTTCTATTTTCACCTAATATAGATTGCACTTCTGTAAATATTGACATTACAATTTCTCCTTTTACAGCTAAAACTGTACCACTATTACTATGAAGTAAAAAAAAATCGTATCCTAGAATTGAAAGTTAATATGCACTTCTTTTTTTTTCAAAGAACAAAAGATAGGGAAGTGCGACATATTTTCATGTTTGTATGCCCTTTTTTTGGTTCACACAATTAATCGTCTATGAATTTTCTAGATCTCCCCAAAACGGCCTGGTTTTGAGAACAGCTGTATTCACAAAGTGCAACCTAAAGTTTTTGGTCACGGTAGTCTTTGATGGCGTTGAAGTCGAATCGACTTGAAATATGGTACATGTGTTTCCTCTTTTTGAATTTAATGTCAAACTAGAGTTTTGGTCCCGATTTAAAGGTCCACTAAACATAGAAATGATAGTGCAAGTGGGGTATCCGTGTATTATGGACACAATTTTTTTTTTAAACTTAATCTTTTATTCTGAAGGTAACGAAGTAAGCAGGTGTAGTTTCTTTTTTTTTTCTCTTTGCAAATTTCGATATTTTTTTTTCTCTCTTTCTCATGGAGATATTGGATTTTTTTTAAATATCTCTAACGGACTCGATTTTTTAAAATATCGGTAACTGACTCAGACCTTTGCTAACCTAAATAAAATCATTTACGATGTTATCTATGTTTATGTGCAACAAGGACATGCACTTTGATATGTCTTTCGAAAAATTCAGCTTACTTTTAAATTATTAGATTGTGTCTTATATGGAAAAACATGCATTTGGCACTCTAACCTCATCTTTTCGTTTCTCAATACAAACCACTTTTTGTAAAACCTTACCGAGCAATACACCGACTATAATCCAGAGGATGTTAATTATTGAAAATATAGCGCATAAGTCAACAGGTCAGCAACCGAACGACAAAAATACCTCTGAGGTTATTTTTGAGTGTGAATTAACATTACTATAAGACGTATCATGGTACTTATCTATCTGAAATTCATGTATTTGGTTTTGGTGTTATAACTGTTATTCTCATTGAATGTTGACTAATGCTGAGTCTGTTTCTGTTTTTGTTACATTTAAATGTTGTGTCGTTGTTCTCCTCTTATATGGAATGCGTTTCCCTAAGTTTTAGTTTGTTACCCCGATTTTGATAGTTTTGAACAGGGGTATACTAGTGTTGCATTTATGTGATTCAATTTGCAACAGACGACTAACTTTATTGATAGACAAATCTATACAAAAAATGCATTGAGCTATTTACTGTCCCTGTTTTTATAACACTTTCTAAAGTGTACCGAATATTATGATGTCCTTAAGTTTAGTTCAGTTTCTGATAAAAAGTTCAGATAGTAGTGTATCTGTGTCATTTCTTCGGTTTTCCAAAGCAAAAATTATTTTGAAATGGTATTAAACAGGTTTAAAAGAACCCAACACCCTTTCATACTGGATAATAGTCACTTCATTGAAATTTTCACTGTTTCACGCTGTGATCTGTATGCGCAGCTACAATGCATCAAAAAGGAAAAAAAACTGTTACATGTAAACTACTTTTACAAGGCAAAAATAAAGTCAAATAGTGCAGCCAGTAAGCAATACTTTTTTAATTGAGTGGATTGGTCAGTTTTCAAGGCCATGTTGGCCTTTGGCCTTGTGTTTGGGAAATTACTATGCTAACATATTTTGTCTTCAGGAAATCTAGAGTTCCAGACCTGTACAACTATTAAAAGTTAATATTGAAACAAATTTTTAAAACACTTAGTACGTTAGAGAATTTTATTGTGTCTATTGACATTTTGCGGATGTACAGCAAAGGTAGACACTTTCTTTGAAATATGAATAGCACTAAACAGGACCGTTTTAGAATATATGTCGTCGACACCAGATCACTTTCCAAGTCTTTTATGGTCTTGTTGTGTAGTCATATGATGGACTTTTAATAAGATTAACGGTACCAATGTTCTTGCACCAGATGCGCATTTCGACAATACATGTCTCTTCAGTGATGCTCGTTGCCAAAATATTTGAAATCCAAAGCTTATATAAAAGATGAAGAGCTATACTCCAAAAGGTCCAAAAAGTATAGCCAAATCCGTGAAAGGAATCAGAGCTTTGCACGAGCGAGATACATTCCTTAATTTATAATAATTTCTATCATTTTGTAACATCAAATTTTAATAACACAAAAAATCCGTATTTTCATGCCAGTACCGAAGTACTGGCTACTGGGCCGTTACCATATTTTCTTTGTCGTTTAGTATCGTCATATTCTTTAAAAGGGGTTAACTCTTAATCAATGAGTACGACAGGTGTTATTCACTGGTCAATAATAGGGTTTGTCGATAAAGGATATATTTGTCTGGGTGATTGTTTCGAGAATAGTAGGGTTGTTCTATAAAGGCTTCAATTTGTTAGGTTAATGTATAGCTGCTGCAAATTTTGGATGAGTGCAGAGAGATGTTGTTGTTTGAAAATTCTTTATTTGAAACAAAGACGTTTTTACAGTTTTTCTGTTTTAATACTTGATCAATTATTATTTACTATTTAAACATGCAGTACTCTTTTTTCTTGTACATGTTGTACATGAAGGTAAGTGTGAAATGGTCATTTTGAACCTCATCCAACCATGATACAGCTTAAAGTCATGTGCAGTCTTTTGGTTATGTTCAGACATAATCAATTCAGACCTAAACAATTATTACACCTATCTAACACACGGCTAAATTATATATCTTTGGGACAGAAAAATGTGTAGATTTCCTTTTGCCCGGTCGTTAAAGTGAAATCTTGTGCATATTTCTTTTAATCCGGGTCAGAGTTCAGACTAGAAAGATTTCAAATTCACACCTTTTTAGAATTCTGAACTAATTTGAATCTGCAGGGTTGCAAAATGTATTTAATTGAATTTTATCCAACATAATGATGTTGTTTTTCCGATTGGAAATTATCAACCCTGTATGGAAGAGCGGCAATTGGCGTTATTTTGACGTTTCTGCTCTGATATGAGAATACGACTCTTTTAGCAAGATAGGAATGAATGCGAAATGATTTGACATTAGAAATACTGTTTTATGTTGTAAGGTTGGTTCTGAAACGCATAATCATGATATTTGTTTAAAGATACAAGTACAAAAATGAGATAAATATCTTAATACAATGGTGTCAAAACTAGACGTCTGTGTTGCATCAATTTGTGTTAAGCCTACTAACCACATCAAGGTTTGTATTTCAATTTCTTTTTATATTTTTGTTTTGTTACATCATTTTTAGGGTACACAGTACACGAATAGGGGTTTGAGTTTTTGAATAAGGATATTTCCATGTCCATTTTTGTCATCCAACATGCATGTCTAATGAACCGCAATGTTAAAAAATTAATCACATGATGCAACATTTCATCTTGTGATTTTAAACACTAAACATATTCAAATTCATATTTTATAATTGAATTCAAGCCTGAAGAACTCCGTCATCGTCAGGGTTCTTTTGGCTTGTCAATATATTTAAACAAAGATCGGTTCCCTGACAAGTACATAGTTCTGTACTTTAATGGTTTTGTTCAATACAAAACATTCTCTACTGCAAATCTTTTTACTTTGCAAGAACACACTAAATCCCGAAAAAAGACAGATAGCACAAGTCCCGTGAATAGAACTGGAGTTGGACCTTTGCAAATTTTTGCGAACAAGAGAGCAGTCTTTGCCAGTTGCGTTTAACTTGTAACTTGTTGAAATCATGGTGACTTGATTACTATTTTCCTTGTGTCATACAACTTATTTACAACGCATTGTCGAAATGCGCATCATGTGCAACAAAATTAGTACCGTTAATTTTATTAGATACACGTCTTCTTGCAACACAGATGTATCTTAGTTACCTAGTTGTGATATACCCATCACAACTTTTGACTTTTCCATGAGCATGTTCGTGACGTATAGGTTCCATGCGGTTTTTATGATCAGAGCAGATGTGGTCTCTGTCACTGGACGGGAATGCACTCAGTTACGTCTGATCCTCATGTCATTCAGAGTTTCATTGGTATGAGATAGAGACTGAACCTGAAAGACTGCTCAAGCCATTGAATGAGTGAAACGTATCTTTACAGCTTTGGTTTCAGTGTTGATGTCAACAATGTCTGTTCTTTTTTGAATGATGTTTTCAACCCCAATAAATACAAATATACTGCTAGGAACATATGTGCCATTTACAATCTTGTCAATCTCATAATTGGCTAAGCAAGTAAGAAATCGTCTCAGCTCGTTTAAAGGCACACTATTTATTGAATTTTTTGTTTCTGCTAAGGCCAAGCATTTTCTTAATTTTCTGTTGGTATTGCATTGTTTTAATCTACAGTTTCATAGGAAACTCCATCTATCAGCCAGTACATGAATGTTTTTGAAATAGTTGGCATAATTGTTTGAAACCGACTTAAGAAAGTGTCTACAGGTGACGATGATGCATCACTTTTGATTACAAAATCACCAAAATGCTTACGTAATATACCAACTTAGTGCAGTATGAGATTTTCACAGAGAGAAATTGAACTGCTGTAAACAATATTGGACATTTCTTGTCGTTGTTGGCACTGTTCGACAATATTATTTCCAAAGTGTTTTGGCAATTTTTGTTGAAGACTATACGTTGTGTAATTTTCCTGCACATGATCGGAGAGGAACACGAGGAAGGGAGTAACTAGTTCTAGAAAAACGTTCGTACAGAATACCTTCTGATACACAAGAAAATCTTCCTGAATTGTAGAAACAAATTCAGCAAAGGCACTTCCATGCTTCAGCTTTAGAGATTCTTCAAATTCAAATTTAACCGGATTTCTCAACAAATATTTTGTGATGCAAGCTGAGTGAAATCAAACATTTTCTGCAAAAATCTCTGATCTTATTTTTAAAACTATTTCACTGTCTAATATATTATTTAATAAAATGCATGCACCTTCACGAAATAATATACAGGTAAAGAAAGGATAATGGAAGAGCCATGGTGTAGTAGTAGTTAGTTCATCGGACTACTAACACAAGGGTTCCTGGTTCGATTCCTGTCTGGGATGAAATTTTCAGGAACTGAATTTTCGGCTCTCCGGATCCCTTGACACCATTTGCGATTATGGTCTTGATGTAACGATGATAGTCCGGCGGAAGGGGACGATGATTGGCTGACTCGTCTTAAGAGAGAGCCATATCTCTTGCACGTTAAAGACACTCTTGTTGATTTCAAAAAAGAGCAGGATAATGTCGCTACAAGGCAGCACTGGCACCCGCAATATGGAAAGGGATTAATATTAGTTGCAAAACTTATTTCCCAATTTTGAAATTTTGAAAACATTTCTCGACTTTATTTCAATTTTTCACCAACATTGCACCGTACAATTTTGTTTAGGACCGAGCTAAAAATCAAGTTCGGATATTCATCTTTCACTTGTAAAAATTTCAGCTGTGTGTTAGGTGGATGGATTAAAGTCGATAACAAAGCGTGTTTTCTGTCACTCGCCTATGACCACTGCTGCAAATTTAGTTCTATTATTCTTATTGTTTTACAGGCAATAAAGAAACTTCTTGTAGCTTTTTAGATGCTTCAGTGTATATTATTGATGTCTACATGTTACAAAAACTTATAAACAATCTGAACATAAACAAACCATATTTTGATTGACTGAATCTTATGAAAAGCATTGAGTAAACGACAGTGTGTCAACACTAACAAAATAAAACATAAACAAAACAAATATATGAAAAAAAGATAAATCGTTTGTATTCTTCATAGATCTTGGAATAGATGGCTGGAATATATGTTACAGTAAATAGGTGAAATTAGGAATTACATGTAATTTCTAAAATTTAGGAATTACTTTAATTCCTGATGCACTTAGTAAATACACGTAATTCCTAAAGTGGCCCATTTATTAACAGTAATTACTAATTTTAAAATAAATTTTTACACCTATTTACTAACTGTTAAAATAATGTTGTAATATATGGTCAGCTGATCAAAAATTATGTTAATACTTACCAGAAAATTAGTGAGTACTCTCAAAAAGTGATCAGCCTAAAATGTATCTTTTTGTTATAGGTGCATTAGCTACGAGATATAAAAATAATTAAAATATGATTTTTTTTAAGATTGTAAGATGCTTCTGTCCAAGTTTGAAAAAAATCCAGGATGAATCTAATAAATGTTTTAAAAAATTAAAACTATATGGATGTAATGTTAACTGGAAGAAAAACTAAGTCCATTTATAAGGAAAATACAGATACACAGGTACAAAATATTCACAACATTTCCTTCTAGATACTAGCTTTTGATCATAAACAAGCTTCTGTCCAAATTTGGTATAGTACAAATAAGTTATGAATTTTTTTTTAAATAAACCACAGAGTGAATGTGTTGTTTCCTGGCAGAAAATCTAAGTCCATTTAAAGTAAAATACGGAAAAAATGGATTTATCGTTATACAAAATTAACTTCTGGATACTATCAAATGATCATAAACAAGCTTCTGTCCAAGTTTGGTACAAACCAAGGATTGTTTAAGAAAGTTATTAAAATTTGAAAAAAACTTTAACCACAGAGTGAATGTAATGTTTTCCCGGAGAAAAACTAAGTCCATTGATAAGTTAAATACGGAAAAATGGAATTTTATTTCTACAAAATTTACTTCTGGATACTATCTTGTGATCATAAACAAGCTCCTGTCCAAGTTTGGTAGAGATCCAGGATAGCTTAAGAAAGTTATTAAAATTTCAAAAACTTAAACCACAGAGTGAATATTTGTGGACGCCGCCGACGACGACACCGACGACGACGGAATTTAGGATCGCTTAGTCTCGCTTTTTCGACTTAAGTCGAAGGCTCGACATAAATCATTGTTTTCTCAAGTTTTTTATACAAAGACTATCAATGCTATGAATATAGGCCTATTTTAAGAGGGGACCAAACACACCCCTTATCATACGTTGTCCTTTCCAAAATGATCAACCCGAGTAAGGGTTATTCCACGAAGGTTGACCGTTTCGGATATTCATCGACTCAATTGGCCTTAATTGTTTTATGATCGAACACTACTAAAAGTAAATTATTGTCTATTGGCATTTCGCATTTGTACCCCAAAGGTAGACTCTTTCTGTAATATATGTATGACCGTTTACAAGAGATATCACCGACACAAGATGAATTTCCAAGCCTTGTATGGTCATGTTTTGTCGTTACTTGATGGACTTAGAAACTGATCTTTGTCATATTAGTTAGTTTAACTGACGTTAAGTTACGTCAAACTTTAAAGGGAGTCAACTCTTGATCATTGAGAACGACAAGGCTTTTTTGCCGTTAAATACTCAGGTTGTTCGATGGAGGCTCCAATTTGTCTGGATTATTCACCGGAGAATAAATGGGTTGTTCGACGGAGGCTTCAATTTGTTAGCGTTATTCATCGCTCCTGCCACCTTTTAGAGAAAAAAACATCGACGTTAAACTATGATACGTGATTCCGTTTTAGCCAATCAAGATATAATATAAATTATACAAATGTCAAACTAATGTAAAAAAAAATACTGTTTTAATCTGTATTCTTAGAATATGAAAAGTACAGCGTCGCACGAATATAAAACATAAAACAATACGGTTGCTTTATGAAATTACCCGTCAATGTTAATTAAGTCTTTCAACATAATCAATACTTACTGTTGACCATATGTATATTCACAAAAAAGAAGGAAAAGAACAGTTTTGTCCCATAAAATAGAAAACATGCAGCCCATTTTACTCCCATCATTCTGATGATTATAACAGAAATCGAATGAATCTTCAAAACTCCTTCTAACGTCAAACTGAAATGACATAATTAATAAGGGTTGACATCAATCTAAATAAATTATGAAACGATATTTTTTAACTAGAATGAAACGAGTTATCAATACCTTTGAATGTCGAAGAGTAAGTTTTGTGTTTGTTCAAATTCAGAAAATACATTATTTACAGATAGACTCTACAACAATGCATGCACATTAGCAATTAGTATTTTTCCTGTTAAAAACATTAAGACCAAACAAAGAGTGATATATTTATATATATATAATCGAATGTATTTAGAAGGCCAATTTGCAAAAGCAAAGGTAAACCAAAAAAAAACCGTTTCAATAAACGTTGTGCAGGTTCTTACCACTTCAAATAAGAAGCGATTTTTTTTTACCCTTCTTCGGCTAACTATACTAAGTAAGTGCTTTGCATTTAACTTAAAAACATCGAAAATCCTAAAATTTAAAAAAAAGAATTTGAGTTGTTTTCTCATTTTTAGGGCATAATTTGAAAATATTTATTTTAATGAATTTTTGGTATAATCCGTGATATAAAAAAATACTTGTCAAATGATAAAGTAAATGCTTTTAAAGTTTATTTTCAATTTCTGAGAAAATACTTGATTATCTCAATCCAATGGCCCCAAGGATATCCACACATATAATGGAAACACAAATTTCTTATTCTTGATACAACAGGCAAGTTAAGTCGTCACTTCCCGATTAATAAAACATTATCGAATGGTTCTTTGAACTGCTTTTTAACAGAAATATAATAATTCACACGTGAAGATATCGATTTCATGGACATGATTATGAGACACAAATATATAATTCATATAAAAGTTGTTCTAAATTTCTATACATTTTGAAAATAATTATAGTTTTCTAGCATTTTGTCTCAAAGGATTTACGTTGCATGATAAACTGTCAACCGACAATTAAATGTTGTGCGATAAAATCTGCAAATCATCGAAATAATCAATTTGGAATTATCTGTCAAAAAAAGAAAAAACATAGTTAATTATCGGGCCAATTTTAGAAGATAACTAGTAATAAAAAAGAAATGTTTTTGTAATATTTAGTACTATTTCTTTACTTTAGTATTATTTATACTCGTATTTTTCAGTACTTGATTTGTACTCAAAATATTGGTACAAAAATGATACTAACAATGATCACAGTATTCCATATTTGAACATTATAACTTTATGAGATTCGAAAAAGACAAACGTTCAAAATGCTGAGAATGGAACAGGGCAACCAAAAATCTGTAGTACTTAAAACCACCTTTTGTATAGTATAGCAGATGCGAGACCTGTTTTCCCCCAACATTCAACATGCTTCTTCTTACTAAGCGCTATGCTTTGAAAGTCATAGAATCGATGGGTTGACTACTTAGAGTCTGAACAAATATACCAGTAACCACATTATACTACTCATTAATATACAAAAGAAAAAGTGGTATGATTGCCAATGAGACAACTATCCACAGAGGACTAAAATGAAACAGACATTAACAATTATAGGTCGCCGTATGGCCTTCAACAATGAGCAAAGCCCATACCGCATAGTCAGCTATAAAAGGCCCCGATAAGACAATGTAAAACAATTAAAACGGGAAAAAAAACGGCCTCATTTATGTAAAAAAATTAACGAAAAACAAATATGTAACGCATAAAAAAACGACAACCACTGAATTTAGAGGCTCCTGACTTGGGACAGGCACATACATAAATAATGTGGCGGGGTTAAACATGTTAGCGGGATCTCAACCCTCCCCTAACCTGGGACAGTGGTATAATAGTACAACATAAGAACGAACTATAACAATCAGTTGAAAACGGCTTAACTCATCAGCTGGACAAAATTATGACGGTTTGCACGGGGAATTTTACCTTATTTGATATTTCCTTGATAATTTAAGTCGAAGTGTCAGTTAATTTTGTACTCAGAAAGACATGTCTTTCTCATTCATTATTTGTTAAATAATCGAAATTTACTAAACTTTTAAAGGAAATATAATTCTCACTTATGTCACATTGTAGTCTATTATTTACACAAGAAGACATTCATTGTTTGTTAAATAATCGGAATTTATTAAAATTTATGAAAGAAATATTTTACTCACTTATGATTCGGTATTTAAAAAAATAGCATATCACATATTCTATGAATTACATCATTATATTCATGTTTTAAAATTGTGTCCACGTTTCATCTACAAAGGACTCATCAGTGACACTCGATTAAGAAATGGCAAAGGGCAAAATACAGTACAAACATAAAAATCAGTGAGGACACATACCTTACAGTCATTTCTAACACAAATGGGGGAGTTATTACAGTCGAAGGAGGAAAGGGTTGAAATCTTATTAAAAATTTATTGAATTATTTTCAAACAAAGGCCGGAAACTATGGTCACATTGACCTCCTTCCCTAACCCCAAACCTCCGCCCATACAAAAAGGGTGGGGGTAATGCATTATATTTTAATTGCTTATGCTCAGTCATACTATTTTCTTTTCATGGTGATATAAAATGTAGTTTAGACGTTTCATGCAATGATATCTTTGAAAAAAGATAGTCGTCAGTATGATATAGGAGTGGATGTGATATTAACTGGTTTTAAAAAATGAAAAGATACGAAAGCGGTAATAAAACCTATGTGTCAAACAAAGTATTTCCCTTAAAACTTTCGCGTTTTAAATTGTCTACCTATGATATAAGCTACTATAGGTTACTTCATTATCAAAACATAGTATGTTTGACATATTGAAGTTGAGGTTTATATTTTGATATAATTTGCAACAGACGACGGACTATATAGATGGACAGATCTATACAAAATATGAATTGAGCTATTTACTGTCCCTGTTTTTATAACACATTATTTAAAATCCCGAATATCATGATGTCCTTAATTTTAGTTCAGTTTCTGATGAAAAGTTTACACATCCAGTATATAAAGTAGTGCTTCTGTGCCACTTCTTTGATTTTTCAAACCAAAAATGATTTTGAAATGGTATTAAACAGGTTTAAAAGAACTCAACACACTTTTTAGATGGACAAATATCTCTTCATTGAAAATTCCACTGTTTCACGTTGTGATAATAATGCACAGCTAGCAATGGAAATAAAACCGGTTAAACTACTTTTACAAAGCGAAAAGAAAGTCGAATAGCGAAACTAGTAAACAATACTTTTTTAATCTGCGTATGCAAATTAAAGACTCTGTTATATTATTTACATTTAACCTATTCGCAGAACAAAATCATTTATTATGAGAGTCCCAGACACTATATTAGATGACAGTTTTCCGACTATTTCCACGTGTTCTCAAGTTGTAGTAATCTCTTAGAAGCCCACCATGCACTGAAGTTCATTGAGTCGATTGGTCAGTTTTCAAGGCCATGTTGACCTTGAGTTTGGGAAATTACTTTGCAAACATATTTTGACGTCAAGAAATCTAGAGTTCCCGACCTGTATGACTATTACAAGTAAATATTGAAGCAAATTGTTGAAACACTTAGTATTTTAGAAAATTAATTTGTGTCTATTGACATATCTCGTATATGTACAACACAGGTAGACTCTTTCTTTAAAATATGAATAGCGCTAAAAAGAACCGTTTTAAAAACGATATCGTCGACACTAGATGAATTTCCAAGTCTTGTATGGTCTTTTTGTGTAGTCACTTGAAGGACTTTTAACCTTGCCTTGGCATGTTTTCTCCGTCGTTTAGTGACGTTAAATACTTTACACATGTTAAAGGGGGTAAACTTGTGATCAATGAGCACGACAAGTGTTATTCACTGGTGAATAATAGGATTGTTCGATGGAGGGTTCAATTTGTCTGGTTGATTAGATAAATAATAGAGTTTTTCTATACAGGCTTCAATTTGTTAGGTATTTTATGGCTGCAATATTGGATGAATGCAGAGTGAAATTATTGTTTGAGAATTTTTTATTTAACATAACAACGTTTTAAAATTTGTCTGTTTTAATCCTGGATCAATTATCATTTCCTATTTAAACATGCAGTACTCTTTTCTCTTGAACATGAACATGATGAATGTAAGTCTTAAATGGTCGTTTAGAACTTAATGTCATCTAACCATGATACAGCTTACAGTCATGTACAGTGTTTCAGTTATTTTCAGACATATCATCTACTGCAAATTTAGTTCTATTATAATGATTGATTTACAGGTAATGAAGAAGTGTTTTGAAGCTTTTTAGATGCTTAAGTATGTTTTTGATGTCTACATGTTAGAGTAACTATTATATGAAGGCAACAGTAGTATACCGCTAAATTTATTAATCGATAGAGAAAAAAACAAATCCGGGTTACAAACTTAACCTGAGAGAAACGTTTCTAATATAAATAAACTACGACACAACAGAGATATAATATGAAATGTAACACACACTATTAACCAATCTGAACATAGACAAACCATATTTTGATTGACGGAATCTTCTGAATAGTATTGAGTAAACGACAGTGTTAAACGTTTAAACACCAATAAATAAAACATAGTTCAAAAGGCCTGGAGATGTACAAGAACAATATTAAGTGGATTGGTCTCAAATGAATACAATATATCTAATTTTGAAATTTCAAAAATAGTATATCATTGAAAATAGTGAAATATAGGGTACCAGTATATACATGCATGTTTTAAAATTAGTTCAGTTATTTTAAAAAAAAAGAATGCAAAGCAGTTGTCTTATTTGGGAAAATACATGTCACAGATATAAACTAGTTGTTAATACCCTTTCAATTGTTCATAATGTTCTGGCTTGCCTCTAATTGTTTTTAGAATGTAAAATTGTTATATAGATACATAATAGATATAGGAAGATGTGGTGTGAGTGCCAATGAGACAACTCTCCATCCAAATAACAATTAAAAAATTAAACCATTATAGGTTAAAGTACGGCCTTCAACACGGAGCCTTGGCTCACACCGAACAACAAGCTATAAAGGGCCCCAAAATTACTAGTGTAAAACCATTCAAACGGGAAAACCAACGGTCTGATCTATATAAATAAAACGAGAAACGAGAAACACGTATATATTACATAAACAAACGACAACTACTGTACATCAGATTCCTGACTTAGGACAGGTGCAAACATTTGCAGCGGGATTAAACGTTTTAATGGGCCCAAACCTTCTCCCTTTTTCCTGAAACAATAGCATAACATCACAACATAAAAAAACATACGATAAAATATCAATTGGCAGACTTAACTCAATCAAAAAACGTATGATTACACAATGAACGAATAAATTTGATCTGCGATATCTGAATACAAATGCACAGTTAATTAAATATTAGAGACAAACATTCATGACCAAAAGGCTTACAAACAAATTCAAACACACTGAGAAATATTTAACCAATCAATGTTCACTTTAGAAAAAAACCGTTTTTTTATAATCTTGAAGTTTATACAAATGTTGTAAGAATAAGTGAAAAATTGAAGATATTACAAATAATCAAAGCTGGTATACAAGCAAGATCCATATAAATAAAAAATGACAAAAAAGCATTATAAACAGTATCAACAGGTAGAATTAACAACAAAATACGATTTGAGAGTACTCGCAGTTACTGACAGCTAGTTAAAAGCCAAAACCAATTAATAGTAAAAAATCATGCATCAGAGACTAAAATCGACTAAAACACATCACAGGGATTTAGTATTTTAACGTCATTAATAGTCAAAGAAGACATGACTTGTGCAATGTCAAAAATAAATGTATCAACAGGTAGTAGTATAGTGAAGAGCTACCTCTATAGAAATAAAAGTTAACGTGGCTGTGTCCCCTATACATCTCGCCTCAAAAGATAATGAAATTTAGTTATGTTTTAATTTGCTAATGACAAAATCAATATTAGTGCCAATGTGAACTATATTCAGAGATCTAATTACAATATTGGTACGATAACCCTTACTTATAAGTTTGTTTAAAGGTTCGATGAGTTTACAAGGATCACATAGTGATTTCCTCGCTTTAAGTACAATATTACCATAAAATTTAGGATGAGAAATACCATTTTTAATAAGCTTTCTACAGGTATAGCCAAATTTACTAATCAAATCTTTGTATCTATGAAAGAATTTAGTAAAAGTTTTAAGTAATTTATGGTATCGAAATCCCTGACACAACAATTTACCAGTGATGCATTGATTACGTTCGTTAAAATCTATGACATCAGAACACACACGGGCAAACCGAACGAGTTGCGATATATAAACACCGTATGATGGAGCCAAAGGCACATCGCCGTCTAAAAAAGGAAAATTAACAATAGGAAATGAAAAATCGTCTCTTTTGTCGTAAATTTTAGTGTGAAGTTTCCCGTTTGAAATTGAAATGTCTAAATCTAGAAAAGGACAACTGCTGCTGTTTATGTTAGATTTAGTTAAAGTAAGTTCGTTTGGGTAAATTTCTGAAGTATATTTAGAGAACTCTGGATTATTCAACGAAAAAATATCATCCAGATTACGGTAGGTATTTTTGAATGTATCAACCAAATGTAACAATGATGGGTCTTTACTGAGTTTGGTCATAAACTGAGATTCATAGCAATATAGAAATAAATCTGCTATTAAAGGGGCACAGTTGGTGCCCATAGGAATACCTACTACCTGACGATACACTTTATCGCCGAAACGTACATAAATGTTATCAAGCAGAAAGTTTAAAGCTTCAATCATATCCTCACATTTCCAGTAAGTGTATCTAGCATACTTTCCTTTTTCGTTACAGAAAAAGGCCTTAAACGAGTTACAGCAAATAAAATTACAATGAGATTTTTCGAAAGACCATTTTATCAAATACAAAAACTTTTTCTTTATAAGATTGTGTGGAAGTGTAGTGTACAGAGTAGAAAAATCATAACTGTCAACAGAATTGTAAGGACCATTGAAAGCATGTATTTTATCTAAAACCTCTAAAGAATTTTTAACACTCCAAAAATAATTAATACCATTATTTTCATAAGCTTTATTACAAAAGTTAATAACCAGTTCTTTGATAGTAGTAAGGGAGGTGGTTAGAAGCACTGATAGATTAGTAGTAGAACACTTACTCGAAGCGGAGATGAAACGGAATTTAAATGGTTTTTTGTGTAATTTCGGTAACCAGTACATGGTAGGGACTTTCAAATGTTCGGAAGATGCTTTAAGCTGGGCAGTGGCAGTGGTATGCTTGTTAACGATTTGACTCTCTGTGGTGCGCACTGACCTGAATGTAGAGGAATTGATAATTTCGTTTTGAAGAACTTTCGTGTAGTATATGCGTCACACCACCACTACATTATTTGCTGCCTTGTCTGCCGGTACGAACACAAACCGCTCTGCGAGTACCTTGAATTTGTTTTTTATTCTAGAAATGGGTATATCATGGTTCCTATTATTAATTTCAGAATTGTTTTCTAAATGAGATATTCGAATATCAACAGTATTCATAATTTTATTCAAATAACTGTCTAAAGATTTTTTATCGGATTTTTCACGTTTGCACCAATTTTTACAATAGGCAGACAGAGCGTCTTTAATGACCTGACGACACTGTTTCCAATCTATTGTAGATGGAGGACGGTATTTCGGTCCTTTCTTTAGAAAAGTTATGACTTCACGGTCATCGACTATGTTGAGGTCTCCTGTGATAACATGACCATAGGGAACATATTTAAAACTAGATGTTTCGCAATCTCAAGTGGAAGGAACATTATTTTCTATATTGACGTCTGTTGTAATTGACGTATAATTGAAAATCAAATTTCTGCTCGGTTTTTTATAAGAATACGAAATAATGGGTTGTTCTATATTATCAAAATATGGAGGTATTAAGCTATAGACAGAAGAGTCATTGAATATGCTAGACAAATTAATAAAATCAATACCTCTATTTATATATTTTAATTTGAGAAAATGTCGTTTACGATTTTCAGGTTTATCAATAATAGGAAAAAGCCTGTGATGACAAAAGGCTGTAATAATACGGGTGTATTCATAAAATGGGCTAAAAAAAGAAATTTTATCACACTCAAGAAAAATAGCATATAATTTACTTATAGGTATCTGACCCAGTTTGCATAATACTTGATGTCTGCCATTATTCTTTATTATAGATAACAGATCAGCAAGTGTATAATTTATACGATGTTTAATACGTTGATTGCGGTTCTTGCGTTTACCATGAGACCTATTATTTCTAAGTCGTTTATCAACAATATTAATGACATCGATATGAGTTTTAGATATGTTCCCCTGCCCTAATATTTTATCATTTAGACCGAGAGGATAAGCTGTTTGAAGTCTTTTTATCCAAAACAATTCGCGAACTTCGCGTGATTTTTGAAATTGCTTGTGTGATTCTCCTGGTTGTTTTTGAACGGTTTCGAGCGGTTGGAATTTTATATATTTCAGATTATGATTATGCTTATCTAAATGCTGATATACTAAACTTTTGAATTTTTTGGGTCTACGAAAGCGGTACAGATGTTCTTGATTTCTTCTGAAATACTCTCGTCCCGTCTGTCCCACATATTGAATACCACACTTAGGTTGGGTTCAAGTTACCACATATATTAGGTTTTGAGTTTTTCATGTAATATCACAGGAAAAGGAGAGCGAAAAGGTTCTCCCGTTCACTGTTGACCTTATAGTATTTTGAGAAGTTAATCTAAAACAAGTTAGTCATTTTTTGGCATTGCACGGGAAAATTTGTGGATATCCACGTGCATTTTTGTTAAATAATCTGGCTGTAGTGGCATTACCAATACGTTTATTTATGCACGTAGATAACCTAGAAGTTGTGTTGTTGATAATATTTTTTCCATTACGTAATATATGAGTGCCAATGGGACAACTTGACATCCAAGTCACAATTAGTGAAAAGTTTACAATTAAAGGTAGGTGTACATCCTTCAACACGGTACATTAGCTTATACCGAACAGCAAGCTTGTATATATATTTCTCCCTTTCAATGATTTTTGGTCTTTTATCTTAATCTTTGGTGTTGATAACTGGTTCGTAAGGTGACATTACCCTGTAAGCGAGTACGGTCGATTAAACCATGCATGTTTTACTTTCTGGATTCTAGTTTTATCTTTGGTTTCAATTACGGGAAATAAACATATTAGTGCGTGTGTATCCATTTCAGCGCTCGACTGATACCCTGTATCTTATTCGCTCCTAATTCGTTCCTTGTTAACTTTTCATACGTTGCATCCTTTAAATATTTTCTTTTCTTTTCTTGTCAATGAAGTGGGCTCTGGTTTCGTTAACGGAAAATAAAAATCTTAGTGCGTATGTACCCGTATTAGCGCTCTCCTGATACCATGATAATCATTAGCTCCTTATTCGCTGCTTGTACATGTTTTATACAGTTTAATGCTTGATTTTCTTTTATTTTCTTGTCTCAGGTGTTAGCTGTGGGTTTGAAGATAGGAAATAACATTTTTTAAGTGTGAATATACATGTTCTGCGATTGACTGATACTATTACTTATTTGAATTACTCGTTTGTTATACACTTGCCATACATTGCACCTTTAAGACACAATCCTTTTATTTTCTTGTCTCTGGTGTAAGCTTTATATTTGTAGGGGTTTAATAAACATATTATTGTGTGTGTACCTAGTCCAACGCTCGAGTGATACCATATTTCATATTCGCTCCTTATCCGTTCCTTTTTGTCTTTTTAAATATTGCATCGTTTAAAGGAGCACTAGCTACGATATATATAAAAAAATAAAGTATGATTTTTTTTAGATTAATCATTAATTAAATTGGAACAATGAAATAATAATTTGCTTTTAGCAATCAATTTGCTTTAATTTTGTTGAAATAAGCGATTATACATAATTTTTGACTGATTCACTTGCAAGTGAATACGTCATCATCATTCTAACCGGTATTCATGTGAACTTCAATTTAACCCCCTAGCTAGAGACTGACAACGCATGCATTGTACGTGAACTGGTTATTTAAAGAAAAAAATGTCAACAATGAAAGTGAAACTACGGTTAATCATTTGATTACTAATTCGATCCATATAAAATCATTCTTATACTGTTAAAAACAATGAGAAACTTATATTTTTAATCTATAAATTCAAATCAAACAGACCTATACAAATCCAATTGCACGTGCTGGTTTAACCTATTCATATCTTTATTTGTGTTTACATCGCTTATATGGTCATCTGAGGTCAAATCGATAGTTAATTAGATGGCATCTGGATTTAAATACACACGAAACGAACCTACATATCATCTACCCCATGCTCTGTAAACTGTTTATTCTAAACGTTTGAGTGATTGGATAAATGTTTTACATTGTTATTAATCATATATGAGAATTTGAGTCAAATTGGTGACCATGAATTTGACAGCTAGTGCCCCTTTAAATAATTTCTTTTCTTTTATTTTTTTGTCTTTGATGTTAACTCTGTTTATGTTGACTGGAAATAAATATATTAGTGCGAATGTTCCCGTTTCAGATACGACTGGTAGCATGTTACTTCTTCGCTATTTATCTATTCCTTATTTACTATTTATTCGTTGCATCCTGAATTGAGCTGTGGGTGTAAAAAAACAATAACCGCAATAGAAAAAAAAAGAAAATTAAATTCTCAATAAACATGATAAACTGAAAAATTTCTCAGTCAGTATTTGCAAAGTCAAGGAATGTTAATTTTAAAACTTCACTTTTTAAAGCATAATTTGATAAATATCGATTGTAATTACCATTCATGCGTCGTTGCTTAATTATTTTGATAGAATCTAAAAATATTATCATAGATAATAACATAGAAAAAAATCATGAAAACTAACACTAACTGTAGATGATGTGCTACTGTTATACCAAAATATATATATGACGAAATGGCATGCGTGGAGTTTGTTGAGGAACTATTGCAACCCTGTTATCTCTCTCTTTATATATATAACATTTATTGCTAGCTATATATATATATATATATATATGTTCTATTTACAATTGTTTAAGAAAGAACACGTGACCAGTTGGTTACAAGACCAATCCGTTCAATCTGTTCCGATCCGTTTCTGGTATTTACCCTTATTGGAAATCCAATGTTAAGTCAACAGCATCAATCTGACTTTTTGAATTTTTTAAAGATAACACATTCTAAATAAACTGTAGTAGTGTTCACTTGCATATCTCGTTTTATTGCATACATTTTTTATTTTAGGATTTTGGAGGATTAAAGGGAAATGCATCATTGATTATAAACATACAGGTAAGACACTTAAATAAAGGCACCAGTATTATACCGCTGTTCGAAATTCATAAATCGATTTGGCGAAAAAAAGAATCCGTGTTACAAACTAATACTGAGGGAAACACATCATATAATAGAGTGGAACAACGACACAACAGAAACACAACATTAAAATGTAACACAAAGAGAACCGAACTATAATATAACAATGGCCATTTTCATAACTTGGTACAGGACATTTTAAGAAAACATAAAATTGAGAATGGAAATGGGGATATGTCAAAGAGACAACAACCCGACCAAATAAAAAACAACAGCAGAGGGTCACCAACAGGTCTTCAATGTAGCGAGAAATTCCCGCACCCGGAGGCATCCTTCAGCTGGCCCCTACACAAATATATACTAGTCCAGTGATAATGAACGCCATACTAATTTCCAAATTGTACACAAGAAACTAAAATTAAAATAATACAAGATTAACAAAGGCCAGAGGCTCCTGACTTGGGACATGTAGGGTTGAACCTGGTTTTGTGGCTATCCAAAAATATATCAGTACATAGTATATCATTTAGGCAGATTAAAGTACTAGATAAATGATTGTATTAAGAATGGTCATGTAAATAAAGACCTGTTCCTATGATATTGCATCATGTTCGTATGGACTATTCTTACACATTTAAGAAATTGAATAAACTACTTTGTCATTAGGTTTCTTTTAAAACATGTTTCTTGGCAATCATACACAAACTTTTTATTTGTGTAAACATTCTTGTCTAGTTAATACAACTAGATGATTATAAATGATTTATCCTCATTTCTTTTCAGTCACTTAAAGCACCGCACAACTCTAGATATCTTCCAGTACTTGGGACTACAGCAGAATAAAGTAAATTTCAGTTACGTTCTGTTCTTGTCTGTCTTAAATCAAAAGCCTTAAGGTCAATGTAGTTTTCATATTTGTTTTAACCCTTAAGAGTGAGTGACAAGGGAATGAAAATATGATCACTACAGGTATTCCTCCGATTGGCAGCAAACCATTGTCTAAGAAAGATGTGCGTTTGAGTGTACGGGATGTAGGAGTACACAGTAAATCAAGGTAAAAATGAAGGTGTGGAACATGTTGAATCCAATGCATCTTGTAACGATAGCGCTACGTTATATGCAAGGCAATACTTAGTTTGTATTCAATATACCCTCATTTCCAGTGGTAGTGTTATATTCTACGTCATCTGGTGGAAAGTCTCGCATTAGCAATCAAACCATATGTTCTAACTCTTAGTAGACTCTTAAGCGTGGAGGTACTCTAAAGTGCGATGGTGACGTCACGCTAAAGTTCTATGATCGACGCTATAGCACGATTATGTTTCACGCCAAATTGTTTGCTAAGGTACTACAGTTTATCACGTTAAAGTGTCATGAACTAGAAAGATAAGGTTCGAAGGATAAGAACATTTGATGTAAATAGACTTCTTTTTCAAAATCTAGTATTCTAGGGTACACTTTGTGTGATAGATAAAGGCAACAGTAGTATACCGCTGTTCGAAATTCATAAATCGATTCAAAAATAAAATCCGAGTTAAAAAAAACAACCTGAGGGAAACACATCAAATATAAGAGGAGAACTACGACAGAACAGAAACACAACATTAAAATGTAACACACACAGTCACGAACTATAATATAACAATGGTCATTTTCCTGACTTGGTATGGACATTTAAATAATAAAAAAACAATGGTGGGTTGAACCTGCTAAAACTCCCGCTTTTAAGTCAGTGTTAAATATGACATTGAAACGACAACATTACATAAAAGGACTACAATACAAATAAATGGGAGAACATATAGGACAGAGAAAAACACGAATAATAGCTAACAAAAGGTACCAGGTTTAAGATTTAATACGCCATACGCGTGTTTCGACCACACAAGACTAACCAGAGACGCTACAGATATAGGCGTTATAACAACCAGCATTATTTTTTTTCTAAATTTAGAACACTGACCACTTTATAAAAAGCCAAAAAAAGACAATTAAGTTGACTTAAAAAAGAGTACTACAGTGGAATAAAAATTTTGTACAATCGATGTAGCTTGCTATTCACACAGTATATCTCGTATGTGAACACCAACCCTTACAGTCGTCATTGTGAGCGTCTGGCGAACATGTAAAATGTTAATCCTGATATCTATGATGTGATTATTTACAAATACAAAATTCGTGCATTTTCGGATTGAGTAACATTAATTGTATAACTTTGAAGCTTGAAGCTTTCTCAAATGTGAAATAAAGATGATGTCTGTCGAGGTCTCTCCCTTTTCATAGCAAGTACACATACATGTTATATTTCTCACAATGTACTCACTAATGTTTAAGCGGATATTTAAAATTTAAGCTTGCAAACATATACATTTATTACACCGACGTTGCTTTTCTTCACTGTGTTTGTTGCGATTAAAATGGAACTTAAACAGGTGAAATACTTGTTAATGTTTCCTCAGACTTGAGTATATTATATTTCAATGTTTCTCTTCCATTATCTTTTGTTTCGAAAAAGAAATGGTGTATATGCATTATGTATCTGAGGAATTAGGTATAATGTTAAGACTTCCTCCCTTTCGTTTATAAAAAAATGGCTGTTCAAAGTAAGAAAAAATAATTTGTTGAATTTACGAGGATGGACAGATTTCATGCATTTATCTTTTTTTTTTATGTAAGGTACTTGTGTAAATGCATAGGCATGTCTTAAAGATATTAAGAGAAAAAAGCATCAGTTTTTTTTATTAAAACTACGTGTATTAAGGGAACTACATACAAAAATCATATATATTTGTTTGACATTTATGTCATAAGTTTAGTTAACTCATACGTTCGTCTCCTCTAGAAAAATGTAATAATTTTAAGAAAGGTAATTGACGAATAAACTTCAAACTTCTGTTAAATAACATTTTTTTTAAATATCAGATTCTTGATGTTATATTGTAAGTTGTTCTCACATTCAGTAACATATTTACTTACAGGTCATGTCTTCAAATGCGAATTCGTTCGTTGACTAGTGCATACATTGAAAAAAGTCAAAGAAGGACTCTAAAACATTAAAGCAATTTTGAATAATATTTTATTGAAAATGCAGAATTTAATAGAACAGTATCCAAAGTGGTAAGAATATAGTCCAAACAACATAGATTTTGCTTAGTTTCTTGTGTTACCTATTCAGATATAGGACTTCTTTAGCATGTTTAGGACTGAGTTTTACTCTGCGTTTTGCATACAATATTTTGTGTCGGTAACAGGATCATTATTTAATACGCCAGACGCGCGTTTCGTCTTCATAATAAAATTAACGGTACCAATGTTCTTGCACCAGATGCGCATTTCGACAATACATGTCTCTTCAGTGATGCTCGTGGCCAAAATATTTGAAATCCAAAGCTTATATAAAAGATGAAGAGCTATAATCCAAAAGGTCCGTGAAAGGAACCAGAGCTTTGCATGAGGGAGATACATTCCTTAATTTATAATAATTTCTATCATTTTGTAACAGTAAATTTTAATAACACAAAAAATCCGTATTTTCATGCCAGTACCGAAGTACTGGCTACTGGGGTGGTGATACCCATAAGACTCATCAGTGACGCTCAGATCAATATTATTATAAAGCCAAACAAGTACATGTACATAGTTGATAATAATTTAGTACGAAAAATTCCAAAAATGGAAATAGTTTTTTCCCTTGTTTTTTATTTTTTTTTATTTTTAAAATTGTAAAAAAAATATTTGTTTTTTGGCGAACAATTTTAAAATTCAGTTTGACAGACTTTCGAAAAACCTCAATTAAATGTAAACTGTGTGTTAATTTTATGCTTGTTCCGTGCATTTTATATATAATGATATACTTAGGGAGCACCACAAATTCCATTAAACGCCGGGGAGGATCCTGGGTTCTCCGGAAGAGTAAGTGTGTCTTACTGCACATTTGGTAACCGTCGTGTTGCCTATGCTTTTACACAAACGGTGATAACTGTAATTCAGTAACTCATTCACAAAAAAGTTTGGCAAATAAGAGAATTTAAAAAAAAATCATATTTGATTTTCTTTCCATCCTACTATCCAAAACAATTCCAATATTTTCATCAGTTTTTTTTTAATATACTTTTAAAGCAGTTTTCTATCTTTTTTTTATTGTTTTGAAAAATATTTCCTTCTCTGGTTTCCAGTTAATGTTCTGTATTCTATACACTTTTTTTTATTTGTGCTAGATAGATTTTCTTAGTATATCAACCGCTTGTGTTGAGCCATTAAGGTTAACAGAAAGCTTCAACTGATAAATGACTATTTTATTTACTGGATGTCCTTACTAAGTATATCAGTGAGCATAAATCGTCCTGAACATGTATGATATATGTGTTAGTGGACGTTATAAAAACAACAACCAATCTGTGTTAATCAGTGTTTGTACTTCAATGAAAAAAACTACACTGTACGTGTAAATGATACTGTACTTGGCCTGCTCTTGCAAATATATTGACAGATTGTCGTTGATGGTTTAATTGAGAAATGTTGTTTGCAGTACAAGGTTTAAAAATGGATAAAGATCCCGTTTATACGTTATTGAGGAAGAAGGGAAAATGTTTACACGAAATTTATCATAAAACATGTATTCCATACCAGTGATACCTGAAACGAATTAAGAAGATTTGTATCTACTTTGTGAAAAAACATGATTATTTACATACATGAATAAAGTCAATTATTATACTTTTATAAAGAAAACTATGCAGATCGTTTGATGCGGATAACGGAACAGATTGAAACAAAAAAAATGTTATGAAAGCTTACTATAATATAGATTCGTTTCGTTTTAACCAGAAATAGCGGCTGCCAGTATATTATGTTTCTGGGATACTTTTGAAATTATTTCACGTCTTGCTCGATGTACATGTACATCTCACTAACTAGTGATAACTTTAATAATAGAATAAAATTATAAGATAAACAATGTTCGTGTTCAATTTGTTTTTTACCAGTTGTTACTCATGTTTTTAATGAACTCGTGGATATCGTATGATTAGCCGGGAAAGAAAAGCAGATATTTTTATATTCAGATTAATCTTGTTAGTCTTAAAATTAGATATTTTCCATTATGTTTTTATGTACCTATTTATCTATTCATTTTTAGACTTATCATTTTTATTTTAAATGCAATAACGAAATAATGAATTGTATACTATAAGGATTAACTTGGGAAAATGTATTCGTTTCGTTTGAAAATTAGAAAACTAGCATTATGGCCAGACAATTAATCAGGTGAGAAGGGTTTTTTTCTGAACGGAACATGTTTAATATGTTTACACCAAAAAAAATATTGTTTCGTTCACACACGACTTTGAACGGCAAAAACGATTTGACTTCTATGAACAAAAAACATCGTTCGTTTCCGTTTTATTCCATTCTCGTATTCGTTCCCTGTTCATTCCGTGTTAGAGGGATTTTAAGTGGTTGAGTAGCTGGCTAATTAAATCAGTCTGGTTATTCTTATTTTTCTACTGTTAATGATATGTGCTGCTTTTGTGCGGCATTTTGACACATCATTATGTGGTATTGACTTTATGATAACATTATAACAATTTATGACATTGCGTAATGGCTTTTTCCATCAATGTTCAAAGTCAGGAATATGACAGTTGTTGACCATTCGTTTGATGTGTTATATCAATTGATTTTGCCATTTAATCAGGGACTTTCCGTTTTCAATTTTCGATGTTCGGTATTTTTGTGATTTTACTTTTTACTTAGATTAAATTTTAAGTTGATTGAGGTTTGCTTATTTAGATATAGGAATATGTGGTGTGAGTGTCAATGAAACAACTCTCCATCCAAATAACAATTTTAAAAAGTTAACCATTATAGGTCAATGTACGGCCTTTAACACGGAGCCTTGGCTCACACCGAACAACAAGCTATAAAGGGCCCCGAAATTACTAGTGTAAAACCATTCAAACGGGAAAACCAACGGTCTAATCTATATAAAAAAAACAAGAAACGAAAAACACGTATAAATTACATAAACAAACGACAACTACTGTACATCAGATTCCTGACTTACGACAGGTACAAACATTTGCAGCGGGATTAAACATTTTAATGGTACCAAACCTTCTCTCTTTTTTCTGAAACAATAGCATAACATCACAACATAGAAAAACACACGATAAAATATCAATTGGCAGGCTTAACTCAATCAAAAAACGTAAATTAATACACTATGGACGAATAAATTTGATCTGCGATATCTGAATACAAATGCACAGTTAATAAAATATTAGGGACAAACATTCAAGGCCAAAAAGCAAACAAACAAGTCCAAACAAAGCCATGGCAAGACGCCACTGCGAAATATTTAACCCTTCGAAAATAATCACTTTTGAAAAAAAAACGGTTTTAATAATACAGGTAGATCTTGAAGTTTATACAAATGTAGTAAGAAGAAGTGAAAATTAGAAGATATTCCAAATAATCAAAGCTGGTATATAGACAAGATCCATATTAATATAAGATGACAAAAATGCATTATAAACAGTATCAACAGGTCGAATTATCAAGAAATTACAATTTGAGAGTACTCGCAGTTACTGACAGCTAGTTAAAAGCCAAAAACAATTAATAATAAAAAAATCATGCATCAGAGGACTAAAATCAACTAAAACACATCCCAGGGATTTAGTATGTTAACGTCATGAACAGTCCGAGAAGACATGACTTGTGCAATGCCAAAAAAAATGTATTGACAGATAGTAGGATAGTGAGGAGCGACTTCTATACAGATAAAAATTAACGTGTCTGTGTCTCTCTACATCCCGCCTCAAAAGAAGATACAATTAAGTTATGTTTTAATTTGCTAATGATAAAATCGATATTAGTGCCAATGTAAATTATATTCAGAGATCTAATTACAATATTGGTACGATAACCCTTACTTATAAGTTTGTTTAAAGGTTCGATGAGTTTACACGGATCCCATAGTGATTTCCTCGCTTTTAAAAGTACAATATTACCATAAAATTTAGGATGTGAAATACCATTTTTAATAAGTTTTCTACAGGTACAGCCAAATTTACTAATCAAATCTTTGTATTTATGAAAGAATTTGGTAAAAGTTTTAAGTAATTTATGGCATCGAAATCCCTGACACAACAATTTCCCAGTGATGCATTGATTACGTTCGTTAAAATCTATGACTTCAGAGCACACACGGACAAACCGAACGAGTTGGGATATATAAACAGCGTATGATGGAGCCAAAGGCACATCGCCGTCTAAAAAAAGGAAAATTAACAATTGTAAATGAAAAATCTTCTCTTTTGTCGTAAATTGTAGTATGAAGTTTCCCGTTTGAAATTGAAATGTCTAAATCTAGAAAAGGACAACTGCTGCTGTTTATGTTAGATTTAAATAAAGTAAGTTCTTGTGGGTAAATTTCGGAAGTATATTTAGAGAACTCTGGATTATTCAACACAAAAATATCATCCAGATAACGGTAGGTATTTTTGAATGTATCAACCAATTGTCTATTGTCTATTGTCATACATTCCAAGAATTATCTGACTAAAGAATAATACAATATATACACATGGTACACTTTCTAAAAATGAAGCTTATATATGAGTAGAGAAACTTCAAGTAAATCATGAATACAGAGAAGTAGACGAATTTAAATGTTTACATCTAATCACTTACTTTTCAGAAACTGCCGATTATTTGAGTGAGTTTGACTGTTCCTCGGTGAATTTCGCCCCTCTTTTATTCTGGTTTGAAATACTTATCTCTTTATAAGCCAATTACCTTTATTAAATCATTATATCCACCTTTCTAGATAAAATTTTGTTTTAACGATAAGTTTTCAAATTTCACCTATATATGATGAGCATTTAAAACGTTTTATTTATCTAATTGACGATTAGGAATAAAAGAAAGTTAGACATAGAAAAAAACCTGAATTAATGTAAAATCATAAAAATTACCACTATTAATTTTACTAGTAATTTTATAAATGTAGATTACAATCTGTAATATAATGATCGTGTGCTTGGTATTAACAGTTACAAAAATACCTTGCACACGATCATAGTATTTTCACAGATTGTAAAATGATTTTCCGGACAATTTGTACTTCCCAATATCATTATAAAGGCTCGAATCTGACACTTAAACACTCTTGTTGACTAATGAACTTTGTTTCATTTTTTTATGGATGACTCTTATAATAGGCAATAAAAGTTAATACATTTGAAATACAATTTTCCAGACTAAAACTTATATATTTTTGCTATTGCGTCTTCATTGCACTCAACGGTATTTATGGAATTTAAAAAATTAAAACCCATAAAAAATTTGAAGCGAAATAGCATTAAAATCCAAACATTTTGAAAATAAGTTTGATAAATATAAAGTTTTGCACTGCGCATGATACAATAACTGTTCATGCAGCACTATATATCAAAAAGGGATTTATTATTGTTATTCTGTCTAAAAGTATATTTTTTTTTCATTGGTTTCGACGTTGAGTTTTTCAATATGATCACTAAGTGCATTTTCCTAAAGGTGTACATTAACATTTTCTGCTTAACAATCATCGCATACATGATTAGATAACGACCAACATAAGGAAATGATCTATTTAAATTAAGATAAACTGTCTGACATTTTATAAGTGTATGTACAACAGAAATTTAAGGTCAGTTACATTTTGAATGTGTAATTTTACAGAGATTTTACGTGAGTATTAACCGATATGTAAGTGACAGCGACTTATTTATTCAATATCCAACAGCAGAAGCATTATTGGACATTTACTTAACAACAACAGATACGTAATTTTAAAAGAACCTTCGGAGATAGCATTGTGGTCATTTTAATACTTTCAATATGAAGTAAAATAGTACAAGAGCAGCAGAACAGCTACAATAGCAAAACATTTTTGTCTAAATCTTACCACTCATGTATGTATACCTTTGTATTGTCTAGTAAACACAAAGTATATACGTGTTATAAAATCAGATGTAATCCAGAATATTCTATGTAAAAATGTATGTACTAAGTCAGGAATATGACAATTGTTTCCCATTTGTTTTATGTGTTTGAGCTTTTGATTTTATCGTTTAATAAGGGACTTTCCGTTTTGAAATTGTCTTTGAATTCTGTACATTTAGTTTTCAAGAAATTTACGACAAAAACATACTGTTAAATCAGCTATTACTAGTATTCAGTTTTAGATGCTCTATTCGGAAGTCCTATTAGCCGAGAGGTGGAAGTAATTTTAAAGATTAAAAGCTTGTCAACAGTGTGCACCAGATAACAGTACATCAGATGTTCCTTTGTACAATCAATGTCTCCTCAGTGATATGCAAGGACAACATTTGAAAAATCCAAAACCTAATGTAATATTATAAAGATTTTCGAGTAGCTTATACAAATAATACCAACAATTGAGCCAAAACCGTTTAGGGAAGAAGGTCATTTTAGTTGATGTCCATTCGTTTGATGTGTACTATCTTTTGATTTTGCCATTTGATTAGGGACTTTTTGTGATTTTACTTTTAAACGATACATATTGCAATATAAATGGGATTTGCTAGCCATAAAATCTGGTTCAAACCACCATTTTTTCTTCAAATGTCCTGTTTCAAGTTAGGAATATGGAAGTTGTGATATAGTAGTCCGTTCTTATGTATTTTTGGCGTTTGTTGTCGTTGCACTTCACAGTTACAAATGTACCGTTATTCCGTTGTTTTCCTCTCATAGTTGATGTGTTTCCCTCGATTTAAGATTGTATCTGTATTTGTTTTTGAACAACGGCACAGTTCTATTGCCTTTAATTAAAAACATGTGAATAAGTTACTATCTGTGTTTTAATATCAGAAATACATAAAAACTTGCTTCTGGTGTTATAAGAAAATCTTGGACTTACAGGCTGCTTGATCCCAATTATTGCCATATGAACCAATTATACATGTTTGGGTCGCTCACCTTACTTTGTTAATATTGCGGAACTATTATGATTTGTCCTGTCCATATATTATTTTACTTTTAATAACTTTTCTGAAATTCTCCTGTCATAAAATATTTTACAAAAAAATCATTTTACAACAGTTCTAGTCTCCTTTTTAAACCAAACTCAAAAGCTATTTTGTATTATTGTTAAACAAAATGCTTTCAATTTATACAAGTTATAATCAGTATTTATTTAATTTTTATTTACAACACGTTTTAACATTATGGTTGTCGTTATGGTTGATGATCTTAGATGAAATGTATAAAGAAGGAAATAAATCATAAAAAAAACAGAACAATACAGACAATACACTCACTAGAACATACTAATAAAAACACATTTTGAAAATATGCCGCACAGTTCTATATATTAACCTTTGAAAAAAATACTAGTGTGTAGGAACTTTCCATTCTATGATTTGATTTTTAAACGAAACTCCATTGTAAAAATGGTTTTGTTTTAGTCGTAAAAGGAATTCCTATTGCATTGTCTATATTCACAGTCTTTGTGCAACCTATATAATCTAATATTTATTGGATAACTGCGATATATGGTACCATATAAAAGAAATACATTTCTTTTATTTTTAGTTAAGAACGTATATTTAGATTTGTTTGTTGAAGAAAATGGATTTCATGTTCAAGTTGGGAATAGTATGCATTTTGATAGCATCAGTGTCCCAGAGCGGTGAGTTTTCGTTCATATCAGTATTCAGATTATGAAGTTATTCAAGTGTAAGATTTCTCATGTGTCGTTTTATATTTGAACACGGAATATGTTTTGTGGGATTCTTTTTTTTAACTTAAGGATAAATAACTCTGATTTTCTGACATTTATAAAGGAATGTGTGGAATTTTTATCTATTTTGTTTTGTTACAAGAAAACGATTTTAATTATCCTACTTTTAAATGTTTTGTTGAAGAAAATGATAAGAACTATCTTCTGAAAAAAGCGTTGAAAAATCAAACGTTACGATCATTTTAAAATATATATGAATCCATATCTTATTGATACCATTTGTTGATTATAATACCTCATTACAACATTTCCGCGTTTTTATTATTATTTTTAAATCTATCGTAAATGTCGATTTATTTTTTATGTTGCATCAATTTGTAAGTAATCACTGTTATAAATGGTTGTATCTAGAAAGCTTCTCTTTGTAAGTGGTATTGTGGAGTAACGTTAGGCACGCCGATAGTTTAAAATATTTTTACATTTTTTTTTTAATTTAACTGTCGAGAGTGGATAAATATTGTATTACACAATATTTGGTGGGGGAATCTGTTTCTATAATATTTTCAAACAATATGCAGGCATAATTATGCCTTCTTTTCGAATGATTCCAAAAAGATGTGTTCTTTCTATGTGACGTCATCAGGCATGGTCGCCTTTTTTCATGCCGTCACAGTAGGAAATTCAGAGGACAGCAAGGAAATCCGAAGTTATAATCGGATTTTAACCTATGAAGAACTGAGATCAAACTAACCAGACGTTGATTAAAGTATTTTTAGAGGCAGTGCAATCCAGATCCTCATGGCTACTCGTATTTTTACACTCGGTGGTCAAATAAATTTGCCAAGAGATGGCGGTTATGAGCATATCACAGGTTTAGATTTTGAACGATTACCATAAGAATGGAACAATTTTTTTTTACAATATTTAATACCTCTACTATCAGTTCTAGGACTGTTAATAATGAAAAGCTATTAATAGATGTAAGATCCGACCGACCGATGTGAAATCCGACGATTTTTAATGATATTGACATAGGATACAAAAGCACTGTATGTGTTAATGTTTAATGGTCGTTAGTGCATGTTGGGGTTATTAAAACGTTTTGTGTGTTTATATGGTTCAAACTTGAGGATGCTGACATATGATACAGATTGTCTTACTAAATATAAAGGAAAATCTTTATTAAGAAATCTACGGAATTACTAAAAGTATGCAAAAGGTTCTTCGATACGATATTTCAATCCAGAATATATATGAGGATACTAGTGCATTACTTTAGTTATTTTTTTCCAAACACACAAATAAAGATTGAGTTTTATTTTAATAGATACTACAAGAAAAGTTTCCTTTAATTCTATATTTTGTTTAGGGGGAGGGGTTCAACTGTTTAAGATAATCCAATGATTAAACTCAGTTTGAATGCTTGACTATCTAGAACATTTCAAGGAATATAATCATTTAAATGGTTATTAAACTGACTTTACAAAACTGTTTGTTAATCTGGCGAAATTAATGTTTTGTAGGATTGTCACAACCCTTTCCACCACGGTTTGTAAGAGTTCCTTCTCTTATTCGATTTGACGAGGGCTGTTCAAGTAAGTGTATATTATGTTAAAATCTGTTAAAATATATTGTTCCTTCTGCAGATTCTACTAAAAATTTATCAACACAACAATAACAGTTATCTTGCAAAGAGTCAATAAAGCTAAACTGTTATTATGTAAACTAATAACTATATCCGGTGACGAAAACTTGAAATTTATGTTATTATAAAGACACTGCCTAGTACAGTTGGATACAATTAGAATTAAAGTAACCAGTTGTTAGACTATTGCTTAGTATATGAATGGTTCAATATAATTCAGATAGAACTCTGGCGACTATAACAGCCAGTGGTAGAAATGGAGTTATTACAATATCAGCTAATGACGATGCTACACGTGCTAAAGTAGACATTGTAGATGCAAGGCACACCACAACTGGTGGTGTTGACAGTACAACGGTACAAATTAAACAGAAAGCATGTATGGACAGAGAGGTAATAACTATCATTACAATTAGGAAAGAGAAAGTAATGGTTCGTTATCACGTAAATTTTATTGTATATTTATTGTACATTTATTGTATTTGTTATATTGTTTTGCTGTCCACTCCCCTTTTTTAAACATGATTTGATGTGTTGTTATGAAGTACAAATAATTATACAGAGATGATATATATGCAAATGAGTCTATTTGATTTGCTGAGTGCACTAATATTGATTGCCATGATTTAATTATATTGTGGTTTAATAAAATTAACGGTACCAATTTTCTTGCACCAGATGCGCATTTCGACAATACATGTCTCTTCAGTGATGCTCGTGGCCAAAATATTTTGAAATCCAAAGCTTATAAAAAAGATGAAGAGCTATAATCCAAAAGGTCCAAAAAGTATAGCCAAATCCGTGAAAGGAATCAGAGCTTTGCATGAGGGAGATACATTCCTTAATTTATAATAATTTCTATCATTTTGTAACAGTAAAATTTAATAACACAAACAAATCCGTATTTTCATGCCAGTACCGAATTACTGGCTACTGAGGTGGTGATACCCTCGGGGACTAATAGTCCACCAGCAGAGGCATCGACCCAGTGGTAGTAATAAAATTAACGGTACCAATTTTCTTGCACCAGATGCGCATTTCGACAATACATGTCTCTTCAGTGATGCCCATGGCCAAAATATTTGAAATCCAAAGCTTATAAAAAAGATGAAGAGCTATAATCCAAAAGGTCCAAAAAGTATAGCCAAATCCGTGAAAGGAATCAGAGCTTTGCATGAGGGAGATACATTCCTTAATTTATAATAATTTCTACCATTTTGTAACAGTAAAATTTAATAACCCAAAAAATCCGTATTTTCATGCCAGTACCGAAGTACTGGTTACTGGGGTGGTGATACCCTCGGGGACTAATAGTTAATAATATTATGCCTGGATTTTACTCGCGGTAACAAAGTTGTTAGTTTATCCCCCGAGTGTCAATATGTATATTTCTGAAGTTTTATTTGAGATATTAACCTTTTTACATGTGTTCTTCAGTTATCCGTATGTGTAAACACCTTCGTGATGCAGAGAGATGGTTGCTGATGGTTTAATATATGTATAAGTGTCTGTGATTGGTTGATCGTCGAATACAATTGGAAAGATCAACTACAGAGGGCAGTGATTGTTTTTTGTAAAAAAATCACATAGTGACAAATTAAAAAGATGTTTGAGAATTTAGTTAGGAAAAGTAAGGAATTGCACCGATACTAACAATGATTTGTTATGCGCAAGTTGGTAACACATTTTCTAGGTTTAAATTTTAGATAGAAATTGTCTGTGACATTTCCAGGTGTAAATAGTCGGTGACTGATTTGGGTGTAAATACTTGGTGACAATTTAGGTGTAAATTGTACCAATATTTTTATTATTAATTGAATCGATGTCTTTGTGACAATATTAGCAGGTATTTTTACACTCAGTCTGATAGTTATTTGAAATAGATGTTGTTAAATTAAGGCGTTTCATACTTATACAGGTGTTCTGTTATTTTGGCACCTTTGTAAGCCTGTCCGAGGTCTACATTATCTGTAGTTTAAAAACTAGTCGAAGGTAACAGAGTGGTGATTCTGAATAGTTATATTAATTAAATAAGTTAGACAAACCATGCCGAGGGAGTCAACAAGACCAGTAACAGAGCCTGTGCAGTCATTCTTTCAACGTTTTAAATTGTAAAATAAATAATCCAAAACTGTGTTATGCTATGTCTTTTATATCTCAATCACATATAAAAGAAATAGACCTGTAGAATGTACGTTAAACGAAACTGTAAAGTGTGTTGGTTCGACGGTATTCTAATTAGACGTCGGGCCTTACATTTTTACAGAAACATAGTAATACATAATACCAGTTAAGAAATCCCTTTTCTTTTTAACCTGTGATCTCTGGTGGCCGACTCTAGCACCTCGGAGGCAGTGTTATAATATATCTTACACATCAGTCGGTAATAGTAATACAGTACAAGTTTTACAGAAATCATTTAAACAGAAAGGTAATACATAACTTTGTTTCACATTTAAGAAGTCAGTTATGGTAAAATTTTATAATTTAAAACATCATGAATTCATATACGATTCACTACTGTGGGTTTTTTTTTGTAATACTTCACATCAAGTGAATAACAGAGCAATGTTTATCTGAAAGTATTAAATACCTATTTTAATGATCGTCTGGTAACCAATTTCTTTTAAATAAGAATAGAGTTTGTAGTAAAATCATGTTACGAACGCATGACTAAGGATTGAACCAGTGCTAAATGAATATTATATATAAAAAAAAAAAAGCACAATTTGCATGAACTATATAGAAAAATCATACACAGTGCATTTTCGTAAAAAAATTGAAATTACAAATTTAACCTTTTTATTCAAACTGAAATCGTTTGGAAAAAATGTTAAATTTATGTGTCCTTATAGATAATGTGTAAATATCATTCATGCAGTTTATTTTCATACTCTGCATGCCTTAATTAGAACCCCTTCTTGTATTTGTGAGTATTTCATTTGAAATTGAAGTTTGGAAATAAACATTGAACACAGCTTAAAACAATACAGATTTTCTATTTTCAGTTTCAATTAAGAAGGAAAAGGGTCATATATTTTTTTCTTGATCTATATATTTATGTATGCCTATGTCTATAAACTTGTAATGTAGAAAAAAAATTATACAACTTGTACACATTTTTTTCGAGCCCAGCTGAAGCCCTCCAGCGGGTCCGGGATTCTCTCGCAGTTTTGAAGTCCCATTGGTGGCATTCTGCTGTTGTCTGTCCTTGGTCGGGTTGTTGCCTCTTAGACACGTTATTCATTTCTATTCTGAATGTGATTAGTATGGCATGTTCTCCTCATGAGGTAGTTTTTCGGGATTTTAAATCATTTATTTCAAATACCTTCAACTAGGCCAAATTTCAGTTGTAACGTTTCAAAGAATGAACGTTTCATCTATATTTGACAATTTATTTCATAAAATAAATTGATTTTTGGTGTTTTAACGCCACTTTTAAGCACCGAATTTAGGCTATTTCGTTGCGGCCAGTTTTAATTGGTGGAGGAAGCCGGGAGTGCCCGGAGAAAATCACCGAAGTCGATAGGAAAACTGACAATCCTAGTCAATTAAGATTGGAGTCGAGTGCACCCGAACGAGCGGGGTTCGAACTTACAATGGCAGTGTTGACTGGCAAGTGATCACAGTAGTAACTACTAAGACCATTCGGCCACCGAGATCACATTATAAAATAAATAATGATGAGTGTATTTCGTATACGATTTTGAACAAAAAACATCTTCTTTGCGATTGGCTTGTTCATAGGTTGCCGAATTTGTCATACCAGGTTGTTGTTATGTTTTGGGTTTTTTTAGTGTTGTTGTTGGGTTTGGATTTTTTTATTGGGGGGGGGGGGTATGTTTATCTTGGTATTTTGTCTTTGTCTGGCGCAATTATAAAATTTCTATCCTGGTATCAATATAAATATGAGTATATATATACAACCACTTGGTCGATGCCACTACTGGTGGAGTTTTAATTCTCCGTGGACAGCACCACCCCAGTAGTCAGCACTTCTGTGATGACTTGAGTTATCATTGATATGTTCATATTTATATAAGAAATGTTTACAAACTTTAGGTTTTTGAAATACTGTGGCTTTTCTACCTCAGAAATAGATTACCTAACCTGTATTTGGCAAAACTTTTAGGAATTTTTGGTTCTCAATGCTCTTCAAATTCGTACTTTATTTGGTATTTTAAATATTTTTTGCTTCGATTGTCACTGACGATACTTTTGTAGACGAAACGCGCGTCTGGCGAAAATATAAAATTTTAACCCTGGTATCTATGAGGAGTTTATGTTTATTTTTTCCTTGAAAGGTTTACCACAATTTATATTATGTTTTCAATTTTTGTTTTAGACAGAACCTACATGGTATCTACATTTATTGGCTGCGGATAAATTAAAAGAGGTATGCTTTGTATGTTTGTCTTCTTATTTCTATCATTTCATAAACATCAGTACAAAGTTACACAACTTTAAGTCCAATGAGTGCACATTAAAATCCGGGAACTTACAAATGTTTGAAATAATAACATACAAGTAATGAAGGGGGATTTATCAAAACTTATCAATGCATAGAGGTTGGGAAAACAAAGATATACAAATGCTTATGCATTTGCGATAATATAAAACAAAAAATGAAAAAAATAACGAAAAGTAAAATAACCGTATAATGCCATAAACTTTAAGTTAAACAATTACAAAAAAAGGGGGAAATATCGAAAGGATACTCTTTACGACGACAAACTGACAGCACAATGGCATACACAAATAGAAATACAAACAAAAGTATACAAATCTCAACAGAGAAAACCAAAAATGGCCTACACGAACTTAAAAACTGTTTGTTGTCTAGAGGGGTAAGCAGATAGATATTCACTTAAGTACCGTCGAGTTTCTTATGCTTGAATACTCTCAATGATTGGTAACATTTGTTGGTATCAACACAACCTCTCTGGAATGCCGTTTCATTTTAAGGTAGTTCAAATCAACCATTTTGGAAATGCAAACCTTGTATCATTTTGGCATTTATAGTCATCGAAGAAGACGATAAATAAACAAAACATATCCTAACACAACACTTTGTGAAATCCTATGTTTATTATCACTGCGACTTATATACAACAAGTACTTGATTGCAATGAGTAGGTAGGTCTTTATTTATGCATTAAGAATATTAGAAAGTTATCTGAATGATCCCTCCTAACTAAATATTTTACCTTTTATAATTTCAGAGAATCGAAACACTACAACTATATATCCTTGATGTAAACGACGAACCGCCATCATTTACATCAAATTTCTACAAAGTATATGTGTCTGAGGTATGATGCACTTGATTTTTTTCTGTTTTGTCTAATATTTATACCATTTTACATAAAGTATATGTACTATTTCAAAGAATGAGGTTGAGAGAACATACGACTGTTTTTCATTACATGTTGATAATTGATTTCTTTGAATCTCTGTTATAACATATATGGTGCGAATTTTTTCCCACCATATTCGCATTTCGATAATGAATTTATCTTCAGTGATTATCGATGTCGATACTTTTTGAAATATTTATTTTGATGTATTACATGAGAAAATTCATTAAGATAATGATCATCATTGAGATCGTTAAACCGCAATAAAAAGGAACAGACTAAATGCTTAAGTCACATCACATTTACCAAAGATGCGTGCCATGTTTTGACACATTCTAACATATCATATAAATAGCAGATGTGGTATGATTGCCAATCAGACAACTCTCCACAAGATACCAAAATTACACATAAATAAACAACTATATGTCACCGTACGGCCTTCAACAGGGAGCAAAGCATATACCGCATATTGCAGTACATTTATATGATAAGAGTAACAGATCACTCTCAGGTTTTCTGTAAGTTGATATCAGAAGATGTGGTATAAGTGCCAAAGAGTCAAACTCTCCATCCAAGTCACAATTTGTAAAAGATACCATAGGGACAATCAAATTCATAAATCGAAAATAAACTGACAACGCCATGGCTAAAAATGAAAAGGACAAACAGACAAACAATTGTACACACGACACAACATAGAAAACTAAAAAATAAACAACACGAACCCCACCACAAACTAGGGGTGATATCAGGTGCTCCGGAAGGGTAAGCGGATCCTGATCCACATGTGGCACCCGTCGTGTTGCTTATGAGATAACAAATCCGGTAAATAGTCTAATTCGGTAGTTCACATTTATGAAAGGTAAGAGGATTGTAGTTACGACGTAAGGAACATATCCGATATCATTTGTGAAACGGTTATTCCATAACGGTCAACCAACTCGTGATGGCGTCCGTAAAATTTACGAAGAGATGATTTCAACTTCACCATTTGGAACTCTTGATTTAATAGCTTCCTTGTGAGCAACAACCCTCTATCAAGAAAATCATGATACGAAATGCAAACACGCGAATATCGTATCAATTGGGAGATATATACACCGTATGCAGGTGCTGCTGGAATGTTGCTTCTTAGAAATGGAAAGTTCACAATTGGAAAGCTGAAATAATCTCTTTTGTCGTAAAGTTTTGTTTTCAATCAACCCTCATTGTTAATTGCTAGATGTAAGTCAAGAAATGAGGCCGACTTAACTGTATCTGTTGTATCCTATATCTCTAGTTCAATGGGATAGATGCGTTCGACATAGTCACCAAATTATTTAGTGAAAGAACATCATCTATATAGCGGAAAGTAGAGTTAAAGGATATTGCTTGCTTCTTATCTTTCTTGCTGAGAAGTTCCTGTATGAAGTCAGCCTCATAATAATAAAGAAACAAGTTGGCAAGAAGAGGGGCACAATTCGTTCCCATTAGAATGCCGATAGTCTGTTGAAAAACACGTCCACCGAACGTCACAAATTAGAGTACGGTCTTCAACACGGAG
Source organism: Mytilus galloprovincialis (assembly GCF_965363235.1). Taxonomy (NCBI): domain Eukaryota; kingdom Metazoa; phylum Mollusca; class Bivalvia; order Mytilida; family Mytilidae; genus Mytilus; species Mytilus galloprovincialis. Next base: position 23,071,285 of record NC_134846.1, read on the forward strand.
ACTTGACTCACATCGGACAGCAAGCTATAATTCTAACGGGTAAACAAACTGTCTTATCTATATTTAAATCGAGAAACGAGAACCACGTATGAACCACATCAACAAACGACAACCATTGAACATGAGGTTCCTAACTTAGGACATGTGCAAACAAATGTAGTAGGTTTAAGTACATTACAAGCAAAGATATCCTGAGAACTGGTAAAATGATTTCTACTTTTAATGATGAAATGCCTTCTTTAATGCATTCGTTGATTCGTTTGATTATTTTTTCTTTTTTTTCATGAGCTTTCAAATTGTACATTGCATTGCTTGTTTTTTTGTTAGCACAATTGACATGCTAATCATTTGTAATGTTTTTCGTTCATTTAATAGTATCTCCACAAATGATTGTTTTAAATGTGAGATGTATTGACAATACTCACAAGAGCATAAATGTGAATATTTGTGTGGTGGATCAACTCAAGTTTTTGTTTAATAAAATTGAGAATGGAAATGGGGAATGTGTCAAAGAGACAACAACCCTACCAAATAAAAAACAAAAAACAACAGCAGAGGGTCACCAACAGGTCTTCAATGTAGCGAGAATTTCCCGCACCCGGAGGCGTCCTTCAGCTGGCCCCTAAACAAATATATACTAGTCCAGTGATAATGAACGCCATACTAATTTCCAAATTGTACACAAGAAACTAAAATTAAAATAATACAAGACTAACAAAGGCCAGAGGCTCCTGACTTGGGACAGGCGCAAAAATGCGGCGGGGTTAAACATGTTTGTGAGATCTCAACCCTCCCCCTATACCTCTAACCAATGTAGAAAAGTAAACGCATAACAATACGCACATTAAAATTCAGTTCAAGAGAAGTCCGAGTCTGATGTCAGAAGATGTAACCAAAGAAAATAAACAAAATGACAATAATACATAAATAACAACAGACTACTAGCAGTTAACTGACATGCCAGCTCCAGACTTCAATTAAACTGACTGAATGATTATGATTTCATCATATGAACATCAGGCACAATCCTTCCCGTTAGAGGTTTAGTATCATACCATCATAACATATATGAGAAGAACATAACCCGTGTCATGCCAACAACTGTTTAGAATAAATGTGTTTAGTTCCGATGCAAAGACCTTATCAGTGACTCAATATTAACGCCAAAATATGCAATCTTTAATGACTTGACAACAGTATCGTAATTATATCCCTTCTTAAGAAGTCTATTCAAAGGTTTTGTAAGTTTCTGAGGTGAATACTGACACCTTTGTGCTTTATAAAGAATATTTCCATAAAAAATTGGATGTGAAATACCTGAACGTATTAGAAGTCTGCATGTTGAGCTATATTTACGAATGATGTCTTTATACCTATGATAAAATTTAGTAAATGTTTTGACTAGTTTGTGATATCGAAAACCCTGATGTAATTCTATCTATAACAGCAACGAAAGTAAATATAATAAAAAAAAACTGTTTCTTTGTAGAACGCAAGCTTGTCTTCTGAGATATTGAGAGTAACAGCTACAGATCCTGACAACGGCATGGGCGCAGTAGTAAGATATACACTCGAAGTAAGTACTTTTGTAATATTATTTAACATGGTTACGTTAATATTAGTCTGTGACAAAGTCAGAATACACAGAACAAAAAAAAATGTATGTACTACGTTTAAATGCTTCAAATTCTATACTTTTTGTATGTTTGGGGTTTTTTTTTAAATCGTTCATGTAATCAATGTAATACTAAAGTAGGTTTTTATCAAATGAAACGTACATGTATCACATTGTAACACACATAAACTGAAATAATTCTACTGCTTCGTCGCCTTTGCATTGTCGGGTATATTCACCAAAATGATAAATGCTATCCCTGCAGAATGCAATTGTGTACATATATATTTAGAGAAATAATTTACGATCTTATTTTATACTGAAAAGTTGTATAGCACTTTGTATAGATGACATTAAATAACTTTATCTTTATTCTTATTGTCATATAAGAAAAAATCATACTTGTTACATAAAACAAAAAATAACTGATAATAATGTCTGATCTATTGATTTCAGCCCGAAGGTCCAGTAAGTATTAGAAAAGCGACAGAACATACTAATTGGATAAACAACTTGTAAGTCGAAAACAAACTAACAACTACATGGCAAAAAACGAAAAACGACGAAAAGCCACACAATAGTACGTGAAATACAAGATAGATATATCAGTAACATTAACTCACACAAAAAATTGATATATATATAAAATCTCCGGAAAGGTAAGCAGATCCTACATCAAGTGTTGCACCCGTCGTGTTACTCAGGTAATTTTCAATTCGGTGAATCATTTCATTCGTTTTTATGTCGCCTTTGTCATAAAGAGGACGGAATTGAGTAACCGATAATAAAAACATATACATCGGTATTATATAAAAAATATATTTCATAACAAACAAGAGCTTTTGTCCGTAGTAAGATGATAATATTGAAGTGTGTTGAATAAAAAGGAAAGTATAATGTAAAGTAATATGATGTTACATTAGCTGAAAAAGAACAAAAAATAAAATAATTGCATCAGCTGTAAATATTTACATAAATTTTTTATGTTATTATCTATGATTAAAATATCAGCAGTAGATTTAAAAAGACTAAGATGCAGACGGCTATAGTAAGCTCAAATGACGTATACCGATTAGGAAGAGACAAAACATTGCAACAAACAAACACTGCGGGATTCACGTGAGCTCCAAAACGAGCAAGACTCCCCAGGGTAAGCGTCTCCTGCTGTGCAAAAAGTAAAATCACAAAAATACTGAACTCCGAGGAAAATTCAAAACATAAAGTCCCGTATCAAACGGCAAAATCAAATGATAAAACACATCAAACGAATGGACAACTGTCATACTCCTGACTTGGTACAGGCATTTTCAAATGTAGAAAATGGTGGATTGAACCTGGTTTCATAGCGCTAAACCTCTCACTAGTACGACAGTCGCATCAAATTGCAAGCATCACCTACAATGCGAATCTTCCCATAACAAACATGAAACAATTATGTATAGGACGCAATCGGTGAAACTTCTTTGCAGACAAATATACTGGTATCTAGGTCTGAAACCTCCAAAACATATCGCTATTGATACCGCAAAAAAGGATTGAACAAACCAATTCGCAATCATTATGGTGAATGGAAAAAAATCGATATCCATCTTGTTACCACATAACATTATTAGCGGAGTTAACGCGAGGTTATATTTCTAAATTCTGAATTATGCGGTGAAAAGCAAACATAAATAAACTAATTTTCAAGCATACATTGATGTAAAGTTATGAACGCTTGATTCACAAATTAATTTATACAAAATTATATGTGCTGTTGCTCAGTTCGGGCCTATTCTTTCTAAAAATGTTTGTTTATTTCGCTTGTAATGGGATTATGTTCGATACGATGTGTCTGTTGTCTTAAAGTTGAAAATGAAAAAATACAGTTACGTAATACATTCTCGACCAATATGATCGCCTCTCATAGACTTTCAAAACTCCGTATTAATTTGAGATAAACTAACAATGAAAATATCAAGAAACAAGAGGCCACGAAAAAAAGTTCACAAATCAATACATCGATATGACAGTAAAACCATTTTAAATGCATTCAATATTCCAATTGACGCAAGAGTAATTCATTTAGCATTTATAGAATCACTTTACTATATGTACAATGTATCTATAACCAAGGATAAATAAAAACAAATCTTTAATGTACTTTTCCCTGATGTTGTTATGCTGTATGTTTCAGTCAGCTGCTTTGTATGGCAATACTTTTGGTATTGATGCTTATTCGGGTAGTATAACAGTTAAAACAGAATTAGACTATTCAAAACTGAAATTTTACGAGTACCTCATTGTTGGAACTGTAAGTATTGTGTACTGTTAACGGTTCCTGTAAACTTTGAGACGTTTAGAGACATCACAATTTAAAACAAAGGTTCACTTGTTTATTTTTAAAAAATTAACCGTAACAGTTCATTTTTAAATCAATGGTTTAATAAATGAAGTAAATTACACAGTCAGTTATTACCTCAAACAATTGTTTGTATGCAACAAATAAAACAATAATGATATTAATCCGAACCACAATCCTTAATTAAATAAATGTAAATTCAATTTTTATTACATTGTTTGCAATGCATTATATTAATTTCAAAGTGAAATAAAAAACCGATAATTTCACATGTGAAATAAACGTTCTTCTGACGTCATCCAACAATAGGAGTTTTCAACGTGGAATCAAAACAAATTGTGAATGCGTTGAAAAAGATAATGTTCCTTACATTTTCTTCTTTTATTCCATAAAAAAATTTGACAATGTAATAAAAAGACTAACTAATCAAAGAATTCAAATATCGAAAAATATTCAATTCATTCGTGTCCAATAACATTAATAATTAACTCATGCGCTCAGCGCATTCGTTAATTAATGTGTTATTCAGTCACTCGTTGAATGTTTATCCCATTCGTGCTTTATAAATTCTTCATCTCAGCATCGATTAGAAAACGTGTAGAACGTTTTGAATGTTTATGTTCTTTTGACGATTGTTTGAGATTAACACGTTACCAGTTGGTTACAAGATCAATCCGATCAATCCACTTCTATCCGGCATTTACCGTGTTACAAATACAATTTGAAATCAACAGAATCAATCTGACTTTTTGAAATTTTCTAAGATAGGGATAAACTGACTGTTTACTAACATATTTTGACATGAGCGTCACTGATGAGGGTTATGTAGACGAAACGCGCGTCTGGCGTACTAAAATATAATCCTGGTATCCTTGATAACTTAAAACACCTTTGGGTCGGTACCACTGCTGGTGGACGTTTCGTCCCCGAGGGAATCACCAGCCCAGTAGTCAACACTTCGGTGTGGACATGGATATCAATAATGTGATCATTTTTATAAATTTTCTGTTTACAAAACTTTCGAAAAACTAAGGATTTTCTTATCCAGGCATAGATTACCTTGGCCGTATTTGGCACAACGTTTTTGGTATTTTGGATCCTTAATGCTCTTTAAATTTGTACTTGTTTGGCTTTATAAATATTTTAATATGAGCGTCACTGATGAGTCTTATATAGACGAAACGCGCGTCTGGTGTACTAAATTATAATCCTGGTACCTTTGATAACTAGTATTGCTTAAATTTTTAATTTTAGGATGAAGGAGGCCTAGGATTAAAGGGAAATGCAACATTGCTTATCATGATACAGGTAGGACACTTAAAAGACACCTACACATGTAGGGATGTTATCAAATCAACAGTCTAGTTCTCTTCCTGTAGTTTTTTTTAAGCTTAAGTAAAATGTTTCTCTTGTTATAGGACCGAACGATGGTGCATATTATAAATATACATTTTAGGTACTAGTAAATGGTTAGTTTCGCAATTTTGCATGGCTGTTCATTTATTCACAGGGGAGTTTTTTAAAGATATAAAAATTGATTGTTTAAAACAAAGGAAATTAGGGGTTGTTATAACTGAAGAAGTCAATTTGCAACTCAATTATTAAAAATATGAATCATTCGTTTAATTCTCACCTTCAAAACGCTTTAACAAATTTCGTCGTTGTGCGATCTTGATAAATCTAGCAGAGCTCTTTACGCTCACTAAAGGCGTGATACCACCATTGATTAAATTTTTTAAAATATTTTACAGAATTGATCTTTGTTTCAACTAATAAAACTAGTTACACAGCTACGTTATTACAAGTTATCTTGATGTACAGTTCTAAAGATGCATATCAAATGTACATCTGCAAAGCTGAATATTAACTGTACAGCTGTAAAGCTGTATATAAACTGCACTTCTATAAGGCTGCATATAAACTGTACATTTGTAAAACTGTATATAAACTGTACATCTTTAAACTGTTTTTAAACTTTGGATATATATATCGTATCACACACGATGCAGGGGTAGAATCTATGTGTTCAGCTTATACAGAGATTTAAAATAGTGCAGTTAATGTCATTTTTACACAGTAGCAGTTTATATACAGCTTGAAAAATGTACAGTAATATACAAATTTACAGATTTACAGTTTATATACAACTAAACAGATGTACAGTTTATATACAGCTTTACAGAGGTACAGTTTTGTACAGCTGTATAGTTGTTTAGGTTATATACAGCTATACAGATGTACATTTGATATGCATCTTTAGAACTGCACATCAAGATTACTTGTACTAAAGTAGCTGTGTAACTATTTTTATTACTTGAAACAAAGACCAACTCTGTACATTATTTTTGAAAATTACAAATTTGAAAAAGACTAAGATAACTATTACTAAAGTAGCTGTATAGCATGAGTAAAGTTTTATCCTGTCAAGTTTTATAGCCAATATTGCACATAACATTTCATTGCATATAAGAAAAAATACATCACTGGAAGTTATCCAGTCACATTTTCACCCATTTTCTATCTAAATACAAGCTTTATTAACCATGTAACCTCAAAATAATTATAGACACACCAAATAGAAAATAATGGTGTTTTCAAACACCCAAGATATATGTTAATGGCCCAAAAAAAATTTACTGCAATAAAATGTAGGATTAATTTCCTCCAACTGTCAAATTCATGGGAATATTTTTTCGACCCTTTTTCGTATGCAGCTAGATGTGACTTACTATGATTTGGTGGTATTACAACGGTACTTAAAGAGAGGCGAAAAGTACACAAGGGACAACCAAACTTTGACTTGCCAAAATATTTCTGAAAAGATAAAGATTTATATCAGATTAAACTGATCGGGAACACTACCTTATTTGGCTATGCATAAATTAGCATACGTATACCCTCGCACATGTATATGTTTATTTACGTGTGACGCAATTTTTTCTTACCTGGGTATTTTACCAATCCACGTAATGAGTAACAATGCATGATGGACTACTACGAATTTACAATCAACTGCGAACACGTGATATTTACTGAAATACAACACATTTTTCCATGCATTGCGGGATTAACAATTTCGCTTAGTTTTTCATTTTTTGTATGCACATTTATAGTTCGTGATATTAAGTATTCGTTTCATGCTCAGATTAACGAAGAGTTGTTTATATGCGAAGAAATGATCGTTTAATTAAACCGATATCTATAGTACGGTGACCAGACCCAATTGTTTTAAGATTTAATCGTCAAAGATACTATATGGCTTTATTATATACCATTGGATTCGGAAAAATTAGTACTTTTGAATATCGATGTCGTCAAAAATAAATGTGGTAACAGTTTTGCATAAAATAAGGTCAAAGTTCAAATTCTGTTTTTATTTGTTTTCTTCCATACTTTCAAAATTTGAAGATATATACAACAATTTAGGTTAAATTTTAGAAACAGGCATTTCTTCAAATCAATTACATGTAACAATGAATTATCTTGAAAGTGTAAAAAGCAATCAATTAAGAAATCGACTTATTTTGGATATTGGCGTTTTTCAAACGCTTGATCTATTATACACATATTATGTTAAAGTTACAGTAGCTACCTTGCCGGCTGCCATTCAACCTCAGCAATAAAGGATAAATATTATTAATTTACCCGAAGCCTACTACCATGATTGAAGGCGTGTTTTGCATAAGCTCATTCATGTAATTCTTTAAATCTAAAAAGCACTCAATACCTCGAAAACAGTTGCAATTCAAAACTCAAATCAAACAGATCCACACAACAGAATTATGCCAGGAGTAAATGTATCTTCGTCAATATTACAAAAACTCTAAAAACCTATGAAATAGTCGTGCGTGTCCTTCAAAGTCTTGTAGACAGTTTGCTTACCTACTCCAAAATGAGACGAAGTTGTGTCGCATCCGGTAAGTGCATGTACAGCAGGCAATAGTTTTTTGGGAAAGACAGACAAATATACATGTAGTTAGTGAATGGTTGAAAATCTTCGCTCATCCTTTACACTGCTTATGTTCCCCATCTTTACTCACAACTCGCTTGTATGTCTCATATAATTACAGTAGTGAACACACAGAACAAACACATTTGTATTAGAGGTCCGTATGATTGTTCTTCCGCTATTTCCCATTTCTCCAGTTAGGAATACTTCTCTCCTAAATAATCTGATGGAAGCTGTAGACTTTTTGCGGCGTTTCCTTTCGACAGACTTCATACAGTTGTTCATGTTGTAGCGGTCAAAAACATCTGCAACATCTGTTTTTGTGTGCGTTGCAGAAATTAATTGGGACATATTTTTTTAATAGCTGCAAGGTCACCGAATGTTTTACCTTTCTTTACATCAATACATGATCTCTTATGTAAGTTGTGAGTGATGGTGCAAAGGAAGGCAGGGAAAGTCCACAATTGACTTCAGATTTTAATTGCTTCACAAAAGCAGACTTGCATGACTTTCTCATGGTGCCGTCATCTTGAAAAAGAAAAATTGGAATGTAACATACAAGTTGCGATAGCACATGTTCTATGGTAACATTATCTCTACCTTTTGTCAAAATCAGTGCACGTATAAATACAAGTTATGGATTTATGAGACCTAAAAGTATTTCCCCCAAATTTAAATTTAGGTTTGTTTTTGTTGTCATGTTAACAAACGTTTTTAGATTTGCCTTTGATATTGAACTATAAAACTCCGTACTGATCTAAAGAAAGAGCACACGTGATGAAATGTTTAGACATGTTCAAGCCTTTCTCGACAGCGGTGAGCAAAGAATCTCGAATAACTCTTGTAGCATGCATTTTAGAAGAGATATTGATATGACATGGAGGATGGGATTCCACAACAAAGGGATCAGATCAGTCATGGTTCTTTCAGATGGTCCACAATGGCAATAACATGTTCTTCATCTCTTTTCATTGCTGTTAATTGTGTTTCCTCTTGTGAATTTGCATCATTTCTAGCCCCTTTCAGCGTTTCACAACTAAGGAATTCTAGGAAATGTCTAGTAAGGGTCCATCTAACAAGCGCAGACTTTTGATTTGTTATGCCTACACTGCCACCTGATCCCCTTGAGGCTTTTATAACGTCTTTTCTGTTGCCATGTCGGTCCATGTACCGTTAAAATGTCCAGATTTATGTCTAAAGGCCAAGTAGCCATCTATAAAAGGTGATCGAATATTCTCAGAAAGTTGAAGCAAATCGAGTATGTAATCTGGCATCCACCTTCAGTAATTGGTACGGTTGGTAACAAAAAAATAAGGTAACATTTGAGATGACGACCTGAAGGAAGTGACCAATTTCAATCTAGTTCTGCTCTATCATTTGACAGCAAAATGTCTACTGCTTCAAGGAACATATCCCAGTATTTGAATGCATGTGATACAGCACATCCCCATTACTTATGTGTCTCTATAAGAGGCTGTATATATGAGCTTCGAATAGCTCCGTCATATGAGTGTTAGGACTTGTGTCTTGCTTGAATTGCTAAAATAATGCTTCTGGGATAAATGAATTTGATATTATTGATTAAAAAGGGGATGAAATATCATATAAATGTTAATTATATTACATTTTGCGTAAAAACAAATGATAAAATTGAATTGAAACGTACTCTATTAAAGCAAAATATTCGTAGTGTTTATCTTTTCCATAGACTCTTTAAAAACGGGTTAATTTTGCTAAACGTTACTTGAAATCGTTAAAATAAGATGTAACAACAATGTATATAATAAATGAAATTATATCACGGATGTTATTTTACAATGTAGACCTCAAAACTTTTCTGAGTCGTTGTTTTTTTGACGACAAGTCAAAATGTTGAGTTTAACCTTTGAACTATCAGTATTGTGATTTTTAGCCATATAGTCCGAATGACAATTAAACTCCTTAAATAAGCGACTTTTTCTGACTTGGTCACCGTACTACTAGCCATTAATATGATTAGTGATGACACGGAGATTTCAGGTATTCGTTCACCAGACACCAACGAAATAACAGTGAAAAAAACACAATACCCATAAAAAAAACTTACTAATGAAAAACTACCCGTCGATAACAGCCGGTGCTAATATTCATGACGGCAGCGCCTTTCATATAGATAGTTATAGATATTTACTGTAGAATTCCAAGTAATATTGTCATATTTAGAATTTGACAAGTATAGACCATGCATAAAGCCTTTTATCATTCATCGTATTTCATCAAAACTGCACAAAACATGTTTTTAATTCTTGTCTGACGATGGTAACAAAATCTGTAAGCATTTTGTTTTGGCATATTTCAGTCTTTTTAGACATTTTTCAAACTTTTACCTTTGTTCTGAAGGCAATGAAGCAAGCTGCTGTTGTTTCATTGTTTTTTGCAAAGGAGGTTTTTTTGTTATGGAGATATTGGATTTTTTATATACTTTTAACGGACTCGGACGTTTGCCAACCTTATTAAAACTCGTTTATGATATTATCTATGTGTATGTGCGACAAGAACGTGTTTTGTGAAAATTGCAGCGTTGGATCTAAACATGTTATACTTCTTTTATTTATTGGATAATTTTCTTCTCTTTTTGTAAATAAATAAACCTATTGATTTTTTGGTTTGAATTGTTTGACATTAGTAGTTGTTGGTTAGAGCTTACTTTTCAGTGTTGAACCTATGACTGAATACTTTACTTGATTGTTTCTTGAATGGAGAGATGTCTTATTTTGGCACTTATACCTTATCTTCTTATTTCTATATTCAAGGCACGTTTTAAAAAACCTTAATATGCAATATGGCACCCAATATGAACTTCAAATGATTGAAGATATTGCACATACGTTAAACGGACAGCAGCCGAACGATAAAAATATCTCTGAGATATAATTTGGGATAAAATTAGCAACATACAGACTTTATCGATGGACAAAACTAAACAAAATAAGTAAAGCTTTTTACCGTCCCTGCTTTTATAACAATTTTTTGAATACTGAATACTATGATTTCCTTACTTTTAGTCCAGATTCTGATAACAAGATTACACATCCAGTACAGATAATTCTGTGTCTGTTCTTACATCCATTATATCGGGCAGCCAGCAGTGTTTCAGTGCCAGTTATTTGCGTTCTTCGAAGCAAAGATGTTTATGAATGGCAATATACAGATTTTAAAGTGCTCAAATAATTTCCATTCTAGCCAGTGGTCGCTTAATTTAACAATTAACGCACAGGTACAATGCATAACTATGGGGAAAAAACTGTTCAACAACTTTTAAAAGGCGAAAAAGAAAGTCGAATCATGAAGCCAGTAAATGATACTTTTTTAATATGAGCATGCAAATTGAACATTAGGTTATATATTTTACATCAAACATTTTTGGAGAACAAAAACATTAACACAAGAGTCCCAGATATTATTATTATCTATTAGTTGACAATGTTCCCACTTATTCCACGTGTTTTCAAGCGATAGTAATCTCGTAGTAGCCCACAATGCATTGTAGTTCATTGTGTCTATTGGTCAGTTTTTCAAGGCCATATTATCATGCAAATATATTCTGACGTCAGGAAATCTAGAGTTCTCGACCTGTTAAAGTTCCTATTTTTGTATAAAGTATGGACATGGAAATAAAGACCTATTCCTACGATATGATATATATCATGTACATATGTATTATTCGTGAGTCATCACATATAAGAACATACATTAACTTCTAAGTCTTTTGGACTTTTGTTAAGAGTTGTGTCATTGACAATCATACCATATCTTCTTATTTGTGTAATCACTCTTGTGCAGCTCAACTTTTAAAAGGCGAAAAAGAAAGCCGAATCGTGAAGCCAGTAAATAATACTTTTTTAATATGAGCATGCAAATTGAACATTAGGTTATATATTTTACATCAAACATTTTGGGAGAACAAAAACATTTAACACAAGAGTCCCAGACACTCTATTAGTTGACAATGTTCCCATTATTCCACGTGTTTCTAAGCGGTAGTAATCTCGTAGTAGCCCACAATGCATTGTAGTTCATTGTGTCTATTGGTCAGTTTTTCAAGGCCATATTATCATGAAAATATATTCTGACGTCAGGAAATCTAGAGTTCTCGACCTGTTAAAGTTCCTATTTTTGTATAAAGTATGGACATGGAAATAAAGACCTATTCCTACGATATGATATATATCATGTACATATGTATTATTCGTGAGGTATCACATATAAGAACATACATAAACTTCTAAATCTTTTGGACTTTTTTTAAGAATTGTGTCATTGACAATCATACCATATCTTCTTATTTGTGTAATCACTCTTGTCCAGCTCAACTAGATAATAAAGATAGGTTATAAATGCTATATTCGAATTTCTTTTCAGCCAATTGCTACAGCAATGACACCTCACAACACTATAGCATCCGATAACTTTATGTTCAGATATGATTCTACTTCTGTAAGCATATGTATATTTTTTAGTTAACAAAACCATGGAAATCAATTTTAAAATTCCTTACATTAATTTATCTTTTGAACATTTACGTTGCAATTCAGATGCCTTATTTATATTTAGGTTTTTTTAGTTGCTATCTCATTGACCTAACGTACCATTGCATTCATCCACCTATTACAATTAACAATTAATCATTCGATGCACGCGAGTGTAAATAAAATGTACGAAATTCAGATTTATTGACATTTACAACATCCAATATAAGATAAATATCAATCGAGAAATTAAAAGTAAAGTATAAATATAAAAAGATGCGGTATATTTGCCAATAATCCGGACCAAATAACGATAAACATAAAGCTCAATGTCACATGTCCCTTGAAAATGCTTATTCTGTATTTTTTTCGGGATATAAACACCCAACATGTAAACAGACGTTAATAAAAAAGAAAATAACCTAACTATCTATCTATCAGGTTTTTTGGATCAAAGAGACCGAAAGTTACTATGCGTATATGTCTTCTTAGATATAACTCTTTGTTATATAAGTTTGAAACTTGACAATTTTCAGTGCTATGTTTCCATAAATGATGGCTTGAAATAAATTCCGAATATTTAATTTTTTTTACATTTATATGTTCTAATTTATATTATACAGCATGTAATGGTTGTGATACTACAGCATACTTGTTATGTTTACATAGCTTCTGATACAGAGTCTGTTGATTTACACACATCTCACGGTATCCATCAACTTGAGGTAGGTACATTGTAAAATACTTATTTTCTCTGTTTTGTTATGTATACACACCAACTTATAGAAAGTCAGTTGATGAACACACTTCTCTTGGTATTCATCTACTTGAGGTAGGATCATTGTAAATTCCTGATTTTTCTGTTAGGTTATGTACACAAAGCATCAGATACATAGTCTGTTGATTTACACAATTCTCATGGTCTCCATCTACTTGAGGTAGGATCATTGTAAATTACTGATTTTTCTGTTGTGTTTTGTATACACAGTGTCTGATACAGAGTCTGTTGTTTAACACAATTCTCATAGTCTCCATCTACTTAAAGTATGATCATTGTAAATTACTGACTTTCTCTTTTGTGTTATGTTTACAAAGCGTCAGATACATAGTCTGTTGATGAACACACTTCTCACGGCATTCATCTACTTGAGGTAGGATCATTATAAATTCCTGATTTTTCTGTTATGTTATGTATACAAAGCATCAGATACATCGTCTCTATATTTACACAATTCTCATGGTCTCCATCTACTTGAGGTAGGATCATTGTAAATTACTGATTTTTCTGTTGGGTTGTGCATGTATACACAGCGTCTGATACATAGTCTGTTGATTTACACAATTCTCATGGTCTCCATCTACTTGAGGTAGAATCATTGTTAATTACTGATTTTCTGTTGTGTTATGTATACACAGCGTCTGATACAGAGTCTGTTGATTTACACAATTCTCATGGTCTCCATCTACTTGAGGTAGAATCATTGTTAATTACTGATTTTCTGTTGTGTTATGTATACACAGCGTCTGATACAGAGTCTGTTGATTCACACAATTCTCATGGTCTCCATCTACTTGAGGTAGAATCATTGTTAATTACTGATTTTCTGTTGTGTTATGTATACACAGCGTCTGATACAGAGTCTGTTGATTCACACAATTCTCATGGTCTCCATCTACTTGGATAGAATCATTGTTAATTACTGATTTTCTGTTGTGTTATGTATACACAGCGTCTGATACAGAGTCTGTTGATTTACACAATTCTCATGGTCTCCATCTACTTGAGGTAGAATCATTGTTAATTACTGATTTTCTGTTGTGTTATGTATACACAGTGTCTGATACAGAGTCTGTTGATTTACACAATTCTCATGGTCTCCATCTACTTGAGGTAGAATCATTGTTAATTACTGATTTTCTGTTGTGTTATGTATACACAGCGTCTGATACAGAGTCTGTTGATTTACACAATTCTCATGGTCTCCATCTACTTGAGGTAGAATCATTGTTAATTACTGATTTTCTGTTGTGTTATGTATACACAGCGTCTGATACAGAGTCTGTTGATTTACACAATTCTCATGGTCTCCATCTACTTGAGGTAGAATCATTGTTAATTACTGATTTTCTGTTGTGTTATGTATACACAGCGTCTGATACAGAGTCTGTTGATTCACACAATTCTCATGGTCTTCATCTACTTGAGGTAGAATCATTGTTAATTACTGATTTTCTGTTGTGTTATGTATACACAGCGTCTGATACAGAGTCTGTTGATTTACACAATTCTCATGGTCTCCATCTACTTGAGGTAGAATCATTGTTAATTACTGATTTTCTGTTGTGTTATGTATACACAGCGTCTGATACAGAGTCTGTTGATTTACACAATTCTCATGGTCTCCATCTACTTGAGGTAGAATCATTGTTAATTACTGATTTTCTGTTGTGTTATGTATACACAGCGTCTGATACAGAGTCTGTTGATTTACACAATTCTCATGGTCTCCATCTACTTGAGGTAGAATCATTGTTAATTACTGATTTTCTGTTGTGTTATGTATACACAGCGTCTGATACAGAGTCTGTTGATTTACACAATTCTCATGGTCTCCATCTACTTGAGGTAGAATCATTGTTAATTACTGATTTTCTGTTGTGTTATGTATACACAGCGTCTGATACAGAGTCTGTTGATTTACACAATTCTCATGGTCTCCATCTACTTGAGGTAGAATCATTGTTAATTACTGATTTTCTGTTGTGTTATGTATACACAGCGTCTGATACATAGTCTGTTGATTTACACAATTCTCATGGTCTTCATCTACTTGAGGTAGAATCATTGTTAATTACTGACTTTCTTTATTATGTTATGTATACAAAGCGTCATACATAGTCTGTTGATGAACACACTTCTCACGGCATTCATCTACTTGAGGTAGGATCATTATAAATTCCTGATTTTTCTGTTATGTTATGTATACAAAGCATCAGATACATCGTCTCTATATTTACACATTTCTCATGGTTTCCATCTACTTGAGGTAGGATCATTGTAAATTACTGATTTTTCTGTTGGGTTGTGTTATGTATACACAGCGTCTGATACAGAGTCTGTTGATTTACACAATTATCATGGTCTCCATCTACTTGAGGTAGAATCATTGTTAATTACTGATTTTCTGTTGTGTTATGTATACACAGCGTCTGATACAGAGTCTGTTGATTTACACAATTATCATGGTCTCCATCTACTTGAGGTAGGATCATTGTAGGTTATATATTTCTTTAACATTAATGCTTTAATGTTCTTAACGAACATTACTCCTGAAAACAAATAAAATGTATGCGAAGAATTGTTTTCTAAAACTTCGTTTTCGGGTTCATCATTTCTCTTATCTATAACAAATGTACTCATTTTCCGTATTCTGTTTTATTACACTGAAACACATGAGATATGAGATAAACGCCTTTGTGAAAAATATCAAATTTTAACTTATACAGAAACATAAAACAATATCCTTGAACGTGCTAAACAGTGTCTGATAACATACTTTCAATTTCAGATTAAACTTATAACTATGGTATACAGCACATCTGCAACATACGTTACACTGTCACATGATGAACTAACCGCCCTCAGTAAATCTACAGCACGTTTCTGTAACCGAGTTGGATGGACATCGCACAAATTAAATTAAAATTAAATTCTGTACCACTTAAACATTTGTCTTTAGGAATTTTTGATAAACCATTCGTTTTCGTTACTTTTGTATTATATCATTGGAAGTTACTATGACATCTAGGTACTAATAAACAACTACAAAAGCAGAATATTTATCATTATTCTGCATACATGAGACAGAAGCGAACGATTCCAAAGGGATATGTAACGACAAACAAAAAAAGGCGGGTAAGTTCAAAATTACGGCCTTTCGGTGTGCCACACATGTGTCCTTTGATCTCTAGGAAAAATAACACTATTGTGTCCCCTATTAGTCGTTTTCGAAACATTTCGAAAACAAAAGAGTTTTTCTTGGTTGAAAATTAAAAAATACTTCGTGTAGGTTTTATCCTGTTCAGTATAATGATTAATTTATTGTCACATAAAATTAGATCTCAAAGGGAGTTGCAGAATAACGGATACTGGCGAATGTCAAAATTGAACAAAAAAGTTTGCAAAATTATAAAGAATAACAACGGAAAATAAAATAATTATTTAATACAATAGTGTAGACTATGTACAGAATTAAGAAATCACCACACTTCATATGGACCCTTAAAAATCGTTGGATTATCTCGGTGTTGTTGGTCAGTAATGAATAAAAAATCACTGATCAATTTAAAGGTTGTTGTAAGTGATGCAATATATTCTTATTTTCCTGTTCCCCTTATGTAACTTCCAGTTTTATTAAAGTTTACATTCATCAAAGCCTTAGTTAAATTTAGTTTCCTAAAATTACTACCACCCTTTATTTGTCGCATGTTGTGTATCATGTACTGATTCTATATATACTTCGAGCATACATATGTACACTTATTGAACAATAAACATTTAGTAAACTTTTTAAAACGTTTTTGTAGACTTGTATACAATAAATTTTATACAGAACAAAAAAGATATTAACAAAGATGTCAGTTTGTCTACGTGTTTTACTAGTTAACTTGAAGATGTATAAATAACCACACGACACTCTTTCAAGAATTTAAAGAATCATTGATATAATGTTTGTTTATATATGCGATGTTAAGCAGCAGTATATGGACAGAACACGTTCTGTCGTGATATAGTACCGAAACGCAAGCTATAACATGTTCCGCTTAACTGGTTTTTTTTCTTCAAAAGTGGCCAAATCATATATCAGAACGGAGAAAAAGTGTAAACAGATGACATACAAGATAGTCGAAGAGATTTATGAATTGGTTACCCAAAAATGTCAAAGTTCAACTATCATTAGAGCAAATATTAATAAAGATCAAAACCCTGACCACATGCAAACAGACAGCAAAGTACGTTCTAGGATTAAAACTGTAGATGTTTTGCGGAATAACTATAAACTATAAAGGGGGACGGACGGACGGAAGGACGGGCGGCCAGACGGAATGACGGACGGACAGACGTACAGGGATAGTTGAGGGGGGGGGGGGCATAAAAAATATAGCTTCAATTACATCTTTTATTGCGTCAACTTGTAGACAGTAACCCTGATGATTTCTATTTTTAAGTTTTTACCATTTTTGCGTTCATGTACCTACAACGTATTTTTGTCTGAACTAGTAATTGTTTTAGATATATATAATATATATTATATATATATAATGAACATACATCACATTTTTTACAACGTATAATTTCTTTTTAAAATGTTCCATAAAAGAGGGTCTGATTGGGGTTTGCGGAATACAGAATAATGGGCAAAAATTGCAGAATAAAATGCAAAAATGTAAAAAAAAAAAAAAAAAAGTGTATAATGGGGTGCTAAAATATAAAGAATAAAGAATATTGGTAACACTAAATAAAAATTTATGATAATTATCCAGACTCTTATGATAAAAAGAATCTATCAATACGAAACACATAATCATCGTGCATAATCAACATGAAGAACGTTGGAAATTATTAGCATGATGATAACTTGACGTTATGTAATAAAAGTTACGACGTCACGAATTTTGATGTTTTTTTTTTTTGCCAAAATGTTGCGTTTGCGTCGCTTCCACAGGGAAAACGAAGTCGGTGACCATAATTTTTTTTAATATCCCCTAATTCGTAAGACAAAGAGGAAAAAAATATTAATTTAAAAAAAAATTCTATGGAGCGGTTCTCGTGGGGATGGTATGCGGAGCGCTAACAAACATGTCTATGCGGCATGGGCTTTGATCATTGTTGAAGCATCAATGTAAGGGGCATTTAATATCTTAATAAAACTATTCTTATTTTAGATACTATATATTGTTATCTGATATTGGACGAAAGATGTTGCCCTTTTATGTAATTATGTAATACAAGTTACGATCATTTGAAAACACATATTAAACAGCCAAATGGATGCACAAGAGCTAAAATAGAAGTCATAGATCCTATTGACAACAATTATCTGCCCAATTTTATTGATTTTGTAACATTTGTTTCAAATATGACCAACTTCTTATCCAAAATCACCAGCACCGTATCAGGACCCACCAGCACAATGACAGGACCCACCAGCACAGTATCAGGACATGAATAAATTGAGAAAATGCTAAATTTTAATAAATTGCAATGTTTTTTCACAAAATAGCTTTGTCGTGTGGATTGCGGTATAGAAAGCGGACTCTATGATCATTTTTGTTTTATTTTTTCAGTTCTAGATTTTTTGAAAATGAGCTTTTTTGTGTTACGCTTACTGAAACAGTTTAGCGGGTCAACTTTTTAATGGTCTACATATGAACCCATAAGAAACAAAATTGAAAAATCTCAACTGTTTTCTTCTATTTTTTATGAGTGAAAACGTCAAAAATCATCATTTTCGTCTTTGTTTACATTTTTTCATTGATCACCAGCACCCGTCAGGACCGAATCACCAGCACAGAACTGAGAACTTTCTCTCGCAGGACAACCATACCCACCGTGAAATGTCAAATATGAATTGAGTTGTAAAATAAAACTCCAAGTTTATGACGGTAATGATGATTTAGAAAAGTATTTAACTCAATTCAATTTGTTAGCAGAAAGCACAATTGGAACTCAAAAACAAAAGCTTTGTAATTGGCTTGTAGTTTGTCTGGCGGAGCGCGAGCAATTCTAAATGAAATCACGGAAGATGATCGTCACGATTTTGACAATTTGGTCACGTCTGTTGAGAATAGGTTTGGTTCAGTCAATAGAGCTGAAGTGTTTAGAGCAGAGTTGCAAACACGAGTATGATTTAAAAATGAAAGTCTGCCTGAATTAGCTCAGGCTATTAACTGACACGTAGGGTTTATCCTGGTACCTCTCCACTGGTTAGGGATATATTATCTTTATATTCTTTTATTGATGCAATACCTGAGACAGAAGTACGTGTCAGATTAAGGGAGGTTGAACCAAAATCAATAAATGAGGCAGAAAATATTGCTGTTAGACTCGAAGCATTACGAGTTGCCGATATACGGAAAGGTCGAAATGTTCGCATTGTCGATATTGAAACCGTTCAAGAGCCTGATCTAAAACGGGAAATAAATGAAATCAAACAAAGTATTGAATCTTTGACGAGTGAAGTACTTATTATCTAAAATCAAAATGATCAGCAATTCCGAAGAGATATTAATTATAGAGGAAATAAAAATAATTTCAATAGAACTTTTAACAATAGAGGAGCATTTCGTCGTTAGGAAAACGGACAAATATCCAGTCAGGAGCGAGAATGATTTCTCGACACTATAAATACTATTATTTTAATATTGTGTTGTGCCAGAAAGACGGTTGTTCTGTTTCGGCAACTATAGATTTATGTATGCAATAAAAAGTTCCTACGCTCGTTTAAGTTGGGGCTAGTGTTTGATTTTGAAAACAGATTTGTTTTGGACAATTTTTATACCGAAACAGATCTTATATTTATAAATATTATGTTGATTTCCTTTCACTAAGGATTGTTTAATAATTATAGATAAGGTTAGCCCTTTTCCCAAAATCAGAGGTAATGCCTGTTGCTGTAGAATCACGGAAACAGATATTTTAGAAGTTCCGCTCTAGATATAAATGATTACCAAAGGCAAGGCCTGCAGTGGCGTTAAATACTATTTTGTTTCAATTTGTTTAAAAACTTATGAACACTTTTGGTGCATATACTGATCTGTAATGGTCACTTTTTGTTTAGAAATTAAAAAAATATATATATAGAAGGTCAACTGATAATATAGTTAGAAACTCTGGTTATAGGTGGTGCTATATACAATTGTTTATGGCAAGCCGTTCTCGTCAAAACTATGTTTTAACCAT
Organism: Mytilus galloprovincialis; assembly: GCF_965363235.1. Lineage (NCBI taxonomy): Eukaryota > Metazoa > Mollusca > Bivalvia > Mytilida > Mytilidae > Mytilus > Mytilus galloprovincialis. The sequence goes on from NC_134846.1 coordinate 23,091,661, forward strand.
TTTTTTTTTAAATTTACACACTGAGAATTACAACAAAGCACACTGAGATTTGAAAACTTCAAAACACACACTGAGAATTGAAAATTACACACTGAGATTTCATAAAGACGCACTGAGATTACAAAAATGAAAAACACACACTGAGAATTGAAAATTACACAGTGAGAATTGAAAATTACACACTGAGATTTCAAAAAGACACACTGAGAATAAATGAACTGAAGACACACACTGAGAATTTGAAATTACACACTGAGAATTTAACATTACACACTGAGAATTTAAAATTACACATTGAGATTTGTGCGCACTTTTTATGCGCACATATCTAATTAGCATACTTACTCTGAATCTTTTACAAGCTTAAAACAACTAGGGAACAGAACTCGGTAGTCCTTCGATTTACTTCCAAATTATTTATAAAAAAAACTTTAGAAATACATACAAGAACAAGAAAAATACCCACTTACTCTTATTACAAGATATAACTAAATGGTGAAAATTATAAGAAAGCATTGGAACAATCTGCAAAAATACAAAGAATGTAGTGAAATTTTTACTCAAGTGTCTATTATAGCATATAAACGTAACCAAAATATAAAAGATTAACTTGCGAAATCAGCTAGGGTAACAGTTGGAAGACTTTTGAAAGGGGACCCATGTTTAAACGGTTTTAAGTTTAAAAAAAAAATCCCGATACACTGGTAGTAATGATCTGAATTATAGGCAACAAACTTATGAAAATTTGCGATGTTAAGTCTTGAAATTTATAACGAATGTTGGTTGAAGGAATCGCATTTCATTATAATGACAAGAGTTCTTGAGATCAAGAAATTAATCTGTTGAATTATTCATCTCATGAATATTCATTAGTAATTTGCATATTAATCTCAGTGTGTATTTTTGAAATCTCAGTGTGTAATTAACAATTCTCAGTGTGTGTTTTTCAATTAATTTCATCTCAGTGTGTCTTTTTAAAATCTCAGTGTGTAATTTTGAATTCTCACTGTGTAATTTTCAATTCTCAGTGTGTGTTTTTCATTTTTGTAATCTCAGTGCGTCTTTATGAAATCTCAGTGTGTAATTTTTAATTCTCAGTGTGTGTTTTTTATTTTGTTAAATCTCAGTGTGTAATTTCGATTTCTCAGTGTGTTATTTTAGGTTTTTAAATCTCGGTGTGAATTTTTTTGGGGAAAAAAGGGTTTAAACATAGTTTTGACGAGAACGGCTTGCCATAATTGTTCAGCACACTAGCAAGATGAAAATAGATTATTACGCTCTTAGTCGGAGGCCCTATTATGAGAATTGTTCTCAAAACTCGTAAATAGAGTAAAGTATAAAAAAAATAATAGAAAAGTATATGATGTAGAGTTGAGCTAGATGATGAAAGCTCAATAAATGACAAGAATGTCTCAGTTTAATACTGTTCATGTAGATCTGTTTGCCTGGCCAGTCAACTATATACCTTGAAAGTATGATTCTTGAGAGTTGATCAGTAAGAATTTAGTAGACATTGATAAGAAGATAACGAGAGGTACACAACGAAGCACCTTCCGAAAGAAAGGCTGCGTGTACATGAAATATTTCCCAGATCGGATAGTAAAGAAAAGCGGTGATTGATTGCTCAAAAGAGATAGACACATGTTTGACCTAATTTCTGGTCAGTGTCTATGGGGCAAAACTTGACAAGAACGGGATTGCTGGAGAAGCATTTTACAATGTTTGCAAGCCCATGTACATGTATAAAATGGGGAAAATCTAGGCAATGTCAAATAATGTTGTCAAAACTGGAAGAATAAATAGTAAAGAACAATAAATTAATAGAAAGAGAAATTTGCTCAATAGAGATAATCAGGAGAGTGACCAGATCATTGCTCGATGTTTATGGAGTAAATTGAGCTTAGTAAAAGCGGGTTTGCTTAAGAAATATTTTTACAATATTTGCAAGCCAGGATAGAATGTATAATAAGTGAAATAAGTATATGTAATACAAAATAGGGCTGTAAAGGAAACTAAGAGAGAAATAAAAGTAATAATTATTTAGGAATAGATAGGAACAAAAGATTTGCTCAATAGAGATAGACACATGAGTGACCTAACTACTGGTCAGTGTTTATGGAGTAAATGATGATAAAACGAGTTTGCTGGAGAAGCATTTTACAATGTTTGCAAGCCTGAATATCAGAATGAAAGAAATAACCTGAAACCAGAGTTGACAGAAATCAAAGTCAAAAATTCTTTAAGTGTAGGTGGTAAATATGAATGAATTTATTTGTGTAATTCTTTTTGAATGTTCGTCAACTTAAGAAAAATTATAATAATGAATTGGTTCCAGTTGAATTAAACCTTACAGACGAATGTATTTGGGGACCAAATCCTTAAAGCTGGGGGCAATGTAATGCCGGCATTTTCCCTCTTTTATACTGAGTAAACCTATGCCTGTACAGTTTCTTGAAATTATTGAGGATTAACGATAGATGTTTGTGCGATGTCTAATGTTGCAAGTAATGTAAGACTTGTAATTTTTTTTTTTGGCTGTTGGTTTCATGATCGATACGACAGATTTGTGTATGTTAGTTTGTTAAAAAGTTTTATTTCACGTACTGATATCGATTCCGTATTTTCGCGGTAGTTACCTTATTATACTATAAACTCAAATAAAACTGTTCTGATGATCTACTAATAAATTTAAAGTCAAAACCCATCTTTATTGATGAAGATCAATTCATGTTTACAAACAATATCAACATTACGGAAATTTCCCTTGTGTGATCCATGGTTGCCGATTAATAAACAATATCTAAGAAGCTCTCCCATTGGTCAGTTGAAAGTATACAAAAGCAACAACAGAATCGACGGAGTGTTGGGTTGACAAAAATGGGAAGTGACAAACTTTAATAGAAGCCGGAATATGTCTGAAAAATACAGACAAGCGTTGAAAGTTTTAATTTAAGATTGTCAGTGTCCCTTGTGTGATCCATGGTTGCCGATTAATAAACAATATCTAAGAAGCTCTCCCATTGGTCAGTTGAAAGTATACAAAAGCAACAACAGAATCGACGGAGTGTTGGGTTGACAAAAATGGGAAGTGACAAACTTTAATAGAAGCCGGAATATGTCTGAAAAATACAGACAAGCGTTGAAAGTTTTAATTTAAGATTGTCAGTGCCGGTGACAGTGCTGAATACGAGTGCCGGTAACGGTGCTGAATACGGATGCCGGTGACGGTGATTAATAAGGGTGACGGTGGCAAATACGGTCACCGGTGGCGGTGACGATGCTTTTGAAGGTGCACATTAAGAGCAGTTCTGTTGGCGGTTTCGACATGATTACTATGTCATTTAATGTGTTATTCTAAGTTGTTGTCTTCTTAGTTCTATAATGAAGAAGGGTGTTATCCTTTAATTGAGATTATAGAAAGATACAAAATAAGTGACAACCTTGTTACTTGACTGTTGAATTATATACATGTACTAGTGTTGTGTGTCTACGTAAGACCAATCTTTACCGGGGACCTGACCAGACCAGTGACGGAGCCTGCAAGACCCATTCTCTCCGGCGTGGATTATTTTTGATATTAATAAAATATGAAACTTTATTTTATTCAGATATTTTATTTCATAACTGAGAATTATATAAACACAAGTATACGATTCCCCTTTCTGTAACGTATTTTGGTCCGACGGTAAACAGTGGATGTCGAACCTTATACTTTATAGATCCTTTTACTCCCTTTTTCTTTGTGACCCTGTGTTCTCTGGTGGCCGACTCTAGCACCAGGGAGGCGGCTATACAATATTCAGCTTAATGAAATAGTATTCGTAAAGAAAAAAGAACAAATTGTAATTTTATGTTTAGAAGTCTTTAGAAAAATACCAATTTGCTGATATATATATGATAACTTAAACGATAACCGCACTGTCATTTTGTCAATTTTGTCAATAACTGACTGTACTGGCAACATTTACCTTCTCACTGGGGTAAAGCTGATGACCGTAACTGCATTCACGGTCATCCCAAGATGTCGGATGAAAAATTAGGTCAGTTTCTGTATTGTCTGTTAAAGTGTTTCTATATCATTTTCTTTACAAATCATACATTGAAACGATGTAAATTTATAAAAGAATCACTCGAAAATCACTAATTACTTCCGAGAAATGTGCATGAAACGGGAAATTCGATTTGAAAAAATCGCCAAGATGACCGTAAATCACAATCGAGATGACCGTAACAGAATCAGAGATTCATAACAAGGCTGACCGTAACTGCTTTTAAGATGACCGTAATTTGTAAATGATGACCGTAACTTTTAAAGGATGACCCTCAATTCTAAGAAATATCCGTATTTATATAACTATCTGTTTATATCAAATGATTAATCGTGTTGGTATACACATATTAATATGAAAGTTTTATCCTATAGGTACAAGAAAATAAGACGTGCTTCAAATGCAAAGATTACCATATGTATCTTTTTTACAGTAGAGGGTTTAATTTTTAAAATGAATTTGACAAAAGACATGCAAATGAACAGGAAGGGAAAAAATGCTACAAAAGCGCGATAAAATGACACCTTACAAGCATAATGAAAAAAATGCGGTGCACAGCCATCAACTGCTCGACAAAAGATTTTGTTTTGTTTCTGGGATTCCTTTAAAAGACATATAATAAATACACATTTTTAAAAATGCCAAAAATTTGCATGTACACCCATTGATATTATATCGTCTTTCATTTTGTCATGCAAATAAAATAACAGAAACATTTTGAAAATATCATTCGAATAAACTAGTGAAGGTGAGCTCCAGCAAAGTAGATCCTTAAAATAGTATTGTACGAAAAGCGTATCACAAGGCGGAACGTTGTCAATTTGTATATATACAGAAATGTTATTCATACAGTCAGGATTCTACTTCTTCCTAGTGTTGACAGTGGGTTACTTGCCATTAATTTTTATAACCCTTCCAAATTTATTTCTCCATGTTTAATGCCTCAAATTACAAGTAGGGGGTGAAATTACACTGTAAAAAAATTTGGGTCCAGAATTTTAAAGGAAAGTAGTGATTTGGTCCAGGTGAAAAAGGTTGAAAAATAGTACTTTGGAAGCTGTCAAACGATTTCAAGACGCCCTAAAGATAAAATTGTCCATATTTTGAGTTAGAGACGGTGAAGTTTTCTATAATTTTGATATAATTTGTCCCAAAAGTAGTACAACACACTGTAAAAGTTTCTTTGAGAAATCGCAGGTGTTTTTTTTTTTTTTATTTTCATTTATGTTTTAAAAGACATGCACTACGAAATAATTGTGTTCTCGGACTATTACGCCAGTTCATGCTCACAATCGTAGAAATGGAAGCCATTGTAGGGATGACGCTCTGCCAATTTTGCTCTTGAAAACTGATAAATTTATCCACATAGCACCATTACGATCGATCGTTATATGCCAGTTATATTTTAAAAGACAAATGTATCTACTAGCTAATGAGCATTAGTTAATGATCTTGTCTGAATTGATTCAACATAAAAATATTGTCTGTTCGGATGGCGGATGTCAGATGGAATTTTTTGAAAATTCTTAAGCATTTAAAAAAATTCTAATTAAATATTTCGTGGAAGGGCAGATTAAACATTTTCAGTAGTTGAAGATTATAAACCCTAGTTATCACACACAAGAAAATCATATTTTTTCGAAGATATCCATTTTCATCATCCAAATTAAAAGACTGTCGTCAAGTACTTTTAGAAAAAATAGCTATTCGAACACACCTACTCTGTTTTTGTGATTCTTTAGATAGGTATCTCACTTGACCCATATATTTCATCTTTTCGTACTGTCATTTTTTTACGTTATAAAGTCAACCTGTAGCGTTGATATATAATAATGATAGAATTTGAAGCGATATGCTATATAACATACTATTGCTTTGTACTTTTTAAAGACAAAATATACACCCCAAACATGCCCTAACATAAAAAGGTGCACTCGATTTTTCTCGTTTCGATACAATCGTTACCTGTTTTGGGGAATTTTTTCTTGATTCACATAATGGGAGGACAGTCACGAAAATTTCTGAACTAAAAGATTGATATGTTCTCCGTCCGTGATAAAAAAAAATCGGAGGTTATACATTTTCTACATCCAACTTATAGATACTATATATAAAAAAAAGAAGATGTGGTATTATTGCCAATGAGACAACTATCCAGAAAAGACCAAAATGACACAAACATTAACAACTATAGGTAACCGTAAGGCCTTCAACAATGAGCAAAGCCCATACTGCATAGTCAGCTATAAAAGGCCCCGATAAGAACCATGTCGTCGACTTGATATCTTATTGCTTTGCATTACTATGTAATAGATACATTGAAAACTTATGCAAATGGTGTTTTTAAAATAAGAAAATTGTCGTTTTATTTGTTTCTATTAACTTTTTAAAATTTTGTTACTATATCAAACATTACAGTTAACATTTATCGCTTTCTCGATAAACACAGAACTTCGATTCTTTTGTTCTATTTCAAAAGTGTTTCCGCCTGCATATATCAAGACAAATTAAAATTTTGATCTGCTTCCTCTGGAACCATACACATGGGCTCGATTACCAAATATTCGTATGTATTATTAATGTTTTTAATGCTCCATTTATTGGCATTATGTTTTTCTGGTCTGTGCGTACGTTCGTCCGTTCGTCTGTTTGTTTGTCCGTTTGTCCAGCTTCAAGTTAAATAAAATTGAAACTTAGTACACATTTTCCCCTATGGTATGATCTTTTTAATTCTAATGCCAAATTACAGTTTTATCCCATTTTCATAGTCCACTAAACATAGAAAATGATACTAGTAGTGTAGATGAGGCATCCGTGTACTAGGGACACATTCATGTTTCTTCAAATTTTCGTCGTATCGCTGTCAATTTGTGTTAAAATTTTAACGTCGATATCAATAAATATTTCATTGTTTACGAGAAAAATGCAATTTACGGTCATCCTTTACAAGTTACGGTCATCTTTTTACCAATCACGGTCATCCTTGTTTTATGTTACGGTCATCTTGAAAATATTTTGATTATGATTTACGGTCATCTTAACGATTTTTTCAAATCGAATTTCCCGTTTCATGCACATTTCTCGGAAGTAATTAGTGATTTTCGAGTGATTCTTTTATAAATTTACATCGTTTCAATGTATGATTTGTAAAGAAAATGATATAGAAACACTTTAACAGACAATACAGAAACTGACCTAATTTTTCATCCGACATCTTGGGATGACCGTGAATGCAGTTACGGTCATCAGCTTTACCCCAGTGCTTCTGGAGAAAGTCATTCCGACGTCATTTTAATTATATTGGTCCGTGTTATACACAAGACAAACCCTAATTCAATTATCTATGGCATGACATTCTCCTATTTTACAAAAACAATCATTGATTTTCAGTAAATTGAAGAAAAATCGACCTACCCTGTGTTTATTTTGGATATTTTGAACCAGAATAGCTCAACAGGAAGTGCCTGAAAACTTTTTTCCGTCTCAACCATTTGGTTGAGATTATATGGTTTACCAGGCGTGGTATTTTAGTGTATGGGACGACCTGAATACCAAAACCTATATAAGAATTAAAATACTATACATTGTATTATTTTTATTTTCACTCGACCTTTGCAATTCTTCATCTCCTGATTACAGATATAGTGGTCAACTGTGTCGCAATGGCCATTAGAAGGGTGACGGAGAACTTAAATGTCAAAATCTATACTATTAAACGAGAAGACCTCATTTTGTGTGTCGCTTCTCTTCCTTCCACGATAAATAAATCATCATGCCTCTGTGTCTTATGGGTACAGTGCAAAGTCGCATTTGTCATCCATTCATATGATTATTCAGATTGAGTTATTTTGGGAGAAAAACGAGAAAAAAAGGCAAACGGATATTGTTCCGTCATTGGACGAAATTTTAAGTCAGATTAGACTTCCGGTTTGCGTTTTCTGTATACTTTGATCATACATATGATATACTACGAATAAAGTGAATTTTCTACCTGATATCGTTTTCAAGTTTGGTATCCACGGCGGTCACAGAGCTTATTAAATAGAGAGGGTCTGTATAATGTATCAATGACCGCCGTGGATAGATTAGAAAACTGAGAATTGAAATTAAAAAGCAAATAAACTTTATTCAGAGTAATGAATGTTCATAATATACAGATGAGCGCTAACATTATTCATGTGTTATTAAAATTTAAAAAAATGGGAATTTTGGGTGAAAAAAAGGTGGGCTGGAAAAGCAATTGTCCTGTCCCAAAATACATGTACCTATGACTTATGATACCTTTTTCTGAAATTCATCAGTCATTAAATCTTTTACAAAAATTAATTGATCACAAAAATAATTAAGAAGCGTCAAGTTGTGGTATGATTGCATAGGCGGATCCCTTTTGTGGGAAAAATTTGGTTGCTTTATGTCAGTCAGCGGGGCCCCCCTTATGACAATGTTCTGGATCCGCCACTGGATTGCCACTGATACAGCTCTTTACAAGAGACCAAAATGACATAGAAATTAACAACTTTAGGTCAACGTACGGCCTTCAACAATGAGCAAAGCCCATACTGATAGTCAGCTATAAAAGGCCCCGAAATGACAATGTAAAACAATTCAAACGAGAAACCTAAGGGCCTTATTAATGTACAAATAACAAACGAAAAACACACATGTAACACATAAACAAACGACAACCACTGAATTACAGGTTCCTGACTAGAATGTTCATAATATACCAAATGTATGTTCATAATGAAAATTGTAGAAAACAAAAAAAAAATGGGAAATTTGGAAATAAAGGAAGAAGGATAAAAAAAATACATTTTCCTGTCCCCAAATACCTATGACTTTTGATACTTTTCCTGAAATTCTCAAGTCATTAAATCTTTTACAAAATTCTTCCTACAACACTTTACATACTTTCAACCACGCTCTGAATGCCCGCGATTTCGCGGGTGTTTTCTAGTACAATTGAAAGTAAAAAAAGAAGCGAATTTCGAATAATGAAATGGATATTTTGAATAATGGAATGGACTGGCGTGACCCTTCATGACCTATTATAGATATACCCTTTACGTTATTCAAAATCATATCATTAGAGGAACAAAAGGTATAATAGTCAATATGTTCCGCAACGCTTATTAGAGTATTAACGGAGAATCTAAATGTAGAAATACGAGTGAACATGAAGACATAGCTTTTTTTGAATAATGGAATGGACTGCTGCAATCCTTCAAGTCCCGATTTCAGAAAACTTTATACACCATTTGAAAAGTTATTGGTAGAGGGACAAAAGGTATATAGTCAATATGTTCCGAAACACCAATTAGAGCAGTTATGGAGAACCTAAATGTTTAAACACGCGTGAACATTAAGATATAGCTTATTTTGAATAATGGTATGGACTGCTGCAATCCTTCAAGCCCCAATTACAGAAAACTTTATATACCATTTGAAAAGTTATTGGCTGTTGCGAACCATCAGCCCCTATGTAATTACAGAAATCTGTAAACACCATTTATATATTTATTAAAGTTATTGGTCACATGACGTTGTAACGGTCAAGTGATTGTTTACTATAAACACGTGTGTGTGTTTATATCTAGCACATGGTGTGTGTTTACGTTCAATATGATTCGATGGCATATACTTGTAGTGCCGGTTTTACGGGTATATGCCCTCATGATTTTCGTGAAAAGCATGATTAAGTATTACTTAAGGGGTTAGTTTGAGAAAATAAAGTTATTCGAAGTTTGCCTATAGTTCAAAGTAGCAGCATTCGTTATTATGTTTACCCACCCACCCACCCTTTTATGAGATGGTTATCGTTAATGGGAGTATATGCATCATATATTACATTATATTAATATGAATTTTTCCTCTTTTGTAGATAGTTTTTGATTGTGTAACTGTATATTACTGTGCTATTGTATGATTGGATTGGTAGTGTGTCTGAATTATAGTGAAGGACTTTAGTTTGAGAATTATATTGAATGTAAAGTTAATATTAAAGGCTGCTACAGCTGTAGGCACACTTATCCTATATATGTGTTGTTTTATTTATTAAATAATTTATATTCGTTTGAGCTGGCGAATTAGAATATAAGATAACTGATTGATTTTTTAATTTTCAAAATTGACTATTTCTTAACTTTCACGTATAATTATTTTTCATTTAGGTCTTCCGTAATATATCAATACCAAGGGATAATAAAAAAGACAAATCAAAGAAATATATTTTATTTATGTTTTGATATTCAAGAAATACGGGATATACATGTAGTGTGACAGTCAAACACTAAATTTCCTATTTCATTGTTCACTTATCATCTTTTTTTTAATTGGCAATATTGGTACAAAAAAAAAGTGTCAAATATTAAAAATTTGCACATTTATGTGAGTAAGAGTATTGCACAAAATCATAAGCACAAACATTTAAAGTCACCAACTCCTTATTTTATTCAGTTACCATGGTTACTGTCAGAATTTTGTAAACGATTGCATTTCTTCGATGTCGTCACAAAAAGTCATACTGTTGATATGTTTTATTAAGATATTTCCTTTTCTAATATTACAATATGAATAAAAGGAGATGTGTGTTGTATGTCAATGATTTGGGTAACCCACCAATCGACACTTATTTTCTGGTCTAAAATATATTAGCTTGCTTCATATTATGTTTGTACATGTTACTTTTTTTTAAATAAATTGTTTTATAATCTCATCCCGTCATAGTACGGCGGCTTTGTGAAAAATAGTGCACATCCTGCTACAAGCATGAAATTTGGCATAGAACTTCCTCAACTATTTATCTTTTATTTCAGATAGGGAGGCATTTGAAAAAAAATGTCTCAATTCCGGTAAAATCCAAAATGGCGGACATCATACTTAAATTAGCCCAATATTGAAGGCTAGTATGTGAAAAGGTGTTAATATTATCATGCTACTATCATAATATTTGGTACAAACCTTTGTTATGTACTTATTTTGGATATATGATATAGATTAAATGTCTTCAAAAACCCTACTTCCGGTAAAATCCAACATGGCTGACATTGTACTAAAATAATCTTATTTTAGGGAGGGTAATTGAAATGTGCTTTAAAGTATTGCTACTATGATTATATTGTGCAGGAACCTTTCTTTGATGCTTCTCATGGATACGTATGTCTTTAAAACCCTTACTTCCGGTGATATCCAATATGGCGGACATTAATATATTGATAATTTTTCATTGTAATATTCAACTTTTTTCAAAATGTAAATAAAAGGTGGGGTTTTTTTTGCTGGTCATTAAACTTTTGGCTTTAAGTCATCCTCAAAACCACCCATTCTATTCAGCTTTATATGTTTAAATACAAAGTTAACACTTCCGGTAAAAAAAACCAATATGGCGTAAATTTCAAAGATGAGTCCTCAATCTATACCTTTGATGCAATCTCCGGCGCAGAGTTCATATCCGTTCCATACATGCTCCGCAATACTGCACTTAATATGACCTCTGCCATACATTGTCCGACCCCATGAGGAAATTTCCTCATGGCCGACAAGCATTCGGTATTCTCTGCAAAGTCCCTTGCGTGATACACAACCTAGCGAGGACTGTCGAAATTTTTTATGCGGAAGGTTAGGAGTAATCAGGTAAAGTGGCGATGGCGGAAATTATGAGAATCATCTCATCGCTTCATCTCCTTCAACTAGGATTGTCGCCAAATTGAAGATTTAAAATTACTTTGACGAAACGTGCATCTGACGCAAACACAAAATTTCAATCCTGGTAACTATGAGGAGTATATTTGAAGCGAAAAAAGAAGAAATTCTATGAATTTTGCCGACAGGCTACATGTACGGCTTGAGTCTTTCAAGTTTTTTATCACTCGGTTAGCACCTTTGATCCTGGTCCTTGAAGGTAGTTGTCCACTTAGCAGCTCTGTGTAATCCACATGGGTTGTTACAATTTGCCGGGTTCATATATACAAAAGAAACCCCCAAAAATCACACTTCAATTTACATGTCATAGAGTGATAGACATAGAAGCATAGGCGGATCCAGGGGGCTTGCCCTCCCTTTTCTTGAGAAAAAAATTGGTTGATTATATAGGGAATCGCTGAAGCATTACTGGAGTGGGCTCCCGTTAGGTCAGTCAGATACACCCCCCCCCCCTTTATGAAAAGTTCTCGATCCGCCACTGAGGAGACAAATTATCCAGTGGGAACAAAGTACATGTAAGTGAAAGTCTTATTGAAACCGTAAACCCAACATGCCCAGCAAATTGTAACAAAACCCAGTGGCGGATGCAGGAATTTTCGAAAGGGGGGGTGCTAGCCCAGGGCAAAAGGGGGGGGGGGGGGGGTGCAAAGGTGCAAAACATATGTCCCGATTCAAATGCATTGATCGGCCAAAATAAAGGGGGGGTGCGCACCCCCGGAACCCCCCCCCCCCCCCTGGATCCGCCACTGAAACCCCCTCCCTGTGTTCCAAAGTTCTTGCAAAAAGAACAATTTAGAAATTAAGAAGATCTAAGGTTTGGAAATCTGGAATAAAGTGCTATATATTACTGCAAGGCCACACTTACAAATATTTTAGTTTGCCCAAACCCTACATTCAAAGGTTGAGACAGTGGGTAGGTAAGTAGGCATTGATTTCCTTTTTTTCCAACAAAAAGAAATTGAAGTATCAGATGTTTATTAGTCTTTCTGCCTATCTGATTAAAAAAACAAACTTCTTCAAATCAGGACAATAAAAGATTTTGATTAGGCAGCTATTTTCTGGGTAGGTAGGATTAGGGCAAGCAAACATATTCTTTTTTAGGGCCCAATGTATCCATACCATTAGGAATCCATTAAACTTCCATTAAAAAAAGGTAAATGGCAAATATTAACAAACCTATGTGATACATGTATAACAGCATAACCCTTTGTCAGAGGGAAAGCCTCTCATAGCTTGGTAGGGTTGTTCCTATCCTAATAAAAGTTCTTGCTACCAAATGAGAAAAATATATTGCTTTTCTTTTATGAAGCCTATTCTTGTGCAAGCATTTTACAGTACATAGACACCTACATGTATATGAAATAATTCTTTCAAATTCTGAATCTTGCAGTATAAAACATGACAATGATTTTATTACTCTACTTTTATTCTTGCATTTTGACCCCTTCTCTAGTATCATATAATCTTGACTTTTACTGCACATTAACCAATGTCTATTATTTAATATACATGATTGGGGACTGGGTTTTAAGCTAACAGATACCTTGGTAGCTGTTACACCCAAATTATGTCCTGATACTCTTGGCATTATCAATAATTGGTATTGGAGTTGTGTGCATTAAGCCAGTGATGAATGTATGTACTGTTAATCAATTGTTATTATTTCAAGTTGAAAAAAATTCTGGACCCATTATCACTGCTAAAAAAATATTTTCTCACTAGCAACAAACACATCTCATATTTTTTATTCAGTAAGCCAACAAAACCTGGAAGCTACATTGAGCTTAAATTTATCATCTAGTTAAACATTGTACATGCCATATTGAATTCAAAATAAATTCAAAAACCATTGTTAGCACATACACATGTCCCCACATTGTCACTGGACAAACATCTACAATGTACCTAGTATGTCCTTGTTGTCTACAAAGCTTAATAAGATTCTCTTTTGAGGTTTCATATAATTTTCAATGAAAAACTATTGCTGAAGTATAATTGAGGCCAATAAGTTCAAGGGGAATAACTTCTAGAAAAAGAATTAAATCACAATTTCCTGTTGATATGCACATCTATAAAATTTCATGAAGTTCTCTTACAAGTGTGTTTTCAGAGGAGTTGTGATGACAAGTTGTTGAAGACCAGGACTGACAGACAGACAGACAAATGCATGGATCAAAACATTATCCCCTCTGCAAGTTCATTGTGTGGGGTCATGAAATAATTGTCATTGTAAGAGGTTATAATACTGAACTTTCTTATGCATCAATACAACCATTTAATCAAGCACAGACATGATGTACATGTATCCAGTTTGAGATGCATTTAACCCATTATAATTTATTTGCAAGACAACTGTTATTACTGTTTTCTTTTTGTTGATTGCAGATCTTTATTTGTAACTGAAGTATTTTATTCAGATTTTTGTGTTTTGGAATGCTGTCCAATTGACTCATACCAATTATTTCCTTGAATTCATATGCTTAAATCTTAAATCTTAGGTAAAAAGTTAAATCACATTACTGAAGTTATGAGTAGTATAAAGCAAAAGGCTTTTTGGGAAGTTTTAAAAATGTAAACAATGTGAAGGACATTCATATTAACATACTATTTGGCTAAAACTGATAAAATGTATTCTTTATTTCTATTTTAATTGTTAACAACAATATGTTCATGATAGATTTAAGAAGACATACAAAATTTTCAAAACAACAATTAATAAAATTCATTGTAATTAATACATGTATTAAATGCACACACATTTGCATGTGCAATTAGAATCACTCCAATTCACTAATTGAAACATGAATCATTTTTTTATCAGTTCTTAAGTCTACTTTGTAAGTTCTTTTAAAGTGAGAGGGTGTATAATCTATGCAGGCTTGTAATGCTTCTCATGTTTCTAGATAAACCTCCTATGATCAGGTTAACATAATTGTGATCTGAAAATATAATAAAAAAAAAATTATCTTTGTAATTTCTGGTTTTTTTGAAGATAAGGGATATACATGGTATGCCATTGTTTGTCAATCCAGCCGTTTAAATGTCAACACTTAATTCAATATCTCAAAGGAGTAAGGGCAAAAAAGACCCTTATTTGACTCAAATTAATATTGCTGCCAATTTAAAAGTCATCTTAATGCTAAACATTTAGAAATTTGTCCAAACTAGTTAAAGTTAGTTGGGATCCCGGTAACATGTTTAACCCCGCCACATTATTTATGTATGTGCCTGTCCCAAGTCAGGTACCTGTAAATCAGTGGTTGTTGTTTATTTATGTGTTACATATTTGTTTTTTGTTCATTTTTTTACATAAATAAGGCCGTTAGTTTTCTCGTTTGAATTGTTTTACATTGTCTTATTGGGGCCTTTTATAGCTGACTATGCAGTATGGGCGTTGCTCATTGTTGAAGGCCATACAGTGATCTATAGTTGAAAATGTATGTGACATGTTGGTCTTTTGTGGATAGTTGTCTCATTGGCAATCATACCACATCTTACTTATACTAAAGTGATTGAGCGAAAACCAAAATCAACTGCTTACAAAATGTATTTGAGCTCCTTTTTGGCCCTTTTTTCAAAAGCAGTTGGGACCAAAACCCCCAAAATCAATCTCAACCTTCCTTTTGAGGTCATGAAACTTATGTTTAAATTTCATAAATTTCTATTCACTTATACTAAAGTTATTGTGCAAAAACAAATAAAAATGCTTATTTAAGCCCCTTTTTGGCCCCTAATTCCTAAACCAATGGGACCAAATCAATCTCAAGCTTCCTGTCCATAGTATGCATATGATCTACATGTATGGACCTGAGGAGTAACAAAAACTTAAATTTTAGAAAGTTAGGAACAGTCTTTAAAATCAGGTTAAGAACCAACAAATATGCACCATTTTGTATTTCAATTTCAGTTTCTGCAGTTAAAAGTCTTCCCTATTGACTATAAGATGGCAATATAAGTCTACTCATAATTGTAAAAAAATGTGTTGAAACAACAATTGGGATCCGAATCAAAAAGTTAAAGTTGTAATATTTGAAGAAAAAAAAAGACAGATTTTAGATATTTTGATTAAAATGCATTATGTAGGAGTGCATCAGATAATTCATTTTAGCCAAAAATACAATAATATATATATATAAAAAAAATCAACACCTACTGAAAATATCAATATATAAACAAGTAATATCTTTTCTTTAACGCAAGATGTAGGTTGACTGTTTCGTCCCTGCCAAGGGTACTCATCAGGTGGCAAATTATGGCTACCACTACAGTAATTGTTTATTGAAAACAAATAAGTTACAGCCTTTTTAGAAAATTTGTTAACCAAACTGTAAGTTTATATGACTTTGCAGTGTCTGTGCATTTTAATTTATACTACACATATGGTACATGATTTTGTTTTTCTATCATATGCATTTTGTTTAAAAATCTACAAATAAGTCTGTGCTACTATCTCATGCAGATGGAGAGTAACTTTTACAGGATAAAAATATGTCCAGTTTGGTATATTTTTCTGTTAGTTTAAACACCAACACCAATATGTAGAAAATAATAGTGATTTCAACACTATAAGATATGAAAAGCAAAATGTGAAAGCATTCTTTAATATCAATATACATGTATTATATTTTATTTTCTATTTTTGTTTCATAAATGCCAATTAAATGAATTGTGTTTCTTTATTTATTTGAAATAAAAAACAAAAGTCTAAAGGAAAATATACGAGTTATTTTTCCAATTTATATTAGTAAAGAAGCTATTATCCTAAAAATCATTGTTATTTGTAAAATGATGAAAAAAAAAATGATTTCATAAGCTTAACTAGCTTACATTTGTACGTCTGCAGTTGGATTCGAACCAACATACAACAAGTGTATTTCCCTTATTTACAGACTTATATATAATGAAATTTGTTATTATAGAGCATAACTTTTATCTTCAAGCAAAAAAAAAGGCTAGAAGCAACATAGGGCCAAATGAGTAAATTAAAGCAAAACAAAAGATAAAGCAATTAGTTTGTTACAAAGTAACAAATGGTGGCTTGTGTTTGATCAGTTGTTTGTATAGTTGTATAGCAATCCTAAGTATAAATGAATACTATAATATGCTAGAAATACTGAACCCTCTCAAGTTCATACTTGATTTCCTGCAAAAGAATAAAGCAAAATTAAATATTTTCAAGTAGTATTTATCTTCATCATGTATATACAAATCAGGTCTATTCTTAATAAACTTGCATAATTAAAAAAAATAATCCCAATTGTTACATTCAACATATGCATAATTGTTTTTGTCTGATTACTGTATTCCTGTCCATCAACTTCTTCCTCTTCTTCCATTAACAATTTACAACTGTACTCATGGTCATTTGAAGAACTGCAATTTAGATTAATGGTAACTTAAAAATAAAGACAGTATTTTTAAAAGTGTTTAATTACTCCTATAGAAAATCTATAGCATATGTATAGCTAGATATTGACTCAATTTCTACATACATTGGGCCACACTTAAAAATATTTTGGTTTGCCCAAACCCTACCCAAAGGTTGATACAGTGGGTAGGTAGGGAGGCATTTTCTTTTTCTTTTTTCAAAAAAAGAAATTGAAGTATCAGATGTTTATTAGTCTTCATATCTATTTGATTCAAAAAAACAATTCTTCAAATCAGGACAATAAAAGAATTCGAGTAGGCAGCTTTTTTCTGAGTAGGTAGCGTTTGGGCAAACAAACCTATTATTTATTATGGCCCAATTAAGGGTCTTGAATCTACAAAAATGTTTGTTTTTGGCCCTTAATTATTAGACTGTTTGTCCCATAACCCACAACATATATACAAACCTTCTACTTATGGTATTAAACATTGTGGTACAATTTTAAAACAATTGAAATACTTAGCTTATACACAACTTTTTATACTGACACTAGATTAAGGCTTGTTTTGGGCACCTTTGTACCCCTCATTCCTAAACCTTAGGGACCATAACCCCCAAAATCAATCCCAAGCTTCCTTTTGTGGTTATAAACGTTGTGTTATAATTTTATTGATTCCTAATTACTTATACTAAAGATATTATCCGGAAACCATCCATCTTTCGGACAGGATACCAATTTACGACCGCAAAATTTTTTGTGGTTGTATAAAAATGTTGAACATGTGCAATGAAATATAGTTTTAGAAATCGATTAGACTAGATAGGCCTTATAATTTTTTTCCCTCCTAATTGAAGGACCATTTACACTCAGGGCCGAGTCATCAGCAGGCAGTACAGATGTATTAAAACAACCTAGCATTATATTGCTAGTAGCGGGAGTAGCATTGTCAGGTAAATTTGTTCCCACTTTTTTTTTATAAAATGTTTTGTTCAAATCAAAATAGAATGCTTTTATCTCCCGAATACTTACATTGTACATAGAGGTGATACTACTTTGACAAATCCTTGTCTATGAGAGTTGTCTGTCAAATCTTAATTTCACAAAGAATGAATTGCATAACAATGAACTGAGCTCAAAGCAAAGTACTTTAATAATACACTTAGACAAAGAGCTAAATCCAGTGATATACTTTGTACTACAGGACAGTGGCAGGTCCTTCATGACCATCCATCCACCAAAACCATATCTCAATAACATTCCATACTACATGATTGGATTCAGAAGTCCTGAAAAAGACATGACTTTTTTTTATCGTATTTTAAGTATATATATGCACAGGTTTAAACTTTATTGTGGTATAATCATTCAGTATCTAGCAACTATCAAATTGCTTCATGCACATATTGATATAGGTTGACTGCTCCTCTGTTGGAAATTAGAACACACCTCCACCTAATTTTAGTCAACTGACGAAGAAAAATTCAAAACAATAAAAAATGTTATCAAAGACTTGTCAGTGTCTATTTACCATTGCCAGATTCCATATCTACAACCAATGAAAATCAAATATCCCTCTAATAAGACTTAGCATTGAAATCCCAGTTTTCTAAAATGATAGTTACGTGGAACCTAGAACTAAAAAAAATTTGAAACAATATATCTTAAATATTTCAAATGCATGTACATTTAATAATATTAATTCTCCAAAATTCACTATATTTTTCCTTCTTTGGTTTTCTGTTGGAGACTGTATATTGACCTCTATGTCAGTCAGGGGTACTACTTGTACAAGTGTATTTTATTTACTTGAAGAAGTAAAAAAAAATATACACATATAAATAAATTTGTAGGATACTTATATAAGTGAATTTTATTTACTTGTATAGGTAAAAAAAAAATTGGCTTAGTTATGTCCCTTGGTCATTCAGAATTTTTTACTTGTATAAGTAAAAAAATCATCCTTTCTTCTTTTCTTGAATTCTTAAGATTTCTTTGCTCTAATAGAATTTTAAATTGTGTACCCTTTACATATGTCTTTACTAATCATTTAAGTGTAATTTCATGGACAATGAAAATCCCATTTGTCTGTTATCTTCATAACACTGCTCATTTACAAGCCCCAAAGGAGCAATTTTCGATTGTCTTGCGCAAATATACAAGATCTTTGCTCAATCAGTTTCTTTGATGAATTAATGAGATGAAACATTGAACTTTAATTAAAAAATTTGAGCAAACCTGGGAAAAATCATTAAAGGCATGATTTTACATCTCAAAACTTGAGGATTTTTGTGGGATTGTAAGTAATTTTTTTAGAAAATTAAGGGGAGATTATTCAAACATTATTTATTTACTTATATGTGTATATTTTTTTTTACTTCTTCAAGTAAATAAAAAACACTTGTACAAGTAGTACCCCTGACTGTATGTAGCCTTTTCAACTTAGGCCACATTTAAAAGTCTTGTCCAGTCCAGGCCACTTAGCAGTTATTTGTGCTCAATTTGAGTGTATTTATTTAGATTATCTATCCTTCTGCTTTCAAGCACTTTCCAAAAATGAAAACAAATTATTTTCAGGAAAAAAATAAATCCGATTTTTTTGTGGGAAATAATTTTTTGACCCGGGGGCTTATTTTTTACCCGGGTGGGGGGAGGGGAAACAAACATATTTTTAATTTTGGCCTTGTACAAATTTTTTTTTACAATGTTTACTATTTATGATTTGTATGATCCTGTGTTTGCATGTAAATAAAGTAATGACACAGAAGATGTAGATGAATAGCACAACATTTACAAACTATATAAAAATTCAGTACTTTGTAGCATTATGAATTTTGTGAATAAAACTTTGACATTATATAATGCACTACTTAAGAGAAGTTAATCAGTCTTAAACATTTGTGTTAAACTTTAATTGAAAATAAAATTGTCAAATATTTTATAATTTGATTGATATAATCAATTTCATGTTATACTTAGTAGTCTGTCTTTTTACTCCAGATGCCCCTTTAAATCATCTTTTGGCATAACGGTGTCATAACTGCTAAATTGAAAGGAAATTATAGAAGCAGTAGTTAGAGATAATTTCCTAATGTATGTAGAGTAAGAATTTGGTTTTGTTTGTTTATTGTACAATTGTTATTGGGATAACATTCAATTAAATTGAAATATAATATACAAGTTTAAATAACTATGCCTATCTATATTGTTTGCAGATGTCAATTTTTATTACAATGCTTGAGCTAACATTGCAGGCAAGTGAACTAAAGTCTTATTTTACAAGCATTAGGAAATTAGCTCTAATGAGAATTATAACCACATTTCTGTGAGGTCATAAAAATTCAATAAGAGTTTATATAATATATATCATTTTTCATGTTCAGTATAAAGTATACATTTGTACTTATTCAAATATTATTTGTTTGATTGTCTAGAACTTAAAGTGTTCTTAATTTTAGTGTATTCATTATATTGACATTTAACATTTTGTCATGTGGAACTTTACAAAAACTTAGCAATATTTTTAAAAATTCTTACACAATACTTGTGATTTATGTTAGTCTTTTCTCTTTTTTTTAGTTGAATGTTATAGTAGTTTGTAAATTGACATTTTGCTATATTTTCCCATGTATGTAGCATTATTATGTTTAGTGTGAATGTATTGAGTATTTAAACATGTGTATACATGTATATATGATGTCTCTTGTACACCTATGTGTCTGAGGTTTATAAATAGAGTATTGTCTATTGTCTATTGACAGCTTACAGTCAACATGGTCAAGCGATCCATCATGGTATCATTTGGCCTTTGTAAAAATTCAGGGAATATTTTTTTGTGTCTGATAATGTCACATAGACTTAAACTACATCTCATTTTAAAGGCCATAATGTGACCTATAGTTGTAAATGTCTGATTAATTTTGGTCTTTTGTGGATAGTTGTCTCACTGGCAACATATCTTCTTTTTTATACATAACTATGATTTCTACCTTTAAAATGAATAATAAAAAAACAGATTAGAATAAATAGGCAAAACTTTCACCAGCTGTTTGTATGAGCCTATGTCCCTTATCTATTCTTTCTTTGTGTGCATTTGTTTGCAAAAACTGGAAGGAAAACTAACACATATTAGTGCAAAAAGTATTTGAACTACTACATTTGTACCTAACAGAAAAAGATTGACTTTAAATCGAACTATGGTGAATCTAAGAAAGATATAAGTATTGATTAGTTATGCATCTTCTATCATTTTACAATTTATTACTATCATATTTAATTTGTCGCTTTATAAACACTTCACTCTCTAGTCCTTGCTAGAAAACAGAATGATATGCAAGTACTTTTAATTAACTTACTCTGTTTTGTCAGTTGTACTTGCATCCCCTGCTGAACTGGACAAACTGTACAACATGGAACTGGTGGTAGACTTTAAGTACAAATATGATAATCAGTGGCAGATCCAGAAATTTTCATAAGTGGGGCCCACTAGCTGATGTTAAAATAAATCTATGGGTATTGAATGTAGTCAAAATAATTATAAAAAACATCTTCATCCTGACAGAAAAAAAATAAAAATATACTTGCAAGACATCATAGTAATAAGGACTTAATTGTGTAGGTATGAATGCGGAGAAGTTATATCAAAGAATAAAATTGCAAACTTTTAAAGTAAGTGACAACCTACATATACAAATGTATCTTGATTTACAAATGTATCAATAGAAATGTAGAGGCCAGCTTAAGTCCACTTATGGATGTGGGGTATTTTTTGTAAGACCTATTATAGTGGCTAGCAGGGTGGTTTATATACAGGTGAACAATTATTGTTGTTATAAGTACTGTGTTTTTGTATACATTACCTTACCCCCCCCCCCCCCCCCCCCCCCCCCCCAATATTATTTGATAACTGATGCTAAGTTGGTAAAATAAGCCCTGCCAATAATTATTGTGCTTACCAAATGGCTTATATTGATTTGCATTTTCTGCATAATACATGTTGTCTTTGCTCCATCTTCTTCAGGGTGGGCTCATGTCAGAAAACATCGGGTTACATCAAACTGCACCAAAGTCCATGACAAAACAAAACAAGCACCATGTTGTTCTTATCGGCGACAAAAAAAAAACGTGGCAGGGTAAAAATTTAAAATGATGTCTCCGGGAATCTGTACTATTACAGGCATTACAGAACATAATAGTAATTGCAATTTTAGGTAGAAATTAATATATTAATGTAATATAGTAAAAATAGTAATTACGGTGACAAAATAGTCCCTTCTCAACCGGCTGTGTTTACGAAAGACATTTAATCTCTAACGGAAATGCAACTTTCAGTATTAAGTTAATAAACATAGCAACATTTTCCGTTTGATATACTTTTCTTCGCAAAAATGAGAATTTCTATGTTTTTTCCCATAAAAGTATCTTAATTAAATAAACAGTAATGTAGATTTTGATTAGAGATTGGGATCAAAAAAGTACGCAAAAAAAAGGTATGGCAGAGGTCATATTGAGTGTAGTGTTACAAAGTATTGAACGGAACGGATATGTGATCTCTGCGCCGGAGATTGCCTTTGATGTAGAGTTTTGGATAGATAGATTAAAACAAAATAAAATCACTAAAGTTCTTAAACATCTTTAGAATGACTTATTTATGGCCGCAAATACATGTTTATTCACAATCGGAGAGATTATTTTCCAAATTTACAGAGATCGTGGTATTGTTTCTTACATCTATATTGTACAAGCTCCTGATAAGATGAAGAGGCCTCACAAAGAGTTTTCCAAAAGGGTTCCCATGGATCATATGTTTCCCTTCGCCATTCATAAGCGATGGACTAGTTAGCATATGAACCAATACCAATCTTGTTACTCATTCGCACCCGCCATGGTATATTGCACGTTTTACTTGCTGAAAAAGACTAGACCGAGTCGTGAGAATAGCCTCAATAAGTATTTCCTCTTCCAAAAACACATTTTTCTAGCTTCGTTAACCCCATCTGATAAGTTTGTTCGATCTTACAACAAAATCACGTATCGTTCTATCAATGACATTGTTAAATCCATAGCTGGTGATGTTGGCTGATCAATCATCATTCTAAATGATAGAGTCACATCTTTAAACACCATCCA
This sequence comes from Mytilus galloprovincialis, assembly GCF_965363235.1. Lineage (NCBI taxonomy): Eukaryota > Metazoa > Mollusca > Bivalvia > Mytilida > Mytilidae > Mytilus > Mytilus galloprovincialis. The sequence goes on from NC_134846.1 coordinate 23,114,906, forward strand.
TGTCACCAACGCAGTTCCTTTTCCAGCAAACGTGTAATCTCTCAATGCCTAGTGTATTTGAATGGTCATGGATAGATATATATCTGAAGCTTTTCCCACTTTCAAATGCAAGCCAAAGTTTGCCTGCCCCTATGTCACTGAAAAGCGAAACAGCAATGACAGCAACATCAGTATCGACTGTTCGATTCATGACTTAGTTAAGTATGTGTTTCACTGCATTTGACACATGCATCTTGATTCAAGTGTCAGCCTCTTCGTGTGAACATGATGCTAAGCTTGAAACATCATCATATGGTGGATAACACAGAACATCCTGAACAATTGTTGCTACAACTACCTTTTCCTCAAAATCTATTGAGCAAGCTGTTGCGAATGAAAACTTAAAAGTTCTTTCTTATTGTCGTCATCTTCTTTTGACTCTTGATTCGTCTGTGTATTCCCTTTCCCCTAAATGTAGCACTTGCTTCTTATAACAAATGATCAGGATATTCTATTTTATCTACCTAGAGATGCATTTCAAGTTTATCACCATGTTCACATTAAGAGGCTAACATTAATAGAATCATGGTGCATGTGTCTGATGCAATGAAACACGAACTTGCACGAGTCATAATTCGAATAGTCGTTACTGATGATGCTGTCATTACTGTTTCGCTATTTCGTGACAGGGGTAGACGAACGATGGATTGTGTTTGGGAGGGCAAAAAGCTTTGGATAAATATATATCAATAACCTATCAAATGATAGCACCTGGCAATGAGTGATTACACACAGTTATTGTGATGCATGTCTTTACCAGTTGTGATATGGTTCTCTGATTTCTTGAAAAGGAAAATAAGACTGCGTAGGAGACATTGATGGCATTTGAAGATGTGACTTTAACATAAAAAAAAAGATGATTGATCAGCCTAAATCACCGAGGTTTAACTGTAAGATCACACAAACTTTTTAGATGGGGTTAACATGGTTAACGAATCAAGAAAATAACTATTTGCGCAAAAGGGAAGACTAATTGAGGGTATTCCCTCAACCTGGTCTAGTCTTTTCCAGCATGTAAAACGTGCAATATACTAAGGCAGGTGTTTAGGAGGACGAGCTTGGAATTGGCTCTTATGCTACCCAGTTCAGGCGCTAATGGATGGCGAAGGGACAAAGAGAACCACTTTTAAATAACTCTTTCTAAGGCCTCATCATTTCAGAAGCTTGTACATTGTGGATGTACTGGGGAATGCGGTTCAATGCCAAAAAAAGCTACATTCTAAGCATCAGAAGCCAAGCCATAAAATCAGTTTAAATGGACACATACTACAACAAGTCAAGAATAACCCGTACCTAGGCCTACAAATTTCGGAAGACCTCAAATGACCCACCCACTTATTAAACGTGGCAAAGAAAGCAAATTCAGCACTAGGCTTTCAAAGAAGAAACTTGAAATACTGCCCACAAGATTGCAAAAAAAATAATTTATCACCATAGATTACAAGTCAAGAAAGGAAGGGTGTGTCTCCAATATGCTTGCCCAACTGGAACTACAAGACCTCCAGACAATTGCAAGACGAACAAGCTAGAAGTTGATATTTATGTACAAAGTGGTTTAGGGGCTGATTCCCGCTATTGAATCAGACGAATTTCTCAAAAAGCACGTCCTAAGAGAAACATAACTGCCAATAAGTTCGAAGAATACCACTCAACAAATATTGTGGAAAAGCAAGTTAAGAATCACTCTAAGTGTTTTGACATTCCACTAAGCAAAACACCACAATACTCAAACTCATTCTTTGTAAAGACAGTGATCGCGTCGAATCAGCTAGACGACACTGTAGTGCACGCATCAAGCGTAGAGAGCGTCAAATCTGCTCTTACGCCTCGTCAATAAATCGGCGGCGCTCTCTCAAACCGTTATATTACAGCCAGAATTGGTATCGACAATATATTCATACAGATACAGATACAGAGGATGTCGCGGTCGTTGTTAATGTGGAAAATCGGGTCTCCCGTGCACTGCTTTGTTTGCATGTGGTGTTGACTGTGAATAAACATGTATTTTTTGCCAAATAGTAGTACTTTGAAAAATGTTTTAGTACTTCAGTAATTTTATTTTGTTTTAACCGATCTATCTAAAACACTAAATCAAAGATATGGATTGAGGACTCATTTTTGAAATTTACAATATATTGGGTTTTTTTTTTACCGGAAGTGTTATTTTAATGGTTTTGATGATAACTAGAAGCCAATAGTTTAATGACAAGCAAAAAAAAACAACATCAAAAAAAAATTTCTTTACATTTTGAAAAAGTTGAATATTAAAATAGAAAATTGATATTTCTATGATGTCCGCCATTTAAGATATACCGGAATTAAGGTTTTTAAAGAGATATGTCTTGTATATTGTATCCATGAGAAGCACAAAAGAAAGGTTGCTGCACAATGTAATGACAGTAGCAATTCATTAAAACACATTTCAATTACCCTCCCTAAAAATAAGCTTATTCTAGAACTATATCCGCTATGTTGGATTTTACCGGAAGTATGTTTTTTTGAAGACATCTTATCTATATCATATATCCAAAAGTAGTATAAAACAAAGGTTGGTACCAAATATTATGTTAGTAGAATGTTAATAACACCTTTTCACATACTAGCCTTCGATACAGTGGCTTATTTAGGTATGATTTCCGCCATTTTGGATTTTACCGGAAGTGAGACATTTTTTTCAAATGCCTCCCTATCTGAAATAAAAGAGTAATAATTGAAGAAGGTCTATGCCAAATTTCATGCTTGTAGCAGGATGTGCACAATTCGTCTGAAATATGCTTGTAGCCGCCGGACTATCAGTTGTTTTCGCCCGATATTAATATTAAATTATGTGCATTTATTTTTCTCGATAGGTGATTTAACATTAAATTTTATAACAGTTACCTTTTTAAATGTGTCATATAAAATAAATAAGTGCATTTTCATAAAATGTGCTCTCTCATGAATTATTACAAATCGATTGAACCCTTTATCCATTATCGAACACGTGGTTAGATAACAGACAAAATACGGATAAGATCAATTAATATTACAGGTGACACGCCTGAAAATTCATATGTGCACGTAAAACTAAAATTGAAGGTAAATATATAATTATCTATCATTATTTAAAAGAGTTTTACATATATCTTGTTAGTACGAAAAAAGGTGCTACTTTAATCTTTACTTTGCTTAGCTTATGCTTATTGTAATCAACAACATTGTCAATTGCTTCCGGTTTGTGTCGGTTATCAACAATGTTATGAACAAACATTCCGATTAGTTTAATCTTTATAGATTGTTCCTGATCAAACACTTGTCATTCTATCTTTTGTCTTAGAACAACTGAATAGTACTTCAAAATTTCCGATGTAGCACAGATTGACACAAAACCTTTATTTGTAACCAATTATTTTTCTCCTCTTAAAAACTAGTATGATTCCATAGTTATATAGAATTCACATTCAAGCAAATTTGTATGTATCAAAATTATTATAGTTCCTTAATATTTTCAGAAGATGTGGAATATTTCAAATTGAACTTATTATGATGGAATAAAAAGCATTTACAGTATTGAAACATTAAATTACCACAATTCCATTCGGGGTTGTATATTTGATTCGTACGTTTTTTAACATCCATGATATTTTAGAAAACTATTGGATATTTGAATGTTTTAAAAACATAATCATGTTTTGTCCTGAATCAAAACATACTTTACCAAAACATTATTACACACAGGCAATTTTGCTGACGTGAATTTCACACGAGTCTCGTATGAAATTCACTAGAAATTCATCTCAATCGATCTTATACGCGAAACTCGCGTGGAAATATCCATGTGAATTGACTCGGCATTCACATAAATACTCGGCATTTACATGAATCTTGAATGACATTTTCTTGATTTTGATTAAACTTTAAAATCTAGACATTATTCAAAAAGCTATATTTTGATAATTCACGTAAAAATGATTCACGTGATTTTCAAATGAGATTCAAATGTGTACCTGGATTCCAATGAGTGAAATTTCCCTATGTACTGTGCATTGTGTTTTGCAATTTCTGTTATTCTTTTTATGTTTAATGTAATCCTAATGTTTAGTTGTTACATAATTTTGTTGTTATATAAAATTATTCATCAAGAATTAATTGAGTAAACGTTGTGAATGTTGTCCAACTGTGTTGTACATTGTTTTGCCGGTGTGATTGTTTTTGTTTGTATTTCTCCCTTGCTGGCTGGTAGGTTTGATGCTTATTTACTTGATTATTGGTAGGTTTGATGCTTAGTTAATACAAAAACTTATCTATCCCCCAAGTGAAATGAAGATATGAAATATATTCACTAAAACTACATCCTGAACGTTTTAAAAATCCCGTTTATCGAGTCGACTTCTGTCTAAAAGTATAGATAATCAGCGCTTACAATAGTCTTCTTGTACGGATACATAGTTACGTTACACATGTAATTGATGCTTTGGTAATATGTTGCTTATAAAAAAGAAGATGTGGTATGATTACCAATGAGACAACTATCCACAAAAGACCAAAATGACTCAGACATTAACAACTATAGGTCACCGTACGGCCTTCAACAATGACCAAAGACCATACCCCATAGTCAGCTATAAAAGGCCCCGATAAGACAATGTAAAACAATTAAAACGAGAAAACTAACGGCCTTAGTATTTTTACGCTATTTTACATTATAATAACTGTTCATTAACCAGCTAGATAGTCATTGGTCATAGTTACATGTATATTAAAAAACGCACCTATTTGAAGTACTATTGATTGGTTGGTGTTTGCTTTACTAAAAAAAAGTGTTGTCATAAAGTTATATGTAAAATATACTGTTACAAAATGTAATAACCTCTTTGGTGATTTATTGTATAGTAAGATATCTAAATCATTACAAATCTATGTAATATAATGAGTATCCTTAGTGTGTGACAGTCTTAGTTTTATTGTATAGAGAATATAAAAGTACATACGGGTACTTGGATACAGTGGAATGTATCGATGTTATGACATACTTGATAAAATTTAAGGTTAAAATTTTATAAATCAAGAATAAGGTAGAACCAAGGATTTGTATAGTCTTACTATACAAATCCTTTGTAGAACATATAATAATTATTAGGTAAAAGAAAGGTATAGATGTAAGGAAATCAAATATGTTATAAATGGTGTTTTTTTTCAAGTTGTATTTTTGTCGTATAACACATTGAAACTTGGTACCGTTCGGAGTTTATTCTTGAAAAAAAGTCCTCTTGTTCTCAAAGAAAATTACTCAATATGGGTATATAAATACCATACAGGCCACGTTTTAAAAGCAAAGACCAATAATATCTGTTTTCTTAATTGTGTTGGTTAAGCCCCTAAGGTTGACGAGACTTGAATATCCCTTTTTAGGAACTACTGGCAACATCAACTAACACACACTAGTTTATACGAGTATGCTTGGTTAAAAATCTGGAATACCTGAAAATAAACTCTTCTTTTCAAAATCTATAAATTATAGCATCTGTCCAATGGACAATGCAACGTCTCATTCGTGTGGATCAAGATAAATTAATCCTAAAGTACACCTCATACCCTTATAAGGTCTTGAATGTGGGAACTTTAATATTCACATACAAATGCATTTGTTCTTTCTCATATTGATTATGTTAACTAAATATTTTGTAATTTTTTTTTTTATATGTTTATTTGCCCTTGTATTTTCAAATGTTTTTTTTTTAATGCGAACCACTATTTCTGGTGTCATTGTCAATAATCGGTTTACAAATATGCATGTAGATAAACGTCCGGAAAGTCACACAACTATAAATAATTATACATGAAGTATTTTACTAAAGTACGTGTGAAACTACTACAATGAATATTTAGAACCTTCTTTATTTGTCAATAAACAACTTAATATCTCGACCTTTAGTACCCGGTCTTATAGTATCGACCATTTATTGTTTTAAAAATACAAGGCACAGTAGTTTAGTCGAGGCTCCTGAATGTCATTTTTATAACACACTTAAAGAAATTTATAGAATTGTAATGTTATAAATCCGAATGCGAACAAATATGAAGTGAATTTACGTAACCAAAGTAGATTTTAAAATGTGTAACCTTTTCATATGTAAATGTGACTGTCCTAGTTAAGCCAGATACTCTAGCTATTAACGATTATCTTCAGTCATCACAAAGAGATAGATTTTCTCACTTGAGCCCGTACGGCGAATGTGAGAAAAGCAATCGTGTTGATGTAATCAATGATAATCTGTTTATCGCTATTTTACCATATACGACGTTTTTAACTTCATTGACAACGGACTAGCGCCCTTAGTTTCTAGCGATAGATCAATAATTAAAATCATTCTCTGTGGTGAGAAGGGGATTATCTATAAATTTTGTAAAATAGCGATGATATATGTGTTCTAACACTATAAATAGTATTGTTGTATACTAATCAAGTTGATTGCAGAATTTTCGTGCCACTCACAACTTCTCTACTAAACAAGATTATTGTCTATTGTCAAAGCCAGTTCGTTAGTTAACCTTTAAACACTTTCTTTCCGAAAAACATCTCATCGTCCTTTAATCGTATATTGTTATCATTATAGATTATGGTTTTATATATTTTATAATACACTGAGACACAAGTTCATGGACTGAACAATTATTATTTAATTTTAGTTAAGTTAAATTTTCAAATTTTGAAATGATCATAATTCTGTTGCTTGGATGGCGGTTTATTTTTAGCTCATCTGGCCCAAAGGGCCGAGTGAGCTTTTCCCATCACTTGACGTCCGTCGTCCGTTAACTTTTACAAAAATCTTCTCCTCTGAAACTACTAGGCTAGATGTATTCAAACTTGGTCACAATTATCCCTGGGATATCTAGTTTAAAAAATGTGTCCGATGACGTTGCCCAGAGCGTTGCCCGCCAATCAAGATGACGGACATAGCTAAAATGAGAACATAATGGTAAAATGCAGTGTTTAGCTTATATCTCTGAAATCAAAGCATTTAGAGCAAATCTGACGGAGTAATGTTAATCAGGGTGAGATCTATCTGCACTTAAATTTTCAGATGCATCAGACAACCTGTTGTTTGGTTGCTGCCCTTGAACTGGTAATTTTTAGGAAATTTTGCCGGGTTTTTTGTTGTTATTATCTTGAATATCATTATAGAAAGAAATACTGTAAACAGATATAATGTATAGCAAAGTAAGGTCTACTTATATTTCAACATGACCAAAATGGTCAATTGATCCCTTAAGGAGTTATTGCCATTTATATAGATATAGGAAGATGTGGTGTGAGTGCCAATGAGACAACTTTCCATCCAAACAACAATATAAAAATATAGTCCATTTCTAACAATTTTCAAAAATTTTGTAAATTAGAAAAAAAATATTTTCCTCTGAAGCTACTGGGCCAGGTTTAGTATAGATAGAGATCATTTTAAGCAGCTAGAATGTTCAGTAAAGTAGGACCTACAAACACATTACCATCACCAAAACACAATTTTGTCATGAATCCATACTTGTCCTTTGTATATTATGCACATAGACCAAGGTGAGCAACACAGGCTCTTTATGGACCGGTCAAAATTTATCGTCACATAGGACCGGTCTAAAAAAGAAAAACATTTAATAAAAGTTACAACCCTATCGCTTTCTGACTGAAAAAAAAATGATGTCCTATGCCAACTTAGTAATAAAAAAGTTGGTGTCCTATCCTACTTTTCCAATGTATTGTAAATAAAAGTATACTTAATAGAGGCATTTAACATATGTTGTCTTTATAATATGATCAAAAGCAACAGTTTCATGTTTTATTTTGTTGATTCACATACAATTACAGGCATGGCATTATCATAAATTATACTATGAATATAGCATTGAAAAAAAAACAAAGACATTGCAAAATGCAATCAAACCACAAATAGGTGTTTGTTAAACTGAAAAGTTAATGAAGCTGCATGTATCTTATATAGAATTTTATCAATACCTTTAAATATTAATTATAAAAAACAAGCTCCAGGAGAAACATGAAACTCAATAGCATTTGGTTGAACTCTCTATATATATTTTAACCTGAAGACTCATAGGTTGCCTTGGAATGTGTTTTTTATTAGGAATGGTAATAATTGCTTTAACATTTTCCCACTTACAGAAAAGGTACCTGATGTGACCCCCGAATTTTTGCTCCTTTGTTGGATGATGTAATGTACATGATGTATGTTTGTTGCACTTCACCATATAAGTGAAATTAAATTTTACAGCAAAACAACAAAAAACTAAATGACATTGGATTCAGTAAGCTTGATATATATCTAAGATAGCTGCATAGTTTGATGAAAATCTAAGTTGAATTTAAAAAGTTATAAAAAAAATTAAAGTGTACTATCTCTATTTTGTTCGAACTGCAAATTCTAGCTTTTTTGACCTAGATTAATTTAATTCTTGAATTTGACAGCAATACAACAAAAAACAAAATGACCTGGGATTTAGTAAGCTTAATATATATCTAAGATAGCTGCTTAGTTTGATGAAAATCCAAGTTGATTTGAAAAAGTTATTAAAAAAATTAAAGTGTACTATCTCTATTTTTTCCGAATTGCAAATCCTAGCTTTTTTTACCAAGATTACTTTAATTCTTAAATTTTATAACAATACAACAAAAAACTAAATGAAATGGGATTTAGTAAGCTTGATATATATCTAAGATAGCTGCATAGTTTGATGAAAATCCAAGTTGATTTGAAAAAGTTATAAAAAAAATTAAAGATGCCTTTCTGAATTTTTATATAATAATTTTTATTTTTACATATTGTATATTATACTTGTTATTTCAAGTTTTGTTATAAATGTATTAAAAATTATTTCAAAGTAATCGTTTGAAAAAAAACTTGTGTCCTATGGATATTATCTGTGAAAAAAGTGATGTCCCAACAAAAGCAATTCCGGAAAAAAGTATCTGTCCTACTGCACTTTGCAACGGTCCTATGTGTAGATAAATTTTGACCGGTCCCTTACAGCCTCTAGTTTAAAGTAGCTTCTTATATTGGTAGGACAATGTGTTTCCGATGATTTAATTCATCGGTAAGCGATTAATCACCGGTACGAATATTTCATAATTAAATGGAGATTAATTACGGACAGTGATGAGAAAACAGCAACCTAACAACACAATCATATCTACATAATTACATTGATGTACGTTTCATTATAATACTTTATTCTGATTGGCTAACTGCACATCACGTGTTATTCCTTAAGCAATAGCATTACTCAATAAAACTTATCATTCATGATAACACGTGGTCCCACAATAAAGTGCACAGGTGAATTAAATAAAAAAAATAATATATAGTCGTGTTTTCATGATCATAGCTAAAGAAATGTAATTATACGTATTGAATGCTTCTTTTTTGTAACTTCACAGGGTTGTAAAAGCGTTTACCGTGCGCACATTTCTAGAATGAACCGCTTCCGCGCTTTATACAAAATCTACTTCGGTCAACGCTTTTACACCCCAATGGAATTACAAAAAGAAGCATTCAATTCTGAAAATACACGAAAATTAAAAGTTTGACAATGGTTTATTATTTGTCTGTCTTTGCAGACCATGTACAACAATGTATAAGCATGCTCATTCATGTCTGTTTAGTTTTATTTTCTGTTAAAAAGCAACCTTTTATAGCCATTTTTGTTTTTGAATGTGTTTTTTTTTTAATTTAAACGCAGATCTGATATACTATCTTAACAATAATCAATAATAGTTTCATTTATAGGGACATGGAAGTTGTTTTGAAGTTGGGAATCGTGTTAACATTGCTAATATCATTATCCCAAAAAGGTGAGTAATTCTCCCTACCAATTTAAAAGCAATTTTTTGCTGAGCACTCATTTACAGCAACTCCTTCTATAGTCAATAACTATTGGGAGGGGGATAAATAAAGGCAACAGTAGTATACCGCTGTTCAAAATTCATAAATCGATAGAGAAAAAACAAATCCGGGTTACAAACTAAAACTAAGGGAAACGTATCAAATATAAGAGAGCTACGACACAACACCGAAACGTAACACACACAGAAACTAAATATAATGTAATAATGGCCATTTTCCTGACTTGGTACAGGGCATTTTATGAAAAAATGGTGGGTTGAACCTGGTTTTGTGGCATTCCAAACCTCCCGCTTTAATGGCAGTGTTAATAATTATAACAATAAAATGACAACATAACACGACTGGATTATTGTAACGTTGGTAGTCTATATATATTAACTAAGAGACAAGCCATGTGTACTGATTAACATACTTTAATATAATGCTAGAGCTAAGTAATCAACACAAATACATAAAACAAAACGACGCGACCTTATCTGCTTTGTCCATCAACACAACACGTGCGTGAACTCTGAACTGTATAGATATTTATGAATGAATGGAAGTTACAATATTACAATTATGTCGTTATAAGCCATCCGCTAAGGTGCCATCATTTAGATGAAAAAAAATGTATTCGATATATTATATACTTTTTGATTGACGTTATATATGTTATATGAATAGCATGGTAACTCGGTCGATTTTTTTGTAAGTTTTTTTTTGCTCTTTATAAATTCTTCAAAAGGGGTTTATTCCTTTGCTTCCCGAACTTTTTGTGTCAATAGAAGCAGATGATGGTTACCCTAGAATGATTCTTTCGTTTATAGCATTGAATACCACCTAAATAGTATGTTGTAAAAGAATATTGACTGTTCTTACGTTCTTCTATCCGTCATTTAATATGAGTCATTTTGAAGGTTATTGTTTGTTAGGCTGAGCAGGATGTATAAATATTAAGCAGAAATAGGACATAGACCCTTGTCCCAGTTCACAAATGTTTAAACGTTTTTCATGCACTTAAATAGATATAGAAAGATGTGGTGTGAGTGCCAATGAGACAATTCTCCATCCAAATAACAATTTTAAAAAAGTAAACCATTATAGGTCAATGCATAAAGACTACATCATGTACATATAAGGAATTTTTTTTCAAGACAAAATGTATTTTCTTACATGTATATTATTTCTGATAATCTTCTAAAAGCAGTCAAAACCCTGCCGTTCATCTCGGTAAATCCTTTTTAGCTCACCTGGCCCACTACTGGGCCAAATTTAACCAAACTTGGCCACAATCATCATTGGGGTATCTAGTTTAAAAAATGTGTCCGGTGACCCGGTCAACCAACCAAGATGGCCACTAGGGCTAAAAATAGAACATAGGGGTAAAATGCGGTTTTTGGCTTTTAACTAAAAAAACAAAGCATTTACAGCAGATCGGACATGGGGGTTAAATCGTTCATCAGGTCAAGATCTATCTGCCCTGAAATTTTCAGATGAATCGGACAACCCGTTGTTTGGTTGCTGCCCCTGAATTGGAAATTTTATGGAAATTTTACTGTTTTTGGTTATTATCTTGAATATTATTATAGATAGAGATAACCTGTAAAAGGCAAACATGTTCAGCAAAGTAAGATTTACAAATAAGTTAATATGACCGAAATGGTCAGTTGACCCCTTTAGGAGTTATTGCCCTTTATAGTCAATTTTAACCATTTTTTTTAAATCTTAGTAATCTTTTACAAAAATCTTCTCTGAAACTACTGGGCCAAATTAATCCAAACTTGTACACAATCATCATTGGGGTATCTAGTTTAAAAATGTGTCCGATGACCCGGCCATTTAACCAAGATGGCCGCCACAGCTAAAAATAGAACATAGGGGTAAAATGCAGTTTTTGGCTTATAACTCAAAAACCAAAGCATTTAGAACAAATCTGAAGAGGGTAAAATTGTTTATTAGGTCAAGATCTATCTGGCCGTAAATTTTCAGATGAATCGGACAACCCGTTGTTGGGTTGCTGCCCGTAAATTGGTAATTTTAAGGACATTTTGCTGTTTTTGGTTATTATCTTGAATACTATTATAGATAGAGATAACCTGTAAAAAGCAAAAATGTTCAGCAAAGTAAGACTTACAAATAAGTCAACATGACTGAAATGGTCAGTTGACCCCCTAAGGAGTTAATACCCTTTATAGTCAGTTTTTAACAATTTTCATTGGGCCAAGTTCATTATAGATATAGATAATTGTAAGCAGCAAGAATGTTCAGTAAAGTAAGATGTACAAACACATCACCATCACCAAAACACAATTTTGTCATGAATCCATCTGTTTCTTTTGTTTAATATTCACATATACCAAGGTGAGCGACACATGCTCTTTAGAGCCTCTAGTTTATAAACCTTACTGGATTCATTTTTGATTTTTTTGGTCCTAAATATGCATGCACTGTTTGCCACTGGATATTTAGCCTACCACATCCAATCATTCAAATGATGATTTTACCACTGAATAGCAACTTCTAGGCGATTTCGAGTACCAGTACCAAGTGTTTGAGGGCTTGTGTGATCTACTTAACAAAGTCATCTGTGTACGTTTGTTTACATTTTAAAAGTGTTATTGACATACATGTATCTGATTTTGTGACTATTGATTAAAAACTGTTGCTGCTAATGAACTTTTGCTTTTAGGTGCCGAAATTACTGTTGGTGACCTTGATAATAAATCAAAACAGATCTAGAATAAGAAGCATCTGTATAATATAATCGTTTTCGTAACAGTGTGGAAGAGACCATCTATTGGCGCGCTGAGGTTATCAATTGACTGGGTCAGATTAAGTGAACGTTCGTCTGTAACGCTGACTTATCACACAATTTATTTGTTATAGGCATTAATAACATTAGTTGAAATGAATTATTACATTGGTTGAAATCCTGGTTATCTGCATAGCGATATTATAAACTATCAGCTGCTCCACACAATATGAAGCCTTGTGAATGCGTTCGCAACGCTCAATCGAAAAAAGGTTCATATTGCTACCTTTTTTTTTACGATATCAGTATGCAAACAACCTGATATTAGGTATATATCACGGTTTTGTGAAGTCAAAACGACGTTTACTCGGATATATATTAGCGACGTCACAATGATTGAACCCACGTTTATAAAATTTACACGAACTTCATCTTCTGGTTTGCTGGTGAAACAAAGAAAAACACATGTTTCTATCATGCAAATTACACAAATAAATCTATTATAAGATTTTTATCACATTTAAACTGTAAAATATCAGCTGATCGACACATTATCAACAGGTTTTGAACTCGTTCGCTGCACTCACTTAACAAAAAGTTGTATATTGTGATACAATACCAATACGCACATAACATGATAAACAGATACCTAATATTTTGCCTCCAAGGATATAATTATTAATATTGATATTACAAATACTTACAGGATAGATGGTTTACTCTGTTGAAATAAATTTTTGTAGGATTGTCGCAGACACAACCACCACGGTTTGACAAATCTCCTTCTCTTTTGTCATTTTATGAGGGATGTTCAAGTAAGTGATTTATTTGTTAAACTCATCATAGACACATGTTCACCAGAATTGAAATTTCGCACGACTACAAAATACCTATCAATAACGCTCGAATCAAATAGCTTTAAAAGGCCAAATACAGAAACGGAGTTGAAAACCACAAATACAGCTAAGGTAATAAATATTATATATCCTTGGGTATAAAATCCTTAGTATTTTGAATATTCGCGCAGTTTCGTAAACAGTCAATTCCTAATTTTGACAATATGAATGATAATAACAGGACAATGAACACTTCTTTTATTTTACAGAATACTTTCCATGTCGCATTATGTCACAACCTTTTAAAGTAAATTGCAACTAGTGCTAGTGTTTCTACAGTCTATAAAACTTTCATCTCAGAATAATCAAAATGTATGCATTCCAAATAGTCAATAATGCTAAAATTTTATCACGCACACTATTTTATAAATATGTCAAACGAAGAAGAGAAGAAAACAACATGCGACTCAAGTTCATACGTCTAAAAGAAATCATTGGGTCAAACTGTTCAAATCTATAAATTTGATTTTTATACTTGTCTAATTTTAAAAATCTGTCGATACAATTTAAATAAAAGTGGCCAGTTGCAAGATACTTTGGTCATACATAAATGGTTCAATATATTTTAGATAGAACTCTGGCCAATATAACCGCTCGGGGTTTTAATGGAGTTATTACGATATCTGCTAATGACGATGCTACACGTGCTAAAGTAACCATTGTAGACGCAGGGCAAACCGCCACTGGTGGTAGTTACAGTACAACGGTACAAATTAAACAGAAGGCATGTATGGACAAAGAGGTAAATGTTCATTAAGATTAACAAAAGAAAACCAAATGTCCAGAATCCTGGTGTTTGAAGCTGTACGACTCAATATTAAATAAAATACTTCACCACATACATATTAAGTTATAATAATAAAAAATATACCAAGATTAGTGACAGGGCAAAACGTTTGTGATGGGAAAATCGGGGTGTAAACGGTATGACTGATGAGTGTTTATAACTTTTTACTGAAAATCTTCATGTAAATCTGATCTATATTAATAAAGGCAAATATCGATTTCATTGAGCTGCATTTCCTCTAAAACCGTACAAAGACAGGAATATTTGTGATATGACGTATAAATGGTTTGTTTTGTACTAAATTTGTCTTTGAAACTATCCTTTGTCCACAGAAAACGCCAATTTTTGAGAAAATAACCAAACTCGGTGACCATTATCAATCTAAATCAGATACACTTTCACGCATGCTCATTCAAACCTATTGCATACAAAACCCTGTATTTGAACACTTGCACAAATGTACCGCGATTTCATGGGCATCTTGTAGTATCACGGTATCAATAATTCAATAGGTTCAGTTCTGCTATTTTTATACATCATCAATCATTGTACATTAATCATCCCCATATATACGGATGTACACAACGTTCTTTCCTCCTGGCAATAAAAGAACACCGTATAACATTAATGTACTGCAAGAATCTGATATTTTGTAATTATATTAAGGACAAACATATCAATTTAAAAATGTTATTGTAATTGTAAAAATGTATCATCCTTGTACAAAATATCTGAAATAGTTCAATTATCAGAATGATCATGTTTAAGGTTTTCAACATGTATTCCAATCTAAATCTGTAAGATATTTTGTTTGAAGAAAGTAAGATTACATTAACATTTTCAATGGATATATTTGTCTTTGAATTAATTCATTTCATTTAAATTGATACAGCAATTATAATACAGTGACACCATGTAACACGTTTTTTGTTGTTCCACAACTTTAAAATAAACTGGTTTAGAAAAAGAGACAGTTCTACGTTTTAATC